>NC_139217.1:347595037-348975037 GCF_055691185.1 Crinia signifera
TAAGGCTCTCCATGCTTAAGCACAAGTGACTCCATTAGTAATTCAATCAGTTGGCTTTTACCTTCTTTGCACAAGTATGGATATCTTAAATCCTAGACTCCTTAGGTGTCTTGAAGACCGAGGGGTCTTTGTACTAAGTCTTGGAGAGAGATAAAGGTGTCTTGAGTACTGAGCGGTCTTTGTAGAGAGATAAAATGGACAGATTAACCACCAGCCAATCATCTCTTGACATCTTTCGAACACAGCCTGTAACACTATAGTTAGGAGCTGATTGGCTGGTACTTTATCTCTGAACAAAGCGTCTTCCATCCACTTTATCTCCGTACAAAGCTTAGTCCATAAACCCCTGAGTTTGGGAAACCCTAGTGTAGATTATGGTTTTTATTTTTTGGCAGTCACGTTGTTGCGAACAATCAGAAGAATACATTACAGGGCTCAGTATTTGCATTTGAACTCAGAGTGTAAAAGCACTGGACCACTGGCCAAGTGATTACCACAGCATTGAGCACATATCAGTGTCCTGACTTGCCCTAGTTGGGAGGTATGATAACATTCGGATAACTGAGGAATCTCATGCGGTGCTCATGAAAAGAAGCTCATAAAGAAACATAATCAAACTTAATGGGGCTTTAATATATACACAACTGGTGTCTCTCTCAGAAGTGTAACATCCCACTACTTTGCATTGCTATAGAATTAGAACAGCTGTGAGACCTGTATTTTCAAACCATGAATACTCTAATAGTTTTCAAACATAAACTCTTATAACATCTTGTGAAATACTGTCATAACCAACACACGTTTTTGTGATAGATCTTCCACTGTGTGTTGCAGGTTATTCATATTCGTAGAGCTTGTCAGCAACTAACAATTAGAACCATTTGTGATATCTGCAAGAATAGAAACATGCACATTATCAGTCTGTTTTTCATTACTTCTTTTAAAGCATTCCAGCTAAGAGCTTGTACTCCATGTTTTTCACAAAAGTGCTGAAGGTACTGTACATGAATTCACACTGCACATGCCCCAAATCAGGGCTATTTCTAGACAATTTGGCTCCCTGTTCAAACCATAAAAAAATGCCCCCACTATAGATATATACAAAAAAAAGTGTCCATGCATCAAAAAGGGGGTGTAGCCTCAATGCAGTGGGTGTGGCCTTGCTGCAGTGGGTGTGGCCTTGTTGTTTGCTCCTGCTGTCACAGTTCATTAAAGATTTATTTTTCTTATTGTATCCCGATGCAAGTGACATCATGATTTCATGCAAAGTAATGCTGTTGAGTTGGAAGGAGTAATGGGGCTGGCAGGAGAAATAGATGGGAATATGCAACTGGCACTAATAAGACTGAAGGGAAGGCTGGAGAAACAAAACATGTAGAAGGGGGCTGTCTTGTGAGACAGCTCTCAGAGACTTTGCAAAGAAAACTGTGTTACGTAGAAACCATGTGAAGCAAAGTTTTGAGAGAGAGAGATCCTCAAACCTCCATTCAGACTGTAGACTGGCGGCCTCTCCTGCTTTTGCCATGCTGAGTTCCCGTCACTGCTGCTCCTAGAGAGGCTGCCTGCCGACCTTCCCCACCGCTGCAGAGTGCAGAGGTCGTCCAAATTCATAGTGCTCGCCTTTCTAGCTGCTGGCCACTGCAGAGTGCCTGCCTGTGCATGCAGACGTCCCACCACTGCTGCTATTAAGTCTCCACCGCTAGTCAGTGCCTGATGCTCCCGTTTGCTGTCTGCTGTGCTTTACAATGCCCAGCGAGCTTTGCAAAGGAGCTGCCAGGCACTCAGATGCAACAGCTGCAGGCCAAAGCTGGGGCGGATGGCTGACATCCTGTGACATCAGTCGTCCACCCCAACAGGCATCGGCCCATCCGTGTACACATGGGAACACCCAGTGTTTTCATGGGGACGCTCATTAACCACTGTGAGTTCCCATGGGTGATCCCCACCGCCGTCCACCCCCTCTTTCCCTCCCTCTCTATCCCCCCAATGAATGGCCCAGTGAGTGTGTAACTCGCCGAGGCCATTCATTGCCGGGGTCTGCGCAAACAAATACACGCTTGCGCGTGCAGAGACCCCCAAACATCGGAACGGGGCCAAATTTAGCCTCGTCCGATTGAACCAGAATGAGGGCCTTGGTACTGTGGGCCAAACCCGTTCTGTTTCCAGTCTTTCCAATCTCCCTCCCCTCTGGTTTTGTTGTTGATGGCTGAGCATTGGCTGTTTTGTGGTGGGAAAGAACAGCAGCTCACCAGTCCGGGAGCACTTTGCTGACTGGTAGTTGGCTGTTCCACCAATAATGGGGGGGGGGGGGGGAGGGGGGGCAGTGTCATCAACCAAATGAGTAGTCAAGATAAGAGGGGAGTGAATACCCTCGGTGGCATTATAGTTTAGTTGTGTACCTTGGGCTGTCACTGCCTGCAATGCATGTTGTTGATTATTATTCTGACATGCTAATTCTGTCCTTCTTCCCTTTGCCACCATACATTCCCTTATATAAAAACGTAAAAATAAACTTGAATAAATAATATTTTTTTCTGCCAAATCTATATCTCCCTGTTTTTATTTCTTAGATATTTTTATTATTATATATCTGTTCTAATGAAAAATAGAAGATAAGAGACAGGTAGTCACCAATAAATAAAAGAAACGCTAAATATTGTCTACCTATTTTGGATGTTTCGGATAGAAAGCTTTTATAAAGTGGACCAGTCAATCTTCTAAGTAGGAAGACTGGATATATTTCAGCTTGACTGGGTATTTTAGGAAATGTTGAAGTTTCCTCATGTTAAGGATAGGCAGGGATGTCAGTGATGCACTCAGAAAAAGCTGCATGCATAATTTTCTCACATCTCAGCATTTATCATTCCTAACCATGTGAATAACAAACACACTTCCGCACACAGGCCAATGATTACCATACAGCAGCAATATCTCAGCATTGCTTCACCAAAAGTCATTCAAAAGCGTTTTCTTCAGAAGCAATAAAAAAGTGCTCATCTGAGCAAACCTGTAGTTTACTGATACATGTAAACTCCCTATATTTCTGGATTGGTGGGTTCCATTAAATAGGATCCAACGGTCAAATACACACTCTGGGGCATATGTAATAGCATCTGAGATAGCCAGCTATGGGATGCCAGCCCGACTCTGACAGTCTTTTAAAAAGCGGCAGTCATTTTTAAAGGAATAGCGAACTCAGACTATTAGTTATCCCCCTTTATATTTGATGTTCCAGAGCATTCAGAATACCTGTTTTATAGTCATCATAACCCATTTATCTTGATTAGCTGGGATTTTTATCCCATGGTCCATTATCATATGTGTAGTTCCAAAGAGTGACACCCAGCCGATTATAATTCAATCAAAATGAATAGAACTGGGGCACTTTAAGAGAGGAGGAGGCCTGTGTGCAGCCTCCACCATCCGGCCCCCATCCTCTTTGCTGACAGCAACTTCACCACGCAGCGCAATAGAGTCTGAGCAATAAAGCACTCAGACTCTACTTCGCATGACCAGAACTCCGAAAAATGGTGCGGCGGATGATTTTTCAGCGATTATGGCAGCACTGTTGCCTTCATCACGGGACTCCAGAGGGGTAAATATAAAAAAATGGGAGCAGTGTGCGCGGTGTGAGCCCACCTGGTACTCAGGGGCAAGTGTGAGAATGACTGCATGCAAGATAACTGCTCAACATAGTAACATCATTAGCTATGACTGGATGCTGTTATCTCACTATCATTGTGAATCTGCAGATGTCTGTTTACTCTAAAAGTCATATTCCGCCAAAGAATATGTGGTTTGGAGCCAAATGAGTGTAAAACATTGTCGTCCTAGAGCTGAGAACAGCATCATTTCCTTCAGTTCTGAAAATCCTTCCCAGAATCTTTTGCATTCAGCAATCTATAACGGAAATGTGACATTGGGAGTCATATCTTATACATTAGATGATGTTCTTTGCATCAAAATGAGATGGCACAAAGTGATGCTTGGATATCTCCATCTAACGGCAATCGGTAGAAACATCTATGGGAAATCTATGCAAAAGACAGTGCTCAGGGCCAAATAAAATTGCATAGTGCTAAATTATTTATTCAAAAATGCTAAAATAACAACAAAATAGAAGTAGAATAAAATGTCCTCAGACTTTAGAAAACCACATAAATCATATATATATATTTGGTAACAGAGTGATGTAAAATACTTAGAAGGGCATGCATATCTCTGCAAAATAGGAACATGCTAACACTCATACTACTCAATACATCATTTCTGGCATTCACTATACCGACTTCGGCATCCGGATTACCACCAGGAGACCGGTGCACAAATCCCGACATAAGGAACTGACATTTATTGTTTACTAGTTACCTGCCCGTCAGAATGACGGAACAACATAACAGTAATGTCAGCGACGGCACCTGTGCATGTTCAAATTGGGCAACAGTGGAACTCCTCTGTCGGGTGCCATTTAGTGATCGCCAGCACGCAAAAGACTTGAATCCACCCCTTAGAGGTGAAGAGCAGTGTTAGCCTTTTTTAGGATCCGCAAGAAGTTTAAGGAAGCAGAGGTTTATTGCAGCAATGTGCCAACCAGGATATTTAATATTTATAAAAAAATGAGTCTTATGTAATAGGATCTGAGTTTTCAGAACCAGAGCAATCCCGGTAATCTCAGCTGCAGATTTGCATAATGGTTTCTAAATTTAAATAATGAAAACTCCTGAAACACGATGCAGTTAAAAACTTGGATCCTATCACATAACCCCCATAACTGCACATATATGTATTTCATACATAAGGGGCCTGATTCTGGTTCACTCGCAAAATCAACTTCACTCTTTAATGGACAAAATCATTTGCACTGCAGGTGGGGCAGATGTAACATGTGCAGAGAGAAAACAACGTTTACTATACAATAATTGAAATTTTGAAACAATACGAAATAATGCACCACTATTATAAAATAACAAAACTATATACTGTAAGGGAGAAACTTGGAAATTCATTGAGTGATATAAAGAAACTCATTTTGCAGCCGTGTAATCTTATATGGTCAGAGAACTCTTGGTTAACTTCAAATAGATTTTTGTTGAATCATTTTACACTAGCAGAGCATCTTTGTCATAAAAAGATTCAAAATGATATCTATCAATGGTATGAAAGCCTGTTTCTCTGAGATTGTGATCTTCTGTGATTGGAAATCAGCTCAGTAGTGTAATGGTAGGTTTAGGCTAATATGGATATTTTCAACCGAACTGACAGACTGCTGCATAGTGTACAGATCACACAGATCATCCTTCTAAACCACTGATTCCCAATGTTTTTTTTTTCTCACGTACCCCTTAAATATAGGCTTTTTATTTAAGAGTATCCCCTCCTCTCAGTTTGAAATATCCACAGTTCTTACAAGTGGAGTGGAAGTAAGCGGTATGTGTGTCCTTAGTGTGTGGTCAGGAATTGTGTCCCTCTGTGTCTGGCCGCTGGCTGTGTACTCTCTCCGGGGTTCCCGCTAAAGCCTGTAGGATGATCTCTGGTGTTTGACGGCAGCACCGGTAGCTCCCAGTTGATTGCTGGTCGGGCAAATGCACAAGGAGATGGTGATGATGCTGCAGACGGAACCGGAAGTGAAGAAACATGGTTCGTCTTAATAGCAAAGGGAGACTTCCTCCTGCTTCGGGAGACTTCATCTTCCACCATTTCCAATATTATTTTCAAGTACCCCCTTCTGGTTTGCAGAGAACCCCCAAGGGTAGGAGTACACCAGGTTGAGAACAGCTGTTCTAAACAATCACAATCAGACTAAATAAAATCTAGCAGAAAGGAAAGCAGACCTGGCAGAGAAAGGATCTCACATTGGATAGAGCTGCAGCTTGATCAGTATGACTTAAGATCTAGAGGTCCACACTCTCCTGACTGCACACAAACAGACCAAGGTGGTGAATGCCCTTACAGATCTGCTGTAAGCTACATGTATGCAAATTTTGGGATGCATTACTTTCCAATGAAAATAAATATATAGCAGACATCCCTATGACATAAAATATGTTTTAATGCTGACAAAGAAAATTATGTTAAGAAGTTGTGTCACCAATACATCCTATACATGTATATTTGTGATCGTGGCAAATAAAACATATATTAATGGCTTCAGACAAAGCCACTTATTAGCTATTTTGGAAATCACCTCAGTGCAATCTAATAAGGTTGAACAGTATTCTACATGCCAGATCATCTGAAGCCATCTGCTTTCCCAATGTTGACAGCATGGGGCTTCTGGTTGAAATCCAGACGTCCCTGATGCACGTGTGTGAAAATTTGCTACATGCATCTAGCCTGTTACATCCAGCTTTCAGGATCATGGAGCAATATTATGTCTCCCCTTAGAATACTTCAACAGCTGCACTATGTTTTTTTGCAATCTCAGTTCCACAACGCAACAGACTGGATTTTATGTGCCATTCCAACTAATCCACTGAAAAATTAACTAGAAGGAAAAGTTTCCTTCCACAAATAAAATGAATTTAACAGAACTACACAACTCAATGTAAAAAAAAATAATATAGCAATATATATACTGTCTATCTATCTATCTATCTATCTATCTATCTATCTATCTATCTATATATATATATATATACCATCGGATTGGTCTCGGCACTCCAGGTACTTTTATATTCCAATTTGTGCGGTGCCCTCCTAGAACTTGTTGTTCAAATATATACTCACGGAGCTGCGGCACTCACTTTCAGCAAATAAACTGAGACCACTCAGTTGTTCAATATAAACGTTTTCGGTTTACTTAACCGTCATCATATCTGATGACGGTTCAGTAAACCATATTCTGTCTCTTTGGTGTTGCAGCCTGGTAATTGTCTGTTGAGATTACGAGTGCCGATCTTCCTCCCGATATATATTTATATATTTAAAACAATTGGATCTATATGATTTTATTGTTTATCAACTCTGGGCTCTGAAAGGAGCCATGGACCTTCTGGACTACAGTCAAATGCATCATAGACACAGAACTGTAGCTTGATGTGGCAGGGATGAAGCGATAACTTCAGGTTTGCAAATCTGCTGGGTATAGGAAACACCATCTCAATATGACATTAACTGGCTTAGTAATTTGTGTTATGCCTCCATTATCATAAAGGTGTATGGGAATGAAGGCACACAGCACAAAGTCATTTTCTGCAGGTCTTATGTAGGGTACACACCAGAACGACAAGGGCCCAATCCCATCAATCTAGATCCAATCCAGACTGATTGGATGTAGATTGTAGGTAGACTGGGCCCTTTTGTGCCTGTTCTGGTCCGATCCGATGCGCGGCCCCGTGGGTCGGTTGGTCATTATTCAGATCCTACCTGCAGCAGGTAGGATCTGAATAATACACCCGGGTGCGGGTCATGGTCGGATCGGAACCCACTCACGGTGCACATCATCAGCGGGTCGTGCGCTCCGCGTGATTGTGAGCGGGTCGGTGTGTTGCCCTGGGTCGGTGTGTTGCCCTGGTGTGTACCGGGCATTAGATTTTAGAGATGTCTCCCATGTCAATCTGTTAATAAATTAACAACAGTTGAGAAAAGCCCTTTCACCAGTGATAATTAGTAATAAATAGACCTCTATTTTACAATATGATCCTTGAAGTGTTTTCTCTACATACCCACTGTTGTGCATTTAATATGTAGGTACTATATAAAAAGGGTCAATTCTTCTTCAGAGAGCTTTCTAAAAGTAAACTTAAACAATATTAATTTGTATAGAGAAAAACTGAAGGAATATGGAGATGGCGCTAAGGGAGCCGCCAAATAGACCACCTTACATATGCAATAAACCTGGACCAAAAAAACAAATAAGGGGATCTCTCTGCGCTTCACCGGAGTATTTTTCTTGATATCTCAAACAAAAAAAAAAAAACAGAAAACAGAACAATACTGTGATACTGTTATATAGGCAATCTATGCGTGTGATAAATGGAATCGTACCATCCTCTATGTCTACTTTAAAGCAGACATTGATCGCTTATATTCATTTATATGCAGACTGCAGGTCCAATTAGTGTAAGCACTTTTGAGCTCTAATATGAAATAACCAATTCAGTGCTCTTTTCTGGGTACCCCTACCTACAAGAGTCTCCCACATTCTGCTCAATCCCTGAATAAAATTGGCAAGCGGGCCACTGCTTTTATTATGCATCTTGCATTGAATCATGACAAGACATGAAATGCAATGAATAGTGTCTTTAAACAGTGGATGTCTGAAACTACAATGATGCATTGGCCCTCCATGGTGCTGGCATTTACAAGTGGTCACAGATACAGCTGGAGCCCCTCTCATGCTTGCCGGGCTCTCACCAGACCGTCCCCGCTGGCGAGAGCCGGTGAAGAGGGACTCCTTCAGACACGCGCGTCCCAGTCTCTCGGTGGCTGGATGGCGGGACCCTGCCGTCTTCGCTTCAGGGAGACAGGCAGGGTTAGGGGGGGGGGGTTGGGGCGGCGGTGGGGACTGGTGATGGCGGAGGGGGGAGCTCGGTTGCATAGGGGCGTGCGAGCGTCTCATGCGCACGCGCCCCCTGGCGACGGCGCTCCATCTGTATGCCATCTGTATGCCACTTTATTTTTCATATGTGCTGCATTTCACATGAACGCGTCCACTACACACCGTTACTGTACTTTGGCCATGTCTACAGCAGCCTCTAACTCCTGGGCTGGCCACCTTCATGCAGGGAGTGATATATAAAGGTTGCGTTGAAGTAAGGGCATGCATTATGAAAAGGTACACATGCAACTCTAATTTATATGCGCAACCCAGAAATGAAAATGTTTTACATAAATTGATTAACATAGTAAGGTCAATATTTATTAAATCAATTTAGCAGGAAATCCTGTTTTCGGTGGACACCAGAAAATGTAAGTATCCCATGTTCCTGATAGAACAGGCTTCTATAATATAAACTTGACCCTGTTACCCAAGGCTACATACTGTGGGGTAGATGTACTGTATGAAGTAGTGATAAGGAAGGAGAACAGGAGAAGTAAGCCAGAGGAGTGGCCCATGGCAACCAATCAGCACTGAAGTAACATCTATAATTTGCATAATATAAAATTATACAGAGGGGCTGATTGGTTGCCATGGGCCAATTCTCCTCTGACTCACTTCTCCTCCCTTATCACTGCTTCATACATCTACCCCTATGTCACATATTTTACCTCCGGATCCATCCCTTGTAGCAAACACTCTCAACAGCGCTGTCTGATACCACGCATGCACAGTAGGTCCCACAGCAAATGCTAGGTCATGGGTTTTAAGGCAAAGATTAACTGCAGGAGGGAATTGCTTTATGCTGTGGAATTATGTTTACATTGACAGCTTTGAGCAAAATCAGGATTGCCCGTTGGGCACTTTATTCATTCACATTATTTATTGTATGACTCCAAATTGCTTTATTGCTGTTTACATTGGCTTTCTAAGCTATTTATAATATAGCTATAATTGCATATGCTGCTACACACCCATGCTTCTGTCGGACACAAATATGCAATGGTTTACCACAATGATCTGCAAGGGGACGATCTGCTCTCCAGTCATACTGAATCATTGACCACAACGCAAAAGCACAAAGTTTCCCTGTAGTTTTGCTTATTCTGGATTAATTGGAACTAATGAAAATCTATCATGGAAATAATGAAATAAGAAGTCAGGGACAGATTTAGGGGGTTATTCTGGTTCACTCGCAAAGGCAAATTCACTCTCTAATGGAAAAAAACATGTGCACTGTAGGTGGGGCAGATGTAACATGTGCAGAGAGAATTAGATTTGGGTTGGGTTTGTACTTCAAACTGATATATATAAAGCAGCCAGTATTTACCCTGCACAGAAACAATATACCACCCATATATAACTCTCTCTGGACATGTTACATCAGCCCCACCTGCAGTGCACATGGTTTTGTCCATTAGAGAGTGAATTTTCCTTTGCAAGTGAACCAGAATAACCTCCTTAATGTACAGGTACAGGTCTGATCCTTTGGGCAGCAGTGCAGCTGACGCCTGGAATTGTCTCTTACACCAAAGTTGTTTCTTTTATTGCAAATAAATAATACATGTCCTGAGGGATAGATAAAAGTCTGGTTAGAGCAGGGGTTCCCAAACTTTGTGGAATCACAGCACCCTTGGAGTATCAGAAAGTTTTTCATGGCATCCTAGACCAAAAGTTTCTCATTAAGAAAGTCAGGAAAAAATATTAAGTTAATAAAATTGTGTTTATCCTGTAGCTCATCCTTAGGGTCAGTTATCTGGTAATTATCAGGATTCACCTCTGTCTGTCCACAATTTGGCTATTACTTTGGCCATAAAAAATTTTTTGGGATCATGAACCACCAATCCAGGGCACCCCTGCAAGGCCCCCAAGGCACCCCAGGGTGCCACGGCACACAATTTGGGAACCACTGGGTTCCAGTAATTGATCTCATGCAATAGTGGCATAAAATGCTTCTCTGTGACCATCAAGCTACAGTACATACAGGTGCGACTAGTGATTGGGCTGTGAATTCATAATATTGCATCATTTATTTTGCCTTAACACTCCCCTCCTTCCTCTCTTCCCACAGTCCCTTAAGGCCCATACACACTGGGTAATTTTGAGCGGAAAGCAGCTCAGTTTCCTCATTTCAACCGCTTTCAGGTGGAAAGCGGCCCAGTGAGTGTATGGGACAGTGATGAGCGGTGAATCCTTGCTCACGCATCATCGCTGTCCCAGCCACTCATCTGCTGGTATTACCAGCAGAGGAGTGAGGGGTTGGACTGCTTTTAGCGTCCTTGGTACTTGTGTATTATCTGGGCGCCCGATTTTTTGATCGTGTCGGAAAAATCGGGTCGATCGCATCGCATGCAACAAAATGCAAGTGCAGCGAGCCCCGCGAGGGGACGCGAATTACTTAAAATGTATTCAGTGTCCGCTCGCCACGCTTCGGGCTCGGTGGCTCGCTGCGCTCGCCACACTACATATAATAAACTCCATGTCCACTTGGATTGTGGGGGTATGGACAGGGTGGGTATACAATAAAAAATGGGGTCTGGGGGGCATTTAACATAGGACCCACTGTAAAATCGGGTCTCAGGGACCATTTAACATTCAATCCTATGTAAAACTCGCGTTGATCGCATCGCATGCGATTTGGTTGCATGCAATGCGATGGACCCGATTTTTCCCAAAAAATCGGGTCCATCGCATCTGATTGTATGCCTTAAGTTAAGGCATACAATCAAACAAATCGGGCGCCCAGATATCACACAAGTACCGCTTCCTTCTATGGAAAGGCGCCTTCACCTGGGAAAATCACTAAAGTGGGCGAAAAATGCTCAGTGTGTATGCACTGAGAGTTTTTCAGCCTAGTGATTTTCCCCATCATTGGTCAGCAAACACGCTGGGCAAAACCGCCCAGTGTGTATGTACAACACAATACTTTTATAATGTTACTGTATGCATACCCCATCTGTCAGCAAACCATCTGTCCCATCGGCAGATAGCTGTGTCCCACAGTGTGTGTGTGTGTGTGTGTGTGTGTGTGTGTGTGTGTGTGTGTGTGTGTGTGTGTGTGTGGGGGGGGGAGGTGTTGGGGCAGTTAGGAGTCCCTCTGTCACTTGGTAAATAGACACTGTACAAATGCGCTTATTGTCTATTCACAGGAGTCAGAGGGAATGCCAGCAGCACTCAAAGCCCTGGGCATGCCCCCACAGTGATGTCAAATGGGTGCGGTATTCTGTAAAGCCACACCCATTTAACTGAGGCTCTTTTAGGGTGCGCATTGAAGGAGTCCTGGCTGGGAAACTGTTGATGCTGGGAGGTAGTCTGTTTGGGCAGCACGGATGGTGTAATGGTTAGCATTACTTCCTCACAGCGCTGAGGTCATGGGTTCAATTCCCACCATGGCTCTAACTGTGCAGAGTTTGTATATTCACCCTGTGTTTGCGTGGGTTTACTCCAGGTACTCCGGTTTCCTCCCACAATCCAAAAATATACTAGGTCAATTGGCTTCCAACAAAAATTAACCCTAGAATGTCTCTGTGTGTGCGTGTACATGTGCTAGGGAATATAGATTGTAAGCTCCACTGGGGCAGGGACTGATGTGAACGATCAACTATACTCTGTAAAGCGCTGCGGAATATGTACAGTATGCGCTATATAAGAAACTGTTAAAAAATAAATAATATGCTAAATAACCTTGCAGAATGCTTGCTGGGATCTCTTGTACCATCATATAAATAGAAGATAATAAATAATAAATCAGGACAGCAGTAAGAATGTGCAGTAAATTTTACTAGATGAAGGCTGTTATTGCAGAAAACAGGGTAAAAAAGAAAATAATCTAATCAAAAATTATCTAATTCCAGGTCCAAAAGGAAAATGTGCTTTTTAGGGACTTATTTAACTAAAACATGACCTCTCAGTGACCCTAAGACGAGGGATTGATCTAGCGAAGACATGAAATAGTTACACACATGATAATATCTTCTTGCAGTGCATACTCTTCAGTCTGTCAGCTGAAAACAGCTAAGGTGCTATCGGGGTCATTAACTAGAGAATGATATTCCTCTATTAAGTATTCATATTTTGTGATGGTTGTATACCCAAGTGAGTTTGATGATGGAAGCATTTGCATTTTGATCAATAAAAACACTTTTAGCTTAAAACTTAGTGAAGCTTCCAATTACAGATATAGACAGCTACATCTATTTGCTGAGTGAGGAAGCAGCAGATCAAAATCCTTTTTTACAGATTTAGGATTCAAAGCTGCACACTATCCACACGCAATGCCAATGTTCACATATTTGTAATCGATCGCATAAGCATATATATTTCTGTAAGTCCCTACGATGCACGGACGTCTCAGCACCAGCTCAGATGCTGCCCGGCATTAGACTGCGCATGCACAGTCTAATCCCAAAATCCCGGGATTGGAAACTCCAATCCCGGGATTGAAATCCCGGCGTTCTAGGGGCCAAATCCCGGGATCCCGCTGATCCCGATCCCGGGATTGGCCACCATAGCCCCAGTGATGTACACAAGGAAAGGGGTTTGGAGTTTGTTAGCCATTTGCATTAACTTTCAGAAAGGTGACCACCAATAGAGTGCACATTTCCGTGACATTAAGGGCCAGATGCAGGGCTGGATTTGAGTGAGGCACGGGCGGCACCTATCACGGGCGGCAGGCTGTGACCAGACAGCCGCCGCCAGCCAGGCAGGCAGAAGTGACAGCTTGGCACAGCACATTGTGTAATGGGCATTAAAGTGTATGGCACAATGTGTAATGGTGCAGTGTGTCTGAAGGGCTCTGCCTGGTGTGGTGTGTTTAAGGGGAGGCCAATGATGTTGTACCTAGGGATGGCCTGACCCCTTAATTCGCCCCTGGCCAGATGTACTAAACTTCAAGAGTGATAAAATGGAAAGTGATAAACAACCAGCCAATCAGCTCCTATCTGATATTTTTCAAACACAGCCTGCAACATGGAAGTTAGGTTCTGATTGGCTGGTAGTATATCACTCTCCATTTTATCACTTATGAAGCTTTGTGCAACTGGCCCCTGGTACGAAATAAACTTGAACAAATAGCGTAGCATATGAAAGATCATCCCAAACACGTGTATTGTGGCATCAAAGTTGCTAAGATATTTAAAATAAACATGATATAAAAACACAAACATTTGGTCAATAAGTATTTCTGTAAAAAGCACTGCTATACTGAGGCTACACTTCACTCTGGCAAGCCTCTTTAATATGTGACTTTGTCGCTGCATTATTGTTCATGTATCCTGCTGATCTCTAGTTGCAAACACTTATTTTCCTGACTCCATCGCAGTTTGATCTTCGTGGTTCCTAGTGGTCTGCTCTCAAACCTGACTCTTGTGTGGATCCTTTTCCTGTCCAAATGCATGATATATCATACTTGCCGACTTTTAAAAATTCCTCTCCGGGAGAAGGCCGGCCCCAGAGAGGAGTGAAGTGGGGCTGGACGAGGCTTCGTTTTGGGGGCGGGGTGAGGCTGATGTCACTAAGCCACACCCCCACGACCGGCAGCCTCATTAATTTGCGGGTCCATGGGTGGGGGGAGGGGTTGAAATTACGCAATTCGCGTCATTTAGCCCCGTCCCCTCCTTGCGGACCCGCAAAATTCAGAAATTTATACCGCGGAGAAGGGGGGAGTAGGGGCTGTGGCTATATTGCGGGAGACTTGCACACCTTCACCGGGGGGGCAGGGAGGGGGACCCGATTTGCGGGACCCTCCTGGCCTTTCCGGGAGGGTAGGCAAGTATGTGGTATATGCATTGCTGTCATCATTTACAGAGCTGATAATGTACAGTACATTGGAAACTCATGCTTCTTTGTCACTTTTATGCAACATGGCTTCTCGTAGGTGTGTAACCAAGCTGCTGTACCCATTCTCATTGAACTGCAGTTCTCCATTGGAATCATTTCCAGTATTATGTGCAGTGTTCCTTACTGAATTTTATTTTTTTTCCTTTGTATTGATATGATAGAGCTTTCCAGAATTTATATGTCATATTCTGTTCAGGGCTCTGTTCCACTCTACAAAGTAATCTCTGCATGTTGTTTAGACTGATCTGTGGACTTCATACTGCTAATTTGTATATTTGGCATATCAGAGGCATAGAAAAATCTTTGTTGGCCCCATAGTAATATTTTGACAGGGCCCCTGCTTCTAAAAAAAAGACCTCTCTTCAGCTGTAAATTTTATGATCCACAGTAGTGTCATAGGTAATTTTCTGATCAAAACTAATATCTCAATAAATGTTATTTCCCGTAATAGTTCCTTAGTTCACATTCTGCCACATTGTAGGGCTACCAGTACACATTATGCAACATTATAATACCATGTTATGTCACAATATAGGGCCCCCACTTAATACTATGCCATATTACAGTGCCCATGTTCATATTATGTAGCATTATAAGCCCCTTATAATGAGCAGGTCCAGGGGTATAGCTAGATAGACTGTAAGTTCCAAGGAAAAAGCTTGTAAGGGCACCAGTGTTATAAAATGTATATAACACATGCACCTTGGACAGGGCCCCTCTTAGCTCTGGGCCACATAGCAGCTGCACTCCCTGAACATATAGTAGCTATGCCCTTACTGCATATAAAACTATATACTGTATACTCCGGGCTGGATTCAATTAACCACAGTAATTTCCCATGCAAAGAAAGCATGATATGGGAGGCTGGTGTATTCTCTCTGCAACCGCTGAGATCTCCTGCAAATCTGGGAGCCTCCACAACATCCCAGAATAGTAAGCAAGTATGAAATTAGTGTGGGTTGAAATAGAAAAACACTAGTGTTCATGGTCTTAAATAATTTCCGGATGACAAATTGAAAGGAATGGAGAAAGCTCCTCCCTTGACACATGAGAACAATTAAGTTCTACTGAGATGTATACCTAATCCCTTCCATGTGATAGGGATGGAGTATTACTCCCTTCACTTAAGCACTAATAATGATAGCCTGACCAGCCTACAGTTAGACATTACATTTCCACCAGCCTTATATATGTACACACACACACATATATATATATATATATATATATATATATCCCAGTAGAAATGAATGTAATAACTATTAAAAATACACATACATTACAATTCATAGCTTTTCGTGACTCCCACTGGAAACTATGGTTCTAAATACTCTGTTATATGAAGGCGTTGTGTATAAACAATGACTGTGCTACAATTATTCCATCATGACATCGCACAAATACCACAGTGCATCATCTGATCAATAGCATGTGGCAAAACCAACTAGTATGTAGTACACTTGATTTCAATTTCATAAGAGTCTAATTTGTAACATTTTTACTAAACCCATGCATAAATATACATGGGGAAAAGGGGATTTCCATCATCGCAGGCCTTCCAGACTCTTCCAAATGTGCAATTATTAGAATGAAATCTGTGACTGTAATACTGTTAGCGAAGCGTGCTTTACAGTAAATGCTTCATCACTGTCAAGCACAGAAACTCCCAAGAACAGAATTTTTATATTTCTGTAATGGCCAATAGATTTATATGAGGCAGTTTATCTTCTGGCCGTTGCTGTGTATGCACTTGTATTTGCCAGCATAATATGCAAATGCTAGTTATAGCCTTCCCCTGGTGCATATACCTGTGCTGGAATGTACAAGCCCTGAGATGCCTACATTATGAGACCCTGTGTGCAACCGCTCCACACAGTCCACCATTGGCACACCATCATGTCCAGCACTGCCAGCTGCACCAGGTCTATGGTAGGTGCATTGTCTTCCACGGGCCATGGTCTCCGTGGCTTTAGCTCTGTGATTGAGAACGCAGGCTGTCTGTAGTGACACTCCCACAGCACTCCCATTACTCATTCTTTTTGAAAAATTGTGGAAAAACTCATGTTGACCTTTCATGTGTCAACCATTGGCATGTCAATCAATTTATTGTGTAGACATTTTGACAAAGTCAACCTAGTGCACGTTGACGATATATAGATGGTGTTGATCTATTGACTGTAGATCTATCATCTGGATACCACTCCTTCTGGGGCTGGTAGACATGACCACCATCTATATTTATGATGTTATGTGCTATAAGGGAGTGACATTCCTGAATGTTCATGTTAATTACTGAATTAACCGGTGACTCTAGCGATTGTAGCTCACTTACTCGGCAGAATGTCATTTATTGACGTATGAAGGACGCACTTTTGTGATGATTTATGAAGCTCTTTATGTACACAAGGATCAGCCTGTTCAGTATGTCGAAGGACAGTTGAATTAGTTTCTCTAGTGCCTTATGATTTCTGCTGCTGGACAAACACTGCGGTTGTGCTTGCTGGCTGCTTATGTTTCCAGTGATATTTGTATTAAAAATGTATGAAAAACGGTGAAAACCGTGTTGTGGCTTAAGGGACAAGCTACGTGTGCGCTGGATTCTGGATTTGATACAGTTTCTTAAGATTATAACAACCTAAAAATGGAGTCTACTTTGTGATATACTTATACTGAATACATTTGTGGTGTTCATATTGGGATTTCCGAGATTCTCTCACCATCTTCTGCAGTATGTCATGCTAATTTTATTCTGATATATATATATTAAGTCTCAACTGTATGGTTGCTTTAAGAGTTTGATGATGCAATCTATTCTATTTTAGTCAACTTTATGTAAATTCTAAATTTTATTGCGTGAAATATATATTGATTATATTTGTATAGCATTTCAGCTTCATGATTACAATATCACTTGCCTAGTACAACTCCTTTCTGCACATTAGCATACACCGCCCAGTATTTAACGCTTTAATGCTAAAAACATTCTCATTAGATATTTATAGGGTTCATGAGTCACTTTCAGGTTTGTGTTTGCAAATTGGTGGCATAACCATACCAGTAAGTGCGCATTTTTTTTATCTTGATCTGCAGTCATTTGTCATGGCAAGGGTGTCTAGAAAGTACTTAAATAGGGTGTCTAGAAATTACTTGTTTCTTAAAAATGTGATATCTTTTAAAAAATAATCCTTTCACAAAAAAAAAAAAAAAAATTGTGTGTCTTTTCCCAATATATAATTCTTCCCAATTCAGCTGTTTACCTTCGCTGCTTTCCTTTCTTACCTTATAAATCCTTTGAAATCAAGACTATTTGAAAATAAAATCTTCGCAAAATGTTATAGGTTTTATATGGTGTCCATATAAAGAATTTCTAAGAAAGTAATTTATACTTAAATGATCAAGTCAATTTCTAAAAAGAACACTGTATATATTTGTAATAGAATTTATGAATCTATATTTTTAAATTTCAAAAACCAAAAAAAGGAAGAATTTATGAAGCATTGAACTTGATGGTTCTTTTCAACCACTCTAACAAACATATAACTTTGGGAAACATGGAAAATATTACAGTAAACAGTGACACCTACCTAAGTTTGAAGAAGCTCTTCCTTCTGCTGCCCGATCTTTGAGACTTTCTGCAATGCATAGCTGCTGTTCATGGTACTGTTTTGCCCTCTCCAGATCTTGCATACATCGTGCAGCATGCCCTAGGCCTGCATAGGCTCGCATCTCAATAGACTTTTCTGTTAATTCCTGTGCAAGTTCTAGAACATGGTTGTGGTATGACATTGCCTTGTCAAAGTTCCTTCTGTAATGAAAGGCACTGCCAAGGTTACTATATGCCCGGGCTTCTTCTCGCTTGTTTCCAAGATCCTTTGCAATCTTCAAATGTTGCTCATGGCAATGAACAGCATTTTCAAAGTCCCCCATTGCAATGTAGACTGCTCCCATATTTCCCAGTTCTCGTGCTTCAGACAGTTCATCTTTGGATTGTTTAGCCAGGAGAACACACTGCTTGTGGCTTGCCAGTGCATTGGGGTAGTCACCAATTGCAGTGTAGACATGGCCCAAACTGCTTAAGGCAGATGATGCTGCCTGTGGAAATAAGAGGGTGCATTTTAATAAATGTAATACAAATAATGTGCCTAAAGCTAGGCATTCATTCAAAACAGTGAAACAAATCAATACGTATACAAATAATCAATTAAATCATAATTTAAAAAATTGCTGCATCATTATTTAGCTTCCTGTAGTGACTGTAATGCTAGGCACACACCAGAACGATCATGATCATGAGCAGATCGTGAGATGACCATACGATAGTCGCATGATCTGCTGGAGCACATGATCTGCTCACGATTCCGATCTGTACCTAGTTGAAGGGGTCATTTTCAAATCCTGACTGCAGCAGGTAGGATCTGCAAAACGGCCAAACGACCAGCGGGGATGCGCATCGGATTGGAATCAGATCTAAAACATGCCAAAACATGCCCAATTTTCATACAGTCGGTTGAGATTGTATCAAAATTGGGGTAATCGAGGCCAAATCATTCTGGTGTGTACCCAGCACAACTGTGATCAACCACTCAACTTCCAGCAAACAACAATGAACATAGTCATTCATTTTCACATTTCATAATATAGTGACCTTGGAATCAAGAGAGATGACAAGCCCATGGGAGCTGGTCACTTTAGAACAGTGGGAGCCAATCACCTGTCTCACTTCTATTACACACAGGTGGAGTGCTTGAGATGGACACGTTAGCATTATATCCTCTATCATTCCAGTGTCTCCTACTCCGCTCATCTTAATGTTAAACACATAAACATGTTGTGTATTTTTTTATATATTTGAGCAGTAAGATATATTAGGATACAGCAAATTATATAGGCAATAGAAATATGCCTTTTTGTATTTTATGCATATCCTGGAATTAAGCTTTATTGTTGTTAAGCACCACTGAAATGTAAAACATGCACACCAAGCTCAACGCACAGGGAATTTCATCCATTATAGCTGCCATCCTAAAATTGCAGTTTGCCTCATGTTAGGATATATAGTAATACATTGGATGACTTTCCTGTTCAGTAAGGAATTTAATCTGTAAGATATTGCAAACTATAGCCATAAAAAAGATGAATTCTAGAATGAGAAGATGTCTGCTATGAAGGCTTGCAGAGACGATGATCACTCATGAGCTTGATTATTATTATTATTAATACAAGTATAATATTTCTTCCAGAAATATGTTTTATTATACTCCAGATCCATGGCCCTGTGAAGAGCTTATCTTGCCTTTTTCATGGTGAACAATAAAAATTAAACACTTAAATTAAACTGTAGTAGTTGAAATTATGCATTTTATGTAGAAGCAATGAAGATGTCTCAAGAAAATGAAGGAGAAATTATTATTTCACATAATGTTTTAAATAAATGAAATAAAGCTCAATGTGATATACTCTGATGGACGTGTGATTTATATACCAACGGATAACTACCCATAATTTGTTAGTATATATATATATATATTTATATTTATTTATTTTTTTACAATATAGGCAGCATTAAAACCTAGCTCTTTATCAAACTATTGATCGGAACAATATCTTTTAGCATCCAGTCACCACCCTTACCCTCTTAAGAAAGGTCTCCCTTTCTCTCAAATGCTAAGGGTCTGTAGGATTACCAGTGACCCGGGTGAACTTGAAATATTCCTTAACAAAATAGTTTGGTTCCTAGAGTAGGGATACCAATGAAGTGATATCCCTACTCTAGGCCCCAAGATACCTTGGCCCCTTGATATCCCTACTCTAGGCCCCAAGATACCTTGGCCCCTAAGGGGTAAATGCAAAACCTAGCTCTTTATCAAACTATTGATCGGAACAATATCTTTTAGCATCCAGTCACCACCCTTACCCTCTTAAGAAAGGTCTCCCTTTCTCTCAAATGCTAAGGGTCTGTAGGATTACCAGTGACCCGGGTGAACTTGAAATATTCCTTAACAAAATAGTTTGGTTCCTAGAGTAGGGATACCAACGAAGTGATTTGGAAATGGCCAAAAATAAGGTATTAAGTATAACTCGAGAAGCGTCATTGTCAACCAAAGCATCCGCTGACAAACTGGATAAATTCATATAGGTTAACTCGTATCACACCAGTAGTACCCATATTAGTGCCAAAACTCATTGGCCCATCATTAAGCCGGATCCCTCTCTAACATCCCTATAGGACTGTAACATCATGTGCTCATACAATAGAGGTAACAATTTGAGGGATTACTTAGTGAGGAATGACATAAATCCCATATTCTCAACATCTACTGTAAATACTATTTTGCCATCCCCGAAAACCAGGGTGTTTCCACTGCAGTGGATGCATCACTTGCAGTTATCCATCTATTTACAGGCAAAGCTTTTAAAATTAGACAGAGAGTTACCTATACTACACAATTTGTAGTATTACTCATAAATTTGGGCAGAATGGACGGTGTAATGGTTAGCATTACTGCTTCACAGCACTAAAGTCATAGATTTGATTACCCCAATGGCCCTAACGGTGCAGAGTTTGTATATTCCCCCTGTGCTTGCGTGGGTTTCCTCTGGGTACTCCGGTTTCCTCCCACAATACAAAAATATACTGGTAATGTAGGTTAATTGGCTCCTAAGAAAAATTAACCCAAGAATGAATGTGTGTGTGCGTGTGCATGTACATGTGGTAGGGAATATAGATAATAAGTACCACTGGGGCAGGCACCGATATGAATGTTCAAATATTCTCTGTAAAGCGCTGCGGAATATGTGTGCGCTATATAAAAAACTGTTAATAATAAATAATAACAAGTTGCCTTTGTGGAAAACATTATGTATATAAAACTAAACGGTCCTTCAGAGAAAGGGAGGCGACTCACAAGTCATCTATTAAGTAAGCAATGTCCACAATGTTCAAGTGAACAACCTGTCGCTCAGCACTATCTAGAAGCCCGGCACAAAATGTCATCATTACAATACAGAATTATCAAACATGTTCCCCACCACAATCGAGGAGGTGACAGGGCTCTAAAGCTATTACAAGCAGAAAGTTGATTAATATTTAAATTAGATACCTTGGCCCCTAAGGGGTAAATGCAAACCTAGGGTTGTCATGTTTCTATACCTGATTGATACATCTATTTCTCATTATTTTCCCTTATTACTCGTATAGATGCATTGGCCTTTTTTGATATTGTACTTTACCAGCGTCCAATGTTTATTCAATTTTGTTCAGTGTTAAGACATCACGGACACAGATTTGACAGTCCATTACTATGCAACTTTCCGCTTTCACAGCTATTGATGTTTTAGGTCATGTGACATAGGATGCCTTCTCACCCCTCCCATTAGCAGGTTCTAATGTCATCAATATGTTTATAAAAAAGCAGCAGGTTCGGCATGCCAAATAACTCATGTAGCTGTGTTCGTGCCTTCACAAACAATATTAGCATGGGGTTGCAGCGCTCGTAGCCCAAAAAGTCACAGAGGGCAAACGCCAAAAGGTTACAACTTTTCAATTTAAGGATAAATTAAAGGATAAAGGTTACCTGATGACAATTTATTCTTAAACTGAAACATTGTGACCTTCCCGCAATGTGCCCATGCACACGCATCACAGCAAAGATGAACACCTACATCTGTTTTTCTATTACATCGGACTATACAGTATGTGGATAGACTAAACATAATAAGATATAAAAAGTACACTCCAATATAGGTGAAATTGAAAAAAATATACAGTAAGTAAATGTTTAGCATTAGTCATACTTATTACTTATAATTTACTAAATCTGAATAATAATACAAAGCAACACACACAAATAAAAGGAGTTTAGTATTAGCACTGCCCATAACACTCGCATAAAGCCGTTGGAATAAAACCCCTAGTTTAGAGGACTTTTCAGTTCCTAGCATTTATTTATTTATTTATTTATTTACATATATATATATATATATATATATATATATATATGGAAGAAGAGATAGATGTGCGCTCTGTCTATTTCACCACTTTTGTACATTAATGATCATACATTGGTACATAAAATTTGTATTTATTCTAGTTTTCTTTATAATGAAAAAATATCAATAAAAATGAGTTTGTACAGGATTCGATACAGATTACAGATTCAGATATAATTTTGTTCAAGTGAATGACAACAGATCCAACTTCAAGATGTGCAAACTTCTTAGGATACGAAACCATACGCGTTTCGTCCCTTAGGACTTCATCAGGGGTAAATGGGGATCCAATCTGAATTGTATCATAAAACTGGACTTCTTCCAACAACAAACAATAGGTATAAAGGGTTACTGACCACGTCAGTTCTGATAAAACCTCTGTCCTGCAGAGGTATAGGACTTCAAAAAGCCCAATTTCTGCCGAAAAGGTAGCTTGAAGTGAACTGCTCAACCACAGAGGTCTCTTCCACGTATGTGTGGTTAAAAAGTACGATAGGGATATAGTATCCAACTCCTGTGGGTGTGCAGCGAGCTGCACACCCACAGGAGTTGGATACTATATCCCTATCGTACTTTTACCCCTGATGAAGTCCTAAGGGACGAAACGCGTAGGGTTTTGTATCCTAAGAAGTTTGCACATCTTGAAGTTGGATCTGTTGTCATTCACTTCAACAAAATTATATCTGAATCTGTAATCTGTATCGAATCCTGTACAAACTCATTTTATTGATATTTTTTCATTATAAAGAAAACTAGAATAAATACAAATTTTATGTAAAAATGTATGATCATTAATGTACAAAAGTGGTGAAATAGACAGAGCGCACATCTATCTCTTCTTCCTTCCATCTTTCCCACCTGGTTATATAAACCAAGTTTCCCACCTGGTACCTATATTAACAGCTAGGTACGGTAGAAGTGCAGCTCACAAACCAGCGCAGAAAAAGGATCACAACCCCCCCCCCCCACTTTCGATATATATATATATATATATATATAGGGTCAATGAATCAGGCGGCACTCACGGATTTGCAAAACGTGAACAAACTTATTTATTCATCCAACATGTTTCGAGCACTCGGCCCTGAGGACGGGCCGAGTGCCCGAAACATGTTGGATGAATAAATAAGTTTGTTCACGTTTTGCAAATCCGTGAGTGCCGCCTGATTCATTGACCCTATACAAAGACCAGCCAGTCCATGCTGGAAGGCACCGGGTCAGTATCGACTGCATCATCCACCTGGGAGTGCCGGCTTACGCAGCATATATATATATATATATATATATATATATATATAGCGCAGCATATTCCGTTGCACTTTACAACTGGAAACAACAGTGATTACACAAACTGGGTAGAAAAAAACTGACATAGAGGTAGGAGGGCCCTGCTCACAAGCTTACAATCTATAGTATGTTTTGAAGCTTTGAATGAACTAAACCAAAGGAAGAAAACATTCTTTATACACTAGCTGAAGACACTAGAAGACCACAAGCAACAAGAATATGGAATAATACCAGGGGGATTCACTTACAATACACATTTCTTTTTTTTTTGAGAAGTCATGACGACATGCCAAAATAAAAAAAAAAAAAAAAAAAGAGAACATTCCTATCTCACACATACATTCTTTAAAGAGACAAATACAGAATATCATTGGATGGGATTTAATATGACAAATGCCTCAGTTCTCGCTGAGTTAAAGTGGTGATACATTTACATAAATATGAATATGCAAAATAGTTTAATTTGAATAAAACTCAGATGAACTATGGTTTTGGGTCTGCTCACTGGACAAGGGCTACAACGTTTGGACAATTCCTCTGTGACATAACTGGAAGAGGTGTGTTGATATGATGATCTATTTCCAAGTGATATTTTGGCTTATTTTCCATAAATTCTACTACAGTACTAAAACTCTTTTTCTAGGCACATAGCAGAAATTACTACAGCATTATTCCCTTCTATGGATCCCTAGAAGAGCTACATCATCCCCATATGTTACTTAAAAGACACAAAGGTTACTAATTTATATAGTTGTTTTGATCCACTCTGCTTTCAATAAACCCTAGAATGTCTAAATAAGAAACTGGTAATAAATAAATAATAAGTATTATACCCTGAACTTACAGTGACCCAAACAGTTCCTTCTGGTCAAATTACTTTGCACCAGTCTTTTGGGGTCCTTTGGATGTTTAACTGGGCAATAAAAATGGTTGAATGAATCCTCTGAGTAACATGGCTTCTCTGTGTAAACAAGGTGATAGACTGCAGGCCTTTAAAGTAGTTATGTTTCCATCATCAAAATACATTAAGACCTTGTTTGTTTAAACAGTGTTTGGCTCGCCAATATGTGACTAAAGCGCTTCTGCTTTTGGGATGGCTCACGATAAAATGAACATGATATTTTTGTAATGATACTGATTATTTCATAACAATTTGAAATGACCACACATTTTCCAGTCTGTGACTTCTCCGTGGCCATTCTCCTTCCTTCTCACATCATATAGAACTGTTGCCAATAAATAATCATACAGCTGTACATGTAACTGCATCCATATAACTATATGTACCTCTCCGTAGTCCCTTAGCGGCCAGAAATAACCGTAAAATGGTGCTGTGGCCATGTTCCTAGAGACCTGCGCATACACAGTAGACTCTAGTTTAAAGTCAAGATCTATTATACTGCCAGAGAGGAGGGCTCGCACACAGCCTGCAAATGGGCCCTCTCCTCTAATACATCTTCTCCTATACATTTTATATCTACTGATCAAGCTCAAGGCCACTGAACTGCCCTTTGTTGGTAGGGGAGCTCTTTCAGTATCACTGTGATAATTATCAGGCAGCGGTCCCCAGCATGCACTGGTGTCACAGAGGGGGGGGGGGGGACGTTCCCAGGTGTCACCTGTTGAGAGTTGAAACTAAAATGCTGGCTCCTGCTCTGTAACAGTTGCTGTGTTCTTTATTGTGACAATATGAGCAGTACCCAGTTCCTGTTACTGTGTAGGGGTGGACACTGCAGCCACAGCACTATCCAGGGGTGACAAAAACAGGTGCAAACTACAAAGCCACACTCACTCCCATGAAGCCATGCCCCCTTTTCATGCCACATGCCTTCGGCGGTACACCAGGTGTCACTTTAGTAAGTGATGTCTCTGACTACATGGACAGTCTATTGCACATTGACATACAAAAGAACCCATGTGATACTCTCACAGATAAGTATCTTTATCCTTACAGGTTATCTTGCAACAGCAATTATCAACAGCTCACCACAATAACTCACGGAAAAAATAATAGAGTAATTTTATTAAGCTGGAACTCCATTTTTCTTAAAGGAACTGATGGAAATCAAGGATACTATTATGCACAAAATATCAATGTGTAAATACAAACATCTTCCCACGTAAGATTCTTCCCACGTAACATTGGTGAGATATTGATGTATAACAATATTACTTAGAGCATAAGTTGTACTATTCTGCAACAAACAAATAAGCAACTTTCCATTCACCTGCAATGTATAACAAACCGTTACAATATCAAAACAGGTTATAGCGTTTTACCAGTACTAGATTATCATTGCGCAATAATTGTTTATGTCTACAATAGTCTTGGGTTAACCCTATTATGACTGCAGTCACCTGTTCTTTAAGCGCTTATTTATAACAAATATTCTTTCTTTTATAGGTCCCACGCTGCAAGGTCAACTCTCTGTGTATTTGTAATCCAAAATCAAGAGAATACATAAGGTAAGTCTTGCGTAATAATGCTGATGACTTTTAACTTGAACGTCAAATAATCTGATAATAGATGACAGAAGCTAGCACTCCTTTTGGAATATCCTGAGTAGAATGATATAAGCAATTTTCCCTTAGCAGTATAATTGCCACAAGTGTCTCTATAAGTGTCAGTCCACTTCTGTAATATGCAGCTTTGGGGCTGATTCAGCAGCCACTACTCCCTTCCTCCTATCTTGTAGCTAAGGACGACTTGGGTATTGTGTGCAGTATTAACTACTAGAGTGTCTCCCCAAATGCCAGTGTAGGTACTGCTTATTGCTGCCTGGATGAGGTGAATGTTACACACAATGCTTTCTTTAGCCGGGAGAGGTGTTAGGCTGGCTATGAGGTTATTGCAGGGGCGTTACAGCTATCTGTGGGCCATCCTGTAGGCTGTCTCCGGCTGGACTATCTCTGGGCTGATCTGTGGGATATGCAGGAGGCTGTACTGTGCTGCCTTGGGGCTGGACAATCACTCACCACACCCACTTCTTTATCGATCAGTCACCGCCTCTGTCACCGCTGCTCAAGGGGACCTCGGGAAATCACCGGAGCCCTTTTGGTAAGTATTCTCCTAATTACAGCAACGCATCACACACTTTCCAGCTGCGCAGCTCTGCTGCCTTAACTTTCTCTCCACAACTGCTACACAGTGTCTTTTCTGCTGCACTTCAGCTTTCCTCAATCCCTATCCACAACACACCTACTGCTCTTTTCCCTGAGCACCTCTATAGTCCCTGCACTGGGGTTTCCTGATGAGCAGGGGCTCTGCCAACTGTCAGAGTATATTTTCCTTTCTGGAATATTCCTCACAGTTCTCCCCTTTAAAGCAGGGTATATGGTATAGTCCACCCTAATGGGCTAGGAGGACAAGTCCATTGTCAGTTCAGGAAAGGGGTAAACAGTGTTCAGTCCACAATATTCTATTAATAAGGGGTATTAACACATTAATACTTTTCCTAAATAATTAATTAACTACTAATATTACTTTTGATATCTGCTACATTTACTGTATCACAACCGTATAACGTTTTAGTTTATGTATAAACATTAACCCTTATTGGGGTGTTACATTACCTCCCCGCTGGAACGTTGTGTGTCCTCACACAACAGACAACATCCAATAAAGAACCGTCTAATATTTGTGGACACACACACGCACTCAAAAATAACAACACTTTTTACAATTAATATTGACAAAAGCAGTACTTATTCTGACTTTTATGTTCAATCTAATGCCTATACTGTATAAATGGGGCACTTCTGTTTCTCATTCCAAATTTTCTCAAAATCTGGTGCATAATTAATGCTGTTTCACTGGAACTTATCTCAATATATTTACTATTTGGAAGTTTGTACTCTGATGGAACAGAAGTTAAGGGCTCTTTAACTGAAATATATGGTTCTTCACATAAAATAGATTCAGACTTTAGCATAAAAGAACCAAGGCAATTAAGTTCATGGGAACCCAACCTCTCTGCTGTGGTTGAGTGGGCAACTCTTTCAATGTCTTCCTTATATTCAACAGTTTTTAAATCTGGCTGGTTGTAGTGAACTTTACCGGCATGTGTGTCATCCATTCGAGGTTTAATCTGGTATTCTGGCTCTGGAAGAGATTGTGGTTTGTTAGTATCCTGTAGGTTCTGCTGCACCACTTCACTCTGTTGCTCTACATTTTGTTCAACTGTCCTCCCAACTGATTTTCTCTGCACTGGGACATTGGCATATGGACTGCGACCTGCTGCATATTTGCTGCCTTGCACTGAAAAACCATTAGGACCAGTTACATTAGTAGCTTTGGTGCCCTTCTCTCCAATCACCACATTGAACTCCACCAACTCTCCTTCTTCCAAACTGCAGAAGAAGTTCCTGGGGTTGTTCTTCTTAATGGCAGTATAGTGCACAAATACATCTTCTTTGGTGTCAATACGGTTTATAAAGCCATAACCCCGTTGGACATTGAACCATAATACTCGACCCAAAATGTTCCTTGTGCTGGCTGGTAGAACACTGCCTGCATTAGGTACACCAACATTTTTAGCCTGGTTTTGCAATACTGTTTCTGAACCTATATCTTGTCTGTCATCCACAGGTTGATCAATTCTTGCTGTGCTTCCTGAGCACTGATCCTCTGCCTCAGGGTTTGAGTTTAAATTCTCATGTTGCCTGCAGTTGAACTGAACATGTTCCTTTTGTCTACGGCATTGACATACTGGCAATCCCTGTGCGTCAAACTGGTAGGTCCGTTTTATTCTCGAATTCCTGGCTCTCTTTTCGATATAACCTTTCTGTTGTTCTTGAGGAAGCAATTGCTCTTTCGTTGGGTTTTCCACCTCCCTGCACAGTTCTGTAAAACCCCGGATAGATTCTTCAATCTTGCTTTTTAATACTTCACTTTGGTCAGGGCAGGGGGATAACTGAGCATGCTGTATGACTGCCTCTTTGGGTGCCATGGGTTTTTTTCTTTCATTATAGCTGATTTTAGAGGGACTTCTGGCCTCAGAATTTTCCACTGATAAGGAGGAGGTAGTTTCAGAAGATGTATTCAGTCCCAGAATTTTGATAACAGTCTCCTTAAATTCAGGGAAAGGGCAAGTTGGATTCTGTGATCTCACCATGCATAATGTAGTACGCACTGCATCCCCGAGAGCTCCTTCTATAAATTGACTGGTCAATGTTTCATCCTCTTGTTGTTTTTCACGGGGGTCAAAGTTCTGTAGTTCTTTGAGTGATTCCTGCAAACTGAGAGCAAATTCTCTTAAGGATTCATGGGGCTGTTGCTTTCTTCCATAGAAGTTAATTTTAAGTTTAGATAAAGTTTGCAAATCAAAAATAGTGGACAATTTTTTAAATATGTATTCTACGTTCTTCTTCTGTTCAGTAGACCAAGAGTTTACTTCCCGAAGGGCTAGGCCTCTTAACTGTCCGATCAATATTTCCACCTTCTGTGGCTCATTAAGGGAACCTATGCAAAATAGTGACAGCAGTTTTGACTTGAAGTCCTTAAATATACTGTTACCTGGAGTACATGCTTTCCCAGAATAAATTGGCAGCCATGGGGCTCCAGGGTAGTAAGGCACTGTGATTGGTGATGCCATTGTTCTTTGCCTGGGTGACATGGGTAACAATCTCCGTCTCAAAGTTAACACAGGAGTCTGGATATCCAACATCTTGTTCCTATCCTGTTCGCGGACGCCAAATGTGATACTCTCACAGATAAGTATCTTTATCCTTACAGGTTATCTTGCAACAGCAATTATCAACAGCTCACCACAATAACTCACGGAAAAAATAATAGAGTAATTTTATTAAGCTGGAACTCCATTTTTCTTAAAGGAACTGATGGAAATCAAGGATACTATTATGCACAAAATATCAATGTGTAAATACAAACATCTTCCCACGTAAGATTCTTCCCACGTAACATTGGTGAGATATTGATGTATAACAATATTACTTAGAGCATAAGTTGTACTATTCTGCAACAAACAAATAAGCAACTTTCCATTCACCTGCAATGTATAACAAACCGTTACAATATCAAAACAGGTTATAGCGTTTTACCAGTACTAGATTATCATTGCGCAATAATTGTTTATGTCTACAATAGTCTTGGGTTAACCCTATTATGACTGCAGTCACCTGTTCTTTAAGCGCTTATTTATAACAAATATTCTTTCTTTTATAGGTCCCACGCTGCAAGGTCAACTCTCTGTGTATTTGTAATCCAAAATCAAGAGAATACATAAGGTAAGTCTTGCGTAATAATGCTGATGACTTTTAACTTGAACGTCAAATAATCTGATAATAGATGACAGAAGCTAGCACTCCTTTTGGAATATCCTGAGTAGAATGATATAAGCAATTTTCCCTTAGCAGTATAATTGCCACAAGTGTCTCTATAAGTGTCAGTCCACTTCTGTAATATGCAGCTTTGGGGCTGATTCAGCAGCCACTACTCCCTTCCTCCTATCTTGTAGCTAAGGACGACTTGGGTATTGTGTGCAGTATTAACTACTAGAGTGTCTCCCCAAATGCCAGTGTAGGTACTGCTTATTGCTGCCTGGATGAGGTGAATGTTACACACAATGCTTTCTTTAGCCGGGAGAGGTGTTAGGCTGGCTATGAGGTTATTGCAGGGGCGTTACAGCTATCTGTGGGCCATCCTGTAGGCTGTCTCCGGCTGGACTATCTCTGGGCTGATCTGTGGGATATGCAGGAGGCTGTACTGTGCTGCCTTGGGGCTGGACAATCACTCACCACACCCACTTCTTTATCGATCAGTCACCGCCTCTGTCACCGCTGCTCAAGGGGACCTCGGGAAATCACCGGAGCCCTTTTGGTAAGTATTCTCCTAATTACAGCAACGCATCACACACTTTCCAGCTGCGCAGCTCTGCTGCCTTAACTTTCTCTCCACAACTGCTACACAGTGTCTTTTCTGCTGCACTTCAGCTTTCCTCAATCCCTATCCACAACACACCTACTGCTCTTTTCCCTGAGCACCTCTATAGTCCCTGCACTGGGGTTTCCTGATGAGCAGGGGCTCTGCCAACTGTCAGAGTATATTTTCCTTTCTGGAATATTCCTCACAGTTCTCCCCTTTAAAGCAGGGTATATGGTATAGTCCACCCTAATGGGCTAGGAGGACAAGTCCATTGTCAGTTCAGGAAAGGGGTAAACAGTGTTCAGTCCACAATATTCTATTAATAAGGGGTATTAACACATTAATACTTTTCCTAAATAATTAATTAACTACTAATATTACTTTTGATATCTGCTACATTTACTGTATCACAACCGTATAACGTTTTAGTTTATGTATAAACATTAACCCTTATTGGGGTGTTACACCCAGTGAAACTGAAATACCAAATAGATCTTCACTTCATACTGTATACACTGGTGTTCACCCATACTAAAAGGGGCATGGTAATGTATTGTTGTGGGGCCCCTTAGCAGCTACATGGGCTGCATCAGCACAAATAATACCGAGCTTAAAAGTAATACCCTCACAGCCTCCTGAAATACTTTTTCCTGCAGTGGTCAATCTGACAGCCAATAGAGTGGTAATCGGGAAATCTAGTAACCAAGTAGCCAATCGGCTCCTTTTATGCTAGGGGCTGTATTTTAAAAATGTCAGGAGCTGATTCATTGGTAGTTATTATGTCTCCACTTATTACTTTATAAGGCTTTAAAACAAGTTAAGGGCACATTCAAAATGAGTAATGGGTATAGAATGAGTATTATAAGGTGTTCTGATTCTGATCCTTATAATAAAGATCATGAAGACGGGCAGGAAGCAGCTTAGAAACAGACAACATCTGTATTCCTCCATTTCTGTACTGTAAAAAGCTCAAACTATTACAAGTTTGGTCCTCCCAAAAATAAGAAACCCATTTTATTCACCCTCGCATAAACAAGTAGGGAATTTCCTTGAGAACTGCGGAACACTTCCAAATAAAAAAGAAGGGGAAAAAGGCGCACATCGGAATACCTTTACTGCTTTGCCATGCACTTTTTGGTATTGCATGTTCTTTCATATAGCTACAACTTCGATGCCAGCTACAATTTCCATTTAGAATTCTATCTAGAAACATAATGGAACAATAAAGTTCCCAATATTGTTCTCTTGTATATATTTTGCCTTTGAAGAATAAACAAGATGCCAAGAAGACACATGGCAAAGTTCTTAGTAGTTAGGAGGGTACAATAAATTATAGCACAAAAAAACTAGTCACAATTTTCACGCATAAATCTGAGTCCGCTCTGTTTTTGGAAAGTAAGAGATTAATAAACAAACAATCTTTCTTTTTCAAGAAGGAGCAGTAACAGATTAGCTATAAAAAACAATTTATAGCTAATTAGATACGGAAGCTGGCAAGATACACTACCTTTACCAGCTTCTGAAATTGAAAAACTACACTAGGTTTCCCTGAGGCAATTTAATTACAACATAAAAGCTGACAAATTGTAATGACTTACAGCGCTGTAAAATCAATATTATTTTTGCTTATTTTGGGGTAAAGTGATAGGCTTCTATTTAAATTAAATTATGGCTGACTAATTTCCCACCAAGCCTCACAAATACCTCTCCATTTACAAGTGGGAAATATCTGGGAAGGTTTTTGGATTTTCAATTTAAGTTCACACTATTCCGACCTACAGAGACATATTTATAAATGTCCTCCCATATGGCAAATTGTGCTATTTATCAACATTTATCCAACATTTCAATCATTCTACCATATTAAAGGTAATAAAAGCACCTGCTTAAGAATGAATTGAGATTACAGTTGTCCCTGAGCATGCACCGCTGTGAGACATAAAGGAATGGTGTAGATATGGCAGCAAAGTGGGTGTAAATGACTCAAATGAAATATATATGATTTCCTCACATATACAGAGCTATATGCTTCATTAGTAGCTGATGCACCTAATCAGTGGCAAAACTCCAAGAGACATTGGAGACACTGACCTTAGGGCTCAAGTTGTCATAGGGGCACCAAGAAAGACAGACCAAACTACTGTAGGACAGATCACTCCCATTATTTTCATACAGATTTGACTCACAAACCCCCATTTTGTAGCCCCCTTGAGCTGAAGAGTCTCAAAAAGTGTGATAACCCTTATTTTTCAAGGCTGAAACTGATTGGCTGGTATCTCTCTCTGAGTTTTGATAGAGATGCCCCTTAGGGCTCTATTTATTATAATTTTCAGCCAGCACCCAAAACTAAAGATTCCTTATTGCCACAATCAGTGGCAATAAGGTATCTTTGTTCTCCCAGATGTGCCATTAGTAAGCTGATGGGATGTCAGCACATGTGCAAGCCACAACCACTGTGGGGGCACCACCTTATATTTCAGCTCTGCATACCTCCCAACATTTGCCTCCGGCGTCTCGGGACGCATCTCCGGCGCGCCGGAAATTTCGGGGGCGTGGCCTAATTTCGGGGGCGTGGCCTATACTCGCGGCTCCCCCGCGAGGCCACGCCCCCATTTTGCCGCTATGGGGGCATGACCCAGAGGCTCTGTGAGCCTCTAGCCATGCCCCCAGCCCCCTGGCTGCGGGAATAGACGCTGTGCGCATTCGCACAGCGTTTATTCCCCGCTGCTTAGCAGCCGACAGGGGGGACTCCCAACAGCCCCCCCACACCGCGGGACACTGCCGCCCGCGGGTGGGACATCGGGACAGGCCCTGACAATCGGGACTGTCCCGATAAAATCGGGACTGTTGGGAGGTATGGCTCTGGGCGCCTGGTATGAACTTATGCTATCTATAACTATTACTAAGTTATCATCACAAGTGAGTACATTAAACTCTCCTATAGCAGGTATTAAAGATATGTATCCTAATAGACCTACAGTATATGCGCTTACCTGCACATCTGCATGGGCCACATTTCCGTGAACACACTCTTACTGAACTTTGCATATGTGAAAAATTCCTTTCACTGCTCTGTGCTACGTCTCCAGTTATTCTGGATAAGATGGGGGGAGTTGGAGAGTGGGACATTTTTTGCCAGCCCAATTCCCCTATTGAATTCAGCTCAGTGGCTAAAGACCCACGTACACAGGTCTGATTTGGCCTGTTTTCATTTGATTCAGATGGATCAGGCAGACAGATCGGATGAAACCTGGCCAAATCGCGTCCAGAATTGAACACATGCGACGTATCGGGGTGGCTTAAGGGGGATCAGATGGACAAAACATTGCATTAGTGTATGACCACCTTAAGGTTTAGTGGGACTATGATGTTACAATGTCACCAAGACAATTTGTCATAACCTAGTACTAGGGATGGACATTGTTAGCGTGTATGAATCGCATGGAAATGTACACGCATGCCCAAAACACTCCCATGATACTCCCTTCAGGAAAAAACAGCTCCATACATCTTGAGATTCTCCTTCAATAAAACCTAGTTCATGCTGTTAGAAAAAGAAACAGCTTGCCCCACCTCTTACAACTTCAGACACCTAATGCGGCTCATGCGCACACCATGTTTTTGCAAATCCATTGTTTATTAATAATAATAATAATAATAATTATTTGCTGGAAAGAATAAAATAGGACTTGAATTCCCCCCAGTGTTTAGGTATGCTCCCTCCTTTTTAATATCTGAAAGCAGGGGTTAAAGTGTGTGTGTGTGGGGGGGGGGGGGGGGGGGGATGGGGTGGAACTGTGTTCTACCACCTCTAATGGGGAGATGGCACTAGTTCAGCACTGCCTTGGACCTGGCACAGTAATTCTAGCAGAAAAGCATTATATTTTGCATGGGGGTACTGAAAACCCTGCCCCTGGCTCTGCCTAGTGGTGGGAGGGGAGGGGGGTAATTAGGTGGCAGATGGAAAGGAGGTCCCCCACCTCTCCAGGACCACTTTTAGCCCTGTCTGAAAGTCACTCACACACATGTAAAAACACAAGTAAGCCAAAGACTATAATAGGCACAGCGTTTGAAGCCCAATAGCCTAAATGAGATATGCAGATCCCATATAACACATGTAGCACCTGCACCTATGTGAACCTCTGCAAACAGCTGCACCTATGACATCAGCCTCAAAATTACCACTTTATTGCACTTAATTTTACTGACAGTAAACAAAATTAATTAAAATGATTTAAAAAGCCGCAAATATTCCTAAAATGAACATAACATTTAGAAACACAAATCAGCTATGTTGATGGAATATACAATCTCAGAAAACTAGGCTGGATTAGTGAATATAGCTTCTATATAAAGAAAATAGGAATTTAATACCTACCGGTAATTCCTTTTCACGTAGTCCTTATGGGATACTGGGAATGGTCTTAAGACATTGGGTATTAGAGGGTATCCGCAGGAGACAGGCACATCTATAACTTTGAAGCTGGGTGTACTGGCTCCTCCCCTCTGATTCCCCTCCCAGGAACCAGTTAATGGAAAAACTGTGCCCGAAGGAGAATGTACATATGAGAGGAATAACATATATGTCACCTATGTAAACATAAGTGTGAATAGTGTGGTGAGATTTATGCCAGCACACCCGCATTCATACAAAACAATAAACAACTATAATACCACCAACTGGGTGGATTTTCTTTAACAAGGTCACTGAACTAGACCCTTGAACCAGAAGACCATAAGGTGAACTTCTGAACTTAAACAGCAGAATAAGCTGCAGCCAGACCCCCGCACGGGGCGGGCGCCCAGTATCCCATAAGGACTACGTGAAAAGGAATTACCGGTAGGTATTAAATTCCTATTTTCACTAACGTCCTTGATGGGATACTGGGAATGGTCTTAAGACATTGGGGATGTCCCAAAGCTTCCAGAAAGGGAGGGTACGTGCGGAGACAGCTGCAGTACTGCCTGCCCAAACTGGGTATCTTCTTGGGCCAAGGCATCAAACTTGTAAAATTTTACAAAGGTGTGTTGCCCCGACCATGTAGCAGCTCTACAGAGTTGCAGAGCTGACACACCCCGAGCAGCCGCCCAGGATGCGCCCACCGATCTGGTGGAATGAGCCTTTAAAACCGGAGGGGTCGGCATGCCTGCCGTCACATAGGCTTGTTGAATTGTAGTCCTAATCCATCTAGCAATGGACTGCTTAGATGCAGGGTGTCCCTTCTTTTGTGCGTCATACAGAATAAATAGACAATCTGTCTTCCTGATTCTTAACGTCCTCTGGACATACACACGCAAGACACGCACCACATCCAGGGATACCGGAATATCCGGCGAACCAGATGCAGACGGGACCACAATTGGCTGATTTAGGTGAAAGGAAGAAATCACCTTGGGAAGAAAACGCGGGTTTGTTCTCAACTCCGCTCTATCTGAGTGGAAAATCAGATAAGGACTTTTACAGGAAAGGGCTCCCAATTCCGACACTCTCCTAGCCGAGGCTAGGGCCAAAAGGACCACTGCCTTCCAGGTGATATACCTCAACTCAATTGACTCCAATGGTTCAAACCAGGAGGATTGAAGGAAGTTTAGAACAACGTCCAAACTCCAAGGAGGTGTAGGAGGTACAAAAGGAGGCTGGATGTGAAGCACTCCCTGAAGGAAGGTCTGTACTTCCGGGATGACAGCCAATTTTCTTTGGAAGAATATGGACAGGGCCGAAATCTGTACTTTTAGTGAGCCCAGACGAAGACCCAAATCCAATCCCGCTTGTAAGAAGCACAACAACCTATTCAGGTTGAATTTTGCAGGGGGAACCTTCTGTTCCTCACACCAACCCACGTACTTTCTCCAGATCTTGTAGTAGTGCGTGTTTGTCACCGGCTTTCTGGCCTGAATCATCGTGGTGATAACTGATGAATGCAGACCCTTCTGAGCTAAGATTTTCCGCTCAGCCTCCACGCCGACAAACGTAGCCGCCCTAAATCTTGGAAGACGCAAGGGCCCTGTGTGAGAAGATCTCTCCTTAGAGGCAGAGGCCAAGGATCCTCGATCAGCAGGCTCTGTAGGTCCGAGAACCAAGCCCTTCTTGGCCAGTCCGGAGCCACAAGAATGGCTTCCACTCCCTGACTTCGAACCCTTTTTAGAACTCTTGTCAGCAGTGGTATGGGTGGAAACAGGTACACCAAGGGAAACACCCATGGAATTGTCAGGGCGTCTATTGCCACTGCGCTGGGATCCCTGGTCCTTGTGCAGTACATGGGGACTTTGTGGTTTAACCGGGATGCCATCAGATCTATCGATGGCTGGCCCCAACGGTCCACAATTGCTGCAAACACCTGTGAATTCAGGCTCCATTCCCCGGGGTGGAGGGCGTGACGACTTAGGAAGTCCGCCTCCCAATTGTCCACACCCGGGATAAAGATGGCCGACAGAGCCACCACGTACGTTTCCGCCCAGGTCAGGATCTTGGAAGCTTCCTTCATGCAAGTCCTGCTTTTTGTGCCTCCCTGGCGATTTATGTAGGCCACAGTTGTGGCATTGTCGGACTGTATCTGGAGCGCCCGACCTTGGAGGAGATCCTGGGCTTGTAACACTGCATAGTATACAGCTCTCAGCTCCAGGATATTGATGTGGAGTCTCGCTTCCCACCGAGTCCACAGACCTTGAAAGGTTTTGTCCATGGTCACAGCACCCCATCCCTGCAGACTCGCATCTGTCGTGAGTCGCACCCAATCCTGGATGCCAAATCTCCGACCTGCAAGCAGGTTCGACTCCTGAGTCCACCATAGAAGGGACTGCCGGGACTGATGCGACAGAGAAATCCTCTTGTACATCAGGAGATGAGAGCCCGACCATTTTGCCAACAGATCCAGTTGGAACACCCTGGTGTGAAAGCGTCCGAACTGAATGGCCTCGAATGTGGCCACCATCCTGCCCAATAGCTGGATGCATTGGTGAACCGACACCTGAGGCTTTGCCAAAATCACCATCACCAGGGATTGTATGGCTTCCATCTTCTCCCGAGGGAGGAAAATCCTTTTCAACTCTGTATCCAGGAACATTCCTAGAAAGAGGATACGACGCGACGGCGTCAGGGAGGACTTGGGGATATTTAGGATCCACCCATGCTCGGATAAAATCTGCCTGGTCTTTGCTATATCCTGCAGCAGGACCTGTTCCGACCTTGCTTTGATCAGCAAGTCGTCCAGGTAAGGGATAATGTTGACACCCGACCTCCTGAGCAGTACCATCATTTCTGCCATCACCTTCGTGAACACACGCGGCGCTGATGACAGGCCGAATGGCAGCGCTCTGAATTGAAAGTGCAGATCTTTCAGCGCAAACCTCAGGAAAGCCTGATGTGGACCCCAAATTGGTATGTGGAGGTAGGCGTCCTTTACATCCAGCGATGCTAAGAACTCTCCCTCCTCCAGGGTTGCTATTACTGCCCGGAGGGACTCCATCTTGAATTTGTAAACCCTTAAAAAAGGGTTTAGAGACTTTAAATTTAAAATGGGGCGCACCGAGCCGTCCGGCTTCGGCACGAGGAACAGATTGGAGTAGTAACCCCTTCCTTGTTCCTGCAATGGGACAGGTGTGATAACCCGTGACGTCAGCAGGCGTTGTATTGCCTGCTGCAGGTTCACTCGGTCTGCCTGTAGAGCCGGCAGACCTGATTTGAAGAACCTGTGAGGGGGAGGTTTTTCGAATTCCAGCCTGTAGCCGTTGGTAATAAGATCTCTCACCCAGGAATCCAGGTGAGAGACTGACCATACTTGGCTGAAAGCTGACAGGCGACCCCCCACCTCGCAAGTGACTCCAGGGTCGGAACCCGAGTCATGCTGCCGGCTTAGAGGCGGAGGCATTAGCGGCACGATCCTGAGATCCTGTGCTGGCGGGCTTCCTGAACCTGCCACGGCCCCCTCTGGTGGCCGAGCTGGAGCCTCTCGCCCTCTGCCTGGGCCTGGAAGGCCGAAAGGACTGAGAAGCCTGAAAGGACTGGGACGTATGGCCCTGAAAGGGACGTTTTGCGTGAGTGGAAGCCGTCGGCAGAAAAGTCGACTTGCCGGCTGTAGCCTTGGATATAAGGTCGTCAAGTTCGCTACCAAATAACTTTTCTCCCTTAAAAGGCAAACTTTCCACGCTACGTTTGGACTCTGGATCAGCTACCCACTGTCTTAACCAGAGGGCCCTGCGGCCTGAAACCGCCATTGCGGAAGAGCGAGCATTTATAGCTCCAAGCTCCTTCTGCGTGTCACACAGGATCTTTGCAGTATCCTGGATATGGCGAAGTCTCTCTCCGACCTGCGCCATTGACATATCGGCCAGCATGCCTTCCTGGATTTGAGAAGCCCATGTATAAATGGACTTGGCCATCCAACAACTGGCGAGGACAGGTCTCTGAGACGCCCCACTCGCAGTGTACATGGACTTAAGGGTAGTATCCAGTTTTTTGTCTGTACTATCCTTGAGTGTTGCTGCCCCTGGGACGGGGAGAACCACCTTCTTGGACAGTCTGGACACTGATGCATCCACAACCGGAGGCTCTTCCCACACCGCTCTAGTGGCGGGATCAAAGGGAAAATTGGACTTAAACCTTTTAGACAGTTGGAAACGCTTTTCAGGTTGTTTCCAAGCCTCCTTAAACGTCTCATCAAGGTCAACTTGTTCAGGATAAACAATTTGCTGTTTCCTTTGGGACCCAAAGAACGGGTCACCTTCCTGCATGTCAGCTAAAGGAAGGTCTAACACTTCTCTTATTGCTGTAATAAGAAGTTCTGGGCCTCTAAGAGATGACTGTGAATCAGGGATCAGAGCCCCGTCGTCCACATTATCATCTGTGTCGTCACCCGCCTGTAGATCATCATCTGAATCAGGCAACATGGCGGTCGCAGCACGCTTCCGTGACTGGCCCGTGGTGGTGCTTATATTATCCACCCGTGCGGCTAAAACTGTTAAGTCCTGCTGCACCTGTTTGGTCTGCATTGTATTTGCAGCCAATTGTGTTGACACTGCCTGCAGCATGGTTTTAATGCCTGCCGCCCATTCAGGCTCCTGTGAGTCTGATTGAGGATTAATCTGGGATGAACCCCCTGTCCCACTCGTTTGAGTGGACATGCATTCCTCACAAGTAATTTGTGAGGTGGATTTAGGCACAAACTTGCTGCTGCAAATGAGACAGGTTAACTTCCTCACCATGTTGAAGGAATGAGTAACCTTTCTTCCACAAACACACCACAATCACAATGAAATAAATATGTATATATTCAGTGTGCAGTGTATAGTAGCTATATATGTGTGAGCTCTATCACTGGAAGTGTGTAGCTTAACAAGCACGTGGGGGAGCGCTCAGATTACACTGAGGAGACCAGCACACCCTGTACAACCTGAACTCCTATTTAGGAGTTGGTAACACGCATAAACACAGAACAGTGTGATCAATTAAGCGATCTTAGCGCTAAATACACTTGCTGTTTTCTGCAGATTTCCTCTGTCCAACACCTCACCGCTGAGGAGTGTATCTGGAGACAGTAATGGCGCCCAGGGAGAAGCAGGAAGTAGTGTATGCGCGCTCAGAGCTCTGGCCTCGCTCCGCTGAAGCCCCGCCCCCCTGTGATGGCGCAGGGGCTTCACTGATCTTTATACTGGCGCTGGCTGTCAGTTTTAATGGCGCCCTTACACTGAACAGCGTTTTATAGTGGGATCTGCCCTGGTAGCCCAGGGACTGTCACCCGCAGCCAGTTTGTGACAGGGGGTCTGCGCAGCCCCTGTGCAGGGTACCGCGTCTGCCGCCGCCGCCATCTTGCCGCACAATGAGCCGGGGTACCCCACTGTGGGGACCCCGGTTTCTACTCACCACAGACGTCTTCGGACTGTGTCAGGAGTGTGCGGCATGCTGGGGGTGAGTATCACTGCAGCGCAATGCCCGTGAGTACAAACACCCTCTCAGGACAGTGGTCCTGCAGCAGGGACAGCTCGGTACCTTAAGAGGCCTGCAGCTGAACCCTCCTCAACTGACTCCCACGAAGCAGGGATACTGTGAAGTCCAACACAGTAACCCCAAAATAATAAAAGAAAATAAACTGAAGACAAACTCTCTGGAGCTCCAGCAGTGTGCATCCTCTCCTGAGGGCACATTTTTCTAAACTGGTTCCTGGGAGGGGAATCAGAGGGGAGGAGCCAGTACACCCAGCTTCAAAGTTATAGATGTGCCTGTCTCCTGCGGATACCCTCTAATACCCAATGTCTTAAGACCATTCCCAGTATCCCATCAAGGACGTTAGTGAAATGGGGTTATGGATCTAGAACACACATACTGTAATAATCGATTTCTGAGTCTTCAAGCACAAAATGGGAAGTATATACCATGAAATTATGTATAGCCTGTGAAAGTGTAAGTCACATACATTATGTACTGTTCTTTTGTATATGACCTGTAAACTGGTAGCTCAAGCAGCCATGCTGTTGGAGCATTCACAATTTAACTTAGTATAAATATTCACTTAATATTACATTATAAATGAAACAAATTCACTTAAAATGCAAGCAGCATGTTCATTTATGAATATATGTGCATTGGCATTACTGTTTGACATGATGTATCAAATATATTCAGAGAAAACATTAGCTGACAGCTGGTAGGTATTGCTCTGACCCCCTCAATCTCGCTCCTGATTTTACTCCCTAGCTGAAAATAGATAGATAGATATATATGGCAAAAACGACCAACGTTTCGGGGGTGGTCACCCGAAACGTTGGTCGTTTTTGCCATTAATACAGCACGTTTTCAAAAGACCCCGGAGTGCCAGCCTTTTTCTTGATTCTCCATACTAACTTGTGGACAGGCACCAGGGCAGCTGAATCGCAGCGGTGAGTGCCGGGCCGCACTAACCTGTAGATAGATAGATAGATAGATAGATAGATAGATAGATAGATAGATAGATAGATAGATAGATGGAGCCAAATTATTATGACCACGAGTTAATACTTTGCTGGGTCATCTTTTGCTCCTCATACACTTTAAAGACTCGGATCCCAGTGTTCAGAATGGTTCGGATTCCGTGGAATTTAAACCGCTCATCTTTAATGGCAACCAGTGGAAGCTGCAATGTGATTGGAAATGCAGGTTCCTGTGGCAAATATTGGAGATTTCTGGTATGTTTCCTCTATGTTACATTCTGGGGATTTAGTGGGACAGCTTGAAAACAGGTGGTTTAGGGGGATTTTATGGTAGTTCAGATTAATATACTGTCCGTGTGACTGGTATGGGATAGAGTAAGTCCTGGGCTACTTTTCGGCTGCGAACATAGGAAAAATCATTTGATGGTAAGTAACCAGTGAAAGATTTCTCCTGCATGCGGGGGTTTGCGAGCGGATGTGTAAGTGTACACGTCTACTCGCAGCACAGCGAGAGCATTTGGGCAATGGGAGAGGATGTGCATTCGCTAGGCGTTAACTTGCTAGGCACCAAATAAATGTAGCCTAGTGAGCAGGTCTGAATCAGGCCCAATTTGTCCTAGACCTTGGGAAAAAAGCAGCTTTCAGCCACATGGCACATGCAGTATACACATTATCTTGTACCAATCACTGGTCTCTATGGAAAATAATAAATCAGTTCACGGCAATACCTGGAGGCATCGTACGAAAAGAATAACTTGCATGGTCATACACCAATTAGTCATGTTTCTGCCATTATGCAATGCTGCACAGCTGCCTGGATAGGGGATGGGGTATTGGTTGAACTGAGGCATTCCTGTGTCCAATTTAGAAATGTTGAGTTGTACAGATACTGTAAGCTGTGACCCTTGCATGCTATTCTCAGTTGTACCTACTCCAATTACTTGTTACCAGTGGTTGCAGCATCAGGAGCGTATTTCGGGTTCAGGTCACCCCATGGCACATTATTGGCGACACTCCCCCTCTCCATCACATCCCTACTCCCTTCATTTCAGGGCCAGTCCAGGTGCCTCAAGACCACTCAAGCTGCCCCAACGTCACCCTATTACCTCCCTCTCAACACAATTTTCCGCACAGTATCAATCACGACATTCAATAGCAGGACACTATGAAAAGCTATCCCCTCCCGTCACTCATCTGATGAGCGGGCGGAGGTGTCTCAATGATGATGCTCACCACTCCTCGCTCACCCAGTGTGTATGGGTCTTTATTACAGTACTAGGGGAAAGTTCTGATGTAATTTTCAGTGCCTGCTCCAGAGGTGGGACTGCAGCACAGCCACCAGTCACAGGGGCCCCCACAAACACTGCCAAACATCACTGTCCTGGACTCACTGGTAGTTGGTGTAGCTCCCCTATTTGGACTGCAGCCCCCCGCTCTGAATTGACCTTTTCCCGTGAACCTCATCTATGCTGCTCTGCGTTTATTACACCACCACTCCGATGTTCTGTTTTCAAAACATGTTTTCATTAAATCCAGAGTCACTTACAAGAGGTGTTCATCATGTAGAGAATGTCAGTTGGATATACTATGTTGCTCACACATGACGTATCAATCCGATGTCCTAAATAGCCTTCTACGGCAATACATCATCTGATCTATAGATCATCCATACATATGTGATTCTCTATATGATAGTGATTATTGGAGCAAAACATCTGGTAAAACATGCAGGAAAATTTCCAAACGCGTCTGTCAGAAACTGCTAAGAGCATATATTTCAGCTCCAGTTGGTTTGTGTTTTAGTGGAAAAATTATGCTATAATAATCAGTGCAATCCATGAATAATTCATTACAACAATTTGGTTAACCTCTGTGTCAACAGACAGCAATTAAACATGGAAAGCCGAGAGATGTAAGCATGTAGCTTTAAATATAACATAGTAGCTTAAATTAAATGTAATTATTACAATGGAACATTTAAATACAATCATCAACTAATTTTATCCTCATTAACCATTTAAACAAGAAACAGCCCGGATACAAGGAGACAATGTTAATGTGCCCTTGTCTAGAGAGCGCATACAGATGCAGCCAATCAAGGAGCAGTAGCCCTGGTTGCCAAATGCCAAATACAAAGACAGCATTGCTCCAAACAGAGCCATTTTTTTGTGGTAAAGCCAGAGTCTAAGAGCAAACTGATTAAGCTGCAGCTTTTACAAGCTGTTGCTTCACGGGGGGTTTGTTCTTAAAATTTAAATGGCACTGAAACGAAACGCTAAACAGCAAAAGCTGGTGCTTAGTACATTTATCCCTAGGAACTCGATAAATGTTGGGTCTGCCAGACGAGTTTGCGGCAAATGGGTGCTTTTGTTTGATCGCATATAAACCAACTGTTAATAAGTAGAAATCAAGGGTGAAATTTTATAGGATGAGACATTCAAAAAGTGAGAGATTTGATAAGAAACCTCAAGTAATTTTAAAGCGGCAATCATTTACACTTCAAAATCAAACTGGTTTGGCAGGGTACATGATTCCATTTAAAAAAAAAAGGAGATTTCTTACCAAATCTCTCACCCTTAAAGGGTCAGTTAAAATGTTCCTATAACTAACATTTGTTTTATTTATTTTTTAATAATGACTTAGTCCCGACTCCCAACTGACTGCTGTCAGGGAGATGCACTGATTCCTAAGGTAGCTGGGCATGGGCCAATCCAACTTAGAAATCATCCCAGATGACAAGAATGGAAGAGACCCATCTGACTTTTATTATCCCAAATTAGATAACAGCTGAGTCTGTCTCTCACTATCAGGAGCTGCCGCTGTGGGCTCCGGCCACTGCAGGCACAGTGCGATGCATGTACTTTGAGAGGTGCGCAATAGGGGTGCGCAGGCCGGAATAGGCAGCAGCAGTAAACTTTTACCAGCATTCTTTCGTTAAGGAGATTCCAACATATTCTAAAGCAGCATCAGCTGCATGTCATTTGTAAATTACCTGCTTCATTAGTGTTGCTCACCTTTAAATAGCTTCCCCTCCTATTCACTAATGCCATTGATAGTTCTTTCTGAGGCTCATCAGTTGGTCCTTCAGCATCCTGGGGATTGTTCCTGTACAGCTTCTGTTCAGAGTCCAATTGTTGCCTGACCCACAGATCCTGCTTACATAATCTAAGTCCTTGCTGCAGCTTATTCCATCTTCTGCAAAGCTTCTGGTAGCATTGATATTATATTCTGTTTTCATCCTGCTGCATTGTTGCATTCATTGCTAAAACCCTCTTACTGCATTGTTGCATTCATGTTTCATTTATGATTCCATATATTTACTGTTGCATTTATGTATTATTGGTGTCATCTTATTTGGATTGTTGCATCCTTTCCTGTGTACACTGTGCACAGAGACTCTTTCATGTTTATGGGGCCCTGCACATTAGTTCTTACACTGGGGTACTGCCCCAGAGGTATTATCAGTCCAATCTGCTCTGTCTGCCACCAGAGTACACTCCTACTGCAGTCCAGTCATATCCAGACTTCTGACTAGCTCTCAGTATTGTTTATTAGTTGCTTGAATCTGTGTCTACTTCTCCATATCTACCTGTGATATCTTGCCTATTATACATGAATCCCTACAGCCTGGAGGTGAATTCCTGGCGGCATCTCAAGTACCGGCGTTCCATCTGCACTAAGGCAACAAGGGGGGCTGTTATTGGTGAATACCATGCGGAAGATTAGCTCTAAGGGTTAACAAAATAGTGTGATAGTTCCCTAACACTCATTTCCCTGGTTAAATGGACCCCAACATGGCAATAGGGAGACCAGCACCTATTATTGATATGTTATGGAAGTTTTACATCTCTAATTCCACGTGGAAATACACTGGTGATACATGTCCCTGTAGATTGTAAGCTTGCAGCAGGGCTCTCCTACCTCCAAGTCTGTCTGTTGTTACCCAGTTTGTTTTATCACTGTCTACTATTGTAAAGTGCAACGGAATCTGCTGCGCTATATAAGAAACTGTAAATAAATAAATAATGTTAAAACCTGCCAGATTTTTCCCCCTCTTACTATTGATGTTACACTGAAACCTCACCTCTACCAACCCAGCACTGCATTCAGAGTGGAAACACTACCATTTTATATCAGTTGGGGGAGCTGGGCTCCCTAATGCCATTTTGGAGACCATTTAACCTAACAGGTAACAAATTACCTCACCTGCTAGCTGATGTGGGAATACATCTAAAAAATTGGATAAAGTCTCCTCCATTCTTTCAATGTTGGGTGATTTCTTAAATAGGAGAGCCCAATACACAGCTATCATATACATCAGTAATTATACATCAGTAAGTTTTCCCATATCACCAGCAATCGTTTTGATAAAACAATGAGAATCACAGCACGTCAGGTAACATATCTGGATTTACTCTCTTTTTATTAATCTAAAGGTGCCCATGTGTTTAGAAATATATTGCATTGGATCGCATGCGATTTGCATGCAATGTGATCCGAAGGCAGTACAAAAAGTATGTGCAGCACATACTTTTTGTACTGTGCAATGAGATGCCCGCGGGAGCGCATCGCGCGGTGCACTCGCACCGTGTATGAGCACCTTAAGGGAATATTTACAGTGCAATGTACTTATCTCTCTCTCTCGTCAGTTAGATGGCAGTCACTGGGGACAGGTACAGTGGGAATTAAGTATAAGGGGCAGAACTACTATGGGCATTTTGTGTGTAAGAAGCACACTACTGTGGACATAAAGTATGAGGGCACGACGTGTTGTGTAATATGAATCAGGGGCAATACGTGCGGTATAATGTGAATACAATTGTGGTATTGTCTGGCATAATTTGAATTGGGAGTACTATTGCTTGGCCAAACCCTTTCCCTGTTACATCACACCCCTTTTGTGGTGCAATATATAAGTTATATATATAGATAGATAGATAGATAGATAGATAGAGAGAGAGGTATTCCCATCAAGGGGCACTAAAATCTGTATTCGCTTACTAAAATTCTATAGGTCATCTGACCCTGGTCTAGATGCTTATTATACTTCTATGGAAACATTTTCATAGGATGTCCTCTATAGTACCTACTGTACTATATAAGCAACTGTTTCACTTTTCTTTACCCCGTTATTACAGTACCATTCAGAAATAATGCTAGCAATCAGATGCAAGTAGTGGTTCCCTGCTGTCCATGATAATTAGGATTCCCATGCATTGATGAGGATGCATAGCAGGAATCCTATTATGAATGATATCTCTTGTGATAGCTACTTATAGTCTTCAGCAGAAGGGGCTTTGATAAATAGGAAAAGCCCTAAATCCTATGAAAATATGTCATTTTCATTTTAGGTCTTTCTGCCTTTGATAAATAGATCCATCAATGTTACATCACGTCATATAGCTTAATATTATGACATTAAGCAAAGAAGGATTCATATAGAAACATAAAACAGTGAAAGTGGAAGCCCTGGTTCCTTCTCTGTTCCTTACTTAGCAAGTGGCCATTTAGATATTTCATATGGTTCAAACAATAAATAAAGCATTGCAGTGACATTCCAGGTTCCTCCTATTACTTGGCTGGAAGGCATTTTTATATATGCCATTGGCAGGTAATAACTCCTGAACCTCTAAAGGTGACCTCCTGCTTCAGGAAAACTTCTAAAGATGAAACCATAATATCTGTGGTCACATCAGGCATTATTTTCCAATAAAACAAACCATGTTTTCTTACTGCATTACGGAGATGGTTGCCATTAATTTTATTTATTATTTTTTTATTTACATTTTCTTATATTGCGCAGTATATTCTGTTGTGCTTTAAAATTGGAAACAACATTGATACAACAATCTGGGTATTAACAGACCAACAAAGAGGGAGATGGGACCTGCTCTCAAGCTTACAATCTATAGGGATAATGGAAGGGATACACAAGAATAGGAATCTATAGTATGGCACACCCACCAGATTGCAAGACAGTCCAGATATCAATGCTACTGGAGGTTTATTTGGGGGTTCTGGAATATTACAGGCTTGCCTGAAGAGGTGAGTTTTCAGGGAACGCTTTAAAATTTGGAGGCAAGAAGAGAGTCTTATTGTGCATGGAAGGGTATTCCCTAGAGTGGCGGCAGCCCGAAGAAAGTCCTGCAGTTGGGAATTGGATATAGTAACGAGTGTGGATGAGTGATGCAGATCTTGTGCAGAGCGGGGAGGTCGGGTGGGGATATATTTTGTGATAACAAAGAGATGTATGTTAGTGTAGTTTTTTTGTGAACAGATTCACTTAACATTAATGAGACTAAAGAAATTACAGGTTATCCCTCTTCCTTTATAATTAACAAAAGACACTGATCAGGTTTTCCTTTTTTAAAAGTATTATGCCCACAAGTTATCTGCTGCCTCTTTTGTTTTATTTTAGCTGGAATATAACACAGCAGCTCGCTGCTCTTTTTTCTCTTTCTCCTTTGGACCCATTTATCAACAAATGATATGTGCTATGTAAATACAACGCACTGCTTATGATAAATGGTGCTCCAGCCAATCAGCTCCAATTTGTCATTTTTTTCAAACATATGAAAGCTAGGAGCTGATTAGCCCCCCCGTATTTAACTAACCTGTTACCTGTAACCAGTGAGCAGTGATTCCAGTGAAGGAGCCAGTGGTGTTTTTCTGTTCCCCCACTGTTCTCCATTTTGCTTAATTAATGAGGCAGGCAGCTGGGGGGAAGGGAGTTGGAGAGTTAAAGAGACGGAAGAAAACTGGAGGGAGAGGGAGTGAGGGAAAGGGTAACAGATAGATCCTCTTCGCAGATAGGACCTTTCCGATCATGCACTGGGTCAACGTTGACCTGGGGGGGGAATAAAACCTGTGGCGAGCAAAGCAAGGCATTGTGCCGAAATAATGGCAAGCAAGGCGAGCCCACAATGCTCCACTGAATCCGAAATAAACAAAAATAACCTACACCAACCTAAATTACAGGCAAAATAAAAAACGCTGTAAGGGCATCTGACAACTTCCGCCCCCACCCCACGTCACATCTGGGTCCTTTTCAGCAAAGGGAAAATAGTCACAACTGTGTGGAAAGGGGCAGTGACCAGGAGGGAAGTGTAAGAGCAGGAGCTGCATCATTGCATTGTAGGTAAGGACTCAGATGCTGCAACCTTCCCAGCAGGTAAAAAGAGCAGCATAACCTGAAGAATTTGAAGAATAATGACAGTAATTTAAAAAGGTACTCTGTCTCTAGTTCATTTTGCATGGGCAGCAGTAAACGGACTAGTAAGCTAGTAGAACACTTCTTTAAGGGTTGATAAATAGCAAAAGCACCTTTTAACATTAGGAATGAGTGATAATAACCTTATCACGCTTTCAGAAATGGAGCCCTATGTATTGTATGGTCACTAAGGGCCTTATTTTGGTTCATTCTTTCTGACAAAATCCTTCTTAGATGGACAAAACCATGTGCACTGCAGGGGGGGCAGATGTAACATGTGCAGAGAGAATTAGATTTGGGTGAGTAATTTTGTTTCTGTGCAGGGAAAATACTGACTGCTTTATTTTTACACTGCAATATAGCTCTCACTTTGAAGTAAAACCCCACCCAAATCTAATTCTCTCTGCACAAGTAACACCTGCCCCACCTGCAGTGCACATGGTTTTGCCCATCTAAGAAGGATTTTGTCAGAAAGAATGAACCAAAATAAGGCCCTAAGTGACTGCAACATGGGAGCCCAACCACAGGAATTGCATGGGTGGCAATTTATGATCTTTAACTAAACAACAACAGCACTTTTTTAATTAGTTGTATGTATAAATGAGCTATGCTCAAAAAGAGATCACAAGTAATAAAGAGGATTGATGTAGTAAGATTTTAAATGCCTCGGAGACCAACATAGTCTTCAGAAAATTAAATAACATGCAATATATTATGGAAAGAAAAATCCTACTTAAGTCGAGGATTATGAGAAGAGCAAGATAGGGCCTGCCAGCCTAAGCCATTGCATGCAAGTTATGAAAACACACAATTCAAACAAGCTATGAAAATCGACTTTTTCGAAGAAAACAAATGGGTTTGCCCATTATATTGTTTATCTGTTACTTACACATTTGTTATTCAGCATATTATATATGATTTTAATTCAGTAGAAATGTCAATTTTTCAAACTTATTAAGCTACAGATATTATTTAAACACAACATTAGGCAGCTCGGGTAATGTAATGGTTAGCATTACTGCCTCACAGCACTGAGGTCCTGGATTTGATTCCTGCCATGGAACCATCTTCGAACTTAGATTGGTTAGTGCAAAGCTTAAGATGATAGTGCAAAGTTTGAAAAAAATTAGTTAAAGCGTTCGAGAGTTACGCACACACATAAATCATTCAATTATACTTATTTAGATGCCCACAATAGTAGCGCCACTTATGCACATTATGCCTACATTAGTAGCACTGCTTCCACTCATAAATCCCAAAGTAGCAGCGCCGTTTACGCACATAGTGCCCTCAGTAGAAGCACATCCTATAAATAATGCCCCTGGAGTAGCACCACTTTAGCACAGAATACCCACAGGAGTAGTGCCACTAACGCTCAGAGTGCCCGCCATAGTAGCACCCCTTATACATAACGCCCACAAGAGTAACACTGCTTATGCACATAATGCCAACTGGCAACAGGAATAGTGCCGCTTACACACATAGGGCCCGATTCAGAACTGATCACTGGCCTGCGAATCTTTGCAGCCCAATAATCAGGTAAACGCCACTAGAGTCTCCCTGCCCTTATGTTACCCTAACATACTCATACCCCTTTTAGACATACTCCAAAATCCCTGGTTTTTGCACATGAATGTGCAGCAACCCGGCATTTTGGTATGTCTGAAAGGGTCAACCCGGGTCTCTGACCCTTCTTCTTACCTGGGTTGAGGACCCGGGATTAACGACCCGGGTTGTCTATTTCCGACAGAAGAAAACCCCGGGTTTTTCAGCAAATTACTGCTTCACCCGTCAATTTGCTGCTGTAAGTGTGAAAATTACCCAGCAGTCAAAATGCCAGGTAATTCCCAGGTAGTATGTCTAAAATGGGTATCATTGTAATGACTGGTACAACCTATGTTGAAAACTAGAAAAATAAAATAAATGCTCACTGAGCAGCAATAGCTATTTCTAGCTAATGTTGGGTACACACCAGAACTATTTGGGCTCAATTCCCCCAATTTCGATGCATCTAACAACTGATTGTATATAAAAAGAGCAGAATTGTACATGTTTCTAATGCAATTTCGATCTGATTTTCATCCCCGCCGGTCGTTTGGTCGCTTTGGAGATTTTCCCTGCTGCACTAAAGATTCCTCATCTACCTTGGATTGGGTAGCGATCGTGTGCATATTGTGTACAATCCAATCCAATGCGACCATCGTACCATTTCAGGAAATCGCACAATCATGGTCGTTCTGGTGTGTACCCTACATAAGTGTGCAGGTTCATCAATCATGAGGTCAAGCATGTCATATATTAAACTGTACATAAAATGCAACTTCCTAATCTGACCATTTGCATGAGCCTTTATACAAGGCATTCATTGGGAAACATTTATACATGTACACTTCAACAATTATCAGGGTGATCATCAAATATTATCTCCATGATAATTGTATAGGTATGTACCGAACTTTACTATGTAATAGAGAGAAGTGCAAATCCTTATTCAGCTGTAATGGGAGGATTTACCATCTGACAATTGAGATAACCAAGAAATGGGCATGTACCACCACCCAGAAATAGCCTGGCACTGTAGCTTAATTTACATAAAGGACATGTAATCTTACTAATCCTGCAGCTGGGGGGAAAAATATCAAATGTTTTACCAAACACAACATACTTGCCTACTCTACCGGACTCTGCAGGAGAAACCCGATTTTTCAGGTAGTCCCCCAGAACCCCGGAAGAGTGGGCATCCATCCCGCATTCTGTCCACTTCCTTAATTAAGTGGGCAGAATGGGGAGATAAATGCACTGAATCTTTGATCCCTGCAGAAGGGGTGGAGCCTAAAGATGCAATTATGTACTATTTTACCCCATTCCCTATGCAAATATGATTCTGTGCTATTTTAACCCCATTCCCTATGCAAGTCAATTTATTTAAAACCATTAGTGCAGACTGTTATTAATAAGGGTTCAGCATGTCCCAAGATTACCAGAACAATCCACAATGACAACATTGGAAATCTAATGCAAAATTGCATTGAATGAGCATTTTGCTCTGTGAACCTCACTATGCACACCTACAGTAACTCTGTCCACATTCCAAACAGAAGTACAGAAGTCATGATGAATTTTGTATCCCCTCTGCATATTCACCACTCAGAATGTGGGTTGCAGGCCCAAGTCACACCTGGGAGACCTTCTCCAATGTCTGTTTGCTCAATCCTAAACCAGGAATGCCCATCTTGTAGGTGGACAAAAATGATCAAGATGTGCCAAACTCAGAATTGCTCAGACATATGCAAAGCTGCATGGCATGCAGACTGGGAAAAAAAGGACTACAATTTCAGTTTGGACTGGCAGTCCCAGGGGGCGAAATCACTCCCATGCAGCCCCCAGATGGAATCGGCCACTACTTTTTGTCTCCAAATCAGGCCCTATATATCTAAATATGCAATTTGCGGAATCTTTCACCCAATCAGGTCTAGGGCAGTCAGAGTCCATACAATCTGCTGAGTAGTGTGGTTTGGGTAGGATTGGGACTTCATTCCAAATTCCAATGACAAAATGTGCAAACTTTTGCTGCCACATACGTAATGAGACAAATATTACACAGAATAAATGTAAAAGTTTAGCTCAGCTCTAGTTTTTATCTACTGAGTAAATGTCACATAGCTGCCAGTTTTCCGTTGAAAAAGTGGATCTGTAAGCATTAGTGAATTATTAATTACTCTAAAGAGAGATGAAACCAGTGAAACCATTAAATGGCCCTCACCAACCTGTCATATAAATCAGAACAAACATTTATTTTCATTAGCATGCAAAAAAAGGGAAAAAAACGCATTGCTATTTTATATATATATACGTACTTCAAAACGCACTTAGCACACCAATCTAGGGCAGGATTTATTAATGTCATATATGTGCATATTACAGGTAGAAAATGGACTTGGCATTTGAGAAAAAGGAAGCCCTGCAACCTTGGAGCTGATTCAGCCCCGGACGCAGTCCCATTTTGTGTCACGATGGTAACTTTGGCTTCAGCGCCCTGACAGGCTGCAGGCATATTGGGGTGGCAACTTGAGGCATTGCAAAACATAGTGGCATTCTGTTTTCTTGCCATGCTGAAGCCCCGAAGCCTAGTTTTGGTAAAATATCGGATAACTGGCCAATGTCTGTGCTGTGGACCCGATACTGCGCCTTCCAGGCAGCGTATATGAGAAGCCATCAGTGGGTGACTTTTATATAGGCACCATTTGAGGGATCATCACTTGCATTCATCTATGCTGCTATGGAAGTGCAGCCCTAAGCAGCTTCATACCAAATGCTTAGCTGCCACCACAGAATCCTACTGTAATGGACTCATGCTTGCACCCACAGGTGTCTTGGTTATCAAGGCAGCTGTCACCTCCTGTTAATAGGGCCTTGAATGAAACCGCAAAGAACTCATAAAACACCATGTGATCAGAAATTACCTGAAAAACATTTATCTTCAAATGTGTACCCTGCACTGGAAAAACAGAGCAGATGGGAATATTAGTACAGTCCACATTTCTGTCTTAGGAGACCTAAATGCTAATATTCCGCTGCCTCAGTAGTCGGACCCAATGATTGTGCTACTGTGCAGTATTCAGACAAGCTATCAGCTGTATACAGACATTCCTCACTTAACGACCTACCTGTTTATCGACCGCTCAGTCTTACGACCCGGCCTTATTTTATCGACCGCACTGTGACTGCTCAGACTTACGACCCCGCCCACTCGGACTTACGACCTGCCCGCCTACCCATTCGTACTTACAACCCGCCCAGACTGTTTAGTGACCCTTACTACGCACATTTTGCAGCGACTCCGCAACATGTCAGAGAATAGGAGGAGTATGACTTTTCTTTATGTAGAAGTGTACTGTATTCGAGTATGTATTTTTATGCACGTTCATTTAACAACCAATTTGTTTAACGACGAGTCGTAGGAAGGGAACACGTTCATACACAAATATGTGGTGAAACATTGTTTTGGGGTTAATACAAATACACACATTGCATCTGTGATATACTCCATTCAGATAACAACAGAACACCTCTAAGAATGTCACAAATAGCTTCATGTAAGTAATGTAATGTAAATACTGGCCAGCTTTGCTTCCACACTGAAATGTATTTGGTTTTCAGTAATTCCTAACTCTGCATCAGGACCAATGATGCTACTGTACTAATAGAAGGCACAGGAACAACAGAGTTTATACAGGCATTTCTGGGTCTAGCTATGCTGTAAGCACTGTACATCCCATACACACAGATCAATGAGTTATCTGTAACGCTAGGTCAGGTCTTGTACTTTCATTATTTTCCAATTTTAGAAACAAAGGAAATGATAAAACCAACATTTCCTACAAGCTTGAAATTCATTTTACATTAGGATGCTGTGTTTGCTATGCGTTCTATAATTACATGAATATACAGCAGCTAGTCCTTCTTCTAGACCGCCTCTGTACTTGCCAACATTTCCCTCTGGCTCAGATCCCATAGAAGTGAATGTAAAATATGAAAGAATAACATCGTGCTTGGTGAGAATGGAACAATGGTGATAGCAGATGCATTTTATTTCAGGATTTACAATACATTTTCTTGGTTCATTATTTACATTTTTGCAAATAAGTGGAATAGGATTTATAGGTTAAACAGACATCTACAGAAACCAAGCTTCATAAAAAAAGAAAAATGGAAGTAAAAAAAAAATGATACTGTACTGAATATTCCCACTACTTCATGTTCATAAGTGTACTCTAACTTGTAGATTTCCACTGGCAATGATCAGGACTCTTCCTGAAACATGGTATATTTGGCACTAGGGATGCCAATCCCGGGGCATTTTTTCAATCCCGGGGATTTGGGATTGAAAAATGCTGAAACCTGCGATTGGCCTCCCTAATAAAAAACCCATTGGGAATGGCACTGCGGCCAGTGCGCTGCGTAGTGTGACTTTTAACCATGTCACGCTATGCAGATCCCCACAGCCCGATATCGGAGCAGCCGGGAAGCATCTGAGCAGGTGCTCAGATGCTGCCTGGCATTAGACTGTGCATGTAAACTATAATCCCAAAATCGCATGATTGGAGTTTCCAATTCCGGGATTCAAATCCCGGCAATTTTAGGGCCTAATCCCGGGATCCTAACAATCCCGGGATTGACCACCCTACAGTATTTGCAATTACTAATTAGTGTCCATTTCCATTTCTATCAGTCATGGGCACCAATATTCATCAGATGATGCATATTTCCTTAGCAAGAGGCTTAAATTGATACAAGGTGATCTGACCAACAACATAGGGGGAACAGATGAATAGATCATCGTAATGCCTAACTCACAAGTAGGGATCCTGGTACACTCCAGCATGCCCTAACAGCAAATATGTGGCAGGGCATGCTGGGATATGTAGTTCAACAGCAGTTGTACTGCTACATGTTGCCCATCCATGGCTTAACTTGTCAAGAAGGCCATTATAAGAAATTCGTATTCACTTGCACCATTAAAGAGAGTTGATATATGAAATTGGGTTTCTGATTGCCAAGTCAGGCTTTTGAACTGGGCCACCAAATAGAAAGCTGGCCATACACAGAGTAAAATTGCAGCCAATAACAAGCCATTATCATCATTATCATTATTATGAGTTCAAAGGTTGACTGCAGCACACACAGTCATACAGCAGTCATATTATACTTTAGTACTAGCAGTCTGAAATGATTCTTGTGGATGAGAAGAAAATCCAACAATCTGATATCACTATTACAACATTTTGGCCGTCTTTTGCTGGGATTGTACTGTGGTTTCTAGGTCTTTATAAAGTGAAGTTACAGATATACCACTAGTTCTCATGTGCAAGGTAGAATTTAATTACTCAGTGTAATTTCCTGGTTAGTAAACCCTCTCAACCTCACACTATCAATGTCTGTGCATAAACATTCTTACCGCCTCCAGGATATTGATCTACATTTACATTTGGCTTGCCTGACCTTGCCCTGCTTTTAGCTACAATGGTACCTGTTCCAGATGGCTTGTCACATGATTTGATACTCTGTTTGCTGGTCTGCTCTAGATTTGGCCATTACTTCTAGTGCAAGGGTCCTTACCAAGCTCTTTGGTGAATGCCTTGAGGAACACTACACACCAGGCCTAAAAAGACTGCGGTATTTACAAGTTGGTTATTGGACTTGGCTACGCACATGTGTGGCTGAACTGAAAGTCAAACAGCAGGACCAGCCCACATGTTGCTATCTTAAGAAATACATAGTAACATAGTAATTAAGGCTGAAAAAAGACGTTAGTCCATAGAGTTCAACCTATCTAACTTGTAACTACTGACTTGAATAAGTCATATCTATAGGATTCCCTTAGTGGCCAAAAATGCATCCAGTTTTGATTTAAACCATAAACCCCCCCACCCCCCCCCCCCCCACCCCCAACCAGGCAAGGAGTTCCAGGATTTAATAAACCTAACAACCAACCACAAATATGTTGCATTATAAAACAAATATATTTAAAAGATTCTATATTCTAACAAGAATTTGGATGAAAAAAGATTTTGGATTCTAGGGACTGCACCATCACTGCCCCATGGTCCCTCCATCTGCCTAGCTGGGTGTCTGGAATGGCACTGTATGGCCAGTAGCCTGCTGCAGTACTGCATGAAGCATCCGTAGGATTTATTTATTAACATTTATTTATATACTAGTGCACACATATTCCACAGCACTTTGCAAAGACTATTTGGCCATTCACCAGTCCCTGTCCCAGTGGAGCATACAAACTACGTTCCCTATGACACACGCACACGCGAGCACTATTGTACATTTTTGTCAAGAGCAACTTAACTCAGTGATATGATGGAAATCAAACCTAAGACCTTAGTGGTGTGGGGCAGTATGCTAACCATTACACCACTCTTTCTGCCCATGGATGCTCCAGGCATGTACCCTGCAGTGCATAAAGCCACCCAGAGCATCCAGGCCACTATCTACTTCATTCTTGTCGGGTTACTTTACCTGCTCCCTGCGTCAGGAGATCTGACAGCATTTTTTTTGAGGGGAAGGGGGGCAACACTGCACTGTTGCAACAAAATGCCACAATTCACTGCAACAAGTCTTAAGTCCCCCATACACTAGCCGATTTTGGTCCGATTTCGGCCAGATCAGTCGGATCTGGCCGAAATCGGACCAAAATCGGCTAGTTTTGAAGTCCCCTCAGATCCGATGCGCGGTCCCGTGCGCATCGGATCTGCGTCTGGTGGTCGGACCTGCAGCACGTTCGACCACCCGACTTGGGACCTAGTGGGGCGGCGCGGCGGTGGAGGGAGCAGGGGGGGCTGGGGACGCTGCAGGGGACACAGGCGGCATAGAGCCGGGCAGGGGGAGCCGGGAGCTGTCAGTACTGAATAAAAAAAAAAGCCCATACAATGAATGGGCGGCCTGTGATTGGCTGAGCGCTCTCTCAGCTCCCCCCGCTCCCACCAGAAGCCCTGCTCTGTAGCCCCCCCCCCCCCCCCCCGCTCCTCTGGTTTTTTACATGTGATAAATCAAGATGATTTATCACATGTAAAAAATGGCACATCAAGTGCCAATCTAATCAAGCTCCCCAGGGGAGCAGCCGGGGAAGCTCAGGGGGAAGTCGGGGGCGACTTGTCCTCGCCCTAGTGTATGGGGGCCTTAAATGTATGCAATGTATGTGATTTTAGGTTCTCCTTATATCTCCTCATCCTGGCCCCCTACATTAGGGTTGTGGGAGAGCCACCTACTCTTCTGGGAGAGGAAGCAAGTATAATGTACCTTCTCCTGCTAGCAGCTCCCTTGTGTGAAGTCATGAGGCATGTCCAACACGCCCTGCTGTGCGTGGCCTTCAACAAGCCACACATTCCACTGTTTCAACTGCACTCAGACAATGGGCCAGATTCAATAGCAAAAAAAGGAAGTCATTTTGTGTCTGGAAGAAACCATGTTTTTAGTCAAGGAAAGCATGTTTCTTTGCAGGGTGAACACTGGCTGATTTGGATGTAGCGCACAGATAGACAGCTGTAGCGTTACAGTTTACACTGCAATTTAGATGTCAGTTTCAACACACTCCACCCAAATCTAACTCTCTCTGCACATTTTACATCCTGCAGTACAACATGGTTTTGTCCACTTGAGTGCTTTTTTACTTTGCAAACAAAGCTGAATAAGGCCCTATGTGTACATGTGCATATTAGTGCCTGTGCACAGTATCTATAGGGCCTAATTCATATATCAATGGAATTGTGATTTTATGGGCTACGGAAATGCTAATGTCACCCAGGAATAAAAAAAAAGTCACTCACTGGCATTATTGTATATTTATTCACAATTGCTTACTGACTGCTGCGTACATTATAGCATCTGACTGCCGCCACTCCCTGTTAATCGCTTTTCCATTAAAGCATCATTGGAAGCAGGACTGCTGCGGCACCTTGGCACATACACAGAGCGATCGCATCACATGCGCAGTCTGCTAATCACTTAATTGCATGAATATCGCCCATCGTGTACAAACATGAATTAGGCCCGCATTCATTGGTGAGGCAGGGTTCACTAAGGAGGTCTATTTAATTTTTTTTTTTTAAAAGGCTTTTCTCCAGCATTTTCTACATAGTTTTTTTTATATTTCTTTTTATTTTCTTGTAAAGTACAGGTAAATCACTGATTGCTGCTCCTTTTTCATTTCTCGGTCACATACCTTTGGCCCCCATTTGATTTAAAGGGGGCAGTGCAGAAATGGTATTTATATAGGAGGGAAGCAAAGCAAGATGTCTCTATTCTGGCAGATCTGGGGAAGAGCAGGGGAGAGGCATTCTCTTCCTGCTTTTCTCCAATGCCCTGATTGGCTCCATCTTCTTTCCTGGTTAGGCCACACCTCCTGGAAAGTACCTTGGCCCAGTCAGGCTCTCTACTGCCCTGCCTGATTTGTGTATTACATGTCCTGCAGGTGATGTGGACACAGATTGCTGCTGAGGCAGTATTGTCAGTGGCAGCAGCACATCACCCCACACATTGTGGCCGATTCAGTCCTGCATGTACAGATCTGAATTTGGCCCCTGTCCGATGGTGGGGCTACATTGTCGGTAATAGTGCAGAGCCATCTGCAAATTTCTCCATTGCCAAGAAGCACGTAGCATGACTGACAGGCGGAGAACATGCCAGGGTGGACCCCCGGTGGTTCATGAGCATGCCCACAAAAATGGTTGGAGTGCCTGGCCGAATGCAGGTGTTCCTTGAATGATTTTTCCTCTGTGTGTGGGCACTAGTGACCAGATGTGTAACTGTACACATTCCTTAGCATCCCTGCAAAGAAACCGGGCGGCGGTGAGAAGTCGTTAACCTGCTTGCTAGGCTCCGAACTCACGCATCCCAGCGAGCAGGTCTGAATCTCCCTCATACCACAGTGAGATGAAATGAAGAAACAGAAATACAATAGCACCTGCTGAGATATATATATATTTTGTTTCACTGCTGTGCGGCTGCTATATTAGAATCTCTTGACCTGGGCTGATGAAGGAGGACAGCATGGCTGTATGTGCACGTCAGGCATCTGGAACCAGGAGAATATCTAGTAACATGCTAGGTGACATTTTCTAACTTCCAAGTGGAACCTAAAGCAATTAATTCTACCATAACTCATTTTCTCCTTGTTTTGTCATTATCTCACTGATACAACTACTGGGACTGGATTATACGACTGTCAACACAAGGGACCTCTATGATCCTGACAAATTTACCTTTATACTTGCAAGTTAATGAAAAAAATACATCAAAATGAGCCTCTTGTGTACCAGCTGATCTATAAGAAACAGACTTACTCTAGGCAGCATTATACCTTAAAATCAATTATTAAATAAATAAATAAATAAAAAATGAAACTAAGGGAACTGATGATATGTGGAATTCAGAATAGCATCTATTTATTTTTATATTAATTCTGTAGTTAAGAACCTGTTCTAACATCCGCAGCCCTGTATCGCCGGCCACCGCATGCTTAATGACCGCATATTCTCTAACATATGCGGTCATTAACGCAAGGGACAGCTCTTGCGATAAGAGCTGTTCCTTGCGGTGCGGCACAGGTGCTGGACTTCCGGGTATGTGACCCGGGAGTCCATCTGCGTATGTGCAGAGCACGGTGCCGGTAGCAGGGCATGCTGGGAGGGATCCGTGACAGATCCTCACACAGTGCTGCGGTAAGAAGCCCATAGGCTTCTACGGTAAGAAGCCCATAGGCGCTGCCACTGCAGAGGAGCAATAGAGCATACAGAATTGCGGTAAAAACCCAGATAACGGGGTTTTTACCGCATATCTGTGTTAGAGAATCGCCCCCCCCCCCATGTATTAACAATGTAATTATTTTTATTATATATATATATATATATATATAGAAAAAGGACGCACTCTCCAGTTTGTTAAATGCAATTAAAAAGCGGTGTATTTAGTACTCCAAAAACATCATGGATAAAGGTATTGCGTTCTTTTTCTCTATATACATGGACTCTTTTTGTGTTCTGGATGTCACCCTAGGAGTTGATTTTGAGTTGGATGGAGTGCAGTCTTATGCTATAAATATCTATCTATCTATCTATCTATCTATCTATATATATATATATATATATATATATATATATATATATATATATATATATATGAATTTCAGATATCTCCAGTGGACTCAAGCTTTTTAACCGTCTGGGACAAGATTTTAAAAACACCTACAGTATCATATTCTATGGTAGAAGCAGTTCTAGAATTGATTTTAGACTATGGGGGATATTTACTTCCAGCCGCTATTTCCGACAAAACCGTTCCGACTTAAAAAAACACTCAATAGTCATAAAATTTAATTCCGACTGTCGAGTTGCAGTCTAGGGGACCGAAAACGGGCTGGGATTCAGACTGTCGAGATGTTCTGACAGTTGGAATCTCAGATTGAATACCCTCCTATGAAGTGGTCATAGTTATGTAACAGGCCTGTCATATATGTAAGTGCCATATATGTAATACTGACTTATACAGAGCCAACAGTCATTGTAAGCCATTCGATGTGGCAGTAGCACCATTTACTGTAGCATAGAATATATTTTTTCCCTAAATGTCAAAACCATCCCTCAATCTAATTTCCTCACACTGTTGAGCACTGGTGCAAGTCCAGGGTGGCAGTCAAAGAACATAGGGTCAGCCTGTCATTGTATATAGACATTATTCTCCATATACACTGGATAGTGTATGTACAGTGATACAGTATTAATAATTAACACTATAGATCATTGGTTCCCAAACTCGGTCCTCAGGACCCCACACAGTTCACGTTTTCCAGTTCATCCAACAGTTGCACTCATTACTAACTGACACATTTTAAAGATCCACAGGTGGAGCTAATTATTTCACTTGATTCTGTGAGTAGACCTGCAAAACATGAACTCTGTGGGGTCCTGAGGACCGACTTTGAGAACCTGTGCTATAGATGATTTAGCATGGTTCCCAGACCTCCTATTTGTTGCATAGTTGAAATCATTACTGGCTGAAACATTTAAATGATCCATAGGTGTTCATAATTATTTAACTTGTGATACTGACAAGATCTGGGAAACATGCACTTAGTTATTCTGGTTCACTTCATACGCTTGCATGCAAATTCGCATACCAGCACGACGACCATTGAATGATGTGGGTGTTTCCCCATAGGCTGCGAATGGATGTTTATGCCATGCGGGGGAATTCGCTCTGCAAAGAGGGGTGGCGGCATATGCAAATGGTGGGCAGGCTTTAAATCACATACAGCGCTGTGAAATTCGCAGCGCTGAGTATGAACCAGAATAAGGTCCTTATAGTGGCCCTGAATTCCATGTTTTAAAATCACTGGTATTAATACAGGCCCATACCTCTCAACATGCCCATCGCCAGGAGGGACACAATGCTCTGTTTCTGGAATTCCCTCTTAATCTATGATTGCCATCACTTGTGGAAACACCTTTCTAATGCTGGCCACACATCAGACCAACTTTCTTTCCTCCAACCATTCAACTAGTTGGTTGGATGGAAAAAAAAAACTGGTACTGGATAGGAGCAAATGTAATTTGTAATTAAGTTATTTGTTTCCCAAATCTGAAAATGGACAACAACTGTCATTCAGACAATGTACTGAATGTTTTTGTCCATTCCCCTGAGTTTGTGAGAAAATTGCTTATTGCCATTTTCCCCCATACAGTACCAGATTTTCAGTTCAACCAACCAACTAGTTGGATGGTTGGAGGAAAGTTGGTCTGATGTGTGGCCAGCATTACCCATTAACCTGTTTTAAACAGGTGATGGCAATAGTACATTAAGAGGGAAGTCCAGGAGAATCAGCGGCGTAACTATAGCACCGCAGCCCCCGCCACCGTGGGGGGGGGGCGCTGTGTATGTGGGGGCGCCGGGGGCTGCGGTGCTATATTTACACCCCCCCAATCCCCCGCAGACTTACCTATCTTGCTGGTCCCGGCGGCTCCGTTCTTCTGCTGAGGACCACCACAAAATGGCCGCCCCCATATAGCACACAGTTCTCTGAAACTGTCTGCTGTATGGGGGCGGCCATTTTGTGGTGGTCCTCAGCAGAAGAAGAACGGAGCCGCGGGGACCAGCGCGATAGGTAAGGCTGCAGGGGATTGGGGGGGGGGGGGGGGGGGGTTTGCATGGGCGTCGGGGCGGCGGGGGATTGGGGGTTCTTGGCGGGGGGGCGCCCCCCCCTAACGGCGGGGGGGTCGCCCAAAACTTAGTTACGCCACTGAGGAAAATAGCATTGTGTCCCTCCTGGAATGGGTCATGTTGGGAGGTATGCAGACCAGTACTTCTAATCAAATCTAGTCACAATAACAGTGCATGTTTTCCAGGTCTCCTGAAATAATCACAAGTGAAATAATAATCACCTGTGGACAGCACCTGTGGGAGAGGCTCTCAAATCGTAGTTGTTTTCTCATGTGCATCCTTCAGAGCTCATTTCTATGCCAGAGCTGCTAACCATCCCTAAATTTACTGGCAGCAAGTATATCTATTAATTTGTATCAGACTACAAAAAAAAAAAATAGTTTTCATTCCAACTTGCTATATGAGTATCACATTGGTTTGTGCACTAGAAGCATATTTACTAGCAAAAGACTCCCCAGTAATGTAGACAGAGACTTGTAATTACACACACACATTTCTGTTAAGAAACATTAGTTGAGCCAGAGCTGCAAGATTCAAGATGTGGAGAGAACACTAAGCTATTTTAATGGAGACAGCATGTTTCCCTCAGTGAATAATCACTTGTAGTTCTTGCACATAGTTGAAATAGGCAGCTCACCCCAACTTTCCATTTATCAAGCTGACATTTTGCCACCAACTCCAAAACTGTCTGCATTTAAAACATTGTCTCTTTCCTCAAATCACTTACTGTCTTCTTAAGTTAGGATTAACATTAGTTATGGATCAATTACTCTATCATCTAACTATTGGATGTTAAAATCTATTGTATTAAAGCATATGGATGTATTAAAGTTTATTGTGTCACACATTGTTTAGCCGTTTTGGAAAATCCCCATCTTAAGTCTTTTTTTTCCGGTGTGATCGCAGATGCAGGAGGATGCAAAACAATGTATTATGTCTAGAACATTACTTCCAGACATACAGTACTGCTATTCTCATGGATATTAAATATGGGGAATTCTTAAATACCAGCCAAAATCATAATGTACTTATTTATGTATCTATACATGTGCTGGAAAAAAAAACACATATTTTTAATTGCTTTAAATCTAGAACACAGAAATATAGTATGGTCTAAAAATATCAGTTTAGTATCAGTTTAGTTTATCAACAAAACTAGGCTTAAGGCCGCCCGGCGGACGGGCGAAAGTTTAGGCTTATTCTCAAAATTTTGGGAAAGTGAAAATGTTTTTCATTTAATTGACCTTTATCGACCTTTAACCCCTTTGGTGGATTTGCCGGAAATTTCTCTGGCTAGGTAGCGCTGCAGGAGCGGGCTCTCCTGAGAACTTTCTGGTCGTACCACTGTAGAGAAATGGTGTGCTAGTGGTGCCTCCAGCTGTGAACCATTGGTGCACCATTGCCTATCCATCCCTTCAACACCCCTGTCGCCGATCCTATACGATTCTAGATACAGTACTATATATTTTCTTTCTAATCTCTCCTTTAGTGGAAGGAGATGACGCACCAGCCAATCAGCTGTGTTTGGAAAATAACAGTTGGGAGTTGATTGGCTGGTGCTCTCCTATTTTTCTAGACTTTATCTCTTCACTTATATTTCTGAGGGAGTGGTCTTCCCTCCTATAGTAGCTGCTTTGCGTCACACTCCAGTGCCAGCACCTGGGTCAGTTGCTTAGGCAACACCACCCCTTTATTATCTCTTCATCAGGCTTAACACATCTGCCCCTTTATGTGTTATTCTCCTAGATGTGGTGCTCCTTCTGTGTGGTGCTTTTCCAATGTATGGTGCTCCTTCTATGTGTGGTGCTTTTCCTATGAGCTCCTACATGTGATGTTCCTTCTATTGGAGGTGTTTTACCTATGTATGGTGCTCCTTCTACATGTGGTGTTACTTTCATACAAATATAGTTCTCCTTCTAAGGGGTAAATGTATTAAAGCATATAAAAATAAGTGAAGTTGCCCATATCAACCAATCAGATGATGTCTATCATTTTATAGGATGCAATAGAGAAATGGTAGACAGAACCTGATTAGCTGCTGTGGGGAACATAACCGCTTTTCCGTTTAAGAAGCTTTAGTGAACGTACCCCTACATGCAGTGCTCTTTCTACATATGGTGTTCCTATGTGTAGTGCGCCTTGATGTGGGATTCTGTCTATATGTGGTGCTATAGGTAGGTGTGATACTCCTTCTATATGTAGAGCTTTGTCTATATGTGGTATGCCTTCTGTATGTATTGATCCATTTGTGTATGCTGCTCCATATTTGTGGCACTCCTTTTATATGTAGTGCTCCATGAATGGTGAGCGCAGGGTGGGGTGGGGATACTCTGAGTACCCAAAAACCCCTCATATGGACTGATTTCCTGTATTAGGAGGCCTCCATCTCTACAGTGACTTCCGGACAAGGACTATCTCAGCCACAATCCTATTGTGCCACACTGTCCTGACTTGAACCAGAAAAAATACTTAGAGGTATGCAAAAAATATATATGAATCAGCCACTTAGTCCTGTTATGAAAACAATGGGTCAAATGTAATAGGGTGAGAGTTTCAGAAAGTGAGAGATTTTGGGAGAGTTTTCACCTTTTTTTTAAAGCAGCAATCAATTACATGGCAAAACCAGGTTGATTTTGCCATGTAATTGATTGCTGCTTTAAAAAACATGGGAAAACTCTCCAAAATCTCTCACTTTCTGAAGCTCTCACCCTATTACATTTGGCCCCAGGTATCATTTATATTTCTTTCTATTTATTACATACATATTTCTTCATATTTAATTCCATTTGTCATTAAATGTGCACCGGCAGAGCGAGACCCCCGCTTTCAGCGCAGTGCGACCACAGTGCTGACTACTGCCGACCAGTATTGCTTGAGACCCGACCATGGCTCAGCTGCTCTAGTAAAGTTTTTTAAAACATAAAACGTCCCAAAAAATATTTTCTATCACAAATAGCGAGAAATTCTCTTTTCAGGCCATTTGATATATAGGCCCCTCTGTGAAGCTGTAGTCCTTGACACCTAATGCATTCCATGTGTTCACATAAAATTCTCATGCTATCAGGAAAGCATCTCTCCTATCAGGTTAAGGGAAAAAATAATTCTCCAGTATGAGCACAATCTGGGCCGGTCTCCCAGAGCACACTGGAGACTAATGGGATCGCACAGATCACAACTTTCTAGAGATGAATTTGTAGCTCTCTTGTAAGATAGCTGATGCTAGCTATGAGGTATAGAATTCTCCTGTCTGCATATCTTTAAATCATTAATTCTCTCTCTTGGCTGCAGCCTGCAGAAAGGATAAATTCATTTTACAAAGAGGCCAACGGGAGAAGTCTCAGCTTCTCTCACTTCATTGCTGGCCTGGTGTTGACAACTCGGATTTCATCTGCTGTAGTCATAGGCTGACATCACTTGGGGTAGGAGGAGATCTGAAGAAACCATGGCAGGATTTTATCGCTGAGAAAGAAAACTTGTGTATTTAACCTCTTTCTGCCCTGAATCCCTAAGTGGGAACTTCGATAATCTCTATGTTACAAAGTGTAGAGCATGACATATGTATAAAAGTCTCTCTGAGGCTCCCTTCAGGCCATCCACTGCAAGCTAAGCAGATTGCTGAGCCAGTTATTAGGGGAAATCAGGATGCTAGGGGCAAGTCAATTGCAAGCGCAAACAACTCAGTTACATAGATAAGATATTTATATTATAATGTGTCTTTAGGGTACTCGCTGCTGGGATCAGCCACATGCATTAGGCCAACCACTATTGGTCGTTATGGACAGTAGGTCGACACAAGCAAAAGCATAACTCCCAACTTCTGTGTTGGGCAAATAGGGACACGAAAAGGGGGCGGCGTATGCAAATGAGGGTGTGGCTTATGCTAATTAGCCGCAACCTCATTTTCATACGAGAATAGACGCTGTGCGCATGCGCACAGCGTCTATTCTATTCGATTGGGGGGTCTCCCAACTGCCACCCCCCGCAGCGGGACAATACCTGCCGCGGGTGGGACAGCGAGACAGGACCCGAAAATCGGGACTGTCCCGCTGTAATCGTGACAGTTGGGAGGTATGGCAAAAGATCGGCATGGTAATGTCAAAACATACAAACATTGAGGAGTTTTCACTTTTTATTTTATTTTTGGAACATTTGCATACTTTACTATCCGTGTGGACTACCATCAGGAATGGTAAAGTGTGGCAAACAAAGCGAGGCACCAGGCCTGATGCAGGGCGAGCAAAGCCAGCCATGCGGGGGTACGTGGTACTCTAATTGTGGGTCAATCAGCCAGATGCACTAAGCTTCATAAAGCGATAAAGTGGAGAGTGACAAACAACCAGCTAATCGGCTCCTATCTGTCATCTTTCAAACACAGCCTGTAACGTGGCAGTCAGGAGCTGATTGGCTCATTGGTCACCTGCAGCCTGAGTGCAACAGGTGATGCCACGGTTTAGCTGCGTTCTGGTGATGCATAGGGGGGTATTCAATCTGGGATTCATGGGCCGTTTTTACTCAGCTCAACTGTAGCTCGACAGCTGGAATTCAATCTGCCGGCAGTCAAGCGTCAGAGAGTGGGCGTGTCGGCGAAAAACAACCACAGATTGCGGGAAAAACAGCCATGAATTCGACAATTCACGGCCATTTCTGACAAAACAGATCCCACTTATTGACTGCAGAGATTTTAGGAACTTCGGCCACCCAGCTGTAAACACACTCAGCATATCACAACATACACACTCAGCATGTCATGACAGACACAAGCCATGATTCAATATTTTTTTAACGGCAATCACCTTTAAATCCAAGAACCATAATTCTGTTTTATATATATGCCATATGGATGACTATATTTTTGCTAGAAGCTTTGATACCCTATTGGTTAATCAGGCCCTCGCGGTGTTGCTAGGGGGGAGGAGGTTTATGGATCTGGGAGAGCACCAGGAGGCTGCCGACACAGGAGCTGAGGGGAGCTGGAGTGAGCAGTGGTCGGCTACTGAGGTGGTGGGATGTGGAAAGAAAACCATTACCCTATGCATCGGTAAGTATCTGTATAGTGCTTGGTACAAATTAAAGAAGAGAAACAAGGAACAGTAGAACGTTTGGGGGCTGGAAGGAGAGTCTTTATGTGCAAGGAAGTTCATTCCACACAGTCCTGTACCCAGACATTGCAGTGTATTGCATGTAGCTGAGATGTACAGAGCAGAGAACTGACAGACCCAGAAAGAGTGGTGTAGCAACAGATGTCAGGGGCAGATTTACTAAGCTCGGTGAAGTGATAAAGTGTCTGGTTTTTATCACCGGCCAATCAGCTCCTACCTGTGAAGTTACAGGCTTGGTTTGAAAAATGACAGGTAGGAGCTGATTGGCCGGTGATAAAAACCAGACACTTTATCACTTCACCAAGCTTAATAAGTATACGCCATAGTCTTGCAGCTGCATTCATTGTAGGCGATACAATGTAATGTGGATATGGGACAGCTTATCTAGTGAGCCTTTCCTTTTTACAAGGTGACAATACTTAGTGGTTGTGACCCCAAAACTTTAAAAGGCAATCATATTATATGTGCACCTCATTTTAGAATTTTAATTATCCGCATTTCAAATATTTGGGGTCAAAACTAGAAGAATTGGGCTTTGTGTCTTTAAGCTAGTGTTCCCCTTAGTCTGTATACTATATAGAATCTACTCTCCTGCAGCCTTTAAGTGTCACATACAGAACTGTGAATCGCAAATACCATTTCTTACCCTCCATCTAAAACAGGTTATTCAGTAACACATTGCCAACAAAGCAAATCTTCAAGTAATTGAAGATTACCATCCATATCTAGGCACTGCAGTGTAAATGATCTATAATATTGATCATCATATTTACCCAATTAAGAGGAAATTTGCCATTCCTTCTAGTGAGAGGGTCAATGCTTTTGCATTTAATGTGGATATGCAGGGAAACAGGCAATTATTTTTCACAGCAGCTTCTATCTGAAGACCTTAGTGATGGTCAAAGGGATAACCCAAAGTGATTTCAGACATCTGTCATGTACCTTAACATCCATTAGCTGTCAACCTGTCACTGAGAGAATGCTATTTTACCCAACGTGTCTCTTAGAGGAGACCTTTACATGTAAATGTGTCATTTGGAATTACAGTGCTGTACCTGGCTCTCTTAATTGCTATCAGCAACATGCATTTCTGCTCAAGTGATCAGAACAAAAAAGTACAGCCACTATTCCAAGAGTGTAAACAGAATGGGCACATTTTGCTTCATGTGTATACAGTATGTATATACAGTATATATATATATATATATATATATATATATATATATATATATATATATATATATATATATATATATATATATATATAGCGGGTATAGACAGGAGGCACTCTCAGGATTTCTTAGTAAAAAACGTGGTATTTTATTTCAAACACGATCCAACATGTGCATAGGGTTCTGGATGTGAAAATTCAATATACCTTCTATGACATCATTTCTGGAGGTTATTCTGGTTGATTCGCTCGGATGCGAATTCGCATCCTTGTGAGCCAACCAAACCCGCCTTGCAAATGGTAGTACGCCGGCCCACCATTTGCACGGCGCATAAGTTCAAATGGCATGTGAATGGATGTTTTACATAAACATCAATTCGCAGCCTGCTGGGGAACACCCACATAATTCGATGGTCGCTGTGGAACGTGCCCGCAGGTCTAAGGTTGCTCAAAGCATCTCCCCATTAGCATGAGATTGGCCAGCATTCTCACGGAAACACCCAAGAAACGCTGGGCGTGCCCATATGCTAATGAGATGCCCCCCCTATCCACCCACCGGCCGCAAGATTGAGTGCGAGCACCCGGTAAACGTTTTGTTCGCCATAGCCGCATGGACCAAACGCATGCACATGCGCAGAAATGTGCATGTGCAATGAGAAAACATTGGCCCCATGCACACGGACTTGAATAAGGTCCTTTTTGTAAAAGCGCTTTACCTGAGTTGATGGCTGGTGGTAATATAATTTACCTGTCATTGGTTCTCGTGTTCTATTTTATATTTATATATTGTCCTTTGCAGTGGTGTAGCTACGTTTTGGGTGCCCCCCCGCCGTTAGGGGGGGCGCCCCCCGCCGCGCATTCAAACCCCCCCAATCCCCCGCAGCCTTACCTTTCGCGCTGGTCCCGGCGGCTCCGTTCTTCTGCTGAGGACCACCACAAAATGGCCGCCCCCATACAGCAGACAGTTTTAGAGAACTTTGTGCTATATGGGGGCGGCCATTTTGTGGTGTTCCTCAGCAGAAGAATGGAGCCGCCGGGACCAGCGAAATAGGTAAGCCTGCGGGGGATTGGGGGGAGGTGTAACTATAGCACCGCAGCCCCCGGCGCCCCCATATGCACAGCGCCCCCCCGCGGTGGCGGGGGGCTGCGGTGCTATAGTTACGCCAGTGGTCCTTTGCCTACTACAGGTTGAGTATCCCGTATCCAAAATGCTCGGGACCAGGAGAATTTTGGATAACGGATTATTTCGTATTTTGGAATATTTTAATATTTCAATGATGTATTTTGAAGTATCTTGCATTTATGCTGTATAAACACATAAAATACACACAAATATATTTTATTACCACATAAAATACACACAAATATATTTTATTTGTTCAAAAAACAAGGTTTCAAAACAGGAAACAAAATTTGTGTACTATCTCAGATATTGAATTTGAATGCCAAGCAATCATTTTCTTGCACATATATATTGCCAGTTACATATCATGTCACCAGTAGTGATACAAATGTCCCCAGTGAGTTTAAAAAATAAAATAAAAAAAATGTCACTTTCTGGAATGTATGGTTTTCGGAATAATTCGGATAACGGATACTCGGATACGGGATACTCAACCTGTATTAGCATTTAAAGCGAGGGTGAATACGTTTTGAAATATTTCCATACTTGTTTTTTTTTAAAGGATCTGGGGAATTTGGTGTTGCACAATAACCTTGTGTTAAAGAAAATGTAAATCCATGCCTGATCATACAAATATAGGTTTCTCTGTATACATACTCACTGTATTATAGAAATAACGTCAATAAAAAATAGTGGTTCTCAGTAACCTAGCATTTCCTAATTCTGCACAGACCGCACATAATCATTTCTTAGGAATACTGTACAATACAAGCACAGCCAGTGGTTTCTACATTACCTGCCGCTTATATTCCCAGAGGGTGGCAATAACACTATTATGGTAGCATTAACATAGGCAGAGCTCAGGTGCCAGAGCAGCCTCATAATTCTCTGTTCAACCAGAAGCAAATAGAGAGCTAGCGCAAGCTAACAATAGGGATCGTTGTTCTCTATGCGAGACAGATTTAAAAACACACAATGGCTCACGAGTGATTAAAAGAGGTGCAAGCTGCTTTCTGCCATGTATTTCCTAAAACTCCCAACCACGTGCACTGCCAGTCTGTTTACCATAAAGATGAATGATCCCTGTTCTTAGATCAGTTAGCATATAGATCACTGATGTGTTATTGTGCACTGAATCCTTAGTTATAACATGAATCCTACAGTTCCGAATCATTATGTCACCTCTACAAAGAAAAGGAATAAAACGGATACATAGGAAAACATACATATATATAGTATTTTCTTTTTCAATTGTACACTTAATTAAATACACCAATGACCCAGGTAAGGATCCCACAATTTGCGTTCTACGTTATATAATCCACTCTATAAATATCCATGATCTATATACTCAGTAACGCAGGCTATGTAGATGCATCTGTCTCATTCCGGTGTGTAACTCATCCGTTACTAATTTAACATTTTCTAAATTTTATGATTTGGTTTTAATATTATAGATACAAAACAGATGGGCCATATTGGAGCACTTTCCCACAATTGTAAGCCAAATGCTTTCACTGTAAATGTAATGATTAAAAGCACCAATGAACACATTTTTACATCATCTCTCTACAGCACTTTATCTCTCCTTCACAGCTGACATTCCCCTCCTCCTTTGGCATCTGTCATGGTATCATGCTGTGCCTTGCTTCACAGATCTGGCTATTGCTCATGTTTAATGCTCTGCTCCTGCCTATTAGGGTTACAGAGATGCTTTCAACAACAGAAGCTACTGGCACCTATTATAGGTTGATGCGATGGAAAGATAACTCCTTTAGACGGCGTGGATTAAAGATTTGTGAGTGCAGCATTTAAAGTATCTGTTAAATCACTCACGCTTCTAAGTGCCATCTCGGTAACCTCAGAGTTTCCTTTTTAAGGACTACAGGAGGTCTAATATACCAGACACGACACCTACCAATATACTGTACGAGGGTGGTTCCATCACTCAGGCATACTGTATCTTCACTGTTATCACAAAAACAGTCCCTATTTATCTATATGGATCAATTACAATGAATTTCTATTTATTTATTTATTTACCGTTTCTTATACACACATATTCCGCAGCGCTTTACAGAGAATATATGAACATTCACACCAGTCCCTACCTCAGTGGGGCTTGCAAAGCATGTAAAGCACTACCAGGAAGTGCCGGATTTCAAGAGCACTGGTGCATATGTGAGCACTAAACCCATGGCAATAAGCAAATAACCCCTGGCAATGAGCAGGTTACCCCTGGCAAACGTACTGGGTTCCAATGATCTGGCCCAGGGCAATGGGAATGCCATTAGCATTTCTTACACTATGTACTGTAGCAGAACATTTTTTTAGGGGCATAATTTTTTTGTAATTTGCTCTGAGTGTTATCAACTCCAGTTATGCCACTGCATAAATCAACCTATATACATATTGGAAGGTAAACTTCTAAACGTGACCTGGTCTGATAACTGTGGACGTCTGCTGTGGCACACAGACGGTAAGGGCAGAATTTGCCAAAAACAATGTTAACCTATTGATCCACCCCCTTTTGTTCAAGTTGATAAAGGTGGTCCACTGGTGAATGTATTGTGGCACACAACCGGCCATTGTTTAAATCAGCCCACCGGAGTGCTGCTGCTGCTGATCATAGGACATATGTGGGATTTTAGAAGTGAATATTCTACTTATTTATCTAAAATTTTCTAGAATATAATATCTAGAATCTGCTATGGGCAACATCTTCACTTTAAAAAACGTCACTTTAGTAAATATACCCCTATGCATCCCATTAAGCACATACTGTACTTCTATTGGCTACTTTCAGCAGGATAATACATCCACAAACATGACTAGTGATCACAATCCAATACAGCACCTTTGGGATGTGGTGAAAGGGAAAATCGCTGTGTAATGATATGTCAACATGAGAAAGTTGATATGGTCATTTTGTTTGCATTGACCATGTCAACATTCATCATTGTCTAATGTTGACATGTTAGAAGGTCAGTATATAGTTCCTGGTGGCCCACTGGTGACTTACTGCTCTTGACAGCTGTGTGACTTCTGGGTCCTGGAAGTCAGGGCCATAACTAGGCGGTGCCTTGCCCACAGCGCATCTGCACTGTGGATGCACCGCTGGCACACACCTAGTCTGCAGAGCGGGGAGACACCAGGCAGAAGAGGCACTCTACCCACTCTGATTACCCTGCTGGGATATGCACTGCTGCTTGCCACCGCTTCGCTGTCAAACTATATGACAATCAGTAGCCCTCGCTCCCTACTCATCCCTGCTCTCTCTCTCCTACTTGTGCTACCAGGGCTCCACCCTCTACATACATAAGCCTGCAGCCAGGGAGTCCGCAGCTCCTGTCATGGCTGTAGGCGGGGAGGAGGTACAGTAGCTGACTCAAGCCTAAAATACTAAGCATCTCAGCCACCGCCCAGCTGTCCCCGGCTGACTTCCAGCTGCCTAACCTTGGCCAGCTCCACCTCCTACAAATAATAAGTTAAAGTTAAGTGAGTGCAAGATGAGAGCCTCTGCATACTGTGAGGAGAGCTGCCACCTGCCAGGAAACCACACATCTGGAGGCCACAATCAAGCCTAAAAATGTTAAGGATATATGGGATGGGGAATGGTATTACACATAAGGTTTTAAGTGTGGTGGGCTGACAGACATAAGTGGTATAAGGGGTGGGGAGGGGGTGATAAGTATAAGGCTACAAGGGGTGGGGGTGATACGCATAAGGATATAATGTGGGGGTGTGAAAAGCATAAGTATATAACAGGGAGATGATAGGCATAAAGAATATAAGGGGTGATCACACTAATCACCCCATGAATCTGTTCCTCACAGGGGCATCAGTTTGTTTAGTTTTGTTTGTAAATAATGAAAAAAATGAGAGGGACGCACCCAAATAGACTGCTATTAGGCCATGCCCCGCGTTATTCGGCCTGGATGCCCTCCCAACGCCCTAAGTGTTAAGTGACCAGTGCCCACCACTTGAGGTGCCATTATACTGAATGGTAGTTAGAGAGAGAGAGGTGCTGTGCTGTGAGGTGGGGGGAGATAGGTGCTATGCTCAGTAGATGCTTTGATGGGATTGGGTTGCTGAGAGGGGAGGCGGTTAACATCCTAACCGAAGGAATGTCAGCTGTCAGAAAACCAATGCCAGCATCCTGCCTTGTGGCCTAAAGACCTGGCACTGGAATCCCAACACCAATGAGGGTGTCAACCCTCATTAGGTGGGGGGTGGGGGCTAGGTTTAGGCACTAGCAGGGGACTTAAGGTTTAAGCTGTGGTGAAGGTTAAGAATAGGCTATTGGGGGGAGCAGATGGAAGGTAAGTATACTTACCGGACCCCTGTCAGGATGCCCTTTAACGGGATGCCAGAGCCGCTATTCTGATTGTCAGCATCCCATCCATCGGTCATCTGTATTTTATCTGCTGAGAGGGATGCTGTCCTCGGAAAGGGATGAAACCACTCCCCTAAATTGTTGGCGTGCACCTTCGCCGTGCACTGTCCCTATTTTCATTATGTGGGGGGGGGGACACCAATTCACTTCCCAAAACTACCTTTTGTTTGTGAGCATTGAATGAAGAGAATATAGGCAATTGGGCATATATTACATTATTGGTGTGTAACCTCCTGGAAAGTAGTTTTACAAAAGACAGTTCCTGCTTAAACCATGATGTCTCTTCAGTTAACATATGGAAGACCTTGTGGAGTCATGGAGACAACTGCCCAGAGGTATTAATAAAACAATCCTTGCCGGTGATTGCATGATTAAGCTATAAATCAGAGTAGACTTCTGACATTCTTCTAGCAGCATTTTCTAACACAACGCAGTACATTGGAGACATAATAATGTTTCATTAGAACAATCAACACAGTATCACTTTCTTTTTATATTCATATTATTTTTTTGACACCAATTTTTTTTTAAACTAATTATATTTTGCAATATATTTGTTTTTGTCTTCACCAGAATTCCCTGGGACATACAGTATAGTCACCTGAGGTGGCGAACCTAGAAACAGTAGCATAGAAACTGATTGCTTATCATTCTATTCATTTTGGTTGATGCTTCATCTGATTTTTAATCTGTGGATTTGCTCTGGGGATATTCATGTAGAGAATTTAAAATGCCCATTTCTATTTACACATATTGCATCCACATGTCAGCAGAACCTGGCAGAGATGAAAGCACATCAAACATTGTTTTAGATAACAAGGAAATGAGAAGACAGTTTATCATGATATTACAATAATGTAAAGTCTTTGATTTTTTTGGCTTGCTGGGCAAACAAATGTTGTTTTGATACACAGTCCTTTTGAAGAAAAGTGTAAATGGCAGATTTGATTCCAGTTTATGGCACCATTTACATAAGCTTTTTGGAACAAGGTCATAGGTCAGAACCTCGTTTATAATTTTATACGCGTTCATGTGTATATAGCGGTGGTGGTACTTGAACTAATTCATCTGTCTCTAATATCTAATGTTGGTGTCCAACATTAACAAACACAAGATCATGACACAACAAGCCCTGCCATAGATTTACCCAATCCCAGTCCACGTCCTCTAAAAAAATGCCTGACGCTAAGTGATACCTCCCATTTTCATCAAGTTAGGGGCGACTTTGAATGTGTTTATTGTGTGCAATACTTTATAAATAAATATTACACAATATCTATCTAATACTTTCCTTATTTCCCTACTTTGCTGAAGTAAACTAGAAATACTGTGAGTTTGGAGGTAAGATAGGAAACCTAGTAGACCAGTTGTTAGTTAGGTATGATACCTGGGCTGGGAGACCAGAGGTAAGTTAGGTAACAGGAGAGAGGACGTTGGATAAGATACCTGTAAGACCTGAAGTAAGGTAGGAACCTGGATGACCAGAAATACGGTAGGAGAGAGACTGGAGGTAAATTGAGGTAATCTGGAATAGAGGGCGTAGATAGGATACCTAGGAGACTGGATTTAGGGATTAATTCAGAACAGGGCGAATTCAGCCCCAGTCCGATGTTTGAGGGGGTCTGCACATTCAATGTTTAGAGACCATAGAATCATTTCTCCTGCAGCGGAGGCATGCGAGGGAAGGTGTTTTCGTTACCTATCCCCTTGCATGTTACTGAGGGGAATCAGGATGGGCGGGGTGGGTCATATGGTCAACTATAAGAAGGTCGACAGGCCATAGGTCAACACATTAAAAAGGTTCGACATGGCTTACTGTAGGCCAACAGGGTTTGAAAGGTCAACCCAAGCAATAGGTTGACATGGAAACAGTCATGAGTTTTCACTTTTGTGTATCTATGTCAGCATACATTGATAAGGTCACCACATAACTGTGCGCTCGCTTTGCTCGCCAAGCTTCAGGCACGGTGCCTCGCTACACTCGGCACACTATTACAGGTATATTCTCCCTCTATGTCCACTTGTATAGTAAAGAATGAAAAGACACCTGTTTTGGAAAAGAAATGGGAAAAACGCATGTTGAAACTTTTCCTGTCGACCTTCCCCATGTCGACCTATTGTATGTGTTGTCATTTTTGACCATGTTGACCTACAGTATGTTGACATTTTTCATGTGTTGTCCTATTGACCATCTACCTATATCAGTACACTATTAGCTACTTAGTAAACTATATATGAGTGAAATAAGATAACAATATCACTCAGAAATGGGCTTTGGAGTAGGCTAGTGTGAACAATATTTTGGGGAACCCCATCCATTTTTGTACCCGGGCAATTGGATGTCGGCTTAGGAATTGGAGGTTACGGGCATCTGTGAAACTCGTATTTTTTTGTATCTTCTTGTTGTATCTTGTCTTGGATGAACTCTGGAATAAACTTCTGTACTTGTGGAAACTGTTCTCGAGTGGATTTTTCGGAGTATCCAGACGTCTCACGAGATAAAGAAACCCTTTGTATGCACATAGGGCTTTGCCAAAAGGTGAGCACACACTTCATGGGAAAGGGAGTGTCTGGTGTAGAATAAAAGATACCTTTACAGGCTCATAGGGCCTGTCACACAGGTCAGTAAAGCAAAAGGATAACACTTAAACAGTCATTGAGGATTGGATAATTTTATTTACTCTTCTTCTCTGTCTCTGTGTACTTTTATGCTTCGAGCCTACATCCTTGGAACCACGTTTTGCCCAAGGAAGGAGGAGAAAAATCCACCTTGTTTACTGACAGCGCATCACTACACACCCCCTTTTGTATTTTTGGTAGTGTGAACACTCAATATCGTTAACGATGAGTGATATATACTGAATATGCAGGTCAATTTGGCAACACATGTTCATTGGGTCTCAGTGACATCACTGAATGTATCGGTGGCTGATACAGTTCAGTGTGTAACGGACAATATTGGTCTCAAGCAGCGAATACGGTTAACTATATCGGCCAAGGCCGTGGTCGCGTCATGTGTATGGGGCTTAAGTCACATTAGGCAGAATTTACAACTGAAATGTTCAACATATAATTCTCATGCGAACAATGCACCGAATCATCCACTGAGTGTTATTACTAGGTTGCCGTTGCTATTTCTTTTTGAGACTACTAAAATCACAGCTCTCATGCATAGTGCATTGAATTTATGTTGAAAAATTAAATTACTGCATCTACAGTATTTCAAAGATATTATGCATCACCCAGCATTGTAAGAGCGTTCCTGAAATACTGGGGAATAATCATTCATCTCATGTTATTACTTTTTCCTCCCATAAGTCCTCTTGCTGCTTGCACATCTTTGCATATGAGAGATGGCCCAGGAGACAGAGAGGTATTTCTGTGTGGTATCTCCAAGCCAAGAATTCAAATGCCACGTCAGTTAGTATTTTAGGACTTATTCACAAGAGGTACAACAACAAAACATATCCAATCACGTCCATTTGTATTTCTATTTTTAAATCCATATGTTATCCCTATCCACATGGATATGATGTGATGCATTCCATCTGAACTATTTATTTGTGACATTTAGTCAGATTGTTAGTAAAAAGCGGGAATTTATACATTGCCTAGTGCCAAATGCTTATAGCTGAGGTCAGTAACAGCTGTTGCATTCTAGAACATTTCCGTGTAACACATTGTTATACTATGTACAACTACAACATAGACCTGCTACTGCCAGGATGGGGATGTAATCATTGATATTAGCAAGTTAAATGACACAGTAAGTATAAATACATGCATTAACATATATGGATGAGCAGAAAGTGACATGAGACAAAGTGAACGCACCCTCTTAGTTTGTGGATATTCTTAGAAACAACATACGACTACGAGGTCAATGCAACAGAAATGCAGATGCATCTTGTGACTTGCAACAGACTGCGCGTGCACTGATATAGGGGCTGCAGTTAGGGCTTTTTTAAAGAACCACAAAAAAAAAAAGCATCTCTTTTCGAGTTAAACAGCCCTTCTAGTCGCACCATAGCATGTCTTATTTAGCGTTTACGCATTACTTTTCTCATTAAAATGCATCTTACTCTCATACATGGCTGTATCTGTATACGAAATGCTAGGTTACATTGTTTTCCTGGAAAACACTGTAAAGTTCCAATTCATTTTGCAAATAAGATGGATCTTAATGGAAAGAGAGGTACTGTATGCAAAGATGTTCTGTGCTACCGATTCAGGTGGCACTCGTGTCATGTGTAACATGACGTGTACGGCATGGAGGAAAGATGTGGACATGGGGATGTATATGCCTGATTACAGAATCAATGCCATTTGTGAGATACTAGAAGATATTAGCAAATGTTATATGATAACAATGGGCACACAAAGCAAACCTCTGTAGTCCCCTTCTCCTTCCTATTCCTGTCTGATGCAGTTTACTTCCCCTGCACAATAAATTAAAGACAGATTCTTCATAAAATCTTTCATGCCATTTACTGACATCAAATGTTTGTAAAACCTAAAGTCATTCAAGCACAAAATCCAAGGTGACACTGTTTTACCACAAGAGATATTGTCTACATAAAAACAAAAGGATACCTGGAAGTCAGTCTCTGCACCAATGAGTTTTGTTATTTCATTGCTAAAATGTATCTTTCTATATAGGGAAGCGATCGATGAGTTATGTTTGGGTATATGTTTGGGTATATGACTCTAGTATAATTGCTGTTTATAAATATAAGCCCTGTAAGATGTGCTTTGATAAAGGCAAAATAATACCCCTTTCCCACTGCAGGTCTTAAATGGTAAATTGCCGTTTTTTCCCCACTATTTACCGGTTAAGGCTGCAGTGTGGAAGCGCCAGAGTTGATTTACCGGTTAAAGATAACCGGTATTTCAACACGTTTAAAAAGCAGAGTCCTACACGTTTCAGACCCATTTTTTTGACAGTGGGAACGGGTCTGAAACGGTATTTAGGACCCCCACACCAGTCAACCCCCTCCTCTGGTACCTGGCTTACAACCACCCGTACCTGTCCTGCACCCTCCCTTCCCCTGGTACTTGCCAGCTCACCGGATCGTGCAGCGGGTTCCGTTCATGATTGAATTCCTGTGGGTGACAGCTTCTGACTGACCTATGCTTGCAGTCAGGGCCGTCTTGGGCACCTGGGCAACCCCCCCCCCAGTGACTTAGTAATACCCTGCCAAGTATGAGTATGCCCGGGCAGCACGCACATGGCGATAGCAGTAGTGGGGATGAGGGCTGGCCATAGCCGCCGCAATACCCGGCACCCCCTGCTGTGTGGAGCCCGGCACCCCCTGCTGTGTCCTCCATGTCCCCAACACCGTTTACTGTGTGTAGGCTTCGGCCGGTGACCGAGCTCCGCTTCTGCACCGGGGGGGGGGGACACGACGACCAGGGACCGCAGTGTTAGTATAGGGGCTTCTGGGCCGGTGCCTTAAAGGGGACGTGCAGAGTAGCCTGGGGGGGGGGGGGGGGGGGGGTGCAAGACAGGTCCGGGGGGTTGCAGGCCAGGTACCAGGGGAGGGTGGGGCAGGACAGGTAATGGGTGGTATATTACTGGATTACCATTTTGTACCTTTCACAATGGGTTCAATGTGAAAGGTGCAAAAACGGTAATCAACCAGTAATATACCGTTTACAACACGCAGTGTGAAAGGGTCTTTATGGCTCAGAGACGTTTAAAGCCCCGTTTACAAATACCGGGTCATTACACGTCAGGCAGTGGGAAAGCAGCATAAATATATTTATACTCACTAGGCCCATACTTTCTATTGCGCTAAATAAAAGGAAAGATTCCATTCTCTTAGGATCAATTACATTATAAGAATAATATACTGTATATATAGATATAAATATCAACGCATAACAGTTTAATATGGCATATGGAGTCGCTAGCATTTATTTAGCATTTATTTCGGAAATGTAGATGTCAGGGGTGATCACCAGAATGTAAGTGACGGATTCTTGTTCTTTAGTTCTAGACCAAACTTAACAAGGATTGTGCATATATTTTTCCATGCACTTGCTCTTATCGTGTAATGTTTCAGCTTCAGTGGACAGAGTTTTCATTATTTCTTCATCCCGTCGTCTAGCTAACATGTGATAATATCCAGAGAATGTAATATAATGTATTGTTTTCTATGATCATTTTCTTTTCGCTTTGTTGATTTAATTAAAAGCAGTCAGATGGATAACATTGAATCTGCCAGCTTGGTCTCCTACACAGTGCTCCCTGAACCTGAGATGATCACAGAAGTCTGGATGGCTGATGGGAACTGCAACTACTTGTGTTGCTCCTCAGTTGGTTGCTGCATGTTGGTAGCTGGGTGCCTTAATAAGGACATAGCTTTCATTTTACACTGGTGGGCACAAAAGTTGCTTAGAATTGTGCTACTGACTAAGATGGCATTTTCATGGTAGCTAAAAGGCTCTGGGATTGGCACTGTTTTTATATGGTGACAATGAAATCCTCTCTGTTGTATGGACTGAACTGCAGGGTGTTGTATGATTTGTCAAAAATTGACATAAGAATGTTGATAGTGCCAAGCTGTCAACATGTAGCATGTTATCATGCCCAGCATGTTGACAGCGACCGTGTCAATGCTCATCTGGGTTTATTGAGTAAGGTGGGAGATCTTTTGGAGATGTTGTCCATAGCAACCAATCAGATGTACTTCTTATTTATTTAGCACCTTCTAGAAGATAAAAGATAGAATCTTATTTGTTGCCCGTAGCAACGTGCCATCTTTAATGGAACTCCCATCTTTGTAAATAAAGCTCATGATGTTTGTTTGGATGATGTGTCATGATGAACTGTCAACATGGTCCATGATGGTCTAATGGTTTCTTTCCTCCTGGCAGCAGAGGTGGCTCCAGCATCTTCTTCCTAGTCCCAGCATTGGCAGTCACTTCCGCCGTGTACCTCTGATGCCATAGCGTTCCAGAGAGCACTTTCCCCCTAACCCTCCATTTGCCTAACCCTAGCCTCACCCCCCGTAGATCTTAACCATAACCATCCCACCAGGCGATATTCATTTTTGTAGGGTGGTATTAATGTTAGGTGGAGGTTGAAGTGGGTATTAATGTAATGTGTTGGCTGTTTATTAAATGTCGGAACTACTGTTGGGCCTTTGAATGAAATGTTAGGGAAAAAGGCCAATTTAATAAAAGTGAATGGCAGAACATGAATGTCAAAGCTGGCTGAGGGGGAAAATGCCTATTAATGTCCCGGCCAATCAGGGAATTCAGAATCAGTGTTGGGCTATAACTATTTGTGGCTTGTACAGAATGTGATAAATGTTTGTGTTGTTACTGGTAATACAAGAAATAGATTCAGGAATATTTTATATGCAAGTATTTCTACGTCCGTGTATGAAATAATAAACATGTTACCTGATCTATATGCAAATGTCTATATCATGTAGGTTTATTTAGTTTGGTCTTTTATCGGGTGGTAACGTGTGCTTAAAACTCACTTACATACAGGGGGTTATTCTGGTTTAATCGGTCCCCCACGTGTTCGCACCGGGGACCGATTTTTAGCTTCTGCGCATTTATGTGCAGACGCTTGGTGACAGTGGGCCTATCTAGCAGTGCGGAACAGGTGGCATGGGGCCGCGGCGGGGGTAGAGCCCATGGGAACACCCAGCGTTTCATGGGCGTTCCCATGAAAGTGTTAGGCGTTCCAATGCAAATGGCCTGTTGATGTGGGTGCCGGGGGCGGGCAGCTGACATCAGCTCATTCGATGGTCGGTGACCATCGAATGATTTCTCCCCTGCACCCAAAGCTGTGATTGGATGTTATTGATAAACATCCATTCGCAGCCGTGCGGGGGATCGCGGTGTGCGAAGCGGGCAGGCAGCATTTGGTGGACTCACAAGGCTGCGAGTCAACAGAATAAGATCCACAATCCATGGCTTACTTATGTAGAGCGCATGTGCACATTAGGATAATTACACCCATTAACAGCAGAATCTAGTTTATCGTGGTAAAATGATGTTTGTTCTGGATTGTTTTCAAATATTAACACATTTTAACTAATCTGTACGTCTTATATTGCATTAGTAGGACTAAGCTCATAATGATACTGTAAAGATCATTTTGGTAGCCTTATTTTAATTTTGTAATACGTATTTTTCCTTTCTGTATAAAATCTTGTAATATACTGTCATTATATTAAGCAATTATCTGGCAAGAAAGACGAACACATCTTGTCTTCAGAACCTTTAACCCCTGGAAATATAGGTGTTTCTGCCAATGATTTTGAGATCCCTGCGCTTTTAATAAGCAAATAAAATATATGGAATGAGACAGTGGATCATGGGAATATTATTCAGAATCTTTGAGAGTGTTGACATATTACACTATTATTTTTCCCTTTTTTCCCTGCTAAGCCTGGATGTGCTGACGATAAAGCACTGAAGCCTCAAATAGGTATTTGTAGCTTAGTGCCTGAGAAACAAAGATTTATGAAATAGAATCTGCCATTGGCTCTTTCTATTATTCTGTGAAAGTCATTATGTCTCTTTGCATTGCTGGGGAATTTTTCATATTTTCTCCTGTACTTCCAGCTTTCCTGCAAAAGACAGCACATTTTTATTCACAGACCACCATATTTTATTCAGTCTATTAGATCCATGTGTGTGTGTGAAAAGATTGCTTGTTTAATCTGTCTGAAACAGAGCTTTTACAGCAATTCATTGAGAAGGTTCTCATATTTTAGAAGTCAAGTGGGCAATATTTTGTGAATGCTCAATACAAATGAGGCAAAGACACAGCAACGCCAGGAAGAACTGTCCAGGTTTTAATTCTGGTTAATGGGCGCTGTATCTATTCTAAACAGAAGAAACTGTAACACTTCTGCATCGACCGGATGTTTCCACTTGCACGGTCTCCACCTGACATTTGCATCTGTCTTCCCGGTGAGTCTTATTATACCTTGTAGATTCATACGCAAGGGTGCTTTTCATGTGCCAATGATATTAAATAATGTATAATCTGCGCTACTCACTTGCTCAACACAGCATAACCAGAATCATTGAACCCTATGAAAAATGAACCTACAGTACACATGAGTGAATACAGAATGGCCCATGCATGATGCATGTCCTATTGTCTTGCATCTATGGTCCATGCAGTGATTATTGAACGGTCGGGAGTATGGTTGAGGTGTTCTTCATAAGGGTCATTGGCACCTATTTGATGTGGCAGTTATTACGGCAGAAGATACCACTGGAGTAGGAAAATGGCCCTTAATAAATAATGTATAATATAAAACTACAGTAACTAAATCTTTTTTGTCATTCTACTGTGTTAGGTAAAGGTCCCAAAGATTAGAAAAATATACGGATATTGTAGATCTGTTGTTAGCATACACCCAAGGTACAGTATTTTGTAGAAACAGTGTAATGTTGTTTTGCATTATTTTTCTTTTTTTTTTTTCCATGTGGTCATTGATCAATTTCATACTGCCATCGCCGCCAATGATGATTATGAAGATGTGTTTATTGCACTGCCAACTTGCATTTATAAAGTGCACCGCAGGATCATCCCTGATCATTTTGGTTATACCCCAGTATGCCAATATTGTCAGCCTAACATGATGCAAACCTACAACCATCTGTTGTTTGGAGATGTCCCCCCCCTGCAAACTAGAATGACGCCTGGGTGTATGCAAAGGGGAAAAATCTGGAACTGCTCATTGCGAAAAAGAGAAAAATTGAAGCCCAGCAACCTACCACACTGTATTTATCATTGCATGTCTGAGTTACAATAGTGCATGGCTTAGCCATAATTTAACCAAGAGAGTCACTGGCCATCGAGCCGGTTGCAACTTTATAGTGTAAAATGCACCATACACAATAAGGTCAGGGGCACAGTTGCCAGCCTCAGCAAGTCCATCTTGGAGATCTGTGGATCTTCAGATCTCTCAGAAGTGCCGGTAAAGTAGACAAGCATATTGTGCTAGGCCACTCCTCAATTTTAAGAGGCGCTGCAAATTTCAAGGACTTCTATGGAGTAAAGATGGATAAGTACCTTTATGTAAAGCAAGTCATTTCTCTAACAAAGCACTCCACCCTTTTACTTCTACTCCAAGCAGGGGAACAACCAGCATTTTATAGGCATCCCCATGAAAATGCTGGGCACTCCCCTGGGAGCGCAGGTGTGCCGATGCACCCGCGTCCCTCTTCGGAGGACTCTGATGGAAATAAAAGTCAGTTTAAGCTGCCATTTTTTTTCAAAGGGGAGAGAAATTATTTGATGGTCAGCGACCATCGAATGATTTCTCTCCCCTTCATCCGCATGTTAGGGGATGTGTTTTCGTACATCTCCTTGCACTTTAGGGGATTCAGTGGTGGGTGTATGGGCGAGCGACGTTAAGCTGCTCGCTAAGCAGCAAACAACCACTGCTTAGCAAGCGGTACTGAATCAGGTGGCAAATGTCATGCGGTATGCATTAACTTCATAAATGACCTGGTCAGGCATACTAGTACAGTGCGCTAGCTTACTCTTGTGGTTTACACAGTGGAGTAGGCGATATTCTTCTCCATGGCAGACGAGCCAGTTATTGTAGCCAAGAATAAAGCCTAGTATTGTAGCACAAGTACCCCAAATATTTGTCAAGGGTAGTGGAAAGAGTAAGTATTTATTTGAGATTGACAATTTAGCCAGTTCAGCAGCTATATAATTTACTTTAGTATAAAAATCTCTGACAAATAAAATGGAATTCACATCAGTCAGAAGAGCGAGAACCATGAAGAAAATGCATGTGTTACACAAGCCTCTGCTAAGCATGCCAATCACAACAATTTTATATACCTAGCATGGCTTGTGGTTTGATGATGTCACCAGAATCGCACAGCTAATTTCCTATGGCCATTTCCAAAAAGGAAATCCAAAAGTTTCAGTTTTCAAGTAAGTGGAAAATCTGTTTGTTGTCAATAACATATAATTATTTCCCCAGGTGTCAGATAATATTAAGTTTTTTAAAGATTTTTAAGGCAATATACCAGACTCTCTTAGAGTTAAGAACCGGTCTGTTAAAGGAAGTACATGGAAGAAATGTCTCATTTAGAGTTGTTTGTAAGTGTATTCGTGTTACCTAAAGAGTTACTTCCCATGTACTTGCACCTGTATTTTGAATTTATGACCCCTTGTGCGGGTGTGGTATATGGTCCCGACAGTCAGGATCCCAACATTTATTAGCCCGACGTCGGGATCCCGACTGGCCCGGACTCAGACAGCGGGGCGAGCACAACAAAGCCCCTTGCAGGCTCTCTGCGCTCGCCGCGCTGCGAGCACGGTGGCTCGCGCGATTCTATTCTCCCTCTATGGGGGTCGTGGAACCCACCAGGGAGAAGAGCCGGTGGCTGTTGGGGTATTGACTGTCGGGATCCCGACGTCGGGGTAATGACTGTTAGGATCCTGACTGTTGGGAAACTGTCCGGCACCCCCTTGTGCTTGGATTAGGGGTGTTACCATACAGCATACATGTGTAATACAGCAATTCTCATAACACTCAGGATCAGGGCAGAGTCTGGCCACACCCCAGGGAGTGCGTGTCCCTTATCACCCATTAGAAAGCTATAAGGAACAGTGGTGAAAGGGAATTAGCTCCCGTCTCCTGGGCAGATTGGCACAATGCTATCTTGGTTATAATGGAGCCTCAGATTGTTACTTTCCTGATAAAGGGCCAGTGTCATATTTATAATGGGTGCAATATGCGTGGTGCACATGGGCCACTGAGTCCCAGGGGGGCCCACACCATGCACATTGCACCCATTTTTTATATTTACCCCTACAGAGTCCTGTGATGAAGGCAGTAGTACTGCCAGAATCGCTGATAAAATTTCCTGTGGCAACCATTTTTCAGAGTTCTGCGCATGTACTGTAGAGACTGAGGGGGAGATTCTCTAAACAAGAAATGCGGTAAAAACCCCGTTATCTGGGTTTTTACTGCATTTTGGGATGCTGTAAGCATCCCCCGCCGGGTTAACACGATGGCCAATGGGCTTCTACCACATCCCTCCGCCGCCCCGCATCGACCCCTCACCTGTGTCCGGGCAGCACAGCGCAGTGCTGCCCGGACCTGTGACCTCCTCCCTGCACTGATCCTCTTCCGGGTGCAGGGAGGAGCAGAGCCCGGCGCAGCAGCAGCAGCAGCGCCGGGTGTGTGAGGGAGGGGGGAGCCGCCGGGACCTGCTGGGACCCGGCGACTCCCACCGCAAAGGACAGCTCTTAACGCAAGAGCTGTCCTTTGCCTTAATTATCGCATATGTTAGAACATATGCGATAATTAAGTATGCGATGGGCGGCGAAGGGGGGCGGAGATTCTTAGAGAATCTCCCCCTGAAACCTCTAGTGTTCAGACTCTACTGCGCTGTGCAGTAAAGCAGCGCTGGCCAGGAGAGAGGAGAGGACTGCAAATTTGCAGGTCGGGCGATTATGAATAGACGGTGCATGGGTGTTGCTCGTAGTACACATGTGTGAGGCCATCATGCAATAATATCCTAGTACTTTTTTTATAGCTGGCTGCACACAAGGTGATTGACAGAATACTGTCAATTGGGGTAGTTATCTGGCCGTTTGAGGGGAGGTGCCAGCTCTGATTACAATCGGACTGTTTCTATCACAGTCGGCGAGTAAGTCCTGGGCTACACACAGACTGCACGCAGTAGAAAAATCATTAGATGGTGAGTGGCTTGCAATAGATTCCAACTATTCACTGATCCAGCTCATTATTGCAAGCAGTGCTAAGCAATTTGCAGGCATGCACGGGTGGGATTTCACCTTGGAGGGGCGGCATATACCTGATTGCAGAGTTGTGCAATTTATCAGCCCAGCAATCAGGTCTGAATAAGGCCCTAAATATAGATGACTGTCATGAATACAGCTCAATCTGAGAATTCTACACATCACCAATTACATGAGATGAAAAACCTTGCACCTACCATGTTGCTATTTTGGGAATTGAGGACTATGTATGCTACCATTTCCTCCAGGTGCATGAATACATTCGATTTAAGGTTGCACCTATCGTCTGATGTGGGCAACCCATAATATACATGTGGAAACACAAGTGTGCAGATTGCATGAGAATCTTTATGTTCAACTTTAATTCAGGCCAATAACTTCTCTGTTGTATTCCTAGACCCCATTTCCTAGTCTGACAGAAAGGTAATTTACAGAGAGCCAAGAACATGAGCTTGTAAAGTGCGCATTAGGAAGGGCCTGTTTGAACTAATGACGGTAATATAATTAATGGATTCAATTTAGATACGAGTGATGGTTCTCTTAGTTAGCTTTTCATATTATAAGTTTCTTTGTTTTTTACTTACAATGCAGTTATAAATCATGTTTGCTTTATCATTCTACTGATGCATGACTGAAAGAACTAATTATGAGCAGGGCTTACAGTACAGCGCCATCATTTTTAATTATATACAGTAAATTCAAAGTCTAATAAAGGTCAGTAAATAGAGAAGACAAAAATGAGTGTTACAAAAAAAGAAACATACTGTAGGGAAATTAACTTTATTCATATATGATGGACTGTTCCGCTCTCCCAACAAAAACAGGTAGATGCCAGAAAAGTTTGCCGGAAACAATGTCACACGCATCTGCCAGTGGTGCAAGCAGCATTGCAGCCTTAAGGAGTCTGTTTATCGGGCAAGAAGAAATGAAGGTGTGGCCTACAAACATTACAAACCCCTCGGGGGTGCGGCACACAGCAAAAGTGTCATGAGCAGGCCCCCTTTTTCTGCATTATGACCAGGGAAGGGGCTTCAGCGCAGTCCAAAATTTAAATAGGGTGTGGATCCCTTATTTAAATTTATAACTGTGCTGCATTCCCTCCTCGGGCGCTGCCACTGATTATGACAATGTTGTAAGTTATGTTTAGGGGCAGCACTAGTGGTGACAACCAATGCGTTGTACCCAAGTCTGCACGCCGATATAGAGGGTGGGGCATTATGGGTAAGGGGTGTGGCCTCACATGTAGGTGGTGTGGCCTCATGGCCCGAACTATTGTTTTATCACTCTGAGGGTTCCAGAGATTGGGACAGCCCTCGGAGTATAGTGGGAGTGCAATGCTGGATCCTACACAGTGACAGGAGCGGGGTACTACACATAATGGGCCTTATTCTGGTGCGCGTTCCCACGGACGAGCAATGTTTTTCTTATGTGTATGCGCATTTCTGTGCATGTGCATATGGTGGGTGCTAGTGGGCAAGGGGAACTGCTAGTTCTTTGTCCCTGTGGACACACCTCCTCCACCTTCTTGCGCAGCTGCTCAACTGCCTCAAACACCTATTGAAGGATCACTCTCCTCTGATAATCACAATACATTGACAAAATATAGGTGGAGAATGCAAAGCGGCGACAGGCCCATGTGAAAAGTCCAGAGTTTTATGGCTGTTCCCATGGAAATTAGGCAATGACGTGGATGCCGGAGGCGGGCCGCTGAAAACACCAGATATCAGCTGCCCGCCCTCTTCCCATACAGGGAGCACGCAAAGCTAAGACACCAGAGAGTGTCTTAGTGCGTGCTCCTTCCAAATCATTTGATGGTCAACTTGATGACTTGGCAACCCGCACACAAGGCAGCAAACGGATGTTTATGCAAAACATCCATTCGTGCAGGGAACTCGGCAAGCAAGGGGGGGTACGCGTTCAGCTGTGCGAGCACCATTTAATCCACATACAACGCTGCAAGATTCAAAGCATTGCGTGTGGACCAGAATAAGGTCCAATGCGTTACTTCTGCATGTGATGTATCACATGCAATCCCCTTTCCCTGCTGTTCCCGGGAGGGGGTCCAACCTGGAGACCTATATGTGCAGCATGTATGATCTCTGATCTGATGCGCACGGGACCGTGCATCTGATTGTATGTCTCACACACACACACATGGTATTTGGGCCGATTTTACCCAATTTCTCAGGATCAGGTGAAATTGGGCTCAAATCGCATAGTGTATGTGGGCCTTTAGAACTGCTGGCACATTTTAAAAGGAAACAATGTTATGTAATAAAACAACAGAGTATATTCCAGTCACCAGCAGGGATGGAAAGGATTATCTAAAGATGCGTACACATTAGACAATAACATAAATGATATGCATGATAACGACGATTGGTAACAATATTTTCGTGCATATCATCTAATGTGTACACACTATATCGTTAACGATGTATGCTCCCATGGATTGTTAGCGATGTCCTCCGCCTGTACATGCATGACGATGGAGGATAACTCCTAGGGAGACCCTTGCTGCAGAATGCAGCATGGGCCTCACTCACCATTGCTTGACGCAGCCGCCATCGGCAGAGTCCTGTCAACAACGATGTCGCTGGGTAAACATTATTATCAAATGTGAACTCAGCTTCACATTATAGCCATGAAGCAAAACAAAAAAGCAAGCAACTGGGCAGAACCATGTTGCACTGCAGGTGGGGCAGATGTAACGTGTAGAGAAAGATAGATGTGGGTGAGGTGTGATCAAATCGAAATTTAAAGTGCAGTATAAAATTAACAATAATAAAACTGTCTAACATTTTTAGGCTACATGCAAAAGCAGCCAGTATTTACTCTGCACAGAAAAAATATATAAATATATTTGCTCCCCTTGCATGACAACAAAGTTTCTTGCTTTATTTGCTTGCAAACAAAAATTAATCAGGCCCTATATGTAGCGTATAAATGGCTAGGTAAGTATTAGTGATATAATGTATACTCAGGAATAATTACATCATCAAATGGTAGAAATCTGCACGTCTGCAGTTTTATGTCTAGAATAAGCAGTGCAATAAGTTATTCAAGTCCATTATCACTCTACTCATATTGAGATGAAAGTGAAACAGGTTATTTATTCCCATGGTCTAATTGAGTTTGACTGCATGTGATATAATTATGGCAAATAGTTCTGAATGCCAGTGAGAACTTAAATACCTGTGTTATCAAATTGAATCTATATTTTGTTTGGGAACTGGTTTTCAACAATGTAGTACAGTATATTGCATAATTATTTAAACGTCCGTACACACTCCTTATGGTAGATGCCAGTTGCTTGCTAGAAGTCTGCCAGAGAAGGGGCATTCAGATACAAATGCTGCTATCTATGCACCTGATTTATCATCCCAATTTCAGCCTCCTTCTATAGATCATTAACAATAAATAAGCCTCAACCAGAATTTACCAATCTGTACTCTAACATCTTCTTTGTTAGTAGAATAATTAGCAATTTTACCATAATTGTGTAACATTACTCAAGATGACCCAACTTTGATCCCAAATCAGTGATTCTGAACTGATATTTAGATGAAATGGTGGGTATTTAATTAGCACTAGTCCCTGTAGGTGGCCTTAAAGCTGAAGGTAAAGTCCAAAACCCATTGATGTTTTCAGCGTGAGTCCCAATTTTTCAGCTGCGGAAAAAACGCTATTCTCTGTGCTGCTGGGATTTCTGACGGCGGTTAGCCACAGTGTAAAGCCTGTGGCTAGTTGAATACCACACCCCCCCTATGTGTTTTCTGTGTGTTAAATCTGCAATGAGAATCTTTTGGCGATAAACACGCTGCAATGTGTAACGTATATAGCGTCCACTTGCAATGGTGTAGAGCTTTACAGAGAATACTTAACCAATCCCCTAAGCAACACCAGTGCATGTGACATAATTAGTTCACAGTATTGGAGGAAATCATAGCTATGTACACCACCTTTGCCCAACCCCCATCCATCCTCTTCAGGTGTAAGAGACAAAGCTCAACAAAACGCACCAGAATACACAGGGATGTGTGCGGAACCATTTTTGGTGCGCCAGAATACTATGGAAATGCATATTTTATCTGACAAAAATTGTAATGTACATATAACACTAATTGAGCCCCTTTGTGTGGAAGCACATCATGGTCAACTGTGCAGATGGACCGCGATTTACTATAATCTATACTATAATTCATTTTACTATAATGCATTTTGAAAACTCAGCTTTATCAAATATTCATTAACAAAGGGCAGAATAAAGGAACAAACAATGGGGATTGCATTAAATGTACATTATTTTACTACACAGTTGATCAATAATGATAAATATTGACATTTCCAGGGACAAAGCTTTGACACTTGGGGTTGATGGAAGCTAAACTTTAGCATTATATCATTGAGCGCACTTACCTCTCTCTCCTTTAGCTTCATGGCAAGGACTAGCTGATGTCTGTGGTTAGTAAGTGCCTCCCGAAAGTTTCCTTTGGAAAAGAATGCAGATCCCAGATTCCCATAGGCTCGGCATTCTCCCGTCTGGTCACCTACATCACCGTAAGACAATATGGTTATACAGCATGGCAGAAAAGCATGGCCTATATAAAAACATTCACCCACATGACATTCACTCTATGTAGACTATAAGACCATGGATAACTTGTACAGTACTAGGTAAAAAATAAACCTATTTTTCATTACAGTATAATTAGCCCTCGCGCCGTAGCTATGTTTGCAATACAGCAGCTGCCAATGCTTACTTCATAGCACCAAAAAAAAGATGACATCACAGAAATAGAGCAATATAACAGGTGGACGAAGTTCAGTACCATTGTGACATAATAATTTTAGTCGATTCCTATGTAACCTAAATATTTTCTTTCGTAATTGAACTTATTTAAAGGATATATGACATTTATTTTACAATTAAAAACTCATTGTAATATTAACTCATTATCCATTCATTTATTTTGGGTTGTCATAACACGAATGGTGAGTTTTGTGGACTATAAATCTTAAATGCAGCCAGCTGCTTGTTATAGGCATTAAAAAAATGTAAGAACCCTTATTCAAATTGCAAGATGTTTTACGGAATGAAAAAGAAAGTAGCATAACCTATGCATGGAACACATTGTAAACATTGCAGCACATATACTGTACATGCACAGTTACTATGCACAATTACTCTGTGGTGCATGCGGCAATTAATCTCTGCTTTTGGGGGAGGAGATTCATTTTGAAAGCATTCTGACCATTGTGACATGGCCACTCCCTTAGGGCCAGATGCACTATGGGGGTGATTCTGATTAATTCGGACGGGGCCGAAGCTCCGATGTTTGGGGCTCTGCGCACGGTATATTATGCGCATGTGCAGCTCCCCTTTGTGAATGGTTTTGGTGAATTGCATATTCGGCAAAGGATTGGGCCGGGACGTGTCTTCGGGAAGGCTCACGCAAATAACTGACTTTTATTTGCGAAGCCAGAAGAAATCATTCGATGGTCAGCACCCATCAAATGATTTCTCATGTAGCGGAGGCATGTGAGGAGATGTGTTTTTGTTACACATCTTCTCGCATGGTACTGAGGGGACCCCGCGGTTTGGTACCAAGGGAAATCGGCGTGGGGGGGGGGGGGGGGTATTCAGCAGGGCGGCATCTATGGTGCTTGGTAAGTGGCAATCCTAACAGCTTACCAAGCAAACTAGAATCAGGCCATAAGTTTCAAAAAGTGATAAGGTAGAGAGTGAAAAACAACCAATCAGCTCCCAAATGTAATTTTTCATTTTTCAAACCCAGCCTGTGACCTGACAGTTTAGAGCTGGTTGTTTATCACTCTCCTCTTTATCACTTTTTGAAGCTTGGTGCATCTGGCCCTTAGTATGACATAACCAGAGTGGCCGTGTGGGATTTCAAAAACTTAAATCTTGGGAAGTGTGATCATTTATGATCTGGCAAAAAGCTGATCCATGCTAATGCTTTATTTGTACAATTGTGCCTATTTGTCTGCCAAAAACATTTCACATTGCATGCCCACTAGACAGTCAGCCTGCATCTACTTTGCCACAAGTGTAAGTGAATGCGGGAAAGAGTGAAGCCATGTTTTCAACTTGCTTTTCTATAGAATACATCCCTTTGAAAGCATAGAATGTGGCCCAATCATCGGCCTAATTCAGATACGTTCACAACTTTGATGGTGTCGGGGCATGTCTGCAAAAATGCAGGCAGGTGTGTCTTGGTACACATAAAATATGGCACCAGTGTCACAGCATCTACGGCCATTCTACACAGCCAATGTTCCTCGCATCTGTGTTGCTGTAGCAACAGAATATTCAAGTGGCTGAACATGTTGTGGTAGCTTTGGTGGGTATTTATGTTCCCTTGTGGCTAATACACTTGCCAAGCCTTGCAGTTCTATCACTGAAAGTATTGCTGCTGCATCAGCATTGCGACCGTGTATGAATCCGGTCCAATAAGTATAACTTCTAATATTAGACAATATAGGGCTGTATAGTCTGCTGGGAGAAGTTGTACCTATTCTATTACTATGGGTGCATTAGCACTTTTGTAAATGAAGTCATTATGAAATGTAAAATCTACTCCAGGGATTAACTACTCAGGACATAAATAATCTTTGGCTAGCGAGCTTCGTAGTTTACCAAGCAAATCAGAATCACCCGCAAAATTGGGAGAGCCACAGATAACAGCTATAAAAGACAATGTTAATATTTCCCATATCACTAACTACACTTGTAGCCTTTATAATGTACTGCACGGTTCCAGTCATGCAACACTATCCCCCTCATAATATGTTCTTTTCATTTAAATACACCACATGGGAATTGAAGGTTATTACACACACACGCACACACACACATACGCGCGCACACACACACACACACTCACTTTTAAGATCACATTTTTTTCTTTTTAATTAATGCAAACACTTTGGAAATGGTAAACTATGCAGCAAACATTTCTGTAACTATGCAGATGTGTTGTATGGGGAAAAGCAAAACTAGCGGCTTTCCGAGTCACTCGAACTGGTTTTAGCATGAGCAGTTTTATAGACTGCAGACGTGTCTCCCTGACAGACGCCAGCACTAACCCATTAAATTGCCATTTAATGGCTACAAACAGCCAAATTGCACTGACTTGGGTCACTGGAGGTTGACATCTCCGCCATGCAAGTTTGTAATACATGGCTTGTAAAACCTATTTACATACCCACACAGCAGAAAGGTGGGATGAGAGAGTTCACTAAATGGTGGTAAAAGTCTACCTCTAAATGAAAAATGTGATCCTATGAAATGGCAAGGCTGGCTTATGTGTGAGGCTGTGATTTAATGATGTAGGCAGGAAGGAAAGCATATCTAGTTTAAAAGGTATTAAATCAATCTGCCTGTCATTGTGTCTATGAAATGAATAATGGTCTTCTATAGACCATATAGTTATAATCAAAATACTAGCTGACCTACATCAAAATTATAATATGGGTCCTACTGTAAGTCAGTCACATGCAGTTTGGCAGCTTCTTGTGAGCTAGGATATATGTGTGGGGGGCCGCCCAGCACAGGACAAGGCTGCCTTGCACGTTGTGTCCCTCAATATACAGGGAAGCGCTGATATATTTAGGATAGCCCCCTGCCTGTCCTCAATGCCATGTCTACACCCCACCCGCACACCCTTATACTGCGGTCACAGTTTCCAGAATGCGACTTAGCCCCTAAGAGACGTTTTGTGTCTGACTTTCTAACTTGGACTCCATTATAATCAGCCAAGTTGTATGTTTACGTTCTTATTGGCCCACGAAAGCACCTGACTTTTCATGAACTCATTCGCTATTACTTTGGACGACTTTGCAAAATGTGCTGATATTTCAATGAATCCGACCAAACTTGGCTCCTATTACTGTACATCCTGGCCTTAGTGCACTTTTATCATGGTTATGGGTATGCTCTCCTCAAAAAGGTTAGAGGTACAAATCCTTGGAGAGTGATAAAGTGGAGAGAAAGTGCCAACCAATCAACTCCTGACTTTTTTTTTTAAACACAGCCCATGGTTTGGATTTGGCTGGCTGGTACTTTACCTCTCTCCACTTTATCACTCTTCAAGGCTTAGTACATCTTATCAAAAGTCTTTTTCCAGTGGACACTGAGGACACCATCCTGCCAGGTGCTCCCATCAGTGCTTGGGTACTAGCACATTCTTTTATACACCACCATAAACCCTTAATTTGTCAATATAAAATTGACCTTTTTCAATGCCATCCTAGTTGTCTGTCATTATTATCATTCATATGTTTCATATTATTACATTAAGGTTGACATGATAGGATAGCTAGGGTCATCAGATGCTTGGGCATTCCAGACAACTGTGGAACATTTCCAGCACTCACCCTGGCTCGTAGAGAATGTCTACGACTTACTGCAAGAACTGAAATGTATTGTGCACTGAAATGAATTGGAACTCTGACTGACATCCATGTTCTCAGCCAATCTTGACAGAAGAAAGTCAGTGAGGTTATTTTTGGAGTTTTCATCCATTCCAAACTTTAAAATGTAGAAATGAATGATTTCTATGATTGTGAGATGTATATAGATTATTGAGGATGTTGCTATACAATGTTGATTTACAATAAATAGATTAGGTGAATTGAAAATAACGTAACTCACAAACATAATTGGTCACAATTGACCTTTTATAGATCTCTCCCTGAAAGTGCAATAGACAGAAAATTACTTAAATTTATCACTAGATCACAACCATCAGTGATATTAGTGGCTTTACAATATAATAAGAAACTGCAATCATGAATATAACTAGAAACTGCAATCATGAATATAACTAGAAACTGCAATCAGAAGGATTAAACATGGTTGATCAGAAATGTAACAAGTTTAAATGACTGACAACACTCATTTAATTTTAATATCCATATAAGACAGAAATGTGCCATACTGTTGTAGAACTACAATTCCCAGCATGCAAAAGGGCCACAGCCTGTGCTAGAAAAACACAAATAAGCAAATCATGGTCATACCTAAAGTCTTTGCTACATCCAGGTCTTGTTGCATATATCCTGTACTTTTTTCTGTGTTCCCAAGAGACCAATAAGCACTGCTCAGGGCAGAGAACACTGAGCCCCTCAGCTTTAGACTGCAAGTCCCAATTTTCAGTGCAGCTTCTAACACAACCACGGAGGCACCATGATGTCCTGACGTCAGAAGTTCTTGACCGATCACTGACACCACCACAAAGGGACTCTTGTCCAGTTTCATCTTCTGAAGTTGCTGATAAGTAGGTTCCAGAGATTCTAATAGAAGAAAAGCAGCCAAGTAAAACATAATGTTATACGATAACACATTTAAATAAAAAATAACAAACGAGGACATACAGTACATTCAGATTATGACACATTAAGCAATAAATATATATAGCTAGGATGTATGAGAAAAGACTTGGTACTGAAAAGCTAAATATTGTAAAACAGGTTAAGAGATCAAACTATCAATATACAGTGAGTATTAGCAGTCCGTCTTGATTAATAAACCATCAGGTACGTGGCAAGTGCCAATGTTTGTGATCAGCCAATCAAGTACTATTATAATCTGACCACATTTATTTTATTTGAAAGAGGGCTTGTATGGGGTGTGGATTGTATTGCCGACCCGACTTAGGTCGACAGTCATTAGGTCGACACCGTTAGGTCGACAGACAGCAAGGTCGACAGACAGCAAGGTCGACATGGGTGAAGGTCGACAGGTGTCTAGGTCGACATGGGTCAATGTTGACATGGGTTTAGGTGGACAAATGCGTTAGGTCGACATGGGTTAGTTCGCGAGGTCGACATGTGATTTTTCACAGTTTTTTTACCCGAATGTCGACACAATCGACATGGACACAGCTAGAAGTCAACCGCAGCCCCTCACATCGCTCGCTTTGATCGGGATGCTTCGGGCACACTATTTTATTCTCCCACCACACCCTAGTGGATGGTAGGGCATGAAATACCGCCTGTTGGCACATGTCGACTCATAAAACAGTGAAAAATCCCATGTCGACCTCGCGACCTGTCGACCTAACGCATTTGTCGACCTAAAACCATGTCAACCTAAACACCTGTCGACCGTCATCCATGTCGACCTAGAACCCTGTCAACCTCTTGCCTGTTGACCCAACGGTGTCGACCTTATGACTGTCGACCTAAGTCGGGTCGACAATACGAGCGTATCCCCTTTTATGTTATTAGCCAGATACACTGCTATATATTGGCATGATCAGGCCAAATCAGTCATGTTGGCCAACAACATCATCAGTGTGTGTATGGGCAGCTATACATTACACATACCAGGCTCCCTAGTGTACTAAACAGATCTGCTTGTTCATGTGTAGGTGTGCAAGTGTGCAGGGCTGCCTATAGGGACAAGGAGGACGCTTGCTGGAGGCTACCAGATCAGAGGCCTGCTGAGCCAAAAGATACCTGCCCCCCCTTCCTGACAGCATCTATATCGAGCGCAGCCCCTGCATCTCATATTGCACTGAGGCCCAAATTCACATTATATAGCTGCAAAGGAAGGAAGTAGCGCCACCATGGTACTGGGATTGGTGATTGATGTAGGAGCCACGGCCTAGGACAATAATGGTGATTGGACCTTGTCCGTATCTGTGATTAGGAAATAATTACTGTGGTATTAGACAATGCAATGAGTGTGAGTAGCTACAATATGCACACCCGTGACCCTGGTCACACAATCAGCACCTAATCCTCCATCAGAGGTGCCAACGGCTCCTATAACTCGTATACTCTGTGTTTTGGCAACAGGTGGAGTTTACGCAGGAAGGAATTTATATAATATATGCCCACAAAATCATATATATAGACGTGGTCAAAAAAAGCACTTATGATGGGTGAAGTCGTAAAAACAAGCCAATCAGAAAGTGACAAGCCAGTGATGGTGCCCAGCATCATGACATTAGCCTGTATGTGCACCTGCCCTTAGGCACCAGCAACTGATTTTACAGGCATATTATCATCTCTATGCACCCTTAATGTAGCCTACATCCCGACAGCCTTTTCTCTCCTGTCAATGGCACGATAGTGTCAATGCAATGTCTGCAAATTCTCCTAGTGATAAAAGAACATATGTATCTCACATGTACAAAGTTAAATGATAACATAAATAAAAATAAAACGGACAAAAGGAAGATCATTTGCAATGTGCAAAGCTGGCCTATTTTATGGGCTGCATTTCAGTAAGCTGTTATGACTGGCACAGATGGTTAAAAGCTCCTTTGCTCCTTGAAAATAAAACCATTGATTTTAAAGTCTGTCCTTAAAGCCTCTTAACAAGCCTTGGTGTTGAGGATGTAATGGCTTGATGACAAATCCTACAGTCAGCACTGTCATTAATTAAACTTCCCTACCTGAGCACAAGCGAGAGATCCCATTAAATAAAGACTCGGTTCTCATGGGTTGCAACAAGCACCAACAAAATAACTAAATTATGTGTCAATTAAAGTACATTTTTCCACAATGAGCAAGACTGCAATGGTCACAAGATGTAGTTACAGAAGCACAACTTATTTTACAAGTTGTATTACATTTCAGAACTTATATTGTACATATTATTTGTACTGTATGTATGGTAATAGGATCCAACAATACCCTACAGTACATTAATTAGAGGAAACCTGAAGTGAAAAAAATATTTGTTGGAATTACAGATCTACTGTGTACATTCTTTTTATTCTTTAAAATGACCCTCCTTTCAATCCCAGATACCTGTGGGGGTTAATCTTCTGGCATTTAATTTATTTTGCACAGAAGAGACTAAATTTCTGTGCAACAGAAGCCTCAAAGTTCGTAGCTGCACAATGCAGCTAACCTGCCAGTCAATCAGGGTATCTTCCTGCACCTAATTCTACACCAAAGGAGGTTCAAAAGTCCAACCTACAATAGTCATCAGGTAGCAAAAACTACTATTGGACCCTGCAAATCACATTGGGCGAGATTCCCTATCACAGAAATGCGGTAAAAACCCCGTTATTCTCTAACCTCCCTCCGCAGTGTCACCGCTGCGGAGGGAATCGCCAGCAAAAGCTGGCGGTTCCCTGCAGAAGCCTATGGGCTTCTTACCGCAGCGGTGTGTGAGGGATCCGTCACGGATCCCTCCCAGCATGCCCTGCGGCCGGCGCGTCACTCTGCGCATGCACAGACGGACTCCCGGGTCACAGACCCGGAAGTCCAGCAACGGCGCCGCATCGCAAGGGACAGCTCTTATCGCAAGAGCTGTCCCTTGCGTTAATGACCGCATATTTTAGAGAATATGCGGTCATTAGAAATGCGATGCCGGGCGAAGAGGGCTGCGGATTTTAGAGAATCCCGCCCATTATACGTTATAAACCTTTCTGGAACTAAATATCTGCAATGGAGCACATACAGTTAAGTCCATAACAATTTGTGTGACAAAGTGAAAAAGCAGTTGGAGAGAAGCAGGCACAGAATTGCTGAAAGTCTATTTTTATTTTCCTCATTGAATTCTAACGCAAGAATGGTCAAATAGAAGAAGCCCTTTACTAAATACACTGGGGTTCGATTTGTGAACGGCTAGCGAAGGAAAGTAGCAACAAGAGGTCTTGGCCAGCAGGCATCGGGCATGCGTACCACTGGCCACATGCATGAGCAGTAATTCAATAATTGCTTGATTTGCAAATTTGCTGATCAGCAATGAACTCCGAGTCAGGCCCTATATTTTTAAATGATAACAATGCTCTATGAACTTGAATATATGTTCATTTGTGAAATAAAGAATACATTATTATTCCTAGCCCTGGCTTGTAGTACAAGATAGAGCCATGTGTATTTGTCCCTTGGGCAGTTGGAAGACATTTGCTTGGAAGACATCGGTGTTTATTTACTAAGATGGGAGTGCTATGGCAGATGGGGGTTGCTATGGGCAACCAATCAGATTCTATCTATTATCTTATAGAAGGTGCTAAATAAATAAGAATTAAAATCTGTCTGGTTGCTATGGGCAACATCCCATGTTCAATAGAACTCCCATCGTAAATGAAACCCCATAATCTGAACACAGAATCTAGGACATCTCTTATATTTGCATTCATGAAATAGTAACCAAGTGAAATATAGATATAGACTAAGGGGCTGATTCTGGGGTGGGCACTCATTTTGTATGCAGCGACTTTGTATGCAGCAGCGCTGTGGAAATATACAAAAGCCACAGGAGGCGTCTATGGTTAAAATTCACCCACTACAGGCTTCTATAATCCACTGCTGCGCGAGAGGACTCGCCTTCAGATCCACTGCATTACCATCGGAAAGGATGTCTGGTGAATTCACGCCACTGAACCTGTGTCCTTGCCACTGGCTTGTGAACAACCAGAAAGCAGGGCGCTCTAGTGCTCTTTCCCTACTGCACATGCGCAAACCTCTGCTGTAGAGTTTGAGCCCTAGCGCACTCAGACTCCACGTTGCATGTGCAGATTGGCGGTAAAATGGCTGCTGCACTATTTTTTCTGGTGATTTCTGCAACGCTCCTGCTACTACAGCGGGACTTCGGAGCCTTGGTAAGTATTTCCAAAATGGGTAGAGTGTGCACGATGTGGACCGCCCTGGGACTCAGGAGCCCTTGTGCACTGCACCCATTAAAGATAACCACTGGCCCACAGTAGAACACCTCATGATGGCTTGACATCGCATATGGCTGTGGTGAAGGTGGAACTAGTCCCCCTTACCATTAGATGTGGGGGAATTCAGTTCTACCTCATTCCCCTCCACTTTAACCCTTGACTTATGCAAGTTCTGAATTAGGCATACTTGGGGGGGGGGCATGATGCTTACTTCACCAAGCCCCACCCCCATGCCAGTCAACTGCAGCAATTTGCAGGTTTGCAGATTGGGGGGAGGGGCTAAAATGATGCAAAATGCCGTGATTTGCTTCATTATACTGTAGCCCTACCCCAATCCGTGGACCCACAAAATCCGTGCTGCATCAAATACCGGAAGGGGGATACAGAGGATGCTGGGGCAATGTGGGAGACTCACTCACCTTCCTGGGGGGCAAACCTGTTTTTTCGGGAGCCTCCCAACCATTCTGGGAGAGTAGGCAAGTATGGAATTAGGTTTTATATTTCCTATTTAGGTATCATAGCTGATTGTATATAAACACTATAAAGTCCTATAAACCTACACAACCAGTAATACTGTAGCAATGCGGCTGAAATGCAGGCTGAATCAATACTTTTCTGAGCCCTTAAGCATTGCTTATTATACTGCTTCTGTACAGTATGTACGTGGTGCCCAGTGACAGACTGGACATGTACTACTCAAAAACATATACAGACATACTGTATAATGCATAACAATAGGGAGATTTTCCAAATAATTCATCTCTAGATCAATATATAATTGAACTCCGTTTATGTCCTGATCTTCCTTTATTATTATGACCTTGAAGGCATTAAGATGCTGCATTTCTAGATTATGTTTTTAGGATTTATTGTTATATGTACTTTACTGGTGATTAACAGTGTAAAGCTTGGTTCTATTTTCACTTGCCTTTATTATGGGAACTGTTCATGGCAGGAAATGTCTAAGAATGAGCCCTAGAGGATTCTGCCCTATAACACATTCCTTTCCGAGCTGTTTTATTCTCAAATGAGCCTGAGTCCGTACCTTTAAATGTAGTGGTTAACAAAGAAAATAAGAAGTATAACCACATAGGGAGGATGGTTGTTATCAATAAACATGGCTTGTTGAACACTATTTAAAAAAAAAAAAAATTAAAACATCATAATTGGGAACTGAGGATATATCCAGATAAAATATTGTAGTATTGTAAATACCTTATCTGGATAGATTTAACTTCTGTATTAAATCTTCCTTTCAGAAGTAGTCGCTGGTGAGAACGAGACACTCTGCCGGGGGAAGCCGTGGGCTAGTCGCGGGGTGATTTCTTGCTGAAATCACCCCATGTGTACGGTGCATGAAAGTTACCATTAGGAATAGGGTTGTCATTAGGGTAAATATGGTTAGTGTTAAGCCAGGTACACACTGAGACGACCTGCTGAATCAGAACAAAATATCGGGAATGACCAGTATGGGGTGCCTGCGACCGCTAGCATCGTTGCTGCACACCACCCAAGCAATAAGGCTAGCAACAGGGTGTATGGTAATGAAGAATGGAAATATGAACGTTCAGTCCTGTTTTAATTTTTCTGATGTGTATTGAATTAATGATATGTCAGCCCCATCATTCTTCATATCATACTGGTACACATCGACTGGGTAAGTTATAAGTATTAAAAATCCATACCATTCAACATGACCCAATCCATTAAGTACAACATTTTCTGTTCCTGGACTTCCCTCTTAGGGCGGTATTCAATGAGCCTGATTCGCCATGTTTTTATGGCGAATTTGTGCTGTTTGGTGAATTTTTGACAAAAACGGTGAATCACCCTATTCAATGACCACATGGCGAATACATTTGAAGGTTTTTTTCGCCATGATTCACCGAGTAGCAATCGCTATCTTTTTATGGTGAAGTGGAATGTGAACTTCTAAAATAAAGTGTTTTGTTTTTTACATTTGGTGTCTAAAAATCAGGAATTTTATTCTGAGGAGGGGCATGCTACTTTTATTCATGTGCTGTAAGCACATGAATATATATTTAATTTGAAAAAAAATATATTTTTTTTTTTTACACAGCAGCCAGCAGGGGGCGCCGGAGCCGAGCCGCTCATTACATATTCATATATTCACTGCACCCGATGTTACGATCGGGTATAGTGAATATACACTCCCCTGCTGGCACCCCCGGGGGGCAGCCTGTGCTGTCTGGCACCCGGGGAGTCCACCTGCCCCCCACAAACGTTCAGGGGCAGGCAGAGAGACTTCCATCTCTCTGCCTGGCACCCTCCTCAGGCTCCCTGCGGCAATCGCCGCAGGAGCTCATATTCGCCTGTCAGGGGCAGCGAGCCCCTGACACGTTGAATACCGGAGCCCGCTGGCTCCGGAACGTGGAGAATGTGCAGCGAATCCTAAAAAGGATTCGCTGCACCTCGCAGGTATTCACATTGAATACCGCCCTTAATGTATGATTGCCGTCACCTGTGTTAAACTAGTTAATTTAAGAGAAGGGTGATTCACCACAGGTGATGGCAATGATGCGTTATGAAAGGGAGGTCCAGGAACAGAGCATTTTGTACCTAATGGAATGGGTCATGTTGAAGGGTATGACATTAAAGTACATTACTTTTTTTCTATTTGTATGTGTTTAGTGCATGGTATGGACACAGCTATGTGACACTAGCCACATTTTCAGGCTCTGGCCAATATGGTCATGTGGACTACTTGCTTTCACTGCGTAGTTACATAGTTACATAGTAGGTAAGGCTGAAAAAAGACTTGCGTCCATCTTGTTCAACCTAGGTTGCTATATTCAACCTGTCAATATTACTTACAGTATGTGGAGTACTATACATCACTACATTCCGAGCAGATGCTAGAAGGCAATCATCTGTAATCCATTGCACACATACAGTACTCGTAGACCGACATGATGAATAGTAAATAACAAACAGAAAGAGGTGAACATGGAAACAAAATAAATAAATGAATAACACATCTCAAAGTTGATAAAGTATAAAAGTCATTGCAGGCACAAATCATCTGTTTGCATTCTGATTTTGGTGTCATGGCAAACTGGTTTTAAAGATTTATGAGAAACTGAAGACATTTAGGTCTGAAAATAAAAATCTATCAAATGCTCAAAGAATTATACACTTAAGAAGAGGAGGATTGTGATTTTACATGACATATCTAAAATGTACTGTACTATGGGCCTAATTCAGACCTGATCGCAGGGCAAATTTTATCTAAAAATGGGCAAAACCGTGCTGCACTGGGGCAATTGTAACATGTGCGGAGAAAGTTAGATGTGGGTGAGGTGCAGTGGCGTAGCTACGTTTTGGGCGCCCCCCCACCGTTAGCGGGGGGGCGCCCCCCCCCCCATCGCCGCCCCGCCAAGCACCCCTACCCCGCCGCCCATGCAAACCCCCCCTCAATCCCACACAGCCTTACCTATCGCGCTGGTCCCGGCGGCTCCGTTCTTCTACTGAGGACCACCAGAAAATGGCCGCCCCCATACAGCATACAGTTTCGGAGAACAGTGTGCTATATGGGGGCGGCCATTTTGTGGTGGTCCTCAGCAGAAGAACGGAGCCGCCGGGACCAGCGCGATAGGTAAGTCTGCGGAAGATTGAGGGGGGGGTTTAACTATAGCATCGCAGCCCCCGGCGCCCCCACATGCACAGCGCCCCCCCGCGGTGGCGGGGGCTGCGGTGCTATAGTTACGCCGCTGGTGAGGTGGGTTCAAACTGAAATCTAAATTGCAGTGTAAAAATAAAGCAGTCAGCATATACCCTGCACAGAAACAAAATAACACCCAAATCTAATTCTCTCTGCACATGTTACATCTGCCCCACCTGTAGTGCAGCATGGCTAGAGAAAGATTTTGCTTTTAAGATTTTTACTGAATAACTGTCAGTATATGATATATGTCTATCGTAAGAATTTCATGGAATGTACTAGATATGATACAGATGACATTTCTGTATATAGTTACTGTATAAAGGAGGTGGGAGCATACAGTCATCAGTGAGCAACAGCTGTATCGTACGTCTTACAGCTTTGTCAGCCTTATAAGGTCTCCTCAGTGCAGGAGATGAGAGAGTAACATCTAAGATGTAAAGCCACATACACACTAGATGAGAAAGTAAAAGAGATTGCTCGGAAGGGCTCTTCTGAGTGATATATATATATATATATCGTTAACAATGCATGATCCTGTGCATTGTTAATGACCCTGTCATGATTAAGCGCCATTCTGACGATGCCGTTCTGATGCCAGAACGGGCGTAACTGTTCATAACCTGTTATTGATAAGTGACCTGCATTTACCCTGGATGGTTATGAAGAAATGGTGGGTGAAAAGGTTATTCCAACATCAGGGAAGCAAATGGAATGCCTTTCCTTTGCAGTCCATACTCTCTGTTTATGATGTTGTGATGATATCTCCTCAGTATAGCATCAATGGAAGTAATTTCCACTAGAACCCAGACCGAGATCTGGTCTGGCTGTTATGTCTCAACACAGTTTATTGACTCTGATCCCAGGAGGTTGCTCTGTATAAAAAAATGTCAAAGCTTTGGTTGTTAATGGCTAATTGCTCAGCTTCAAAGGAAAGTAAATTAGCCAGCCCCTGCGTATCTCACCAGGAGACCCCATGTGACAGTGAAGATTCCAAGAGGTGGGGCTGTGTGATTGTGTGGGGGTTTGCAGATTTTAAAAGGGTATGGCACACAAAAACAATGTTCATTATCCTTGGAATGAGACGGGTCTGATACTTGTCTCTGAAATGTTCCAGTACCCGGAGAGATTTCCACTCCACTCCCCTGTCTTATCGGATTGGTGGGTTTTTAATTCCAAAGTTTTTATTTTTCTCTGAAATTGTCTTTTACGTATTACTTTTGACTTTTAACAATATATCTTGTAACCTATTTTTTCCTGTAATATACTGTAAGCCTTGTAGTGTTTCCACTTACATTAAAAATCATAATTTAGTTTTGGTGTCTGTTGTTATCCAGCCCAAGCCTCTGATGAATTCGCCAGGGCATTACCGTGTAATTCAGAATTTTGTGTTTCGGCAGAACCAAAGCTGTCGTGGACTAGGTCCAAAAGGTACTTTGGTTGGATGCAAGCGGAAAATCGTGGTGAAATAAACACACGCTTGGGGTACTCAGTAAACGTGTCACGTGGCAGATTGGCATATCTGGGGAATCGCCGCCTAGGATAGTGACACCCTCCCTTGTGTGTTTATTACAGACGAGGGAGAACCTTGCTAATGGTATGCTGCAGCATGGCCCCAGCTCCCCCCTGCTGCTCCCACCTCTCCGGCATTGACAAGTGTATGCACTTGCCGATGCTGGCCCTGCACTGGGTCCCCATCCAGTCCCCCGCAGCCAATATTACCAGGTACACACATTGCATACCTCTTAACATGACCCTCTCCAGGGGGAGCACAATGCTCTGTTTCTGGACTTCCCCCTTAATTTATAACTGCCATCACCTCTTTTAAACAGGCTAATGGACAAGAAAGATGTTTCGCCACAGGTGATGGTAGTCATAAATTAAGAGGGAAGTCCAGAAACAGAGCATGGTGTCCCTCCTGGAGAGGGTCATGTTGGGAGGTATGCAATGTGTCCCCATGTTCGGAGGTATGACATCGCCTAGTGTGTACACGGCTTTAGACTTGAGAGAACCCAGACAGGGGGCGGGATGCTATATAGCAGAAATGCGGTAAAAACCCCGTTTTCGGGGTTTCTACCGCATTTCTATATGCTATATGGCGCCTCCGCAGTGTCAGCGCTGCGGAGGGAATCGCCAGCTAAAGCTGGCGAATCCCTGCAGAAGCCTATGGGCTTCTTACCGCAGCGCTGTTTGAGGGATCCGTCACGGATCCCTCCCAGCGTGCCCTGCGGCCGGCGCCGGGGTCTGCGCATGCGCAGATGGACTCCCGGGTCACAGACCCGGAAGTCCAGCGCCGGCACCGCATCGCAAGGGACAGCTCTTACCGCAAGAGCTGTCCCTTGCATGAATAACGGCATATGTTATAGCATATGCCGTTATTAAAAATGCGATGTCCGGCGAAGGGGGGCCGCGGATGTTATAACATCCCGCCCAGGGCATCAGTAATGGTTCAAAGTGTTCTTCACCTAGAAGGTAGTCACATGCTTTCTGTCATATGCTTCTAAGCTAATCGGGAAAGAATGAAGATGTCATTGTACTCTGAGAATTATTTTTCAGGACAGATAAAGCATTGCTTAGTTATCCTTGTGGCACACTGTGTATACAGTAGGATTGGCATTTCCTAGCTCAGACACAGTCAGAGATGCAGTGCAATAACTCCAACCCGCAGACAGCTATTTCCATCTTATTTGATATCATAGCCCAATGGCTTCTTTCCTGTAAGGTTTGGAGCCCTCCCAACTGTATTTCTTTTAACTCAGTTCAGCTGATTGATTGAGTTATTTTCTGAAAATAAATGTATCAAATGTTAGTTGTGAAAACAAAGCAAAGAAACTAATATTACAGTGTAGTCATCTGAGAATCACATTGTCCCAATTCTAATATTCTTATATTACCAGTGTAACCCTTAAGGAAGCACCGCTGAGCACATCTATTTTATTTTCTTCCTTCTTTCCCTTGTTTTTCTCTCCATTTTGACTTGCAGAGGGTAGCCTGGGGCAATGGCTGGCTGGGGATCAGCCCATGCTGTGACTGGCTCAGCTATGTCTTGTCAGCCTAGAACAGAATGCCTATGCTGCCCGTCAGGGGGCACAGATTGTCAGCATAAGGGGTCTCCTCTGTAATAGTGCAGCAGGCTTTCCTCTTGCTTGTCTAAGCTGCTTTGCCTCTGCTCTTACCACAATCAGTTTCTGCTCATGTGTCATGTGTCAGTTATCTGCAGATCAGACCCAGGATTACTGCCCCAATTTTCGGGGGACCGTCCCGTTTCTTTGGGATGGTTCCGCGTCCCATCCAAGGCTGGCAGTGTCAATTTGTGAAGCTGTACCATCGGTCCGATTTGAGCGTTCAAATCAGGCTGATGGTACAGCTTCACTAGTCTTCCCAGTAGTAGTTTAAAATCATTTTGCCATGTAGCTGACTTGCAGTGCGAGACTGGCACATAAAATATAAAATATAATACATGAATATTTTTTTACATATAGACTATATACTGATAAAATGCATGTATATTCTTGGTGTACAAAATAAATATTCTTGTTTTGTTTTTTCGTTTATAATTTTATGATTGTATATGTATTAGTTTATGTAATAGTATATGTATTAGTTTAAGATATCACTATGGCAACCCTTGTTGCTTTTTGCGGCTATCAGCAATTACGTGGGCAGGTGATTCTTTTGTGCATTCAGGTCCGACTTCCGACTCAGGTCCGTTGCATCAGACCCGATGGGTCATCAAATGCATCCAATTTGGGCCGATTTCTCGGCCCAATCCATAGGGAATGGGTGACATTGGCCCAAATCGCTGTAGTGTAGAGGGCCTTAAGACATGTTAGTTATAACATGGAGATGATATCTGAAAGTATATTTTTATTTGAACTTAAAAGAAGATGGCAAACTTGTATTGTTTTTGTTTCCAATCTAATCTCTGCAACAGTAAAATGTTTATTAGTAATGCAGGATGCTGTAATGTGAGAAAGAGGCTGTAACCAGTATTAGTAGCAGTCACTAATACAGGAAATGTACTGCAGGTAACTTACCTCTCATAGGTGATTTCATTGCAGCTTCCACCATTCCCAGCAGTAGCTGTAAGCTCTTGGGGTCCTGCGCCAACCCGGACGCAAATGCAGCCAGGGCATCTGCATGGCGGCCAAGATACTGAAGGGCAACACCCTGTCTGAAGTATGCCTAGGAAACAACAAAGACATTGCAGATGTTATCAATGAAGTAGGTACAGCAAAGGTATTAATATACAATATATGTATAATCCAATATAAATACACTGTTCAGCAAAGTGTTCGCATATTAGTGATTCGATTGAAAAGTTTAGCAACCACATTGAGTGGAGGGATCCAGCTTGACCTGTTCTGGGTAACCCCCCCCCCCCCCCACATGATAGTAGAAGGAGTTGTAGTTTTGCCTGATCCAGGTTCAGTTGTAGATTAGCGAAAAATCACTAGTCACTAGTATGTAACGCTTTTCTAAACTTCAAATGCTTCGCAAAATAGCAAAGCATTCACATAACTAAGGTAGCTCCTGCCTGTGAAGGCGGGTGCTGGGTCGCCATGTTTTGGCTTGCAGCAAATGAGTGTGACGTCATAAAGGTGCCATGAACCGCCCCGAAACTTTTCCGGACTCGCCTCTGTTGCCTGGACTGTGCCCATCTAATGCCGAGTCACTACCACCCCCCACCGTCACTCAGCAGTCACATTTTACAGAATGCAACCGCAGTTTAAGTCCTTGCGCTTGCACAATACGGCTTGCACGCATATACAGAATAGCGAAAATCTACAGCTACTATTAAATTAGGCCCTATATATGTTTCATCTACCCAGGCCACTGGAGGGCAGTAGTGAGCTGCAGCCGGCCAGCAGCAGCAAAGCTACCGCAGAGGAGAGCCGGAGGAAAGAACTGGAAGGAACGGGTAGTGCCCGCTGAAATCCCCCCTCCCACCCAGAGGGGAGCGGGGGGGGAGGTGGGTGGCGGGGTGATTGCCTGGGGTGCTGACAGGGCTTGCTCCGGCCCCGCATCTACCCAATGTACAAGTACTTTGAAAATGTAATAAGAGCAAAGTATAATAAAAAATTACTTAAATAGTATATTAGAACCAACATGTACAGAAGTAAAGTTAATGGAGGACCACAGTTTGGCCATGATTTAGAAGGTACAGTAGAGCAACATTTATTTGTCCCACAATATAAATTCATGATTTTATACAGTACAATTTTTTTATATATATACTTTAAGAACTAGATGATATTGCTACATTTTTTGTACTCTGACTGTGATTTTAAGTTTTCTTATAAGGTCACCTTACCATACAAATTATTAAAGTGATATAATAATTCAGCCATATTATTACCTACATTCCAATATTATATATAAAAGGCAAATCTGTAATTTATCAATATTAGTACAGAATTTCAGGATGATCCCAGGTTAGTTACTATATTTTTATCTTATCAGGAACCTGTGACACCTACGCAGACTAGACCTGCTTTGTCATATAAAGAACAGTGGCGGATTCATTTGACACTATCGCCCTTTCGTGGAATTGTATTGAGTGACATCATAAAAGTCTTCAAGTCCTTAATTGCTCTGTCCTTTAAGATTTATTTAATATCATCTATACTGCTGAAGTTAAGCCGTTGTACTCATTCTCTGCCATGTTGAAATAATACTTATTCATCTGTCTGCCAACAAAATTGTGATCTAATATTTTATTCACTCTACAGTGCTTGATAAGAAAAAGTAGAACACACCAATAAAATAAACAAGAAGTAATATAACTGCTACGATACCCAGGATAATACTTTATACATATTGTTTCTTCAATTTGTATTCACTGTTAATCAAGCTTTTACAGATTTTGCACCCCGTATGTAAGAAATAATATGACAAAAAAGAATGTAAAATTATGGATAAATAAAGACCAACAGGCAGGGTAGACATTGTTATCCATCCCAGTCCTAGGGGGATCCTAAAGCACCAGACTGCCAATTAGTGTCACTGTGTCTTGTCCACTTACACTCCAGCTGGTAAGCGGAGACTATCATTCTTCATAGCCCATGTGGCAAGAGCCAATACATATTGCTTATGAACAACAATATAAACAACGGAAGGCACGTACCAAATATTATGCAGAAAACATTGCACATACTTGCTTTGCAAAGCACAAATACAAAGAGAGGAAGCAGACAGGCAATATTTAGAGGTCACACTGCACTGGGCATTGCTAGTATTTGTGTGTGTGTGTATATACAGATGGAGCTCATTAGCGGGGTCTGGCAGTCGGATTGCCAACCGCCAGCCCCCACCAACCGCCGGAAGGGGCGCACGCGCATGAGATGCTCCCCGCTGCCGGTCTCCAACGAGTATGGCAATTCCCAATGACAATCAAAAGGTCGACATGAGTTTTTCACACTTTTTTTATACAGACCAACTTGGTTCATGCTTAACTATCCACGTGGGCATAGAGGAAGAATATGATAGTGTGGGGTCCGGCTCCAAAATTGCCAGGATTTGAATCCCGCAATTGGAGTTTCCAATCCCGGGATTACACTGCACATGCGCAGTCTAATGCCAGGCAGTATCTGAGCACTTGCTCGGGCACTGCCTGGCTGCTCCCGTCCTGGCTGTGCGGCTCTGCACAGCATGACACTGTTGGGAGTTGAGAGCGGCTGTGCGGAGCCAACCTCTGATTCCTGGACCCTCTCGCCATACCTGGACGCTCTTTCGCTCCCGCCCGCCCTGCTCCCGGCGCACTACCCTCGTAAATGAATGTGCAGGGTGGGCTGTTTGGGAGGGTGGGACGTTTTTATTTTATTAGGGAGGCCAATGAACATTTCTCAATCCCGGGATTGAAAAAATGCCCTGGGATTGGCATCCCTAGCTCTTAAATCATGCACAAATCCCTTCCCCTTGTTATGGTGACCCCCTATTATTTTGTTCTGCAACTGTCCTTGTATACAACAATGGTTAATCTGTGTTGTTTGAGGAGGAACATTTTTTTAGTCAGCATCAAAATAACATAATAGACACCATTCTTAGTAACAATGTATTTTCTCTTACACAGAAGAGATGGTATTATTTGGTGTCCTAAGGTGTGTTTTAGGAATCAGACTATTTTATGGTGTGAAAATATGATCATTATGACTTATTTATTTTGCTGTGAACAATGCTTACTCATTTTTATGGCTAAACATAATCCAATCAGATATAAGATTTCACATTTCTTATAATAGAAATCTTAAAGTATTTGTAGCAGACATGACATTCAGAAGTGCCAGAACTGCTCATGCGGACTGAGAACCGCGGCACCAGTCTTGTATTGATCCTTCATCTCTTTCAGCTACAGAAGGAGATTAAAGAGATCAACTTAATAAGGTAAACGAGTTATCCTTTAGTAATTCATGACGGACAACATGCAAATACTTAAAGGGACGCAAATTGTAAATAAACATTTCAATTGTGTTTAAAGGATTTAGATTCAAATTTACAAAAACTGTGTTGCTACATTTTTAGCGGCTTTTGGATACTTTAGGGAACCCTAATCTAATGTATGGTTGTACCTTGTTTACAATAGGATGTACCCACTGCCTGGTTCACTTGCACTCCGATACCATGGTTTACTTTCTATGCTGTAGTGACATTGAAATTGGAGAGAGATAAAATACCTATAAGCTGCTAACTGTCATTTTACAGGCTGTATTTTAAAAACATTAAAGGAGCTGATTGGTTGCTACTTTATGTTTCTTCAAGGTTTGATAAATCTTCCCCACTGCCTATAGAGTGACAGAAGCTGACTGTACGGTAATTTATCACTCTCCAACCTTTGCAACATCTTCCCCCAGGTATTAAGGATATATAGGATTGGGAAAAGGTGGTTTAGTACCTCCGTCAATTTGATATAACCATCTGTGTTCAAGTATGGCTATGCGTAAAAAACCCTCAAATGTTAGGGTGTCTTGAGTCCCAGGTCTGGGAACCGTTGCTATAAACACCTATGCAGTGCCAGGCTAAGCTCCGTTGTTAATCTGTAGTACTTGTTATGTGCTAGGTAGAACAAGAAATTGAGATTACTTGTCCCTCAACAGAAAAAGTATAGATAATCGGGAAGATTTAATGGATATTGCCTGCTACAAGAAGTCGAAGTACCCTATACTGTATCTGATTCCTGCAGCACGCAGGAATCAGATACAGTATAGGGTACTTCGACTTCTTGTAGCAGGCAATATCCATTAAATCTCCCATGTTTCACCTATATTTGCCTACATGTAAATAAGCTTCTGCTTACTGATAAATAGAACCTTTACTACCTGACTTTTATATACAATCTATGCAAATAAAATGCTGAATATTTATAGGACAATCGATGATAAAAGGACAGCACTAAATAGTAGCAATAGAGCACCAATGGTAATATGGGGAATGCATGTAAAAACTCATCATACTGAATATTCATCTACTGTACTTAAAATCATATTGTACAATAATAATCAAAATGTCCTCTGGCAAGCGGTTCTATATTAATAGAGCAAATCATGTAAGTGTAGCTCTTTAAATAAATTAAGCAAATGACAATTAATAAAACTGCAGAATTCCCAAGATAATATAGTACTTAAGTATTAGATATACAGTAAGGCAGTACAATCAATTCCAAAGGTCATGATCCAAATTTGTGTATGGCTGTTGCTACCAAGTAAGCACCATGTCTGAATCAGTCTCATTGACCACTAAGGGGGGTATTCAATGTGCCGCCGCTATTCCAGACGGAATAAAATTCCCATTGAGTGAATGTGATATGCTCCTCCCAAAGGGCGTGTCTAGTTCCATATATCAAGAGATCGTGAAAAGAGATTGTGAACGTGGTCCCTAGAATTGTTGGTGTGTACTGCTACATCTGAAAGGAATCTTTTTAAATGGCTTATATCCAAATGTAGATGATCCCCAAAGCACTTGCTAAAGTGCTGGGAAATGGTACTGATGATTCAATGTAAATGTATCTATCTCTCATTCCATTTTTCCCCAAAAAAGGTAACAGTGTAATGTGGGCTAGGTGGAATGAGGGAGATTGCTAGACTAATGAGGAAGAGAGGGAGATTGCTGCTATTTCAGGGATTCTCCTGAAATGAGTAGGCAACTATGGTGTATATACGGAAGTAAAAGTAATGCTTTATTCTCATATTTTATCACAGCAGTATAGGTACGGCCATAATACTTATTATATAAAGTACCCTTTGCATAAGACAGTAACCCCTGTAATGAATAGGGTTATGTCATAGCGATCCATTTAGTCTGTTATGTGTTTGCACTGTCTCCAGCGAAAAACATTTCTCCCATTGATAAACGATCTACTGAGCATTGTTCTAGTGACTGATGCTTCATTCCAAAAACAACACTGTATACTTTCCTACATACAAAATAGCTCCCTAACCAGCCTTTATTAAAGTGTTGGAAGAGTTTGTCAAATTAAGTCCAGTCCCCACCTATTATCAGGTAAGAATAAAATTTAATTGCAAAGCCAGGTGAAAAACAACCGAGGAATCAGTTTTTGCACCACTATACCCTAACATCTGTCTTTGTATATGCAATGTACTGTGCAGTGTACTGTTCAGTTGCAAGTGAATTCATTAACTCACCCATTATTCTCCATTACAAAACATCTAAATGTAGAGTGACCTAGCACGAACTTCGTGCCTATTAAATACATAAGACAGCACCTTAAATAGTAGATATCTGTTCTCATTATCGAGTTAGAGACCAGCCCAACGTTCTCAAGCAAACAAATAAAAGCAGGACATTAGTTAAAATCAGGGGCGACAAGGCAGTTTGTGAACATAAATATCTAATCTGCTTTCCATTAGCAAATAGTGATTGAAGGGCAATTTCTAATTAATTGGATAGAATTAGAATTTATTCCATTAACTGCCATTACTATTGTAGAGCTCCTGAGCTTGCCAAGCATCAGCAGTGAGAAATCAGGCAAATATATTACATTTGTACTGCTTTGTTAAAGGACAGCGTTTGCTGTGGCTAAACAGATGGACGCAAATTAAATATCGCAGCTAATGAAAAGTGATGTGCTGCTTCACCTTTGACACACGTGGTGGCATTTGCCATATTGAACTGTCATGGACTGACATCAAACTAATGATATCGCATTGCACACCATAGGCAAATATGCTGTTGTTTTCCGTTTGCAGCAAAGGATTTGATCTGCTTGCAGCAAAGTTCTAGGATGGAAGGGATGAATGATCTAAAGAGACATTTCAGCAAAGTTACAAGTCATATTGTAGATAAAGACAAAACTGGCCTTTTGTTGTTCTACTTTCATATGTCAGTGGTTGAAGGAAAGCATAAAGCAGGTGTCTGTCTACCATGACTACAAAGACACCCCAAAGAACACAGCACCCAAAGCGAATCTAAAAGGAGCTTTATTAGAACATTATCATCCCATTTTCATTAAGAAGAAAATCCCAACAAATGTATAGACTTAAAACTGATTGTTGCAGTTAATATGAACTTCAGAAAAACTCAGTTATGAGAACTAGGTATAATAAACACACAAAATAAAATAAATTTACAGACATTACAGATCATATAAAACAACAGACTAATGGGGGTATCCAAGTACCTGTGATCACAGGTAATTACTTCTATGGGACATGCAGTGGCTTATCAGGGATTTTGTTTCATCTGTTTCAAAATCTGTTCTGGCTTTTGGGGCTCCATAAATAAATAGGGCTCCTTAAAAGGGAAATTCATCATTTATTCTCCACTGATACAAGAGAGCCTTTAGTGAAGTGATTTTCAACATTTTTCAACTCACGGCACACCAAACAAGATTTTAACATTGCCAGGGCACACCATCAGACCCCCACAGGGAAAAACACATTGTCCCCCACAGGGAAAAAACCCAACCTATTGCTTCCCAAATGTAAAAACAATCACACTGGTCCCCACAGGTAACAAAATAAAATACATTGGCCCTCACATGAACACAACAGACCAGTGAATAACAGGTGAATTGGTGGTGGAGGCTATAAACTAGTGTAGACATCTCTAGCTCTGGTGGCACACTTGACAACAACTCAAGGCCCACTAGTGTGCCACAAAAAGTGGTTGAAAATCGCTGCTTTAGTGGCTGTAGACCTTGTCAGTTGTCATTCTCATAAATAATGTCATGTGTACACTTCACAATAAAACATGATGGTCACTGACAATTTTCATAAACTTTTCAACAACTGAGACTATCGGACAAATGAAATAGCATCCGAGTTTGGTGCGCAATGCCGGACAAACTCTGAGGTTTTTTAATGGGGCAGTCATTTACAAAGCAAAACCATGTCTTGTAAATGACCGCCCTTTTAAAAGAAACCTCCGATTTAAGCCGACATTGCGCACGGCTGCCAAACTCGGACACTATTACATTTGGAGAAACAAATGATAGATAATACGTGGCGCAATGCAGCACCTGCTGAATATCACGACTTGAGATCAAAGACCACATTTCGTTAAAAGAGGACATTGAATGTAAAAACTACAAGTATTCACTTGCGCTTTTTATCTATATTCCAATTTTTTCCAGTTCACTATTACATATGGCCGTATGTATAGATGCAATATCCTTACACTTGCCAAGATTTTTTAACTTCAGTTATTGGCCTATTGTGCCAGAAATAAGCAATCTGCATTAGTTAAACATCAAAGGTGTGTAAATATGTAATTATAGTGATTACATTAATTACTATTACTGTTTGAGAAAATCTTTTTTCAAAACTGTTAAAAAAGCATAGATTGTGAAATCTAGCTGTCCGCCTCAAAGGATGGTACCGACTGTAGGACCTCAAAGTGACATGGACAAATGAGGTAAATATTTAAAACATAAGATTGTTTAATGGTTCTTGGTTCATGTCAAGGGCTTAATCCACTTTGGTTACAAAATATATTTGATAAAGATTAGACCATTAGGGATATACAATATGTTAACTGCCTGTCATAGGGTAGTCTCTTCATCAGTTGCGGGGGCATTTTAAGCGAGGAGGAGGCTCATGTGCAGCCTCCTCTGTCCAGGGCCTCTCCTCTATGCCGGAACAGAGTTTCACAGTCTGAGCACTATAAAGATCAGACTCTACTGTACAAGCACGGATCTCTGTAAAAATGGCGCAGCAGCCATTTTTCTGGTGATTTCAACACCATTGCTGCCACCATTGCAGCATATTTGGAGACTTAACTACATCTTATAACTGGCAAGTGCCTATATCATTGTGTTGGTTTCTGAAAATCCTACAGCGCTCGGTAAGAATGAGGATGCAATGAATAATCTGTCCTTAACTGACATGTCTTAAACTGGAAAGCTTGTTCACAAAAATATGGCAGCGTTATATGAGCAACATCTGAAGAAAAGGCTAGATAATAAAGATCTAGATAATTTATGTTATATGCATCAATGTGCTATTTCTAGTCTGGTCTCTCTTAAAATGGTTTGGAGATGTCCCTGGTATGGAATTATGCTGATACCAATATGTACCGGAACACTGGTTACCTCTTACTATATGTCATGGGAACCCAAAATGCTCAACAATTTTTGTTGGAGTCTTCAAAGTCACAGTCAAGGACATTGCCCGTGACGTATTACTGTTGAAATCCTCACTGAAACCACAGTTATGCAAGGAAATATTTTTCTTTTAAAAAGAGCAGCTAGCCTGTGGAGTTGATTATAAAACATGCCGTCACCAAGCACGCTGTAATCTGATCACGGTCTATTCTCCAAAACAAAAAACAAACCAGTGAATCTGCGTCATTATGTACAGTAATCTCCAACCACTAAGGTTTAAATAGATCAATGTGTAAACCTAAATATAAACATTTTTTTTCTATTCTGTGTGTTTTCTATTTGTGTCTTGAGGGCAGAACCTGGAGCCACCAAAGCCTATTACACTTTCAAAGATAAGCTTGTGGGTGCCTCTACATGTTTGTGTTCTATATTAAAGGAAAGCCGGAGAGTAATTGAATATTTATCATACACTGACCAAAATGGCTACATCAAAGGGTTCTGCTGATGTTACAAAAGTAAAAGTGTATGTCTTGTGCTAAGGGAACTCACACGGATATGATTCTCCCATGATTCCTGCTCGGTGTCCTGTAGTACTGTAACATATGCTTAGATGTAAGAAAATAATGTTAATGTTAAATGTGATTTTTCGATGTAAAGTGCAATAGTGCTAGAACACACACTTAACCACCAATATAATAGAAACAACAATTTATAAGATGAACAACAACTTGGGCACTCTCACTATATAAAAAATACAAATAGAGAATACAGAGTAAAACCGTACAATGAAATCAAATCCACAATTTTCTAATAATAAGAGGACAGAAATCACCTGGTTAAATCCAGTCATATAGAAGTCTACACTATTCTTATTATGTTCCTGGAGATGAAAAATTTGTATTATGAATAGCAATTAATCCTTAGAGGGGTTTTCAATTAAGCCAAATCCCGAACTTTACTATTTAATTCTGCACGGTTTTTAATCGTATTTTTATTGATGCGGTTTCACTGTATTGTCTAAAGTCAAACTGCTTTGTGGAAACATGACTAAAAAATTGGCGAAAACAGGCACAATTTTGACAGAAACATGTGGATCAGCGAGTACATCACAGATCCACAAGTTTTCTGACAGTCGGTAAATTGGCACTTTAATCAAACCAGTCAGATGTAAACTTAACCTAAAATTACGAAAAGTGTAGATTTCACTACTGTCGGAAATTCCAGCACCCATAGGGGTACATTCAATTTCTTTCAGGAACAGCTGTCTTGTCGGAAAAACAGCAATTTTCGACTTGAATAGGTCAAAAGGGGTTCTGACCTATTCAATAAAGTCTGTTTTTTTCTGACAGGTTAGAATGCTCTGACCTGTCGGAAACCAGGGGGATTGGAAGAATAGCCACCGATTCACCTGCTTTTGACGGAAACGCATTTAAATCCGACAGGTTTTGGCCCCGTTTCCTGCAATGTCTTAGGGCCTTGAAAAACACAATGTGTAACCCAGCACTCTGTAATGGTTTGTGATGTATTGATATTAGGATTATAGTCTTCATCAGGTAACTTTCTTATCACTAATCATCACATGTTTCTGATTAGACACATATTTCACTACATTAGACAACTTTCAATCATTTTTAAATTCAGAAAGCATCACCCTATTAAAGGGCAAAAAAAAAAATCTATTTACCACATACATTTTTTTTTTGGCATTTGAATATTGAGCAGCCATATTTCTAAACTGAGGCAATACCACTGCATAGAACACATTTAAAGTTATACAGTAGATAAATTAATGGATATATAGTTACACATATGTCAGGACTGTAACCACATACAATATATCAGTGGGGCCAGCAGATGGGGAGTATGTGATTTTAATAGAGGGTTGGGGGCCTTAGTTTTCCATTATGACCCTTTTCTATATGCCTATATAGCAGATAAACACAACTACTGAAATTCTAAGTCAGAACCAGTCCATTAATTGATACAAATAACATTACTATGACAGAAGGACCTTTTTATTCCAAATACCACTGCTACTGCATACTCGCCTCCTCTCCCTGAAAGGGCGGGAGGCTCCAGAATCTCCGGTGACACTCCTAGAAGCCTGGAAGAGCATTAAAGTTATATGGAGCTGCACCACATCTGCCTGGCACTGCCCACTTCCTAAATAAAGTGAGTGGCTGCGCACTATTAAGTACATTTTTTGCTTGCTGAATACTTTACCATAAAATGTATGGAATATAAAACAGCATTTTCCCATTTACTTGTACAAATAACAGTTGTCTAAAAGAGACAACAACCAAGTGTTATTTTGTAATGTATACATTTACTAATTAGGCCTAAAGTGTTTTTCCATCGATTTCCACATAAACTGTTTTAAAGTTTTAACCTGATAGAGCCAGTCCAACAACTTCTTGCTGTGGGATTTATGGAATGCGGACAGGGAGATCAGAAATGTGATTACAAGGAATGAATTCATTTTAATTCAAAACACGTGCAGCATGTCTATAAATATCTTACGCGTTCTGTGTTGGTTACAGTGTTTTCACTGAGATCCTATTTTTTTATTTTTTTGTTGAAAGCCCGTTCACGACCAAAAAAGTTACAAACTTCTCAGTTAAAATGTGGGTACAGTATACAGGTCTGTGACTCAAGAAAACAGCATATACACAACTAAAAAAGAATCATTGTTCAGAATGTTCTATATGCGAATCCCTAGTCACACGACTGTGTATACTTCTGTAAACTCGCTCACTCTGCTCTGCTGCATAAATACCAAAATAGGAAATCCAGTTTCTGCTTGATGCATTCTTAATGAGACCAAGAAATTTGAGTCTCTTTCCTTTCAACTGTGTTGGATGTCCCATATTTGGCAACGAAGGCACAAAGCGTATAATGGAAAAAATACTCTACAGTTCACTTTGTTACAAAAACTTCCCCAAACAAAATACTAGAGCAGTTCAATGAAAATAAACAACGTCTTGGTAAATAATGGGGTAATGTTTCAGGAGTTAGAGCTGTATAATATCCAGCAGAATATATGACATAAGCTTTAAGGCATATGGATTTATTTGTATTGTTTATTTTTATGTTTAGGAGAAAAAGCAACAAAAATGAACAAATTATGTAATTTAATAATCACCAGAGACGTCAATGAAAGACATATTTCACCCTTAAAGGCATTAAGAATATGTTGATCCACTTTGCACAACAGATGATCTGCACACTGATGTCTCACTTGTTCTCCGTTCTCCTCAAAAGAGAACCTTGTACCAGTTTTGGTATATTTCTCAAACCAGTTTGTTGAACTAAAGCCGAGATGCAGTGTTGGCTGGGTGCGGTCTGTACAATGCCGGGGAGTCCGTGCATTTTCCCAGCAGTTCACAGCAACTACTATGTGATGTCACATGCAGCCGCTGCAAGCCGAAACATGGCGGTCCTGCGCCTGACTTTGCAGCTAGGCTTGGCAGGCATGCATTTCTAAAATGTGTTTGCTTTTCTGCAATGCGCTGCAAATATTTTGCAATCACATCACGGGAAGGGATACAGCATGCTGGGTGGCCTTGCCCTGCGCTTAGCAGCCCCCAGCATGTTAGAGAAAGCAGTTGCCGTTTTGAATTTTTGTTTTATTTTACCCAAAACTGCAACTTATACTGAATCAGCCTCATCAGTTAGGAGCTGGTTGGCTGGTACTTTATATCCATTCACGTTATCAATTTCCAAGGCTTAGTACTTGTTCCAGCCTACATTCTCAATGAATTGACCAGAATGATCATGTGAATGTATTGTGCTTGCCATAGGCTTATTACAAGTCCCATTTGGGACATTTCTGTTCTCTTTCACATAAGGAGTAATAACAGAGGTTGAAGCAGGGATATACCCATTGAACTTTCCTTTACTTATCATTGAGTTTCAAATATAAATAATCTATCAGAAATAAAAATTTGGACAAAGCCGCCTGACGTTCCTGATCACACACGCCTACATTGTTGTGACCAGTCCTCAGTGCTTTCCCCCTTAGAATTTCAGGATTGGAGATCATGGTGGCACATGTCTGCTTTACAATGTGGAGATGGAATGCAGCGCGAGTTACAGTAGGTGGCCATTCTTGATGCTGGCCCAAAGGCAAATTGCTGTGTCAGAATGACCAGTGGGTCAGTCAGACTCACAAGCTTTGAGAATCAGCATCTCCCTGTGGGTCCCATCTCACAGTCCAGCAGTAGCATCACTTGCTGCAGTGCAGGCTGAGCAGTACCAGTCGAGAGGTGTCTATCCTATATTGTAGATGTTAGCAGGGCTCCTGCCATAGAGACATTTAACTCTGCAGCAGTATTGGGAGCTGTGCAGAGATTCACACTTGGATCACACTGTGAACCACACAGGGGCTGCTGTAGATGCAGCTGCCCCTTCAAGGCTTGGAGCTAGGAGGCAGGCAACACCATTGCCTCATGGAGACAGCCATGACATGGCCCCATAAGTTTGATTCCTTGGTTTCTTTTTTTACCTGGTTCCTTCCCGGTACTCAAATTTTCTCAGACATGCCAAAAACATATTGGCTGCAACTTCAAATGTAACATTGTGTATGTGCAGTGCCTGATTAACCAATAGGCTGATTAGGCTGCAGCCTAGGGCACCAGAATTGTACATTTTGCTACAGCGCCAGCTGGGCAGCCTAAAGCCAAAGTCTCCTTCATACACCACAAGCATTAGATCCTACAAGCCAGTTGTGTAACCTTGGTTACATGCACATGGGCAGTATGACTGGCGAGTCTCTAAGCACCCATATCAGACTAGGGGACCTGGAACCTAATCAGGTCCTGTGTGTGTGTGTTAGTTAGTTTATAAGAAATTTTTACGGCAAGTTCCAATGTGGCAGGGATTGATGTGAATGACAAATATTCTCTATTCAGCACTGTGTAATTATTATGACCACCAGGCTATTTTATGCAGAGTAGCTTTTCTGCAGATAATGCTGACGTAGGATTTCTGAGCCTGTATAAGAACGGAAAGGCGAAGGTATGCAGAGACTAATGAAGTGTATCACTCATGAAATAATGAGTAAATGGCTCAATCTGACAGACATTTGAGTGACTTTGAATGTGAAATGATTGTTGATGCTTGCAGCATCAGTATGAGCATTAACAAAATGCCTTGGTAAATTTCTGGAGAGTGGTAGTTGTTGTGCACACAGAAAGGACCAGTAGACAAAAAAACTGTGTCCCTGCAAAAGGCTTGTGATCATAAACAGCTAATGGATGTTCCAGCAGAATGAAGAGTGAGCAGACTTGTTCAGTCCAACAGAGGAGCAACAGTGTATCACATTATGGATAATCTCAGTTAGGGACCAATTCAGGTGGCCGCACAATGGGGGAAATTTACTAAAGGAAAATACACTAAACTTGCCTAGTGGTGGCGCCGGCCCTGATTGGGGGAAATTTACTAAAGAAAATTTGTAAGTGTATTTCTGGATACAAATACACCTATTTTTTTACAAATTTCCTTTAGTAAATTTCCCCCAATCAGGGCCGGCGCCACCACTAGGCAAGTTTAGGCATTTGCCTAGGGCGCCGGCCACTGGAGGGCGGTAGTGAGCTGCAGCCGGCCAGCAGCAGCAGCAGAAGCAGGAAGCTACACTACCGCAGAGAAGAGCCCAGAGGAAGAACTAGAAGAAGCTGCCTGCAGCGTCAGCGATCATCTGCAGACAGCAAGCAGCTACTAGGTGAGTAGTAAGTTATTCACCCCCCCCTCGTCCCCCCCCCGCCGCCACTGCACAAAAGTGGAAGCAAAGAAGAGGTAAGCAACTACCGACCAGTGAGCCTTACATCAGTAGTAGGGAAATTGATGGAAACACTCTTAAAAGAAAGAGTTGTAGAATATCTCAAAACCAGCAATTTACAGGATCCAAAACAGCATGGGTTTACTGGGGGAAGATCATGTCAAACAAATCTTATTGACTTTTTTGACTGGGTGACTAAAGTAATAGATCAAGGTGGGGCTGTAGATGTAGCTTATCTAGACTTTAGTAAGGCTTTTGACACTGTCCCACATCGCAGACTGTTAAATAAACTTGAAAGCTTGGGACTGGATTCTAAGATAGTTGAATGGATAAGAGCATGGTTGCAGGACAGAAAACAGAGAGTTGTAGTAAACGGAGTACAGTCAAAGGAGGGAAAGGTTACAAGTGGAGTACCCCAGGGATCTGTACTTGGACCAGTGCTTTTTAATATCTTTATTGGTGATATTGCAAATGGAATTGAGGGTAAAATGTGCCTTTTTGCAGATGACACAAAGGTATGCAACAGGGTAGACACACCAGGAGGGGTAAAACAAATGATTGATGATCTAGGTAGATTAGAGGAATGGTCAAGAGCATGGCAACTACAGTTTAATGCCCAAAAATGCAAAATCATGCACTTGGGTTGCAAAAATCCAAAGACTAAATATAGTATAAATGGCACTATAATGGAAACTACTGAGGAAGAGAGGGATCTAGGTGTCACTATTTCAGGGGACTTAAAGGCAGGTAGGCAATGTAACAAAGCAATGAAGAAGGCAAGTCAGATGCTTGGTTGCATAGGGAGAGGTATCAGCAGTAGAAAGAAAGAAGTAATAATGCCACTGTATAGGTCATTGGTACGACCTCATCTAGAGTATTGTATTTAGTTCTGGAGGCCATGTCTCCAGAAGGATATAAATACATTAGAGACTGTACAAAGAAGGGCAACTAAAATGGTGCATGGCCTACATCACAAAACGTACCAGGAAAGACTAAAAGATCTTAATATGTATACTTTAGAGCAGAGAAGGGAAAGGGGGGACATGATAGAAACTTTCAAATATATCAAGGGTTTTAACAAGGTACAGGTGGGAGACATTCTTCACAGGAAGAGGAGCAGCAGAACACGAGGACATGCACTGAAACTAGAGGGAGGAAGATTCAGGGGAAATTTGAGGTAAAATTACTTCACAGAAAGAGTAGTAGATAAGTGGAATAGCCTCCCATCAGAGGTGGTAGAGGCAAATACAGTAGTACAATTTAAACATGCTTGGGATAGGCATATTGATATCCTTACAAAAAAATAAGGATCAAATATGGTTTGAGGTAGTAACATGTCTAAAAAAGGGGCAGACTAGATGGGCCAAGTGGTTCTTATCTGCAGTCAAATTCTATGTTTCTATGTTTCTAATGTTTGTTATCAGGATTTGAGTCTTTGCCGGATAATGTGCCTTGGGGGGGGGGGGGGATATGATGCCGATAATATGATGCCAATGCAATGAGGCTGGAGAGAGCCTGGAGGGGGGATGGGGGGAATATGATGCCGATGCAATGAGGCTGGAGAGAGCCTGGAGGGGGGAATATGATGCTGATGCAATGAGGCTGGAGAGAGCCTGAGGTGATATCATAGCACCTCAGGCTCTCTCCAGCCTCATTGCATCGGCATCATACCCCCCCTCCCCCACACTACACCAACGTCCTGTCCTGTCCGTGTGGGGGGATATGATGCCGATGCAATGAGGCTGGCGAGAGCCTGAGGTGATATGATGTTGGTGTGTGTGTGTGGGGGGGGGGGGGGCGGTATCCAGTAGGTTTGCCTAGGGTGCCTAGATGCCTTGCACCGGCCCTGCCCCCAATAACTTTTGTCAATGTCTAACTGACAATGCCTAACTAATGCATGTGTGCCTTTTGTCAAGACTAGCAAATGCATGATTAACTTTTGTCAATATCTAACTAATGCATGTCTAACTTTTGGTGTCAACCTATTGACTGTCTGACTAGACATTGTCTGTCAGCCCTCTGAAACCCACATACAGATGGAGCCACGCGCTAATGGGAGCGTCTCTGGGCTCTCGTGGTGCGGCTAGGCACTGGGTCTCCTAGTCATCCCGTGGGTGCACGTTCGCAACACTAGCCGCCTCGATTAGCGTGACTCCATCTGTATAATAATGCCTGTGTCCTTATACTTTGTGGCATATGTGTTCTGTTCTCAGAAATGTAGAAGACTCCTGGGCACTTTGCGAGAGTAGGTAAGTATAGGGATGGCCATCGACCATCGATGATTTAAAATCATCAATGGTTCATGGCCGATGTCGAACACTTTTTGGGGGAGAATCAGATGGTTTCCCTCCATCGATGGAACAGCAAAACAATGTTTTGCTTTTTTTTTTTCAAAGTTCCAGGACACGGAGCACAGCTCCGCCCCCCACACCCGCGAAGCCCCGCCCCCATGTTTTTATTGGCTCACAGGCCAATCAATCAAACACAATGGCTGACCATCGATATGTAAAAATATCGATGGTCAGCCATTGCATAGTTTAGCACTATCGATGGCCAGTTGCAGAATTGCCATCGATGGCAACTTCAACGATGGCCACCCCTAGGTAAGTATGGTAGACTATTGAATTTCATGGTGAGGAAGTCACACTCCCATATTTCACTTCTCCTTCTTGTAAAGTGCACAGGGTGAGATCCTGATATTTGTGATTTACTTCATATTGCATCAAGACAGGTGGCGATAACTGTAGGCTGACATGCCCTCCCTGCTCTCCAGCATCAGAGATTCCACACCTGTGCCTCTGCTGGCATCTCACTCCTTCTGTCACTCAGAGGATATGCCACACCTGCCCTAGCTGTGCTCGGAGGGAGGGGTAATATGGCTTGATATATACTATGAGCTTTATCCTATCATCAATATATTGGCCAATATCCAATTTTTTGCGATCATCGATCACAGGTAATTGGCTGGCCGGGTGCTGCAGCGACCAAAAACGGAAAGGTTACACTGAACCTGTGTGCTTTCGGGAGAGCATGCACTTCTCTATTATTTTGATGTCTCCTTGTTTAATATGCCATGTAGGACACAGATGGGATGCAGTTTAAATCCCGGAGGTCGGGATCCCGGCGTTCAGAATCCCGACGCCGGAATCCCGAACGCCGAAATCCCGAATGCCGAAATCCCGACACTTTCTCCCCCCGTGGGTGTCCACGACACCCTCGGAGGGAGAATAAATTAGCATGCCGAGCGTAGCGAGGCACCGGGTCCGCTGCGTGGCGAGTGCAGTGAGCCCGCAAGGGGGGGCGATCCACGTCCCCCCCTTGTCGGGATTTCGGCGTTCGGGATTCCGACCGCCGGCTTTTCATGCCGAATCCACACAGATAAATAGGTTATATGAAACCAGTGCTATACATATAATTGGTGAAGTGTGTGCAATGCACAAGGGCACCTGTGTCAAGGAGAGCTCACATTGCACACCCTGCACCTACTTCTACAATACTTACCTCATAGAGAAAATGGTGCAGCAGCCATTATCCAAACATTTTTCACATGCACAGTACAAAATTGCCACCATTTCCCCAGTGACCTGTACAGATCTAACACCAGAGCCTACTCAATAATACGCTGCCCGGCTAGAGTTTAGAGAAGAAGCACATTCCCCTCACTCTGTTAATATACTCCTGACTGAAAGGTACTGAGCTGTGTACCACTGTGTCTCTAATTCAGGGACCTCAGACAGAAAAGATGCTATCAAATAATGCTTTAATAACACATAGATAGGTGTCAGGCTTGGTTGAAGCAGGCATAAATCAGGAAGATGAAACATCTCAAACATGGCTAGGGATGAGCGGGTTCGGATGTCAGAGATCTGAGCCCCCAGAACTTCACAAACTGAGGCGGGATCCGAGCATGGCTCAGGTTTTCCTCCCAGACCCGGATCCTAGAAAATGACAAAATGTTATCATCCTGCTATAGGAGTCTTGCGGGTTTTGGATCCCATATAAAGCACCGCCGATCAGCGCCATCTTCACTCCAGCATAGGAGATTGTGCAGGACAGACCTCTGTCTGTCTGTGGGTGGTGGCGTTGGGTGGGTCTGCTGTCTTACTCCAGGGTGCCCTGTCTGCTCTATAATTGGGTGCTGACTGTCTGACAAATAATGGGGTGCTGCCAAATTATTTGGGTGCTGCCTGTCTACCATATAATTGGATTCTCCCTGTCTGCCATAAATTACAGGGGTGCTGTACAGGGGTGATAAACCAAAAAGCATTGAAGACACACTGGAGTATGATTTGGGTACTGTGGGAAAGGGGTGCTGTACCAAAAATTAAATTACAATGAAGACACTGGAGTATGATCCGGATACTGTGAGATAGGGGTGCTGTTCTGTGCGCCATACAAATCCAGGGGTGACGCCCTGTCTGCTGTATCAGTTATAGGGGTGCTGCTAAGTCTTGTGGCTTAAATTATTGGTTTGTTTGGGCCCCCACAAAAAAGAAGCAATTAATCTCTCTCTGCACAAACTGTCTCTGTAGAGGCAAGATGTTGTCATTACCCTGTGATTCCTCAGCTCCATCAGTGTGTACATCCTGGTCTTCCCAGACTATTAATTCGTTAGCTCTTTACTTTTTTTAGGTAATTGCTGGTAAAGGTCTTCCTTTGGAATATTAATTAATTTTAATGAACATCATGTTTTCCACATTATGGGGAAGTAACCTCCTCCGATTGCTGACAGAGTTGCATTGAAAACTCTTTCTGAGCACACACTGGACGTGTTGCCATTTAAGTAAAGCAAAGCCAGTTTGTGCAAGGGCTAACCTCTTTTTACTGCTAATATATTAGATTGTAAGCTAGCAAGCAGGGCCCTCCTACCTCTATATATTGGTCTGTTACTACCCAGTTGTTTTATCACTGTTGTTCCGATTTCAAATAAGTAATAATGTCTGACATGCCTACTTGGATGTTGTCACTGAAATAATCTTCCACCATTGTTTCAATCATGAAAGTATCATATGCAGTGACAGCAGACATGTCAGTTGCTGGAGAAAATAAAGAAGGACATGTTGCCATGTCACATTCCACTTCAGCTGACATTTTCTCACCAACAGCTCTTTGCAGCTCTGCAGATTTGTGTCCATCAGAAACAAAGATACAGGCTTTAACCTGGGATTAAGTACGGTGGGCAAAATGGGTGCCGGACAGTTTCCCGACAGTCGGGATCCCAACAGTCATTACTCCGACGTCGGGATTCCGACAGTCAAAACCCCGACACTCGGGGTCCTGACGGCCACCGGCTATTCTCCCTCGTGGGGGGTCCACGACCCCCATAGAGGGAGAATAGAATAGGTGGTGAGTGTAGCGAGCACCGCAGTGTGGCGAGCAAGGGGCTTTGTTGCGCTTGCCCCACTGTCTGAGTCCAGTCAGTCAGTCATTACCCCGACGTCGGGGTAATGATTGTCGGGACTATATACCACACTTGGCCAACATATAGTGATCTGATTTCAACAAATTTGATCACCCTTTTCAGGCAACTGACAGTACTGTATCTCTTGCTTTCACAACACCGGTGGCATTGTCAGATAGGGCAGCACCGACTGTGTAATGGTTAGCATTACTGTCTCACAGCACTGAGGTAATGGGTTTGATTCCCATCAGTACCCTAACTGTGTAGAGTTTGTATATTCTCTCCGTGGTATTCCGGTTTTCTCCCACAATCCAAAAATATACTGGGCAGTTACTTGGCTTCCAACATAAATTATCCCAACAATGAATGTGTTTGAGTAGAATACATGTGGTAAGGGGATATGGATTATAGAGTCCACAGGGGCAGTGGCTGATGTGAATGTACACATTTTCTTTGTAAAGAATTGCGGAATATGTGTGCGCTATATAAAAAACTGCTATTACATATCCCCAGGAGAGTCCAGGTGGGGTAAGCCATTGTACAATGATGTCCCGCAATTTTTCTAAACGTTTCTCAGCTTCCCCCCCTTACTGAAACCGGGGATAGCCTGCCTAGGAATGAGTTGGTGTTTGTGAGATGATGCTGCTGCTACAGTCATGTAGTCCTTAGTTTGTTTTGTTCTATTTGCCCACATCGTTAAGTGGACATGCTGTCTGCCACTGCAGTGCCACTCCTAGATGTGCCAAGCATTTGGGCCACCCACTTGTGTCGCTTAGCTTAGTCATCCAGCTAGCTTGGTGTAACCTTTTGGCCTAAAAACAATATTGTGAGGCTGTGATTTTAGCTGTTTTTATGATTTTTTCCCCCCAAAACAATACAGAAAGGGTGGTTTTGGCAAAATCAATCCAGATTTAAAACACAACAGGAGATCCAGATCCAAAACACAAAAATTACCAGACAACTGTTACTGCAAATTATGACAATTATATTAATTATTATTTACTGACAAGTCAACTCCATCTGCCTAAACTTTCTCCCTTACTTTACAGAAACCCTGCACACAGCTGTTTCTTCCCCGTGTCTGCATCGGACTGGAGCATTTTGGAATGAAACTATATGTGTTCTGTTATGTCCTCAAAAATAATAAATAAAGCTGAATTCAAAGAACATCACAATAATTTGGTACTAATAGGAATTCAATTATTATAATAAATATTTACAAAATGTCTTACAGATGGGTCATAAACCTTTTTGTTCTTAGCTCTGAATGTAAATATTGTGCAGAATTTCAGAAATGATCATTATGGTAGGTTAGTGGTTGCCAAACTTTCTTGAATCATGGCCTAGAGCAGGCATTCCCAACATCAGTACTCAAGGCACACTGAGCCTAATTCATTGAATCACCAAAAACATTGATATTCTACTATTGTAAAGCGCAACGGAATCTGCTGCGCTATATAAGAAACTGTAAATAAAATAAAATAAATAAAATAAATATTCTGTGATTTTCGGCAATCTGAGCATGCACACATGCTGAAGTATGTCACCTTAAAATGCGATCGCATTCATAAAATGCTGTGTTGTGGGGGCATAACCATGGCGTTGCAAGGGGCATCAACACAGAGTTCATGGGGTGTCCTGCGGCAACTGCGTGATGTCTAAATGTGACGGACCACCGCCTGGCTTTGCAGCTCGGTAGCTAAGGCTACCCTTAGCATGCCAGTGCTTCTTTGTAGAGGTTCAATTGCAAATAATTGCAATCACACATGCAGGGTGGCATTGCCCTGTGCTGCCCCCTCCCTCATACTACCAACAGGAGTTGTAGATTTCCAATTATTCACAAAACTCACCAGAAACTAAACGGTAACAATAAACAGTCCATTTTTATATCTGTGGAATATGGGACGTCATTTAGGTACAGTTGCACCTGCGGTACCATGCACAAAGTACACATACAAGAATGGGTTCTGCCCTGTCAGAAGCAGGACAGCTACAGATTGTCAGTGACTGACAGTCTTCTGACAATCAGGGAGGGTCAGTGATTGGCTTCGTTTGTAATGACAGAGGTGTCGTTGCCATTTTAGGGGTGGGAAGAGGTCAGAGATTTACTGGCCTCTGTGACAGGCAGATTGTGCAGCACCATGGTTACCAAAAGCCACCCAATGGTGGGAGAAAGATCCGATGCTGCATCCTAGGATGCAGCTCAAATTACTACACCTGCTGCATCACCATTCAGCACTATCAAAGTGTTAGCAAATCCAAGCACACCTGAATGAGCCTCAGGTACTTGTGTAGTTTCACAGCGCCACTGCCCCTGGATCGCAGCGATTTGCATGAGATTTGCATGTGATGCGATTTAGCACATCCCCACTATCCATGTCAGCCCAAAGCGTGGCGAGCACAATTTCTCCCGACCTGTTCATACCCCCACTATCCACGTCGGTGTGGAGTTGATTTTATAAAGTGTGGTAAGCGCAGCATGCCACCGAGCCTGAAGCATGGCGAGGGGCTGCAGAAAATGCGCCCGAAGCACGGGGAGCGCAGCGAGCCCGCGAGGGGACGTGGTTTATTTGATGTGTATTACACATGCGTTCACCATGCTTCGGGCTCATTTTACGCGTACCCTCGCGGGGCTCACTGCGCTTGTCATGCTTCGCGCTTGCCACACTTTATAAAATCAACTCCACGTGCATTCGCCACGCTTTGGGCTGACGTGGATAGTGGGGGTTTGAAATGGAGGCATTTGCCAGTATGTAACATGGAGCACTGGCAAATGCGTCCTTTATTGTGCTTGAGACACACTTTCACCCACACCCCTTTGTGCACGATACGCACATGCTACCGAACCCCTAACCCGGACCATCTCCCTGAAGCGAACATGGGCAGGGTTACCGTACCCTGCGGCACAAATTATTGAAATGCACTTGCGTATGAGATGCTCGTGCATCCCAGGCAAATGGAGCGCCTCTCCACCAGCGCCCGCATGATCGCCTCTCCAACATAGTCCGCCAGCGCAGGGGATCTGGCGGTTACCGGTGCTTTATGAGAGGCGCTCACTAGGCTTGCCAGGGACACCGGGGACAGTGCTGCAGCTGGTGTGGCGCCGTGAAACTACACAAGTACCAACCTTACTATTCACGCTGAAGTCCTGGTAGTATTGTTATACTAGGAAGCATAAAGAGGCTCATATAGGGAACATTTTTGGTCCTGCTTCTTATGGCTAATCATGAACATATTGAATTATCTATAACAGATCTTAGAACATATTCATAGTAAATATTTGTCCTTCTGGAGTTTGGTACAAGGGGAGTAAACACTCTTTTTCTTTACTGCAAATTATTTAATTGAACTGTCACCATGCCTGCTTGGACCAGTACTTACAACTGTGATAGTCATTGGACAGATCTATGAACGTGCCTATTGCAACTAATGCGCCATTCATTGTGAATAGAAGATTTGAAATTGGGAACTGTGATCTCGCATGATTGCTGCTTGCTTCACTTGTGCATGTGCAATAGATTAGCGCTACTCTGCAGATTTCACTGGGTGGGTACATTCAGCGGAAACACTTCCTGCTTCACCATAACAACTGATAATGAAGCAAAACATAGTCAACTTTAGATGTATTATTAGTACATATACCCTTTAATGCACTGTATATATATAGACATGATATGAGTAACTTGCCATTTCTAATTGAACTGTGCAGGAACCAGGAGTGCGCTTCATGAAATAGCTAGCGAAGTGTGCGCTTAGGCAACACTCGATGACACAGTAGGATACTTGTGGATAATTGATTTTGGCCTTAAGTGCCTTTTCCTACAGACACTGTAAGGCTAACTGCTCTGTAGTGACTCTATAAGGAAAAACCAAGGGGGAACAGGATCAATTAAAAATGTATCCAATTAAATGTCAGCCGGATTACAGAGTAACGTCCATTGATCAAAAAAGTCCTTTGGAGCTGGGCTTAAAGACCCTAAAACTTTACATGCATATTTGGGGTTAAAGAGCTTTAAATGTGCTTGCTATTTGCTTGTGTTCCAACAACATACTTGGCTCATTCTTAAATCAAAGGCATAGGAATTTGCTGCAAATGTTTTACACTTTATTCTTAATTCTTTGCTATTTTGTGACTTCAAATAGCTCCTTTTACACTTTCGTGTTTTGCATAATTTATGATTCTTTTCAGCTAACTATCACTGAACCAATGTAAATCAAAGCATTTACATGTCAAACATCATGCATTTCATGCATACTTTATTTACCAAATATTTTTGTCTTTGCTTTGTGTATTGCCAGAGTTCAACTCTGCATGCAGATATACAATGTCATAACTTTGTGTGTGCCAGCGGTGCCTTGCCCACAGCACGTCTGCACTATGGGCACACACTCCGGCATAGTGCAGACACTATGCACTATGGGCACACACTCCGGCAACACACCTTGTCCCTCGTTTCCCCAGTGTTCCCCCTCCATGCACTCTGCTCCCCAGCTGGCGGGTTCTCAGCCAGGACGGGATCTACTAAACTGAAAATGCATTTTCATATGCATTAAAGTCCCACCACGGGGGGCTATATTGGCTCTAGCTGGCAAAACCCCATAGAAGCCTACGGGCTTCTTTTTGCGTACCCTGCCACCCCGTGCTGATTCAAACCCCCCCTCACCTATGTTCGGGCAGTCTCCTGTTGTGCTGCCCGGACCAGTGACCTCCTCCTCCCTGCACCTTTTTCCGGATGCAGGGAGGAGGAGGAGCCTGGCAACCCCTGCAGAAGGCATAGCAGGAGGGTAGAGAGCCACAGAGATCTACTCATCCCCAGCCTGCTGCTCCACAAAGGGCAGCTTTTATCACAAGAGCTGCCCTTTGCGATCCTAATTGCATATGTTAGTACATATGCGATTAGTATGATTGCAATGTGTGGTGGGATGTACCGCAACTGCTTGGTACAGTCTGCCCTGTGTCACAGAGCAGCCTGCCAAGCAGAGCGCTGAGTGTAGGACACAGAGGTGAAGCGCTGTGCTAATACTGATCGGCGCTCCCCCTCTGTGTCCTAGACTTGGCGCTCTGCTCAGCATGCGGCACCATGCCTGACTTGGGAAGAGAGGGGGAAGGGGAACAGGGCTGACACTGGGGAGAAGGGGCACAAGGCTGACACTACTGGGGGAAGGATGGCACTACTACTGTGGGCATTGTGTGCACAGGTGGTGCTAGTCCTGTGGGGATTATGTGTGTAAGGGGGGCTACTCCTGTGGCCATTATTTGTACTATTATGTGACCACGTCCGTTCTACGTGAAGCCATGGCCCTATATTTTTAGTGGCGTGCACTGTTCCCGTTAAACTTTTTAATTTGGGGGGGGGGGGGGGACAATTCCCTTTCTGGCACAGAGCACCAGAATGTCTAGTCAAGGTACTGGTGTAATGTGTTTAAACGTAAAGCTATGGAGATACATACAGTATAACCCCGGTAACGTTATGTTGTTTAAGAAAAGGTGGAAGTTTATAATATTTGAAGACATGTTTATTGTATCCATATTTTACTGGTGAATTTCTGCAAGTTGAAATACAGTTTAGGATAGGTGCTAATTATATGGAAGCCACTACAGCTCATCAGCGCCACGCTGCTTCCTCTCAACGTGACGTTTCACATCTCCTGCTGCCTGCCAGCAGTTTCTTGGTGTTTTGGGGGTTTCTGTCTACATTTGAGTCTTCTTTGGGGTCTTGGACATACATTGGGCAGTACGACTGCTTTCTAATCTCCCTATACCTGGCTGACATTATGATTAACAAGTCAGCCAACAGCAAAAGGATTCAAACTGCAATTCAAGCGATAGGACTCTAAAAAGCAAAATGCATATATAAAGATCAAGAGACATCTCCTAAAAGTGTAGGGTTTCCACCATCTTTGGAGGTATATAAAAAGCAAATTAATTTATAGGAAGAAGAATGTTCTGCAGGCAATATCCCCCCCCATATTTAAATATGCTTCTGTTGCAAAATCTTGTTTTGCACGACTGTTTATTACTAGGTGCATTAATGTTTGTGTGGCTCAAATTCAGCAAACAAGTCCGGCGTGCTTTTGCAGCCCACAGTCTCCACATACTTGCTACCAAAGAAAGCACAAACTGTACATGAGCCGGGGGGGCGGGTTGTGCATTAAACCATTATTACCGAAAAATCTTTTTTCACCGACCAGGCAGAATTGACGCATCCTTGCAGATAAAACTGATAAAATCCAATGAGTAGATTAGTAACAAAGAAATTCAGGGTGATCTGTAGGAACTATAAAAAAAATGCGCACTGCAATATCCCTGCTTATAGAGCTTCAATGTAAATGAATAAATAAATAATTCAGGAAGATGTTTCAAACACATTCTCCGCATTTAAATGAAGTGACTAATACATATAGCACAGGATGTGGGACATACAGTATTACATTCAGACTCATCACAAAAGTGACCCTCGTCACATACTAATTATATTATTCAAATACAGCTTACACAAACATGATTAAGGTTATCTACATATACAGTACAAACATAGAATTACAGGAATGTAATGAATAGGTCAAATATACCACTGCATGTCTAGAACTACATTAGGGGCAGTACGGATGGTGTAATGGTTAGCATTACTGCCTCACAGCGCTGAGGTCATGGGCTCTATTCCCACCATGGCCCTAACTGTGCAGGGTTTGTATATTCTCCCCGTACATGCTTGGATTTCCTCCAGGTATTCCCGGTTTCCTCCCACATTTCAAAAATATACAGGTAGGTTATTTGGCTCCTATTAAAAATGTACCCTACAATGTAAGATGTGTGTGTGTAGATGTGGTAGGGAGTATACATTGTTCTACTACTGGGGCAGGGACTGATGTGAATGTCCAAATATTCTCAGTAAAGCGCTGCGGATTATGTGTGCGCTATATAAATAACTGTTAATAAATAAAATAAATAACCACACCTCTACTAAACGGACCATAAATATACAATTACAGTACAAATGGATTACAAAATGAGGAGTTGTAGCAGATGTTTAATGTTGATAATATTGTGATATGCCATACAGATTGTAAACTTTTGAACAATGTCTGTTTGTGGACACCCATAGGTAAATTTAGTAAAGGTGATGTTGCCCATAGCAACCAATCATTCTATCTATAATTTTCTAGGATGCAATAGAGCTTTCGTAAATTTACACCAAACAAGTAAAGCATTGCAGAATATGTCTGATCCTTATTAGTAAATGTTATTATTAATAATAATAATAATAATTATAATTAATAAAAACAAACAATACAAGAATATCTCAATCATATCGATGCCATGGTCATAAGAAGTGCTGTTATGCTGCAAATGACCAAGATTTAACAATAATACCATAATAATAGAGGGGCTTCACTACAAATATTGCACTGGTTGATGCAGATTAGTTATACTGGATCTGTGCACTGTCTAGACTGCAAATTGATTATGTTGTAGTTTCAAAGTTACAACTCACAATTCAGTATTGCCTTTTGCAAGGTCCATAATTGACATGATTTATGAAAGCACTTGTACATGGGTTGGCAGACACTTTTCTTGGCTGATTTATCAGTAGAAAGATAAACATTGCAGATCATTACTGGTAATACTCTGTGGACACACTGCAGCAGGGCAAATGGCGATATCTGGCGAAGGAAAGATATATAGTCGTGTAGTAACCTAACCTTTACACCTAACTGACTCCATCGGTTCCAGAAATGCCTGGATTCTGGCTCTGACTCCTATGGAATTAACTTTTAATAATGTTTTAAGAACTCAAATACTGACAGCAAATTAGGCCAATTATGAAGTATATTATTATTAATCATAAAAGAAGAGCTTCCACTATATATTCCCTACCACATGTACACACAGACACAATCACTCTTGGGTTAATTTTGTTTGTACCCAATTAACCTACCAGTATATTTTTGGATTATGGGAGGACACCCATGTAAGCACGGGGAGAATATACAAACTCCACAGACTTACGGCCACACTATAGGGGGGATGTTCTAACATCCGCACCCCCGATCGCAGGCTACCACATTCATAATTATCGCATATGCACTAACATATGCGATAATTATGGCAAAGGACAGCTCTTGCGTTAAGAGCTGTCCTTTGCGGTGAGAGTCAGCGGGTCCCATGGGGACCCGGCGGCTCTCTCCTCCTCCCTTAACCGGCGCTGCTGCACCTGGAAGAGGATCACAGTGCAGGGAGGAGGAGGTCACAGATCCGGGCAGCACAGCTCTGTGCTGCCCGGACACAGGTGAGGGGGGGGGGGGTCGGTGCGGGGCGGCAGGGGTCGGTGGGGGGCGGCGGGGGGGGTCGCGTTAGAAGCCCTTAGGCTTCTATGGGGCATCGCCAGATTTTTCTGGCGATGCCCCCCGCCGCGCTAACCTAGTTTAGAGAATCTCCCCCTGTACCCCATTACCTCAGTGCTGTGAGGCAGTAATGCTATCCATTATAAATAATGATATTCAAATGTGATAATCAAACGTGTTTATTAGTTGGTCCGCAGTAGGCTTTGAAAATGTTTTTTGATATTTGATATTTTTAACCAAACTGCCCTCAAGAACATTATTCAGATACATTTCCTAATAATTGCCTGTTTAATGGAAGACAAAAGATGCATCAATAATACTGTCAACTAATGTGAAATTGACAAAGGATTAAAAATGATTACTTTCAATAAATGGCCTTTCCCTGGCATTTCATATACCTCGCCGTCTTTGTATGTATAAATGAAATGGGAACAACAATGCTGCCCTTTCTGAATATACAAATGTATTTTCTCCCTTGACTTGTATATATGAGCAATTCTATAAATGTCAGAGGGTGTCACAGTCAGACGCAGTCTGAGGAAGTCAGCGGCACAAAGGCAGTTTACATCTTGCAGCTTGGTAGTGTGAATTTGCTGTGTGTGTGTGATTCAGTGTCGCAGTAATGGTAGGAGTCTCAAAGGGGTTGCTTATTACAAAGCCTACACACTCATGTATTAGTGACCAAGAAATAGATACTGAACACAGGCGAACTGAGAATTCTGCCAGAGCTGTGTGCTACGAGTAGCTGCAGAAGCTATTTATGAGACAGTCACTGGTGCAATGTGTGTATCCGCTGGCAGTAGCCAGCACTACAGTATATTGCTATTATAGTCAGTGATCTTTTATTTATAAGACAAAAACATATTTTGCTTGCAGGGTAATAACCAGATATAAACAGATGTAACAACAACTCCATATTAGAATTTTACCCAAATCTAATTTTATATCAGATGTATGACCCAAAAGGACTTTGTTAAATAAGTGGCTATAAGCACTATAATGCAAAATGATTTAATTAGATTTTATCAATCATACGACTATGATGGTATCAAAGATCTCATTTCACTAGCGGCTGTATAATATTTATGCTTTTATTTTTTGTAAACAGGTTTTCTTACAGATGTTAATCTTTCAATGTTAACTTAATGCACCCTAGAACCAAAGTATTACATACTGTGATAAAGTAGAGAGATATTTAATTTATGAGGTATTGTCTTGCTTCAGTTCGATGATTGCTTCATAACATCATTTAAATGGCAAGTCAGTTTGCATACAGTAGGAGCGCATAAATGTGATTATGTTTTTCCTGTGTGTATAGGCTTTGGGCAAGTACTTAAACTGGGATTTGTTCTCTATTATAGTGCTGTACTAATGCATTCCTCATTAACAACACAGTGTGTACATACACAGAGACCACGTCTTCAAGCAGATTCACGTACTCCACCGTTCCACTCTATTTACAGTCCTGATGTTGACTGTGCATTAATGTCGCAGTAAAACCGCCTTATTGCAATAGCTCCACAACGAGCAAAATAATGCATTTAAGGAAAGCATGCAATTTAATTAGCAAACATGAAAGCTTTTATACTAAACTAATTTGCATTGAAATAAACAGAAAGATAATTCTCTGCCCAAAAAGTAGTGACATTATGAAAGAACCAGTTTCAGGGCCCTTAAAATGGTAAACTCAAAAGGCAAACATACAAGTACTTTTGGGGGGGAGGATTCAATGTCGGCCGCTCTTTCCGCCGGCTGAAATAGCGGCCGCCGTCTATTCAATGCTGCCGTTTCCAACAGCATTAAAGGCAGATTCTGACAAAACAGATCCGACTTTGAAACAAGTTTGATCTGTTTTGTTGGAAATGGCCCGGATTGTCGAACTTACATATTTCGACAATATGCGGCTGTTTTCGCTGACACGCCCACTTTTTGACACCCGACAGCCGGAACATTGAATTCCAGCTGTTGAGTTTCAGTCGAGTTGGGTAAAAACGGCTTGGGATTCCGACTGTTGGGAACTGTCCTCCTAACCTTCTGTTCCTCGCCCTGTCTACCCCTCCGGTGTCACCCCTGTCTGTCTGCCCCTCCTCTTTAGCATGTAAGCTCTCACGAGCAGGGACCTCTTACCTCATGTGTTTATCCTCTCTTACTCCAGCAGTCTTCGGCTGCACCAAAGCACGCTGTTTGCTGCCACCTGGATACTTATGTTGCAGCAACCGGCTGATATACCTATAATCATTTACCCTGTATTTGTCCTGTATTTACTTCAACTGTAAGTTACTGTTTTTTTTCCTGTTTGATTGTGTACTCTGTAACTGGGCGCTGCGGAACCCTTGTGACGCCATATAAATAAAGGATAATAATAATATTAAATACCCCCAATGTTAAATTAGCGACCCGGCAGTGCTTCGCATGGGTTCATGCCCGAGTTTCACGTTCATCCATGCTTTTTTATACTGTTACATGAGCTGAGCCATGACCTGACCCCCGAGCGTGCTCAGCAGGAGTTAATGATAAACTTGATTTACTAAAATCGTTATTGCTCGGCTCCCATACGGTATAGGCCGATGGATAATATTCCTCAACCGTCCTCAAGAACTGCATTACATAATAGTGAAAGCTGCAGAATAATGCATCCAGCGGTTTCTGAGCTTAGCGCGTTCAGCCAGACAGACAGACATGCTTCGGAGACATTCTTTATACTACAGTATGTAAGGATAATATAAATGCTGACCAATGGAGATCAGTGAATTCATGTGGCCCAGCAATGAATATTTCCTTAGTCGATGGACACTGTTATACTATAATTGATCTCAACTTGTCCTATTTCTTTATTTTATTTAATAATGTTTTATTTATTGAACACGACTACACTGTGACCCAAAACAGCATGACAGAGATTAAAGACACAAAAAAGCAAGAACATCTTGTCCTATTTCTTAAAGCTCTTAAAGCTCCTGCATATCGTACTGCAGAAGTGGAGCACTGCAACTCCAGGAATTACCTGGGAAAAACCTGTTGCACAAAGCAGTGTGGTTACACTTCTACTTCTGAAACCAGTGAGAAGAGTCCAGTGGCGGCTCTTACTCTTTTAGAGGAGGGGGGCTGCCGCAATGTCCCCCCTCCACTGTCACGCTCCCCAAACCTTACAGTCCCGGCCGCTGGTCCCCTGTACGGGGCCAGCGCATTCGCAGCAACTTCATACATACCACGCATGCGCTGGCCCAAGCCTCCATGGGCTGCCTGTGCAGCAGCCCCCGGAGGCTTAATGAGGTTCCGCGCATATGCAGAACCCATTTTGGGGGCTGCCGCGCATTTGCGCACAGAGAGGCATCCCGGAGGGAAGGACCACCTTCCAATGGGACTGCCTTGAGAGACTGGCAGATCGGACTTCCAATAGGAAGTCCACGGACCACAGACTACATCTGGCTTCACTTTAGGCAGACAGTGGCAGATTTTACCTGGGGGGGGGGGGGGGCTGCAGCCCATAGGTAAAAACCGCCACTGGAAGACACACTCAAAGATATATGCAGCCAGTAATGCTGCTACACCCTTCTCTGCTATTTATCCTTTTACAAGGTTCATTGCTGTGTGAAGGTTTACTGTATATTCTGCTTTACACTATTGTATGACTGTAAATAGTACATACAGTACATACACTCACATAAAGAAGCTGAAAGGCATATGCGCATACTGTAAGTATGCTAATAAAGTTATTTGTTTACATCTAACGTTGTTCTGTATGACAATGTGTGGCTAGGTCCCTTTCTCCTAACGGGTGCCGGACGGGGTCCCGTCAGTCGGGATCCCGACAGACATTTACCCGATGTCAGGATCCCGACTGTCGAAACACAGACAGCTGGGTTCCCAACGGCCACCTGCTATTTTCCCTCGTGGGGGTCCACGACCCCCATAGAGGGAGAATAGGATAGGTGGCTTGCGTAGCGTAGCGAGCCACCGTGCCTGCAGCGTGGCGAGCGCAGCCAGCCCGCAAGGGGCTTAGTTGCGCTCACCATGCTGTCTGGGTCCATCTAGTCGGGATCCCAATGTCGGGCTAATGACTGTTGGGATCCCGACTGTCGGACCCCTGTACCACACCCCCCTCCTAACTTACGTGGAAAATGGCCGCTGCAGCACTGGACCTGGTCCGATGGCTGCAATAGTGATTGAGGTAAACAATCTGTTCAACAAAGGCAGTGGCGCCGGAACGGGGGGGGGCGAGGGGGCAGCTTGCCCCCCCCAAAATTACTGAGGCGCTCACGGATACTTGCTCGGCGGGCGGCTGATTAATCAGTAATATCGCAGTCTCCCGCCCGCCGGCGCCGAGCAAGAAGAAAGATAATCAGCCGCCCGCCATCCCGGAGGTCAGGTGCTTAAGAGATGCTCTGGAAGCAGCATCCCGTGCGCCGCTGCGCGTACCTGCCGGGAGTCCCCCACCCCACCTGCAGTCTCAGTGGGCACTGGGCAGTGAAGCACGGGCAAGTTGATGATCTTGACGACGCCTGCCCGTGCGTCTGACGTCACATGGGAGCCGCAGCAGTCTGTGTAGGAATCCAGGGGACTCCTGTGTCTGGTAAGAGAGCCAACAGCCAAGCACAGCATTATATTTAATTTGTGTATAATTTGTATGATGATCATACAGTGCACATTTATTTGATCTAATGGGCACACTGTCAGATCATACGACAGTGTGCCCATTAGATCAAATAAATGTGCACTGTGATTCATCTGCTAATTAACTCAATGTGAATTGGAGGGGGGATAGTATGTAATAACAGAGGAGGCTTCCGGCGGCTATTTTTTTTTGGGGGGGGATTGTGTACATGAGAGGTAGTGGTGGCATTGGTGGGCCGATTACTTGGCTTGCCCCCCAGGCTGAAAGTTGCCAGCCAGCCCCTGCCGCCCGCCCACATGGATGGCTGCTGCTGCGGGGAGATGTTGACAACAGGCGCCCGCCAATCACAGTGGCTGTGGATGTGATGTGTCCACAGTGATTGGCGGGCGGTAGGGAGGGAGACTGGTGGATCAGTGCATGGGCGGGAGCATCCTAAAACAGCCGCAGCAGCAGCCATCACGCTGTGTAACATCAAAACTGTGTAAAGGTAAATGCTGCTCCTCTCGCCCTCCCTTCCCCAGTGACTGACAGATCCAGGGGTTGTAATTTACCCCTGGATTCACACCCAAACAGGTTTATGTGATTATCTCTGATTATCATAATCAGAGATAATCACATTAACCTGTTTGGGGGTGACAGTGCCACTTTTTATGAGTAAATGACAACCCCTGGATTAATGCTGTGCATTAATTAGCCAGCCCTGGTGTCTCTGGCCACATGTATATGCCACTACCCTGTGTATAATGCTCACGTGTATATGCCGCTGCCCGTGTGTATAATGCCCACATGTATATGCCGCTGCCCTGTGTATAATGCCCATGTGTATATGCCATTGCCCTGTCTATAATGTCCATGGGTATATGCCGCTGCCCTGTGTATAATGTCCATGGGTATATGCCGCTGCCCTGTGTATAATGCCCATGTGTATATGCCGCTGCCCTGTGTATAATGCCCATGTGTATATGCCGCTGCCCTGTGTATAAAGCCCACATGTATATGCCGCTGCCCGTGTGTATAATGCCCACATGTATATGCCGCTGCCCGTGTGTATAATGCCCACATGTATATGCCGCTGCCCTGTGTATAATGCCCACATGTATATGCCGCTGCCCTGTGTATAATGCCCATGTGTATATGCCGCTGCCCTGTGTATAATGCCCATGTGTATATGCCGCTGCCCTGTGTATAATGCCCACGTGTATATGCCGCTGCCCTGTGTATAATGCCCACGTGTATATGCCGCTGCCCTGTGTATAATGCCCACGTGTATATGCCGCTGCCCTGTGTATAATGCCCACGTGTATATGCCGCTGCCCTGTGTATAATGCCCACGTGTATATGCCGCTGCCCTGTGTATAATGCCCACGTGTATATGCCGCTGCCCTGTGTATAATGCCCACGTGTATATGCCGCTGCCCTGTGTATAATGCCCACATGTATTTTTAAGTTGATAATTTTTATATGGCCCCCGACGGGTTTTCAAATTTTCCAAATGGCCCTCGGCAGAAAAAAGGTTCCCCACCCCTGCGCTAAAGTACCGTTGTCTGGTATGAGATATGAGGATCCTTTTTTAAAGTAGTAAAATATAACAAAAACAACATACATTTGGTTTAGCTGAAATTGTACCAACATGCAGAATAAATACAAGATGGCATTTATACCACAGTAAACATCGTCACCCCCCCCCCCCCCTCAAAAAAAATGTGTTTTTTTAATTCCATCCAACGAAGAATAATTTTTGGTTCCTTAGTACATTTATAATGCATTAAATGGTACCACTACAAAATACTCAAAATACAACTCGTCCTGCAAAACATCAAGCTCTCATACAGCTCATTCCTGGAAGGAAGAGAGAAACCAATAAAAAATTAAAATGGCCTCATCCTTAATGGGTTAATATATATATATATATATATATATATATATATATGTATGTATTTCACAAAAAAAAATGTCTTCCCAGCTCTGACATTACCTCCCATTTTTTCAGTTTATAGGGACTCAATAAGGGACTCATTTGCTTTATAATGAGTGATTGTAAAAGAAAAAAACTTTCGGGGGCGCAGAATAAGAAAGCCAAGAAGCTCAGAGAGGAAGAAAATAGAAAACAGTCAAGTGCTTTGTTAAAGTTTTTAAAGTGTAAATCTACCGAGGAGCACAGCAGTGCCACCGTTACCGAGAAGCAGAGCAGTGCCACCGTTACTGAGGAGCACAGCAGTGCCACCGTTACTGAGGAGCACAGCAGTGCCACCGTTACTGAGGAGCACAGCAGTGCCACCGTTACTGAGGAGCACAGCAGTGCCACTGTTACTGAGGAGCACAGCAGTGCTACTGTTACTGAGGAGCACAGCAGTGCCACCGTTACTGAGGAGCACAGCAGTGCCACCGTTACTGAGGAGCACAGCAGTGCCACCGTTACTGAGGAGCACGGTGAAAGTAATTGCAGTGCTTCCTATGAAGCTGAGTGTTTCTCTAGAGAAAAAGAACCAGACAGTAGTCTGTCTCACAAAAACGGTGAACAAAGCTCTATGGTGTTACGAGAAGACAAGCCTTTTCAGCCTGAAAAACATGAAGTTTTTTATGATAAACAATCAAAACGTTCTTTTTGTGTTGATTGGTACAAAAACTTCCAGTGGCTTCATTTTGATGAAAGGTGCAAAGGATTTGTTTGCTTTTTTTGCGTTCAAGCAATTGAAAAGAAACTGCTGCCTGACTCCTTTAGATTAGAGTCGGATTTAGTCAATGGCAGAGGCTTTCGCAATTGGAAAAAAGGAGTAGAAAAATTCAAATCGCACAGCAATTCTCCCCTACACAAGACAAGTGTGGCTAAACTAAGTGCCCTTAGTGCTAAACCAATAACCTCATTGTTTTCTGAGGGACTAAAAGTTCAGCAGCAAAACAATAGAAGAGCTTTAATAGCCCTCCTGGAATCAGTAAAATTTTTGGCAAGACAAGGTCTTTCTCTGAGAGGCCACTGTACTGACCGTGGCAATTTAAGCCAACTAAACAAATTAAGGCCTACTGGGATCCCAGTGAATATCATTATTGGACCACACTGACCTGAGTGTGGGTCCCTATGTACACATAGCGTTTTCTTTGTCCAAATATCTTTATTCACCAATCCACATGTCATAAATGATTCCACGAACTGACCTGGGAAATGGTCCCTATATTCACATAAAGGTATCTTTGGACAAAGTATGTTCTCCAAAATCCCTCCAGAATCAACCAGCAACGCACATCATAGGCATAAGGAGACAAACTGACCTGTGTTTAGGTCCCTATATTCACGTAGCGTGTTCTTTAGTCACTCACTCCTTTTCAAATAGACCAAAGTATACGAGGTCACAGAATTTTCCGGAATGAGTTGGAACAATCTGTGATGCCCTGATGGTAGGGTAGATATCAGCCTTTCCTGTGTCCAGCGTCCCTGTACACCAACGCGTTTCTGACGTCACCGTCCTTCCTCAGGGACCCTGAGGAAGGACGGTGACGTCAGAAACGCGTTGGTGTACAGGGACGCTGGACACAGGAAAGGCTGATATCTACCCTACCATCAGGGCATCACAGATTGTTCCAACTCATTCCGGAAAATTCGGTGACCTCGTATACTTTGGTCTATTTGAAAAGGAGTGAGTGACTAAAGAACACGCTACGTGAATATAGGGACCTAAACACAGGTCAGTTTGTCTCCTTATGCCTATGATGTGCGTTGCTGGTTGATTCTGGAGGGATTTTGGAGAACATACTTTGTCCAAAGATACCTTTATGTGAATATAGGGACCATTTCCCAGGTCAGTTCGTGGAATCATTTATGACATGTGGATTGGTGAATAAAGATATTTGGACAAAGAAAACGCTATGTGTACATAGGGACCCACACTCAGGTCAGTGTGGTCCAATAGTGATATTCACTGGGATCCCAGTAGGACTTGTGGAAAGTAAAGTGGAAGCCTCTTCACGAGCCACCATTTATAATCAGCGCCGGTTGTTGTTCTCTCATATTTGTTATTACGTATCTTTAGGAGTGGTGCTCCTTGGACAGATAACCAGGCTGCGATTATAGAGAGCGCTGTGTAGCTGAAAAAAATCTTGTTCATATTAAACAAATTAAGGCGTAATGATATTCCTGAACTCAAACATTTTACAAGCTCTGAAGTCCAAGATGAGATGTTGGAAATCATGGCCCATAAAATATTACGAGACATTGCAGCTGAAATTAAACATTGCGGAATTTATAGTTTAATTGTTGATGAAACATCAGATATCAATAACAAAGAACAAGTTTCTATTTGTCTCCGTGTTGTGGATGATCTTGAGCCTACAGAATTTTTTTTAGGCTTGTATGAGACTCGAATTACCACTGGTGAGGCCATATCTCATATAATCCTGGACAGTCTGAAAAGATTTAACATACCAGTAGCACAGCTGAGAGGTCAGTGCTACGATGGAGGTAGCAATATGAAAGGTTCCATTAAAGGTGCCCAAGCTAGAATACTCGAGGTGCAACCTTTAGCTCTGTATATTCACTGCAGTGCGCATTCCCTTAATCTAGCCCTACAAGACACAGTTTCGGATATTCCTCTCCTGCAGAATTGTCTAAATGTTATTAATGATCTTGCTGTTTTCCTAAAAGATTCCCCTAAGCAAACAGCTATGTTTGAAAGAATAGCAGAGGATTTAGGAAGAGGACATAAAGATGCCTCTGTCCCAAGACCACTTTGTCGTACACGATGGACCGTAAGAACCTCTGCAGTAAATGTTGTGCTTGCTTCATATTCAGTTATTTTACAGCTCATGGAAGATCTAAAGGATTCTAAAGATGCTTCCTCCAGCAAAGCCCATGGATTTTTCTTACAAATGGAAAAGGGGACTTTCTTTCTTTCTTTGCTTTTGTGCAGGCAGATTTTCACACTCACTGAAAAACTGAGTGTAGTTCTCCAGAAGGAAACTCAGACTGTATCAGGTGCAGCTGAATCCATATCTTTCACTTTGGAGGTACTCAAGAAGCTTAGATCTGATCAGGAGTTTGATCAAATCTGGAATGAGGCTAAGCAACAATCAGTAGAAATGGACCTGCTGCCACCAGACACATCATATCGCAAGAGAGGACAAAAGGGTTCTACAGAGCTATCGGCAGAAGATGCATATCATCTGCACCGCCGTATATATTACCAAGCCCTGGACACTGTAACAGGGGAAATTGAAAGTAGATTCCAACAGAAAGGATTTGAGACTATACAGGCGTTAGAGAGTTTGCTTCTTAAAAGTCCTACTGCATGGTGTGAAAATGTGAAAACTTTGGCTGGAACATATTTCATAGACCATCAAAGCTTGAAGAGTGAGGTGGAAATACTTCATGTTTCAGGATGCACTTTATCACCATTATCTGTGAAAGCATATTTGAAAAATTTGAAGATGGAAACTCGCAGACTTTTCCCTGAAACAGAGAAGCTGTTGAATCTATTATTTGTAGTGCCGGCAACATCTGCAACTGCAGAGCGATCATTTTCTATGCTACGGAGGGTGAAGACTTATTTGCGATCTACCATGCTACAAGAGCGACTGAACCATCTCTGTGTTCTACACGCTTACCCATTGCGAGTTGATAGTCTAAATATGAACTTTATTCTGAATGAATTTATTTCTAAAAATACATTTAGAGTGTCAGTCTTTGGCAAACCCTAATTACTAATGTTACAGAGTTGCATAAATATTTTTGTTAAGCATCATTTCCCTAATGTTAACTCTGCATTATGTTATTTTGTTACTAATAAAACTATAGTGTTTTTCTGTTACTCTATTACTATTGATGAAAACATATTTCATTAACTATCAGGGGGTAACATATAGCAATTTAGGGGGCGCCAAAATGAGATTATATCTTGCCCCCCCCAACCTAAAAACGTTCCAGCGCCCCTGAACAAAGGTATAAAAATGTTATTTAGATGTTTGTATGCAAAATATTGTGCTAAAGCACCATAAATTTACACTTGTGACCTAGGAGCACACCTCCAGTGCCTGTCAGCAGGGAGTGGGGCTTTGGAGGGAAGATGACCACTCTTCCTCTGGAAGTATCATGACAAAGCTTCTGGAGGGTGTTTTGGGTAGGAGACTTAAAAGATTAGCAGGGCGCTGTATCTAACCTTGGAGACAGATAATATGGAGCGATAAGCAGCCAAAGAGATAAAGTGGAGGGAGATAAAGGAACAACCAATCAGCATATAACTGTTAATGGGTGTACACATGGGTCATAGGCCAAATACATACAGACATGTAGCTAGTCAAAATTGCCTTGCTTGCATGGCCTATTTTACCAGCCGATAGTGATGACGCGGCGCCATGCATCGCTATCGCCTGCAGTTTGAACGCAGTGCGATTTTGGCTAAACTTCTAGGTGATTTGGACTATCTAGTCACAATCGCCTGGATTCGGCTTTCAAATACAGCTTTTAAACCGACAGTTAGGAGCTGGTTAGTGGTGCCATTCTCTTTCTCTCTCCAAGCTTTTGTATGCTGAAAGTTCTATCCAAACAGTTCCTAACTGTCATTTTACAAACACTGCCTGTAGTTTATCACACAACTGTACTTTATCTCTGTCCAAGAATTGATAACTCTCCCCTTTAACAAACCCCCCCCCAGAAATGCAGATGCCTGGGAGGGAAGTAGGACACGCCTTTCTCCCCTGACTGGACTGTCTTTTGCACAGAGGGGAGAACACTCCATCTTGTCCACTGTTTACAATGTAAATACAGTGCTTGTTTCCAGCCTGAGGCACATGCAAGCTGAATGCCTAAAGCTGTATATGGTTAAGGAGACAAGAGCTATACTGCTCCTAATGTATTGGGTATTAAAAACTGTTAATATGGACCATGAACCTTACATGAACGTCCGAGAACACGTGCACTTGTATTTCTAATATCCTCAATTGATGATACCGTCTTTTTAATGTAATTTTATAGGAGCTAATAAACATCTAATTGCTTCCGAGACATCTGCATCTGATTTGCATCCTGTACCAGATACAGTAAGTGCAAATGCTTATATGTTTTCTGGCTAGTTTGAGTAGGACCCATTGTCTCTGAGCTCCCTCATAATAAAGCTGGGTACATACATATACAGTACGACCATGTGCCCATTCTCTCGATTTGGGGTGAAAGGCCTTTGATTGTATACATAAAGCTCCTGCTTTGCTGCCCATGCTCGAGGCCAGGTTCCTTTCTCCCCTTTTAACGCGCTCAGCAAACTTAATTGTTCCCAATCATCCACATGGACTATAACGTATGAAAAAGTTAATTAACATTTTTTAAATAAATCGTGAAAAACCATGATGACCTTTTCATGTGTTGAACATTTTTCAATGCCAGCCTATTGCATGTTGACCGTGTCAATGATGACTTTGTGCATGTCTAACTTTTAGGGGGGTATTCAATCCCGGGTCACAACTGTCGATCTGGCCCGACAGCCGTGACCCTGGCCTGTGTTCGTTTTGTTCGACCGCAGATCGCCAGGCGAGATTCAATGTCCCACTTCGCGATCGTCGAGAAGGGGGCGTGTCTGCGTAAACGGCCGTGGATTGACGTTATTTGGCCGCGATCGCGTTAATTCACGCCCGAAATCAACAAAACGGGCCCAACTGCTTTTAAAGTCGGGCCCATTCTGTCGATCTGCTTCTTCAATGCTGTCTGGAAAGACAGCATTGAATAGGCGTTCACCACTATTTCACCCATCGTAAATAGTGGCCCAGATTGAATACCCCCCTTAGTGGACATTGAGGGTTATTCTAGTTCACTCGCAAAGGCACAAACACTCTCTAATGGACAAAACCATGTTGCACTGCAGGTGGGGCAGATGTAACATGTGAAGAGAGAGTTAGATTTGGATAAGGTTTGTACCTCAAACTGATATCTATATTGCAGTGTAAAAATAAAGCAGCCAGTAGTTACCCTGCACAGAAACATAAAAACAAATCCAACTCTCTCTGCACATGTTACATCAGCCCCACCTGCAGTGCACATGGTTTTTTCCATTAGAGATTGTGCCTTTGTGAGTGAACTATAATAACCCCCATTGTGTGTGAGCCATCAGAATATCCCAAGGATTGTGAGGTATTACATCTCAAAAGAGCTTACAGTGTTTATGTGTTTCATATGTTCTGTATCTTGTTCAGTGTCTTCTTAACCACATGTCAATCTATGTAGAGCACAGGCTAGGCAGTCATACTTAACTTTAGGCAGGCCTTAAGAACCCCAATATTTTTGGCTTCTGTATTATGTAGGGGCACATACAAAATGCTTCATCTCAGTATGAATTATTGTTGCACCTGTCTTTAATGCTATGTCATTTATTACAATTTTCCTTATTATTATTCATCTGAGAACAGCCTAAGATCTACATAACATAACGTTTCTAATTAAGGTATTTAAAGTCCTGCTGTTAGTCGCACAGAGAGTGAGCAGGTAATTAGAGCATGTGTGATAAATCTGTACAAATATCACACAGTGAAGCCTCAGTCCAGATCTGCATAAGTGCTGACGGGTGAGAACAGATAGTAACCGTTACTAGGGAAGGTACAGCAGCACGAAGAGGTGAAACCAGGGGCAGTGATTACATATGTCTCATACATGTTACCTAGCAGAACCATATTGCCTAAGCAAAAAAAAAAAAATGTCTTTGTTTATCGTAATCAGAATGGAAAATATAGTTAAAGTCAATTCAGAAACTTTCATGGCAAAATTTGAAAGTATTTCATATATTATTTACTGTGTGCCGACTATACAAATGTGTTATCTAAACCCAGAACCTGCCCGCCATGTTAACTGGAAATCACATGCACCAGTTTTTTTAGGGATGCAGTCAGAATACTAACAGGGGGGCACTGATGGTCAAAATCCCAATGGATCTCAAGTAAGTACTGGTCTTGAGCTTAGGTGCGTGATGGGGAGATTAGGGTTAAATTGTGAGAGGGAATGGTTAGGGTAAGGCTGCGGGATAGGGAGGGGGATGTTACGGCTAGGCTTCAGGAGGGTTGTGGTAGGGTAATAATATTTAATGCGATCTAGAGAGTTGTTTTGGTACCTCCTCATAATAGCCATGTAACAGCCATTGGGCAAATCTGAATTGGAAATGGCCCTACAGTAGGGGCCTTATTCTGGTTGACTCACTCGGGCGTGAATTCGCACCCTTACGAGTCAACCAGAATACGCCCGGTGAATGGTGGTACGCCCATCCCCATTCGCACACCAGGTTGGTTCATCCGGCACCCAAATGGATGTTTTAAATAAACAACCATTCGCATGCCAGTGGGAACCTCCCACTTCTTTCGATGGTCACCGACCATTGAATGATCGGAAAGTCACATGCATATGTACGGGTGGTCCAGACCACTCGTACATATGAACGAAGAAATGCAGTGATATGGGCAGGCAGCTGATATCCGGTTATGTCAGCTGCCTGCCCCCGCACGTGTGTCATGACCGCATTACCATATGTATGCCCAGCGTTTTCTTGGGAACGCCCATGAAACGCTGGGCCTATGCATATGCTAATGCCTCTGACCAGCACCCCACACCCCTCTCCGCCCACTGCTCGGAAGGCAGGAAGCGTGCAGTTGGCAAACAGATTAAGCGATGAGTTAGCACACTTCCAGCGTACTGTATGCACATGCGCAGAAATGCTGGTGCGCATGCACATACGCAAAACATCGGCCCCCGTACGAACAAACGGCCTCAGCGAATGAACCAGAATAAGGCTCTAGGAGTCCAAATTGACAACAAACTGGGGTGCAGGGCTAAATGTCATTGGGCAGCCATTAAGGCCAACAGGATGCTAGCTGTATAAATGAGTGCATGGAATGCCAATGACCAGCCTGGAATACAAAATGCAGTGGGCATGTTCCCAATACAAGAGATCGGGATACAAATAGCCCACACAGTTAATAGAAGTAAAGCTGTGTACACACGCTTAGATTTTTCCCTGTTTTCAATTCGATTTTACTTATAGAAGCAAAATCGAATCCACATCGAATGGTTTTTAGAGCACTTTCGATCTGCATTCGATTCGATGCACGCTCCCATTTTCTCAAAATCGAATAGAAAAATCGGTACTTATGTAATATCTGGGCTCCCGTTTTTCTTATGAGACCGTGTCCCCTCGCAAGGCTCGCTGCGCTCGCCACGCTTCAGGCACAGTGGCTCGCTGCACTCGCCACACTATATAAAATCAACTCCATGCATAGTTGGATAGTAGGGGTATGAAAAAATGGGGTGCATTTAACATGGGAGCCCAGATAATACATAAGTACCGAAAAATCTACTGTGCAGCCAAGGAAATCTCGAATTCAATCCAGTAAATCAAATTAGTACATTGTGCCTACATTGTAAAATCGAAATCGAATCGAATGCAAAAGTACAGATCTAATGCCAAATCGAATGGGATGATCTAATGCCAGATCTAATAGAAAATCGAATCTAACATCAAATCTAAAGCAAATCTAATCGTGTGTACAGGGCTATAGAGTAGAAAAATGTAAGACAGAGGACAAGAGGGAGACCAGCCTTGGAAAAAGTCAGTAAAGTAAAGCTGTGTACACACACTTCGTTTTGCTTTAGATTAGATGTTAGATTAGATTTTCTATTCAGATCTTGCATTAGATCTTCCCATTCAATTTGGCATTAGATCGGTACTTTTTCATTCGATTTCGATTTCACAGTGTAGGCACAATGTACTCATTCAATTTACTGGATCAAATTCGAGATTTTCTTGGCTGCACAGTCTATTTTTCTTTTCGATTATGAGAAAACGGGAGTGCGCATGGAATCGAATGCAGATCGAAAGTGTCCTAAAAACCATTCAATGTGGATTCGATTTTGCTTCTATAAGCAAAATCGAATCGAAAACAGGGAAAAATCTAAGCGTGTGTACACAGCTTTAGCAGTATACAATATAATATGCTTAAATACTAAACTGGAATTTCCCCGGCCCATCAATAACAAATTCATGACAACAAATACATTTCATTATTTGACTAGAAACAAAGTTGGAGTTGTCACCTCATTCTTAAAGCATCTATGGATTTTTGATTGCTATAGAATGGCATGAAAATTGGCTCCACTACTTTTACAGCAACTAAAAATATGCCCAAGGAGAACAGATAATGGATAAAGATGGAAAGGTGCTACTAAGAGGCAAAGTACAAGGCAAATCCTAGAACCTCTTCTCAGAAGTGCCAACTCATGGAACAAGTCCATATGTGCCCCAAGCATTGCGAGTAAAGCAAGCCATGCGAGGGGACGCGGTACACTCATGGTGTCCATGTCAATCTAGCCAAAAATCGAATTTACACCTTTTGCTTGTGTCAACCTTTTGACCATGTTGACCTTAAGCATGTCAACATTTTCAAGTGTCAACGTATGGCCTGTCAACCATGATTTGTCGACCTAATAAGTGACCGTATGATCCTAGACCTCTACATTTTTCTTATTATCCTAGGCCTCTACATTTTTCTTATTATTCACCTGGTATAGAGCACATCTATTGGTACTGAAGGCAATGGGAGTACTGTACTATCCTTCAAGGAAACAAAAGGGTCCAACTACTAACAGTTTGTTCTAAGTACAAAGTTAATATGTCATGTACAGCTAAGGCAACTGTTAAGCTTTTCCTTTTTTTATGTTTAGTCCCCTCCTATATGTCCTCTAATAACGGAGTATTGAAAGAAGACATTGGGGATTGACCGGTCATTTACAATATTTATTTATTTTTCACAGGTCTATTTTTTTTTTTTTTTTTTACGGAAATGTTACCAAATTTCTGCAACGGAACGGTTATCTCCAGGGACACTGAGAGGGCCTGAGTGACAATCGCATTATACCCACAGGCATGACAAGGATTTGGATGGTTTGCCATGCAGGAGTAAATGTCTCTGCGTTGATTTCTTAACTCAGATAAACACAAATGTATTATGCTTAAAATATCAGCTATAACCTACAGAATATCTCTAGTTAATACAGATCATTTCTGTTTTTGGGAATGATTTGTAATCTTTTCATATGCAAATATTGGGATGTTGGCATTAGATCTGGTAGCTTTAAATAACGTAGATTGATGTGCGGTATTACCTTTAGTAAATTACCATGCACGTCAGTGAAGCTCCCTGATAGCAAAGTCCTTTTACTCAATTAAATGAACTCAATTTTGTCTTCTCCATCTCCAACAGTTACATTTCTGAATGTGGACAATCAACACACACATATGTATATATATATATATATATATATCATTTGCACATTGACGGAAGTATTAATGAGCAGTATTCACCAACCTACCTTTATAGTATACAACTATCGAAGACTGTATGGGAATGAAGATCATTTACAAAAAAAATGTTACTCTATGAAGTCAGTGTATCCCATATAGGGCTGATGTAATACAGTAAGTCCCATAATTTTCCCTATTGCTGAATATTGCAGCAACATTTGGTTGTTTATGCCATCACACTACTCTGAGTAACCAGCTGCGGCACAGTGACATCACATGCTTGTACATCAGACTGCAGATGTGCGGCAACCGTTATCGGAGAAGAATCCATTTTCAGAGAAAATCCTTAGAAAATAAATTTTAATATTGTAAACTAATGTTACAATGGCTAATACCATGGGTACTTGTTTCCTAGCACGGCCACACCGATTCAGATCGGGGTGGTCGTGTCGGAAAAATCGGGTAGATCGCATCGCATGCGATTTGGTCGCATGCGATGCGATCGACGCGACCGACCGATTTTTGACCCGATTTTTTTCATTGAATCCAATGTAAATTGGGTCCCTGGGACCCAATTTTACATTGGATTCAATGAAAAAAATTCCCAACCCCCCCAAATTTAAGCGCGTTAACCCCAGCCCACGATAGACGCCAACCCGAAGCGTGGCGAGCGCAGCGAGCCCGCGAGGGGCGGCGGTACGCGTCCTCCGACCTTTTCATGCCCTACTATCCACGTCGGCGTGGAGTGAGAATAGAATAGTGTGGCGAGCGCAGCGAAGCGTGGCGAGCGCAGCGTGCCCCGCGAGGGGACGCGGATACCTTCACAGGTAAACGCGTCCCTTCGCGGGCTTCACAGGTGTCCGCGTCGCCACAGACACCTGTGAAGCCCGCAAGGGGACGCGTATAACTGTGAAGGTATCCGCGGCCGCTCGCCACGCTTCGGGCTCGGTGGCTCGCTGCGCTCGCCACACTATTCTATTCTCACTCCACGCCGACGTGGATAGTAGGGCATGAAAAGGTCGGAGGACGCGTACCGCCGCCCCTCGCGGGCTCGCTGCGCTCGCCACGCTTCGGGTTGGCGTCTATCAGGGGGTGACGACGGGGACATCTATAATGTGAAATGGGTCATATTGGCCCATTTCACATTTTTTCACATTTTTACAGCATTTCAATGTTAAAAAATATTTTAACATTGAAGCCTATGCAAAAATCGGGTGCATCGCGTCGCATCGCGTCGGGACCAATGTTAATGGTCCCGACCGACGCGATGCCCCCGATATTTTACCTTTCCCGACAAGATTTCAATGTTAAAATATTTTTTAACATTGAAGCCTATGGAAATATCGGGGGCATCGCGTCGGTCGCGTCGGGACCAATGTTAATGGTCCCGACCGACGCGATGCCCCCGATATTGTCTCCTAGCCGGCAAAATGGACCTGATTTCAAAAGAAATCGGGTCCATCGGGGGTAATCGTGTCCCTTAAGTAAGGGACACGATTACTTAAGATTGTGGCCGTGCTAGGAAACAAGTACCATACCATGAAAATAAATCATAAGCTACAGTAACTGGATGCTGGAAGACTGTTATAGAGGTCCAAAATAGATCAAGCTCTGCAATTCATTGAGCATACACCCAGAGTCCCCCATAACTGTGCTATGGAGCCAGGTAATGCAGTCCATCCATCCACCACTCCACTATGCTGCATATCCCCAGCCTAGTACCATAAGCTATGGCTAAAATATGTGACCATGTAAAACAACTTTTGCTATTGTGTGGGTGCAGGTTGCTACAACTGTTGACAGGTGTACAGCAGCTACAAAAGGACACTCTTGACACTCAGACCCCATAACCACTGCCCCTTTTTCAATAGTGGAAGTCAGGGCTGCATTCAGTGGGGATTGCTGGAACTGGACTCATGATGACAAGCACGCCATTGTCAGACAAAGAAGCCTTCTGTAAAGCAAAGAGGAGCTAGATGACACAGGAGAAGGTAAGTGTCTGTGGGCTTCAGGTGGCTGTATGCAGAAAAAACAGAAGGTGACTAGTTGGTGAGTCCAAAATGTGGTGGCTTGCGAGACAGAAGGGGGGCTGGTTGGAGAAAGAAGAGGGGCTGGCTTGAAAAACAGAAGATGGGATGGCTAGAGGGACAGAAAATGGGATGGCTGGGGAGAAAGAAGGGGCAGTGGCTGCAGTGATAGATGTGAGGCTGGCTGTAATGACCGAAGTGGAAAGTGGTGCTGGCTGAAGCTGGATAAAGACTGGGGGTTGGAAAGATAGAAGGAAACTGGAGCAGCAAAATCACGGGGAGGAGGCTGAAAAGACCTGGAGGGGGAGAGTGTCAAAGTGACTACTGGTTCATTACTTATTCCCCCCCCCCCCCCCCCCCCATTTTTGGCAACAAAGCAAACAAAAAAGACGTACAACAAGATTCTCACGTGACATGGCATGCTAAGAGAGGCTATTTGGTTCGACTGTAGCCAAGATGTGTGAGGAGACATCTGTATCAGATGTCATGACATGTTATGCAACATACTCTTAGGGCGGCACGCGCTGGACAAAATATTGATCAATATATTTTTGTTTAAGCAGAAGTTAGCGGAGAGCCATACCGATGTTGTCAGTTCTGGCCCCACAATGTCTGATTGTGACAAATACTAGGTTATTATTGATAACCGCATTTACGATAACTGCATGGTAACAACTAAGCTAATCTACATTTGGGTACAACTGTCAGAAGATAGGTACAGCAAAATTTCAGCTGTAACTTCCTCCAATAAAACGTAATGTATATTGATTGTAACATAATTCTCTGTTGAAAAATGACCAGCGTAAGACTAGGGAATGGAATTTGACAAAATGAATGGTGCCTGTCAACTGCTTACCACAAACACTGCAGTTAAAATTTAATTTATTGTTGCTCCGTCCAACCCCCGGTCCCCTCCATCTGCCTGCCAAACCTCATAATCATAATCACCTACACAACACTCAATATTTACAGAGGCGATTTTTAGGTGTTTAATAATCATTCCTAAATCACTCATGAAGAAAACCTATAGGAAGAGAGAAGCTAAAAAACTGTGACCCTCCTCCACATGAGAAGGTGCATAGCAGAGCCGGATAACATCCAGTGAACTACAGAACACTCACATGACGTGTATAGAATAAGGTGGAGAACGGTTTATCGTTTTGTGTTAATTTACTGTGTCCAAACAAAGACTTTTGTCTAGATAATTCTCTAGTCCTGTTTCTCAGCTGCATAAACATGTCAGCCTAGCGATCAATGATCATATTATATGCAGCAATTCATCAAGCCCTTTATCTGTCCGCACACTGTTTGGGACACTTCACAAACACATCCTAAGAGGGCTTCAGCCTGATTTACTCCTGTCCATCTTTATGTTTCTATCCTATAGATTGAGCACCAGCTGGGTACTACTGTGGCCAATACATTAATAAAAAGTTGAGGTAGGCAGAATCAGTGTGTGTTAACAGGAGGAGATACACTTGTGTTACATTATGCTGGGCAATTAGCCAGAAACATGCCAAGGGAGATGCTGGGCACAACTCTGGGCAGAGTGCCAGAAACACGTGAGACAGAACATGGTTTCATAAAACGTAAAATCTCGGGCGTCCATGTTATATTATCATTTCAATTGTTTTGTGAAGACTTTTTCAAATGAAATGCATCAGGTTTGTCAGGGGATATATGAGAAACAAATTAAGTTCATTTTAAGTTTTTGATAAAATATAAAAAGCTTCTTCAAAGTTCACATAATATTGTTTTGTAATTGATCTGCACAATTGTTTCCTTATGCTATACTTATACATTAATTGAATTTGATTTTGTTATTACTAAAATGTCAACAAAGAGAGTAAACATATTGTTCCCATATTTTTGTACTAATTCTTCAAATAAAGTTGTTTAAAAAAAAAAAGAGGAAGCTTCTTTCCCATGATAAAAGGCATAATTAATTATCACTGGTGTCTGCTTAAATGAATAAACCATTGTTCTGTCATGTGGCAAGTTTAGTAGTGATGTCCCATATGCAGAATGTAGCACCCAATTTATTTATTCTCTGGAAATCATCAAGTGTCTTTTTTTCAATGTGACTGACTTCATACATACAATTACTGGAATCTAATAAATTATTTATCAAAAAATTCGACACCAGTATTAATATCGTGGCTTTAGTTTTATTAACTGCAAATGTATTCACTATCTACATAATTGGTTACAGTAGGGTAAACAAGGCCTGTAGACAGCTGCCATCTATGCTAACCTCTCTACAGTTTATTATTTTTCTTCCATTAGCATTGTTTTACTGTTACTGTTTACATTCAATTCAATTTTGGGTTCTGGAAATTAAATGTGATAATTTTTTAATTAATAAACTAATATCATTGTTATCACATCTTCTTTCCTCTGTATGGCTTATTGTAGTGCACCCAAGATGGCTTCCTCACCTGGTACGCTTGTAGATGGGAAGTAAAATACTTGGATCTGATTGTTTTGTAAGGGTATGCTGCAACTTCTACACCTTCTAGGTGTTGCCTATTCCATCCAAGGTAACCTATGTAACATGCCTAAAATGGTTGGCTTGCCAGGCACCTTTTGTGAGAGGATTATGTAACCTGTGGAACATATTTTTCAAAATGTCTGAACCAAACTATCATTACGCTCAATGAGTACTTTATCCACTATGTTCACAGTTTTTTAGTTTGTATTCTTCAGGCTGTAATACTAAACCTCTGTGCTATGTTTTCGATGCTTCTAAAGTGATTTTTGGTCATCCTAGAGAAAAGCGCTATATATAAATAGAATTATTATTATTCTATCTAATTAAGTCAATTTTAAGTTTCATTATGTTTATAACATATGTATAAAAAAGCATTACTTAGTCCAGGGGTTCCCAATCTTTTTCGAATCACGGCACCCCAGAGTATCAGATTTTTTTCAGGGCACCCCCTAGGCCCCCCAAAAATTATATAAAATTAAATAGATTGTGTTTATATGTGTTTCTTAGGTTCAGTTATTTGTTAAAGGGCATGATTTGCTTCTGATTGTACAAATATTTTATGATTGGCAGTCACCAGCACTGGTTTTGTCCATAAATAATTTGAAATGGTCCTAGACCACCAACCCATGGCACCCCTGCAAGTGTCCCAAGGCACCCCAGGGAGCCACGGCACACAGTTTGGGAACCACTGACTTAGTCTATATATGCCGTTTTATGTATGCTTAAATTACTTGTTATACAAAAATTTGTATATATGTTTATATTTCTTTATAGTAATCCACTAATGAGCATAACATGAGAACAACTGTGTGTGGAGCAGAGCTAGGAAAAAGCCAGTTCTCTCTATCTAGCTTCACTTATGTTTCATTACTGTACGATGTTACATTTTAGCTACCAGCTACTTTGATTGATCAGATTAAATCTACAGTACATCCACAGGTCTTTTTGCTTTGTTGCCTGTTTCAAGCAGCAGTTGCTTCTTGAATTCTTGTGATGCTCAACACAAAAACTTGAAAAATCCTTAGGCTAGCTGTAGGCTAAGATAAACTATTCTCCACACAGGTCTTCCAGGACCTCCACAAAGGCCTCACATGGGAAAGGTCAACCAGTTCCCCAAACAACTGTCAATGAGTGACTTGCCTGCTAATTACAATGATGTGGCTGCCATTAATAAATTAAACCTAGTTGTTATTAGTATTATAGTGATTTAAATTGAATTATTTAAGAGTATTATTTATAAGATTACATATTTTCACGGTAAAACTAATTTTAATGTAAAAACTTGAATTATAGACCCAGCATACTGGCTCTCTGTGAACATATGTTAAACACCAGTCAAGTCAAAGATTCCATTTCATTTCTAGAGAGAAGGTCTTGCACAGAAGAGTTTATAATCTCTGGGTTTAGGCACTTTCAACTACAACAATATCAATAACTCATTAAGATCCTTAGAGGGGGAACAAATGTGTGAGACTTAGAAAAGGGCCTTGATTCATTGTAAAAACAGATAACATCACTGCTGATGGAAGTACATTTTATACCACGCTGTATTAGACTTTGTGCGTTTGCTGTATCAAGTACAGACATGTCCATCCCCCAATCTACATTAAGGAAGACTCATTGATCTATTTAATTTGCTTGCAAAGCAATGCAGCACAAATCAGCCACCAAGAGAATATGATCTGTCGGTGCTCCTAGATCAGAGCCCAGCCACGTTAGGCTTTGTGCACATTCCAAGGCATATCATAACATAATGATACAAAATAATGCGGTTGCACGGAAACTTGTTCCAGATCTAATTCACAGACTCAATGGGAAATTGATCCTGTAAATGTAAAAGCTTAATTCTGATCCTATAGTGCATAACGTTTTGATACATCAGTGATAATCGTGACACATTTTAATTGATATTACTGCCACTCTTAGTCTATCGATGATTACAGCATATAAATGCATTAAACACTACATCATTTTGATGTATCTTTGAGACTGAAAGTTCCTTATGTCTGGACATTTAAAGAAGAATGCGTAATATGTAAATACAGTATTCAACAAATTAAAAATTGATTTCCAGATTTACATCAATGCAGATTTATTGCACTTGCTGGTGTAATTGCCATCTGTTTTTTTCTCCTTTGTTGAATGAAGTTCTTTCTATCATCCCCACTGAGTATTTCATCTAAGGCTTTCTATTCCCTAAACAGATGAAACGTGAAGGTCCCCTCATTAATATGTAATCTCCAAGGAGTGGAACTCTGCATTTCAATATCTTCCTATTTGCCATCACTTATGCGAATCTTGAATGCCAGATAAATTAAACATACCAGGTTGTGACTTCAAAGTGATGGAAATAGTTGATTACAGGGTTTATTAACAAGGCAATATTTCCCAATGCTGTTACTACTGCAGATCACAAGGGGGCCACTTCAAAGCTATTTGATATGAACGGAGAACATATTTGCAACAGGGCTGTAAAATGTAATCAAACAGTAATATCTAAGTTATGACACATTCGTTATGAAACACTGTGGACTAGCACTAAAGTGGCCAATTAGGTAAAGATAAGTGCAAGCTTTTTTCACTTTTCCACTATTGACCAATTACCCTCCCTTTCCACTAGGTGTGTGCCTTTTATAGAGTACTAACATCTCATAGGATGTAAGATGGTGATGAGCCAAATCATCTACCATTTGTCTATATAATTATGTATTTCTGTGACTTTACAGGTTTGGTATAATATCCCGGCGGTCAGGATCCCAATGGTAAAAATATCAGCAGCTTAATACCAACTGTCACAATGACTGATGAAATTTGGTGAATATTCTAATTTCAACCCTAACCCACCATTCCCACAGCCTAACCCTAACCATCCCCTTAGTGCCTAACCCTGAACTTAAAAGTAACCCTAATGCCCCATATACACGGGCTGAAGAAGCCTCCGTGCTGAGCAATGTAGTGCAGTACAGATCACTCAGTACACATCTCTTAGCACACAGTGATGTACCAGCGGTGTGTGCTGGGCGATCTATCACGGCCTGTATAATACCTCCTAACTTTGTGAATCAGGAATTCGGGACCATAGCGCGGCGTAAACGCCCGCCACGCTGGAAAAAGGGATGTGATCTATGCAAATAATGGGCACGGCATATGCATAAGTATGCCGCCGCCGGGCCATGCCCCTTTTTTGTCCACTATATTGCTGAATAGACGCTGTGCTGGGGGGGGGGCTCCCAACTGCCCCCCCCCCCCCGCCACGGGACAATTTCGGCCCCGGGAGGGACGCGGGACAGTCCCAAAAAAGGGATGGTCCCCCGAAATGTGGAACTGTTGGGAGGTATGCTGTATTTTCTGGTGAGAGTACACTGGCGATGACTTGATTTATACTGCAGGCTTGAAGGAACTAGCCTGGAGATAGTGACGGGCAGGACCGCACATCATATTCGCTATGGGGCATACACACTGCTTAGAATACAAGCTCAAATATCCCTGTGTGTATGCCCCATTACTCTAATATTAACTTAGGGATCCAATGGGATTCCGCTGCTCTTATTGTATCCTGTCACAATCCAGTCACAGACTGCTAGGAAGTTGAATATAACCCAATTTATATACTCTGTCTGTGTTAGTATGTACTTAGCTTGTGGTCCGTTGTCACTCTTGTATTTTGCTACAGAACCCTTGTGTTTCCTTATAAATAAATAACAATTAAATAAATAAAAAATATTTCAGTTAGCATAATGCCTAAGTGACATTCATTACAATGTCCTAGATCTTTCCTACACATTTTGTCTGACTTATATTACATTTCAACCTTTATAAACTTAACTTGGCAGCCTGCGCACTGTGAGCTTACACTCCTTCCACTTCTGAGGAGAGATCCAATTCTGCATTTAGAGAACTACCATGCACAGTTTGAAGTTGATATTTTCCTGAAGATGAAATTTTCTATCATCATAACATGGGAGATAAATAAATGTAAAGAAATCCGTTTGCATTGCTGTACAGAAATGAAACAGCAGGTGTTATACAATTACTCATATATTGACTTATAAATATCCTTTAGTGTCTGCAGAGAAACATCCCCAGATCTAAAGCATCTCATGCTATGTTGCCTTTAAGCCTCTTTTTTGTGCTTTCCAAATAATTTAGTGGATCTTTCATCTGAATGCAAATACATAATGAAACACTCCCAAGACACTCCTAATTACTATTGTACATTCATTGTGAGTCCTTCAATATAATACACAAACCTACACTTTTTTTACCTTAGGTCTGTGAAACAAATGCTCAGTGATGGCAAAAAATATACAACATTGTTGTTGTTGTAATAATAATAATAATAATAATAATAATAATAATAAAATAATGTTAATGTTTACAAGCTCTTTATAATCACCATATGTATAAGACTTCTATGTTTAATTTGCGATTGACAGAACTCTAATGATCAATCGATCCCCAAGGAACAGTAACTGAGATGCCCAACTATTGGATAATTGTGTCCCTTACTTAAAGTTATTGGTTAGGTAACAATCAGCACTGCATTCTTGTATAAGTATAATTGGTAAGTCAGGAACGGAGTCTTCTTATCTAGTTTATATTTGAAATGATGTTTCACTATCTTGTTATTTTTTTCTGAAAGTAAACAGCACAAAGACACCAGTGCAACTGTGATGAAGATTACCAAATTTTAAAACAAAACCAAGACAACTTTATCAAGACCAGTCTATCCAATTACAGGTTTTATATGAAAAGTTAACAAGAGGCAACCAAATGGTAGTTAGTGCACAAGAAGATTTCTTTTAGTCCTAGACCAGTACAGTATAACAATGCCAAGAAACATCATCTTTTTCCAGACTTTCCCAAAATTGGACTCCCACCTAATCTCAAAAAGGGATACTGTCGAATTGTAGACCCCAACTAGGTCGACAGTCATTAGGTCGACACCGATGGGTCGACACACAGCAAGGTCGACAGGGGTCTAGGTCAACATCGGTGGAGGTCGACAGGGGTCTAGGTCGACAAGGGACTAGGCCAACAGGGGTCAAGGTCGAAACATGCCTTAGGTTGACATGGGTTAGGTCGACATTCAAAAGGTGGACATGGGTATTTTGGCGTTTTTTTGAGCCGACATGTGCCGAAAGGCGGTATTTCATGCCCTACCATCTGCTAGGGCGTGGTGGGAGAATAAAATAGTGTGCCGAGCATAGGGTCGACACATAGCAAGGTGTTGACCTAATGACTGTCGACTGAACGATCCCAACCCCTGAAAAACTATGAACTGGAGCAATAACAAAAATATTACCCAATCTGTCACATGTCCATGGTTTTCTTCCTTCCAATATCGAGTACCTATTCTTACCATCCCATATCCTGCTCTAGTTTGTATTTATTGAGCTTCTATTCATTAGCTTAAAAGTCCCTTAGCTGAGGTGTCAGCAGGGCCCATGGGAGACCTCATGAAAGCCTTACTTCCACTCTTGTATCCCAAACCAGCTGTCAGTCAGCTGAGGCCATGCTCCGTCTACAATAAAACTAGTGATGCCCATCATTCTCCACCAAGGAACAAAGTGCACTGGTTTGGAAAAGCTTCAATAGCACTACTTATTCAGCCACTTATGTGAAAATGTCAAAGTACCTAAGGATAAACCATCATGAAAGACTCTCGAAAAGCTGTCTGATATCATTTAAAGCTTCAGTTCCTCTAATTTCCTTTAAGGACCATACAAACTATTTATATTTTTCATATAATCTTAAATTATCTGTAATTAAAATTCAAATGATAAATATAGTTTGAAAACTTTCGTTTCAAAAGCATCATAAAAAAGACTGCAAATACCCAAACTGGCAATAAAAAAAAAGGTCTTTCAATAGATAAAAAAGTCATACTTGTCTCTAGAGAATGTAATTCGTATTTCCATTTAAATATTGGTACAATTACATGAATATTATATAAAAAGAATAAATATAAAACCTCCTAACCATGAATATGTCGGACACATTTAAAATGACATGAGTCTTGAGTTTAAGAACCTTTGAATATTCAACAGAAAGAATAAATAGACATAGAGCAGAGAGCCAGAAAACGTTTGTATAGTCTAGCTAATTGCCTAGGATTCTCTCTATGTTATACTTCTAATTCTTATAGGAAACCCCTGTCCGGTCACCAGATCTGTTTCCCAATATGTGCTCAATTATATCACCAAATCTGAAAGCATTCCACAGTATTATACATATCAGAAACAGAGTATGAAAACTACAACAAGTAGTTGTGCTAAGCATGTGCTAAGGCTCAAAGAGAGATAAAGTGAATGGAGATAATGTACCAGACAACCAGTTTCTGGCAGTCATTTTTCAAACACACTGTCTGTAATATGGCTGTTAGGAACTCATTGGCTGGTACGTTACTTGCGTCTACTTTTGTGGGTATGAAATTACCTGTGAAAACCAATCTCGGGTAATTGCCTTAAGGTGCCCATTCACGTGCAGATTGGGCCGTGCGTTTGAGCTTAAATAGCATCGCATTGCATTGCATTGCATGCGTTGTGCATGCAATGCAATAAAAATCAAGTGTACTCTTTACCTAGCACGGCGCCCACGATGTCCATCGCGGTCATCGGGGGTAAAAAATCGCGGGCATCGCATGCACTAAAAAATCGGGTGCGACGCGATGCCCGCGATTTCCCATAGGAATCAATGTTAAAAGTGTGATTGGACGCGATTTTACTGTTCAATGCCTCAATGCCCGCGATTTTTCCATAGGAAACAATGTTAAATGGGCCACAAAGCCCTAATAGTCCCCCTGAAGTCTGCAATGGCCCCCACAATTGTTAACGCCACCCCACAATCAACGTGAACCCGAAGCGTGGCGAGCGTCCTCCGACCTTTTCATACCCCCACTATCCACGTCGGCGTGGAGTTGAGAATAGAATAGTGTGGCGAGCGCAGCGAGCCACCGAGCCCGAAGCGTGGCGAGGGGACGCGGATACCTGTGAAGCCAGCGAAGGGACGCGTTTACCTGTGAAGGTATCCGCTGCGCTCGCCACGCTTCGGGCTCGGTGGCTCGCTGCGCTCGCCACACTATTCTATTCTCAACTCCACGCCGACGTGGATAGTGGGGGTATGAAAAGGTCGGAGGACGCGTACCACCGCCCCTCGCGGGCTCGCTGCGCTCGCCACGCTTTGGGTTCACGTTGATCGTGGGGTGGCGTTAACAATTGTGGGGGCCATTTCAGACTTCAGGGGGACTATTTGGGCTCTGTGGCCCATTTAACATTGTTTCCTATGGAAAAATCGCGGGCATTTAGGCATTGAACAGTAAAATCGTGTCCAATCACACTTTTAACATTGTTCCCTATGGGAAATCGCGGGCCATCGCGTTGCACCCGTTTTTTAGTGCATTTGATGGCCGCGATGCCCGCGATGGGCACCGTGCTAGGTAAAGAGTACCAAATCAACTACAAAAAGTATGTGCAGCACATACTTTTTGTACTGTGCAATGAGATGCTGCGGGAGTGCGCATCTCAAAGCACACATCGTGGCCCCGGAATCGGCATGTCTATGGGCACCTTTCCTTGGGCTATCCTATTAGATTAGATTTTGTGTCATCTGCCTTAAGGTGCCCATAGACGTGCCGATTCCGGCGCCGCGATGTGTACAAAAAGTATGTGCTGCACATACTTTTTGTACTTGCTTTTTGTCGCATCGCATGCTCAAGACAAGGATGCAATGCTATTTAAGCTCAAAAGGCACAGCTGAATCGGCACGTGTATGGGTACCTTTAGGCAGGTTAAGCAAAACCCCCCGTAAGGGGGGGGCTCAATCTAATTGGATAGCCCAAAATAAAGAATATTGGAGAAACATTGGGAAAACAGCAAAAAAACAATGCTGGTGCTAACTAGATATCCCTTTTTAGCTCTCTCCAAGGCTTAGTAAACATATTACATTTTAATTCCAGCTCAAAGATGTTTATGAAAACAGTAAGGCAAAACAAAATGTAACAGATGGCTTAAAACTAAGAATAAAATGTTTATATATAATGCAGGAAAGTGAAGAGGTGTGTCAAAAATCCCCAAAAACCTTGATAAGTGGCAACAAAAACTATTACTGGCCTATAAAAACATCAATCGCCGACGCAGTCGAGCAATGCTTAGGTCCGCGGCAACACTGGCTGGCAGCAGTAGGCAGTGACGTTCTGTTTTGCTAGCCTCTCAGAGAGCACAAATGCACAATGTACTTGAAGCATGAGAACAGAAAAAATTATAATACAGTGAAGAAAGGCTGGTAATATAGTACATTATTATTATTGGAGTATTATGGTAGGTCAGACATGACCTTTTTTGCTAAGTACTGCAAGATTCATTACTGGTCCTCTCTATGGAGAGTTGTTTTCATGGTCCTTCCTACATGCATTCATAACCTGTAAATAGACAGAAGGCTGTTGTTTTACAATACTTCCCATTACAATGTGGATGGCTTCCAATGCCTGACTACCCATCCTCCAGTTAGAGAATATGAAAAGAAAGGCAATAGAATGGTAGCAGTTTAATGATTTGTGCTCCCTCATTGATACTGTGCTGCATTTCAGTGTTAATGAATCCAGTCAAACATCTGTTCCTCCTCTTCCCACACAAAAGCTAGAAAGTCTTCATTTCAGCTGACTTTATGTGTCAGTTTCTACACATTTACAAAGCCGGAAAATGCAAATAACTACATGACAGTTTATGTCTCCAAGTCATGGTGACATCACGGTTGACTGACCTCAGATTTTATCTTATAATATAAATAAGCTGATAAAAATATTTAATGATAAAGAAAGACCATATGCTTTCACATATACCGATTTGTCGTGATACACTTTGCTACAGTCATGTCAAGAGCCCCTTCAAGACACATCAGCTCCCGAATGACTCGGCTTGCGCTGGTAATCTTTTTGCATCGAATATGCATCTTAGTTGGATTGCGATGCAACAAAACCACTTAATGAAACTGCAGTGATTACTGCTATGTAGCACTTGTACATTTGTGTGCAAATGAGTATACATCTGTATATGAGGTGCTATGATGCAGCGACCACTGATTTCTTTACATCACCTGTTACTTTGTACATTTTTAAAACTAAGGCCCTTATTCAATAAGAGACGCAGAAGTACGAAAATTGTATCGCCAATACTGCATTTTCGGGAAGTCGTCTGGATAACGCAGGCACATCTGGACTGGGTTTGGGGTGGTTGCGTGTTGTCACACAGAGCCGCTGCAATGCAAAAGGTGGTGGCAGTGCCCCGACCCTAATCAACGCGACCGTTGCCAAGGCATTGCTCCCTTAGCATGCTGGGCAACGCTTGCCCTGCATTGGGCAGCCCCAGCTTTAGAAAGCAGTAGCAGAATGTTGTTTAGCAGGATCTTCTATTGAACCCGAATAAGGCGTCAAGTCCCCGACCTCTGTTTCTGGTACAGGCTGAGTGGTGTTTTGCTGCATCTGCAGCCTGCTGTGTGACTTAGACATAAATTTAAAGAACTGCTTGGCATGGCTCACTGGCACCAGGCATTTTACACTGCATGGTGTATTGAGGCTAGGTTTATGAGGACACATATATATTTATACATATGCATTCACATACAGTATATTTGTGTATGGGATGCGGTTTTACATCTGTAAATTTGTATATATACTGTATAGCCCTCTAAAAAGTAGTGTGGCGGCACTCATTCCCAGTTTTACCCCTGATGAAGTCTTAATGACAAAACGCGTCAGAATTTATTCTTGCAATAAAAAGACTATTCATCTTGAAATGGACTGTACATAATTATTGCAAATATATCCAACATTGAACACAAGGAAACGATCTCCAGAATCTATTTCTGATTTTATTGTAAATTGGGAGGTACATTGTACGTATCAGGTTGCGCACCCCAATCGTTCTTCTTTTTTGTTGTATTTGTTTACTGTTCCTCACTAACAGGAGGAATTTTGGTGGTGCTGAATACAATATTAAGCGAGTCAAACCCTATATCTTGTATATATATATATATATAATATAGATATATATCTATATTATATATATATATTTAGAGAGAGAGAGAGAGAGAGAGATTTTGTATTTTTACTGGTAAGGAAGAATTGTTCTATATTTCTGAAGAATAATCACATCCAAAATCCACCAGGACTTATACAAAAATAAAGGAAAATTGCATGGAGGTTACACACAGAGAACCCAAGCATGATATATTTATAATTTCCTTAATAATGCTGTTCTAGCGTTTACCAAGGTTCCCCATGAATAACTGTAATAAATGTATGTCGCTCTCATTATAGTTTCTCAGTGTTTTGCGTTTTTTTTACATTTAAACAATTCCTAATATGCAACTATGTATTTTATTCATCCACCAAGATAATAAAGGCCATTTGACTTAAATACTTGTCATACAAGAATGGAATTTTGGCCCATTAGTATAACTAAACACTGCTTCTATCTTAAAGCAGACATCATAACCAGAAACAGGAAGATATAGATTGAGAAACTTTGCATACCTTAATTATCGTCTCAAAAGGTCTGCATAATCCAGAAATATATAGCAAATTATAAATGCTTAACATGAAATTTAGATGTCTTAAGGCCCATACACACTGGGTGACTTTGAGTTGAAAGCCGCTAAAGATAGCCTGTTTGAGCGGCTTTCAGCTCAAAGCCGCCCAGTGTGTATGCCCCAGCGATGAGCGGTAAGTGCTGCTGAGCGCTCCCGCATCATCGCCAGGAAAGCCGCTCATCCCATGGTAATACCAGCAGATAAGCGGCTTTGAAGACGGCTTTGCATAGCTCGGCGCTATGCAACGCCGTCCTACCCTCTCCGTCAGCGCTGGGCAGGGGGAAAGCCGCTCAGTGTGTATGCACTGAGCGGCTTTCCCCGCAGCGGTGATTGTCATCATCGCTGTCCATACACGCTGGGCATAGTAGCCCAGTGGGTATGGACCTTAAGAGTAAGGAAGTTGGTACTTCTCTGTATTTGGTTTTAGTAGCACAAGAACAGTGCTAATAACATAAAAGCAGTTGTAAAGCTTTGGAGCTTAATTCCCCCTTGAAACAGTCTGCTACCCACGAAGTACCGATGTAAGTGCAGGCTCCGAGTGGGTCCCCACCTCTCTGGCAGAGCAGTAGACTTAGGTTTTGTGCTAAAGTATACTGCATATGCGCAGGTCTTCAGGAACACAATGTCAGCTCCTTGATCTTGGAGACCTATCTACTTCACATGCACAAATCTCCAGGAAAATGACTGGCTGCCGCACTAGCAATCGTGGACGCGCGAGTGACTCCAACATTCCTTCCGACAGGAACTTGACAGTTGTTATTTAACTGTCGTGTTTCGGAAAGTCTGAAAATCAGCGAAAATGTCACACGTAGCCGCGACGGAGCGCGGCGGGTACAGTACTCACCCGTCCGCGCCCGCCGCCGGCTAGCGTGTGCAGGCTCCGGTCTGCGGTGTGCGGGTAGCGGCAGCTCTGGGTAGGGATGGCAGCAGTAGTGGTGCCGGGAGGCCGGCGTCGCCATCTTGGTTGAGGGCAGGAGACAGATTGGCCCAGAGTGGAGGTTCCCTCCTCATCCTGTGCTGACAGCCAATGGCAGCCATCCCCTGGGGATATAGGGGATCTGCCTAGGCTGTTCAGTGTCAGTGCAATGAGTCTTTGGAGTCATTCACAACTCCTAGCTGATTCCCGGATCCTGGCTCTTTCTCTCCTGACTCTGGTGCCTTGCTCCCTGCATCTTGCTACAAGGAAGTTTTCTCCTGACACCAATGCTGCAAGTCCTACCTAGTGCTTGTTCCTGCTTGTGTCCCAGAATTACCCTGCACAGCTTCCCGCTGTCCTCCTTCATACAACTCATTCATTCCATCATCTTTCAGTCATCCGGATCCATTTCTTCTGTCATCAAATCAACCTCCTTCCGGATCCTCATCTATGTACTCTGGATCACCAAGTATACGTTTCCAGATTTCCCTGCCCGTTATTAGTATTGTGCTGGACTCTATTTAATTTATTACAACTGTCACTTAAAGAAGTATTTGAGTGAAGTTTATCATTTATGAAATCCGTTATTAAACCTGCACGTTTCAATCCTACTCCTCCTGGTCCGTCTCCGGTTCCTGTGCACCACACGACTCCATCCAGCCCTTTAGCCGTGACAGTTTGCACTGACCCGATGGAATCGGGTGAAGCACAGGCCTCCATGACGGATGTTCTTCAAGGCATCATGGCTCGATTGGAACAAGTAGAGACTACCCAGCGTCAAGTGGCTCAATTTCTCCAGACCTTGTCATCACCTCAGGCGGCTCCCTCAGTTTCAGCAGCACCAACCTCCGGAGCTTCGGCCCCTGCTGCTCCCCCTGGGCCAGCTGCTCCTCACCAGCTACACCTGTCAACCCCCAGTAAATATGACGGGTCCCCGAGGGGGTGTCGAGGATTCCTGAATCAATGTGACGTCCATTTTACCCTCCAGCCTTCCAATTTCCCCTCTCCCAAGACTCGGGTGGCTTACATCGTGTCCCTACTGGCGGGTCCAGCCCTGGAGTGGGTGTCCCCCCTTTGGGAGCGTGCGGATCCCATCCTCAATAACTATGAAGAATTTGTGGCATCCTTCCGTCGCATCTTCGACGAGCCTGGCAGAGTGTCCTCCGCAGCCACGGAGATCCTAAGGATTCGTCAGGGCAGTCGCCCAGTGGGACAATATGTCGTACAATTTCAAACCCTGGCTTCCGAACTCAGATGGAACGAAGAGGCTCTCGTTTCTGCCTTCTGGAACGGCCTAGCCGGGCGCATCAAGGACGAGTTAGCAACTCGCGATTCTCCTTCCACCCTGGCTGAACTCATTTCATTATGTAACAAAGTCGATCTGCGACTCCAAGAACGCCAACTTGAGAGGAATCGCTCTGATCGCCTTCGCCCTCGATTTCCTTCCAATGTCGCACCAGCCTCCAAACCAACCCCGCCTCCTGCGGTGTCAACAGATGAGCCCATGCAAATCAACCGCTCCCGTCTCTCTCTCGAAGAGAAGTCCCGAAGACGGCGAGAGAATCTATGCATGTACTGTGGCTCCTCAGCTCACTTATTGGCTTCCTGCCCGCTGCGGCCGGGAAACGACCGCTCCTAATCTCCCCGAGGGAGGTCCGATTAGGAGTCTTGCTTCCATCTCCCTCTTCTTCTGATTCCACCATTCCGGTTACCCTTGTGTGTCCCCAAGGGAGAAAAAGAGTTCAGGCCCTATTGGACTCTGGAGCAGCGGGAAACTTCCTTTCTTCTTCTTTTGTTACCCAACATGCCCTGCCTGTGCAACCCCTGGATCACTCGCTGGTCCTCACTGCAGTGGATGGGAGTCGAATTCGTAGTGGACAAATCACCCATCAGACCACCCCGGTGACACTGCTCATAGGAGCTCTACATCAAGAGACCCTCGAATTCTTCATTCTTCCACAGTCCTCACACCAAATGGTCCTGGGCCTTCCCTGGCTCTCCAAACATAACCCACACATCGATTGGACCAATATGGAGGTCAAGGCCTGGGGAACAGATTGCCAGTCTACTTGCATTCCTCAGATCCTTCCGGTCTACCAGACCCATCCACAACGTGAGGGTAACTGTCCTTCATCCTCTTCAGCTCCACCCTTGTCGATACCCGCACCATATCGTTCATTTACAGATGTATTCAGTAAAGGTGGTGCCGACACCCTGCCTCCTCACCGTCCTTGGGACTGCCCGATAGAGCTGGTGGCCGGGAAATTCCCTCCTCGTGGCCGCATCTATCCCCTGTCGCTACCTGAGACTGAGGCCATGTCCTCGTACATTCAAGAGAACTTAAACAAAGGTTTCATTCGACCATCTACTTCTCCGGCCGGGGCCGGGTTTTTCTTTGTGAAAAAGAAAGATGGCGGTCTTCGGCCATGTATCGACTATAGGGGCCTGAACGACATCACCATTAAAAACCGCTATCCCTTACCCCTTATCGCAGAACTATTCGACAAGATCAGAGGGGCAGCAATCTTTACTAAATTGGACCTGCGAGGGGCCTACAATTTGATCCGGATCCGTCCAGGTGACGAGTGGAAGACGGCTTTTAACACGCGCGACGGCCACTATGAATACCTGGTGATGCCCTTCGGCCTTTGTAACGCCCCCGCTGTCTTCCAACAGTTTGTAAATGATATCTTTCGGGACTTGCTGTACCACTCCATCGTAGTCTATCTAGACGATATACTCATCTTCTCTCCAAATCTCCAACTTCACAGACAGACAGTGTCCGAAGTCCTACGACGTCTTCGCCAAAATCAACTGTTCTGCAAGTTGGAGAAGTGCGTTTTTGAGGTCACGTCCATTCCATTCTTGGGTCACATTCTCTCCGCCACTGGGATAGAAATGGACCCAGAGAAGGTGAGAGCCATCCAAGACTGGGCAGCCCCCACAACACTCAAAGGAATTCAGAGATTCCTAGGGTTCTCAAACTATTACCGGCGATTTATCCGGAACTTCTCTACTATCGCTGCTCCCCTCACTGCTCTCACTTGCAAGGGAGCTGATCCAAGCCGATGGTCGCCAGAAGCATCCTCTGCCTTCCAGCAGTTAAAGAGAGCATTCATGACGGCACCAATCCTCCTCCAACCAGACCTCGACAGGCCCTTCATTCTCGAGGTGGACGCATCCTCGGAAGGGATCGGGGCCATCTTGTCACAAAAAGGTGAGGATCAAGAATTACACCCTTGTGCCTTCCTCTCCAAAAAATTCCTCCCAGCAGAGAAGAATTACCCCATCGGGGAACAGGAGTTGCTTGCAGTCAAAACTGCGTTAGAGGAGTGGCGATACCTTCTGGAGGGGGCACGACATAAGATCACCGTGTATTCAGACCACAAAAATCTGTCCTTTCTTAAACAGGCTCAGTGCCTTACTGCCCGCCAAGCCCGTTGGGCCATGTTTTTTGAACGCTTTGATTTCCAAATTAAATTCCGACCTGGAACCACGAATACTAAGGCAGACGCTCTATCCCGCTCCTTTGAGACGACCTCTGACCTAGAGACACCTCCTCGTCCAATCCTCGATCCGCTGGTCTTCGCCCAAGTAACCGTACAGCCATCTCCTCCTCCAGGTAAAACGTTCGTTCCCCCCGAACTTCGCAAGAAAATATTGTCATGGGCACATTCTTCCCGCTTCGCAGGGCACGCAGGAGCACAAAAGACCTTGATGTTCCTGTCACGTTCTTATTGGTGGCCAACCATCCGCCACGACGTAACCAACTTCGTTGCCTCTTGTGTAAGATGTGCTCAGCATAAAGTGCCCAGAACAACTCCCGCTGGTCCTCTCCGCCCTCTAACCATTCCCACAGAACCATGGACCCATCTGTCAATGGACTTCATTTGCGAACTACCTCCCTCAAAAGGTCATACCGCAATCTGGGTAGTGGTCGACCGATTCTCGAAAATGGTCCATTTTTTCCCACTAAAAGGTCTCCCCTCTGCTCCAGTACTGGCTCAGCTATTCATCTCAACCATTTTTAAACTTCACGGACTGCCCAAAGAGATTGTATCCGACCGCGGAGTACAGTTCGTTGCAAAGTTCTGGAGAGCTCTCTGTGCCGCGGTACAGGTCAAACTCAAGTTTTCCACTGCCTTTCATCCCCAGACCAACGGCCAGACAGAACGGGTGAATCAAGACTTGGAGGCCTTTATCCGACTGTTTGTCTCGTCTTCCCAAGATGACTGGGTGGATCTTCTCCCGTGGGCAGAATATATGCATAACAACTCCTATCACTCTTCCTCCGGAACCACCCCCTTCTTTACAGTATTCGGCAAACATCCACGATCTCCGGATTTCTCAGAATTATCCTCTTCCGAAGTTCCTGCAGCAACCACTTCATTACAACGCTTTGCTAAAATCTGGTCGGATGTCCACACCGCTCTTCTTAAATCTTCCGCCCGATACAAGAGGATGGCAGACAGGAAAAGAAGGGCAGCGCCCAGATTGAAAGTCGGAGACCGGGTATGGCTGTCTACCCGCCATATACGCCTCCGTCTGCCCTCTATGAAGCTGGCTCCCCGGTTCATTGGGCCATACCCTATCATCCAAGTCATTAATCCTGTCGCTTATAGACTTCAACTTCCTCCTTCCCTAAGGATTTCGAATTCCTTCCATGTGTCCCTCCTCAAGCCTTTAAGGTTGAACTCTTATCAAAAGAAGATACCCAAACCGCCCAAGATTAACTCCGAAAGTGGGGCTGAATTCGAGGTAAGACGCATTATAGACTCTCGTTGCCGCAATTCTCGTACCCAGTATCTGGTGGAATGGGTTGGGTTTGGTCCCGAAGAGAACTCTTGGGTGGATTCCATTGATTTGCACGCTCCAAAACTGGTAAAGCAATTTCTCCAGAGAAATCCGCACAAGGCCCATAGGCGCCCTGGGGTCACCCTGAAAAGGGGGGGTACTGTCACACGTAGCCGCGACGGAGCGCGGCGGGTACAGTACTCACCCGTCCGCGCCCGCCGCCGGCTAGCGTGTGCAGGCTCCGGTCTGCGGTGTGCGGGTAGCGGCAGCTCTGGGTAGGGATGGCAGCAGTAGTGGTGCCGGGAGGCCGGCGTCGCCATCTTGGTTGAGGGCAGGAGACAGATTGGCCCAGAGTGGAGGTTCCCTCCTCATCCTGTGCTGACAGCCAATGGCAGCCATCCCCTGGGGATATAGGGGATCTGCCTAGGCTGTTCAGTGTCAGTGCAATGAGTCTTTGGAGTCATTCACAACTCCTAGCTGATTCCCGGATCCTGGCTCTTTCTCTCCTGACTCTGGTGCCTTGCTCCCTGCATCTTGCTACAAGGAAGTTTTCTCCTGACACCAATGCTGCAAGTCCTACCTAGTGCTTGTTCCTGCTTGTGTCCCAGAATTACCCTGCACAGCTTCCCGCTGTCCTCCTTCATACAACTCATTCATTCCATCATCTTTCAGTCATCCGGATCCATTTCTTCTGTCATCAAATCAACCTCCTTCCGGATCCTCATCTATGTACTCTGGATCACCAAGTATACGTTTCCAGATTTCCCTGCCCGTTATTAGTATTGTGCTGGACTCTATTTAATTTATTCCAACTGTCACTTAAAGAAGTATTTGAGTGAAGTTTATCATTTATGAAATCCGTTATTAAACCTGCACGTTTCAATCCTACTCCTCCTGGTCCGTCTCCGGTTCCTGTGCACCACACGACTCCATCCAGCCCTTTAGCCGTGACAGAAAACGGCCGCGGATTGGTAAAAAACGTCCAAGAATTCAACAATCTGCGTCCGTTGCTGACAAAACAGATGCGGCTTGTACTTACATTCAGGATGCCAGCAGTTGGCATTCCAGTGTGGGTATCCTCAGTGTCGGCATTTCAGCACTGGTATTCTGGCAATAGTCAGCATGCTGGTATCAGTATTGTGACTGCCGCTAACTGCATCCTCATCGCACAGTATAGTATTAGCATACAGACAAGTTCAGCCAATCAGAAACCGCCACGAATAGTAGACAATATATTTCAGCCCCCCCCCCCCCATTAAAAAATAATAATTTGAGTAACCTTGGTGTATCTCTCACAAATCAGGGTGCTCATTTAGATGATCATGCATATAAAAAAACTGAAAATATCCGATGAGAACAGGATTGATTAAAATACATCACTAGACTAAAAGTAATTTTATGACAAATCCATATGCCTGGCTGTAGGCCAGGGAATTTATGGATTTCTTAAAGGCAATAGCTAAATTGGGATTGTATTTACTATGTTATTAAAATTGCAAGTTAAATTGTGATTACTCATATGAGCCCTAACATGCCACATATGGTGATATACTGTATGCTGGATAGAAACTAGACTCATTTCAATTGTTTGTCTAGATAGTTTTACATTCGTTACCAACACATCTCCTTGCTCCAGTAGTATTTTCTGGTATATTTAGCAATTGAAATATTACGCTCATTCCAGCTACTCAGCAATACCTCATTTCTGGAATCAACTTTTATACAAGCTGCCCTGGGTCATATAATTAACTTCAAAAACTGTTCCTCGCCACCGATACGATTTACAACTTCTAAGGGTACAAAAACACAGATGCTCTTATTAGGCAGTAAATATTATATTATTGAGGCGAGGGAAAACAAAGCGTGGAACACAGTCATATTTCTGAAATGTATTAAATTTACTTTAAATGGGAACAATAGAACAAAATGTATGCTTTCTATTTAAATTAATGCAAATATGTTGTTCCGTTAATGTGAGATTAATGATTGGAAAGTGTTTCTAACACTAATGAAATTATAGTTTTTGTCGGGGGAAGACCATTAAACTCACTCAGAAGTGCAATGTAATCACCACATCAGCACAAACTTAGAGCATCAAACAGTCTCAGAGGGGAAGCAGTGAATGAGCTACAGTATACAGTGTGCGTGTATATATTATATGCGCAATGCATGTGTATGTACAGTGTCTGTAACATCATTTCCATTCATTATATTAACATATACACACAAAGTATTTTACTACAAACAGATCACAAAAGCAGACAATTCAAATTGCATGAGGTGTCCACAGAGACAACCAACATATGTTATATAAATTCAAATACAAAATGACGTGAACCCCCCCCCCATAATATATAAGGTAACCATTACAGGTCATTATGAGGAATAAAAATGTTTGCTTGCCAATTTTCACACCTATATTGACACATTCACTTGGCACTCAAAGGGTTACGTTTCTTATTTACTTGATGTCTACATTTGTTACATTGAACTAAATATACATACCATATTTAAGTTGGGAAATTATAATATTTAAAAAAATATATTGATCTATGGACACAATTTATGATTTATGGATGATGGGAGCACTTGGCAGAATGAAGACATGAGCACATTAAATGACATAAAATAATGCAGTATTTCACGAGGCAAAAAGAAGTTTCATAAACTGGAAAAGGGGTATTAAAGTGGTAGGTAGTGAGAGCTTCCAAGAAACACTGTAATTACCCACTTCTAAGTACCCACATCCAGTACATTCCAAAGGGTAGATCTGGGTGCACGTGTAGGGAATGCGTCAATATGATTTGCATCATCAAAACCTTGCCCCTTGTTGAATAATGCTGTTTTTTGTGGCAACAAGCAGGGGGAGGGCAGTTATGACACAAAGCAGTGTCATCGCTGCACTACCCACTTCATTGGTGCAGCCAGAGAACTCTACAAAATGTTTGCACTTTCTAGGATATACAGTAGGCACAGCTAATGCTGGCCATACAGATGGGGCAGGTCTCATCATTGCAGGGGATGGCAATGGCGATGCCAGCCGCCATCCCCCGCCACCCGAAATCTGTACGGCGCTTCCCCCTGGTCACCGCCAGCTTGTCGGCGGTCACCCGGGGTCCCCACCTGGTAATTTGAACAGTATTTAAAATGGTATATTACCGTTTTAAACCCCTTTCACACCGCACATAAATACCAGGTCTCAAGCAGGTTTGCAGTCTGAAAGCAGGACAGATAGTAGCTATAAGACAGCGTAGTGCATATGTAATGAGACGCTAATTACATATGTGCATATGTAATGAGTTCAGTGCATATGAATGAGGTGCTCATTACATATGCACATATGTAATGAGCAGATCATTACATATGCACTGCGCTCATTACATATGTGCATACATGATGAGCGGCTCATTACATATGCACTGCGCTCTCATAGCTACTGCCTGAGTCCTATATACCAGTTCAGAGCTGTTCACACTGCATAAAAAATGGCTCTGAACTGTGTAGGACTCGTGCAGTATACCGGTTAAGAGCTGCAGTGTGAAAGGGGTATAAGTGTTTTCGTCCATTTTCCTGGGATTATAAGCAAATTGCTTATTGTCACTTGCTCCCATACATTACCAGATTTTGAGTCCAACCAACCAAGTAGTTGGATGAAAGTTGGTCTAGTGTATGGCCAGCATTATAATGTGCTGCACAGACCATATATGTGCAAATTCAATATTGTTTGTAGTTCCATAGGGTAAATAAAATACAACTTCTTAGTAGTATGGGCATATCATGTTAATTATTGGGAATATAATTGTATATGTCTTCTTCAAATCAAAAGGTTTTTGGAATCCTTTCTTTTCATTAACATTGTTGTGACAAGCTCATAAATTGAAAGCACTGAATAATACAATGTAAATTTGTATTGCAGGACAAAGGGCCTAATTTGGACTTGATTGCTAATTAGAGAATTCGCAAATCGAGTATTTATACGACTGCGCATGTGTACCAATTGCACATGCTTAAAGGGAGTTAGCAATGGAAAATGCGTATTGATTGTAAATGCAATCATCTCTTTTGATGGACAGGAAGCCAGCATTTAGGGGTGGTAACCTGCCTGTGTCAGAGAATAACACTGGCCTGCCCAGGTGTTTTTGAGGAGGTTTAGTGACACTTTCACCCTGTCTCAGTTGCAGATTAGTTGAAGCCTCAGACTTACTTAATATTGCACAGATGTCAAAACGATCCATTCACAATTCTCTCGCAATTTAGCAAGGGGAGTCTTCTCTTTCTGTCTGGGTGGCAGCTTTCTCCTCGCAGTCTATTGCGAATTCTTACATTACCGATCAAGTCTGAGTTTTAGGTTTTGAATGTAATTAAAAATATAGCAAAAATAAATTAAATTATAGTAATAATTAAGAGAGTTTTCAATTTAAATAAAAAAACTCACTTTCCGCAATGATAATATACTGTAGATGATATCTTTGTGTTGGCTATTCCTTACATGTTTATATAAATCTGTAGATCCTTCAAGTGCGTATTACACATATATATTTCTGTTTGTTTACTATATGCATGTATAATATACATTTACAAACAAACCAAAATCTGCTGTAGACTGAAGTGCGTATGAAGGTCCTGAGAGGGAAGGGCGGAGAGGCCTGAGATCGGTTTACTGGTGAGTCATCTAATCACAGTGTAATGTGAGGTTTTACATAGACGTTCTGTTAAGCAATCCAGGATGGGAGAACATTTCAGTAGTGTGAATGCAATGATGATGCATTTTGATATGGAAAATACATATGGATAGTATAGTATTCAGAATACACTGCTCCCTGATTGCTAACTGACCTATGTACATATCCAAACAATGACATGGGCCGTTTGCTGAGGCCGCACTGCTTAGCTACACCCAATAAGGGGCATGTCATGTGGCTAAACACTGGCTCCTGGGAATAAGTCTGGGTAAATGTACTAAAGCTTCTAATTATGAAAATAGGTTATTTTGTCCATAGTAACCAATCATATTCTGTCTATCCTTTCTCTACTGCAACCTAGAAAATGACAGACAGAATCTAATTGCTAGTATTCTGAAGTTTGCAACATCCCAAACCAATGGTTTTCTAAAGCTAATCACCCATTTGTTACACCCACTTTGTTGACCCATTAAACCACAGAACTATCCAACTTTTTTATACAGTATGTGTGAAGTTAAACATTATACACCTATGGACACCCACCAGTTAGTCAATTGATCATGCATATGACAATATGAGAATGAACTTAGGGTCTGCATGGGTACACAGAGAGTAATATAAAGTCATTAGGGTTACAAATGCTCACACAGGCAGGTGAGACCAGACCCTCAGAAGGCCTACGGAAGGTGTACACAGATGCTCCGGCACTGGGTGGGGTGGGGGGGTGAGCGAGGTAATTTTGCAATCGATTTCAACACTGGTCTTTCTGTATTTTTGCCTCTCTCCTCTTTGCCTCTTGTTTCTTGAGACTGCATTGAGTACTGACTGTCATCCAGAAAAAACTGTTTCTAATTGTTGTATCCATATTAACCTTGTTTGATGTGTGTCATGCTTTTTCTTTATAAATAAACTTCTTTGAAATTGAACAAACACGATCAATCCTTTTGAGGAAAAGATACCAATATGAGAGTGAGGCATCCTCTTCAAGTATTAAAAAATCTCCGATGTGTACATATATCCTGTCTGCCATGTGAGAGGGGTACGCCTTGAGAAAAAAAGAACCTATTTAAAATCATGTCCAAAGATACCCTTATGTAATAATCATATTAACAGAACATGTAAGTCACGGTGTGACATCTCAATGTCTGTACTTAATTAGGACGATTGTTGCCCAGACCGTACTACATATTGGTTGTTTACTTGTTTTTTTTTTTTCTCTTTATACTCCTACTACTTAAAAGCCTGTCACAATGACGACTTAGAACCTATCGGCTCCTACCTAAAATTTTGAAACATATAAGTTTGGTTTCATTTTCTGGTAATTTGGTCTGTCAAGTGGCCTCGCTCACTGGTGAGGAGGATTTAGCCTTTATTATAGTGACCAAGGAGGGAGCACCAAGTAGTATACCATCCTGTTTTGTATAATCACCAGTCCCTCAGAGTTTGCCACACATTTTGTTTGCAAAAGTAATACAGACCCTATATGATAATAACTTGATTTGAAAATTATCTTTTTAACTAATACAAAATGAAGCAAATGATAAAGCTATTCTTTGCCTAACTAGGGGTAGTACGGATGGTGTAATGGTTAGCATTACTGCCTCACAGCACTGAGTTTGTATATTCTCCCCGTACTTGCGTGGGTTTCCTCCGGGTACTCCGGTTTCCTCCCACAATCCAAAAATATACTGGTAGGCTAATTGGCTCCCAAAAAAATGTAACCCTAGAATGTCTGTGTGTGCGTGTACATGTGGTAGGGAATATAGATTGTAAGCTCCAGTGGGGCAGGGACTGATGTGAATGGTCAAAATATTCTCTGTAAAGCGCTGCGGAATCTGTGTGCGCTATATAAGAAACTGTTAAAAAAGAAATAATAATAACTACCTGTGGGCTGGATATATTAGCTGACAGCAATACCAAATAAATAAGGCATTAATGGCTCCAATATTCCCTCCTTTTACTATTTACTTGGAAAAGGAGGAAATGTAAGGTTAGAAGTCTGAATTTCTATTTTATTTTCAGCCATAACATTTACTATAACAGGATAGAGAACTTGCACATACACAGCCTTAGCTAGATGTACAGGCAGGGCGAGTGCCAATTTGTAGCATACTACTTGCATTCACATATTAAAAAGAAGAGTATTTTCTGTGTCAGAGATCTTCCTAATGTAAAATAACATCTGATCAGGAAGTGTCCAATACTAATCTCATCCACATTTCCATTCCCTCATTGTCCTTCCACATTATCATAACCCTCTCATTTTCCACCTTCACCCTGGCTTCCCTCTGCTGAACAATTGTAACCCAGTGCTTGTTACTGCACTGCACACTGTCATATTATATTACTAGAGAAAAGAGGTTATTGTCCATTGTGATATTGTTATGAACAGCTCAACATATGAGGTTTCCATGGATTTCTATGCATGAAGGTATGGGGAGAAAAAAAATATATATATATATTTTTAAATGTCATTTCTACTTACTATTATGAATCACAAGCTATATGTTAGTATAATGGTTTATATCATTCCCCCTATGTGCTTATTGATTCTCTTATAATCATTAATATAACATAACTGTGTAGAGAATAATGACCCATATTGCAGAACCTTACTCAATCTACAGTTCCTAACTAGTTGGATTATTAAGGCATATGTCAGACTCAGGATACACATAACCACATCCAATTATCCCCTGTAAAGCGCAGAAGATTATGCAGGATGTAAATAAACATATTTACCAAATCGCATGCGATGCGAACGACGCGATCGACCCGACTTTTACCTTGGAATCAATGTGAAATGGTCCCTGAGTCCATATTTTGCATTGATTTTAATGTAAAATGCCCCAAAAAACACCCCATTTTCATATAAAACCCCCCTGATGTTTCAAATGCCCCCATTGTTAATGCCACCCCGGTATTGACGCCAACCCGAAGCGTGGCAAGCGCAGTGAGCCCGCAAGGGGCGGCGGTACGAGTCCTCCGACCTTTTCATACCCCTACTATCCCCGTCGGCGTGGAGTTGAGAATAGAAAGTGTGGTGAGCACAGCGAGCCACCGAGCCCGAAGCGTGGTGAGCGCAGCGAGCCCCGCGAGGGGACGAGGATACCTTCACAGGTATCCGCGTCCCCTCACAGGCTTCACAGGTATCCGCGTGCACTCGCCACACTTCGGGCTAGGGGGCTCGCTGCGCTCGCCACACTTTCTATTCTCAACTCCACGCCGACGTGGATAGTAGGGGTATGAAAAGGTCGGAGGACGCGTACCGCCGCCGCTCGCCACGCTTCGGGTTGGCGTCAATACCGGGTTGGCGTTAAAATTGGGGGGGGGGGGGCATTAACCATACTTTTAACACATATTCAATGTGAAATGGGCCATATTGGCCCATTTCACATTGTCACCTATGTAAAATGGCCAGCGACCAACCCGATTTTCACTTTAAAATTAATTTAACATTGTTCCCTGTGGGAAAATCGCGTTGATCGCGTCGGTCACATCGCGGCCCCTTATTAGGGGCCGCGATGGACGCAATCAACGCGATTTTCACTTTTACCGGCAATTGAGCTTGTTAAAGTCAGAAAATCGGGTCCATTGCGTCCATCGCATACCTTAAGTACCTTAACTTAAGGCATGCGATAAACACCGACGTGCGCTGTGCTAGGAAACAAGTACCGAAAATGTATGTGTAATAATTCCATTATTTCTGGTATCAAAGCTGGTCATTGAGAGTACTAAATAGCCCTGTACACAGATAACATAAACAAAGGAGGTAATTAATTCTAGAGCCAAAGGTACAATATGAAATAAAATTATATAACAAATATAACCAAATAAATTCTTACCTACCACTACAGACCCCAGAGTTCAGCATGCTAATACTTAAATCCAATTTATATTTTCGATGGCAGAACCAAAACGTAAAGCACCCAACGCTGAGTCAAACACAAGCTACAATGTAAGCGGATCTTGTGATGATGTATGCTTAGTATACACGGGCAGATTATCCCACTAGCATAAAGAAGTAGACCACTTCAGCCGAAGCAGATGCACCATTTACCTCACTGCACAAAAAGCACTGACATTACTCGCCTCAACTAACTCAAGTACTCATCTACAAGGGGATGTCTACCCTTGCACAATCCCCTGCTCCTGGGCAGAGCTCTACCACTGGATACCTCTAAGGATTCCCATAGTTACTTTTATTTTCGACCCTGGAAAGTGTTGGATATTTCTCAAAAGCGCAATCTCTAGTACTTATGGTAACCGAGGAGTGATCAGAGGGAGAAGGGAACAATTCTAGCAAAGCATCTTCACTTTTGAAAGTTCCAGCACAATTACTGTATCTTACGGTGCTGTAGTTTTCAATTTCACGGACCGCAAGAAAATGCTACCAATGGAGGCAGATTTCCTTTACTCAGTACTAAGCTGAATTAATTAAAGACTTCCTCCCAATGGTATAAAGACTGTTGAGTTGTTGATTTGATTGTTTTGTAGGTAATAAAAGGTCAACAACTGCCTAGAAAGTAAATGGTTGGCCTTTTGCTTCGGTCTCCATGAAAAACTTGATCCCATTTAAGTACCCATTTACCATTAAATGAATAAAATCCTTCTTCACTAGCACGGAACTGGGCATTAAGTTAATAGTATATTTTTCCTAAACATATATTACCTTAAGGTAGACCCAAAGGAAAGATGTAAGGGAGAAACAAGTGACAAGTGAGACATATGACTTCTTAATACTGCCTACCACTGCAACAGTAACTATGTCTAGGTAATGCAAGTCGGACTAATGGCCTTCTGCACAACTAACATTATTTAAATCTACCTTCTTCATTTCACTGAACAGAGGTCTCTATGGAGAGATGCCAATGTAGTGCACATGGCTGACTTTCTATAGTGGGTGATGTCATAGGAATGAGAGGAAATAAATCATGCTCTAATCTTCCCCATCCCTGATCCCCTATCTGCTGTGATAAGGCAGTTGTAAGTCCTGCAGGAGTCTTTATACAGAGATCAACTGCTTCTGTCTGTTATTCATCTCCCTAGGAAAAACACAACACAGGACAAGCAGAATGAACTAATGCAAATGGCCGAATGCAAATCTTATCCAAGATAGGGCTTTTCTTAAATGGAATTTGGAGAATCATGCCTAAAGTATGCAAAATGCCATTAACATAACAGTGCTCATGGTGGCTGTAAGGGGAGGCCTGTCATTTCTGAAACAAATAGCATTAATGCTGTATTTCTTTTTCTTTCTGATCATCTAGACATATATGTCTAGTGTCCGTGTGTCTCTGAAACACTGCCACCTGTGCAGTTAGTGAAACTACATCTCTTTCTCACACATGCACAAACACAGAGGCAATCACAAAGTAGCAGACTAGCTTTCGAAACATTTGCTTGGAACAGGCATACTAGTATATATATATATATATATATATATATATATATATATATATATATATAACGAATTTACAATGGATGGCCGGCACTCCAAACAGCTGAGCAATAGGGCCGGGTGCCCTCCCAGGGGGAGAGAGAGACAATCTCACTCCGGTATACAGATGCAGCACGGGTGGCACTCCAGAAATAACGACAATCAGACCAGTGTCAAATTACCAACGTTTCAAATGTTATATTAACATTTTTCACACCCTGATGAAAAATGTTAATATAACATTTGAAACGTTGGTAATTTGACACTGGTCTGATTGTCGTTATTTCTGGAGTGCCACCCGCATACCTCCCAACTGTCACGATTTTAGAGGGACAGTCACGATTTTCGGGTCCTGTCCCGCTGTCCCACCCGCGGCAGGCATTGTCCCGCTGCGGGGGGGTGGCAGTTGGGAGACCCCCCAATCTAGTAGAATAGACGCTGTGCGCATGCGCACAGCGTCCATTCTCGTATGAAAATGAGGTCGCGACGAATTAGCATAAGCCGAGCCCTCATTTGCATACGCCCCGCCCCTTTTCGGGCGCTCGCGCTTATTTCCTCAGGTCAAAAGTTGGGAGGTATGCACCCGTGCTGCATCTATATATGTATATATATATATATATATATATATATATATATTCATACATAAGCTCTCTTATGTTTTACAATTATCATTATTTGATCATTAGTACATAGTTAATATAATTTACATTTCAGGTCACTTCAACACATTTTCCATATTGAAGGGGTAATTTCAGCCTTAGTAACAGTGAGCAGACAATAATGTTTCCTACATTGTACTCAAGTGAACTGGTCTGTGTCTTCCTAGACTTCTGTCTTGTTATTAGAATTTAATGCAGAAATTGCAGTGCACAGAATAAAAGTTAATTATACGTGCATAAAACATACCAAGTGCTTCTTTATCTATCTTGGTGCCATCAGTAAAAAATGTTTCCGGTGTTTTTCATTGTTACAAAACACCAGAAAAGGCACTGTTCAAACCGATGTTAGTGAATAAGCCGTCTCAGTATTGACATAGAATTAATTCTCCGAGAACATAATGAACCGTATCAAATTATACTGATCTAAATTTTCTTGCTCAATGAAAAACAATCGGAAACTCTGCATATAATGAACCATTTAAACAATTTTGCTTTCAAAAGGGTTCAGACAGATCACAAGGAAACACTCTTCCCGCCACTGTATACAATTATGTTCCTAATGTCAGCAGGTCAGTGTGGAGGTGACTAATGCATGGGTAGTAAACGCCTCTATACAACAAATGTGCAGTCAAGTAAGTTACAGTATTTCAGTGAAGAGGGAATTTATGTATTACAGTATAAGAAATATCTTATTCTTGTAATATCCTTATTTATACCGCTTTTACACTGCCTAAACATTTTAAAAAATGGTATTTTTAAACAGTATTTAAAACGGGTCTGAGCCTTCACATTGCAGTAGATTACCGTTTTAAATACCGTTTAAATACCATTCACATCAGTCAACCCGTTTAATCCCCTGAACACGTTTCAAGGCAGAACGCAGGGGACAGCCTATCACAGGTCTGGAATCTGTTGTTTTTACTAAATACCGTTTCAGAGCCATTCTCAATGCATAAAAAACGGCTTTGCAAAATGTAGGACTCTGCTTTTTAAACGTTTTGAAATACTGGTTATCTTTAACCAGTAAATTAACTTTGGCGCTTTCCCACTGCAGCCTTAAACGTGTTGAAATGGAAAAAAACGGCAATATACCTTTTAACAAGTGCGTGTGAAAGGGGTATTACTGTACAGTTGTTGTATTATTATTTTATTTATAAGACACCAGCATGGTTCTGTAGCATCTTACAAAGTGGAGCAAACAAGTATCTACATACAAGAACACAACTATAGCTATACATAATGAAATTCCATACATTACAAAATGCTGTAGAAACACAGACGGAGGGAGGGTCTTGCTCGCAACAGGAAATATCAAGAGGGAATATGGGGGGAGATCCTCTAAGAATCTCCGCCCCCCCTTCGTCGCCCATCGCATTTATAATTATCGAATATGTTCTAACATATGCGATAATTATAGCAAAGGACAGCTCTTGCGTTAAGAGCTGTCCTTTGCGGTGAGAGTCGCCGGGTCCCAGCAGGTCCTGGCGGCTCCCCCCTCCCTCACACACCCGGCGCTGCTGCTGCGCCGGACTCTCCTCCTCCCTGCACCAGGAAGAGGATCAGTGCAGGGAGGAGGTCACAGGTCCGGGCAGCACAGCTCTGTGCTGCCCGGACACAGGTGAGGGGGCGATGCAGGGTGGCGTTGCGGGGCCGCGTTAACCCGGTGGTGGATGCTTAGAGCATCCCAAAATGCGGTAAAAACCCCGATAACGGGGTTTTTACCGCATTTCTTGTTTAGAGAATCTCCCCCATAGTCAGTGAAAAACTCAGCCAGGTACCAAAATTAGATTGTCTATAAACTTGCTTTACAGTATCTTATATTCTGTGTGTAAAAAAATGCTATATACAGTTGTTGGTATTATATATGAAAAAACAATAGCAAGTTATTGGAAATGAAATAATCTACAGTATTTTGCCTTATTGTAAGTAAACTAAAGCAACATGATAACCAATATTTAATGATGATAACAACAAATAAAATAAAAATAATATGGGCTGGTAAAAGGTAGTGAAAATTATATATACAGTACAATAGGGGACTATTTAATAGATTAACTTTCTAATTGCTGGCAGACAAAGCATAGATATACAATAACCGCACTATGTCCAGGCTTGTGAACCGTTTCTTTATGACCATAGAGGCTATTAGAGGAGAAAGAGAAAGTTGCTGAAATTCATATTTTCTCCTTTGTACATTTGACTGTACTTTGCTGTACTTTAATAAATGACCAGCAGCACATCTAGGCTATTCATATGCCGGGTCTTACTAAATGCTTGATGTGTCTGTGGTTCTCAATGTCTTACTTAAGTAATCCCAGGAGCTCAAGGTTGAAAGAACCACACAAATAAAACAACTGTTTTACAACAATAATGAAACAAAATAGATATTGCCTCTCAGTGATTGCTTGGAAGCTGCACTTAAGAGACGAGATATGTGCCACATTTTTTATATCCGTCTGCAGAACAAAGGGCTGTAAGAAGGCAATGCAGTAGCTACTGGTGAAAAATGGCACTTGTCTGACAGACCAACAGGAGTCATAAAAAACCTATTATGGCTTCAAATATTTATCTCACCATTGTGTTCCTTACAGCACCAACATATTCATTTACCCAAATAACTGGACACATTGCAAACCTACATTGTGGGGAAGCTGATGTTTTAACTTGCTTTGTCCATGTTCTGGATTCAGTAATATGCAACATAATTAAGTAATATTTCTGACAGGAATTGCTGAGGGAAGAATGCTATAGCCACCTTCTATAAAGGACAAACTGAACGAATAGCAATGATATTTATGGGTAGCACCATCCAAAGAGAGGCAGAATTGATGTTCTCATCTTTCCTACTGGGCCCCTAAACAAACCTTTCACCCCTCCTCCAGTCAGACCATTCGACAGAAAGTGATTCCAGACATATAGGCTAAGGCTAAAGTTTCTAACTGTAATGAGATTAATAAGTGGGCGCATATTCTTCTTCCCACCCCCTGCTCCTCTCATCTGGGCAGTCAGAATATTCATCCTGTAATTAGCCTTCAGTGAACAAAGTGTCCAAATGGTTTCTCTGTATGCAGAATGTGGGGGGACTACCCCAGTTACAAGAAGGTAATAACTGGATACTGGAAACTGTTGTATGAGGTTTAACCGAATGTTACATAGAAACATTATGCAGCTATTGGGGCAATTTTATGTTCTGCCAATACATGGTTCAGGAAATTGGGTAAATCCAACATTTTGGAAATCTTCATTTTGCAGATTCTGACCAAAAAGATCGGTATCCAAGAATCCAGGATTCCCGGGATTGGCATCCATAATTGGGAAAAAAAAATTCTGCACAATCACTTAACAGTGCGGCGGCCAGAGCGGGAAGCAGGTGTGGTGCACTGAGATGCCTCTGAAAGCAGGCGGCTTGGTGCGCAATGCTCATGGGGATGGCGGAAGTGGGCAGACGGCACTGACGAGGCCTGCACAGCGTGGCCTCTGACCGTCATGCTGCACAAAGCCGCAGGCCGGGCATCGGGAATAGCTGGTCAGCATTTGAGTGGGTGCTCAGAAGCTGCCCGGCATGCGCAGTCTAATCCCACATCCCAGGATTGAATACTCCAATCCCGAGATTGGCCACCCTAGGCAGAGGGTTGTGAGGTGATTAAAGAAAAGAGGGTTCTGTAAGGTGATTAATAAAGAGGGGTGCTTTTAAGTGATTATTAAAAGGGGGAGGGGGTGAGAGGTAGCCATTTATATGTTCTTGGATGTTGCCCTATTGTTTTGATTGTCAATTGGCCCCCACAACAATTCAAGCATTAGGGGGCCCAAAAATGTTGGTTCATCCACTGCCCTAACCACAATAGCTTGCAGCACAAGGAATGGGAAAAGCAGTTGGAATCACTTAACGCTACGTTCAAATATGTTAGTTTGGATATTTATTATGATAAATAATATTAAGGCAGAGTGAACTTCCACATACAGTATTCCACATACAGTACATATAGTTGTATACTAAACAATTTGTTACTAAGGGACAGAGGCATTATTTCAGGTAAGTTATAAAGTGGTGATAAAGTGGTGATAAAGCATCAGCCAACCCCTAACTCTCATTTTTTTAAACAAAGCTGATTGTCTGGTGCGTTATCACCTTCTACTTTATCACCACGTTATCACTTTACCAGGCTTATTACATCTGCCCCTAAATGTCCAATGTGTATATGACAATACATTTAATCTTTAATGGTTTGCATGTTTGTTATATGATTTTAACAAAAATAACTTCAAATCACTGTGAATATCCTAATCCCCTCTGATAAGCAGTGTTCGTGAACTTCAAAGATTACTACGCATTAAAAATAAACTTGTGATACTGTAAATGTCTTTGATGTCTGTATATAAACCTGATCTGGGCAGTCAGCTGCAATGGAGACAATGGAGGCTTTTACACCGTGTATAATGTAGAAGTGGAGTGTTTTTCTGCTGTGCACACATTGGGGCATGTCACCATTCTGAATTATTTGAGGTTCGGTTTAGGACTGCAAAGCCCATCTGCAAAACCCAAAGCATTGCATCAAGTACTCGTTTGACATCTATTCTTCATATAATTCATTATAATAAAGGACTCCTCTTTATTTTGAGTGTCACAGCTGCCTTTTTCCATTTATCTGTGCATATTATTGAGCATTGCTGTATTTACATTAGATAATAGACAATTGCTTTACAAATAGGGCTTTTTACTGTATAAAAAAGTTCTGTGAGTTCTAACTAAATTGACAACTTCACCAAATATTTTCCATCCCTTGCGGCTCAGTATGATATCTCATCCATGGTGGCCAGAATTATATATATGCTGCAATCTGCTTGGAACTTGCCAATCCTCCCCTAGCTAGCCAACTTCTCACAGCAGACGAAGAAAATAAAGGGCTCTTGCACATCTGGAGATGCACTGCATCTTACATGGTTCTTTAAGGCCCTGGAGCCTGTCCTTGTGTTTCCCTCCATTGTCCCTATAGATTGTAAGCTTGCAGCAGGGCCCTCTTACCTTCAAGTCTGTCTATCGTTACCCAGATTTTTTTATAACTGTCGAAATGGAATCTGCTGCGCTATAAAACTGTAAGTAAATAAATAAATACATTAGTTTGATTTGGCCTGATATCCCCCAATTCCAATGGATTGGACCGAGAAATAGGGTGAAATCGGGCCAAATTGCATGTTTGACATCCGCTCCAACCTGAAGCACGGTTCCGTGTACATTGGGACGAGTAGGAGGTCGGACGTGCTTTACATAAGATAAATCATCTGCAGTAGTTAGCGACACATCGCAGGTGCTTTTTAGCATACAACTTCCCTTGAACTCCCTTGGCAGCTCCCAGGGTGTCCTTTTACATGCGATAAATCACATGTGTGGGGGTTGGGGGGGGGGGGGTTGAGAAAGAATACAGCCGAAGGTCATTAAACAGCCAGCCCCAGGAAAGCATCACCTGGAAAAAGTGCTGATAGTCTTTGCCGTGCTGCGGAGTAGAGAGGGAGAAATAGAGCTATATCTAACCCTACACCTCCTCCCTTTCCAGCCTAACCCTCCCTCCCTCAGCATCAACCCTGACCCTCCCTCAGCTTCAAGCTTGCGTCAAGCCTAACCCTTCCTACCTCAGCGTCAACCCTGACCCTCCCTCCCTCATTGTCAACCTGAGGTACAGGTGAGCGGTCTATGTCCCAGAGCAAAGTGTGAAGGTAGTCCATTACTCAGCAAAGGGTGGTCATTTCCATAGCTGCAAACCTCACTCGGCTCCTGTGCAAGCCTATGGCTGTAAGTAATAGGACCTTGATTACAGAGGGAGAATGTAGGCTAGCAGGCAGCCATAGACTGAAAGTTATATAGTGGCCACATCAGGGTCCTCCAACAGAACAGAGGAGTGAAGTGAGGCTTCTGTCAAACTGACTGAGGAAAATTTTGGTGTCAAAGGCATAACAAAGACAGTTGGCCAGATGTAATGCAGTGCGAATCCGGCAGCCGTGCGCTACCACGCCTTGTGATTACTGCCCCTTTAAAAAACCCTCAGTTGGGCCTGCATCCTGCACAGCAGTGTATCCAATTTGTCTCATTCTACTTTCAAACACCTGTATTCAACCTATAATTCTGTATTTGTTAGTGAACTACTGAACTGCGTAGCCTAGTACATTCTGTATTAAAAAGTTATGGAAAATGATGTAGCTAGATTGGGGGAAATTTTCTACTATGTTATTACTATGTTTAGCAGATCCAATTAAAAACCTTTTTTTTTTGATATTTTAGGTTACATCTTTTTTTCTAGTCATTTGGCAATTAGAAATGATTACATCATTATAATTTACATGTGCTTCCAAGAAACAATGAATGGGCATACTGACACTATAACTACACTACCCAAATTTTCTTCCCTAGATATTTACGAAAGCAGAGGTCATTATTGTGAAGTGAGCAGTGTGTGCTCCATACTTTCCAAAATGCTACAAGGATGCCAGGTTATATTTCAACTTCCATGCAAGCCACATGTGTAAATCGTCTACTGCAGAGAGATTTATTTCTCCTTTATATGCCCTCAGGTGATATGAGTAGAGCTTAGTGAATGCAGAGAATTAGCTCTCTGCATATTTGAATTTATGCATATAAATGGAAGCAGCAATACGTACTGCCAAGTAAGAGGTAAGGATACCAATTGTCCATAAATCAAAACCGTGGCATACTGTATAGATGAAAGCGAACAGAAGAGGTGTGTGTGTGTGCGTGCATGTGTGTGTGTGATTTTGTGAATTGGGTGGGTGGTCTTCATGTTTATCTACAAATATTACACACAAAGGGGTCAATTTACTAAAGCTTCTAAAAATGATTTCTATAATTTTCCAGGATGCAATAGAGAAATGATAGACAGAATATGAATGGTTGCTATGGGCAACATCATCTCCTAATTTTTTGAAGCTTTAGTAGATTTAGCCTCAAAGGGTTTAATGTGCGTGCAATCCGTTCCAATTATTGGATTGGTGTGCACCCATACACACAGCAATTTATTGCTCGGTGTGTACTTATATTTATCTCTCCAATAGGATAGTGAAGCCGGGAACGATATAGCATGTGCAGCACGCACTATATCATCTTCCTGAATACAAACCATTCAATTATCTGGCCAATCAGCCAATTATCTGATTAGACTAGTAATTAGATGGTGCACGTAGCTTAGCACCCAACATGGCCACAATAAAGCCCCATACTCACTAGATGAGAAAGTATATCACTCAGAAGGACCCTTTTACTATCTCCTCTAGTGTTTATGCTCAGCATTTCAGATTAGGAAGGTCCTCGTTAATGTTAGCCATGCTGCAGGACGACACCCCCCGCGCCCCGTCACTACCTCCACCGGCATCGGCAGTTGTGTATGCCCTAGCCAATCCCGGCAACCTGCAGGTACCCTGTTGCCACCAATCGGTTAGTATGTGTGGACCATAAGACTTGCATTGTGGAACTAAATACAGATCTGTGCCTGTTTTACACATCCAAGAGACCATCCCGTCTCTATACTTACACTCCGTTTTGTCATTCTCAGTGTACAATTTCAGCCAGAGATACACACAAATGCACTCAGCATGGCTGCAATTCTGTCTACTTATTAACCTCTGCAGGCATGTGAAAGGCAAGATGCCACTCTTTTATGACCATTCTGCTGCAAGTAAACAGGTGACAGATATATGCATGGCACAGATCACCCATAGACACCTATGATTAGCAATAGAGCATGAAAGGTGTTAAGAACTGTACAATGCTGTGATTGTCACTGCACAGCGAAGGCTAGGGCCATGGTGTCACTATTCACAGTGAAGAGGGCTTGATCTGAAAGGGTAACCTACTATCTTAGTAGTCTGTGAGCACCACATAAAATCACATTAGCATCTTGGACATTCGGGGAGAGGAATGTCATAATGACAGCCAGAGTGCCACAATCACAGTGGCTGCCTCTCTAATCAGGCCTTGTACTTGTCTAATGAATATAATGAGTAAGTGAGGGTTGATTTTTATTACATGAAATAAACATGTTATTAATCACTTATCAAAAGATAGCACTAGCTGTTGCGGAACAGGCGATTTACAGAATATTTTGCAACAAAGCATCTTTTATACCATGTTGTACCTACTGTATATTATACTCAAACAATTTACACAATGTATTTTTAAATTACAGTTAACTGTAGATGTTTGTTTCTGCCCTCATCTTAATGCAGCCAAACTGAAAGGGCCACACTGCTTGGCAACTAGTCTTCTAAGAAGGTACTTGGCTTCTGTATCCACTGTGAAAACATTATTGAATCTAAGTCACAAGGTCAAGAGTCTGCCAGCCATACAACATTGTCTGTTATCTGAAAACTTACCTCGATCATCTTCAATAGACACTAATCAGAGATGACGATACATTTTCATATTCACAGAGAACAAGTAAAAATAATAAAGCCAACTGTCAGTCATCTCTGTCCTCTCTGGTAATATTCAATTATATATATATATATATATATATATATATATATATATTAGTAAATATTTTATAACATTCAGAGCTCACAATGTCAATGACATTTAGAACTGTGTGTTCTGTTTGTAAAAGCATGCGGGGGAGATAGTTTTCGTTCATTGTACTCTTTGTTCCTTGCAACGGTACTGATGTTCTTCTTTGCTGTCTACAATTTTTATTCTTGAATATAGAGGTTGTTAAATGTAAACAGACCTTTGAGACATCATACTTTGCAGTCTCATTTATTATGTAGCCATGAAATAAGGCCTGCAAGATTGTAGCTACAATGTCCGGGTGGCCCTTGTTCTGAAAAGCTGCTCATCTGTGATGTAGACAATGCTCCACATACAGGCAGTATTGACTTCTCGGACTCAGGTCAAGAGGTGGCTCATCCTGCTAAAACAAATACCTATAATTGGATTGTTTGGCATAAAACCAGAGACCATTGGGGAGCATATACACTTGTTTTCTATCAGCAGTTATAAATTAGATCCATACCTGAAAACAAGAAATCTGAGCATGTACCATGAGCCCAGGCTGTTGTCTCCTGTAAGGGTAAGCCCAAATTTACCCTACAGATTCCAGCAGGAATGGACAACGGCACGAGACCATAAATAAACACACCAAAGAGTTCACAACACATCACGGCAGATCTGATTGTCTTCTATTGACACCCATTTGTATAAAGAGGCAACACATTACTCATCAGAACAGAGAGCCATAACTAGCAAGTGGTAGACTGTGTAAGGAGTAATATTGTAACTATCACAGAAACAAATAGGTTATTACCATAGTAAACACGGCACTTACCAAGTCATGTTACTTAAAGAGTATTAAAAGGAAGTCTGACCACGATACATTGATCTAGCTTGAATTACACTTATTCTTCTGTCTACATTATCGAGCATGATAGTTAGTGCTACAATGCAAGTGCTACCAACATTTGTTCATGTCAAGTCTCATTATGCCAATGTTCTTTATCAATACTTTGCTCCAGCCAATTTACACCTGCTGTCTCACCAGGGACCCCATTTAACCTTTTTAAGCTCTCAACAGAAGAGCTTTTGAAGCTGCATTAAGTAGAGGGACCTCCCTTTCGAAGTCTTCCTGGCAGACATTCAAGCTGCCGCTACCCTGTAAATGACCTCCTGTCTCATACAAAATCCTTAGTCTTTGCAGCTCCTCAATGTGAATTTTGGAGTGTAAAATTATAGCAAACACCATTTGGTGTTTTTCAAGACTGAAGCTGATCGTACGACATACAATTATGTAGCAATCTATTCAGACGCAAGGAATACACAGCAACTCCCGGGATGAAACCCATTCAGAACATAAAGCAATCTATACAAAGCAGCGCCGCTAAGATCAGTAATATAATTCTTCATTTAGAGAAGTATTTATAAAGGAGAGAAATTATGTTTTATAAGGTAACAGCCTGCAGTTTTGCTGGCACGGAAAGCACGTTTTTATGCTGTCACAATGTTCTATAATTAACATGGAATTAAAAAGTGAGTCTATCAACTGCTTGGTTTCTGTTCTTTCATGTGTTAAACCAACTGTGGAAAACTATGGTGTCTTATATTTTCAGGACAATAAAAATAATTGCCTTGGCAAAGGGTCGGCTATATTTAATATAATGAATCAATAATCCCCGCACACATTTATTTTCTGCATGATGGCTTAACATGCAACTGGCAATCATTTCGCAAACCTTAAATGAGTTTATTGGTTTAATGTGTAAGCACTTTGATTGTGCCAAAGACATCTGCAGGACACGTATGAAGCAACCCGCACTATTTCTTCATCTCAGCATGCCCACTAAATGGTCTATGAAAGCCACGTGCAAATGAACAGTGCGTATTGGCAGCTTTGAGAATACTTAGGTGCATGATAAAGAACATTTGACCACTTCAGTTCTGCGGCATGAGTGAGCTTGGACTAAGTGCAAAACTGCCTTGGATTGATTGAGTTAATCAATAAATGTGTGTGTGACTGGAATGAACAGGGATCTCTCAGCCTTTTGTGTGAAACAACCTGAAGTCTTTCGGCTAAGCTAATGAATGTAAGTGTGCAGAAGACTCAGTCACTGTATTTGTTCTAGTAAAGCGTAAATGGTAATGGATTTCACTAGGCTCGGAGAACAGATCACTGACCCTCAGGCAGTTTCCTCAGTACGCACAGTAGAGTATATCTGTTAACGGAAGTAGCAATAATAGTGCAATAACACTGCATGGAGCAAGAAGAGAAACCCAATGAATGATGACTTTGCACACTCAAGCACACCCAGACAATGCTGCTGAGATGTAATGTAGAACATCTGTACAACAGAGCAATCTATGCGTAACTGGAATTGCTGCAGCTAGCCACAAATCAGCGGGGAGTCCCTGTGAGGATGGAAGGGTTAGGTACCCGGGTTTGGTAAGAAGCACAAAAATAACAATTCACATGCTTACCTTTCATTTTGTGAGTAAAAATTGTGAAAGTAAACAGGAATTTAGGTTTAGTCTTTAGGTTTAGTCTTCATAGCCACAGAAGAATGGCATCAAATAAATATATAAATCCAATCAATGGAACTCCATTATCTACTGTATATCCTTCTTAGGACATTAAAGATTACATGACCAGACCATGCTGACGCCATCTCTCCTCCAGTTCCAGCACTCGTGTGACTTGCACAGTATCGGGTACTTTCATAGACTCTATACATGTGTGAATATATTAATCAGGTCAACTATTTTTCCTTTCTCAGCTACATATATCAGGTTCCCCTGGTTTTACTGCTGGTCTAGATGTGATCTATTTATGGAATGCTATAGCGACAAATAATTATTTGTTCCCAATGCAATTATTCTCATTATTATACATGTCAGAATTTTACTACACTCACACATCCATCTAATGAGATCCTTTCTGTTCCATATTATACTGTGAGACAAGTAGTGCATGGCATAAATCAGTGGATTGTAATACATGTAATTTGAAAGTGTCACTTCCCTGATCCATAGTCCTATTTAGCCTAAATCATGCTGTGGCACATTATATTCCTCCTGTGTGTTTATTTTATTTATTAACAGTAACTGTATGTATATAGTGCACACATACAATATGAGGTGATTCAGAGATGGATGCAGGAAAGCCAAGGCGCGGAAGTGTCCGGTAGTTTCTTACTGCTCATCAGTCTTTCCAGTCCCTGTGTCTCTTGGGTGTGTTATAGCAGGCAGACAGTTGGGATTCTGATGGTATATAGTATAATGACATCAGAATCCCAACTGCCGGTACTCCGACAGGGGGCGAGCACATCGAAGCTCATTGCGGGCTCGATGCACTTGCCATGCATTAGGGTCATTAGCTGGCTGCACTTGACACAGGTTCTATTCTCCCTCCATGGGAGCCGTGGACCCCCATGGGGGAGATTAGCCCCTGTAAATTGGGATCCTGACTCTCTGGCATTTAAAAATCAGAATTTCAATGTTGGTATACTGACCATTGAAATCCCGACTGTCCAGCACCCTTGTCTCTTAGTATCACCATTCCCCAGACCCTGTGTCTCTCACCATTCCCCTGGCCCTGTGTCTCTCCACCTAATTTTTCATATTTTTTCTGGCAATCTAGTCCTTTTCATAACAATTTCTCTCCTTACGTTATCCCTCCATGTTCAGTAGATCTCCCTGAGTCCGAATACACTTATATTGGCTATCAATGTGACATGGAACAGTATCAAACTTTGCAAAATTCAAATATATGATAGTTGTGGCATTGCCAAAATATAGTGTGAACTTCCTTCCTCATAAAAGGTAATTGAATTGGTCTGGCACAAATGATCCTTCATAAAACCCTGCTGACACAACATTAGCAGTTTATTGTGTATAATATAATGCTGAATGGTATACCCTCCAATTACTCTCCATACCGTCCACACATGATTTCAGGTGATATGAGTTTGACTGGTCTATAATTTCCTAGCTGTTTGTTTCCTTTATAGCATCCGTTCTCCACCAGTTTTGTGGCACTGAATTGGTTTTAAAGGGGGGCCATAAAATTAATAACTAAAGGTCTCTAGAGTAATGAAATCTGTTCCCTTAACACAATGTGTAAATATCTAGGCCATCTGGGCCAGCTGCTTTATCAACCTATATCATGTGTGGATTGTACCGCAGTAACCTGTGCAAGACAAGTGAGATTTAATTGTGTGCTTAGGTCATTGCAGCTCAGCATATCTTTTTCCATTGTAAACAGAGGGCCTGTTCTCTCTGTATCTAATCAATCTCCCCAGGTTATCTTTTAGTGACATATTTCTATTAGTTTTCCAAATTTACCAATTACAGCATGTACTTAAAGAAACATTTTAGTATTAGCTTAGATTGATAATCTGCCTTAAATTTCTTAAAGCCCAATACACATTAAACGAGTCTCAGCCAACGTCATTATTGGCGATGGCGGGGACCCGGCATCTGCAAGTGCATGCACACTTACCGATACCGGGGGAAAAGGGAGCGACGGCGGGGAAAGCGAAGTCAGATCACTTAAAAAACAAGCTCAAATCTTCCCATGTGTATGCCCCATTGGTGTACAATACAGCTACATTTCAGAATAAAAGACAATCTATCCAAGGTTATATAAAGCATTAAGAAATTAGTATTAGAAGGGGTACCCGAAAGCACTTTGAAGCAGACAATGAAGCATTTTAGTGATACAGTAGTTATAGGAGAATACAATAGAAGCTGTATATTACTAAAAACTACATTTTGCCAATTTTTCTTTTTCAATTTTAATCATCTCATGTTCACAATGGAAAATTCTGCTTACCCATCTAGACTGTAATCTCTGACGATCAGGGAACTTTATCTGTGCCTATATTATGTCTGAACTTTCATCATCATGGCCCAAACCCCACTATACTGTATTTGCTGTGATTACCAGCATTCTAAAGAAGGAGCAGGGCCATAATGATGCTATTCAGTGTGAAATGCATTATCAAGCTGCCCAAAATGCACAATTTCGTGAGGCATGTAGCTGCCGTCTGTCATTTTCTGAGGGGACCATGAAACTGAGGAAAAATGTTCCGTAGTGTAATGCGCAGGCAGCAGATGATGTACTGTAATTCCTCCACCACCACCACCACCACCACCACCACCACCACCACTCACTGGGTCCCTCATGAGCTGTCTTTTAGTATTTTTAGTGTTTTTCTTTCATGAAGGGGCATGCCGCTCAGTATTTGTCATTGACCTTTATGTTTCCCGAGACCGCAGTTTATCTCAACAGCACAGTTGCAAGGGGAGAATTTTATTGTTGTCTGGGAAAGCTACCATAGACTTGGGTGCCTCATGGATATAGCAAACATAATGTTATGCTTTGGTTGAACATGCATAGTACTGTACTGCTGGTGCAGAATCACATCTTTATAATGGGTACATTGTGCATGGTGTACATGGGCCTCCAGGGTCCAGGAGGGCCTATGCCACACACCCTGCACCCATTTTTTTTCCCAATACTTACACTCCGAAGTCCCGTCCCACAGCAAGTGCTGCAGAATGCCATTTTTCAAGGGTTTCATGTATGCACAGTCACACAAAATCATTTGAAAAATTACTGCCATGCCATGTTCCCAGAGACCTGTGCATGCACACTAGTCTCTGGGACAGTACTAGGGTCCCCTAGTGCAAAGAGTCAAGAGCACTGCTGGCTAGAGAGCAGGGGTCCCAGAAGAAGAGTGAACAGGGGCCTGCTTCTTTCTGAAGATGCCCCTGAGGTGAAGACAGCTAGTTACATGTTTATAGATGTGATAAATCTCACATGAAGTAGTCAGAGTTCGTTTATGATATCAGGGCAGTGTAAGTGAAAGCTGGCAGTTTTAAATGGAAATGTTCTCAGAAAAAAACATCCGTTTCTGAGAACTTGGGAAAAAAATAATTTGATTTGATTTCAGTTTGATTTCAATTAATTCTTACGGGAAATCAGTTTTCCTTTACCACTTTTACGGATAACACTCCAATTTTCAAGAGAAAATAAACAGCACTAAGCAGTTGATTGCTGTGCTGGTATGTTACCTGAATGGTGGAAGTTTGCAACTGCACTTTTAATACACAAAATATAATTACCATTGGCCAGGGACTGATGTGTCTAAATAAAGTTTCCTGATTCTATATCACTAAACTATGAGGGTCATTTAGGTGCAGTTGTAGTTGCTATCACTGCTGCCACCTTGGAACCATGCACATGATAGCACAGTTACAATCACACCTGAATGAGCCTCTATGTGTTATTGCTGCATCAATAAATTGATGATGATGATTTGTAAAATCCTTGCCCTTTAAATACAGGCCCACAATGCACATTCTGGTTGTGCCATAGAGAATGCACTCCTGCACAGTTTGCACAATTGCTAAAGAGTGCCCATGTCTGGACTGTTAATGACATTGAATTCATAGCCACAGTTAATTGCACAATATAAAAAAGCTCAAAAATACTGCAGCCAAACTGAGCACAAAGATTGACAAGAATTATAGCGTATTAACAGGTGCTGTCAGGAACTGTTATTCATAATGACTGCAACAATGAGAGAGAAATGGCAACAGCTCTGTTTAATCACTACTTTCAATAATGGATAACTACCACCTGCTGTGTGTTGTGACAAGTCTCCGGCTGAGTGAACGCACTCCATGAATTTTACGCAATCTGCATTGTATATGCTGGCGCTAAGAAACAATAAAGAACACTGACACATTTCTGGAATAAAAGGAAATCTCAAAAGCACTGCAGTTTCTTTAATGTATAACGTTGCCAAACATTGGAAATTTCAATTTCCTGACAGAAGAAATACCTTGTTGATTTAAACAGGGTTTTTTTTTTTAAGGCTTTTATTCTATTTAATCTATAGTCTACATTACCGGGGTTATTGGTTTTCATTCAAATCCACAGGAAAATTCCCACAATGTGATGCAGGAGCTATGTAACAAAACACACAGTGGATGACTGACATGCTGTACAAAATCACGGAAGGATCATTTACCTCAGAAATATGATATACTCACTACATGGGTAACAGATAAGGCGTAACGCCTACAATAGAGTCATACTGAGGTTTCATCTTCTAAAGATATTGTACATAGGCACTGTCTTCACCTCGCTCCTATCAGCTGCAGAAACCTGGCGTGTATCTGCTCCTTGCTCCTGCCCAGAAATAGCAGTGCAGATGCCAGAGTTCCGCCTGCAGAAGTGCGGTGAATGTTGACGACAGATAAACTGTAGGTTCTTGTGGAGGATATATGCAGCTGGGTGGGGATTATTAGATAGATAGACAGGAGTTTATTTACTATGATGGGAGTTCTATTTCATATGGGATGTTGCTATGGGCAACCAATCAGATTGTATCTATAACATAACTCCCAACATTTTAGTTTTGGCAATCGGGACTCTCGCGTGGACACCCCATTTCCTGGGACTACGGGTGAATGGCCAGCACTATGTAAGCTGCTTGCCATGCCCCCAGCCCCTCTGAATAGACGCTGGCTGTGCCCCCCCCCCCCACCCACAGTACACTGCCAGTCCCAGCCGGTATGTGGGACCATCTGGAATATACGAGGCAGTCCCGCGTAAATGGTATAGTTGGGAGGTATGCTATAATCTTGTAGATTGTGCTAAATAAAAAAATAGCTTCTGATTGGTTGCCCATAGCAACATCACATCTGAAATATAATACCATCTTAGTAAATAACCCCACAGTGTCTACATAGATAGTCAATAGATCTACCCCAAAAGGTCGAGATGCAAAATAGGTCCACAGGGTCAAAAGTACAATATAGGAAAGGTTGACAGGGTCAAAAATGTCAACGGGGTCAAAATGTCAACATGAAAAAGGTAGACATATGTAAAGTTAGACTTTTTTTTTCACTTTTTTTTTGAGTCAATGTCTACAACTGTCCATATGGACCCCCATAGTGTAATGTGTACCCTTGCATGGCTCACTTCACTCACCATGTTTCAGGCTCAGTGCCTCGCTACACTTTCCACACTATTATATTTCTCTCTATGCCAACATAGATTGTAAAGTAAGAACAAGCTGACTCATGTCAACTTTGTCATGTATCTACCTTTAACTTGGTTGACCTTTCGACTTTGTCCACCATTTGACCTTGTCGACCTACTGCATTTTGACCTTTTGAGGTAGACCTATTGACTGTCTATCTAGACACTGTACCGTGTTTCCCCGATAATTAGACCTACCCCGATAATAAGCCCTACCCCAGATTTGGAACATTTGTCCAAAATAAGCCCTCCCCCGAAAATAAGGCCTATGAATTTTCCCATAGATTTTATTAAAGTTATTAAAATGTAGCCCTGCTCAGCCCCGCTCAGCTCTCCTGTACCTGTACGATAATACCGTGGCTCCTGTTCCCAGGGATGCATTGCGGTAGGTGTGGCGTGACGTCATGCCGCGCACAACACGCCGCGCACATCACGCAGCTGCTGAACAGTACAGCCTGTACAGCACACAGCGCCGACAGCACACAGGGGCCATCAATACAGTTCTGGCTGTCTCGGTAAGCAAACAGAGGTTTGGGGCCATCAAGAATGTGGGGGCATGTGGAAAGGTTTGGGGCCATCAAGAATGTGGGGGCATGTGGAAAGGTTTGGGGCCATTAAGAATGTGGGGTCTATTAAAATAAGCCCTCCCCCGAAAATAAGACCTATGGTCTTTTTTGAGAGGAAAAAAAAAAATAAGACAGTGTCTTATTATCGGGGAAACACGGTAGTTATAACAACCGGAACCATTGCAGTTAGGGTAGATAGTGTCTGTAAGCTTAAGGGTTTCTCCACTCTTCCTGACATAAACTTTAGCAAAGTATTAAAAAGTTTGTCATTTACTCTTGTTTAAATAATGTACAAATATATAAGCACAGAAGTCTGAGCTGGCATGAATTAGGTTGAACCTCTCTAACTTTCTCCCATTCCTCGGGCAAGGTGCCTCGTTCTGCTGCCGCTGTGCTCGGCACACTTTACCTTTCCCAGTCGGAGACCATGCGGATGGTATTAGAAAGGTATTAGAAAGCTCAAATGTATAAAAAAAAAAAAAAAAAAACCCACCTCATTTCGACCTTTTTCCTGTGTTGACCATTGTATATCAACTTTCTGTCTATGCTGACCATATGTTCTCAACCTATCTACCAGGCACCATTTGCCAAACCAGTTCAGTAATTGAAAGTTGATGGGTTCAAGCATCTCTATTTATAAAGCTGGCATTAAATGCTTAACTAGGTGCTAGTGTGCTGCTTCTCTACAGAGGATGCGTCCTTTGTGCTAGAAATTAAGGGTGAAATTTAATAGGATGAGAGATTCAGAAAGTCAGAGATTTGGAAAGAAATCTCCAGTTTTTTTAAGCGGCAATCATTTACACGGCAAAATTAAACCAGATTTTGCAGTGTAAATGATTGCTGCTTTAAAAAAAACCTGGAGATTTCTTACCAAATCTCTCATTTTTGAATCTCTCATCCTATTAAATTTCATCCTATATGTTTGTTAGAAATTTTCCATATCAAATTAATTTGATTCATTTTATTAGTTGCACAAAGCAAAGGGTAAATTATTTGTTATAACTGATTTGTTGGATCTTTAGAACTTTTTTAAAAATTGCTTAAGAAAATACTAATTAAAATGTATGATTGTATTTTGCACCAGAATTGGAAGCAAAAATCTAGTGGTTCATAAACTATTTTTCTGCAGCAGCCTGGACACTCAGAAATCAAAGAAATCATTTAAGATGACTGTAGTGTAAGATGACTATATTGTGAACCTGAATAAATTTTTAATTATGGTTATGTGTGGCGTCCTGATGGAAGGGATCCAGGCAGCCAGGATGTCAATGTCACTTCCCTGGTTTCTACCACACCCCCTTCAGTACCCAGGTCCATGGCTGCTATCAGTGACCCCAATTGGTCCCAAAATGGGGTCCCAACATCATTACAACTGTCAAGAAGGCTCAGCAGCGGTTGTTCTTCCTGAGGCAACTCAAGAAATTCAACATCCCGCAGGAGCTGCTGCTCATCTTCTACACTGCCATAGTAGAGTCTGTCCTTTGCTCCTCGATCACAATCTGGTTCGGAGGAGCAAACGAGAATGACAGACGAAGGTTGCAAAGAGTGGTGAGGATGGCAGAAAAGATCATTGGGGCGGAGCTCCCCACTGTCCAAGAACTATACCTAGCCAGGGTCAATAAGCGTGCAGGAAAGATCTTGGCGGACAAGCTACACCCTGGCCACAACCTGTTTGAACCCCTTCCGTCAGGCAGACGTTTTAGGTATATCCCAGCAAAGACAACAAAAACTACAAAAGGCTGCTTCCCAATAGCTGTCCACCAACTAAACCGTATTGAACATACCAAATACTAACTCGAACTGTTCTAGATATATGTGAAATGTATGTGATGTATGTTTATGCCTCTCTTCCCACCCCCCTTGTGTTCCCTGATTGATGCTGCACTGTTACCACAAAAAATTCCAAGCATACGCAAGTATACCTGGCCAATAAAGATGATTCTGATTCTGAATTGGATAGCTTTCTTTAAATTATTGAGTGAGTTCCATACATTCTTTATTGTATAATCTTAACCATTTTCGCTAAAAATCCATAGGTTAGTTATCATATTGTCTAAAGCTCATCCTCAACTATAATATGCAGACTCTTTGTGAGAGCAAGGGTCACTTGTGAGGACCTCTGCTGGTCTATACTGTATATCCAGACATGGCAGAGGAAACTGGCAGCTGTACCTATTAGGGTATATTTAGCACTCACTAGGCGATTGTAACCACTTTAAGGTTTATACTACAAATCGGAATGTTTCCATGATAAAAAACATCTGCTTATATATATATATGAGGGGATGAATGTCACAAATATGTCATATTATTCTATTTATAAGTTGAAAGTTTTCATTTGCATGTTACTGTCAATGTTAATTATCCATAGCACGTGTCATATTTTCCTATCCCTTTAATCCAGGACTTCAAACACGCATTTCACCTTTCACCTGATTTTAATCAGCCACAGACCCTGTATAAATCTTAAGTATCCCTGATTAAAGGTACATTATGGCAATTATTTGTCAACTCAGTTAATATATATATATATACACTAAGTGGGCAAGTTAAATAGCCATTCCACAGGTAATGCTGACTTAAGCTGCCTATACACTAGAACAATATCGCTCTCATCTGAGCAGCTCCCATCATATGATCCCCAGCGCAGGCTGGCAAATGTGGCGCACGCATGTCGGAGATGTTTGCGCACCCCATTCTTGGCAATGGATGCGCATGCCATCCGCGATATTGCCATCCACCAGATACCAGAGGATGGCGCCCCAGTGGACTCGCCGAGAGTGGTTCCATCTCCGCCAGATACCAGCGGATGGCACGCTGGCGGACCAGTCGAGAGAGGCTCCATCTGTATGAGACAGCCTTTTATTACCCTCCCTTCAGGCAAACTCCCAGACACCGCCCAAGAATGCCCAGGGCTTTGCCTCACCAACTCTGATACCAGTGCCTCCGTATGTAACAGTGCCTCTGTGCATATAGCCAGGATAATGCATGAATCACAGGGATTTTCAGGATATTTGTAACTGTCAAAACTTTTAAAATATTTAGCAGCTTAGCAGCTCTTCCAACACACCCATGAGGTGCCTGCTCAGGTATTTCAGGTCACAGATTTATGGTTATTTATGTCCAGTTAAAGTACAGTTAAAGAATTCATCCAAATCAATCCAGTGGAAGGCACAGAACATCCCTGTGTCAGAGTTCTGCCGCATACTTGCCTACCTGACCCTCTCCATGAGGGAGAAAATGCTCTGTTCCCCCATTTCCCTGGTAATGTATGATTGCCATCACCTGTGCTGAGCTAGGTAATTGATAAGAAGGGTGTTTCACCAAATGTGACAGCAATCATACATTACCAAGGATATATATATATATATATATATATATATATAAAAGCAGTAGTATGAAACAAATAGAGGCACTCCAGCGGTCTTGGTAAAAAAGCAAAGTTTACTGTGAAACAGACGTTTCGGGGATAAAGACACCCCTTCTTCAAGTGTACACTTGAAGAAGGGGTGTCTTTATCCCCGAAACGTCTGTTTCACAGTAAACTTTGCTTTTTTACCAAGACCGCTGGAGTGCCTCTATTTGTTTCATACTACTGCTTATCTATCGGGTTTGGAAGGCACCCGCGGCAGCTGCAAACAGCCACTCGTGGAGTGCCAGGCTGAACACACATATATATATATATATATATATATATATATATATAAATAATTTGCGGAATGGGAGAACTCTGTGTCTACAGGAGATGAGGTGACCCAGTGCCAGAGACAGCAGCAGGAAGAAGCCGAATATGGAGAACAGACGAATGGCACTCTAAGCAATTAATACTGTAGAAATAGTCACTGGAAACTCAGTCTCAGATCAACATTATGGTTTTAATTAACTGTTTTCAAGAGCATGAAACGGTTAATGAAAACCGAAACGTTGATCTGAGACAGAGTTTCCAGTGATCATTTTTACAGTATTAATTTCTAAGAATGTCTTTCGTCTGCTCTCTCTCTCTCTCTCTCTCTCTCTCTCTCTATATATATATATATAATCATGATATACAGTTATGTTATGTAAATATTTCTTATGTGAAATTATCTTTGTTTCTCTAGTTACATATATTCTGGGCTAAATTAAACTTTGGCTATAATCAATTTTTGAGATAGCCATAAAAAAAATTTCAATAATAATACAGTATTATTGCAAACAAGCATAAACCTACACATAACAGAAGAAAAATAACTTGTATAAAAAGTAAATAAACATCTCAGCACCACTGTCAACATGAATTTGCAAGTTATTCAATGGGAATAAAAGCAGTATGTTACAATGAATGTATAAGTTTATGAGAGGTGTGCCGTGCATTAAAAAAAAACTAGTTGTCATTAAACATCTTGAAATCAATAGTCTAAAACATGCACTTCACCTAGCATTGTTACATTAATACATTGCACATGCTGTGGGTACAGATTACCTTTTCTAAAAATGCAGGCAGTTTTCAAATAAATTACCCTAATGTCAAAACATCTGGGAGACAAAGCCGTTATTTCTCATGTGAGCAGTGAATTACATGAAATTTGTCGGCTTCCCTCTCAATCACATCACATAGCCCTGGAGGGATGTGTCAAAGCAACACTGAGAAAAAATATATATTTTAATACATATGTAGGTATGAAAGCAGTGCAATTATATGTAAGAAGCTTGCCTTCTTTGTGCTGATGTAATCTTCTATTATATTATCCCAACCGGTATAATAGTATGCTTACTCGCAATGACCTCCAGGCCAAAGAGGCTCAGCTGAGAAATTCCTACACTTTAATATAAACAGCTGGTATTAGATGGGAAACTGAAACCTATCCTCCCTTTTAATGCCCCTTTCATACTGCCATAAATATCCCGTTATTGCACATGAACGAGCAGCGGCCTGGGATATACAGTAGTGCAATATAAAAGCACCTTGTTGAAATGACCTGTGTTGAGCGAACCGACATTTTACAATCTGGGTAGTGAGCACGGTTGAAGTGTAATCAGGTAAGCGTGGTCAATGTGACCCTGGATCGGTTCACAGCAATGTTGGTGCTTGGTGATGATCTCCTCTTTGGACCCACCACCAGTGATGTCACTAACTCAGCAATAAGCCGGTATTGCCGCCAAAGCAGTATAACAGGGGTATAATTGTGGTAATAAAACATGCTTTATACTCGATACCATTACATACATTCACATAATTAGCAGCATGGACGGTGTAATAGTTAGCATTACTGCCTCACAGCACTGAGGTCCTGAGTTCGTTTCCCACTGTGCAGAGTTTGTATATTCTCCCCGTGCCTACGTGGGTTTCCTCCTGGTACTCCGGCTTCCTCCCACAATCCAAAAATATACTGGTAAGTTAATTGGCTCCCAACATAATTAACCCTAGAATGCCTGTGTGTGCGTGTACATGTGGTAGGGCAGGGGTGGCCAAACCGGTCCCCGAGATCTACCAACGGTCCACGTTTTTCAGGTTACCTAGCTGGTGCACAGCTGTAGTCATTACTAACTGTCACATTTTAAAACATGCTGCATTCATTCCTACTATAGATCCACAGGTTGTCTGGAAAAATGCACCGGAATATAGATTGTAAGCTCCACTGGGGCAAAGAATGATGTAAATGTTCAAATATTCTTTCTGTAAAGTGCTGCGGAATATGTGTGCGCTATATAAGAAACTGTTAATAAATAAATAATTACTGTCATTTAGGGGGATAGGGGAGGAAGATTCAGTTCTTGGCGGTGTGCCACCATGATGTTCAGCAGCATAAAGTTCATCATCACGAACTATGGAAGCCCAACATTGATTGTAAGGGAACAATGGAGGAGATGTTAGTGACCATCAGGACACAGTGGGTGATTCAGAGCTAGAGTTAGATTTGGGTGAGGTGTGTTCAAACTGAAAACTAAATTGCAGTGTAAGAAAAGCAGCCAGTGTTTACCCTGCACAGAAACAAAAAAACTCCCCAAAGTCTAACTCTCTCTGCACATGTTACATCAGGCCCTAGTCTGTTGTGTATGTGTCTGGGGATCTGAGTGCTCAATCATTGCACCAGAGAATCTTTCTCTACACAATCTTTGGCCTTGCATATTTTTGAAGTACTGTATTACATACACTGCACTTTAGCTTGTTACATGCTAATTCTTCCCTCACGCACCCTTTATGGGTTGGCGACCAATGTTCTCAAATCAAACATTTGGAACCCCCCTCCAGAAACCCTACTTTTGCAGGGTATGGGGCTTGTACAAAGCTTTGAGGGCCAGACAGTAACACAAGTAACACAAATGATGAGGACGGAAGGACTTGTGCACCATCGGAGACCGATTGTGGATGGGGAAAGACACTGTCCGTAATTCTTACTTATTATTAGTCCAACCAGCCACAACCCTCCGAGGTTGATTTCCCTGTTTATAGCCAATATTAGACCATATTGAAGATTTTTTGTGGCAATATTTATTAGTAATATTCTAACCTTATATTATATTGACATTCATTTATTTTTCAACAAAAGAAGGAAACCAATATTATATTCATTGTAATGTGATACGGTTTCATATATTGTGAAATATCTCAGCCTTTGTTCGCTTGTACAGTAGAATCGCCTTGTCTAGATCCTCACAGCCGCTCCACATTCCTTATGACTATTTACACCAAGTAATTGCTTCATGGTTCCCATTGTGTGCCAACCTGTGCGATGTGGTGTGTCTTGCAGTCCCAAAGATTGCTATTGCGGACTCATTTATTGACTTGCCTGTCACAGGGGGAAATGTGTGAGGAGCGTGAGATTTTAATATACTGTAAATGGTTTATTTCAAACTGTGCCTCTTCTGTGGCGAGATATTATCAGACTTTGCTGTTCTCTCACACACAACTATTCAAGTGCATTACTGTTTTTTCTTAAAACCGTTATTGATGTTTGGGCATATTATAATCTGATTGCACAGCAGGTATGTTATATAAACATCCCTATCTCTAGAATCCAACCGCGGTGTGCTGGAACTGGGCAGAACCAAATGTGGCATATGAGTTTTCTTTTCACACAAGACTTCCTGAAGGTAATGCACGCTAAAAAGTTTACATTTTTAATAAAATATTAACAACTGCTTAGCAAGGAGATGGTATTAGAAATGTTACATGTTTTGTATTTGTCAAACAGATAACCTAGAGGTTATGGTATAAACGGTAGACAATGTCTAGGTCCACCACTAGTGGTTGTCTGGTTGAATGTTGACCTGGGTATGTCCACCATTTCGAGGGTTCGACCTAGCCACTGTCGACTGTTAGTGGTCATCCTAGTGATTGTCTAGCCAGTGACTGCATACCGACCTATGCCGGCAGACCCTCAGCCATCCTGGTAAGCAACCACCTTTATGGATATAGTTTGAACTTTGTGCACAATAAGGACTTAAGATAAAAAACCTACCATAAAAAGGGAAAGTAATTACCCCTAAAAGGACATTTGCACTTTGCACTTATCACTTTTAAAAAAAAGGAGGTACTGGACCCCGGTGCTTGAAGATTTATGTTATATGTATGTTTGTCCTGTATTGTCAAACCATCCCCCAGTGTGTATACCGGTATTAGTTAAATTGTTTATAGTGATTTTGGACTGTTATATTGATTTTGGAACTGTTAAATTTTAAAATAAAATTGATATTATTTAAAACACTACAAGTAGTATAGTGTGTTTTATCGGCATATGTATAGCTTTGCGCAGAGTACAACACATCGCTCCATCCATCGACCTATATTTTATATTTTTTAATCTGGGTAAAAGAAATACCCTTATTGCAAAACACAATCAAATAATCATAATACAAGCTCAAATAACCTCTCTAGTTGGTCTCTTTTTACGGTACAATTGTTTCAGATAATGGGTGTACATGCATATAGTGCCGCATGCACAATTGGCAAACAATTGCAGACCTGCGCAATTTATGCATTAATCAAGCGAGGCAGGAGAGGAAGGGCCATTCTTATATACGGTAAGTATAGTAGAGTAAGGGAACAGCTCCAGCAGACAGACACAGACAGGAGGTGTACATACATGTTAATGATGATGACGTGTCATAAACGAGGTTCATATGCTAATACAGATCTCAAGATCCCTACTTTTTCTATATAAGTGTGGAAATACGGCATTTTTCCATTTTGCTACAAGATCTGCATCAGCCAGTAAGTGGAGGTAGTGCACAGTGTAGCCCAATGTTTCTATTCCCTGCTCAGAAGGAATAAGTGGATTATATCTTGCTGGACAGGCATCTGTACTGTGGTCCTTTATAATATAATATAGACAACTAGTTAATGATAACTAACGACATTGCGAAAATGATAACAGATGTAAGGTGGTTTGGTGAAAAGACAGATGTGATTGGGAAAGTGACAGATAAATTAGGCATGGGAGATGTGACAGCGATGGTGCCTAGCATACTTGTAAGAAGACAGAGACAAGTGTTGGGTGAATGTTATGAGGAATTGGTGGAGCTATGGATACATATGATAGAGAAGAATACACATGTCTGCTCGGAGGTAGGTTGTTCTCTGGAGAAACTCCAGTTTCACTAAAGATTTTCATAACACACACGGGTAGGTAAATGCAAATCAGCAGTTTTTATTATTTATAAAGCATTATAGTAAACGGAATTGCTGTAGCAATGATTATCAATGAGTAAACAAGCTCCATTATAGAAATGTAACTTACTGAATGATGAAAGCTTTAAAAAAAAAAAAAAAATACAATTCATACAGAGGACCTAATTCAGATGTGGTTCGATAGTGCATCACACTACTATGGTAATGCAGCAGTTACGCCTCCTGTGTGAATTAGTGATGCATCCCAGGACACAGAATCACATCACCTGCGACACCATCGGCTGGCTGCATGACACATGGTATCGGCCATCCCAGACCCTGTCCTCAGAACTCCCCCAAAATGGCAATGACATGCCTCTGCTTTGATAAAAGGACGCCCCGCCCTCTTAAACAGCAGCACACTCTCAATCATTGCCAGCCTATAGATGTTCTGCTACTGAAACCGCATGTGACATACTATGCATGTGCAGTACAGCTGCTGCACATGCGCAAAGTACCAAACAGCAGTACTTTTTGAGATGTGAAGCTCCTGCGTATGACATGAACAGGCCCAGGCGGCGTTAGAGGTGTGCAGCTGTCCTGCGGAGTCCATATGCCCTAGCAATTCAACTTTCATTGCTCAATTTCCATGGCTAGTGTTTATTTTCTTCAGCCTCCACATCGCAGAAGTGTTTCAAGCCGATTATCGGCTAAAGCTTTTTCATACACAGCCAATTACCGATAATTGGATAGTGTGTACCTGGCTTTAGTCCTTAAACAACTCTAAAGTTTCCATAAAATAATGATGACATCGTAAATATGAGATAAAGGTTCACTTTATTATCAATAATCCTGTTCCCCAAAATGAAATACACAAATATACTTACTCCATATATTGCAAGGAAGGCTCTGAACAACTACTCTCATTATGCTTTCCAGAAATGCTGCCATCTTGCTCTGTGGACCTATTGTGACAGATTTTCTAGATCAATAATGGCTAACCTTGACACTCCAGCTGTTGTTGAACTACACATCCCATCATGCCTTGCAACAGGTTTACTATTTGGCCATGCTAAAACTGATCCAGGGCATGCTGGGATGTGTAGTTCAACAACAGTTGGAGTGTCAAGGTTAGCCATCACTGTTCTAGATGCTCCAGTGCAAATTGGTGCAAAATAAATAAGGCCCACTGTCTTATTGACACACAAAATAATTTGCATGCATAGGGTTTTACAAATAATGAGATGCAAACCTTGGTAATTACACTTATGCAGTTTCCCATTAGCCCCAGATAATTGCTCGTAATTATGATTTTTTTGCCAGAAAATTAATCTGCTTTTTAGAGACTTAATTGTTATTGCTAGTGATTGTGGTTTCCGTTTATTAGACAAAGGCTTCATTCTGTGATGGCCAGTCTGCTCAGCCTTGACTTTGTAACTTGTACATGGCTACTTTGCATATTTAACACAAGCACAACAGCTATTTTTAAAGCTATTTTATGTAGAAATATATTAAGATATATTTAAATCATATAAGCATCACTGTAGATTTAATTGAGTGAAAAAAATGTAAATGTGTTTTTTAGGTTAACTGTGCTGAAAGGACTTCTCATCATTTACTGCATTACCCATACTGTCCTTCTCCTTTAAATCATTAATAAACTCAGCTGCATCTCTTCCATTATTATTACATATGCTTTGAGGTCTCTCCTTTGCTCTATTACACTTCTTTCCTACCTGTACCAGCAACTGCAACTATTTTCTCACTCCTTTAAACTTTTCTCTTTTAGTGCTGCTTACCATGGAACTCCAATCCCTCTTCCACTACCTTTGTTTTAGGCACAGTGGGACGTATGCAATTGTTTAATCGTGCCTGATCTGCTGTCTAAAGTGATGAGAGATCGAATTTGTTATGGTCAGGTTTAGCTGGAAATAGCGACTAATCTCGACCAAACTAATGGGTGCGATGCAAAAGTCCTGTTTGAGTGGCCAAATGGGTGAATTTTGCACATTTCAGCTTACCACCCCTGGGAATAGCGAGCCAAAGTGATGTTAGCAACAACTGAATACTGCCGGGCATGCATGGGAGTGGGGACGGATGGTAACAATTGAATACGACCTAATTTATGGCATCAACCTTTCAAGTAACTGGAATTTTTAAATTACTCAATAACTTTTACAAAATGTCCTTAAGAAGATATATATATATATATATATATATATATATATATATATTATATATTGTATGCTCTTTGATATAAGTAAGGTATTCTGTGGTTTTTTTATGACCAGTTACATGTTTTTTATTATGTACTGCAAGACAGGCGACTGATGCAGAGTACAGAGTATGCTCGTTGCCGCACGAGTACACCTTATTAAAGTCATACACAAGTGAATGCATCTACATTTTCAACAGACAAGGCAGTATGGCATAGATCAATGGAGGTGATTGCATGTAAATGTGGCCAAAGCAGGCCAGTACATACACTCACCTACTATGAGGTTCATAGTTTGCACCTACAGCTACTACAGTGCACTTGAGCATACGCACTGATGATGATCATGATGATCTGTAGTAAAACAGACACCTATGCTGCCCATTCTCAGGTATAAACATCTAGGGGGCCAATATTTTTGGGATTTTTATTGCTATAAGATTGTGGGGTTTTGTGTGTGTGTGTGTGTGTGTGTGTATATGTGTGTGTATGCTTGTTTTTTTTTCCAATCTTTGTTGTTGTTGGGCTTCCAAAGCTAAAATACACATTTACAGATTACAGATATAAATGTTAGTAAATTATTGTTTTAACCCTGGAAGTCCAACATTGATTAACATAGATTTAAGTGATACGAATGTGATAAAAAAAAAAAAAAATCAGCCCAAATAGTAAATTTACCCCCTGGATCCACTTTCATATGTGTGGAAATACTAAATTTTACAAGCATATTTCTTTCTAGTATTGGTATCCCCATTTTACTTCCTCGTGGCACCCCCCTCCCCCATATTCATCACTCTTGAGGTGTACCCAGCCCTCACAACGCATCATTTCACAAGGGTGGGATGTCGGGACAGTCACAGAAAAGCCGGACTATATCAGGTATGTTATATTGTGTTAGGGTTAAATTACCTATATATCAAAGCCTTAACTAGAAAACATAGTGCCAGGGCAAAAAATAAAACCTCCTTGACACCTCCTTCACTTCAACCTTTACCAAATTAAGCTAACGTTACAGTCATTTTTACACACAACACCATCTACCGCATATCACCCAGCCACCAGTGCAAAGCCCTACTATAGATTGTAAGCTTGCGAGCATGGCCCTCCTACATTTTGACTGTCTGTAAATACCCTGTTTTGACTGTCTGTAAATACCCTGTTTTGTTGTATCACTGTCCCCTTTGTAAAGCGCAAAGGAATATGCTGCGCTATATAAGAAACTGTTAATAAATAAATAAATAAATAAATACTCGTGGTCCTGCCAAAATAATATAGCACATATGTTTATATTTGCTTTATGTAAATATGCCCACCATTCTGTCCTTTGGTAGAAGCCGCCATTGTTTAAGTCACTTACAACAGTACACAGCTAGAGCTTGTTCTGGTTTCCAATTCTTCAAGATAACCAAAGTGCTCTCTACAGGCTCTGGTTTGGCGGATTCATACAGGCGGATAGAGCCAGTGCTGTAAGTACACTGACATGCTATTTTCCTGTAACAGATTTTAATAGAACCAGTGTTGGACTGGCCCACAGGGGAATAGGTGAAATCCCCGGTGGGCCCCACTGTCTGGGCCCTACCTCTTCCTTTAGGGATCAGATTATGCAACTGAATTACACGTTATATATGTTACCTTATATACATGCACTAGCAATATTTACTAAAATTTACCATACTTACTCTGGAAAGCCAAACCTCTGTGAAAGCTGGCCACACCACCTGTGAAGACTAGCCACACCCCTACACATGGGCCCTAATCGCTGCATTCCCGGTGGGCCCTTCACACCCCAGTCCGACACTGAATAGAACATTGTGGCATGTGGTTTATCTGCCTGTAATAGAGTAGGAAAGTGTTTTAATAAAGATCGGACATGTCAAGAACCAGGGGCAGTATGCCTGGCCACAACCCTAGGCTGTAAGGAGGCCATGCCACCTTACAGCCTAGGATTGTGGCCATGCCCCCTTCTCATTCACAGGAAGGCGTCAAAAGTCCTGATCTTTATCTCACAAATATTGGGAGGTATGGAAAGACTAATTCCTGTACCGACAGTGAAGGAATATTATTCTTCAGAATTTCAAAGCAGAAGCTATGCATTGTATGAGCAGGACTTCGGACTGTTCTATTATTAACTTAGATTTGCATGAAATTCTACATTAACTTTTCCCGGATCTTCAGTTTACCATTAAAGTATTATACTCACAGATATCCAGTTGGGTTTTTTTTTTTTCTACTTCACTATATTTTCTCAATCAAGAAAGCAACTTCATTCTGCCTTTACATTATTCTGTAGTCTTTATATAAGAATGAGCACAAACTAAGGACCATTTCTGATACGTAGCACTGTGCCTTAATGCTTTTACACGGCGGTGACTGGAGGACTTCCTGCCTCACACATTTTTATATACTGCTACGCCATACTTAATGAATCTGACAGTGGACTGCGCACAACACGTTCTTTTCATTCATAGCACACTTGTGTTCCCTGGAGTATATCTGGTGTGTGAATGTCAGTGAGTATGTCATTGTAACACTGCTATGTTGCCTACTCTAAGATTACTATTTGCTATAAAGCGCTGGACTCTCACTCGGTCACTATGTAAGCGTGCTGGCCTGAGTTTGTGCCAGATAGAAAATGAGCACTGCAGATTTTTTTATAGGCGTCAGGAGCTCTATTACTTTACCAAAAAGTATTGTAAGGTGACACCTCGCTAGTGCTAGAAACATTGGTGTAGATGACCATATGCTATAGCTAGCAGCCAGAGACAGAACTTCACAGCGCAGTCTATAATAATAGTGCAATACATAGTTCAATAAGCAGCAGTTGCATAGACGTCCTGCCGGATAAAAAAAGTTAGATTCACATTCGGCAACATTTTAAAAAACGATTTGTTCAGTTATGATGCGTACGGAACAGCAAATCAATTAATTCAGCCAGTGTGTGCGCTCTATCACGATGCTGATTTGAGGTCCCGCTTTGGTCGCTTATTCTGATCTTTTGAACATGCAGGAAGATTTTTAAATATAGCTAACGTCAGCATACTCCTGGGTGTGACCACTGACGTTATCTTTTGCATGATTGCACAGTGTGTATGCACTATGGCCCTCATTCTGATTACCGAAAGTGGGAGAAATGGTGAAGCCCTGTGCATGCGCATATTCCCTTATGCGCATTTGCAGTGCTTCCTTCGGAGACTTACATATTCTCTGGGGCACTCGCACAGGGGGGGGGCGTTTCCTGGGCATCCCCATGCGAGCGTGGGCAGGTACCTGCCTTCCGTCACTGGACGCCAGCTGCCCACCCAGTTCTCGGAGCAGGACACCGCAAGTCTAAGTCAGCAGAGACTAAGATTTGTGAGCACTGTAGAAATCATTCGATGGTCAGCGACCAATGAATTATTTCAGGCCCGCATGCTACAGTAGCCTACGAATGGATGTATATGCAAATCATTAATTCACAGCTATTTTCCATATATTTGCTGGGCAGCGGGGAGCAGGCATTCAAAATACCGCTGCTTAGTGAGTCAACCTGAATCAGGGCCTATATCTTTTGTCTAGGATCACAGAAAACTGTTGACAACATTGCACTGTTCAACATCATCTAATGTGTAGCCAGTTTAACAGGCTTTAGCAAATGCAGGCCCTGCATTTACACTATTTGAGTCACTGCACTAAGGGGGGGTACACACCAGAACGATTAGGGCTCAATTCCATCAATCTGGATCCAATTCCGACCGATTGGATGCAGATTGTATGTAGATTGGGCATGTTTAGGTCCAATTACGATCCGATTCCAATCCGATGCGCGTCCCGCTGTCGTTTGGTCGTTTTACAGATCCTACCTGCTGCAGTGAGGATCTGTAAATGATCCATTCAACTGGATACAGACTCAGATCGGATTGGGATCAGATTGGATGCAGATCGTTAGCAGATTGTTAGCAGATTGTGTGCTCCAACAGATCGTGCGAAAATCACACAATCTGCTAATGATCTACTAACAATCAGGATCGTTCTGGTGTGTACCTGGCCTAAGATGTATGGAAGTGACGCTATTTATCCTACAATGCAATAATGTGCTTCCTGCTGTACCGGTGTGTGTTTTGCATTCTTTGTAGCAAATAATTATTTGTAGCAACACCGCTTGATTGCAATTTACCGTACACAACTACAGCACAAGAACACAAAGACATGATACTAACAAATGCTGCTTTGAGCTTAGGAGCTAAAAAACACTGCCAATGGAAGATGTATTTATTATTGCTCCATTACTTGGTGTAGGAAAATCTGCAGCAGCTCTATTCCTCCCTCTATGCTGCATGTAGTGGCGGCTGAACAGGCTGTAGGGAAGGAGGGCTTCCGGCCAACCAGAAACCCTTCCTGCATTTGCCTATGCCTGGTCTCCAAAAACCTCATCTGTTATTTTAAACTAATATAATACCTATATTTATATATTTACTCATCAATATTAAGACTTGTATTGTTTCTTGTGTTTCAGATAAAATATCACATGAAAAGTCTCTTCACCTTACATTTGTGTTTCTCTTCCTAGTGAACTTACTCCTTTAACCTCAGTAGTAGGAGTATAATAATAACAACACATAATTAATAATAAGTTATTTGAGTAATGCTGTTGCTAGTAAAAAGAAATGCTGAAAAAGTATGTGGCGTTAGGGACTGTGATGAGTGCATTGTCTAGGAATGATGGTAGCTGTAATCCACCACTGGTAGCAGCAGTTTCTTACATTAGTAACATAAATAATGTATTAAAGAAGGACTGATTCCATATCTGAAAGAATAATCTTCGCACACACAGACAGAACTGAAAGTAGAAAATGTGCAAAAATCCTGTGCCGCAGGGATTTCCTATTCAATTCAAAGACAGAACATGAGATGCAGTGAATTCTATAGAAATCATTTCAGGTACCTCCAGAGAAATCGTTATTTCTAGGACAAGTCAGCGGTACCTGCTCTGGCATCCTTGCGGCACCACCCCATAAGGGCTAATAAAACAATTGGAAGTTTTCAATAAGCTTAATAAGTCAATAATTACTCAATTTCCAATTCTTCCTCCAGTGTCGGGATTTGGTTTTCTACAGCGGTGTGTAGTACAGATGTGTCCACATACATCTATCCTTCAGTCGTGTTGCACATAAGGCATGAGTCCCATGTGACTCGGTAGCATGAAGCGTGTTTGCTTGCAACTTTTTCCATTACAATGCGTCCTATTTGCAAAATGATGCAAATAGGACGCACAAGCAGCTAGACTCATCGTGGCTCCGATGTTGTTGCACAGCGCCCCCAGAGTGTCGCACTCACAACTCAGTATGCCAGACTGTTATTTTTCCCGTATAATGTAATTATGAGGGATCAACTAAGACGCACACTTGCGCCTAAACGCAGACACGTGGCTATATCTGTAGCATGTTGTATGCAAAAACAGCTGGAGTTGCACACAAAATATAGGCATGGGGCGACTAGGAGGGCTAGATGTGGGCACATCTTGTGATTATGTGTAAGTATAGTAAGTAAAGTATGTGACCCACGTATTTGTGTAACCCCACCTCTTGACACAGCAATAAAAACTATATCTCCAAGCAGCCACTTCCCCTCCCAGAAGTTTTGTCACCTCCCAGCAGCCCCCGGCCTCCCAGCTGCCATCTTAGTGCAAAGCTTGAGGGGAGAACTCTGGGAGCCACAGAGACCACTGAATCAGTAAGTAATTTTTTGACTCTTAGAAAAAAAGATACATAACTCTGAAATGTCCTCACGTTCTTACTGCTCTCTGGCCTCTACAAGTGAATACAGTATTTGTAAAAAAAAACAAAAAAAACAAGTGGTATTTAAAATATCTTATAAAAAAAGTATATTATGATTTGTATTAAGAACACTTTTACGTGCAAAATTGTGACTCGTGTGTGTGTGTGTGTGTGTGTGTGAAGATGCACATGTCTGAAAAGGGGGCCACATGGAAAGGGAAACTCCCTGCGATGCCCAGGCTCCCTGTCCGCCTGTGAACAGATTGTGTTTGTGCCAGTGCAAAGAATTTATTCACCTGCTGATTTGCAGAAGAGAAACTCCCTGGGTGCCTACAGGTGGGATAGTGGGACAGTCCCAGAAAAGCAAGAGTGGCCTGTCTAAAGTGGGAGAGTTGGAAGGTATGTATTACTGTTATACATACTGTACCTGTTCTGCCTAGACAAACTAATGCGAGATATGCTTCCCCATAACCAATGGAAATTGTATTTAACATTGTCAGGTGTGTACCTTTCTATATATAACATTGGAAATACATCCTCTGGTAAGGAGTTACATTTTGCTCTGCCCCAGATAACTTTTTCCAGACCATCCCAGTGCATTCAAGGATGTATGCCGGTATAACTAACCAACAGTCGGGATTCCGACGGTCATTTTTCCGACAGTGCAATCCTGGGCTCCACCTATTCTATTCTCCCTCTATAGGTGGTCGTGGACCCCCCCATAGAAAATAGGCAGTGTATGTCTGGATTCCGACTGCCAGGCTCCTGACAGTAGAGAATCCAATGTCAGAGAAACGACCGTCGGAATCCTGACGGTCGGTGAGTCATCCAGCAGGCGTACAAGGGTTTTATCACTGTAACTCTGCTATACTAGGCCTGGGTGCATGTGGCCTTTCCACAAATCTGGGCCCGAATACCTCTACTGTACCCTTACGGTGTAAATTCTTTGCCATCACCTGTGCCCACTGATATATTAGAGCTGACTGCATCCATTCAACACCTTGCTGTGATGCCTTCAGATTTTCATAGATATCATCCATCCCAAAAGCCAGCTTTTATAGCAGATCTGTAACCAATCCATAATATAGCAGAGACATAGAATCACGGTCATTAAGCCATACAGTGTTCCATGAATTTATATGATCATTTTGCAAAGATCCTGTAATAATAATAAAGAGTTTGTAAGGACTGAATACAAGTAGGCAACGTTATATAAGATAATATGACCTTTTTCATTTAAAGGTTGCAGTCTCCTCGTGCTCTACCTAGAGCAATTCCGCACAAGACAGCACTATGACCTTAACACACACATCCCAAGGGTATGATCAAAGATGTGTTAAGAATCAAGAGGATGTTATTAAACCTAGGGCAAGTTACCTGTACTTGCAGATTCCATTCAATATTGTTGACATAAACAGTTTTCTTCCTTCACTATAAAGCTCACTGATCCAGTCTGATTTATTGTTGTTTTTAGGACAATTTTGACATCTTAGAGGTTAAACAAGACTATTCCTCTATTCTACTGTGATAAGAAAAACTTAAGTAGCAAAATGTTATTTCATTGCTCCTCTTTATCAAAGTGTCAAAAATATTGTTTGATAAAAACACTCCACAGAATAATATAGGAACAGAACATTCATTGATTGACATGACTACGGAGGTAACCATGTGTGTACTACGGACCATGAACCCTGAGGCTAGGGATCATTACAGATCTTAATGCAGAGTTCTTAAGAGGTTCATTTCTTATATTCTATAAACCAATGGTTAAGGAATTGGTGGAGGGATCTGTTTCTTTTAGTGCAATGCTGTGCTGACTCCTGGATTTGCCCAATGATGCTGTCCCAGCATATCTGTTGTCTTACACCACCACAAAACCTGGATTTTTGCCTCTCGGCGGTGTAAATGGGGTACCTGAGATAAAAACCGGGGCAATTTTCCCGGAAATCCTACCCAGGTTCTGACCAGGGTGGTGGGGCACTTTAAATGGGTATCCCGGGCCATCCACCCCAGGGCCCATTTACACCAACCGCCCAACCACAGGTCAGTATGGAGGTTGGGCAGGGGGTGCACACAGCCTCTGCTGCTGTCTGCTGTACTGTGCAGACAGCAGCGGAGCCAGGGAGGAGGTGAATGGATGCCTGTGTGTGGCATCCATTCACCTCACAGACGGGGGCTATGGGTGCACAAGAGGCTGGGGCAGCCCATCAGCTTACCTTGGTGCGGGATCAGCGGTCCCGGTGCGTCGTTCAGCAGTTGCTGCACTTGGAGATGATGTAATTTCCAAGTGCCGCCCCCCTGCACCCGTGTGCAGTTTAAACTGTGCTGACCCGGGAATATAGCGCAATGGAATCTACTGCGCTATATAAGAAACTATACATAAATAAATATTCCGGGTCGGCACCGCAGTGTAAACAGGGCAAATCCCGATCCGACCCGGATTGGAACCGTGTTCCAAATACCAGTTTGGATCTGGGATTTGGTGTAAAAGGTACCCCATTTACACCACCACTGACCCGGGTCAAAGAGGCAAAAACCTGGAAATGTACCATATGGTAGTTTATTTATTTATTTATTAGCAGTTTCTTATAAAGTGCACACAGATTCCGCAGCGCTTTACAGAGAATATTTGCCTATTCACATCAGTCCCTGCCCCAGTGGAGCTTACATTCTATATTCCCTACCACATGTACACGCACACACGGACATTCTAGGGTTAATTTTTTGGGAGCCAATTAACCTACCAGTATATTTTTGGATCGTGGGAGGAAACCGGAGTACCCAGAGGAAACCCACGCAAGTATGGGGAGCATATACAAACTCCGCACAGTTAGGGCCATGGTGGGTATTGAACCAATGACCTCAGTGCTGTGAGGCAGTAATGCTAACCATTACACCATCCGTACTGCCCTAGTTATTTTTTTTTTCAACATAGTGGGTGATATTTAATAGGATGAGAGATTCAGAAAGTGAGAGATTTGTTAAGAAATCTCCAGTTTTTTTTAAAGCGGCAATCATTTATACTGCAAAGCCAGTTTGATTTTGAAATGTAAATGATTGCCGCTTTAAAAACACTGGAGATTTCTTACTTTCTGAATATCTCTTCCTATTAAATTTCACCCTAAATCTTTATTTAAAATTTTCATAGTAATAACAAGGGGGTAAACAAAAAGGGGATAACAAAGGGAAAGGAGATTGGGGATTGTGGGAGCAGGGCATACAAAAGGTATTGATGATTTAGGCTAACAACAAAGAAAAAGACAAAGGAGGTAAGACAAGCAAGGTACATTGAATATATTAGACATCAGAGGCCGCTGAAAGTGACTCATTTAAATCAAAAGGAGAAGGCTGAGACTGCGACATGGTATGTGTTGATGGAGCACCCTTTCCCTCTGTGACATAGACATGCTAGGGGAGCCATTGCATAACAGGAGAAGAGAGCACTGTAGAGTAAGAGACACCTTTTGTCTCCATTTCAAAATTAAATTGAGTTTTAGAGACTACTTTGTCAAATGAGGGTATGAAAGGGGATTTTCAGTGTTGGGCAATAGTGGCGGATAGTAGAATATGGCCTAAAACATAACGGGCAGACTGTGGTACTAAGCTAGGATACCAATGTAATAGATCCACAGAGGGGTCCTGAGATAGTATGAGACCTAGGACTTCAGAGATAAGGGTAAACACTTTAAGCCAATAGGGTTGTATAATAGGGCGATCCCAAAAAACATGAAAAATAGTACCTTCGTGGTTGCAGAGGCGCCAGCAAAGTTTAGAGGTAGCAGGCCCATATGGTAGTTCTAATGTTATAGATATGGCCCTCAACCGCGTAATGTGCCTTTTGTGGTAACTACTGTAGCTTCCGTCACTGTGTCAGCTGACATGCAAACCAGAAGTGGGTGCGTGTCATGGACCGGGAAACTGAAGTCACGTAACAGGGGTATCCTCTGCTACCAGAAGTCTCCAATGTTTGGAAGTTACTGACGAAATTTTCATTTGCTGCTTACTAATTCTGATTTTAATATTCATTATCGATAATTGTTATGGCCTCTCTATTCAGTCTCTCATATTATGATTTTTTTATATTGTGCAAGTTGATTACTATGAATTATTCAATTAATTAATTGATACTTCCTGTCTAGTAAGGTATAGTAAGCCACCAGCAACACAATACAAATCACCTATGATAAAGATGCCATGCAAGGCAGGGAAACGCGTCAGTGCCTTCATTAAATGCCTAAGGATTGCTGCTTGAACCAGCCTGGGAGATATACACACTTTGAGAGGAGACTCCATTGCATGAGGTGGTAAATCTCTGTTCAGATGCTACTTATCCATAACAACTGGCTTCTGATATTCCACAAAGAGAAGTGTTTTTGGACTGCATCATCCAAGAGGGTACCCACCTTCTACCAATTTGCGGCAACCAGTTTTGAAAATATAAATACCTCAGGAGACCACCCTTACTTATTTATGAACATTTAAGGCATTACAATTTGCCCCCAGGCAATATAGGAAGGAACAAGTGACTGACTAAAAACCTTCACTATTAGTATGTATCAATGTGCTGTATTGTTTTTAGATTCTTTTTAATGATATATTAAAATTGTTTACTGTAGTAAAATGCTGCTTTTTATGATTATGTGCACTCCACATTTGCATAGTAAAATTGTTTCTTGCTCCTTAGTGATGAGAGCCTATTTCCCTTTTTAAGGGTTTTAGATTAGCTTTTCAAGTTATGGAGGTAACTCAGCTTCTGGGCAGCACCTAGCATGGAGGGACAGCACCGCAGCCTAGACACGAGTGAGCTTGTTAATAGGTGCTGCACTACTCTGCAATATGCCTTAGGTGTAGTGGGGGAGAGGTAAGGACCTACAGTCCGGGCCCGGCTGTTTTAGCAGGGCACGGTTAAACGGGCAGGGCGTGTTTTGCCGATTAAAAATCAGGCAAGGTGCGGCGCCCTGCTAAAACAGCCTAGAGTGAACACTACACGCAGAATACACGGGGGTTACTTAATCACAATAGTATACTACACTGACTGTGTGCCCTCTCTTGTCTTTTTCCTAATAGAGCTGGATAGATAGATAGATAGATAGATAGATAGATAGATAGATAGATAGATAGATAGATAGATAAGTAGGTATATATGAGGTAGATAGATATGAGGCAGATATATAGACAGATACTCAAATAGAAAAACAGCCGGATTGATAGATATGATATAAGTACATAATATGAGATAGATATGAAGATATGAGGTTGTTAGATAAATATCTAAAGATAGAGATAGATGAGATAGATAGATAGATAGATAGATAGATAGATAGATAGATAGATAGATAGGCAGGCTTACCAGATAACCAAACGTGTTCTCATACATTATTGCTGCGAACAGCCTCTCTAAGTACTCCAGGTCGCATGAGAGTCACTAGCATCAGGCAACTTGTTGCCTAAAATGCATCTTAGTCACAACGTGAGGTAACAAGTACGCACTGGTAAACTGTTTGATATGCCACACTTGTTATCTATGTGCGACTGGGTCTCTGAATCTCTGTAAGAAGCAAAAAAACATCCCAGATGCTAGCAGAGTACATGGGATTTGGTGTCTCACTCAAGGCCAGTCATCTCATACTGAATGGTGTATTGAGGCTAGGTGTAGGGGCAGGGGGTATGGGGGGCTTCCCTCTTCTGAGAAAGCCCCAGAACAGATCTTCATCATTGACTCGATCAGCAGTACTGCACAGTAGGCCACTGAAAGCCATCATAATAGTGCTGGGCTGAAAGACTCTAAATGAACTCAAACTGTATGTTCCTGTGCAGTCTGTAAGGAAGCAGGCAACATGACTGCATCAGCTGTATTTTAAGCACTGCAGCCACCTCCTGTTGTTCAGGGGGGAAAAAGCCAATTTTTTCTCGTGGACCTATTCGTGGTTGCCTGCCTGACTCTCTCCTTCAGGCAGAAAATGCTCTGTTCCTGGGCTTCCCTGGTAATGTTTGATTGCCATCACCTGTGGTGAGCTAATTATTTGATAAGAAAGGTGTTTCACCACAGGTGATGGCAATCATACATTAACAAGGAAGTCCAGGAACAGAGCATTGTCTCCCTGAAGGAGAGGGTCGGGTAGGCAACAATGACCTGTGTTTACGTGGCACCTATTTTGACTTGTAGGCATACTTATGGGAAATGTAGTTTTGTCTGCCTAAACACTGGCATCAGGGGATAAGTGGCAGGTATAGCTGGGATTAATTGTGGTAAATTAGGATAGAGAGATAGATAGATAGATAGATAGATAGATAGATAGATAGATAGATAGATAGAATCCTCCTGCACAGAGAAACAATAAGTTGGCATCTGCGGAAGAAACAGATTACAAGAAATCTTCATAGCCAGCTGTGTTTTTTTTCTGTTTTTGAATGGAATGTAAAGCTGTGCTCCCTGATTATCACATTGCTTCTATGGACCCAGGTGTAGGCAGTATGTGAATTTCCCTTAAGCACCCTTTTCTAATAGTCCTGCAGCTTAACCAGGGCTTGTAGTTTCTATGTCAACCATTGCTCCCCAGTGATTACATAATCGCAATATTAGTACAGAAGCCTGGACAGGAAGGAGGAGTTCTACTTGATTGCTGCCAGTGTCGATCTGCTCTAGAAAGCCTGCAAAGAAGGTCCTAGGCCAGCACAAGAACACCATTATTACATTGCTGCCTATGATTCTAAATGATTTCACTACCTCATTTTATTCGTCCAACATTCTAGGTATGCAAGGTCATTTTTTCTCTGTTCTTAGTATACGTGTTAGATTCATAAAACGATCGCTTAAATAATCTTTCAATCAATAAATATAGAAAGCAATATAAGAAAGGAAATACAGCACTACTACTTAGTATATTTAGCAAATGTAATTCTTATAGTTAACAGGAAAGTCATTGGTAGACTGTAACCTTAGACTTGCCGCAGTGGTAATGAAACAGGCACGTGACATATCAGTGTGATGAATATACATGGACCAAAGGTCCCAAAAAGTAACAGAATTATGCGTCGAAATACACAAGGCCCGAATGAAATATGTAGTTGTGAAGGAACCTGACCACAGGCTGACACTAGTTATCCAGGAGAGAACGGGGAAGAGGTGAGGAAAGGCGGGAATCTATTACTCTGATGGAAGAGGTGTTTAGCCAGAAATGAATCACTCACTTTGTATACTTTTTTTCTACAATGGATCAGTTTGCAATGAGCTTAAAGCAAGTGTCAAAGGCTTGGAGGTACAATATCAGGTTGTGCGAATGGAAGAAAAGAGAATTATTAGACGATTGGTTCTAAAAAAGTTAAAGCATTTTACAAAATAACTGCATGGAACTGAATTCTTACAAAATAATTTTTGAGGTTTGATTTTAAATTGAATGAATGACCTGGTGCAAATGGAAATTTTAAAAAAATAATGCATGGATGTTAAAACAAAATGGAGATTGTGTCATATTTTTGCACCAATCTTATGGGCCATACACACGGGGAGATTTCTCCTTAATATATAAGCGATTTGGATAAATTGCTTAGAAATTAAGCAGAAATTGCTCAGTGTGTATGCCCCCTAGCGATGGCGATGTGACTCACCACACATCATTATCACCGGTCTAGGGATGGGATGCACTTATGTGAAAATGCGGTAAAAACCCCTCCGCGCTGTGTGAGGGATCAGTCACGGATCCCTCCCAGCATGCCCCATGGGCAGCCCATCATGTGCAGAGGGACTCCCTGGTCCCAGACTCGGAAGTCCAGCGACGGTGCCGCATCGCAAGGGACAGCTCTTATCACAAGAGCTGTACTTGCATTACTAATTACATATGTTAGTGCATATGTGATTAGTAGAAATACGAATCTCGGCGGAGGGGGGGGGGGGGGCGGGCGAAAACGTGCGGTGGACGTTAGACCATCCTGCCCTAGATCATTCAAGCATGCAGTAAATATCTAGTCAGATTGCTTAGAAATAGACTGCAAATCATCTGTGTTTTTAATAAGGGATCTGAGCGATCTACGTCCACCCTCCTGTAATACCAACCCATTATTATAACATTTTATTTATTTTTTGCTTAATACAAATCTCCTATATTAAATCACACAGAACAAATCTCTTTTGTAAATCTCTCAGTGTGTATGGAAGATCTAACTAAAAAGACAGTTCAATTGTTGGTTAATGCCATATATGCTATGACTAGTTTCCAGCCAATCAAAATGAAGGAAAAACATAACAGTAAGGTCAGCACCTGCGGCTGGGCACGCCCAAATGAAGCAAAATGTGAATTGCCCCATCTAGCGCCATCTAGTGGCCACTGGCACAGAAAACACTTGAATTCATCCCATAGAGATGAGGTGCAGCATTAACCTTTTATTACATAGGATTTTAAAAATAGTCAACTAATTCCTGTAGGAGTTATACACCACCTGATGGAGCTAAATTGCCATGCATTAAATTCATCTGGGATTTTCTCCATTCCCTCAAGTGATCCATACACAAACCCTAACAAAACAATAAACAATGTAAGCAATGTAAAATCATCCAACTGCAGTATTCAGTAATATAATATCATCAATAACCTTTAACAAAATTTGTAACAACTGTTATCTGCAATACAAACTGTGATGCTCAAACTACAAACTTTTGAGTGCAATTTTTTACTATAGCATACTTATAATAATCTATAAGTATGGTATTATTAAAATAAAGCACAATTAAAATACAAATGCTAACACAGATAACACAGTGCATATTAAACCAGGGATTTGTAGAAATGTACCAAATATGACTCCAGCTTCAAAATAAAAACTAGAATGCTATACTTAAACGTGGGTGCTAGAGCAAAGGGGCAAGCCACCGGTAAGTAATATTCCTCCTCCGCCACCACCCTGGGTCAGCATGGCCAGCCCACAGTTGTGTAAAACCACCACAAAAGCCCAAGCACTGGCCGCGGGTGCGCAGGTTCTATATCGACAGATTCCATATATGGTCTGACTGCATGGAATATGCTTAAAAATTACCCAATAAAAATGGCCACCTTGGTTGGCATGCAGCCCCTGACGATGAGCAAGAAAGTATTTATAATTAATATATGTGGGGGGCACAATAAACTTTTTTTTTTGGAGGGGGGCACAAAAGTTCAAGTTACGCCACTGCCAGATCACTTTGTCACATTCCTGAGGCTCACTTTTCAAAACCAGGTTTTAACTTTATTGCATCAAGTGACATGCGTTCTTGTGCCTCCGCGGTGTGACACACATATACACCATAATTGAAGAAGTGCCAATATATTCTGCATGGATTACTGGATGACAAACATTAGTTTAACTGATTAAAGCTTTTGCAAACAACTTTGAAGAGAAAAATGTAGAGGGGGAAGAGAAAAATGGGTAAAGAGAGATATGTGTGTGCGTGCATGGGGGGTTAAATATCAGTGATTGCATTAACTCATGTACAGACAGCTATGATTCATGTTTCCCCATTTCCCAGGCAATTCTCCAGATAAATTCATTCTCATGCATCTCTTAACACATGAGCCTAATCACTGTCTTGTGGAAACAAAATGGCAAAGGAAGAGAAAGCCAGTAAGTGTTCTTGATCATGGTGGAACAGAAAGAAAGGTGCATCCTCATTTGTTATCAATTCTGTAAGCCAGGGGTTCCCAATCCTTTTCCAATCACGGCACCCTACAGTATAATAATTTTCCCACGGCACCCCTAGGCACCCAAAAATTATATAAAAATAAGTAGATTGTGTTTATATGTGCTTCTTAGGTTCAGTTATGTGTTAAAGGGCATGATCTGCTTCTGATTGTACAGATATTTTATGATTGGCAGCCACCAGCACTGGTTTTGTCCAAAAGTAATTGATCATAATTAATTGAAATCGGTCCAGGACCACCAACCCGTGGCACCCCTGCAAGTGTCCTGAGGCACCCCAGGGAGCCACGGCACACAGTTTGGGAACCACTGCTGTAAGCAATAAAGAAAAACAATATCTGCAAGTTTGTTGTTACTAATTAATGTACATTTGCCATTTATGAAGGAGTTCGAGTGCCTAATTCAGACCTGTGTTACTGACCACTCATGACTGTTTTGCATGTTCTGCAATATACATTTTCTGTAGGCCTAACACTGAAGCTTTTACATAATTTATGTCACACACACTTCACCACTGAATATGCCACTATAAGAGTTTTATATTTATATTTAAGTATATAGACAGGTGTCCTCATATTTCATGGTTGCACTTGTGCCTAACAGCCCTTCTTGGTGCACCAAGTACCAAGAGACTGATAGTCCGCGGCAACAGTTTTGCACATTTTTTTCTAGCCAAAATGCACCTTGACTGCGAATAGAACCTTTCTGTCTGTGTGCGGCTGAGTCTTAAAATTTATATATGAAGTACTAGGATGCAGCGGCCACATATGTTTTCTATGTCTAGATCAGTTGTGCTCCGTATAGAGACTCAGTTGCACAAAGACTGTGCATTTCAAATCAAACAGCACAGTCTCTTGGGGCGTCCTAGTTGGATCACACTGCATATAATATGCCTTTTCAGGAAAAAGATGCCAGATGTTAGCAGATTTGCATGGGACCTGGCTCTCACTCGTGCCAGACATCTCATGATGCATGGCGTATTAAGGCTAGATGCATGAGGACACACCTGTATTTATTTCTTTAAGATTGCTGTAGATTTTAATATACTATACTTTCAAATCTATATGAAATTCCACTATAGGCCCTTATTCAGATCTGATCACGCTACAATTTTTTTCTCAAAATGGGCAAAACCATATGCACTGCAGGTGGGGCAGATGTAACATGTATAGAGATCTGAATAAAGGTGTCCATACACGATGTGATTGCACCATGCGATGTAATGCACGCTCCAGCGGGCATCGCATAGTACAAAAAGTATGAGCTGCACATACTTTTTGTACTGCCTGTGGATTGCATTGCACGAGAATCGCATGCAAAACGCATGTGTTTCGATGCGATCCAGCCCATAACGGGTGCCATCATTGCACCGTGTATGGGCACCTTTAGGGCTATAGCCTGGGTTTGCACAATAGTTGTTTCAGGGGAAAAAAATCGAGCAACAATCCTGTCTGTTGATTTACCAGGTCCTAGAATATCTGAGGAATGTATTGATTTTTGCATGTTTAAGTCTCTTATGTGTTTCAATTCTCCTGGGTCAAATTGCAATTGTAATTTCCAGACTCTCAATCAAGCTGGATTATCTGTATTTTTGGGAATCATTTTTGATTTTATTTCTGTGGCCCATAAATGACTAACATTTTGCATCCTAGAACTGTGACATAGCTAAGCCATCTTCACAATTTATATGGTCACATCATCAGGGGTATTTCCAGAGGTGCTTAGTCACCCTCCACAGCCCTTCCCCACCCTGAAGACAGATATCTACTACCTCTGATACCTCTGATCTAGTGACTGTGGCTTACCCCCTGAAAAGCACAGATGGGCAAGACACTACATTAGATGTGTGTCCACCACAGAGTTGTGTTATATCCCTGTATACGGAAACAAAGTAAGCTGCATACATTGAGGAAATACCATTCATGTTGTAAAGTTGACCGGAATGGCTCTCTGCTCAAAACCCTTAAGTAGCTCATGCATGTGTCTTGTAGTCAGTTTTCATTTCATTTTATATATTATGTCTCATTATTTCCAACCAAATATGTCCAATGGTAAAAACAAGAAAACACACTGCTGTGCAAACCACAATTGAGCACTCAGCTCACCAGTCACATCCCGCATGCTACCCACCCCTTCTGTGATATCTGAAATGCCTGTGTCTGTGCATAACATAATAATGGCTGACAGTATCCAGCCCACATTACTCTCATGCATTAAGGTACATAGGTCCTAATTCAGACATGATCTCTGCTGTGCGAATGTGCAGCGGCCAGGCATATCCGTCCTGGAGCGGATGTCATACACCCTCCCCTAGAACTTAGAAAAGATAGATGTCCCTTTTAAGGACGTGTTACAACTCCCCAAAGCAGCGCCATGATCAAGACCCCAGTGGGAGGTAGAAACATATTGGTGGTTTGTTAGTGTTTTGGAGAAACAACGTCCATATGGAGGAAGAGACTGGGACTACTTTTATGAATGCTGAGGACCACTGGGTGACTATCATATGTCTACTTGAGAACTTTAATTTACTAGTTCTCCTAGTCAGCGGATGATTGCTCCCTTTTACTATCCTCAATGGATTTGGAGTTCATGTATTTTAATTTTAATTATCTGTTTTATTAAAATCAATCTACTTCATTATATGTCTTATGAATAACGTGAGTGGAAACTACATTGAAAGTTGAGCGTCCCATGCGGATCCTAGATGAATGAACTACACATTGAGGATTGATCTACAAATTCAGAGGATGTACTGTACTACTCTGACTTTTATATGTATATTTTTAAGTGTGATAGCAAAACCCTTCAAAGGGACCACTATCTTTTGTTTGTTTGTTTTAGGTGTGGGGATCACCTACAGATGGCTCTCATTGATAGGCAGCCATTTCTTGCAAATATATTTTTAAATTTGTACTCTCCTCCCCTAAAACACTTGGCATTATTTGGGGGCATGACTAGCGATTTTCTTCACACTCCCATTAAACGTCCAGTTACAGCCCCCAGTTCCCTAATTCCAGTCAATCATCTTGCAAATGACTAGTGAAGGAAAAGAGCATCAGGATCCCTTCACTAGCAGCCATCGCGCACATTGCGGCCCATACGCATGCATCGGTAATCGGCTGATGTGTGAATTCATACAGCAGCAATCAGGGCTGAATTAGGTCCATAGTTACCTGATGGAATACAACTAACAATAAATAGTTTACTCTACATACATTTTCAGGAACTTCTAAGAAGTACTAAATATGTAAAGTATCATATATCGGTCAGTAACTACCATAGAGTTGATGTTTAGAACTAGTTTCTCTTCTCCCCTACATTATACAGCCTGTGAAGGCATTCGGAAAGACTTGAGCTATGTAGATTCTCTACAGCCTCATACATAAATGACATCAGCTGTAGTAATGTACAAGCCTTCATTCCATCTGATGTGTGATTCTTGAAAACATGAAGGTACATAGCCCTACATTGTTATACCCTGCTTCTATGACATGAATACTTATGTATCAATCACAGAGACTCCCATGCGCCACACTACAGTACACAGAAATGTGTGATCTGCAGATAGATGCAGTCCGTCAATTTGTTTTTCTTAGGAGAATCCTTGATGGTTGCATAATTAATATAACCATTGGACGTCACCATGCATTTTCTGCACAAAACCAAATGCTCTACAATCTGTAAGAATAATATTAGATGACATATTCGCACATACACAGACTGTGGCACATTACAACAAAGATTGTTATGTAGCATCCACTAAATAAATGTACATGACTGCATACATCTACATAGGAAACCTACAAGGGGCCAGAGAAGCACATCCTCATCCCATATCATTAAAGTTGCTATCAGTTTTCCCAGCAATATCTGCAAATGGGAACAATCACACGTTGGGTCTCAAAACAAGCAGCATCAAATGATTCTATCATAATCTGTATGAGTGAGGTTGAAAGATGACTGCTATGGACTTGTGCATGTCTGCAACAACAGGCCAAAATATATTCTAGCCCTGATCTCAGAACTTGGACTGAATATTGAATGGCGGAACTTGTCCCTCCAATATGGCTTAAGTAGCAGGATTGCAAATGAAAAGTAGGCTCTGTCCTGTCCTACTTGGCCCAGATAGAGAACCCACTTTGTGGGATGGCTGTTTTTCTGCCCCCAAGTGTCCGCTATCGCAATAACCTCCCACAGCAGTTTCTGCCTGCACCTGTGTGATACAGCAGTCAGTAGCTGTGCGCTCAGTGGGCGACATTCACCAAACTAAAAATGCCGTAAAAAACGTGTTTTCATATGCAGCAAAGCCCCACCGCCGGGGCGTATATGGCGGCATATACGCCGGGGCGTATATGGCGTAACCCCATGGAAGCCTATGGGCTTCCCTTCGTGTCCCCCGCCACCCCGCGCACCCCCGTTGATCCGCGCTGCCCTCCCCTCACCCGTGTCTGGGCAGCCTCCTGCTGTGCTGCCCGGACCAGTGACCTCCTCCTCCCTGCACAGCTTCCGGGTGCAGGGAGAAGGAACCGGAGCCCTTACAGCCGGGTAAGGGTGCAGGGAGGGAGGGGGGAAACCCGCTGCACATCGCCGGCCATCGCCTTTGAGTTAATAATCGCATATGTTACTGCATATGCGATTATTAACAATGCGAATGCTGGCAATGTGCAGCGGGGGTTATTGGAGAATCCCGCCCACTATGTTGATACTATTTGAACCTGAGGTTTTATAATATATTATTATCATGTCTAGTATTAATTCCATTATTGGGCCTTGCTTTGGTTCCTGTTAGCAGGTAGGTGCGTGCATTGTAAACCATGTCTAAACAAGACACAAAAATAGTATTTGTTATATAAACTCTCTACATCATTTTAAGAATACACCACATGTACGTGCCAATGAGACTATCCGGAGTTATATTCCATCAGTAATATTATTCTTTGTTGTTCTGCATAATCCTATTAAATGACATGTACATCTATAGAGATACACGCATTACTTAACTCACATTAACAATCAGTATTCCTCAGAGATTAAAATGTTAATTTTCATTACAAATGACCAGTTTTTGTGCCAAGAACTGCTAATGTCACCTCCAACATGAAACATTAGCTATAACATTAGGCAATTGTACTGACATATTGTGCAACTCAGATCCCACCCCCCAAACCCCCATCCCCGCACAAGGGCAACAAGAGTGTTCCAGTGAAAAGTAGCAACGTACTCTATATCTCATGTACCCATAAAACCTCTGCATCAGTGGAACATCTTTCTCTGCAATCGGCACGAATCCTTAATTAACAGAGAAGCTGTGAGAAAGCGTCACGGCTGTTACACTTCTTCTAACCCTTGTACAAAAGCTCTGTTAATTAATATTATTTTTCCTAGCAGATTTTCCAGAAGAGAATGAACCGGCCTCTCGAGGTCAGGGGCTTTATTGAAAAATGCTGCTATGCATTACACTTCAAGACAAGCAGTAGTATGAGCCAAGGGCTATTTCATCTTTCGCAGGCTATATTTGTGGTCAGCCTGGATATACTATATATTTCCACTGCAGACACAAATCAAAAGATCATTTCTGAAACCCAGTGCCACTGATTGGTTTTGCATCACTCGCATAGTCGATTTTAAACTATCATAACACAGCATACACTTAACAAAGTAAGCATCTTTCAAGCAGACATTTAACCTTTTTTCCAGCGCTGGTATGTAAGCCAAAAGTGTTAGTCATGCTACTATTTGCTTTAGATCTATTAAGAAAACATATGCTCCATTGTTACATCTGCTCCAAGCCCCCCAGTGGGCCCTGGGAGAAACTCTCCAAGAAAAAGACACATTAACTGCTTCAGCTCTCACTAATGGCATCCCTTAAAAGAGTTAATAAACACTTCAACGCTGGGACGGCATGTGTTGTACATATGTATACCATGGTGTAAATTCAGTTCAACAGCCAGGGGAAGAAACAGCAATTAATTCCCCCAAAAAGTTAATATATCCTGGAATATTCTTAAGTAGCCTAGTTCAAAACCCAAGACAGTGAAATCTCTCCTATATCATGCTGGCCAGAGGATTAACGCACTGCACAGCCCCAAAGGGAAGGCTCTCTATACATTAAAGATGGCACAGCTGGTTCACGAGCAGTCAGAGGGGTTCTTGCTGAGATATGTAAGCAAATAACAGGTTACGGTAGAATTCCCTGTGCAGCTAGGGGATACGGTTCCTGCTGTAAAATGACCGTACAGATTGGAGTAATGATACTGATTTTCTCTCTCCTAAAGTTCTCTCTTCTGTAATTTACAGTAAAAAAAAAAAAAACTTGGTGCCAGCAAGAATTACATGTAATCCAGCTCTGATTAGGTCCTCTTAGTGTGAGATCCCTTTTGTAAAAACAGCAGTTGGACGCCCCTTCCCAACCTCTGAGCATTATATGGATTAAACTGGTATTACGCTGAAAATTTCTCAAGCACAGATCTGAACTGCCCTGCCAGCACGCATATTACGGGAGAAATGTAAAAAGTTCTCCGTGGGGCTGTTGCTTATAGCACAATTCCGCAATGAAAAGACTGTCACTGACTATGGGACAAGCATCCACAGCTGAGGAGGCGCTGCAATAATACACATAAATAAATACAGGAATACAGTCCGAGAGCTTTGTTTCAACTTACCTTCTTCCGGGGCTGCCATTTCATCATATTTGTACGTATAAAGGTTCAGCATCAAGAGACGTGAGAGATACTTGTAGATGTGGGAATGTTGCCGTTGCTGATAGTCATGCTTCCTGCCTCTTTAAATATGCTGCATATTTACTTTTTGGAACAAAAATCACCCACCCCAAAAAAATATATATATCAAAGCAACGGAAGGACTTTGACTCCAGTTTCGTTCAACCAAATCTTCCTTAAATAAGGAAAAAAATACAAAAAAGACTTAGCACCATCAATGATTTTCAGTAGATGTTGGAGTGAGACGGAAAATCCAATGTTTCATCGTTTTAAGAAAATACAAAACAAAATGTGTAAGAATTGGATGCTTTAGACCCAGAACTAGGCAACTGTCTTTTGTCATAAATGCTCACATCTGCAATCCAGGATCTGGAACTGTCCTGTCCCCTCACACCGCACAGCATAGATCAGATTTTGTCATGTTCCAATACCACTCTGCTTTCCCCCACTCACAATTCACTATCCACCGAGAGCTTTGCAGTTGTAGGCGAAGGTCTGCAGCCGTCTCCTTGCATCTTTTCCCCCCTCAAAAAAGTACATTCCAAGCTACAGTTCCATAAGAGGAAAAAAAAATCTGGCTCCGCTGGTTGCCTTCAATTTGTCCAATGTGTGCAGGAAAGGTTCTGCGTGAACAATTCACGCGGCTTAATAAACTGAAAACAGAAACAAAAACAAACCCACCAGAAAACACGGAATTTTACTTGGGAAATGCTGGAAGGAAATCCTGCAACAGCAACAAAATGTACTCCTCTACACTAATGACTTCCTTCCCTTCTACTATATGCAGAGCCTGCACTGTTCTGTTCAAGACATTGCAGCAGCCTGCAGGGTCTTACTGCTAGTCAGATTAACTGCTACACAGAGAATCTGTTTTAACACTCCAGGTCCACTGTGAAAAGTCTAGTCATAGAAATAATATACAGTATAGGCAAATGCGTACAAAATAATTGTTCTCCAAAACATATGTTTTTGGGCAAAACAAGACTGTGTTTCCCCAAAGTGTCTATGATCATATACATCCTTAATACAAATCACATTCAGTTTTTACAACATAAGACTTTTTTAACCCACATACTGTACTTGCTGTACATCTTCTAAATCCAGAAGTAAGAGGTGGTAACTGAGCATGATGGCAGTTTTATACTGAGTAAATGAAAATGATAATTTTCTTTTTATAAAATAATGATTGGTTAGCAGTAAGTATATATATTATTAATGGCAGAATGGGTATTAGGAGGATTGATCAGGGATGGGTCACATGGTGCCTTGTCTGAGTAATTGGATAGGGATAAAGCGTATTTCTTCATTTGTATTGTTAGTGAAACAAATTAAAAATACTTTCATATTCATATATGTTTAAAATGGACATATACGAAGCAAGCAATCACCTAATGGCTAAACAGTTGCAGGATAGGTTAACCCAGTATTTCTCAAAACTAGGTCCTCAAGGCGGGTGAGGTTCATTGGGTTAACAATAAATAGACTGACAGTCAATCGGCTGACTCCATATGGTCAATGTGTAAAACTAAGGTCAACAGGTACAAAACGTTGACATAGTGAATAGGTCAGGCAAATAAAAAATTGACACAAGTTTCTTTTTTTCGGGGGGGGGGGGGGGGGGAGGGGTGGAATTTGTATTAAACCACATGAGGCACAATTAGTTTGCCACTTGGCTCGCCACACTTGCTGTGCACAGCACAGGTCACTATTCCCGATCATAGTTTACGTGGATGCTAAATGATGAAGAGTTCAAATAAAATCCCAAACATTGTGTTCGCCATATGTGCATGGAACATTGTACCCGTCAACCTTTTGTACTTGTCGACCATAAGCACTGTCTACCTTTTACAAGTCGACATTTTGACGATGTCAACCTTTGTGTATGTTGACATGATTCATGTCAACCATATGAGATCAACCTATTTACCATCCACTTATCATCCGAAACCCCCTCAAGGCACAATAACATCCAGGTTTTAAGGATATCCATAGCAGAGCACACATAGCTAATTCAAATCTATTGAAGTAACAATAATATCCGTTTCTCATCGCAAATGCCGGGTCGCACCTGAGATTTGGACATAGCTCCATCTAGGGAGCAACCAAGCAATTGTGATGTTTTGCCCCACACAGCGCCCTGGCAATAAGCTGCTTCACTGATGTGGGAAGGGGCGGCGGGATGTCTTCGGGGGCAGGGGAGGGGGCAGTGCTTGGAGCTGACGCTGTCTCCAAGCAATGCCTCCTCCATAGTGTGAACGGAACCCTGGTCGCTCGACCAGGGAATACTCATTTGCACTGCACAGTAACCCCGCGTCTCAACTGGGATTAAGCCTTCTTTTAATCTGGGACGGAATGCCGGTGGTGCTGTCACACCGCAACTTAACCCGGTAATAACCTGGGCCGAGGATGCGGTGTGAAAGGGGTACAAGTGACCTGTACCCAAGTTGGATATACTTAAAACCTGGACAATTAAGGTGCCTTGAGTACAAAGTTTAGGAAACACTAGGCTAACCTATCCACATGCATACAGATGCAGCATCTCACCTCTATGCATAAAACCACAGGTTACTCAGTATAAATAATGTTATCACACCATAAAAATGGGGCTGGCATGTCCCTGTTTTCTGGAATGCAGGCTTTCGCCACTGCTGCCCATCCCCAAATGGCTGCAGCATGCCAATCATGTTGCAGCTTAGGGGGCACTGCATCCGTCCTCACAGACAAATCTGCACATGCGATATGAGATCTGAAAACATATATGTATGCGAAACACTGGGCACACAGTCACTGACAGAACGTACACTACAAGCAACTATGGGTAAATTAGTGTTATACGGAACATAGCAGCAGCTCCAGTTGAAGCTGAATGTGTGCAACTGTGCAGTAACAGGGGCACAAAGAGGGCGTTTTGCTGGTATGGGTCATTGGATAGACAAGCATTAGGTCAATAGTCATTAGTCCGACCACTGAAGGTCGATGTGCATGAAGGCAGGGCTGGCAACAGAAATCTTGGGGCCCAGTACACTGATATTTTTGGTGGGCCCCCCTAACCCCGCCCCATTGAGCAGAACATTTTTAGTACACTGCATATTGAACGTGTTTTTTCATTGTTACAAAAGAAACATAATTAATAATCACTAATACTTGAGGGGGGGTTTCAGGCAAGTACCCTTACAGGAATCCAGGTGGGTGCCTTTATAAACCATTGCTAGGCACTGCACTGCCACAGTCAGGCTTACAGCCCCTCAGAACCTTGGGGCCCCTCACAAGCTTGGGGCAGAGTACAGGTGTCCCCCTAGACCCCCCTGTCGCCTGCCCTGCATGAAGGTCGACATGACTGAAGGCCAACATAGGGTTAGGTGAACAGGCAGAGGCGGATTGGTAACTAAATCCAGCCTGGGAAAAATGCTGAAGCAGCCCATCGCCACGATGAAGCCGCTCAGTCCCGTGTGACTTGGTGACGTCAACTAAGAGCGGCCCACGGCCATCTTCACACTGGTCAAAGCTGCGGACGGAGCGGCCATATTTACTGTGGGCAGCCAGAAGTTGCTCGCTGCGGCCGTGGCCACTAACCGCTGTGGTAGTGTGGCCCGAGGCCCAGCCAGGGAGGAAAGCGGAAAAATCTGGACTAGCCCACTGGAAAATGGCCCGCTCTATATGCTTTGGGCTCGGTGCCTCACACACTATTTTATTCCCCCCCCCCACACCCTAGTGGATGGTAGAGCATGAAATACCACCTGTCGCCACATGTCGGCTCAAAAAAAACCCAGGAAAAAACCCACGTCGACCTAATGCTTGTGTCGACCTACTGAACCTGTCGACCGTCAGTGATGTCACTCTCCATGAATGTTGACCTTCAGTGGTCGACCTAATGCTTGTCGACCTAGTGACTGTATACTGTTTTGTACATGTTCAGGCACAAATTTGGACTATAATGAGTTGTATCTATTCATAGATCCTTATTATTTTGGGCAAATCTCTTGCATCAAGGATAGGGCTGGTGATTGCTTTTATCACTACTACAGCAACCGAAGGGTTGGGATCATTTGGTCTACAGCATGATGGTCGACAGTCATTAGGTCGACATGGGAAAAGGTTGACATGTTTCTAGGTCGACATGGGAAAAGGTTGACATGTTTCTAGGTCGAAAGGTCATTAGTTCGACGGCCATTAGTTCGACAGGTCATGAGTTCGACAATGTGTATGTCAACAGTCAAACGGTCGACATGGTTTCCCCCCCTCCCATTTTTTTACCTGAATGTCAACACAGTCGACATGGACACAGTTTCAAGTGCACCGCATCCCCTCGCATCGCTCGCTGTGCTCGGCACACTATTTTATGCTCCCACCACGCCCTAGTGGATGGTAGGGCATGAAATACCGCCTGTCGGCACATGTCGGCACCAAAAACAGTGAAAAACCCCATGTCGACCTTTTGACTGGCGACCTAGACAGTCGAACTAATGATCTTTCGAACTAATGACCTTTCGACCTAGAACCATGTCTACCTTTTCATATGGTGACCTAGACCCATGTAGACCTTTTCCCATGTCGACCTAATGACTGTCGACCATCATGCTGTAGACCAAATGACCGTATGACTGCTGGGCCTTCCTGCTGCCGCACAGACTTCTCGCCAGCACTGAGGCAGCCTCACCACATGGCGCCGGCTGAGCTCCTTACTAGTGGCGCACTTGTGCGCAATGATGTCACCTGCGCACCAGCAACAATGCATCTCTGGGACCGCTGCAGTCGCTGCTTCTAATTTCAGGAGTTAGGCGGTCCACTTTTCTGTCCTTTGCGGTCCAGAGTTGGACCGTGATCTGCTAGTTGCCTACCGTTGATTTATGATTACCAGATAACCTATGTAATCCGATACACACACACTGCGTAGCTTATCTGCGATTCGTTCCTATACACGTGTCCTCATACAACCATTCTGTGACAAGCTTAATCACATGTAACGATTCTCAGATTCTGTACAGTATCTAGATTTATTCAGGCCGTGTGTTTGAAGATCATATCTGGTTCCAAAGCCACTTATAGGGCCTGATTCAGACTCTCTCACTAAGCAGTGTTCTTTCACTGCTTAGTGAGCAGGTAAACGCCACCTGCAGGGCGAGCAAACACCCGCCCTTCGCTGCCAAGTCAATGTCCGCATGCGAATGGATGTTTATACTGACATGTCCATTCACATGTGGGCGTATGGGTGAAATATCATTTAATGGTTTGCCGATTATCGAATGATTTTTTTTCCCCATTCGCAAAAAAAAAAAAAAAATCAGTCTAGCCTCCTACCCACCCTCTGTGTGAACGCCTCGGCCTCGTATTTTCGCATATACGTATGTGCAGACCGGAAATATCAGCCCCCGAACCGAATTTGCTATCTTCCAATGAAACCTGAATCACCCTCACAGTGTACTGGGTGCTTAGCATTTTTTGTATTTTTTATATCCAAATGGAGCCACTATAAAGTCAAAGAGTTATCACAATGCTGTGTGGTGTGAGGCATAGCGCGGATCACTCGTAACAGCCCTCAGGCTTTTCCTACCCAGGTAAAAATGCAAGCTACACAAAGCTACTACAGGCAATGTCAGCACCCAGAGTACACGTGCATTGGATTCTGGTGGTGCAACTAAGATGCATATTTTGTACAACACTGGGATGCATGGCACATCTTAATCACCAAAGCAGGCTATTGGGTATAAGTGTGGACACATCTGTATTCCATACTTGCCTACTTTTGAAAAACAGTTTCAGGGAGATTCCAGGTGCTGCATGCCCTCGACCTAACGCTGCATCACCCACAGCATACTTGCCATCAGGACACTGGATGTTGATATTCCGGCCCGGTTTCTTTGCTGGTGTCTGGATTCCGGCCCTGGTATTCAGGCTGCCAGTCAGGATTCCAGAGCTGGGATTTTGACAGCTTCCCCACACAGCCCCATATAACATTATACACAGCCCCCATATTACACATCAGTATACACAGCCCCATATACATTACACATAGCCACCGTTTCTCATATTACACCCAGTAAACAGCACCAGAGTCCACTATAACTGGGTTACCCATTAAATGCTGGGCGTTCCCATGGGTGGGTCTCCCAGCCAGCCGCCCCATTCCCCCGCCCGCAAGGTTGGGTGCGCGCACCTAGCGAACAGTTTGTTGGCCGTGGGGGCATGCACCCAGCATCTGCAAAATGCGCAGAAATGTGTATGCGCAGACACAAAACATCATCCCCTGTGCGAACGCATAGTGGCTTCCGAACGGACCTGAATAAGGTCCATTGTTTTGTATATACGGCATCAATTCACATTGATATATGGAGGTATCATACCACAGGACAACACAGCAAGTATCTTGCATGGTCATAGCCCAGTTCGCGAGTAATAGGCTCGCTCGGGGATATCTTATTAGCCCTGAAAAGCAGCAGGCGAAGCAAGATCCCCGAATGCAGCCCAGAGTTTCCAGTGAAAACGTAGCCGCGGCTGCCAAAGCCACACAGGTTTCATACAATCTGTGTGGTTCCAGGTTAAGCTCATTATTTTTATTGGGCCATTTAAATAGGATAGCCAGATAAAAAACATTGTAAAACATCAGAAAAAAAGTGTGAAAACCTCACATTTTATTGAGTATAATAGGATATTCCGCTGATCTTCTTTTTGCTATTGTACAATAATGCACAACTGACTGGATTAGGGATGGGCTATTGGTTTAACTGTGGCCTGGCTGTGTCCAATTTGGGAAATTGCCAGCTGTAGCATCAAGCATATACTGCAAGGGGGGGTGCCTTGCACATATAAACATACATGTTATCGAGTATGCAACATATGTACTGGCTAGTTCCCACGGGGATTGGGTAGCTGAGTATATCTGGAGTGGTGCAGTCAATCGGTGCAAGGCTTCACACATGTCTTCCAGCCCCAGACTCTCATTGGCTAATTTCACAAGAGTCTGTGTGTGAGTTTATGAGTGTGTGAAGCGAAGGGCGTAACTACCATAGGTGCAAGGGGTGCAGCTGCTATGGGGCCCATCTTTTCAAATAATATGTTTTACATATATTTATCACCATCAGTTGCTAAATAGGGGGCCCTTACAAACTTTTGCTATGGGGCCTATAAATATCTAGTTATGCATCTGTGTGAAGCCTTATGCAAATGAGCTTAAAGGCCGCTACCCACCAGGTGAAGAATGCACACAGCTCACGTCCGAACTCTGCAAGTTAAGGGAAGGGTCGGCAGTCCATAGTAAATAGCAGTAGCCAGGGTGCCCACCTCTTGCAGGCCCGTCAAGGCGCTCGCCACTAGCAGACCTGTCACAACGCCCATGGCATGTGCCCTGCTCACCCCTCCTTTGTTACGCCACTGCATACATCATGATAGCTTGTATATTTATATGTACTAAGGAGTTACCCCCACCCCTCTATGGTCATTCCTGTCACCCCTACTGCTATTGCTACTATTACCACTACTACTAATTATAATGCTAATAATAATAATAAGTATAATAATAATAACAATAATAATAAATCCAAATTTATGGGACTGATCTGGCAACAGTTATACTATATATAAACAAAAATAAATAATAATTGGATGATTTTGTCTGGTAAATGACAGAAAATCCTTGATACAGTGTAAGCATAAAATATTTACTCTGAAACAAGAACCCCTGGTAAGCAATGACTTTCTGTCTGAATGACAGCTTTTACTATGAAGGAATTACAGCATATACCACTGTGTTTTTATGTCCAGACAATAGGGAAGATACAGCAAGTTTAAAAAGTGGCCAAACCTCTGACAATGCCATTTTCTGAGGTTTGGCTGTGCCCCACATATGCACCAAGCCTGGAATGCGAATCTGGGGCTTGAATGCGGTGAGCAACGCCATCTTCAGATCGGCATTGCCCTATAGAAATCTATGGGCTTCTACCGCACCTCCCTGCTGTGCGAGATCCACATGTGACGCGCAAATCACTTAACACATGCATAACTTCCCAACATGACCTATTCCAGGAGGGACAAAATGCTCTGCTCCTGGACTTGCTGCCAGTGGCAGTCGCAGAGGTAGGACTGCACCACTGTCCAATATTCAAATAGGGAAGCCACACCTGCCAGTCCCAAACTATGGTGTTTGGGGTGGCAGTTGGTGGGGTTCCCCCTATCTGAATTTTGAACTGTGCTGCAGCCCCACATCTGCAACTGCCACTGGTATGAAAGTCCAGGAACAGAGCATATTGGGATAGATTTATTAACGGGGGCTTAAGGTTTTTTATGTGTGCAGGTTCGCTTCACCACTTTATCGTGGTGAAGTGAACCTGCCTTTCTGCCGAATGTACTATTCTCTGTGTGCACATTATGGGAGTGCGTTATCCCCTACTGCCGGGGATATCCTTCCTCCCATAACATATGTGCACAGTACTTCTGCCGAGTACTGCGCATGCGCCGGTTACCTTGTCTTCGATGTGTACCCGGCGCATGCGCAGATACATCCATCGCACGGCGGGGACCAGCAGGCGCCGGGGAAAGAAACCTGTGTCAGCCGGGGAGAGGACCTATAAAGTTTATTTTAATTAACAAAAAAAAACGACACAGAAAAATCCGGCGCTATGTACAAGAGATAAAAGCAGCAGCGCGTGGCCACAAAGGATGTTCATAAATAAGGTGTGAAGCCAGCGCTGCACCCATTTCCCCTTAAAGTATATACGTTACCCCTCCTCCCCCATAGCGCAGAACGTTACACACCCGCATCGCGGGTGTCATAGATGAAGTGAAGCGCTATCTTCTGCTTTAGCGCACGGGGATAGCGCAAATGCCCCACAGCGCCGCTTCATAAATCTACCCCAGTGTCCCTCCTGGAAGGGGTCATGTTGGGAGGTATGAGCACATATGCAGATAGGACTCAACTCCGGGTCCTAAACACCGAAGTCCTATCATTGTAAAGGACGGCTCTTACTGCAAGAATTGCATAGGGTGTTCGTAAATGCAGATATGCATGCGGAGAGTGGCGGGATGCTTGCTGCGTCCCACCCAACCTTACCTTACCTGACCAACCTACTAGTCTCCCAATGCATAATTGAAATTGAAATTGAAAAATGATGTATTCTTTCAACATAATATTTTAGATTTATAAAATACATACTGCCAGTGGGGTAAGTTTGTCCCAGTCGCCCGGAGGCAATACTCTTTATTGTATGTTCTTATCTCAATTCTCAATTGGATGTTTAGAACCACCTATTGATGAGTCATTTTCATCTTTATCATGGTTACCATGACAGAAAAGGTATATTTTCACACAAATTTACCTTTATGCTCATCCATCTCCCATCTCCCTGCAAGAGAGGAGGGGGCTAGGTGCATTTTCTGTGCGGGGCCCTGGTGAATCAGGTGCTGGAAATGGAGGAAGTTTGGGTAGTTTGTATAAACTTGATTAATAGTATGTCCAAAACTGTTAAGTGGCAAATACACTGCATAGAATATGGCTACTGAGTATGGAAAGAAGTACTGGGTAACTTTAACATAGATAAAAATTACAATAGAGGAAATAAAATAAAGACTCATTTGTATTGATAGCTACAAATACAGAGTGTAACAATATGATTGCTGGTAATCAAGCAGGGCCGGTTTAACAATGGGCCTGATGGAGCTACAGCTCCAGGCCCACTCTCCAAATAGGCCTAGGCATTTTGTAGCTGAGGGCCAGGGTTTTCCAATGAGCCTGATCCCGCATCACTAGCCCCCTGGAAACCAGAGATATCGCCAGGCAAAGCTGGAACGTTTTCCCCATAGGATAAAAATGGACTGGCTAATTCTGACCCTCACCCCGTTCCAATGGCTGCCAGTTCCCCCTCCGGCATCACAGAAGCTCGAGGTTGATCTCAGTCGAATCCAAATCTCTTGGCATTCAATATGATATCAGACTGGTCCATATGGGTTCATTGGTTCTAGAGATATTGCGGATACGGATACACCGATTTTTTCATTTCCGAAATGTAATTTCATGGCTGTTCATGTTGTTTGAGGACAAATTTCTCTGGAACCAAACAGCCCAGTTTCATGGGACTAAAATCATTAGAAGCCCACACGTAAATGGGTCAGTTGGTTCCGAAGATATAGCTGCTTGTGGGGGGGGGGTCTCTCTCCCTCACCTCACACCAGAAAATGCAGGGACTAGGCTGGTGTAAAAGGGGCCATCATGGGAATGTTCCTGCATGAGCCTGGAACCATATTCCTGGGTAAGTCCCTGCATTTTCTGGTGTGAAAGGGGTATTATTTCAAATAGCCGGGGCCTGCAGTGCTCTGAATACAGCCGGGCAGCCACCTGCTCTCTGCCCAATGTCAATGACTGTCATTTCTGCCAGGCGGGGCTGTCCCCCATTTACTGCATGCATTCCCCCTTGGCAATGAGCATGTAATCCCACACCGCTGGGGGACATGCTGCGCCGGGGGATGGGTGCCCGCCGCTGACCTCTTGCTCCGGGTGACATGCTGCGATGGGGGATGGGTGTCCGCTGCTGACCTTTTGATCCGGGTGACATGCTGCCCAGGGGGAAGCCACTGGTCGCAGGAGCATGCTCCTACGACCAGCGACCATTAGAGGCTACACATGGGAGCGCCCACCTGGCATTTTATCGCCCGCAGTACTACAAATCACTGGCAATATGGTCGCTCTTTACTGCCTCACGGCGCTGAGGTCATGGGTTCGATTCCCACCTCGGCTTTAACTGTGCGGAGTTTGTATATTCTCCCCGTGCTTGCGTGGGTTTACTCCGGGTACTCCGGTTTCCTCCCACAATCCAAAAATATACAGTTAGGTTAATTGGCTTCCAACAAAAATTAACCCTAGAATGTCTGTGTGTGCGTGTATATGTAGTAGGAATTATAGATTGTAAGCTCCACTGGGGCAGGGACTGATGTGAATGTTCAAATATTCTCTGTAAAGCGCTGCGAATATGTATGCGCTATATAAGAAACTGTTAATAAATAAATAAATAAGAGCCATGCTAAAATTATAAGTAAAGGAAAAATGCCTTTATTTTACAATAAATATATTTTTAGATGTGTTGCTATCACATAAGTTTATTACAGTGTCTTTATTACAATGCTGATGTCTAAATGTGAATTTCTAGACACTTGAACCACTAATTGTATACATTTACATAAATATATGCACAATGTTAATTAACATGATAAATTGTCCTTTTGTATATTATGGGGTTCTGAGGATAACTTGTAAAACTAGGAAATGTTCTATGCAGTTTAATTGTAAATGCCATCTAAGTTGATTTAAGGACTCATGAGAATTCAGCTAATTGTAGGCGAAACTTCATTTACATGAAAAAATATGACTGGTTTATAGACATAACAGCAATTTTCATGGCTGTAATTGTCATTATACAACACATACAGGATATAAATAAATACATATATATATATATATATATATATATATATATATATATATATATATGTATATATATATATATATATATATATATACATACATACATACAGTACAAACACACACTCACACACACTGGGGCAGATGTATTAAGCCGGGCGAAGAGATAAACTGGAGATAAAGTGGAAGGAGATAACGCACCAGCCAATCAGCTGTGTTTGAAATATGACAGTTGGGAGTTGATTGGCTGGTGCGTTAACTCCTTCCACTTTATCTCCAGTTTATCTCTTCGAATGGCTTAATACATCTGCTCCACTGTCACTCACATACACACACACATTAAACAAAAAATGTATTAGTAATAACATTAACTCATTTCAAAACAATCTAGTTTCTGATTTCAACATGGCACATAAAGGGGTCATATAGATGTAGCCACGCTCAACGTTGCCGTGCCAAACGCCACATGCGACATACAAGGCGATCAACACAATCCCGTCTCCATAAATGTGTATCTAATTTGCTTCTGCGGCTTATAGAAATGCATTGAGCTGGAATGATAATGGCGCACCATACAGGCACGAGCGGCCATAGACCAGAAAGGAGAGCGGCTATATCTGTATGTCTCAAGCATCTAGGGAATGGGAGCTTTTGGTGGTGACAGAATTGACACAATATAGAGTAGAATGGGGCTATATAATATAAGGTTATCAGATTTATGTTTTAGTATATGCATTGTACTATTAAGGGGGGTATTCAATAAACTTTGGTAAATTATTGTGGTAATGAATTCCCGGGATCTATCCAATGAGTCCCTATATACACCACTTATCAGTGATTATGCTTCGCGTGCCTCAGACACACAAAGCATAATCTCCTGATAACCAGCCCTCAGAGCATTAACATGTGTCCTGATACTTATCCCATGCATTACCGGATAAAAGATATATGCCTGATATAAACAGGTTATAATTGGACAGCCTGGTGAGCATTAGCCCGATATACCCGCATTCGCAAAAAAATTGCTTGCAAAAGTGAGCGTTCCGTCTGCCAAATAGTGCATCCGATGCTGTGATGATTCACACTCGCACGAGCTCCAGGCACTGCAAACTCTGCCCTGTGTGCCGCCTGCCTGCTGTCTTCTGTGTCCTGACTCCTGCACCGCCCAGCCATTGTTCACAATATCGGCTGTGTGAGCCACGGCCGGGTGGCGCAGGAGACAGGATACAAAGCAGGTCCGCTATTTTCAAGTCTCCCGCTGGACTATGAACCAAAAGGAGTCCAGCAGCCAATCAGGAGCGGCGTTGGTGGTTGCTGGACCGCAAGCTCCTATTGGCTAGTGGTCCAGCGGGATTCTTGAAAATAGCGGCGGACAGACCACTTTCTCTGCCCGGCTTCCGGAGTGGGCCACGGTAGAATTTCACCCTCCCCTTGGCAACGTGCAATTTCAGTCCCCCTTGGCAACGAGCAATTTCAGGCCCCCTTGGCAATGAGCAATTTCAGTCCCGCTCGGCAATGAGCTATTTCAGTCCCCCTTGGCAACAAGCAATATCAGTCCCCTTTGGCAATGAGCCATTTCAGTCCCCCTTGGCAACAAGCAGGGGGGCATGAAACATGCCCTTGCTCTGGGCACCGTGGCACCTAGCTACACTACTGCCCATGTCGGCCTTAAGCTTGTCGACCATTTACAGGTGTCAACCTAATCACTGTCAAACATTAGTGGTCAACCTAGCGCTTGTCAAACTAGACATTGTCGACCCACTATACCTAGACCTTTCAATATGGTATTGTTAATCTTTGAGTCTAGTGCGTGTTGTCACTCCTGAATATTTTACTACCTTATAAATAAATTATACTGTAAAACTGGCATTTATTTGTCACCATTTTAAATTCTATCCAAGTTAATTGTCTTCAACCTTTTTTATACGTTAACTCTGAAAAAGCTCCAGGAAACGTAGAATTCTCCAGAACTGAATATACATGTTTTCCACTCATGGACTGGTGTAGGTGTAAATGATGTAAGAATAATGCAGTGATACAGACTGATGTTAGATAGTCGCTGCACTGAAATGATGCAAAACATTCTAATTAAAGAACCTGATTATAGGATTTAGACGGAAAGAAGAGATTGAAATAAGATGCTGGACTAGCAAGATTACACGTGTATCTTACCACTCAGCATTTTATGCTGACAATCAAAATACGGCCATTAAAATAATAACAAAAGAGAAGTCACATAAAGTAGACAGCCTATGACCTTTGGCTTATAGGCACGACCTTCTAGAGGTTTTGATTTAATTTAGAAAGCAGTCGCACATGAGGCTTCATTTACAGTTTCAGTGGCGCACAGACGGCATTAGACATACATTGTGACAAGCACAATAGTGTGAACAAATACAATAGCAGATTCAATTAACAAGTCATGTGAGAAGATACAAGAGGCATGCCGTTTACTCGTTGTATGGCCAGGAATTGCTTGTCTATTGTATTGTGCTAGATCATAGTATCTTTATCTTATTGCACCCTATCCATTTATCCATGCTCAGGGGCCAGAAGTTCCCCCAAAGAGACACGACAAAGACTTCAATCGCCAACTATGGTCTTGTCCCTTACTACAATATGCTTCCTTATAAAAGGCACATATCATCAATGCTATCGGAGCGCGGCTGCCTTGGGTCTGAACTTTGGCATTATTGTTACATTACTAAGAGATCCAATTTCATATTGTGTCTGTCTGCACTACATAGATGGAGGTGTTTAAATACGATCTGTTAAGAACAAATAAACCTCTTGCAAGGTTACTGAAGAACTTCATAAGGCATTTCCTAAAGGTGCATACACATGGAACGATTTGAAGGACAGTGTCTGAGTTCCCGATCAATGGCAAAGACCAATCGTTCAAATAGTTCCCTGCACCATATGCAGGAAGATCATAAACCAATCTATTTTGCGAAGTGTATCAAATCGTTCCGTGTGAATGATTTGATACACTCATGAATGATGTCGGAACGCTTCTGTAATTGTTCCATGTGTATGCACCTTAACACTGTGTCAAATACGGCCATAACTTAATGAAAATTAAAGACAATGCTACAAAAGCCTTAAACAGATCTACAGTTACCATACCGCAATGCATTTATTTATTCATTTGATGTAACCTACAAAACTGCTATGTGGTAATGTAAAATTGCCAGAAGAATGCATCTACACTGCTGGGAAATATATTTAATTGAATGGTGTTTATTTATTTATTTTCAATGGATTTAATAAAGTAGTCTTGTCAGTTGTACCAATATGCTATTGTCTCCCCTTCCCCCAATTCACTAAGAGTTGCAGGTGCACAATTTGATAATTGAGAATGTGCCTCCGGCTGAATACACTGGGATCAATCTTCTATCTTGGGACATTGGAAAAAACAGTCTCAGGATCCCTGAGGTTGGAAGTGTAAGGATACTGATATCTGTGTTTAGAAGTAATAAGGCTTGCCTACAACCCAATACAGCCTTGTTCTGATAAGGCTAAGAAATATGCTGTAGTCTCCCGGACTTTCACAGGACTGTCAAAAGTTCATCACAGTATTTATTTTTTATTAAACTGATTTATGTCCCTTTATTGGTATCCCCCTTGTCACTTGCATCTCAAAGAATAGCGGAGAGGCTTTTGTCTACCTTTAAATTCATTTGTGTAGACATATTTAGATAATAGTTCTTCCCATATGATTAAAACGTATGCCCACAGCACTGAAAAGGTTAGAGTTGTAATAGAATTCCAGCTACATAGGTACTGTACTGTATATGTTGCCAACATTCACTGTGTTGAAATGGGAGTTAATATGGTTGTAATGGTGATATGCATGGCATGTCCCAAATGACTATCTTGGCACGCTTCATGCAGACACTGATGAAATGTTGACAAGATTAGAATCTAGTGGTGACTTATCTTGTGTGATGGGTCCGGCGCTCCAGCAGTGTCTTCTGGGTTCATAGGATCCTGTGGCGCTTCTGATCTTGCTAATCCTACTCCTACCCATCATGTCTAGCCCTAAGGGCTATTTCCCATCACAATGGATTTTTGCGTCCGGGGAAAAAATGGCATGTGTCGTGTTATGGCCGGGAGCTATCCTAGTCAGTGGTTATCGCGGCTGTAACATGGTGATCGTGCCGGGTTCATACCATGTGAATGCCCTACTGTATTTGTCAGTCAAACAATGGAAAAACACGGCCGGTATTTTTCCAGACGGACAAATCCATTGTGTGTGAAATAGCCCTAACACTCCTGTAACTTAATCCTCACCTTACCGCTGCTTCACCCTAATGCTCACCCTGCAGAATATTCACACTGCACTTGTCCACATTGTATACATGTTCATATTCTTTGTTGATTATATATGTGTGGGATTGATACTCTAGGGTGCCGGACGCGGTCCCGACAGTCGGGATCCCGACAGTCATTTACCCGATGTCGGGATCTCGACTGTAAAATGCTGACAGACAGGTGCCCGACGGCCACCTGCTATTTTCCCTCATGGGGGTTCACGACCCCCATAGAGGGAGAATAGAATAGCGAGCGCAGCAAGCCCGACGTCGGCCTAATGACTGCCGGGATCCCGACTGTGGCCATGTGATTAGGTCTGAATTACCCCCATTTTTTAGAGCATTTATGAGGTAAGGCGCTGAAAGCCTGGCTTGCAGTCTTCGTTCCAGTTCATCCCATAGGTGCTCGATGTGGTTGAGGTCTGGGCTCTGTGTGAGCCAGTCAAGTTCTTCCATACTGAACTCATCAAACCATGGGCCAAATGTAATAGGGTGTGAGAATCAGAGAGTGAGAGATTTTAGAGGAAATTTCCATTTTTTTTAAAGCGGCAATCAAATGGCAAAATCAACTATTGGACTTTAATGGCACAGGGCACAAAAAAGTCTGGTTATAGTTAAGGTGTGTCCACATGTGTCAAGTTAATATTGAGGGCCGGGATCATCTGTCAGGGTGCTGCACACTCTATTTCTACCTTCGATTCTGATGCCGCCAGGCCTCGCATCCGGATCAGATTGCGATTGGGTGCGGCAAACACAGTGCAATTTGCACTATCTTGCTATCGATTTTGACTATATAGTGCAAATCACACAGTGGGTGAGATTTAATAGGATGAGAGATTCAGAAAGTGAGAGATTTGGGAAGAAATCTCCAGTTTTTTTTAAAGCGGCAATCATTTACACTGCAAAATGAAACTGGTTTTGCAGTGTAAATGATTGCTGCTTTAAAAAACCTGGAGATTTCTTACCAAATCTCTCACTTTCTGAATCTCTCATTCTATTAAATCTCACCCCATGTGTACACAACATTAGACTGGTGAAGAGGTGAGGAGATGCAATGTACAAGTGTGAACTCTGCTGTAGTCACGCCAAACCGGCTTTATTGGCACACCAGGCCCTACACAGGATGTGTCTATGATGTACCAGGAGACTTTGTTGATTATATATTATATATGTGTGGGATTGATACTCTGGGGTGCCGGACTCGGTCCCGACAGTCGGGATCCTGACAGTCATTTACCCGACGTCGGGATCCCGACTGTCAAAACGCTGACAGACAGGTGCCCAACGGCCACCCGCTATTTTCCCTCGTGGGGGTCCACGACCCCCAAAGAAGGAGAATAGAATAGGCGGCGAGCGTAGCCAGCCACTGTGCATTTTGCGCTCACCATGCTGTCTGAGTCCGGGCAGTCGGGATACCGATGTCGGGCTAATGACTGTCAGGATCCCAACTGTCGGAACCCTATACCACACCCGATCTGAATCTGCATTCAGACTGCTACAATGCACTAGCCATGGCTATTTTAAAATTTGCTGTCAGGGGCAGTGAGCCCCTGCGGCATTGAATACAGAGACAGGGAGGGCTGGCAGTGAATGTGCCAGCCCTCCAGAACACAGCGACTGTGCAGCGAATCCTGCACATGCCGTAAATCCACATTGAATACTGCCCATATGTGTGCACTATAAATATTTCTGGTAATAAATAAATAAATAAATGTGTGTGTTATACACACACATATTAAGAACACTGCCAGATAATGGATTTGGACACAATCTTTATACTATATTCATGAATTTTAATTGAGAGCGCTTTTTTTTTAATTTAGAGTACCCTGTTTGTGTTTATTATACTTCTTCGTGCATTTTTAATGTTACAGATGTTTCTCATCACACAGAGGAATGGCTAACATTTACAGTTTTTATGATATGGATCAGTACTTAGGCCCCATCAACGAATGATAGAGTCTCAGTACTAGGTCATGACCAGGTCAGTTTGGAGATTATGAGAATGCACCATCAGTGCTTATTCCAGGGAATGTAAGTGGAGAGGCATTAAGTAGAATGTCTTTGTGATCAGCGGAAGTTGAGTGAATGCGCTGATTATGGGCCAAAATTTGCAGCCCTGCCGATTATCAAAAGACTGCGCATATCACACTGTGCACATGAGCGGAGTCTCCTTATGATCAGAACATGCAAAGCTAGCCTTTGCTGGCCACTCGCAAGGTTATTGACAGGTGCCGGGCATTTGGGGTCGTTGGGAGGGAAGGCAGCGGCCTCCTTCTCCCCACGGCCTTTGCGGTGCTGAGTAAGTGTAGACTTGGTGCTGCGAGTAGGCGGAAAATCATTCGATGGTGAGTGATTTTACCCCTGTGTGCGTGACTGCGAAAGCATTCATAGCCGTCCACAGTGGTGGGGGGAGAGAGCTTGGTACAGCAACGTTTAAGTGCTTGTTTTGCTCCAGCCAGTCAGGAGGATTCCTATTCGATTGTTAAAGTGGAAGACAACAGATGCTTTTGTATTTAATTAGTACTTTTGTTTTGTAATTCCGATTCAACTTTATTATATTGAAATCATAAATGTGACATTAGCATAAATAAACCCTGTCCAGACAGCCAATCAATAAATAAACTTCCACTTGCAGCGGCTACAGGGGGTGGTGAAGGCGGCGACAATTTTGGTTGCTCACACCGCTGGCTACTTACACGGATGTGTCTGAAAAGGGGTTGCCTTGGGTGAATGTGGCCTTGTGTCATGTACAGTGGTGGAACTTGTGAGTGGCGGGCCCAGGTGCAAAAATACCAACCTCAACCTCAACCCCAACCCAAGAATTTATTGCTAGTCTGGGCAGCAATAAGCCCCTTAGTCCTTAGAGGCCCGGTGCAATGCATGCACCTGCTGCACCAATGGTAGTTCGGCCTCTGGTCAAATCCCCCATTTTTGTCACTTTGGGGGCATGCCCAGCGTTTCTCGAGCAGCTGGGCAGTCCCTGGCTTACAGTCAGTGCACTCTTTCATTGCCGTGTAAAAGGTATCTATTCAGAGATCACATGCTTCATTGCAGAGTAGAGACACTACATGTGGGACAGCTGGACAGTGTCCAAATAGTGGGGCTAATCCCCTTAAACAGATACAGTTGGGACAAAAGGGGGGGGGGATGAGCACTATCATATAAAACATTGCTTAGTGTGTATGGGGCATAATAGCTGTACTTCTATAGGAAGATGAAATGCTTTACATGTAGGCTCCATATGTAAGAGGGTGTGCACTAGCAGGTAGGAAGGGTACTTTCCCAGGGTGTTCTTCAGCACCCCGAATTACAACCACACACAAAATCAATATGTTTATGTGCCTGTATACATTTTATGCGATGTTTTGAGATTCCACGGTGGGGACACCTTGTTGTTTTTTAATATGTGCGCTATGCTATATGTATGCTTCCTTACATGCACCATTTCATGTGAAAACTGATAACGGAGGACAGCTGGCACATTTTGGGGTTATTCTGGTCCGTTCGCACAGGGACTGATGTTTGGCGCATGCACATGTGCAGCTGCATTTCTGCGCATGTGCATACGCCGGGTACATCTGTTTCACTGGGTGCACGCACCCAACATTGCGAGCAGGGGGCGGATAGTCGTGCCCAAGGGAAAACCCAGCGTTTCATGGGCGTTACTAGGATAACGCTGGGTGTTCCCATGAAAATCACCCAGTGACGTGGGCGCCGTGGGCGGGCAGATGACATCTCCGGATGTCAGATGCCCACCCACTTCCTAACGAATGCCCACGCACATCTAAGGTTACCTCACAGTAACCTCATATGTGCTTGTGCCTTCCACATCATTCGATGGTCGTCAACCATCAAATGATATGGGTGTTCCCCCACAGCCTGCGAATGGATTTCTATGTAAAATATCCATTCGCAGCCCGTGTGAGCGTACGCGGCATGCGTGTGTGTGGGGGGGGGGGGGGGGGGCAGGCGACGTAGGGCTGAATCTGGTGGACTCGCAAGGCTGCTAATTCGCAGCCTTACGAAAAACCAGAATAAGGTCCTTTGTCTCTGTTAAGAACAAGCAGATGGGTAATTGCAAGTGAAGTATCATTGCCTTTAAATATTTTGCGCTGGTGAAAGATAATTCCAATTTGGTTTTCCATATGTAAGAGGTTGTGTCTAGATCCACTTCTGTTTTTTGACCAGGATGTGATGTTAGGTGAGGGTGGAATTTGTTAGATTCCCTTACAGCTGTAATTTACATAAGTGTAGTTTATTTTTTGCATTGTACCCTTGCGGGCTTGCTTTGCTTGCCGCGCTTCGGTCACGGTGGCTCACTTTGCTTGCCACAGATTTATATTCCCCCTCCAAGTATATGTGGAACAAGTGCATGATGGGGAAAGTAAAAAAAAACAGAAGTGGATCTAGCCGCAACCATATGTAAAATGTTATAGACTGTAAGGCATCATGGGAAAAGTGTATGATGTTACCAAGTGTGGTAATGTACTACAACTTGCACAGTCTCTCCAGTAGAATCTGTTTTAGAACATCTGTAGGTTATATTCACAAGCAGCCTTCATGTATATGACACGATGTCATTTCTGTTATCAATGTTATCACATTACTATATGATAGCATGTATTTAACCAATGATCTGCCTGTGAATTATGTCCATGTTCTCCTTCTTCATAAGAAGAATGGAGTGTTTGATATGTAAGTATCAGTAACGCATGAGCTGTGCGGAAAAATAAAATGAAGCTGGTACTTATTATTGCTTGTAGTGAAATGATCTGTTTCTCCTGTGTGACATAAGCTCAACAGCATCATCCACCTGGACAGCAGATGCTCGGGCAGCTGCTGTGGGAAGGAGAATACTGTACACACTTTTACATCATTTTAGTAAATGTATCCAAATACAGTGTTCTAACTTTACCCATATCGTACAAACACTTTTTTAATCAATCACCATGCAATCAATTGTGATTATTTAGAGTGAGTTGAATTAGGAGAGTGTGTGATCTTCTCACTATCTTTAGAGGAAAACAAATATACTGCAATTGCATCATGGGTCAATTTGTGGTAGAGAGCGAAATATGTAACTACAATCATTTACTGGCTTTTGCTTTGCATGCAGTGTTTCTGACTTTCCTCTTGCCCCAAATTTCAATTTAATCTAAAGAATTGGATATTCTCTCTGCTCGTATATCAATGGAGGCAGATGTAGATGGCAAATCCCACAGCATAGAAGCCCCCATGGAAATCAATGGAGGCTGCATTGTGATGGAAATGGAGGTTACTGTGGCAAATATGGGAGATTTCTAATGCTTTGATTTTGATGGGATACCTTGAAAATAGGTGGTATAAAGGTATTTTACGCTATTTCAGTTTAATATACTATATATGTCCCTGTGACTGATATGGGATAGAGGGTTACTATATTGGTAAGCATAATTTAAAAACAAAATGGAGCCCTGCCTTCATTGTGGTCACAGCAGTGGTCTACTACCCCTCATCTAGTTCTCTGTATACACAATATGCTCCTACTAGACCGTTGATATAAAACTGTTTTTAGCCACATGGCACATGCAGTATACACATTATTGTGTATCAATCACTGGTCTCTATGATAAATAATACATCACTTCACAGTGATATCTAGAGAAAAACACTGCGAGTAGCTTGCATGTTCTTACCCCAATTAGTCATGTTTCTCCCATTATGCTGCACAACTGACTGGATTTTAGGGATGGGGTATTGTTGAACTGAGACACGTCTGTGTCCAATTTAGAAATGTTGAGTTGTAAAGATAAGCCGTGAACCTTGTGTGCTACTCTACATAGGGATCATTTGTCCCTACTCCAATTACTTGTAAACAGAGGTGGCTGCAGCTTGACCATAAAGCACAGGTCTCTGTCTGTGATTACCCAGTTTGTCCTATCACTGTTGATTCAAATTGTAAGGCGCAATGGAATATGCTGCGCTATATAAGAAACTGCAAATAAATAAATAATGTATTATAAATGCTGGCTGGTTCCACCAGGCGTTGTGTGTCTGGAGCCCTGTGGCCCCATGGAATCAGCATAAGACTACACACACTCTTTATAAGCCTGCCCCTAGGGTCCCATTGGCTTGTTTCATAGGAGTCTGGGAGTGGAATTAGGCACGGTCCCAGTCAGGGGACATGGCCTATACCCATGATCCTCCTACGGGGCCACGCCCCCCATTTTCGTTGCTGTTGGGGGCATGGCCAGCACTGTGAGAGCTACTGGCTATGCCCCATCTCCTTTCTTCAGTGAATAGAAACTGTGTGCATGCTAAGCAGAGCAGCAGGGGGGACTCCCAAGTGCCACCCCCCCCCCCCCCCCACCACCACCACCCTGGGACACAGACAGCCCTGGGCTATAGGACAGGTAGCTACTGTATTCAATTGTCATGTCGCGCCCGATTGCCTGTCTAAAGCTACGGGAGATTGCAGGACGATATGCAAATAATTATTCTTGGTGAATGAAGTAATTATGGTTGGGTTTAGCCGAACCTATTGGCTAAACCCGACCAAACGAGTTGGCGTGAAATTGGCCGTGAAATGTCTTGTCTGAGTAACTTCTTGTGGATTTCAGCTCACCATCTCCCGGGGGTGCAAACTTAAATGAACAGAACTGTGGGCCTGATTCAAACCTGTTCCCTTGACTGCGTATGTTAACTTCTAGGGAAATACAATTTTCTAATTTTTAGAAAAGACATAAAGAGAATATGGTGACACTCAGTAGTATTTTGTTGAAACGCTCTCAGCATTTCCACACCTTGGTGAGGGGTTTGACGCACCACTTTCATTGTCTGCTCAGGTACTCTATACAATTTGCATGCAATACATTTTGCCACCACTGGGTGGCCAATGCTCCACCAATGTAGCAGCAGGTTGATACACGAATGGGACATACTTACGTATGAGGCATGATTACTGTATGGGCCGTGTAGTGTCCCAGTCTCCTAGGCAAATAATAACTGCGGCCTGAAGTTCACATAGCCGATGCTGAATATTGTGAATACCAAACCCTGGACTGTCCTATTCTCGTCAAACGGCATTATGGCCCCATCTGCATAGGATCACTCTTTACATAGACTCATGAGCCTTGACTGCTATCACCAGGTGGCGTAGGCTAGTGGATAACTGGGCTGTTCTACACGCTGGAGACCCTTGTTCTATTACTGTCATTTTTTTTTATTGAAACATTTATGAAAGTTATATTTAATAAAACTAGGCACACACAAAAGCCTTTTTGTGTGACTCCATGCACAAGAACCAAAGCATTTGTCAGTAGCGTTGGTGTAAAAGCATGCTAATATAGAATTGCTATAGCTTAACCCTATGGATAAATTAAAATGAGCTTAAAGCTTAACATCTCCAGTTTCGGTGGTCCAGTTGGCTCAGAATTGGGTTTTTATTGAAGGGGAGACGTTTAGCTACTAGAGGATATGAACCCTAAGTTTATGAGACCCCCAAAAGGCTAACTGCAAGTGTCAGTTTATGGGTAAAAATGTGTCTACTTTGCACCCTGATATCTCTTGTTCTATGTGTAGAGACTTGAGAATGGTTCTATATGAAAGAGGAGACTCTTGACTTTCAGACCAGACTGACTATTAGTTTATGTGACATCAGGAAGGGAAACTGCTGGCAACCATAGGTAGGGTCCCCTCCAATAGTCTTCCTATTTTGCAGGGGTTTCTGGCTTCCTATGCAGCCAGGGAGCCATCACTGGAATGCGGGGAGGTGACAGTGAGGAATCCTGCTCTCTAGTGGGTCAGCTCCTGCCAGGTGCTCAGCGCCCTGTTTCACAGTAGGTGTACCCAAAACTGGACAGCGGTGCAGGTAGGGGACTGGGGCTGCTGACAAATGCACAGGTTGATTATTGCAGCTCCAGTCCCCTACCTGCACCGCTGTCCAGTGTGTTTAAATGGCGTAATGAGACGCACCTTCAGCATTCCCCTTAGACATGTAAAATCTATGCCATTACTCGCTCCATAGATGTGGGCTTCCATGAAACCCTGATTCATGCTTGGAAGCCATTCTGTTAGACCCTCTGGGTGCTTGAGTCTGGCCGGCCCGTACTGTATGTCATTCATACTGTAGCGTAATTCTATTTAATGAGTATGGCGTAATGAGAGGCACGGACAGCAGTGCCCTTACACAAGTGTTACCTATGCCATTAATAGCTCCATAGTTGTGGGCTCCCATGAAGCCCTGACTGACACCTGATAGCTATTTTGTTAACCCCCCTCGGCGCTCGAGTCTGACCTGCTTGTACTGTATGACATTCCTACTGTAGCATATATCTGTGTTTAACCAGTGTAGCTAAATGACACGCACAGACAGCAGTGCGGATACAAGTGTAACCTACAGTACGGATCTGCAGTTGTCTTTGCTGCTTTCCCACCGTAGCTACCCATCTTGGCACGCTATTTGCCGAGAATGGGACACACGAGCGTCTCCCATGCATGCTTGCCCCATTCTCAGCGAAAGTACTGTATACTCACTCATTTATCCTCATTGCATACTATAATTAACATAATGAGACACATGTCTATGCAATAGTATTTTCTGAAAAAAGTGTCTATCTAACATACAGATGGAGCCCCTTTAATGTTTGCGAGGGCTGGCAATAGAATCGCCAGCCCTAGCCAGCCGCCAGGCCCCGCCATCCTTCAGAAGGGGGCGTGTGTGCACAAGACGCTCGCGCGCCCCATTCGGACGTAGCTCCCTGCTGCCGTCTGCCACCTCCCCGCTCACCATTGCCACTAAGTATCGCCCCCTGAACCCCCCTAACCCTGCCTGTCTCCCTGAAGCGGAGACGGGCAGGGTTTCCACCGCCCAGCCGCTGAGTGACTGGGACGCATGTCCGTGTGAGACGCTCATGCGTCCCAGGCTAATGGAGTCCCTCTCAGCCAGCACCCGCCAACAGGGACATTCTGGCGGGCCCTGGGATTGAATGAGAGGGGGTCCATCTGCACTGAACAGTACAGTAAAGTAGTTCTTGCGCTATAGTGCATTTCAATGGACACTTCATGCACACGCAATCCAGATCCTTTTGCTATAGCTTGCATTAGACATCAGACGCCTGCGCAGTGGTGATTTTAAAAAGTGACATCTGGTTGATGATCGCTGGCTCATCCGGTAACGCTATTCACCAAATTCCAAGCTGTGATACTTATTGCGCTGCCTTGCGACTAGGCACGCTGTGGCGGATTGGCAGGACAATCACCATAGGCAGGCTAGACGGGAAAGGCTCCATCTGTATATACAAAATGTTGGGCTGAATATTTTCTGCAATTTCATTATATTATATTCGGGTTAATTACAATGGACCCTTGCAATGCTTGGCTGAATATATGATGCAATTTGAGAGCTGGCAACTAAAAAAGCCCATATACATTTTTGCTGCCATTGCCACATTAATCCTTGAAACGGTTCCTTTCTGTAAATCACTCTTTGTACAAAGTGTCAGAGCGAGTGTAATCGCAAAGGATCCTTGATGTGTGCGCTGTGCAATCGCGGAACGTGCACAGCCTGTTGATGATTGTTCCATTGTGAAGACTTCAGCAATGCATACAAATATAAATTAGGCCACAGGTTCCTGTAAAATTAGGCCACAGGGTAAAAATGTAAAAAAATGCGGAAAGCCCACCCTCGCACTATAAGACTCTACTCCAGTCTCCAAACCTTCAAGCAATCCCTGAAATCTCCCATCTTCAGTCAGCTGATCAGATCCTCGAACCGCCCACGTAATCGTCATAAACTTCCTATCCACTGTACAGGCTACACATATCCTTATCACTTATTTTCTCTTTCTTCAAATTCCCATCCACCTGATCCCAGGCCAACATTGCTGGGTGGCCATATCATACAGCCCACAGCCCACTATAGATTGTAAGCTTGCGAGTAGGACCCCCCTACCGCTAATACCTCATCAGTGTTGTTTTATCACTGTTTCCAATTATAAAGCACCATGGAATTTCCTGCACTATATAAGAAATCATTAATAAATAAATAAATAATAATAATAATAATATAAAATACAGCTATATAAAGGGTTATTCAATTGGTATACATACGATATCCCAGTGGTCAGGATGTCGGCAGTCAAAAGACCGACCCCAGGATCCGGATATGGTGAATCCCGACAGGAGCTCGATAACCTCTCCCCCAACCAACCTTTGCAGCAGCCTGGCCCTATCTCTTCCCGCTAGTGCCTAATCCTAACCCCTGCTTACACCTAATCCACCCATCCCAAGCAGCGTAATCCCACCTCCCTTGTAAATGCCTAATACTTACCCTCCCGCAGCCTAGCCCTTGCCTTAATTTGCGGCAAAGCACAGCATGTAGCATTCAAATAGTGGCATGTGAGACCCTTTTTTTTACTACATAATGCACAATACTTAGCTCTGTAGTGGTATATTCTGTAGCCGTGTTACATGCACCTATGTGACAACAGCCCCCAGCGTTTACATTATTGTGAGCTGCAGTTCAACTGCTGGCTAGCCAAATGGTGCCCATTTGCCATTAAATAACACATTATGAAAGATATTTAATATGCAACTGCTGACTGCAGCACTGGGCACCGCTTCTTACTTACTAAGAACTTATCACTGAGCAAGTCTTGAATTATTCAGTATTCATTGAGCCACAACGTTATTTAAAGTATACTTTAGATGTTGTGTGAGAGATCTCTACAAATATCAATCCTAGGTGTTCTCTGCTTCCCGATGTGCTAATATGTTCTCCTGGATGAGAAGCAGCATCTCACAGTCGAGTGTCTGAATTTCAAATAGCACTTTAGAGTCGACACATTTATGCGGTTAATGACCTAGGCAACCAGTGGTTTCCACGGCAGGATTCGCTTTGGCAGTTAAAACATCTACATAATTGCACAGCTACATGGCAAATCCTCAGAGTGACTTATTTACCCTCAATCAAACTGAGGAATTTAATGTAAAATTGATTACGACCTAGACTGATCCTGTGTATTAGTTTATTTCATACGACTATCTTTCTCTGAATAATAGATATAAATAATGTAATATATATATTTTAGCAGGAAAGCTGTCATGGGTAGCAAATTAACTTCAGTTCATTTAAATATGTACAAGGGTAGTATCTGTTTTACACTATAACGGTCTACCCACAGCCTAGAGAAAAATCATTTTTTCAGTTATTATATTCTTAGAAGTACATCAGCTATTTCCAGATCACAACAGAATTGTGAATACATATAAATGGAGGAAAAAAAATAATTAAAAGTAAAAAGTGTTACACAGTAAAAAACAGATTGGAGATTTTTTTTAAACTAACAAATTGCAATGATGAGTTGCTTATACTGTTGTAGCAATATGCGTTGCATAATGAGGGGACAACTCAAATGTTTTGCGTGCCCAATCTCTAATCTAAAGTACAGGAGATTGTAGACTGGATAAGTCTCAGCATGCAGGGGAGGCTTGCTGGAACTAGTAGTTCCACTACATAACCCAACGTTATTTTTAACTTCTATTCTTTACACAAAAAGCATCAGCCTACCCAGGGGTGGTGGGGACATCCCCATGATTCAGCTCTGCAAGGGTTGAGCCTTGTGGGATCCCCACTCCCCCAGGGATGACCAGCCAGGGTGGTACAGCCAGGGAACCTTGTTTAAAGCAGTGTCCCCTGGCCGTGGCATTACAACAATGGCGGTTGGAGCCTGGTGCCGGTTCCAAAATACGGGGTACACCTACTGTTTTCCTTCCCCGTATTTTTGGAATCATGACCTCCAAAAGCACGGTGCTGGTTTCTTATTATGGGGGGACCCCATCACTTTTTTCCCCCATATTTAGGAAACCAGGACCGGTTCAATGAGCCAGAGCCGGTTATGTTTGGGGTTGGGAGAGAACCACCCCGTTTCTAAAAAAAAAATTACCCCCAAAAAAAACCCACTACTAAAAAATTGCACATTCCCGTTACTAAAATTTTCACATTCCACAAAATGTTAAAAAAAAAAAAATCACCAAAATCACAAGTGATTTCCAACTTTGTCTAAAAAAAATCTCACCCTATTACATTTCACCCGCTATCTTTTTGCTATTCCTCTATGACATAGGCCAAGACCATTTGCGTGCTCTTTATATTCTGTCCAAACGTTGCAGCCTCCTGGAATTGTATTGAGATGCCAACTGGCAGCTTTGTAAATCTCAGCGCCAGCCTACAAACCCGCAACAATCATCGTAGGTCAGTCGATTATCAAAGTTCTGATTAGCCTTAATATTGACCTGTGTGACAGAAGAACAATGCTGGCAACATTGTAACTGTGCACGTTGTTGCCATCGCTCCCCCATTAGCTCCTCCTCAGTCACCCTGACTGTCAATCACTTTGCAAATAAATCATCTCTGTGCAACTCAGAGGCATCAGGACTCTGTCAGAGTAATATTAGAATAGTACATTATGGCAGTAAATATCTGACCAGGTGCTTCCAAAAAGTGGATGAAATGATTAACATTATGTTAATGTTCCCTTAATTTCTAATACAATTTGAGTTTCCCTTATCCAAAATGCTCGGAACCAGAAGAATTTTGGATAACGGATTATTCCGTATTTCAGAATATTTTCACAATTCCATGAGGTATCTTGCATTTATGTTGTACAAACACATCAAACACATGAAACAAAGTTTGTGTACTATCTCAGGCCAAACAATCAATGTCTTGCATATCATGTCCTCAGTAGTGCTGTTACAGATGTCTCCAGTAGGGCCAGTTACATATCATGTCCTCAGTAGTGCTGTTACAGATGTCCCCAGTAGTGCTTTTAGTAAAAAAAAAAAAGAAAAAAATCACTTTCTGCGATGTATGGTTTTCAGAATAATTTGGATAACTGCTATTTGGATAAGGCATACTCAACCTGTATTACATTTAGTGATCATAGAATTTTGACAATATTATGAATTGTTCACGTTTTGCATGTAATTCCTGTCATATAGCACTGATAGCTAACTTCTGCTTTTACTAACTGCTTCTGAGGCACCCTATCATATAGCCACTTCATCTGCAAGCCTGGGCTTGTGTGAGGAAGGACCACATAGATGATGGCATGTGGGTTGTTCTATCATTAACAAATATGTGAAGCTCTTTGGCATGTAACCTTGTTTTTCTCTTTCTAGGGTTCCGAGCAGCTGGAGATACATTCGTTTAGCAACGCTTGTGGTTTGCTGACAACTGATACAAGTGTTGCGTGTACTAGGACTTTTTATAGTGTTGATGAGTTGAGAAATATCATTTGGAGTACACACGAACTTAAACAGTTACAGATGTGGGGCTGGCCCCCAAATTATGTACAAATAAACAATAGCACAAAATGCAAATTATGTACAAATAAACAATAGCACAAAATGACGGTTTCACTGTCAAAGTTATGGGGAAATTGTATCATAGGGCCCGATCCGATTCCACAGCCGAGAATTTGCATGGCGAGAAATTATCATTAGACTGAGCATGCGTAAGGCATGTAGGGGGAAATTTACTAAGATGTGTATTCTACTTCACATGTGATGTTGGTATGGACAACCAATCAGATCCTGTCTACTAACTTGTACAGGGTGCTAAATAAATAAGAAGTAGATTCTGATTGGTTGCCCATAGCAACATCACACGTGAAGTAAAATACACATCTTAGTAAATTTCCCCCTACATGCCCCCGTAGTACGCATGCGCTAGGCTGCCCTGCGATTAAGTCCTGATACTTTATTTGATCATTGGCCATTCACAGGGTGATTGACAAGAAGTAGGCATCTGTGTGTGGTAACCAGCCATTTCATGGGAGTAAAAAAAAAATATTCGGTACTCTTTACCTAGAAGGGCGCCCATCGCGGTCATCGCGGGCATCGCATGCACTAAAAAATCGCATGCGATGCGACCGACGCGATGCCAGCGATTTCCCATAGGGAACAATGTTAAATGTCCCAATTGACCCGATTTTCCTGTTCAATGTCTCAATTGACCCGATTTTGAATAGGAAACAATATTAAATGGCCCACTGATGCCAAATAGGCACCCTGAAGTGTGAAATGGCCCCCACAATTGTTAACCTGAAGTGTGGCGAGCGCAGCGAGCCCGCGTCCTACGACCTTTTCATACCCCCACTATCCACGTCGGCGGTGAGAATAGAAAGTATGGCGAGCGCAGCGTGCCACCGAGCCCGAAGCTCGCCACACTTTCTATTCTCAACTCCACGCCGACGTGGATAGTGGGGGTATGAAAAGGTCGTAGGACGCGGGCTCGCTGCGCTCGCCACACTTCGGGTTGACGTTGATCGTGGGGTGGCGTTAACAATTGTGGGGGCCATTTCACACTTCAGGGTGCCTATTTGGCCTCTGTTGGCCATTTAACATTGTTTCCTATGGAAAATCGGGTCAATTGAGACATTGAACAGGAAAATCGGGTCAATTGGGACATTTAACATTGTTCCTTATGGGAAATCGCAGGCATCGCGTCGGTCGCATCGCATGCGATTTTTTGGTCGCATGCGATGCGACCGACGCGATTTTTTTTACTAATGATGCCCACGATCAAAATCGTGGGCGGCCTTCTAGGTAAAGAGTACCAAATATTCATGTATATTGCTATAATTGAATGAGATGAGAATAAGCCAATGATAGACAATGTACAGTACCTGTCGGCTGCCTTTGACACTGTTGACCACCCTCTCCTGCTCAACACCCTCCGCTCCTTTGGCATCACTGGCACGGTCTTCTCCTGGTTCACCTCATACCTCTCCGATCGCTCCTTCTCCGTCTCCACTCCGAGCTCCTCCTCTCCTACTACCCCCCAGCCAGTCGGTGTTCCCCAAGGGTCAGTCCTTGGCCCTCTCCTCTTCTCCCTCTACACCACCTCTCTGGGCACCCTCATCAGCTCCTATGGTTTTCATTACCACCTTTATGCTGATGATACCCTAATCTATCTCTCCTCCCCCGACTTATCCCCATCACTTCTGTCCAAGGTCTCCGAATGCCTCACGGCCATCTCAGCCTGGATGACCCAACGCTTCCTGAAACTAAACATGGCTAAAACTGAACTTCTAATCTTCCATCCCCCGAACATCCCCTCTTCTCCCACTATCTCCATCAGCATTGGTGAAACCGAGATCACGTCCACCGACCAAACGCGCTGCCTCGGTGTCATCATTGACTCCTCCCTCTCTTTCACCCCCCACATTCGTGCTCTCTCACAGTCTTGCCGCTTTCACCTACGCAACATCTCACGCATCAGACCATTCCTCTCCACTGACGCGACCAAAATTCTCATTCACTCTCTTGTCATCTCCCGCCTTGACTACTGCAACATCCTTCTCTCTGGGCTACCTCTCACCCGCCTCGCACCTCTCCAATCCATTCTTAACGCTGCTGCTAGGCTCATCTTCCTCTCCCGCCGCTCTACCTCCGCCTCCCCCCTCTGTTTATCTCTTCACTGGCTCCCCATTCCTTTCCGAGTTCTCTTTAAACTCCTCACCACCACCTACAAGGCTCTCTCCTCCTCCACAGCTCCCTACCTCTCTTCACTGATCTCTATCCACACTCCCTCCCGTCCTCTTCGCTCCATCGCTGACCGCCGACTGACCTCTCACCTAATCACCTCCTCCCACTCCCGTGTCCAAGATTTCTCTCGCGCTGCCCCCCTGCACTGGAACAACCTCCCGCCACCCATCAGGCTATCTGATTCCCTTACCTCCTTCAAGCGCTCCCTCAAAACCCACTTTTTTCGACTAGCCTATCCCTCCTCCTAACCTCTTTTGATCCTCCTATCCTGCCTCCGTTCCCCTCCGTTCCTACTTATCCTATTGTATTTCGTTTGTCCACCCACCTATTTTTAGTATGTTAACTCTTATGAGCAGGGCCCTCCTTCCTCACGTACTCACCCTACCTCATTACCTCACCTGTGCTCCTGTCCTGTTCTTCCCTTCCTCTACTTCATCTTCGGTCTCCTTGACTATTTTGACACCTACTTCTGAACTGATGCTGATTTTAGTTCTACCAGCTATACCCCTATTTATACTGTATCTTTCTACACACCCTGTACGTTACCTTGTAATTTTTTTTTTTTTTTTTTGTTTGCTATGTACGGCGCTGCGGACACTTTGTGGCGCCTTATAAATAAACGTACTACTACTACTACTACTACCTGCAACCAATATCTGCCCAGCATGCTTTACATGCAATACATGCAATGAAAAAAAAAAGACTCAGGGGCTGTTGTAGTGTTGCTTGCAAGTCCCAAGGATGCTCCATAGATGACTGCGCGCATTGACAGTGCTGGGTTTCCCATTAGGCACATGCCTAGGGGCGGCACCTGCTGGGGGCCGGCATGACAGCTTCGTTTCATGCATTATGCAGGGAGAGAGGCAGCTGGAATGGGTCAATGCATGGGTTCTAAAGGCAGTGTGGGGTTCCAATTCTGAGGAGGGGGCGGCTTATTATATTCTATAATACAGGGAGGGGAGTAAGGGGGAACGAGGTGGAACTGAGTTCCACCACCTCTAATGGTGAGGTACTGTAGAACATTTTAACCTCCACATTGGCCCTGCACAGTAATTCTCACGAAAAGCATTCTAGTTTGACAAATGACAAAAACCCTACCACTGGCCCTGTCTCTGCCTAATGGGGGGAGGGGGTTTAATTAGGTGGCATAGAGAAATGAGTTCCCCCACCTCTGCATGACCACTTTATGCCCTAGAGGGGAGCACATTCATGGCCACAAAGACAAAAAAGTGGTATTGGTATTTTTTTTTTCGGGGGGGGGGGGGACACAAAACAGGACAGCGGCTAATAAAGTTCTGCCTAGGAGCGCCCAGACTCCTAAATCCTATTATGATCTATGGGTACTTTACAGTTAGGTTGACAGGGTCATTAGGTCGACACAAGCATTAGGTCGGCATGGGCAAGGTCGACAGTCAAAAGGTCGACATGGGTTTTTCCACTTTTTTAACCCGAATGTTGACAGTCGACATGGACACTGAAAATGAATGCCGCTGCGCTCGCCATGCTTTGGGCATGGTATCTTGTTCGGCTAAAAAAAAAAAAAAGTGAAAAAAACCCATGTCAACCTTTTAACTGTTGAAAGTCCCCATGTCGACCTAATGCGTGTGTCGACCTAATGATCTTGTCGCTCTAACCCATGTCGACCTTCAGTCATATCAACCTTCTTGCATGTCGACCTAGTGGTATCAACCTAATGCTTGTTGGAATAATGCTTGTAGACCTAGTGACTGTATCCCGTTGCAGCTCAGGGCTGAACCGACCATGAAAGTACAAATCTGTCACCTTTATACATTTTCCCCGTGGGGTCATCAGGATTTTTGGTGTGTGAAATGTGTGCACAAAGATCTTTACTTGCTCAGAACATTTGTCTCCTGGTGGTATGAGACTTATTATAGGCAAGAACACTCCATTCCTGACTTTCATCTCCTAAAATATGTACTTGTTCTGCATTTTACTATGTGTGTTTAAAAATACTTCAATAGAAATTGCAACACAGTCTGCAAATAGATCTTAATGACATTGTAACAGAATTTACAGCAACAGATTGCCTTAATTTCCGCACATGCAGAGGGAGAACCTCTGGATCTGTGGGGCTTTGTAACTCCAATACATTGCAGCTGAGTAAGCCTGCATCATTGTGCAGCCCTCAGGGCTCTGCACCAGGGCATAGGGAAATGCCCTATATACACGCACCTAGGCACTTTGGGCCTGATTCAGCAAGGTTCACTAAGCAGTACACATTCACTGCCTGGCGAGCCCATAAACACGCCCCCAGTCCATCCAAAGAAATGGCTGAGCCCCCCAAGCTGAATCCCTTGGTACCATGAGAGGGGATGTACGCAAACATGTCCCCTTGCATGCATCTGAAGGGGAGAGAAATCATTTGATGGTCTCGATGGTCTAAACTGACTTTTATTTCCATCTGAGCCTGCCGAAGAGGGGGTGGGTGCAGTCGTCATGTGACAGCTGATCGACCGGAACAGACATCGACCCGCCTACGTTCGAAGGGGAACACCCAGTATTTTCATGGGGACACCTTTAAAATGTACCCCTGCACCGGGCCGGTGTCCACCCCTGCCCATTCCCCTACCCATGCGAACGCCTTGGCGAGTGTGATACTCACCGAAGGAGTTCGCACAGGGGGTCTGCACATGCGCAAATACATGCATGCGCAAACCCCCCCCCCCCCCCCCCCCTCCACCATCCACAGCCCCTTTGTGTATCTCAGGGGACTTGTGTTAGCCCCTTCTCCAGTTAGGATACGTTGGGGAATCAAAGTCATAAGAAAGGACAGTGATGCACCAAAATAAAAAAATATAAAAACTCATACCCAAAGAACCGCAAAACAAGATAAGGCACTTAATAAAGCTTAACAGGTAGAATTGAGACTGTTTTAGAATTAACTAGTACTGTATATAAATTATTAGAAATTAGACATACAGCATACATGCTCCTTATTACATACACAAACTACCAGCAACAGCAGTAAAAGGTGTGGCCGAAAGCTGGGTACACTGCAGACGATATGTCGGTCTGGACAAGCAGACCAGAACGACATACTGGGTACATTGTCTGATGTGTGCTAGCTATGTTACTGACAATGTGCGCACCTACACATCGTCAGCAACATCCTCTGTTGGCCCTTCTGATGTAAGACATCGCTAGTGAGAGCCGCCGCTCCTTTGTTCCCCAATGTCAGTGGGAACACATAGCTTGGTGCGTGTAACCAGCTTTTGAGATTGTATTAGAGAACCAACAGAGCTGTGAGAAAAATGGCTTCTTGCAGCAACCCTGAATGGCTTTGTCTAGGAAGCGGCACTAATATCTTTCACTAGTGCTACTTTTATTTTTGCAATTTGGCAAGATGAATGCCACTTATGTTCACTCTTAAGGCCCACTGGGCGATTTTGAGCTGAAAGGCGATCAAACTTGGTGTTTTGAGCGGCTTTCAGCTGAAAGCCGCCCAGTGTGTATGCCCCGGCGGTGAGCGGTGATGCGCGCTCCCGCATCATTGCATGAGAAGGCTACTCATCTGCTTGTATTACAAGCAGATGAGCTGCTTTGTGGATGGCTTTGCATAGCACTGCACTATGCAAAGCCGTCCAGCAGACAGTGCCGGGCAGGGGGAAAGTGGCTCAGTGTGTATGTACTGAGCGGCTTTCCCCCCCCAGGAATGACAGCGGTCATCGCTGTCCATACACGCTGGGCAAAATCATTACACATGGTGGTCACTTTATTGGAGGTAACTCACTAATGTGAATATGTAAACAGCAAATTGTGGCAGCAATGCAATGCATAAAACATGCAGACATGTGGCCTTATTCTGGTTCACTCCTTCTGGCAAATTCCTTTTTAGATGGACAAAACCATGTGCACTGCAGGGGGGGAATGTAAAATGTGCATATTAGATATTGGTGAGTTATTTTGTTTCTGTGCAGGGAAAATACTGACTGCTTTATTCTTACACTGCAATATAGATCTCACTTTGAAGTAAAACCCCACCCAAATCTAACTCTCTCTGCACAAGTTACATCTGCCCCCTGCAGTGCACATGGTTTTGTCCATCTAAGAAGGAATTTGCCAGAAGGAGTGAACCAAAAACCATAATATAGAAATGTAGTCTCAGTGACTTTAATGGGGCCTACAAACAGGGAGACTTTGATGAGTTTGCTCAGCAAGATTGCTCAGCACACAGCAATGTGTCAGCTCTGTGTGCCGAGCGATCTGTCAGGACCAGTGTTCTTCTGTGAGAACACTGGCCCTGACCGGCGATTTATCCAGTATGCTGAATATTCGCTGGGCGATAGCAACGCAAGGGGCCACAAATTGCTATCGCTACGGCCCCTACACAATGTAGGGGCATTTTCTAAGCGATCTAGTCAAATTAAGTCAGATTGCTTAGAAAATATCCTGAAATCACCCCGTTTGTGGGCCCCATAACTGTAGAATGATGCCACAGAGAGCCGGAGGACGGCGGCAGGCAGGGAGATGGAAGTCTCCCTGCCTGCCCCAGAATGTATGTGGAGGGTAGTAGAGCTCCCTGGGACCCAGGCAACACAAGCTGCCCGACGGGAGAGCCAGCAGGGGACCGGGTTATGCACTGCTCCCGATCATTGCTATGTAATGATCGGGAGCAGTGAATATATGAATATGTAATGAGCGGCTCTCGGCCCCCTGCTGGCTGTTATGTGTATTTAATTTTTTTAAATTAAATATATATTCATGTGCTATAAGCACATGAATAAAAATAGCATGCCCCTTCACAGAATAAAATTCCTGATTTTTTTACACCAAATTTAAAAAAAACAACAACATTGTTTTAAAAGTTCACATTCCACTTCACCATGAAAAGATGGCGATTGCTACACAGTGACACACGGTGAAAATCAGTTAGAAAGCAATTCGTGATCTTCCCATTGAATACACTCACAGCAAATCATATTGAAAAACCCATTAAAAAACCACAGCGAGTTGCAGAGACTATCAGACTGCGAATTGTCCTTCATTCACTGTTCGCCGTCAGCGAAAAGTGCACGTTGAATAGGGTGATTCACTTTCTGACACAAAAAATCACCTTCCAAAGTGAAAATAGCACAAATTCGCCATGAAACATGGCGAATTGGCCTCATTGAATACTGCCCTTAGAATTAAGTGAACATAGGACGCATTAAAGAGCTAGTGGTATTTTTTACTATAGGCCAATTTCCATAGATTGTTCATCATTTTAGACTGATGGAAATCGATCTAAACAGATGATTTTTTTTCAACTAATTTTTAAATGTTAGTAAACGTGTGGTCTAAAACTCCGGAAATATAACATAGTTTTACAAAAATTTCAAGCGGTTTGAAATTGACAGAAATCGATTAAAATCAACCTTTAGGACATATACCTCTTATTCTGTAATATGGCTATGGGTGAGGAACGAAGAACAACTAAATCAGTGCAGCAGCTGATCGTTCCTCTTCTGAGTTTATTCAGCTTCATGCTGTTGAGCCAATTCATTAAGGCTAATACATTATATTCTCTGCATCATGTATCAGCTCTTATGGATAACAGTTTAGATTGATCCAGCTTGATCCTCTACAGGGGTAAAATGCTACCTGCTTCTTAGACAAGGTTATAAAGGAAATTTTAACGGGAGTGTGATTTTACTTTCTTATTACTCATATGTGTGTCAGATGTCCTTGTCAGTTCTGATGAACCGTGTATGATACTTGAGTGGGTTATTCAGTCTGCAGGAGTCCAAGCAGCCTTTCAACACACCAAATATTACCCCCAGAAAGCTATACATTTTTACCTAAAACCCATTTAGAGGTATTTTTTAAAGAATTCTGCCTAGATCAATAAATGTAACTCATAATGTTGTGACAAACTCAAATAAAGACAGCACTCGTATCCCCCTTTCATGTCCTGACTTACTGTATTTATGAAGAACATGAGTCCAGGTCTGAAACATGGCAAATATGTTTCTCAGCTGTAAGTAAAGTGTGCACAAGAAAATTCAAAATATACATAAACTTAATGTTAAAGCCTTGTTTAATCACTAAAATTTAAATCGGAATTAAAATGGGATGATTGACATTTCATAGGCTCGTCCCGAATACTGCATTCTAAAATGTTACCAACATGTTAAACATTTTGGCATATTTTAATAACCACTGGGAACACTTTGCAGAGCCCAAGAAAATAATATAGTAAGTAGAATGACAATAATAACATGAAATGACACAAAGGCCCATTTGCAGCCTCCTGTTTGGGCCCTCTCCTCTCTCCCGACTGTTGCTGCAGCACCCCACTAGTGTACAGCCCACTAGTGTCTGAGCTGCAGTCTGCTGTACTCTGCAGACAGCAGCAGAGGCAGGGAGGAGATGAATGAATGCCTGTGTGCGGCATTCATCGGGGGCTGGGGGGTTGCACGGGGGCTGGGGGCAGCCCAGCAGCTTATCTCGGTGCTGGGCTTGCCCCCAGCGCGATGATCGGCGGTTCCAGCGGGGTGATCGGCGGTCCCGGAGCATGGAGATGATGTCATCTCTAAGTGCCGCCACCGTTTACTCTACGGGTAGTGTAAACGGTGCAAACCCCGGATCCGACCTGGCTTGGATCCGTGTTCCAAATACCGGGTCGGATCCGGGATTTGGGTGTAAAAGGGGTATTACTGACAGAGTCCAGGAATTGGTCTTGAATACAAACAGAGGTTAGGGCAGATGGTAATCCAGAGAGAAGCCAGTATCCAGTAGTAAGCAGTATCCAGTGGGCAATTCAATTAACATCAAGGCAAGGTTAGGGCGTGTGAAAAACCAGAACTACACAGCAACTAGTGAGTCCACAAGGATTGAGTTATAAACTGTCAAGGAACGGGCTATATATTACTGTAGAACTGCCTATACAACTAACAGCTTAGCTGACTGGAGGTGTCCAGAGAAGGAATAGAAGGGGAGAAACCTTGCAGTGTACCACACCTATATATCTACTGCTCCTGACACTACTATCATTATTTTATAAACTTTTCCTGAAAAAGATGATGTCTACATTGAGATAACTGATAAATAGTATCTATATGAAGAATTAGATTTTTGTGGAGCTTGGTTTATTGAGGCGGATGTATTAAGCCTGGCGAAGAGAAAAAATGGAGATAAAGCGGAAGGAGATAACACACCAGCCAATCAGCTGTGTTTGAAATATGACAGTTGGGAGTTGATTGGCTGGCTTAATACATCTGCCCCACTATTTGGTAACAAGAGCAGTTATTCCCAGCAATTTTGAATTACACACTAGCAAGAGGAGGATGAGCTTCTCTTGGTAAAGTAGGGTAAAAAAAAAAAAAAAAGAGAGACATATCTCCTTTTGCATTCGCTAAAGTGTTAAGGTTTAACAAACAGAAGTATGCTAAGCTTTAAACTGTTTGTCACCGTACCACGTTCGTCATCCTTAGATGGTGGTAGCAATATGGTGACTATTGCCAGCAATGGGAACCAGCAACAGCATTTCTAGCATTGTTGAGTTCTCCCTGCGTGAAACTTTAATGCATATGTGCAGATTGTCTGTCGGGCAATGACACAACAAACAGCCCATCGCTGGCAGTGAAATGTTGTAAGCAACAGCGTGGAGGAAGCAATTGAGGCGGGGGCATCACTGAACCTCTTTGGCATTGGAAGCAATTACTAACAGCATATTTGTTAGTGCCATCCTGCTATGGCGATAGTTAATGAAATATGCCGGTGGTAACAAGGATCATTTTTAAATGGGGCAATAATTCTGCAATATAAAAGGTATTTGTGACAAGGAAATGATTATGAATTTGAGTCAACCTACAATAAAAAAAATTTTTTTTGTCACTATAGTCACTAAAGAGCTGACAGTTGGGAAGGACACGGAAGGCACTGCCCGCTCTTTGTAGATATAAGCATTAGCCAGGTCCACGCCATCCCAGCAGCACATATTTGATTAATCATAGGACAGCGGTCAGTTTAGACATCAATAGCTGAGATATTTAACTATGTAATGAGATTACCACTAATCCTGCCTTAACCTATTTGAGCACTTCACGGGGCAACAGAACGTTCACAATTAGTAAGAATCCACCTGGAACACCATGATAATCCCAACAGTGTGACTACGATTTTCTTTATACAGTATCTAACTCTGATTACTTCTCACAGAAGACGGTCATGCATGCATAGTATTTTATGGCTTTACTTTATTTTACAGTAAAAACATGTTTTGTTGAAAGATCTATTCGAACATTTGCATTCCTTATGCACTTCTCATGAGTTTTCCTGTGCCAAGCATTGCAGAATCGCCAATTCCACCTGGCATACAATGCTAGTCTCCTGTACTTTTATTTCTCAGTGTAGTAACCTACACTATGGGGTAATTCTGGTTCACTCCTTCTGCCAAATTCCTTCTCAAATGGACAAAACGATGTGCACTGCAGGTGGGGTAGATGTTACTTGTGCAGAGAGAGTTAGATTTGGGTGGGGTTTTACTTCAAAGTGAAATCTATATTGCAGTGTAAAAATAAAGCAGTCAGTACTTTCCCTGCACAGAAACAAAAAAACTCATCCAAATCTAATTCTCTCTGCACATTATACATCTGCCCCCCTGAAGTGCACATGGTTTTGTCCATTTAAGAAGGAATTTGCCAGAAGGAGTGAACCAGAATAACCCCCCATGTTAAGGAATTAATGAGGAAAAAACTTTTCTATTGAATGATTAGAAACAATGTACAAGGTGTGGCTATTAAATAAAGAGATTGTACTTGTATAAATTAAACTAAGTTAAAAACGTGTGGGGGAACCATCCCAAAACTATGTCAGAGCCTCTTGCAGAGATAGTTTGCTATCACATAGCATACAACGAAGTTGTGTTTTTCCTGTGCGTTGCAAAAAAAATGCTTAGTTCAAAAGTAGAGCAACATGTTAACTTTATTTAAACAGAACACATCTCCTTCTGAATCTTTCTGTGTGCTAACCGAAACTTAAGGTCACCGGCGATGTGTTCAGTGAAAGATATTGTTGAACAATTTCCCTTGAACTTTCCAGTGTCCTGGACAAATTATATTGTGCATACAGACTGAACGATACGACAAATGCTGAACAATCTAGCTAAACTCGAGTCTAGTAATACAAACCTTTTTGTGAACTACATAGCTACAATTAAGCTGCATGTACAGATAACAGAAACTCTTGGTAATGACCTACGGGGGTGCGTATAGTTTATTGTTCGTTGAATACACACTGGATAATATTTTGAAGGATATCACTCAGAAGGGCCAAAATAAGCAATATTGTTCAAAATATCGCCCAGTGTGAATGTGTGTTTGAGTGGTACAAAAGACTAAGTGATGGTCTGAGCATGTCAAAGATGATAAACGCCCCGAAAGGCCTTGTATATCAAAAATAAACGATAATGTGGAAAAAATTTAGATAATTTTTCAAACTGACAGTGGAATCCGCACCAGAATTATAATAGAATGGTAAATATCGACACAAAAAAAGTTGCTGAGCAGAAAGAAAATCGAAAGTGAATTTGTACAGATAATTTGGAACAAATGCAAGTGGATTCACATTTTAAAAAAAGAGACAAGGACTGTGCTGTGCTGTGGTGTGTCTTGCGGAAGGCCAGTTCTTGGTGACTTGCTATGCTGTAAAAGGATGTGAGTAATACAAAGCTTTACTGTTGAAAAATCCCTGGTGAGTGCACTTTTTATTTCTGCATTGTGGCTATAGGGCCTAATTCAGACCTGGTTTTGTAGATGACTAAGAGTAGTTAGCCGGTGCCCAGGCAGAAATAAAACCCACCCTGTGCAAATCTGTGAGAGAATTGAGGATATTTTGCAATCCACTATCCTGTCGCACCTCCATCAGCAATTGCAGACTGTGCAAGTCTGACCCTTCCACAACTCTGTTATAGAGACAGGCTGATCGAGGCCAGAGCTGACATCACACACCCTCCCTGAAAGTGCCTGGGCATGTCTGCGTTTTTCCAGATACTCCCAGAATATGGCCGGTGATCACCCCAGAATGCCGGCTTCCTGTCCGTCAAATTGTGAAGGGATTGTGATTAGATATTTTTGCTATTTCGATCACTATTTTGGCTTGTGCGTGCATGCAAATATCTGTATGCAATCGCAGTAATTCGATATCCGATAGGATTGCAAATTCACACAATAGCGATCAAGTCTGAATAACCCCCATATCTGTGGTAACACTTGGTTTGCATCCCAGGCAGATGTGCTGGAGGACTGAGTGTGAGTGCTGATCTTTTATGGAATATATATAAGAGCGCACACTTTAAATGTGTTAATGGTACATGTCAGGAGTAACTGATGTAGGGGATGGCGGATGCTGAACCAGATTTCTGTGATAACAGGAGACTCCATACACATATTACCTACACTGCGTGCCTTTGTAACACAAGTTTCTGGTAAAGCCTCATTCGCACCAATGTTTCAAAGCTGATATTATGTGTGGATGTTTTAAAAGCATACGTACTGTATAAACTTATTGGAACATTTCATGGTATTTGGAGGGAACCCATTCAGGTGTATATAAAACAATAAGTGCGGTACTCTGAAGGAAGTGTGAAAGAGTCTGAATAGAATCACATAAAGGAAGCAATTTTGATTTCCCTTGAGTATTGCATTGTGTTCACTCCCATACACATTTTGCTATTTGCTTGCGCCAGCTTTTTATAATAGGCGGAATGAGCACCGTAGAGTTTTCCACTATTTTCTTATTTGAGTGCCTGATGTCTCTTGTCTCTGTGATTCAGCTCAGCTGCCCCATGATCAACATGTAGGGGACATCGCGGCTCCAACTACTCCTCACTCTGAGGTGCAGGTAGCCTTGGTGGAGTAGATTCTACATCTGCTGGCCAGGTTCATGAGGGCCTGCAGGTGTTTGTTCTCAGGATTATGGTTGGTGTCCATGCTGGGGATGCTGTAGTGTGGCGCCCATGGGAACCCTGTTTGTCGGGATAGCATTGAGTTCCCTGAGATGCTGCATTGATGCAATGCACCTTAACAGCCTCTATGGCACCTCCTGAGACAGCAAGGTAGTGAGCACTGTGACAGCCACTGAATACTGAATAGCTAAGCCAATAAAGAGATCTGCAGTACAGTCAGCAAGGGTGTGGATTAGCTCATAGACATTGTCTACGTCAGGTGTAGGCAACCTGTGGCTCTCCGGCTGTTCCATTATGCCTTGCCCCAGTTTTTTCTATTAGGGAGTTGCTAAAACTGTGGCACAGCATGCTGGGACTTGTAGTTTCACAACAGCTGGAGAACCACAGGATGCCTATGCCTGGTCTAGGTAGAAAGTCAATAGTTCGGCATGCACTAGGTCGACGTTGTGAAAAGGCTGAAATGCACTTGCACAAAAAAACAAATAAACTCATGTTGGCCTTTCGCTTGTCTGTCTACCTAGACCCTTTATGGCTAACCTTGACACTCCAGCTGTTGTTGAACACATCCCAGCATGCTCTACTATACTCTACCATGCCATGCTCTATCAGATTTAGCATGGCCAAATAGCAAAACTGAAGCAGAGCATGCTGGGATGTGTAGTTCAACAACAGCTGGAGTGTCAAGGTTAGCCATTAAGGTCCATCCATCCCAATTGCAGTCAGTGGTATGCTGTTCAGCTGTCCTGTGTGAGAGCCCCAGGATGACCGACCCTGACGCGCCATCTACAGTCTGGCCATGGCTACATTGATAATGGCATGGGTTATCTCTGCACCGGGTCAGTCCCAGGTGACCTGCACATGATTCTATCATTTCTCTGTTGCATCCTAAAAAATGGTAGACAGAATCTGATTGGTTGCAACATGAAATCTTTTTTAATTTATAGAAACTTTAGTAAATGTACCCTTGAGAACAGAACAAGTATTGCCGCGGTACTGCTACAACGCATGTTAAATAGAGATCTCCATTCATAGGTATAGCAGGACGCGACAAGTCGCAATTAATGCACTCATTTATTTTTTCATCAACTTACACATTTTCACCACCTCATTTCCTTGTCCTTATTTGTTGCCCCCATGCTATAGACAAACATTATATTAAATTAAACCAAAGCAAACTAACCCCATTCTGCTTACATCGTCTTTATATGATTTAGTTATACTGACAGCTTGTATACTGTATTAATCTGCATTAGGAGGCACTGTTTTTTTCCCGATAATTAAGGTAATTAGAATAGACACTACATTTAAATAAAGAATACAAAAATACAACATGTTTACATGGTGACCATGAAATCTTGACCTCATATCAATATCAAATTACCCTTCAAAAGTTTTTGGATCAAGTGACAATACGGGGGAAATTTACTAAAGGAAATGTGTAAAAAATAGGTGTAAAAATAGGTGTATTTGTATCCAGAAATACACTTATTTTTTACATTTTCTATCCCGAAAATACGGCAATTCGTATTGATGTGATATCAATACGAATTGCCGTATTTTCGGGATAGAAAATGTCAAAAATAAGTGTATTTCTGGATACAAATACACCTATTTTTACACCTATTTTTTACACATTTCCTTTAGTAAATTTCCCCCTACATGTCTGCTACACACATTACCCTGTATTTACACAGAAGCTACTGACCATGTGGACATGTATCATCTATCCAGTGATGGAATGTCGACATCTCATCCCTAGTGGCCCAATAGTGACTTATTTGCTCCTGGTTGCTGCAGCGGCTCCAACGCAACTTCCCATTGCTATGTTACTATCATTTCTGGGACAGTCCTATCCTTTGGCATACAGTTAAGTATTTCCTCCCTATTCCTAACCCTGATCTCCCCTCTAACACCTAATCCAAGCACCCTCTGAAGCCTAATCCTGACTTTCCTATGCAGCCTAAAGGTGCCCATACACGGTGCGAAGATCGCACCCGTTATGGGCTGGATTGCATCACATCGCAACGCATGCTTTTTGCATGCAATTTGTATTTTGTTCGATGTGAGGGCAGTACAAAAAGTACTTTTTACATAAAGTACTTTTTGTACTATGGATACTTGTGTAATATCTGGGCGCCCGATTTTTTTATTGCATGCCTTAACTTAAGGCATGCAATCAGATGCGATGGAACCCGATTTTTTCATCGGTCGGAAAAATCAGTCTCATCGCATCGCATTTTTAATTGTATAACCACCCTCATGGGTAATTATGTGAAATGCCTTCCAATTGTTAACGTCACGCCACGATCAACACCAACCCGAAGCGTCGCGAGCGCAGCGTGCCCGCGAGGGGCGGCGGTACGCGTCCTCCAACCTTTTCATACTCCCACTATCCACGTTTGCGTGGAGTTGACTTTATATAGTGTGGTAAGCGCAGCAAGCCACCGAGCCCGAAACGTGGCGAGCGGACGCGACATACGAGCCCGAAGCGTGGCGTGCGCAGCGAGCCCCGCGAGGGGACGCGGATTACTTAACATTTATTCCGCGTCTGCTCGCCACACTTCGGGCTCGTATTCCGCGCCCCCTCGCCGGGCTCGCTGCGCTCGCCACGCTTCAGGCTCGGTGGCTCGCCACACTATATAAAATTGACTCCCAGATCGGGCGCCCAGATATTACACAAGTACCGTACTGTGCAATGAAATGCCCACGGGAGCGCGCATCACACCGCAAGGTGCAAGCGCACCGTGTATGGGCACCTTAAGCCTCCAGTTGCAGCCTAATGTCAACATTATTACAATGTCAAGATCATAACTGTCAATAACAGTATTGTTGTGTCTACATTCTGAATGTCTACATAGTCATTGTTGCCGTTTTGACTATACTTCATTACACAAACCCCTACTATTTCATTTCATCATTGACTTATGCATGAATCAGACGCCTCTTTGCAATGAGATCTACAGTTATGAGTATGAAGAATTATTGATGGGTCATTTGGTCTTACTGCTACATGAGTCTTGTGTACTGAAGGCGATTCACAAATAACATCTACTGTAATATGGTCCTATGGTACAATGCACACCTAAATGTCCCCACCAGGTGGTGCTATAGGTACACTGAGCTGGGCTTGCTCCAGTGCCTGGTGGTCCTACTAGTTTTATTTCTAAAGAGTCCAGTACAGTATTAAGCAATATAGGTCTCATGAAGTTTTAGTTTCAATTTATTTACTAGATTTTTGCATGTGGGAAAAGTTTGATGTTTGGTTCCAGCAGCCCTCGCATCTGTTCTGTAATGTGATTCCTTGGAGGTTCTAAGTACCCAGCTTGAGGGGCCCAGATTATTTTCATTTCTGAGTATCAGGGAGAAATTTACAAAGAATGCCGATCACGGCCAATTCGTGGTACGAATGTATATGACCAACGTTGTCCGTGTCGGTCTGAAAAACTGAGAGCGCGGCCAATTTACTAAGCTGCCGTATTCTAAGGATTCGTATTTTCCGATGACAAAGTCATTCGTATTTGGCTGCCGAGTTTTGCCAGCAGCCATTTACGGATGAGGCTGAAGCATCACACAGATCAGTCAGATCCGTGCATGCATCTCTTTATAAAAAATAGAAAATTTAATAATTTATAAACCAGCGGGTGGTCCCCCCACGAGCATAACCAGCCCTGGGCTCTTTGAGCCAGTCCTGGTTGCAGAAGCACAAGGGAAAAAAACTAAATACGGTCCCCCTGTATTTCTATAACCTGCACTGGTCCTGGTTACAAAAATATGAGGGACAGACAAAATAGGGGTCCCCTGTATTTTTATAACTAGCACCAGGCATCAGCAGCCAGTGGTGCCATCCCACAGCGCGGCAAAAAACATGAAACCCTGGCTGGTCAGCCCGGGCTGGGTCACTGCAGGAGTGGGGACCCCCAATAGAGGGTTCCCCCCTTCTAGGGTACCCCCAGCTTAGGCTGAAATCCCTGGGTGGTGGACGCCGGGCTGATGTCAAATAAAGGGTTAAACAAAATTGTTAATAAAAGATATTGGGGTTTGAAGAACTGCAAGTCCCAGCATGCAGGGCATTAATGGGCCTGCTGGTACTTGTAGTCCCACTACATAACCAATACCACAATAACTGACACCCACACCAATAAAGTATAATTGTATTACACACATCCATACTTACCTATCTTTATCCCGTAGGTTCAGTCCCTTTGTTCAGTAGAAAGTCCAAAGGGAACCTGTGAACAAAAATTATACTCACAACTTCTCTAGGGTAGATCGCATCATCTTCAGGCCCTGTAGGCATCCACAGACAAGCAGGGAGACATCAGCAGTGCTCCCCTGATTGGCTGAACTCTGCTGACCTGTCAGTCAAGCGGAGCTCTCTTTCCATTAGAACAGGGAGGGATTTCCCGCTCTAATTAGGCGTGGGAACTTAAACCACAAAGGTTAATTAGGTCAAGTGTGTGGTCTGACGTAAATAACTTTTGTGGTTTATGGAACCACAGAATTCCCAGGGAACATCCCACTGCTTTTGTCATTTAGGGTGTGCGCCCAGCCCTACCTGAGCACCTGCGCAGCCCCAAGGCTCACCGTGAGGCATGTAGTCAGATATCACTCGCTGCTTTGCACAGAAGAGCAGTGGTAATCAAAGGCTTCCCCATCTTCCCCCGTGCAAGAGACACTGCAGGACAGTTTCCGAATAGCTGGAGTGTCCCACTGGAATCGGGAGGTATGGCAATATTCACAATAAACTCTTCATGTCATTCCATCAATTACCTTGGTGATGACATTTACAAGCAAAGCTTACTGTTTAGATGCAATATTGATTTACAAAAGAACAAAAGAGCAATTCTATGTTCAGAAAGAAAAGCAAAATAACAGTTGAATCATGTAGACATAGTTATTTTGGGGTTAAATTTTAATATACTTAATGGTTGTTTTAATTCCACGCTTAAGAGTCCTTCACTGTTGTTTACATTTAATTACTTTCTATTGTGGACAAGAAAAGGTAAGGTACTCTTTACCTAGAACGGCGCCAGCGATTGAAATCGCGGTCGTCGGGGGTAAAAATCGCGGTCATCGCGGGCATCGCGGGTAAATCGGGATGGCCGCGATGCCCGCGATGACCGCGATTTTCCCATAGGGAACAATGTTAAAAAGGCAGATTGACCGCGATTTGACTGTTAAATGCCTCAATGGACCCGATTTGGCCCCAGGAATCAATGTTAAATGGGCCACAGAGCCCAAATAAGCACAATTAACCCTTAAATGTCCCCCCCAATTTTTAACGCCACCCCACGATCCACGCGAACCCGAAACGTGGCGAGCGCAGCGAGCCCGCGAGGGGCGGCGGTACGCGTCCTCCGACCTTTTCATGCCCTACTATCCACTAGGGCGTGGAGTGAGAATATAATAGTGTGGCGAGCGCAGCGAGCCACCGAGCCCGAAGCGTGGCGAGCGCAGCGAGCCCCGCGAGGGGACACGGATACCTTCACAGTTATACGCGTCCCCTCGCGGGCTTCACAGGTGTCCGTGGCGACGCCGACACGTGTGAAGCCCGCGAGGGGACGCGTCTACCTGTGAAGGTATCCGCGTCCCCTCGCGGGGCTCGCTGCGCTCGCCACGCTTTGGGCTCGGTGGCTCGCTGCGCTCGCCACACTATTATATTCTCACTCCACGCCCTAGTGGATAGTAGGGCATGAAAAGGTCGGAGGACGCGTACCGCCGCCCCTCGCGGGCTCGCTGCGCTCGCCACGCTTCGGGTTCGCGTGGATCGTGGGGTGGCGTTAAAAATTGGGGGGGACATTTAAGGGTTAATGGGCTCTGTGGCCCATTTAACATTGATTTCTATGGCCAAATCGGGTCCATTGAGCCATTTAACAGTAAAATCGGGTCCATCGCGCCTTTTAACATTGATTCCTATGGGAAATCGGGAGCATCGCGTCGCGGGCATCGCGGGTACATTTATGGCCGGCCGCGACGCGACTGACACGATTTCCATGTTTAACATGGGTTTCAATGGGAAATCGCGGGCATCGCGTCGGTCGCGTCGCGGCCACACATAAATGTACCCGCGATGCCCGCGACGGGCGCCGTTCTAGGTAAAGAGTACCAAAGGTAATATGCTATGCAGAATTCTCCATTCTAGAACCAATGCAACAACCCCCTGTAACATGATTGTTTAGTATAAACACTGACAATCAAAGCAGAACATGTTAATAATCACAGTGCAATAGATTCATAATACTAACACACTCACATTGCCATCACACTGCCATTAACATCCTTGGTTATTGCACGTAAACACAGGTTCAACCCAGCTCACTAGTCAGTGTGAACACGTAAGCCGGGTCAATGCGATCCAGAGCCCATTCACAGCATAGGAAGATGATCTTCTCTGCAAGCTCAGGACCCGTTGGCGATGACATCACAAAAATGACAATAAGCCAAGTCAGCCGCCAGACTGATCAAGGTCTCAGCTGGGTCACACTCGGAAGGACCCATGTACAAAATTACAAAAAATGTTGGGTGCGACCCAGCATAGCAATCTGAAAGCAGTATAACAGTAAACAATTAGGTCCAGTTGCAAATATTGCTTTTTATGGATATATTATATTATGTTTCTCTCTCTTTCCTCCTCAGGACAGCCCACCCTGCACTTATTATTTTAATACATAGCCCCCAGAGTCCTACGCCACAGCAGCAGTGCTGCAGAAATCACTGGTCCCTTCACTTTGTCTTTCTGGATGTAGCCTGTGCAACCCTGTGTGCTTTTTGTTTCTTCTATACTTTAATATGCTTTTATGGTCATGGATACTTTTGTGAATTTATTGTTGGATGATTTTCACATTTATGAGAAGTGCTTTGAGTCTGCAGATGTGAGTTATGACAGAACTCTGCCTATGTGACATCACTGACAATGATCGGAGGGGTCAAAGTTCAAACCAACTGTCACTAAATTCCAAAGTAATTATGTAATTTTATCAATCTTCAGCTATATAAATATTATTCAACAAATTAATATTTGCAGATGAAATGTGTCTGTTTTTGTTTTAGCATTATGACCCCTAGAAATATCTTTTGTACGTCCCCTGTGACATAATTGCCACATGCCTGCAACTTGATTGCATCATCTATTGCTTTGACCCTGCAGTGAGGTAACAGTTAAAGAGAAGGTAACACAAAGTGGAGATAAAGAGGCTTATTCTGGTTGATTTGCAAGGCTGGGAATTTGCAGCCTTGCAAGTCCACCGAACCTGCCTTGCGAATGGTGGCCTGGCCACCACCCAATCGCCAGGGCGATTCCCTCACTGAGACTGTGAATGGATGTTACACAGTAACATCCATTTGCAGCCTAGTGGGATACACCCACATCATTCGATGGTCGACGACCATCGAATGATGGCAAAGGTGCACACATATAAAAGTGAATTTGATGTCACTTACATATATGCGTGGACACTCGGGAGGAAGTGGGCGGGCAGCTGACATCCGATGATGTCAGCTGGCCGCCACCTGCACCATCGGGGCATTTGCATGAGAACACCCAGCATTCCCATGGGTACACCCATGAAACGCTGGACATTCCCACATACAAATGGCCCTGGCCGCCGACCCCCGCCCGCACACTTTCGCACATTCAGCGAACACCCTGAACACGCGTAGAAATAACCTTGCGTATACGCCCACCATCAGAGCCACTGCCAATATTCTGGTCCATGCGCACGGACCAGAATAAGGCCCTAAGGACGTTGGTATGAAAGCAGTGGCTGCTCGGAGCATTTATTTATTTATTTACAGTTTCTTATATAGCGCAGCAGATTCTGTTGCGCTTTACAATAGTAGACAGTGATAAGACAAACTGGGTAACAACAGACAGACTTGGAGGTAGGAGGGCCCTGCTGCAAGCTTATAATCTATAGGGATATAGGGGGGAAACATAAGGACAGGCACCAGTAATAGCATAGCAGTTACAAGTCCAGAAGGGAAGCTATATAATACATGAGGGTTATGCATGTAGAACTTAAATATGATAGGCTTGCCTGAAGAGGTGAGTTTTCAGGGAACGTTTAAAAGTTTGGAGACTGGTGGAGAGTCTTAATGTGCTTGGAAGGGCATTCCATAGGATGGGAGCAGCCCGATGAAAGTCCTGTAATAATGAATGGGAGCTAGTGATACATGCAGAAGAGAGACGCAGATCTTGTGTAGAGCGTAGTGGTCGAGATGGGAGATATTTTGTGATAAGTGCAGAGATATATGCTGGTGCAGTATGGTTAATAGCTTTATAAGCAAGTAGAAGTGTTTTATATTGAATACGGTAATATACAGGCAACCAATGGAGGGACTGGTAGAGCGGATCAGCAGACGATGAGCGTCTTGCAAGGAAGATCAGCCTAGCAGCAGCATTTAAAATTGATTGCAGTGGTGAGAGTCTGTTCTTGGGAAGACCAGTTAGGAGACTATTGCAATAATCAATGCGGGATATAATGAGTGCATGGATAAGAGATTTGGTAGTGTCTTGTGTGAGATAGGGTCATATTTTGGATATGTTTTTTAGATGCATGTAACCAGGGGCGAATTTAGGGGTCAGGCCGCCCCTAGGCACAACATTTTTGGCCGCCCCCCCCCCCTCCATATACATATATATATATTATCGACCAGCCATCACTCTGAAGTGTGTGTATATATACACATATATATATATATATATATATATATATATATATATATATATATATATATATATACACACATATACATATATATATATATGCATAATAAAAAAAAAAACACCAGTACTCACTAACAACATATGTAGCACCCAGTGTACACACTTGAAGGTACACTCTTTTATCATGACACTTTATTAGCACTTACTGTTATAGCCAGGATGCAAACAGTTAAAAGTGCTCCAGAAACGTTCTGCTGTACAGCATGAAGAGAGGAGAGGAGGGACTGCTCGTAACCTGAGTCCTGAGTGCAGGGAGACGGACTCCGGAGTTTCTTGTTGTCAGCGTGTGAGCAGGGCAGAGGGCAGGCATACTGCCTGTATGCCCTGCTCGGAAGGAGGGAGGGATGAGTCTCTGTAGCTTCAGGCTGCAGTGCCGGCGCTGCTACCCAGAGTCTGACAGGTTGGTACAGCGGCAGCCAAAGGACAGCAGCAGCGCTGCTGAGCTGAACACACTGGCATAGCTGTGGGGATGCAGGGAGGCTAGAGAGCTCCTCCCTGCACTGAGGAGCGGCGGCAAGCTGCCGCTCTGTAAAAGAGTGTCATATTGACAGAGTGACAGCAGATGCCTGCCAGCTGCCGCCCATACTAGGTGCCGCCCCTAGGCCCGTGCCTCACGGGCCTAGTGACAAATCCGGCCCTGCATGTAACATGATTTGGAGACAGATTGAATGTGGGGAAGAAAGGACAGTTAAGAGTCGAGGATGACCCCTAAGCAACGAGCATTAAGATTAATGTTATTATTAGGATTATAATATTTGAAAGTATATTATTTTAAAGGTATTCTATAAGGATACATTTATTCAAGGTGGAACTAATTTGTGAAAGATCCAATTCTCAATCACTTTGGCCCTTATTCTGATCGGTGCGGTAATATCCGCGTGCGTTCGTGCCGCCGATGTTTTGTGTCTGCGCATGTGCAGAGGCGTCTCTGCACATGTGCGAGCGGGGCGTACGGCCAAATCCCGCATGAAATGTGAACACTCCGAACAGGGGGTGGAGAGGGGCGTGAAGGGCTATTTGGGCTCATTACCATATGCATACGCCCCGCGTTTCATGGGCGTTCCCATGCAAACACTGGGTGTACGTATGGTAATGCGGCCGTGATGCACGTGTAGGGGGCGGACATATGACATCGCCGGATGTCAGCTGCCCGCCCAGATCCCTGCTTTTGCACGGAAAAATGTCCATGTGGTCTGAGGTTGCGGGAGCTGGTGGAGCACTCGGTCCTGCATTCGATGGTCTGCGACCATCGAATGATGGGGGAGGTTCCCTGAGATGGAGGAGGAGTATTCCGTGAAAAATACACGTGCGGTCCGTTCGGCCAGCTTCTTACCGCGTACAGACGGAGTTGGCGATCCGTATGGAAGGCGGGGTTTCGCACGCACGGTCCTGGCCGCATATTCGGATCCGGCCGCACCGATCAGAATAAGGGCCTAGATGTACAGCCTAATGTATGTGCAATAATGCATCAACATACCGCACAATGTGAAAATTAAAGTTCCTCCATAGAACTAAAGTTCATAGTGATTCTATATAAATCGCACGCTGACTAAAAGATATCTAGCATTTTATGTGCTCTTTTTATGCTGAGGGTGAGCAATTTTCTGTAATACAGGTATTGTTTCCTCAATGGATAAATGTCAACTATACAATGTGAAAATATCAGAGCCTTTTCTGGCTTGTGAATCTTACACATGGCACTCTTGTGTTCAATTTTCTTAATATAACCTAATGGATAAGTAATACTAAAGCAGCAGTCCCATGAAAAAATGATGTGCTTTTTTTTATATAAATCAACGTGGCAGGCTATAAGAAAAATCCTGATATTTGCCATTTTGTCTTGGCTTGTTTTCAGGCTGCGATTAATGATTTATAACTCTGCAGAGTGTCATGGGCTAACATGACATGCATACAGTCCCACATGAGCAGTGAGGCTATGGGCCTGATTCATGTTTGTAAGTGAAACAAAAGAGCAGGCAACTGTGTTTCTGGATAGGGGCATTTTAAGAGGAGTCATGTGTTAAAGCAGGGATGCGGAACCTTCAGCCCTCCAGCTGTTGTTGAACTACACATCCCAGCATGCCCTGCTACATTTTTGCTATTTGGCCATGCTAAAACTGTTGCAGGGCATGCTGGGATGTGTAGTTCTACAACAGCTGGAGGCCCAAAGGTTCCCCATTCCTGGTGTAAAGTGTGATTTTTTTTAAATAATGAACAATGCAAACATACATTTCAAAGTTTCCCAATCCCTGTGTTCAAGAAATGGGTGCACTGTGGGTCCCTTTAGATCAGGGATGGGGAATATTTGGCTTTCCCACTGTAGAACTGCACATCACAGCATGCCTTTCAACCATGTTAGCATGGCCAAACAGCAAAACTTCAACAGGGCATGCTGGCAGGTGTAGCTCAACAACAGCTGGAGTGACAAAGGTTCCCCATCCCTACTCTAGATTAAGGGGCCTATGTGCACACACTGCACCTATTATAAATATGCCAGTGTGCCTGGAACAAACCATGTTGCCATGCAAGGGGAGCAAATACATTTGCAATATTTTTGTGCAGGGTAAATACTGGCTGCTTTTTCATGTAGCCCACAAATATGAAGGTGGCCACACACAGTGCAATGCGCATTGTGGGTTGTGGACTAGATGGCATTGCATCTACAGTAGTTCAAAACGCATGCGATGTGCTAAAGCAGTACGCTTTGAACTAGATGCAATGCGATCTAGTACAAATTGTACGTGCAGCACATAGTTTTTGTGCTATGTGATTTGATGTGCATGGGAGCGCCCATTGCATCGCAAGCCCAAAACGCTATGTATGTACACCTTTAGACAGCTTTAACACTGCAATTAACCATTTGAGTGGCAACAGCTCTGTGAGAAATATGCAAAATTTTGGCTAACAATTTTGCTCACATTTGTTATATAAATAAAAATGTTGTTTGCAAAAAAAGGTGATATTTCCTATATAGGGTAAACATTACAGGTCATTATTATGAATAAAAAATGTTTGCTTGCGAATTTTCACACCAATTTTGACAAATTCACTTGGCACTCAATGGGTTAACATATATGTTTAAAAACACGCCGCCCAAATTTAAATCTCTCTACACATATTACATCTGTAAAATTAATATTTTTCAAGGTCAAGCAAGATCCTTTTAATCTGCATAGGAATCAGCAGACATTTTTCAGAAGACCCTCATAATTATCACGGAAAGCAGACGTGGTGCTGTTCTCTGCTTACAATGCAGCAGACCAAAGGTCAACATGCCAACATATATCTGTTTGTCCTTGGCTGATGCCAGGTTAAACACAATTCTAAATGTAAGCTGGCATACCTTACACCCATCGGAGGCATAATAAACAACTGGACCTGAAGGTCACTGCAAGAACACAATGGACTGGACATGTGCTTTGAAGACTCACTGGAATATATACTTGAACAATAAATTGCCCGCCAATATAAATGGCATGACTTATTAAAATAGCAAATTATTTGCTTCAACAGATCCTACTGTTACTAAACAACCAATGTAGGGGAAGAAATATGCACAAATGCTTGCACTTCACATGCCAGCTGGCAATAATATTTCCCAATACACTGGATAGGAGAAGAAAAAGCAAAAGTTGCCATGGAAACTAAATTGATGCATTTGTACAGACAGGCTAATAAAGCTGTGATGGGACTCTTAGATATGAAAAAAGAAACTTCAACCACAAAAATCAATCATAACAAAAGAAATAAAGTCCACCAAGAGGTAAAAAAAAATATATTGAAAAACAGTCTGCAGCTAAAACATATCAAATTCAGGGACGAATTTAGGGGTCAAGCCGCCCCGAAGCTCAACATTATCAGTCACCCCCATCACGTCACTGCTCTCCTTATGTTAGGGAATCGCGATTAACAAATCTAATCTAAGCCCCATTCCGCCACCACAATTTATTGATCATTCCCCCACCACCCACCCACCCCCTCACAGTTACTCATTTAAAAAAAAAAAAAGAAGTTTCAATGACAACAAAACAGAAAAAAATAATAATTTGGTCATCAGCCCCCTGGGCAAATTATAGCCCACATGCCTAATGGGAGATCCACCATTGGCAACATGCAGCATCACTGATGAGATAAAAAGGGGGGTTTAACTCGTGGCCTGGTGGCCAATAGTTAGAGGGCGCCTTTGTGGGGTGGTTTGTCAAGCTGCTCCTACTTGGGGGTGTCAATCCCCGGGTACGGTTATAAAATGGAAAAAAAGAGGGTGGGTGGAGCGCTGTGAGCAATAATTAGTTAAGGATAAGTTTATAACATGAAAAATTTATTAAAATAGTAAAATATTCAACTTGTGCTATGCACTGAGTAGGTATATATTAAAGTATTGGACACAATGTATTGCACAGATAAACAATTAATACAGAAATACATTAAAGGAAAATAAACATTGGTAGGAAAATAAAAATGGAAAGGGTTGTAAAAATATGGGTCTGATACTTATGGTCTGAAGTCCCGTTTACCCCAGGGTGGGGAGACAGAGGTGAAGTTGGGGTGATCCTGGGATCATTCCTTGGATTGCTGGGAATACTGGGAGTCCATTTAACCTTGCCGGATTCTTGTTTTCACGCTGGAGGATGCTGTTAGAGCCCCTGATGGAGTGTGGAGAGTCCTCAACAATATTGCGGAATTTGTAATCCTGATTGTGCAGGTGGTGGTTCCCAAATTGGTGTTATAGCTCTGTAGCCCAGGTATTGTAGAGTTGTAGTAGTCAGTCTCCAAGTGACTGTATTGCAGGTGAGTAGTAGGGAGGGATCAGACCAAAGATGCCCAAATAAAATCAGCAGGTGCTCCCTGACATGTTTCCCCGTCCAACTGACAGCTTTTTCAATGGTATAGCACCATGTGCAGAGTCCAGATTTTTATACCAAACTACAGGAAGTTCAATTAAGCAATTTAGACTGATTCATTAACCAATTTCATACAATATCACATTTGTTATAATCATCCATTTATTTGTACATTTATATATCAATAGGAGGCAGACCTATTATCAAAAGTAAAGTGTAAATACCTGTATTAGGGCTTGAGGGAGGCATAGAAGTGTATGTAAGTGTGGTCGCTGGTGTATATCCCATTGTTTCCGGGATCCGGAGCGCTATGTTGGCATTGGCTTCCGGGCGGTGGAACGCAGGTGACCCGCATTATGCGCGTCACTTCCAGCCTCCTTTAGTCAAACACGCGCTGGAAGCCTCAGAGCGTGTGGAACGCAGTGAGCTTCCTGTTTGCGCGTCAGGCGTTGCTAAGTTACCGCTTTTTCTGTGCGGCTAGCGGCTAATTTATATTAGGTAAAAATACAATCGCTATGTAGGAAAAATAAGCAGCTGTTCTATCACTGATGAGATCAATATGTACTTCCACTGAGCGTAGCATGCATCACAAAATTAAAACATGGATCTCTTATATCTTTATGTGGTAGGCAGCAGTGCTTTTGCAGCCTAAGCACCAGATGTACTAAGTTTGAAAAGTGATAAAATGGAAAAAGATAAACAGCCAGCCAATCAGCTCCTAACCGCTATGCTACAGGCTGGGTATGAAAAATGATAGGTAGGAGCTGATTGGTAAGATGTTTATCACTCTCCATTTTATCACTTTTCATGGCTTAGTACATCTTGCCCTAAAGCTGGCCATACACATAAAGATTGATTGTCAGATCTGTCTGGTTGGACCAAAAGTCTGGTAATATCTGAATTACATTTTGTCAGTTTTGTAGCATTTCCAAGCAAATGGTCAACTGTCATTTGCTCGCATTTATTACCAGGTTTATGTTCTAACCCAGGGCCGGCGCCACCACTAGGCAGCTCTAGGCATTTGCCATGGGCGCCTGCACCTGGAGGGCGGCAGTTCGCCCCTCACCCCCAGCATGGAGAGTTAGCGAACTGTGTAAAAAACTTGCGGCGCCGGCGTCCCTGCAGTGCTGGAGCGGGTAGGGGTGTCCGTGCCGCGGGGGTACCTGCAGCGCTGTCATTGGCAGGTATTCAATGCCGGTGTGAGCGGCCGGCGAGGGGGTTAAACTGCGAGGATCACAGAAAACCAGTGATCCTCGCAGTTTAACCCCCGCGCCGGCCGCTCGCACTATGCAACGTTCCGGGGGAATCCTCGCCGTCACAGAACTGCAAGGATTCCCCTAAACTGCGAGAGCCAAGGCTAGTGCAGCAAACTCGCTGTAATTAGCCTCGATTCTCGCAGCTTTCGGAGCCACATACGCTAATTCTCCCTCGCTCAAAAAATGGAGCGAGGGGGAATTTGCGTATGAGGGGTGTCAGTTGAATACTGACAGGGTGAGCGGTGACTGCGAGCAAAAAGTCCTGCTCGCAGTCACCGCTCGCCCACGGCATTGAATATACGCCCTTGTGTACAAAGTTGGCGCGGGAAGCGCTAGTTATTTTCTATTCACTGCAAGGACCCCGCCGGCCGCCGCCAGCTTTATACACAATGATAGCACCGCAGGTACCACCGCGGTACGGACTCCCCTAGCCGCTCCAGCACTGCAGGGACGCCAGTGCCGCGAGTTTTTTACACAGGTACCCCACCACCACCGCCCCCCCCCACCCCGACTCGCCTGGGGCGCTCCGGTGCCTTGCACCGGCCCTGTTCTAACCAGCCAGATCTGTAGGTGTATGGCAGCTTTATCTGATTAGATTGCATCAGTCCTGAAATATCTAAAATATATTTTGCTTGTAGCTTATACTGTTGAGCCAATACATGACCACCTGCCTGATATGCTAATGCTCCTGTGCGCAAAACTTAAACAGCTCGGACTCACTGAAGCATGGACTCAACATAACCTCTGTAAATGACCTTTGGCCTCTAGTACCAGGCCATTACATGCATATCCTTTATTCATTCAGTTCCCCTATAATACATTTTAGACAGAGATATATGTATGTGGGAGGATGGGAGTCAAAGACCAACCACGTGGTGACCTCATGAGGAGTTGTTACTGTATCCAGTCCCCTTCCCCTCTTGGCAATCTGATTTTAGGTTACCTGTGGGATCTTTTTTTTATAATGGGATCTGGTTGCATATTCAAAATTCTGACACTGGGGGTTAAATTTACTACGACGGGAGTTACAGTATAGTGAAGATTGGCCTTTGCCCAGAGAAACATATTTATTTAGAACCTTCTAGAAGATAATAGATGGAATCTGGTTGCTATGGCCAACATCCCATCTTTATGAGAACTACCATCTTAGTACATTTACCCTTGACTGTGGTCTCTGGTTAGTCCTCCACTCCCTCACTTTCCCTTAGCAGCACTGTAAAATGGTGAACTTGAAAGGTTTGCTGGATTAGGTAACAGTGCAACTATAAAAAGCTAAAACTCAATCTATAAGGACAAATGTCAGACAATTTAAAAAATAAATGAGGGATTTCAAGTGACACTTTGACAGTACACTAGAATATAAGGCTATTGACTCATAATAGGAATTGTTCTTGAATTGCTTATACAGATGTGCCCTCATTCATCTTTGCTGCAGTCACGCCATACAGCCCTTCTAGGTCACCTGAGTATCTTCTAGAGTTGGGTTATATTTTGCAGCTTTTTTTTGCTGAAAATACATTAGTCTAGGCTACAACAGACTGATTAATATAATAAATGACAGATTGTATATCTGTGTGCTACTGAGCCTCAGAATCTGCACACTTATCTATACACGTTCTGTCCTGCTCTGTGTACAGACTCAGTCACTCACAGATATGTATCATATATCAAATTAATCAGCACATCTCCTGTGTCCTAGTCACATAACAGCTAAGATGCAAAAAATAGATCAGTGGTGTAACGATTGTGAGGCAGACCCCGCGGTGGCTTGGGGGAGCTACTGCTGATGGGGTCTGTGGTGAGCGAGGAAAATAAAGGAGGCTCTGCACTGCTGCAGGGACAGGCAGTATGTCGATGCGCTCCCGGATCCCTGCTGCTGTGATTGACAGCTGCCAGCTGTCCCCCTAACTGCTATAATAGAAAAGTCCTCAAGCAGAAGGGGAGTGCCGATCATCATCAGCAGCTACAGCAGCTACCCTCTGTGTCCTAGGCTCGGCGCTCTGCTTAGTAGGCTGCACTGTATCTGACTGCTGAGCCGCCGTCTGGGATACACAGAGCAGAATGGAGGGTGCGACGCTGCCATTGAATGCAGAGTAGGGGCTCGGTTGAGCAACAGGAGCAGAATAGGGACTCGGTTGAGCAGTAGGTGCTTCCAATCCAAATAAATGGTATGTGACCCAAGGGGGTGAGGGGATATCAATTACACAGGGAAAAGAAGGAAAGGGGAGGAGGGGGACATGTCTCACACTGGGGAAAGGCGGGAATGGTTTACACAGGAGGAAAAGGGGATTTTACTTACACAGGGAATAGGGGTATGACTCATATAGGGACCAGGGGAGGGGATGACCACAAAGGGAAACACATATCAAGCAGCCAGAGGCTTATGGGGCATACACACAGGGTGACTTCAGCCCTGTGCTAAGTGATGTAGTTTAGCACAGATAGCTCAGCACACATATGGAGGAGAGAAAAGATGGTGCACTAGATTGGGCGCTCCCTCGTGTGGACACCCAGTAAATAAATAAAATAATATTACCTTTATGGGGATGATCTGTTGTTGTGTCTCTTCTGTTTTTTTGTTACCAGATCCTCAAAGTTTTAATTCACGAAATATGTGGGTAGAAGAGGCAAAATACGACAATGGGTGTATCTGCTTATTATCTTCACATAGGGATAGGATCATAGGCGAATCTAGAATTATGGTAATGGGTGGTCCCAGAACTAGACATAACAGCAGGGGGACCTTTGCGCGGCGTAGTCGTGCTGCAAAAAGGGGGCGTGGCCCCATGGAAAGGAGGCGTGGCATCACAAAAAGGGGTGTGGTATTACACTTTAGACCATACACGGTAATGCCCATTACACATTTTAGCAAACACCATAATACCCATTACACATCATGCCACACGCCGTAATGCCAATTACACATTAGGCCACATACCATAATGCCCATTACACCTTGTGCCACACATCATGATGCCCATTACATACTATATAACAAACCGTAATGCCCATTACATATTTGCCACATAAGTGCTGCTTACCTACGTGCTCATTGCCAGGGGGTTCTTGCTTGATGGCACCATAGTACCCATTACACATGATGCCGCACACCATAGTACCCATTACACATGATGCCGCACACCATAGTACCCATTACACATGATGCCGCGCACCATAGTACCCATTACACATGATGCTGCACACATAATGTCCATTACACATGATGCTGCACACATAATGCCGCTTACACATGATGCTGCACACCGTAATGCCCCTTACATATTAAGCCACACATTATGCGTAATGCCCCCACATACTGCCGCTTGTAGCGTCCCTTAAGCAATGCCCCTAAAAGTGCCACTTACTGTAAATTTTTATATGAGCCTTCGCTGCTGCTGCAGGGAGAGTTGGAGAGCGGTGCAGCTGCTTCTATGGGGAGAGGAGCAGAGCGCAGGGTAGAGCACGCTCCCACTCCCCTCCTGGTGTCCCCTCTAGCCGAGTGGACATTTGAAATATTATGCGCGCTGTTGTGCGTGACGTCGGGGGAGCACACCGGGCGCCGGCACCACATGATTAAAGGGGGGCGGGCTAAGGTGAATGCGGGGAGAAGAATTGGAGCGGAAGCTGCAGGGGTGACAGTCATTGACAGCTGGGCAGAGAGCAGGGGGCTGCCAGGCTGTATTCAGAGCACTGCAGGTCACGGCTGTTTGAAATAATACCCCTTTCACAACAGAAAATGCAGGGATTTACCCGGGAATGTGGTACCAGGATCATGCAGGGACATTCCAAGGCTGACCCCTTATACACCAGCCTGCATTTTCTGGTGTGAGGGGGAGAGACAAACACTCCCCTCTCCCTACACCCCTTTAACCAACCAGCTATATCTTCGGAACCAACTGACCCATTTACATGAGACCAGTATCATATTGAAGAACTTTTGAGTTGGCTTCAAATGATTTTTTGGTCCCGTGAAACTGGGCTGTTTGGTTCCAGAGAAATCTGCCCTCAAAGAACATAAACAGTCATGAAATGACATTTAAGAAAAAAAAAAAAAAACAGTTTAACCTCAATATCCCTGGAACCAATTAACCCATATGGATCCAGCCTGGTATCAGATTGAAGGCCCGGCGATTTGGGTTTGACTGACATCAACCTTGAGCTTCAGTGATGCAGAAGGGGGAACTGGCAGCTGTTGAACTGGGTGCGGGTCGGAATTAGCGGGTCCCATGTTATCCTATAGGGAAAACGTTCCAGCTTTGCCTGGCAGTATCTCCGGTTCCCAGGGGGCTAGAGACACGGGGCTGGGCTCGTTAGAAAGCCCCATCCCTCAGCTACAAAATGGGCTAATGGGTGGTCCTGTGCACCCCCGGACCACCCCCTAGATTCGCCTATGGATAGGATATATGGTTTGAGGTGCGTACCTCACTTACACAATCTAAGGTAAGGTCAAACATGTAATGGTATCTTTAAAAGTAGTGGTGTGGGTGGCGTACCCGTACTCACGGTGTCATGCGCTGCTGCAATCGTATAAAGGTATCTTTCCGGGGGTTGGGATCATTTGGTCTATTGCATTATGGTAGAAAGTCATTAGGTCGAATCCATTAGGTCGACATGCTAAAAGGTCGACATGACTCTAGGTCGACATGGGAAAAGGTCGACATTATTCTAGGTCGAAAGGTCATTAGTTCGACAGGTCATTAGTTCGACAAGGTCATTAGTTCGACATTGTCTATGTCGACATTCACAAGGTCGACATGGGGTTTTTCACTGTTTTTTTACCTGAATGTCAACACAGTCGACATGGACACAGTTTAAAGTGCACTGCATCCCCTTGCATCGCTCGCTGCGCTCGCGATGCGTCGGGCACGGTGCCTCGCTACGCTCGGCACACTATTTTATTCTCCCACCACGCCCTAGTGGATGGTAGGGCATGAAATACCGCCTGTCGGCACATGTTGGCTCAAAAAACAGTGAAAAACTCCATGTCGACCTTGTGAATGTCGACATAGACAATGTCGAACTAATGACCTTGTCGAACTAATGACCTGTCGAACTAATGACCTTTCGAACTAGAATCATGTCGACCTTTTCCCATGTCGACCTAGAGTCATGTCGACCTTTTAGCATGTCGACCTAATGGATTCGACCTAATGACTGTCGACCATAATGCAGTAGACCAAATGACCGCATCCCCTTTCCGGTGTGCTTGCATAAAACTTCTTTATTTGCACTGGTACAAGTAATAATTAAAGAAGAGGTATAGGAACAACAGGCAGTGTCCTGTGGTGGCCGTCAGGACCTACAGTCAGACTCAATCCGGATGGGTACCGGCATAGAAAATCACAGTTGCACCTCAGGATTTACCTCTTTATAAAAAAAACAATAGTCAGCTCCTCAGACCAACATGTTTCAGGACCTTCTGTCCCTTTTTCAAGGGTGACACATGCTATGCACCAGCAATGTGTGCTGAGCGATCTGTGCTGGCCAGTGTTCTCTAGTTAGAAAACTGGCGATTCAACTAGATTATACTGCATGCGGTATAAATATAGTCATGACATGGCGATGCACGGGTCCGCACATCGTCGTCACTCGGGGGCACACACACGGAGCGATCCATGTTTAATTTCTAATCGATCTGGTCAGGTCGCTTAGAAATAGCCCTTGAATTTCCCCATGTGTATGCCCATTAGACACCATGTGATCATTGAGATTGCAAGTTTTGATTTTCCCATCAGCGTGTGTTATTATTTTCCAGTTGGGGCCTATGTGCTTTTTGTGGTGGCGTATGTGCTTTATTATTTTTCAATCTGAGCAAATATGTGTATTTTTATATTGGGGTTAGTAGTGTTGGGTGTATGGGATGCAGTTGAGTGTCTGGGATGCAGTTGAGGGTGTAGAGGAGTCAACTGTCTGGTGTGTGGCATAATGTGGTGGTATGTGTGTGATCCTTTACAGGACAACATTGTTTTATTTTCTCCAATGAACCACCCTTCTGTAACTACACAGCACTTCTGCTGTTTTTTGGGGCTCATACCTGGTGGAGCTGCTTCTGTTGCATCTTCCAGGTATACGGTCACTAGGTCGACAAGCATTAGGTCGACCACTGAAGGTCGACATGGGTTAGGTCGACAGGGACATTAGGTCAACACAATCATTAGGTCAACACGGGGAAGGTCGAGATTCAAAAGGTCGACATGTGGGGGTTTTTTCCGCTTTTTTGTCCCGAATGCCGACACCGTTGACATGGACAATAAAAAAGTGCAGCGTGTTGCCTCGCATGGCAAAGTGCCTTGCGTATTCTCCCATGATGCACTAGTGGATGGTAGGGCATGAAACACCACCTGTCGGCACATGTCGGCTAAAAAAAAAGTGAAAAAACCCATGTTGACCTGCCGCTATATATAATGTTTTAATTTCAACAACATCTTCTATCTGTGATGATTGGTTCCAGGTCGTAAAGTATAAACAGAGGAGTAGCTAGAGACCCAAGGGTTAAATGGAATTCACTTAGACCAGGCATGTCCAAAGTCAGGCCCGGGGGACCGTGCTGTCATTTCAAGCGGCCCGCAGCCTCCAGCTGGAAGCGGGCAGTGCATCAGTTGTGGGAAGCACAGGACACTAAAGGTGGGGCCCCGGCCAGCGCGCCTTTACCTTGCTGTCTGCTGCAGTGAGGAGGTGCCGGCCGTCACAGTCAGATGTGTTTGGCGTCCTACCCGTGCTGCTGCAATCGTATATCACCCTACTCCACAATCACAGTGACAGCAGTGTGTGGGGAGGAGGGGCAGCAAGGGGTAAGCTTGCTTCCGTAACATGCAGAGCGGAGGAGGGCGGCAGCGAGAGCCCAAGCATCTCCTGTCCTTGCAGTGCCTGCTTTGCCTCTCCTTCCTCTGGCTCACACAAGGGGCAGGGAAACATACAGAGAAGTGAGGCGGCAGAGTGGGTGACATACAGTGAAGGAGGGTCAGGCCGGGGGACATACAGTGAATGGGGGCAGAGTGGGGTCATACAGTGAATGGGAGTCATACAGTGAAGGAGGGTCAGACTTGGGGACATACAATGAATGGAGGCACTGATGGACATTAAGAGATGGGGGCAGGCTGGGGTGCAGAGTGGGGAACATACAGTGAATGGGGGACATACAGTGAAGGAGGGGCAGGCTGGGGGACCTAAAGTGAATGGGGGCAGGCTGGGCGAAATACAGTGAAGGGGCAGGCTGGGGGACATAGAGTGAATGGGGGCAGAGTGGGGGCCATTCTGATGTGATTGATGATTCAAAGAATGTCAGGCTGGATGATCGGCCCCCACACATTTACACTTCACCAAATCTGGCCCTCACTGCAAAAAGTTTGGACACCCCTGACCTAGACCTTGTGTTACCTACCTAGCTCTATGCATACCCTCCAACTGTACCGATTTAGCCGGTACAGTACCGTTTTTTTACGGTCTGTACCGGCTAAATCAAAGTCTACCGAATGTACCGGTTTTTGGCGATCACGGGCACAGGCTCACCTTGTCTCCCATGCTGTGGTGGGAAAGGAAAGGAGGCCGAGCGAGGAAGCCCGGACAGCGAAGCGGGGAGCAGGCGGCTGCACCGACCGCTGTCCGCCGCCACACGTGACCCATGCCCGGCCAATCATCATAGGACTCACATGGCTGAGTCGGACAGCGGGAGAGGCGCCGTGACCGCCGTCAGCGCTGAGCGCATCATCTGGCTCGGCGGCTGCTAATGTTACCGCAGTCACTGGCGGCAGCCGGGCTGGGGAGAGGACTGTGCGGGTGCTGCTGTGTTATGGCCGGCACACGGGGCAGCGGGGAGGTGCTAAACGGAGGAGAATATACGGAGGAGGTGCTAAGCGGAGGAGAATATACATTGCTGATATCTTTATATACGGGGAGGTGCTAAGCGGAGGAGAATATACATTGCTGATATCTTTATATTGCATAATGTTAATTTTAAATACAGATCTGAAAAAATGGGCAGCATACATTCGTAAAGGGGGCGTGACCACGCCTCCTCTAGTCATGGCCACGCCCCCTTTACGTATGTGTACCGATTTCTGCCCTCCAAATGTTGGAGGGTATGTCTATGGCTCTGTTAACAATATCTCAGCGAAAAGCTTGGCCATGACACAGACTGTCATGCCCCCAACCTTGCATCTCATTGGCCTTATAACAATGAAATTACATTACTTTTGTAGCACTAGAAGACTGCTCCTTACTCATTCACCCCAAAATACCCACTCAGTGTTACAATGACAGGTGCACTCGGAGTCGTTCACAACTGTTCTCCTATGTCTGTGGCCCTCCAGCTGCTGTGAAACTTACCCAGTATGCCCTGCCACAGTTACAGCAAAACTATGGCAGAGCATGCTGGGATGTGTAGTTTCACAGTAGCTGTTGTGCAACAGGTTGCCTACCTTTGTAGTAGGATACTGCTGAAATGAGAAAGGTGGAAGTCATAAAACAGCTCAAAATTACTAAAGTATGGAAACAGTTGGGGGATTTAATTGATAGGATGCAACGTCTGTTTATTACTGGTAACAATAGTGAGAATGTTTCAGAAAATAAAATTAAATTCATTGTAATCGTCCAGCTGACTAAATTTACTTACTAGAACATTACACAGCCAGATTATCAGCTAATCACACATTTTTTGCATTGCATTAAATAGGTGTTCTCTTAAATCAATCATTTATCTATGAGACAACATAATGCCTTTAAAATGATGAAGTGTAACTTTTATAGTATATAACAGGGATGTGAAACCTTCGGGCCTCCAGCTGTTGTTGAACTACACATCCCAGCATGCCCTGCAACAGATTCAGCATGGTCAAGTAGCAAAATGTAGCAGGGCGCGCTGGAATGTGTAGTTCAACAACAGCTGGAGGCCCAAAGGTTCCCCATTCCTGGTGTAAAGTGTGATTTTTTTTAAATAATGAACAATGCAAACATACATTTCGGCACCAGAGGGAGCTATAGTAAGAGGAATACAAAATAAAGAAAGCACCAACTTAAACAAATAACAGACTTCATAATACAAAATTCTGTTCTTAGTAATTCTACAAAATTATTTATTCATAGGGACCAAATAATATTGCTGTCTATATTGAAAGTGAATAGAACAGATTTAATCATGTATATAATTTAAGCTTGTAGTATATTTGATTGAAACTAAACATACATCCCTGGTTTTTAGCAAGCATTATAGCTAATTATCATTATTTATTAATGAGTATTGGTAAACATTTGACCATTTAACGGTATATAATAAAAAATATCTGAAAACAGTTTATATGAAAATGTTGCTGCCTGTATGGAAAATTTCAACATGACAAGCTTCGTGCTTGCTCTGCAAATATCCCACTCTTTACTGTATAGTATATGACCCCTGGACATGATCTTAAACTACTTATGATATATAGCTTAACATTCACCTTCACTAAATGAATACAGTATAGTAAACAAGAGCAGACACCAAAAAGAATGCACTGAGCAAAGTAAATCTGTTTAGTGTAGTTTCCTGTTATTAAAAAAAAAAGCCCAAGGACACACAATTGCTGAGACAAGTGTTCTATACAAGACGGTCCCTGGAATTCTGGCCTAGGGGAGATATCAAACTCCTCACAGCGATACAGTTTAACACATCTAAACATGGGAACTCACAACAAGGTCCGCTATGATGCATTACTGACACGATTACCATTTTTCAGTTTATAACACAGTTTGCATCCACAATTTCCCTCAAAAGCATATGCTGATGCAACATGTTTACCTCAAATACTGGTCAAAGAGGTTAACGTATTAAGCAGTGAATAGCTTGGAAAGTGGACCAGTGCGGAAGTTTGGAAGTTCTCCCTAGCAACCAATTAGCTGCTGGCTATTTTTCTTATAGAATGTGCTTGAAAAATGCTACCTCAAAGCTGATTGGTTGCTATGGTCAACTTCTCCACATTTTTTTCATAGCTCAGTACCATAGGCGTGCGCAGCCCATTTTATTAGGGGGTGCACCGTCAAAATGTTGCACCCCCCAGCCAAAAAAGTCTCTGGAGCCCCCCCCCCACTCCCCGCACACACACACACACATTAAGTGAAAGTCACAAATAAATGAAGAATTGCTGTGTTGTGGGAGCATTATACTGTATCTCAGCCATGAGTACTGCTTGTATATATATGCACACACAATATGAATACTTGAAAAAAAATTATATATATATTAATATATATATATATATATATATATATATATACATACATACATACATACATACATACATACATATACATACATATATATATATATATATATATATATATATAAAATGAATGATCAGGCAGGTCAGGCCAGGGGACGGGTAATCTTTTTTAAAACTCTCGTTTTGTGCAGTGCCAGTGACTGAACTGTGCAAATGCTGCTGCTTGGCCTAAAGAGGTGATCCCACGGGACGAGCTGTGTGCAGCCCTCCCACGGACATCTTGATTATTGGCAATGCTGCTGCAGCAAGTGGCAGATAAGGCATGTGGGGTGGCCACGACGCACTGACCGCTCACACAGTCGCACCTGTGAATGCGGTAGTAGTGGTCCAAGGTGGACAGACATCCAACCTCACCACCCCGGACCACCCGCACTTCCCCCAGTCCCGGCCGCAGATGTCAGTCAGGGCAGCAGGAGGAGCCGGGAGCGCAGCACCGCAGCTCGGATCAGTAGAGATCCGATCTGTGGCATCTCAGACCTGGCGCTCCCTGCAGACTCGCTCCCCCAAGCCTGCGGACCCATTATTCCACCCCCCGCGCGCGCCGTCGGGGGGGGGGGTGGCCACATTCCGGGAGCAGCAGCATCAGGCTCTGACCGCTGTGACGTGAGTGACAGCGGCGGCCATAACTGGGGGGATCGGCGGCATGCGTGCAATCGTGTGGGGGTGCCATTAGGAGGTGCCTGTGCACCTCTGGCACCCCCCGTGCGCACGCCTATGCTCAGTACATCAACCCAAAATCTCCTATGTGTCACATGGAGCACTGGGATTGCTTCTTGATGAAAAATTAAGTAATGGAAGAAAATACCGATACTGTACAAACAAATATAACTAAAAATAGATCACCTTTAGAAGTCAGTACTGCAGCATAAAAAGGATTGTAAATGCACCAGTGTGAGGTATCGCATGCAGCCACATGTGTGATACCTTGGCAACTCCCCTATGGGAAGCTGTCAGGCTCCTCGTGGCTAGGATCATATACGATAAATCATATACGGTCACTTTGTGCGATCCCATTCACTGCCCCGGGACAGAGACAATCCGATGTGCTTGGGACTGCGCTTCAGATCAGAATGAAATTACATACGAGATGACACACTTCACCCAATTTATCGGCCTAATGGGTCAAAATCGTGCGGAAATGGGCCATATTGTACTAGTGTATGGGGGCCTTAACATAGCATGCTGAATTATTTAATGAATGATTCATGGTCTTATAGACAAACTTACTGTAATTTGAAAGTGATTCCCAAATTACAGGAGGCGGCTTATGGTTGAATATATTTAACGCAGTAATCAAAAAGGTTGAAATGGAAAAGGTGAACACGTGAAAATGTTGGCATGTGGAACCCCAATTAGTGTAGTGCCTCTCCTCTAATATCTCACTCCGCTTACCATGTTTTGGCCCAGGTGTCTTGACCGGGTGTGGTCGACAAGAGAAAGGTTGACATGCATTAGGTCCACTGAAGATCGACATGCATCAACATGCCTGGAGGTCGACATAGGGTTAGGTTGACAAGGTCATTATGTCGACACAAGCTTTGATCGGCGTGGGTTATGTCGACAGGCAGAATTTCCACATGGAATTTTGCCCTTTTTTTTACTCCCGAATGTTGACACAAAAAAAGTGCACTGCTTCCCTTCACATGGCTCACTGCACTCACATCCATCGGGCACGGGCACTATTTTATTTTGGTCTCCCACCATGCCCTAGTGGATGGTAGGACAAAACAAAAAAGCGAAAAACCCAATGTCAACCTTTTGACTGTTGACCTTCCCCATGTCGACCTAACTCACATGTCGACCTAATGACTTTATCGACCTAACCCCATGTTGACCTTCAGACATATCGACCTTCATGCATGTCGACCTTCAGTGGTCGACCAAATGCATGTTGACCTTCCTCTTGTCGACCTAGTGATTGTATACCACCTTGACCCGTTGACCATTTCACATCTTAGTCCACGTGGATGGCAAAGTAGGGGGGAAAATGGGAAAAATTGTGAAAAACTCATGTCACCTTTTCATGTGTTGAGCTTTTCCATGGAGACTTTTGTCATTGCCAACTTATGCGTTTTGACTTTTATGTGTCAACCTATTGACTGTCAACCTAAACATTGGGCGGTATTCAATGTGAATACCTGCGAGGTGCAGCGAATCCTTTTTAGGATTCGCTGCACATTCGCCACGTTCCGGAGCCAGCGGGCTCCGGTATTCAACGTGTCAGGGGCTCGCTGCCCCTGACAGGCGAATATGAGCTCCTGCGGCGATTGCCGCAGGGAGCCTCAGGACGGAGCCAGGCAGAGAGATGGTAGTCTCTCTGCCTAGCCCAGACCTTTGTGGGGGCTTAGGTGTGCTCCCCGGGTGCCAGGCAGCACAGGCTGCCCCCCCGGCGGTGCCAGCAGGCTCACGTATATTCACTACACACGATCAAAATGATCGTGCAGTGAATATATGAATATGTAATGAGCGGCTCCGCTCTGGCGCCACCTGCTGGATGCTGTGTAAAAAAAAAAAAAAAAAAAAAATATATTATTTTTAAAATTAAATATATATTCATGTGCTTACAGCACATGAATAAAAATAGCATGCCCCTCCTCAGAATAAAATTCCTGATTTTTTGACACCAAATGTAAAAAACAAAACACTTTATTTTAAAAGTTCACATTCCACTTCACCATAAAAAGATAGCGATTGCTACTCGGTGAATCATGGTGAAAAAAACCTATAAATGTATTCGCCATGTGGTCATTGAATAGGGTGATTCACCGTTTTTGACAGAAATTCGCCAAACAGCACAAAATCGCCATAAAAACCTGGCGAATCAGGCTCATTGAATACCGCCCATTGTCTTTTATTTACTCGGATACCGTTAAATGCTGACTGAGGGGTGAATGTAATAGGGGGCAAGAAAATACTGCCTGAGATAGTCACACCATTGCTTTCTGATGGCTCAATGTAAATACACTTTGGTTCATGCTAAATATTATATAAAACATTGTTTAAATGACCTTCAGGCAATGAGTGTAAGGTGTATAGGAAACATAAATGCACTCAGTGTTTAGATTTGGGTCACATCCCCAACATAGCTTATTATGGTATATAAATAATTAAAAATCCCAAATCCAAAATACTTTTGGTCCCAAGCATTGCGGATATGAGAGATTCAACCTGTATTATATAGTTTGCCATATTTTTTGGAAATCTCTGTAGCACACATGTAACAAGTATGATCAGTCATCTGCAGTATATAATTGACAGATACCAGCCCCATAAGGAAGCTATAGAGAATTCCCAAGGAACTCATATATTGTAACATCATGTTTACTATGCTTGTGTGCAGAAGACAGAAATACTAACGGTATACAATATAAAGATCAGGTCGGATTTTTGAACAAAAGGGTAATAAAGCGGCTTACTATACAACACACTTCCTTCAGTAAAGGCAGAGAGGAAAGAGAGGAAAGCTACAAAGATTGTTAAAAAGTTACTGTTATTAGAAATAGTAAGTTCCCTTCTACCTATAACAGGCAATGGCATTATAATAAGCTCTTATAAACACACATACAAATAATATTACTGTTTTACACGTAAATAAGTATAACTTTAGGTCTAAATCAGACCTGATCACATGACAAATGTATTCTCAAAATGGGCAAAACCATGTGCACTGCAGGGGGGGCAAATGTAAAATGTGCAAAGAGATGTAGTTATGGGTGAGATACTTTGTTTCTGTGCATTGTAAATACTGGCTGCTTTATTTTTACACTGCAATTTAAATTTAAGTTTGAACATACCTCACCCTAATCTAAAGGTGCCCATACACGGTGCGATGATCGCACGCGTTATGGGCTGGATCGCATCGCAAAACACATACATTTTGCATGCGTTTTGCGTGTGATGCGATGCGATCCGAGGGCAGCACCAAAAGTATGTGCAGCACATACTTTTTGTACTGTGCGATGAGATGCCCACGGCAGCGCGCATCACATCGCACAGTGAAAAGGCACCGTGTATGGGCACCTTAACATAGGCAAACACAGGGGGGTTTCTGGTTGCTCGGAACCCCCCTTCTCTTGGCAAGTGACTTTAATTATGACAGCAAAAGCACTGGTATATAATATGATCAATAGAGCTGCCACCCCACCATGCAGTGTAAGGGACAGAGCAGAGCTGCTGCACATGTACCAGCTTATTCTACCACATTTACTCTATGTGTGGATCTGAGCCCTCAAACATCGCAATGGACCAGAGAGTAGCTGCCAGGAAGAAGAGACAGGAGCCTTACCATGAAGTGGGAGATTGTGAGCTTAGTGCAGTACTGGTTTTATTATGTTTGTTTATTTATTATATGTTTAACCTTTTCCTGACCACTTATCTTCTTTAAATGTTTTAAACAGCCTATACAGTACTATTAATAATAGTATTACTATTTAACAGTACAGATAGTTAATAGTCCAGGGGTTCCCAATCTTTTTTGAATCACGGCACCCTAGAGTATCAGATTTTTTTCACGGCACCCCTATGCCAAAACAAAATTAATTAGATTGGGTTTATATATGATTCCTAGGGTCAGTTATGTAGTAAAGGGCAGGATTTGCTTCTGTTTGTACACATTTTATGATTGGCAGCCACCAGCACTGGTTTTGCTCATAGATAATTAACCATTAATAATTTGAGTTGGTCCTGGACCACCAACCCAGGGCACCCCTGCATGTGTCCCGAGGCACCCCAGGGAGCCACGGCACACAGTTTGGGAACCACTGTAATAGTCTATTATCCATCTGTACTGTTAAATAGTAATACTGTATTCCATACCATATCCAGTGTATAAAAAGACTAATATTCAGGGTTGTTACCACTCCCTCAGACTCCTGTACTTACTCCAATGTGCTCTAAAAATCCTGCGTTTGCCACTGCTTAACTCTATCTGCACATGTTACATTTGCCCCACCTGCAGTGCACATGGTTTTGCCCATTTTGAGAACAAATTTGTCCTGTGATCAGGTTTGAAATAAGCCCATTGTTTTATATCAATGTGAGTGTTTAAGAAATGATGTTAGAGTGAAGCAAATATTAACGTTAACATACTTTTGACCCTTGAATTTACTGCAGAAACATGACTTTATTTGCAGGGCAGAATTTTAAAACAAAATATAAACAAATACCAAACCAGATTTAAAGTTGAAATAATAATGACTGATGGATAACCTTGTTTTTGTTTTGTATCTATAGAGGACTTTTATATTAAAGGCTGAGTTTCCCTTATCCAAAATGCTCGGGACCAAAAGAATTTTGGAGAAGGGATTATTCCGTATTTCAGAATATTGTTAAATTTCAATGATGGGTACTCTTTACTTAGAAGGGCGCCCACGATCTCCATCGCGGCCGTCGTGGGTAAAAAAATCGCGGTGATCGCGGGCATCGCGGGCAGTACATTAACGGCCGCGACGCGATGCCCGCGATCACCGCGATTTCCCATAGGGTTCAATGTTAAATTTAGTGCTGCCCGCGATTTTACATTCAATGCTTCAATGGCCGCGATTTGGCCATAGGAATCAATGTTAAATGGGCTACAGAGCCCAAATAGGCACAATTAACACTGAAATGTCCCCCCAAATTTGTAACGCCACCCCACAATCCACGCCAACCCGAAGCGTGGCGAGCGCAGCGAGCCCGCGAGGGGCGGCGGTACGCGTCCTCCGACCTTTTCATGCCCTACTATCCACGTCGGCGTGGAGTTGAGAATAGAATAGTGTGGCGAGCGCAGCGAGCCACCAAGCCCCGCGAGGGGACGCGGATACCTTCACAGGTAAACGCGTCCCTTCGCGGGCTTCACAGGTGTCCACGTCGCCACGGACACCTGTGAAGCCCGTGAGGGGACGCATATAACTGTGAAGGTATCCGCGTCCGCTCGCCACGCTTCGGGCCTCGGTGGCTCGCTGCGCTCGCCACACTATTCTATTCTCAACTCCACGCCGACGTGGATAGTAGGGCATGAAAAGGTCGGAGGACGCGTACCGCTGCCCCTCGCGGGCTCGCTGCGCTCGCCACGCTTCGGGTTGGCGTGGATCGTGGGGTGGCGTTACAAATTTGGGGGGACATTTAAGTGTTAATTGTGCCTATTTGGGCTCTGTAGCCCATTTAACATTGATTCCTATGGCCAAATCGCGGCCATTGAAGCATTGAATGTAAAATCGCGGCCAGCACTAAATTTAACATTGAACCCTATGGAAAATCGCGGTGATCGCGGGCATCGCGTCGCGGCCGTTAATGTACTGCCCGCGATGCCCGCGATGGGCGCCCTTCTAAGTAAAGAGTACCCAATGATGTATCTTGAGGTATCTTACATTTATGTTATACAAACACATCAAACACATGAAATACACACAAATATATTTTATGTGTGCATAAAACAAGCTTTCAAAACATGACAAACAATAAAGTTTGTGAACTATCTCAGGTACTGAATGTGAATGCCAAACAATCATTTTCTTGCACATATATAGTGCCAGTTACATATCATGTCCTCAGTAGGGCTGTTACAGATGTCCCCAGTAGTGCTTTTAGCAAAAAAAAATTCAGTTTCTTAAATGCATGTTTTTTTGGAATAATTTGGATAACGGATATTTGGATAAGGAATACTCACCCTGTACCATGCAGCTGTTTGGGTTAAACCATGCACTGGTTTCTCATAGCGCTGCGCTCGCCACGCTTCGGGCTGGCGTGGATAGTGGGGGTGTTTCGGGAACACATTCACAACTGCCATAAGCGGCCGCGGGAACACTAAGCTACGCTGATTTTGACAGGGACGCTCGTGGAAACACTACACTACTTTTAACTACCCTGGCCCCGGGAACACTACACTCATTCTGACAGGGATGCTATGCTGACTACGTAACTGCCATACCTTTCTTACCCATTAATCTGTTCATAACAGGTGACAACAATTACACATTAAGAGGGAAGTCCGGAAATAGAGCATTGTGTCCCTCTTGGAGTGGGTCATTTTGGGAGGTATGGGTTTATTTATTTTCTACTTTGTTTCTATAGATAATATTCCCTAATGTTTCTTTAGCAAATGCCCATTGAATTCACCAATGACTGAAGCATTGTGCAGGAAGTTGTATAATGAGGACTCTTGATGATAGCTTAGGCTTTTGTTTTTAATACTATAAACTTTTTTGCAGATGCTCAAAATGGTGAAATGTTTACACAATAAATTATTTACCAACTTTTCAATGATCCCCTCTATGAAATCCTGAAGTGGGAGGTACTGGTGGGAGGTGTATAGAGCATCTGCTGAATGACATCATCTCGGCCCGCATCTGCCCTAAACAATGCTGTAAATCACATCATGAAGCCCGCAGACCGCCCACTCAGAACCGGTAACCAGTATATATATTTTATCAACCACTCTGGAAATACTGTGAAGACAATCCCCTAAAACTGGAGTTTTGGTGTTTGAAGTGCGGCAATTGGAAAATACAGCAATGCAAAAGCAAAGTTTTAATGTTATACTAATTAGTTCTTTATAGTTACTTTTGGAGTGTGTATTTGATACTGTGAAAAAGTATGGAATTGCACAGATGGACATAAAGTTGCTCTTTTAGGCAAATAATGTTATATATATATATATATATATATATATATATATATATATATATATATATATATATATATATACACACACACACACACACACACACACAAGAGCATAAAATGCTTTGACCTATTATTTTTCTTTTTTATATGGTTAAAGAAAAAATATAACAATGATGTTGTAATGGCATTTTCTAATTGGGTTTGGCTATGATTAAAAAAATATACTAATTAATTTCGATATGAGAGTTGCGACTGTATACTCATCATTACACATATGTTACAAGAGTCTGAATGAAGCACATCACTGCCAAGCAGTGTTAAGATGAAATTGGATAAGAGACAGGTCGTATTGATCCAAAGAAAAACAGAGATGATCAGCTGTTAAACATTTGTCAGTTACACCTAATAATCTTTGAGAATACTTCAGAACTTCAATAATGGTTATCAGACTTCGCCGACTGAACTCTCTGCTAACATTACCCATCAGCCCTCTTGTATTTGCACAAAAGCAAAAAGATGAGCACATCACAACATCAATCACCCATGCACAGCTTTCACTGTTACTTTGCTGGTCTGAGTTACCTAGCTCTAGTAGCTAAATGATATTATTTATGGCAATAAGAAAATGATTCCAACTGTCTTGCAGCATAAGTACAGGGTCCGTCCAGGAAGTAACGAGACTAAGTCCAGAATTTTTTTTTTTATTGAACTTTCATAGGATACATAGGATTAATTATCTTCGAAGTACAGTGTGACCCTTGTGCATTGATACACCATTGCCAGCGTGTCTGCCAAGCTTAGTACACCTCCTGGAATGGCATTAACCAGAGCATCCTTGAGCGCCCTTTTCGCGGCCGCTTCCACTTTGTCTACGGTCTGAAAACCGTGTCCTTTGAGGTCTCGTTTGAACTGGGGGAACAAAAATAAGTGAGCGGGGGCCAGATCCAGACTATAAAATGGTTGAGGCAGTGTTGTCATGTTGTGCTTGGTCAAAAACTCCAAAAAACACTTGCAGCGATGTGTGACGGCGCATTGTCGTGATGAAGGACCCAGGTAGTGGCAATCTCCTTGTGAACGCAGATTTCTAAAGCAATCATGCACACTTGTGTAAAATACACCATTGATAGTTTGGCCGGTAGGTAGAAATTCCTTGTGGACCACACCCTTCAAGTCGAAAAACACAATGAGCATGGATTTGGGCTTTGATTTGCTCATTCGGCCCTTTTAGGGGCGAAGCCACAATGGTGTGTGCCACACTGCAGTTTGCCTTTTTGTCTCTGCATCGTACTCAAAGATCCAAGTTTCGTCACCTGTTATTGTTCTGTCCCAAAAAATAGGCTCACTGTGCACATGCTACAAAAGTTTGCGGGAAATCACCACACGCTTGTCTTTTTGACCATGAGTAAAAACCTTGGGAACCAAATGGTCACACACCTTTCGCATCGCTAATTCGTTTGTCATGATCTCTTGCACAGTAGTTTTTGGAAGTCCCAACTAACACGCTCAAAAGATGTTCAGTGTTCAAAAACATCTCTCACTTTGTCCAGATTTTGCTCATTTTGGCTTGTTGTAGTTTGTTAAGAGTGTGGTTCGTCCTAAACGTTTTCTCTGCCCTCCTTGAAGAATTTAAACCAGCGGTAAACTTGCACCTTGGACAAGGATCCCTCGCTGCAGGCCTTTTGAAGCATGGTAAGCGTCTTGGTACCCGACTCCATCTGGAAGCTCGACCAATGTAAAAAAGTACACTTCATATACAGCTCGATCTGTACACTGTAAAGACTCAGAGGCATCTGCCGCAGACGGGAATGTGTAGCTGACACCCCTCCACCTATCCCCTCATACAGCGCCGCCGTTCAGCTGTTCTGCGTGGCCTGATAAAATCAGTCTCATTACTTTCCAGACAGACCCTGTAAACAGATGCAGTGTTGACATTTTGGCTCCAGTTTCTATTTCAGTAGAGGCTCTGCTATAGCTCAGGTTAGGAATGTGCCCATGACACATTGGGACCAATTCAGACCTGATCACTGCTGTGTGAATTTGCACAGTGGCCGATAATCGGTAGACTGCACATGCTTACTGTATGCAAAAAAATCCTGCAACTTTTTTCCTTCGTTAGTCATTCGCAAGGGGATTGACAGGAAGTAGGCGTCTGGGGATGTTAACTGGCCATTTAGTGGGAGTGCTAAGAAAACCACAGGCGTGACAAAAAAAACCCTAGGCATGCCTAAGAAAAAGGGATTTTTGTAAGAACTTACCGTTCGAATCCCTTTCTCTGATATGGTCCTGGTGACACAGCTCAACACTGGGATGTAGGAGGGTCCGAAGGAGCCAGGCACCTATCCTAAAGCTTTAGAGGGTAGGCTCCTCCCCTACTGCATCCCTGGACTCTTCAGTTCAACTTTCAAAGCCACTGGAATACATTAACTCAGTACAAACGCCTGCACATATTATATGCACATCTTATAACAGAAACTGTTAACTTTTAACCATTTTAACATGAACATCATGAAATTCTGGCATACTTACTGAGCGTAAGGGAGGGATCGCTGTGTCACCAGGACCATATCAGAGAAAGGGATTCGAACGGTAAGTTCTTACAAAAATCCCTTTTTCTCTTTCAATGGTCCTGGTGACACAGCTCAACACTGGGACGTTCCAGAGCCGGTCCTTTGGGAGGGTACGCTCAGGTCTGCAGCTCTCAGCACTGCTCGCCCGAATGATGCGTCCTCCGACGCGAACTCATGGAATCTATAGAATTTGGCAAATGTGTGAACAGATGACCAAGTGGCAGCTCTGCAAACCTGCTCCGCTGTGGCCCCATGTCGGACCGCCCAAGAGGTAGCAACTGACCTGGTGGTATGCGCATTAATTCTGGCTGGTACAGGCCTACCCACTTTGGTGTATGCAAAAGCTATCACAGATCGCAACCACCTAGCAATGGTCTGCTTAGATGCAGGCCAACCAATTTTATGTACGTCATACAATACCAATAAAGTGTCAGTCTTTCTAACACTCTTCACTCTGTCCACATATATGCGTAAGGCACGCACAACATCCAAAGTCTTCAACTTGTCCCTTTTCTTGGAACCCTCTGGGGGTTGAAACACAGGTAGAACTATCTCCTGATTTAAATGGAAGGCAGAGACTACCTTCGGTAAAAATTGCGGCACTGTTCTCAGAACAGCCCTGTCATCGTGAAAGATTAAGAAGGGAGATTTGCATGACAAGGCTCCCAACTCAGACACCCTCTTAGCAGATGCTACTGCTAACAAAAACACTAACTTCCACGTGAGAAACTTAAAGTCAGCCGACCTCAAAGGCTCAAAAGGTGCCTTCTGAAGGCAATCCAAAACCAGTGACAGGTCCCAAGGTGCTACTGGTTGCTTGTAAGGGGGTTTCAGTTTGGATACCCCTTGTAAAAAAGTTTGAATCTCCGGTAAAATGGCAATTCTTTTTTGAAAATAGATGGACAAGGCCGAAATCTGCACCTTCAACGACTGAAGGCTTAGGCCCGAAGAAAATCCATCTTGTAAAAAATCCAACATTTTTGATAATTTGAAGTGAGATGTGTGAGCTTTTTGCCTCTCACACCATCTAATATAAGTCTTCCAGACTCTATAATAATTTGCAGAAGAAACAGCCTTTCTGGCTTTTATCATAGTCTGCACTACTGCGTCAGAAAATCCTTTCTTTTTCAAAATGGCGGTTTCAATAACCAAGCCGTCAAAATCAATCGATCGGAATCCAGATGATTGAATGGGCCTTGTCTTAACAGGTCTGGTCTCAGAGGTAGACGCCATGAATCCACTGATAACCTCTGAAGCCTCGAATACCAAGACCTCCTTGGCCAATCTGGGGCCACAAGGATCACCGGGACCTTCTGGTCCTGTACCCTCTTTAACAGTCTTGCTAACATCGGAATAGGAGGAAATGCATAAAGAAGATCTCCCTGCCAATGGGTAGTCATGGCATCCACTGCCTCTGCTAGCGGATCTCTCGTTCTGGCATAGAACCTGGGCACCTGATGGTTGAACCTGGATGCCATTAGGTCCAAATCCGGAGTTCCCCACATTGCAGTGATCTGGTGAAACACCTGAGGGTGTAGGCTCCATTCTCCTTCCTTGAGCTCCTCCCTGCTCAGGAAGTCTGCTTCTATATTCTCCACTCTTGGAATGAATATAGCCGATACTGCAGGAACATTCTGTTCCGCCCATAGAAAGATTCTGGATACCTCCCACATGGCCAATCTGCTGCGTGTACCTCCCTGGTGATTCAGATACGCCACAGCTGTGGCATTGTCGGTCTGAATCCTCAAGGGGGAGTTCCTTAACCTGTCTCCCGCCAAGGAAATCACTTTCCAGACAGCTCTCAGCTCCAAGATGTTGATTGGCAACGCTGATTCCTCTGCCGTCCACAGGCCCTGCAGCCTGAGATCCAGGGCTACTGCCCCCCAGCCCCTGAGACTGGCATCGGTAGTTACTATCAACCAGTCCCAGGTCTGTAATGACCGACCCCACTGAAGGGAATCTACCTCTGTCCACCATTTCAAGGAGTCCCGAGTGTCTGCGGACAGCACTATCAACTCCGTCTTCATGGTCAAAGTGTTTCCTGACCAGGCTGACAAAATGTTCCATTGGAATACTCGAGAGTGGAACCTGGCAAATTGAAGCGTTTCGAATGACGCCACCATTTTCCCCAGGAGTTTGAGGCACCTCCATACTGACAAGCTCGGAGCACTGAGGATCTCCTGAACTAGATTGACCAGGTCCCTGGCCTTTATCTCCGGGAGGAATACCCGATGGAGATGGGTATCCAGTATGACTCCCAAGAACTGGATCCTCTGTGATGGTACCAACTGAGATTTTTGTAAGTTTAAAATCCAGCCGTGAGCCTGCAAAAAACTGATGGCCTCTTTTAAATGACTTTGAAGCAGTGTTGCTGATTCTGCTTTGAACAGGAGATCGTCCAAATAGGGTATTACTGTGATTCCCCTGAGCCTCAGCACTGCCGCCATCACAGACATTATTTTTGTAAATACCCTTGGCGCGGTTGCTAGGCCAAAGGGTAACGCCCGGAACTGTAAATGCAGGTCTCCTATGGCAAATCTCAACAGCATCTGATGTTCCGGGTGAATGGGAACGTGCAGATATGCGTCCTGGACATCCATGGACGCCAGAAATTCTCCCTGGTCCAGACTCAGGAGTACAGTTCTCAAAGACTCCATTTTGAAATGGTCTACCCAAAGGTGAACATTTAAGGACTTCAAATTTAGTATTGGTCTGAAAGACCCGTCTGGTTTGGGCACCAGGAACAGCGTGGAGTAAAATCCTTTCTTCCACTCTGCCCTGGGAACCGGGACTACCACCCCTTTTTCCAAAAGGGAATGAGCCGCTCTCATAAGAGCTGTGCGCAGGAGCGCCTGCTTTGGTATGGGTGTGGGGATGAACCTCTTTGGAGTCCGCCCTCTGAAAGGGATTTTGTAACCCTGGGTAATAATCTCTAAGACCCAGGTATCCTGGTCTAGAGAAGCCCAAGCGTCTCTGAAGTGTGTAAGACGCCCCCCCACCTTTATCCCTGCCGGGCTGATCCCCTGGCAGTCATGCGGAGGGTTTTTCCTCTCCTTTAGAGGCAGGCTTCTTATTGAAAGAGCCAAACTTGGACCTTTGGGATTTGCCCCTGGAGTTCTGGAACTTTCCCCTGAACGATTGTCCCCGAAAGGACGCACCACCTCTAGGGGAGGGCCGAAAGGACGGCCTAAAAGCAGCAAATCTGGATGACTGCTTTGTTGAGGAGGCCGGCAGAAACGTACTCTTGCCGCCTGTGGCTTGTTTTATAATCTCCTCAAGCTCAGAACCAAAAAGTAACTTTCCCTTGAAAGCTAACATTTCTAAGGCCTTTTTGGACTCATTGTCCGCTTCCCAGGCCTTAAGCCAGAGTACCCTCCTGGCATTTATGGAGACTGTGGATACTCTGGTAGCCATTTTAAGAGCTTCCTCCTCTGCTTCCACCGCATATTCTGCAGCGGCCTTAATCTTTTCTGCTACCAGCAAAGCACCGTGGTCAGCCTGCAGCATGGTGCATAGCTCACCAGCCCACTCTATAATGGCCTTAGAGACCCAGGCTGAAGCAATAAGGGGACGCAGGGTAAACCCCACCCCTTCAAAAATAGCCTTGAGGTTTCCCTCTAGCTTTTTATCCACAGCATCTTTAAAAGCTGCACCACCCTGTACAGGTAATACCGTAGCTTTTGATAAGCGTGCCACAGAAGCATCCACAACAGGCACCTTTTCCCAGAGTTCAGAATGAGACTCCGGCATGGGGTACAGACTAAGGAATCTTTTAGGCATCTGTAGCCTCTTATCTGGGGTTTTCCAAGCCCCTTCCAATAGTTCCTGTAACCCCTCATCTGAGGGAAAAGTAACAGCCTCCTTTCGCTGTCGCTTAAAAACACCCTTAACAGGGGTCTTATCCTCAACAGACAGTTTTAACGCCTGTTTTACAGCCACAATAAGATCCTCTATACCAGCAGCAGAGGTCTCTTCAAAATCATCACCCTGGTCCCAGGGTGTGTCAGTATACTCTCCTTCCTCTTCCTCTAACACATTAGGCATAGCATAAGACCTTTTAGGGGTCCCTGTAACCTCATCCATTTTGTCCAGTATTTCACTGAATCTGTTGATCCCCTTAGCAGTATCCTGCATCACCTGAATAAGTGCAGGATCTGCCTGGGTAAGAGGTAAGGAGCCAGACGACTGCTGAGATGATGGCATAGGTCTCTGTGATTCTACCAGCACATCACTCTGCCTGTCCAGAAGCTGCACCAAAGCGTTTACCGACCTGCCTAGGGCACTGGCCCACGCAGGTTCACTCTGCTCTCCCCTATGGTGTTCACTGCCCATGGGTCTCACATCAGCGCAAGTAATACATAAGCCCCCCTTGGCCATCTGCTCAGGGACAAACTTTTGTGTGCAAACATTGCACGCGCTCAGTGCACTAAGGACTCCCTCCCCCAAAACCACAGCCTGATGCTCAGACATGATGCAAGTGAAGCGTATATATATATATCTCAATATACACAGTGCAAACAATTGTACAAGCGTTTATACAAAGTCAATGCACCCAATCACTTAGCTGTCTGTAGGTTTCAACTGCGGGGAAGCGATGCCCAGGAAATCCAAGTCACTCTGCCAGGATCAATAAGCCAGCTCAGCTCCGCTGCAAGCGTTCTGAAAGGCGCCAAAGTCAGAGTGAAGGAAGAGACCAAAGTCCCTGCTGCTGCGGGGTCCGTGACCTTTTGGCGCCAACCACCCCCAGCTAGCCGCTCCTTAGGTAGGATTTCCTTGTTCCAGTATCTCCCCCTCAAATGGGGACCACTTGGAACATGCCTGTCACAGCGCTGCTGTCCTCTCAGTCAGGAGCTCAGCGTGTAAGCTCCGCATAAAATGGCCGCCGCCATCACGGAGCGCCTGTCCCCCATGATCCCCACCTAAATGTGGAGCCGGTTTCAGGCTACTCCGGAGCCCAGGCAGCCTCTTAATAGAGGCTGTAAGCGCAGCACAGGGAGACCAGACAGAGTCTACCCTGTGCACAGAGAGCTGACAGGACGCGCTTCTGTCAGCTCCTGCTGCGCTAGCAGTGTGAGGATTCACTATGAAAATCCTCACACTGTGCCTACCTAGCTAGGGTAATAGTTAATAAAATAATAAAAATCCCCTAACTACTCTAATTCTTCGGCTGCTCCTGCAGCCCTTTAGAATAGCACCCACTCCAGTGGGCACCTAACACGAACTGAAGAGTCCAGGGATGCAGTAGGGGAGGAGCCTACCCTCTAAAGCTTTAGGATAGGTGCCTGGCTCCTTCGGACCCTCCTACATCCCAGTGTTGAGCTGTGTCACCAGGACCATTGAAAGAGAAAATGCAGATGTGCCCAATTGTTTTATGGGAGGGTGTGTGTGACGTCAGCTCCTGGGCAGATAAGGCTGTTCTCATTGCAGCTGCCAAGGAATGGTTTTGGACATTTTTGCTCAGTTGCGAGTTCTTCGCTAGCCATCCACATCTATCTGAACAGCATGCACATTAATTCACAAGGTGGGATACCACTACATCTACCTGTTCGCTGGCCACTTGTAATTTACTCAGCAGCGATCAGGTCAGAACCGGGCCAATTGAGCATTATCATACCCCCAGAGGAATTGGTACCCCCTTCCCTTACCCTAAGTAAAGGCCCCCCCATACACTATGCGACTTCTCCAAGGGGAGAAGTTGGATCTGATCACCCTTGAGCTGCCCAGGAAGGTTTTCTTCGCATGCGCTCCTTTTATATGTGATGTATCGCATACAATCCCATCCCCCGCCTCCTGGAGGGGGTCTGACTTGCAGCACGTCCGACCTCCGATTCTGGTCCAAAGTGCACAGGACTGCGCATCAGATCAGATGTCAAATACATGCGATTTGGGCCGATTTTACCTGATTTCTCGGCCCAAAATTAGTGAAATCGGGCCCAAATCGCATAGTGTAAGGGGGCCTTGAGACTGATGAATTGCAGTGTCCACCAGTGTAAAAATATATGGGAATGAAACCAATTGGTTCCAATGTCCCCATAACTACTACTGTTTTTGCCACTCCATTGATTACCACAAGACAGCACCTGGAAGCAATGCGTAATACCATAACACAGTCCGTGGCCATTAATGTAATGTAGTCAGCATGATAATGTAGTCATGTGGAAACTCAGGACTTGTGCAATTTTAAAACCTGTCTGAATTATAACAGTTATAACTGAAATACTAAACAAAAACTGTACCTTTGGCCATTTTGGATTTAGCAGTCGTGCTTTGATGGCATCATCCAAGGCCTTTTCATACAGCATAGTTTTAAGGTAGGCTGCTGATCTGTTACTGTACAGTATACAGTTCTGGGGATCAACCTGCAAAGTCTCGCTGTAGAGTCTAATAGCCAGCTGAAAGTCTCCATTTTTACACGCCTCGTTGCTCTGACGAACTTTTTCAATGAATTCTTCTTTACTGAGAAATGGGTTATCCACCACTTTTCCACCAAAAGTTTTAGCAGCAATGGCTGATGACTGTAGTAAAAGAGGAACAAAAACAGAAAATAATGAAGATGATTATACAATGTAAATATGAAATATTAACATAAGCACTGAAGACTTACAACATTTGGGTGAAAAAGCCTGTCTTCAGCATGTTTTTGTCAATGCTATTGCCTATAAGACACAGTACAAATACTGCCCTGGGACATGCGCAGAATAGGTCCTGGACGTGCATAGTTTCCAAAACATCAGGAAATTGCACAGGGGACAGTTTATGCAACCCCTGATGTATTAAGCCTATAGTCAGTGGCGGATCCACCAAAGGGCGTTTAGGGGCAGTCGCCCTGGGGCCCCCACACTCCAGGTGGGTGGCAGGCAGCGGGGTCTGGGCAGCGCGCCCCTGGGGTCCGGACAGTGTGGAGTGGGCAGGGGGTTTGTCAACAGATATATATATATATATATATATATATATATATATATATATACACACTTTATATATTTATCAGAGAGAGAAAAAGAGAGAGAATGTGTTCTATGGGGATTTAAGAGATACTATGCACAAGTCTTTTTTAATGCACTTGGAAATTTACTTGATGACTTTTGGCATCCAAGATGGTCACAGCAGGGCAGGGGCCATGACACTGTGATTGACAAAATTACTGCTGCGGGCAAAGAGGATGCTTACCCCCCGGGCAAAGAGGATGTAATCCCTCCCGGCGTCAAGCATGTAATCCCCTCTTCGCAAGGAGCAAGTAATCCCCTGGGTAACAAGCATGTAAACCCCCTGGCAATGAGCATGTAAACCCCCCTGGGCAAAAAGCATGTAACCCCCATGTAGCCCCCCAGGCAACAAACATGTAATCTCTCCAGGCAATGAGCATGTAACCACTGGACATCGAGCAAGAAACCCCTGGCAACTAGCATGGAGGTAAGTGGCATTTATGTGGTATATTATGTAATAGGCATTATGGTGTGTGGCATAACATGTAATGGGCATTATGGTGTGCGGTGTAATGGGTATTGTGTATGGTGTGTGACAATGTGTAACGTATGTCTGTTTTTTTTGTTTTGCAGCATAACACAGGGTGGCAACATATAACAATTTAGTGGTGCCAAATTGAGATCATTTCTCCCTCCCAACCTAAAAACGTTGTGACGCCCCTGCGCACAACCTCTCTACTCCCGCCACACAGAGTTTTCCCATATGTTCGAGCAGCAATCAAAGGTCACTGCCGGTATTACCCAGAGGAGAGTAGCCTCCTCCACCCCGCAGCTAGTCCCAAATTAACCTCCATTCCTAGCGGGACGTAGGGTAGTGCTGCATGTTATGGGATATAGCATAGTGATGTAGTGCGGTGAGTAGGGGATATAGCGTATTGGTGCAGTGTGGCATGTAGTGGGATATAGCCTAGGCATGTAGTGTGGCATGTAGAAGTATATAGCATAGTGATGTAATGTGTTGTTTAGGGAGATCTAGCGTAGTGATGTGGTTATGAGATTGTGTCCACTTTTACAGTTGCATGTGCCCCCTGTCCTTTTATTTTGGATCCCCCCCTGCTATTGAGTACCTTCAGTAATAAATACAGCTTGTGTCCAATTCTTCCTAATATATACTAAAAGGAAAATGTGCACATAACATAGCGAAGCTAATACTTAATGTCCACTTTTACAGTATGTTTTGGCAAACTTGGGCACCAAATGAAACACAGTGCTTTCATTAGGAAACAGGCAGGATACCAAAGGTGCATGTCATCCCTGGCTAAACAAAACTACTACTTAGATTTAAATATAACCCAGAAATAGTATGGTTTTTCTGGAAGTAAGCAAAACAAGACGGTTACACATGGCACATTCTCCTTGGAATATAGCCTAAGGAATGAACATTTTTATAAACGTTTATTAAAAATTTACATTATAATGGGTTATATATGACCAAATAATATGAAACAGAGCAAGTTCCATGATATGCTGTACAAACTAGAACATGATAGTTACAACAGAACACAGGAATACTGTGATTTGTAAAGGAAATGAATGTAATCTCCCTTTATGACCCCATAATGGGTGTTTGTTTATCACTTATACCTATCTGATGATCCCGTACTAATCAGGCCTATAGTACAGTGTAATGGATGTCACCCTCGTGTCACCTTCTGCTTCCTCCTGAATACATTGTGGTGGTGGCAGTGCTCAATGTAATGTGCTAGCTGATAACACGTAGATTTGTAATTTGTCATTTAACTGGAGAAGCTATCTGTGTTATATATATATATATATATATATATATATATATATATATACACACACACACACACACACACACACACACACACACACACACACAAAAGTCCATAATCCATGTGTGCACCAGAGGTTTTTTCAAGCACAACCAGCAGTTCAGCTGTATTTTCAGGGGCGTGTGCTGAATGAGAACTGACACTGACAAGCGGTTACTGGGCAAAGGACATCTCATGTATAGGCACTGTGCTGGCTCTTACATCCCCCATCTTCACTGTTCTCTGGAACCCTCACACATAGGAGGAGGAGGAGGAGCCTTTTCAGACACTAGGGGTAAATTTACTAAAATGTTTATAAAAATGAAACGTGGTAGTGTTGCCCATAGCAACAAATCAGATTCTAGCTTTCATTCTAGAAGATGCCTGAGAAATCACAGCCGATCACAGCCGATCCTCCATGAGCTGCTTGGGAAGGTCCTGACCGGCAGATTGCATACGATATATCGCATGCGGTCCTTTTGCATGCAATATATCGCATGAGATTATTCCATTCCCCACTGCGGGATCCGAAGTGACGATCTCCGGCTCCGACCGCGCATCGGATTGTAGGTTAAACACATGCCATTTGGGCCCTTCTGCTGCAGCTCATAAAAAAGTAGCATGACACATTGTTGACATATTGTTATGATACAATTAAATGCTCCTCAGCATCTTTAATAGACACCTAAAAACCTGATAAGATCACACATTTAAGGATAACTAGGTAACACTAATTGCAATTGACTATCTCAGTGTAAATTAAAATACAATGATTGAGCTGGATGCATCTCAAGATGTATCCAGATCTGAGAGAGAAGAATGCACCAGAAAAAAGCAATATACCAACCAGGAGACAGTGGCCTTAGAGTGTCAGCAAAAAAGAGTAACATTACATACAATGTATACAGAATTTAGTATTTATTGATACAATATGGTGGTGGGGTTTACCAATTAAGATGGCCGAATGTATTTTCCAGCAGCTCTGATAAGCATCATGATTCATCTGCTGCCATCCAGCTCCCTAGAGCAGTGGTCAGGGAACAGGGGCAAATTAGCCCAAATGGGGTAGAACTGAAATTCCTGGCGGTAATGGACAATTGCGCTGCTGACACACAGCCGGGCATTCATATGAATCTACATATGTCTTGGCAGCCCAACCATCCATTACTCCCAGGAATTTCATTTCATTGCATATAGAATCTAAATATAGATGCTATAGGCATGCCTGGCTGTTTGTGTTACAGTAGTGTAGTGTGTCAGGCCCTTGTGTATAACACGCTTCCCTCCGTGATGCCCCGGGCCCCGCCTCCAAGTCCGCCCACTTCTTCAGTAGAGTCGACCAGTTGCTGCACCATCTTGGCAGCGCGCAATCTGTACTGCTGCTGCTGCTGTGGTGTCGAGTTTCTTTGCCTGGTAATAGGCTCCTGTCGAGGTATACCCATCTCTAGTCTTGGGGAAAAATTTGCACAGACTGTCACTATATCATCTTGAAATACTGACACTAACAGTTGCCTGGACATCACATTATCAATGGCTATACCACACACAGCCTGGCAGCCATTGATGATGATTACCATGAATGGCTCTGTACTTTACTAACAGGATATATCATAAATTTCTGGGGGTACAGCGTGTATTACAATTATGTGATTTCCTTCCTTTCAAATCAAAAAGGTGTATCGAAATATATGTTGGGCTACAAGGTAAAAGTTCCCTAACCCCTGCTCTAGAGCTTTGTCCATCTCACAGTACACTCAATTTACTAGCCTACCATTGGTCACAGATTGTGAGGGGCCTGGATTTGCCACCAGAGCCCCTGTTTGAGGTTTCCCTGTCAACTATCAGGACATACCTGCCAGCACTACTGCCCTTGCCAGTGGCAGTTACAGAGGTGTAGCTGCAGCACAGTCCACAATTCACATAGGGGAGCCACGCCAACTGCCACCCCAAACACTGCCAAATATCACCAGCTGGGACTCACTAGCAGTAGATGTGGCTCCCCTATCTGAATTTTGGACTGTGCCACAGCCCCACATCCACAACTGCCACAGGCAAGCAAGACCAGGAACAGAGCATTGTGTCCCTCCTGGAATGGGTCGGTATGCCAATCTGCTGCATCCAATGCACTTCTGCCTCTCTGAGGGGTAGATGTATGAAGCAATGATAAGGGAGGAGAAGAGATTAAGTGTCTGGTACTTTATCACCGGCCAAACAGCTCCTAACTGTCCCTTTTAAAACCCAGCCTGTAACATAACAGTCAGGAGCTGCTAGGCTGGTGACAAAGTACCAGGCACTTCTCCCTTATCATTGCTTCATACATCTACCCCTGAGGCACAGTGGTTGCCCGGGTGGTTGTTCCTTCCACCTATCACAGCAGTTCTTGCAGCACCTGGACTGTACTATGGATTTACTTTATTCTGCCCTGGCTCTGTACTCTAGGAGAGTAACTTGTTGGGTGGCTTGAGCTTTGCTGCTTGGTGTCCTCCCTGCACTTCTCCAGCAGCCTTACATTGACTGTGTAAAGTGGTCAGTGTGAAAAACACACAGGATATTGGAAAACTGCATAATTGTAACTTTGCTTGAATCCAATCCGAAGATGCCCGATGGTGGGGTTCTGTGTGTGTACAGGTTCCATTCTGTGCCTGCCCAGGACAGGTCCTGCGATAACAGTGCAGAACAGCGAACACCTTTGACTGAATGATAGGCAGAGATGTGTGAGAGGAGGATGCTGCTGATGTTTCCAGAAACGTGGAGTGTCACCCTCATTTTCCGGGATTGGCCGGGCCACGGAATGCACTGCAATGCAAGCTGCCCTGAGACTGCAAGTAAGGTTAGACTTATTCAGGCTGCAACGGCGCTAAGTAGACCCACCAAGTGGTTATTAAGTATTAAAAGGATTTACTACACATATGTTGCTACATAATAAAACCACATTATGATATCAATAAAAAAAATAAAAATATATATATATATACAGTATATATATATATATATATATATATATATATATATATATATATATATATATATATATATATAAATATAATTATGGTATTCACCCAATTGGATGTTCAGCTGCTTAGTAAAGATGATACCTACAGTAATTGAAGCTCCAATTCTAATAGGATATTGGCCCAAATGGCAAGTGTTCCAGGATTTGATTCCTTATACCAGTGGTTCCCAAACCTGGTCCCCAAGTACCCCCAACAGTGCATGTTTTTTCAGGTCCCCACACAGAATCACAAGTGCTATAATTGGCTCCACCTGTGGATATTTTCAAATGTGCCTGAATAATGAGTGCACCTGCCGGGTGACCTGGAAAACGTGCACTGTTGGGGGAAGTTGAGGACCAGGGTTGGGAACCACTGCCTTATACCCTTGCTAAACACCAAAAATGCCTCCTACCTCTGTAGTTTTCACTTTAGATGTGGATACAGCCTTTGGCTTTCTAGGTGATAATTATGGCTTCCATAGTAAATTTCTCCAGCTATTCAGGATTTATACAGTAATCCCACCCCTCCACTAATGGCCTACTCATTTCATGGCTGCACCTGTTCCCTTTAATTTATGCCTTGAGCTTTCCTATCCGGCTAATGTTATATACTGTACAGTAGCTGCACTTATCAATAAATGATTTATGTACTATTTATGTAGTGCTTTCTTTAAAAGCATAGCTAATAAAATTGTGAGTTTAACATTCAGTAACATTACATTTATTTTTTTTACCTAAAGTGCCCATTTTGCCTATTTGAAACTTCAAGCTTTCTCTGTTGATTATATCAATATTCCAAGAACACCTTCTGGACGTACAGTACTGTACCCATGCTAATAATACATTCATCTATCTGGAATCAAGGTCTTAGAAACAAATTACAGATACATTAATACTTGTTGCTGTTATTCAAGCTTCTCCTGTATAGGGGGTGATTAGATTGTAAGAATTGAACGTTGTGAAGTGTGGGTGCTGCTCTGCCTCCCTAGGGGCCAGCCTATGCTTATGCCGTTCCATCCCCCTAGGGGCCAGCCTATGCTTATGCCGTTCCATCCCCCTAGGGGCCAGCCTATGCTTATGCCGTTCCATCCCCTAGAGGCCAGCCTATGCTTATGCCGTTCCATCCCCCTAGGGGCCAGCCTATGCTTATGCTGTTCCATCCCCCTAGGGGCCAGCCTATGCTTATGCCGTTCCATCCCCTAGGGGCCAGCCTATGCTTATGCCGTTCGATCCATTGTACATTATACATCTGGGACCAACTAATCACCTAGTTGGACCTATTCTTTTATCCATCCCCTCTAACTCCACTTTGGCGACACCCTCATTTTCCAGGGTTCCGTATCACTTCTGACCCCTCTACTGAATCATTATACTTTGAACTTGTATGGGAACAGGATTTGGGGGTCTTTTTGGGCCAGGAGAGGTGGTCACTCATAAACCAGACGTATTCTACTAATCTATTAGGGAAAATTCCTTCAAAATCTACACACGACAGCAATAAGTACCTGATAAGCTACTTAAAATGTATCCTACAACTTCCATTCTGTGCTGGAGAAGCTGTAGTATGATACGAACATACTCCCACATTTGGTCGGACTGGCCTCTTATTTCACAGTTTCAAAAGTAGACACCTCCTGCTTGCATATGTGATCCAGGGGATGTATCATCATTCACATGCGACTCCATCGGCCTGTTGTGTGGACACCGCCCCCCCCCCCCCCCCTATTTAATGGCCTGAGATCCTGGCCTCCGCACTCCTGCAAAACAGGGAATGGCATCATTGTCAACCCCTTAAACGGCAGCAGATAGTCAATCTGTTGATGTCTGCAGCCGTACAGTGTGCCAGACGATGCAGGACCCGTACTGCACATGCTCTGTAAGGGACATAAGTATGCGTAAAGTACTGGTCACCAATACTTTGCATCTCATGCCACAGATCTAATAGGATCTGAATCAGACCCCATATATACCATATATACTTTTAATATGGTTTCCAATACTTCCTGAAAAGGCTTCAACCTCTGTTTGTTTGCTGTTTTGCTAAGTTTTTATACATTACCTATTTGCATCTTTTTGCCCGGTCATGAACTTTTCTCTATCCCCATAAATAAAAACACAAATACAATTGCTCACTTGAGATTTGGGGCAACATTTACAACTAAAACACTCTGCAAGAGCATCTGGATTGTGCTATACTTTGTCTTGCATGTTTACAGTCACTGTTAATTGTGTTTCCACATTCACAATCCATTGTATCTGCCTATCCCTTTTTAAATGCAGATATTAAAAAGTCACGCAGTCAGTAACATCCTGTCCCTCTCGCTTCTATTGTATCTCTCTTTACAGCTGGATTTCCCTCTCCCTGTATGTGCTGGTCCCTCCCTAGCCTCTGTTTTATGGCTGCAGCTTCTCTGGCAACGTTACATGTCCTCTTTCTAGGTATGATTAGTTATACTGACTGCCTGGTGCTGCAGATTAGTTTGGCATGCTATAAATAATCATTGATGATGCCAATGATAGTAAAGAGCAGGTGTACATAATGAACTGGTCCACAGCATGTGTGTGTACATATATAGCATGTCAATGATACATACTGTATTCAGAAGTAATGGAATTCTAAAAAGACTTCAACAACTTATTTTAATTAAGATGTATTTTTACTAAGTTAAACACTGCGGTCACTTCCACATTGTATATTATAGGGTATATTTAACAAAGGAACAGCTGACCACATCATTTTCTGTAAAGAATGTGGAAATGTCTAATTATACAGCTTCAAATAGATTGGCCCTATTGGCTAATACCATATTTAGATGCTACATAGGGGTTACAATATTAGTTATTTTATTGTCAGATCGGCCATTTGACATCTTGTCCTCTATTGCAGTGTTTCTCAAACTCTGTCCTCATGACCAATCACAGGCAATGCCATCTTTCCTAATGGGCTTAATGGGCAGTTGCCCCAGGGCCCAAGGTTTCTAGAGGCCCACCCCAATGTGAAAAGTGGCATTGCCCCAGGGAGCTGCGGTGGGTGGCGGGCATTCGGGGGCTGTGAGCAGTCTCCAGGCCCAGGTCGGGCATCCTTACTGCGTGCCATTTTCAAACCGCCTCTGTGGCTGTGCCCGCCACCGGTGCAGCTGCTCTGTGTGTACTGACAGCCCTCATCTCCCGTCACCCACCCCCTGCGTCCGCCAAGGGCCAGCTGGGGACATGAGGCCGTGAGTGTGCGCTGGAGAGCAGGCAAGGCAGGCGTGGCAGTGTCCAAGTTGTTCTCAGTACGTCTCCTGTGTCATTATAGCAGTAATGCGGCTGTCACCGTTACCCTGTGAGAGGGCCCGGTGATCTCTGCGGCTTTTCCATGCTGCCAACATCATGCTCGTATCTCATGGCGTGATGTAATTTGGACACAGTGAGAGGGGTGTAGAGACAGATCAGAAGATATATCCCTTTGTTGTATTGGAGTAATGTGATACAGGGAATGTGAATGGCTGTGTGGCTTATGTGGAACTACATCTTCCAGCATACCCTGCCACGGGGTGGGGTGGGGCAGTGAATTGTTTTGCCCATGGGCCCATGCTGATGTTAAGACGGCCCTACGAACAGGTCACATTTTTCAGGTTACCTGGCAGGAGTAACTTTAAAAATCCACAGGCGACCTGGAAAACATGAAATGAGTGGGTTCCATGTTTGAGAACCTGTGGTGTAGTCACAGTGTGTACCCAGCTGGTCCTGGCTGCTGTTATTTTAATTTCAGTTTGCCTTTATACTCCTGCATCCAGTCCCATTATCCACCTGACTTTATGAATTCCTCGGCATTGTAAGCGCCCAGCTTCAGCTGCTAGACCACAGGCCTGCTATGTTTTGTACTTTCCAGAGTTTTTACTTCTTATCCTGCCATACTCTAATGTGATTTAAATGTGTTTTTAAATCCTACAATATGAGACTTTGTTCAGGATATGACACTAATTTTGTTTTTGCTGTGCCTACTCTCCAGCCTGTGAGCTCCACTAATTCCTTGGCACCGTGTGTTTGTGCACAAATAAACATTGTGCTCTAAGGGTCCGATTCTGGTTCACATGCAGTGAACTGAATTCAGCCCCTGCCACGATGGTCAGGGTTTGCGCATGCACATGTGCAAGCCCCAACTGCGAACGGCCGTGACGAGCTGCTCATTCTCCGGGCAGTTCTCAGAGGGGAGGGATGTGGTCAGACATGGATATGCGGGCAGGTCAATACCTGCCAGGGGTGGGCGCCTGACGTCACATGACGTCAGCTGCCCGCCCTCTGTTCGTTCTGGTCGTAAATATAAGTCAGTCTCAAATGACCATCCATCGAATGATTTCTCCTGCAGCTGGCACATGCAAGAGGATTTGTCTCCCTACAACATCCCCTCGCATGGCAAGGGGATATGACAGCGGCTGGGATTCCTGGGGCAGCGGTGCAGCGTCACAGGGACTAGGTAAGCTGCGAAGCCAGCAGCTTACCGAGTCCATGTGATGTAGCCCCACCATCCCACGAATCCCCAAAGCTCGCAGTTTACCAAGTCCCTGTGATGGAGCCCCACCATCCCACGAATCCCCAAAGCTCGCAGCTTACTGAGTCCCTGTGATGCCGCCCCACCATCCCACGAATCCCCAAAGCCCGCAGCTTACCGAGTCCCTGTGATGCCGCCCCACCATCCCACGAATACCCAAAGCTCGCAGTTTACCAAGTCCCTGTGATGGAGCCCCACCATCCCACGAATCCCCAAAGCTCACAGCTTACTGAGTCCCTATGATGCCACCCCACGAATCCCCAAAGCTCGCAGCTTACCGAGTCCCTGTGATGCCGCCCCACCATCCCACGAATCCCCAAAGCCTGCAGCTTACCGAGTCCCTGTGATGCCGCCCCACCATCCCACGAATCCCCAAAGCTCGCAGCTTACCGAGTCCCTGTGATGCCGCCCCACCATCCCACGAATCCCCGAAGCTCACAGCTTACTGAGTCCCTGTGATGCCGCCCCACCATCCCACGAATCCCCAAAGCTCGCAGCTTACCGAGTCCCTGTGATGCCACCCCACCATCCCACGAATCCCCAAAGCTCACAGCTTACGGAGTCCCTGTGATGCCGCCCCACCATCCCACGAATCCCCGAAGCTCGCAGCTTACCGAGTCCCTGTGATGCCGCCCCACCATCCCACGAATCCCCAAAGCTCACAGCTTACCGAGTCCCTGTGATGCCGCCCCACCATCCCACGAATCCCCAAAGCCCGCAGCTTACCGAGTCCCTGTGATGGTGTCCCACCATCCCACTAATCCCTGAAGCTCACAGTTTACTGAGTCCCTATGATGCCGCCCCACGAATCCCCAAAGCTCGCAGCTTACCGAGTCCCTGTGAGGTCGCCCCACCATCCCACGAAATCCCTAAAGCACACAGCTTACAGAGTCAATCAGAATGACCCCTAAACGTTATAGTGATATAACTCCTACATTTAAAGTTTTAATATTTTAAATCTGGAGGGTGAATTGACAAAATCTTGTTGGTACTTATAGACATTCTCACCGATATCATTCACTTTCTCCTGACTCCTGGGTATATCATTTCAAGCACCTAAGGGTAAATTTACCAAAGCCTCTAAAAATTAAAAGAGGTGATGTGCTCGTAGCAACCAATCATATTATGTCTATAATTTTCTAGAATGGAATAGAGAAATGAGAGACAGAATCTGATTGGTTGCTATGGGCAACTTCACGTCTTTTCATTTTTAGAAGCTTTAGTAAAGTTACCCTTTAGTCTGTTTTGTCTGAGATAAACTCTATTTATTGCTCGGTAGGAAATGACCAGCAACAGAATTATTCAAAAGAGATTTATATTCATAATCCATTTTTAATGAGAAAATATCTTTAAAGTAACAAAAACAGCTTAAAAATCAATAGGCAGTTGATAAAAAGAAGTTATTTCCTACTTCATTAGTCCCACCAGAAACATAATATACAGTATGTAATAATTATAAATATATATTATGACACAAATCAAGAGGTTTGCAACAAATTACATTTACTTTACAGCAATAGTTGTTACTCTGGGGGTTATTTTGGTTCACTCTTTCTGACAAATTCCTTCTTAGATGGACAAAACCATGTGCACTACAGGTGGGGCAGATGTTACTTGTGCAGAGAGAATTAGATTTGAGTGGGGTTTTACTTCAAAGTGAGATCTATATTGCAGTGTAAAAATAAAGCAGTCAGTATTTTCCCTGCACAGAAACAAAATAACTCACCCAAATCTAATTCTCTCGGCACATTTTACATCTGCCCCCTGCAGTGCACATGGTTTTGTCCATCTAAGAAGGATTTTGTCAGAAAGAGTGAACTAGAATAAGGCCCTCTGTTCTTAATTCTAGACAGAACAATGAGCATTGAGTATACCAGTGCTAACCAAAGAGGTCATTCTGACCTGTACTCACTAATGTGAATTTGCAGCGGTGATTGATGTTGATGTGTTGCGCATACACGGGTGTCAGGGGCAGGCAGATGACTTCACCGGATGCCAGCTGCCCATCCTGTTTCCTTATCAGGGCACCGCAAAGCTAAGTCACAGGGAGTGACTTAGATTTGTGAGCACATAGGAAATCATTCGATGGTCAGTGACCATCGAATGATTTTGTACCCGCACGCAAGCTGCGAATGGATGTTTATGCAAAACATCCATTCACATGAGTGTCTGTGACATCTGCAGTTGGTGGCTTGACCGTACACACAGCACGATCCGCCGATATATCTTTAGAAAGGACATCGTTCACAGATATATCAATGGTACACAGTGGCCAATGGTCCGTCGATATATCGGCCGTTCAAATGACTTCCTGTCAATCAAACTGCAGGGGGATTGCAAATAAATGAATTGCTGTTCAGTTGTTTTGCATTGCGCGTGTGATCCAGATATATGCTCGATAATCAATCCCCTTGCGAACTTGCAATAAGGCCTGAATAACCCCCTCAGTGGCTGTATATATTTAAAAGCATAGGATTTAAAAGCAAGTACAGTTATAACTGAAGTTTGAACTGTTTTTGCATTTAAATATGCCTTTGCGCCGTGGCAGGTGTACAGCAATGAACTTCATATGCCAAAGTACTGCAGCCCTGAATCCATCATTCCTGGCTGCAGTGCAGTGAAATACACGACTCAGGTGCAAATCAATCGATGTCTGGATGCCCGCCACTAGGGGGCACCCACCCGCACCTATTCCATTGCTCTGCCATTCAGGTGCAAGTGCCGATGGCACTGGCAATTCTGCTCACAGTCTCCCCAGGTGGCAAACAGAAATGTGTGATAAGTGTCCCATATGGGGTCCCAAATGGCACTTTTCACTTCATGTCCAGACTTTGGGCACATCACAAGTAATAGGCACCCAATTGGAGCAAAAACTCAATTGCTCCAAAAAGCAGTCATTATTTTGGGCACCAGATAAAAACAATTGAATCCCCCCTAAAAGCTATAATATATGATTATATAATCTTAATAATGTACTAATGCCAGACATGCTCACACTGCGAGCGACATCACATGATTGAGCTGCATGTACAGGTGACAGGGGTTATGGATAGGGTAGACAGAACTTAGGTCGACTACATAATGTTGACATGGTCATTAGGTCGACACAAGCATTAAGTCGACATGGAAAAGGTTGACATTAAAAACTGTGGACGTGAGTTTTGCGTGAGCTTTTTGGTGTCTATGTCGACATGGACACCATATAAGTATACCATGCCCCCTCGCCATGCTTTGGGCGCGGTGCCTCGCTGCCCTCGGCACACTATTATATTCTCACTCTGAGCCCACTGGGATAGAAAAGTATGAAAAACCACCTTTTGTTTATAAAAAATCCCCATGAAAATAAACTCATGTCAACTTTTTCTATGTTGATCTAATGCTTGTATTGACCTAATGACCATGTAGACCTATTTCATGTGTTGACCTAGGGACTGTCGACCTAATGCTTGTAGACCTAATGACCGCACCCAATTGGGGATGCCACGTGAACATGTTTGGCTAACGAGGCTGTGCGTACACAGTAGACTATTTTCAAAAATTGTTGTGATGACAAAACATCTCTCAAAATAAAACATAGGCAGGGAGGATGCTGGCTCCCACACTGTGACAGGAGCCAGGTGCTGCACATAATGCAGGGTTGCCGACCCTCCCGGAATTACCGGGAGTCTCCCGAAAATCGGGTCCCCCTCCCGGCCCCCCGGAAGGGTGGACAACCCTCCCGGATTCAGGGGGGACCCCCGCTGCGCCCACGATTGCGGCATTTAAATGCCACAATCAGCGGGTCTCAGAGGAGGGGGCGGAGCTAAAATGGCAAAATCGCGTCATTTTAGCCCCGCCCCCCTCCACGGAGATCCGTGAATGCAACTGTTTACCACAATGGGGGCGGGGCTTAGTGACGTCGCGCTCAAGCCCCGCCCCCCGAGCAGTTGCTGAAACTCTCCTCTCCGGGCTTCTCCCGGAGAGGAGAATATTAAAGTCGGCAACCCTGACATAATGTTACAGTGCAACACTGGCTCCTATAACTGAAGAAGAGTCGGCACTTGGCCCCGCCAAGTGGTATGCTGGGCCCACAGTCAGGATTCTGACGATCAGTATACCGACAATGGAATCCCTACTGCTGGTACGCCAACTTCTCCTCCGTCCTGGGCAAAAGATTTCAGGCAAGAGCACATCTTCACCAAAGATTTATCTTAAGATCTGATGTGCATTCCTGTTGATCTTTTGCTAAAACTTGTGATCTTTCATGCGGCATGTACAGATGTGATTCTATCAACATTTGCCGCCGTTTGCCAGCCTGCAGAAGGGGGCGCTCGTATGAGATGCTCGCGCACCCCATTCTGATGGATTCTCCCCGCCGCTGGCTGCACACACCCCCCCCCCCCCCAACCTTCCCCGTCTCCCTAAATCAGAGACGGGCAGGGTTTCCGCCATTCGCCGCTGAGTAAAGGGGACATGCGTGCGTGTGAGTATCCCCGTCAGATGCAGCGCCTCTCCGCCAGTGATCACCAGCACAGGGAATCTGGCGATTTTCTGGGCTGGCTGAGAAGCACTACATCTGTAAGATTAGAAGATTTAGCAAAAGATCCGCGGGACCGAGCATCCGATCAAAATCGGGCAATTTGCGTTAAAATTCAGCCGATTTGCCTCTGATCGGTCGGAAATCTGCTGATCAGCAAAAACAATCGTTCCAATGTGTGGGCACCTTAACATTGCTCCCTGGTACAGATACATATTAATCACTGCACTTACCTTCCTATAAAATACTTGTGTTATTCAAGCATTTACAATCATCTCGAAGGAAAAAAAGTCTCATCTGTAAAAATAGATATCACTGAGATATAATCAACTTTAATATTTAAGAGATATTTAAGAGTATCAGCTAATCTTAGGTTAATAATATTAGACGAACAGGATAATGGCATACATATAGCAGACAATAGTAGATGTGAGGATTAAAATTCCTACAAAACAATTATTGTGATGGAAGCCTGTACAACACTGCACTGATAGCCTTTTTTCTCAAGTACAAAAGTAATCTGTTAGCTAACATCGTCCTTCTTCATAGATTAGATACAGATTGACAGAATAAGCCTCTGTAGTAGCTAATGTCCTTGGTTATCATTAATGTTTAGACACCCAGATGTTCCCCGCAGTGCTGTACAATAGGGTTACTGGCAGGAAGTGCGGCATGTAAGATAACACTCTGTCCAGGGCTCAAATATATTAAGTTCTGATAAGCACCTGAAATTGTATGTGTATATTTAAGCTTGGTATTAAGCTTGTTCCTCCCTCTTCATCTGTTCTCGAACACTTCCACATTCCTGTGATTACTTATTTACAATGCCCTATATTAAATTCCAGAGTTGATTGACCTTTGTACAGACATTGAACTAATTACAGCTTATCTTGATGGCAATGATGAGTCTACTATTCAATAAGCAGTGAAAAAAAGAGTAGTGTGCCAATGGAGAAGTTGACCAACCAATCAGCTGCTATGTTTAATTACATAGAATGCACTTGATAAATGTTACCTCAAAGCTGATTGGTTATCTTGATAAGCATTACCTCAAAGGTGATAAACTTCTTCACTGGCTCATCTCTCAACTCTATTCCCTGCTTTACGAATAGACCCTAATTGTGATATCTAAACTACAGTAGGATTTGTGTGTACCAGAGAGGCAGGACAGAAAGTCATTCTCTTGTAGAGTGAGAGCAGGGAGCAGAGTGGAGACGACTGGGTAACTGTACATGAAACATGACAATTTAAAGCCTCTAGAAGATATTGTGAACAATACAGCTATTGTAAGGGGATACTGAGCGATATTTTAATAATATTGAGTGTGTGCACTCAATATTGCGCTCCCTCACATCGTTAACAACCCACTTACCTCCTCTGAACATAAACATAAACAGACAAGGGAGTCCTTGTTAACGACGCATGTCCATCGAATCCTCCTCTTCCAATTGGATTTGCCTCATAGTGTCAGTTCAATAGTGCGCTGTAAATAGTGCCAGGAGGGAGCTGCCTGAGCTATACTAATCAGTGCGCTGCTAAGTCTGACTAGTGAATTTCTGCCTGCACCTTTCCTTAAGTTTGATCATCCGACAAGACTACGCCACCCATCAAGACCCTTTTCTGCCCTAGGCAGATCACCAGAATCACTTAAGCAAAATGCCGGCTTTAAAACTAAAAACCCACAAGTATGGTCATTCTCTGACTTAGCAGTGCACTAATTTGAACAGCTCTGGGAGCTCCCTCCTGGCGCTATAATACGGCGTTGACAATTGAATCAATCACATAGTGTTTTAGTTTGGGGAATATTACTATCAGACTTGGAATACATTTTATACTGCCATAAATGTCTAACCAAACACTTTATAACTTTGAAAAATTCTAAATCTTCAGCTACTTCGTCACATTATCAATGCCAGGAAAGAGATAAAATTACACCCCAATCAGCTCCTGTTTTTCCAACACAGCCTGTAAAAGTAAGATAGAAGCTGATTGGCAGTTACTTCATCACTCACAACTTTATAGCTTTCTTTGCTTAGTACACTCCCCCCCCCCCCCCCCCTAATAATTGCAGTTGTTGGAACAATACTACAGTTCTCTCTACCACTCCCATAGATAATAGGGTAATTCTGTTTAGTTATTGTGATTAGAATATTTTAAATAGACTTCGGGATGCCAATCGGTTGGTGAAAACAGGCTGCATTACTGCCCAGTGGGTAAGAACCTGTGCTGGACAAAACCAGTGCTAAAGAAAAATATACAGTACATATACAGCATGATCAATGAAGTTAGATCATTGTGTAAAGATATGTAACTATACAAGAGTAATCTCAGAGGATGAGCACAGCTGACGATACTGCAGAGATTTAAAGAGGTATTTCATCTCATTTCCAACTTGGGAACATTTCCAACAATTGGAAATACCTGCCAATTTGACAGTTGGTATTCAGTCTTCTGACTGTCGGAAACGTTCCGAAAGTGGAAACGGACGTGGATTGTCGAAAACGGCTGCGAATTTGACAATCCATCAGCCGGATTCAACAATACAGATTCTACTTTTTAAAAAGTCAAATCTGCATTGGCTTCAATGCGGCTGAAAACAAATGCATTGAATAAGTGTGTGCCGATATTTCCCACTGACAGAAATAATTGCACACATTGAATACCCCCTTAAGAAGTTAAACATAATGGACAGGATGCACTAAAAGAAAAATGCGGTAAAATTCCAGTTATCAGGCATTTTCCACATTTTGGTATGCAGGAAAATGGGAAAAGTTGGGTTTTCACTGCGGGGGTGGGGGGGGGGGGGGGTGGTGTTATATTGCGAGCAAAAGCTGACGACACCCCATAGAAGCCTAAGGGCTTCTTACTGCATCCCCCACCGCCCCGCACAGTCCACCACCGCCCCACACCGAGGGGTGCAGGGAGGAGGAGGCGGAGCTCTGCAGCAGCTGTTATTGCAAGAACTGCCCTTTGTGATACTAATCGCATATGTTAGAACATATGCGATTAGTATTGCTGCGCTAGCCTGCAGAGGGGGGTGGTAAAGGGCTGCGGATGGTAGAGCCCAATATTATCTCCAGCACTGGTCTCAATATAACATACCATAAATTATACATATTCCCCCCATCAAAATATTATTACAAATAAGGTGTCGACCATTACAGATTTAAATCTTCAGGCTTCTAAATACTTTATATTATACAAATAAAAATATTATGTAAATTACAATAATCATAATTTTAGGAATCCAGAGCTAAACAATTATACCATTTTTAAATTGAAAATGTGAAGGATATGCGGTTTCTCTGGTACAATTCTATTATTTCAGATACAAAGAATTCACACAAATGTGTTTTGTTAGCGCTCTATAAAAGATTTGAGAGCATTTCCCAACCATTGTGTTATAATGACTTTGTGTTCCTAGTGTCAGTGAAGAATTGTAGCTCAGCCAGACACAAGGAAATCCTTGCATGCTCTTACTGTTTGCTCTAATCAGATCTACAATGGAAGCCTTCCTTTACATTCGTCATGAAAAGAACATATAATTCTAGTGAGCTGAATGATGACTGTCTAGATTGTCACAGGGTGGTATTGCTTTCCTGATTTGTGATGGCCTGTGCTGCACTCATGGCTGTGTCTATCCAGATTTACTCTATCTAGTTTGGTTCTAGTGCATGCATATAGTATCATAAACAATTCCTATGAAAAGCATTCCGCACTGGGCCCACTGATGCAGGAAGGCAAATGGAGTAGCAAGAATTGATTGCTAGAGGAATGCACAAATATTGTTGTCATGCGTTTGGAATATTAAGGTTGACAAAATATTAGATTTGAAAAGAACAATGGGCATTTAATAAGAACAGGATATACATTTACTGACTTTACTAAATAGGCCATTCAGAGTTTATTGTTGTTTAGTATCTGTACTCAGATTAATTCCTTATTAATATCCTTATATCTGACTTGTATAACTGGAGAAAGAAAGTATCATTTACAAATGTGAAAAAAATGCAGGTCATTGAGGAAAGTTTAACAGATATGCCAGGGTTGCCAACCCTCCCGGAATGGCCGGGAGGGTCCAGGAAATTGGATCAACTGGCCGCCCCCCCGGAAGGCAGGAAAGCCATGTAGCCATGTGCTTTTCTTATAATATACCTCTGCCATCCTGATAATTGTGTCAGTGTCCTGTCCCCTGATGCAACAGTCTTTATTTACCATGTACTTGTCCTAAATCTCATTGTAATTTGTTTTTAGCTCATCTATGTATTGTCAGGTGCTGCGGAACCCTTGTGGCCCTATAGAAATAAATTCTAATAATAACAATAATAATTCCCACCATGCCCCTGTGTGGAGTTTGTATATGCTCCCTGTGCTGCTGTGGATTTCCTCTGGGTACTCCAGTTTTCTCCCATTATCCAAAAATATACTGGGGGGGGGGGGGGGGGAGAACCCTAGAATGTGTGTGCATGTACATGTGGTAGGGAATATAGATTGTAAGCTCCACTGGGGCAGGGACTGATGTGAATGTTCAAATATTCTGTAAAGCACTGAGGAATATGTGTGAGCTATATAAATAAATGGTAATAATAAAATAACAATAATATGTCTGAATACATAGGTTACATGTCTTCTATAAATAAAGAAGTACAAGGATAGATAACAGAACTGTTTTAATTTAATCTGCCACATTTGTCAGGCCCATAACTCTAGAGGAGCTAGGGGGTCATATTGACCCGTGCGCTGAACTAGAGGGGCATTCGCTGATGTGGTACTCTTGGTCAGTCCTGCGATGAGTCCCATGTTGGGTCCCATCCTGTACACCACCCACTCATCTCCTGCCTGCATGTGATAGGAGAAAGCAGTCGCTCCGTATAAGCCTCTTCTTAGAAGCTGCGTCTTCCGGCTCTGCACGGCCGCCAAGAAACACCATCTGCCCGCAACATCCCACTCCGGCTGGATTTCACCACTCCAGACCACTGGGAGGAGACAGGATTACGAGACTGCCTCCATGCAGTTGGTTATATTAAGTGACAGAATATCTCAGTTTCCTATCCGCAAAAAGGACTGCAATTATTCCCAAAGTAAGCTGTATACATTATGCTTTATATTAATTTACCATTTTTTCTTATTCTTTTGTTATATTTTTACTCTCTTTGCCCGGGAGTATCCCCAAGTGTTCCTCACCACTCGGGCATGCGTGGTGAGAAAACAACATCCCCAGAGAGCAGGAGGGAGCCCATATACATTGTGGCCGCTGCTAGCAGGCTACTCAACTAAAAAAAAATTTATAAAAAAGAAATAATGTGCCAGCGCTGACTGTTTTAAGAAAGGAACAATACGCGGTTCTAAAGGTATAAATTTACAAATTTATTAATAACAACATTATATTAAAAACACATAAGCTAAATGGTGAATCGCTCTAGATGGTGCAGTATATAGTACTGAATTTTAGCATCACTTGCACAAAAATAATGGAATGTAAATTAGGCTGTATATTACCATCCCATTGCACCTGGTGGTTTTTGGAGCCAGGGTATAGTGAGAATGTGTCCGTGGTATGTCCTATAATTTCAAGGACTCAAGGTTCCCAATTAGATTGTCCTCTTGTTTGTCGTCTGGAAGAAATTAGGGATCAAGCGGATATCCCAATAGATATTTGTAATCCAGGAATTCTGAGGATCATCTAGGGGTGGATGGACACGTCACTTGTGGGAGGATGGATGCCAAACGTACAGCGAATTTCAGTAGTGCTCAACGCGTTTCCCCGGTATCACCGGCTTCATCAGGAGCAAGTATACTTGCTCCTGATGAAGCCGGTGACAGTTCAGGCATTAAAATATATCCTTGCTTGTGTACAGGTTGTGCACAGATTTCTTAATCAGTAACTCATTATTTTTTATGAAATCATTAATGCATAACCATGAGTATCCTAAAACCTAGACTGTTAGGGGGCGCTGAGGACAGAGTTTAAGAACCACTGCCCTACGCTGTCAGCTCTTTGTACTCTAAATATGGAAAAGTGTGTAATTCATAATTTTCTGAGGAAAATATAGATACAATTTTAATACTTATGATTTATGGCCAACTGCCAAGTGGTGTTTGGTCATCATCATGATGTTAGATATGCCTAGATATCTCCATCGGCCCCATTGTTAACCCTTTGAGTGCCAAGTGACTTTGCCAAAATAGGTGTGAAAATTGTTAAGCAAACATTTGTATTCATCATAGTGACCTGTAATATTTACCTCATATTGGGGCAGATGTATTAAGCCTTAACAAGAGATAAATGCAAGTGTGATAAGGAGAGATAAACGTCCAGCCAATCAGCTCCTTCCTGACTTTTTTCAAACACAGGCTGTAACATGGCAGTTAGCAGGTGATTGGCTGGACGTTTTTCTCTCCTTATCACCCTTGGATTTATCTCTTGTTAAAGCTTAACCACTTGAGTGGTATGCCCGGAGATTTTCCGGGCTCAGCTGCGCTGCCGCAGCGGGCTGTCCCGGAAAATCTCCGGGCATACCACTATTATACAATAGGTGCGCGCCAGTGGTGTCCAGGTGTGCACCACTGGCGCAGCACCTCTACACTGCACCCCCGACCAGCTCCAGCCCCCCAGTCCCCCACTGTTCCCCCCCTTGTACCTCTGCCAGTGCTCCGGCGATCGGAGCTTCCACGACCCGCCCGCCCACCTGCCTGTCACTTTACAGTGACGTCGGCGGCAGGCTCGGGTATCGGAGCGGCTCGGGGGGACTCGGAAGCGCTCAGGCACCCGACTCCTCCCGAGCCGCGAACATCCCCCAGCCTGCCGCCGACGTCACTGCTAAATGTGACAGGCGGCATAGGGCTGGGGAGAGAGACAGCGTCACAGCAGGGAAGCTCCGGCGTACTAACGCCGGAGCAGAGGCGAGGGGGGGGGGGGCTGGCTGCTTCTAGCCATCTGTGGTGGGTTTTGCTGGGGCAGGATAAACCTGCCCTGGTAGGTTTGTCCTGCCCCAGCAAAACCCACCACTCAAGGGGTTAATACATCTGCCCCATTATGAAATATCATCTTTTTTTAAACAACATTTTTATTTGAATTTATTTAACAAATGTGAGAGATGCTGGCATTTTTAGCAGATATTTTGAAAATCTCTCACATATGTTGGCACTCAAAGGGTTAATCTGGCCCTGGAATTGTCTGAAGCCCAATTAAAAAACATACAAATCCAGAGTTTATTTCTAGGAAAGACACAGGGCAAAGAGCAGTAGGGTTGCATGGGTGCCACCTTGTTACTATGTATGCCCTTGCTAAAAAAAGAAAAAATAAGTTTGCAAATTATTTCCATAAAGAAGCCATAAAAGTATAGGGCACAACATAAACGGGTTTATTCTGCTTGGTACGGTAGGACCGTATACGGGCGGATCGGGGTTTTTTTTCATCTGCACATGCGTAGCTTTCCCAATGCGCATGTGCGGCGACCGCACACCGCTCACGGACGGGTCTCTCCGTGCGAATAAACCTGTCCGCAAGAGTACGGTCAGTGCTATTTTTGTGCAGGCTCTAGCACATTGTGTAAAACCCCACCCAAATCTAATTATCTCTGCACAAGTAACACCTGCCTCACCTGCAGTGCACATGGTTTTGTCCATCTAAGAAATATTTTGTCTGAAAGAGTGAACTAGAATAAGGGCCTCAGTTCCTGCTGGAGCCTGCACAAAAATAGCCCTGGGAGCGGCCGGAATAATGAGGAAGAGTGGGCGTAAACATGGGCGTACACGGGGGTGCCACAACCGCCTCGCACCGTGCATTTTGGGTCAAAAACAGATGGACGCCAAAGATAGCTCCAGACCACCCCTAGAGATACCGTATGAGAGCGGACGCCTGGGTCTGCTAATAAACGCTGATTACTACACCTGAATGTAAAAAGCAATGCTGCAGCCTATTAAGTGAAAACCATGATTTCACTACCTGCAAGCCACACACAGCCCTCAAACACATTGGAAGCTTATCTTTCTACACTTCAACATGTAAAGGATGGTTTCATTTTAGGTAAGATTTATTCTAAGACCTGCTTATATATGTCAAGGTAGTTATTTTATAACCATCTACACCCATTCAGAAAGTGTTTTGGTATACTTTAAAAACCAGGACACTCAATTCATAGAAGTCGACATGTGTCAACTTTTTCACTGTAGCACAAACATACCAGTTTTTTATATGGAAAAATACACATAAACCACATTTAAGAGCAACAAGGATGTTTTTGGACTCAATTTCTACTTGCACTGTGACGTACGCTCAGATATACGGAAGGTGTCGTGTGAAAACGGACAAGATCCATCCGTATACGGTGGCGTATGCTCTGTTGTACGCCAGTTAACGGTGGCTGAGGGATAGGGTTACCACCTAGTCCCTTTAATTCCGGACACATATCAATTACACAGGTTCTGTGGCTGGCTGACTTCAAGACTCCACTTCACCTGATTTTAAACTGCCACAGAACCTGTGTAATTAACATGTGTCCGGAATTAAAGGGACTAGGTGGTAACCCTACTGAGGGAAGATCCGTCCGTACATGGTGGCGTACGCTCAAGTGTACGCCACTCCCCTTTATCAGTGTTTGTGACCGTCCATGTGCGGTTGTTCTGTGGGCGGACTTACGCTCACCGTACGCGTACGGGAAACGTACGGTGAAACGGACCGTACGTCCGTTTCACCGACCTAACCAGAATAATGCCCAAAGTGTAGCATGTAACAGGAAAGTAAGTCACAGCCTGGGGATGTATAAAATCAAGTTGCAGGGATAAAAAAAAGTCTTGGATGCAACGAACTAAACCAGGAATATCTTGCTAAATGAAAAATTTCCATAGCTTGAAGCTTATTTCAATATTCCATGCTTAAACAAAAATTGCTTTCGCAATGTTGTGCAGTACGAGGCACAAGAGACAAATTTTGCATCCAAACAATTGCCTGCATATCAAAGCTCTAATCAGTAATCCTATTTGTTTGAATGGGCATAAAATAGGTGTATGACATCACAGAAGATACAGATCACTCAAAGCATCCTCCAAATCTGCTGAATAGCATTAGCCCATGCCAAATGAAGTACAACATATTATTATATAACCGTAGATTAATACTAAGTTGGCTGCATATTACATTTTCTTTCCCTGAGGCTGATCCATTTTCTTCCAGACACACAGTAAAATGAAGAGTATCATAAAAGCAATATATTATCGCATCAGACAGTTTCTCAGACGTTTGCTTTCTGTGTGTTCTGCAGAATTGGTTTTTGTGTTAGTCATGCAATATGCAAACCGTATCGCTACTGGGGAAATACAGGCCAAGCCAAGGCTGAGACACATTAAGGACCATTAACATTTTTTTCCACCTCCTCCATCAAAAATGACTGGAAGCTTAACCAAAGCATTATCTTTGTATGGGAAGCATTTCATGTTTGTTGCTTGAGGCAGTCATGTCAGGCTATTATTCAGGGAAAGGTTTCTGTACCCTACATCTGACAAAAGGTAATGCAGAATATAACAGACACCAGTAATGTACAGAGTATATCACAGTCATTTTTACACTCTAAGGGGCATTTTCAATTAACCGTGGGGGTACTGTGGTCTTTATGCAGTGCCCAGAGCTAATCTGCACACCACCATAACCCCAATGGAGCTGTGAACAGAAAGCTGTGGGAAGTACGGCATTTTACCCATACTGTGGCCGCGGCAAGCAGGTTAACCCATAGCTCTGAACTCTATAGAAAAACACGTGTTAGTCAGGGGTTTACCATGGGAGGCAATGAGCTTATAATTGCATAGCTCCTTCCCTAAAGCTTGAGTCGATTCTCCTTCAGGGGTGTGGATCAAAGGATCAGGTCCGTAGTCAGTAGGTCCACAACAAGAGGTCAACAGGCACAATGTTGACATGGAAAAGGTTGATACAACAAAAAAGGTCTACGTAGAAAAGGTTGACACGTGAAACGGTTGACATGAGCTATGGATCCCCATGTAGTGTAGTGCATATCCTGGCATGGCTAGCTTCATTCAACATGTTTGGGACACTTTACTGTTCCCATTTGTAGTTCTCGTGGATCGTAAAGCATGAAGAAGTCCCAAAAAATGAATAAAATTGTGAAATACTTATTATTTATTTATTTACAGTTTCTTATATAGCGCAGCAGATTCCGTTGCGCTTTACAATTGTAAACAGAGATAAAACAAACTGGGTAACAACAGACAGACTTAGAGGTAGAAGAGCCCTGCTGCAAGCTTACAAGCTATAGGGACATAGGAGGGAAACACAAGGACAGGCACCAGTAATAGCATAGCTTGTAGGTTCAGAAGGGAAGCTATATAATACATCAGTGCCTCAGAGGGTTATGCGTATGGACTTAAATATGATAGGCTTGCCTGAAGAGGTGAGTTTTCAGGGAACGCTTGAAAGTTTGGAGGCTAGCGGAGAGTCTAATTGTGTGTGGAAAGGCATTCCATAGGGTGGGAGCAGCCCGATGAAAGTCCTGTAATAGTGAATGGGAGCTGGTGATCTGTGCAGAAGAGAGACTCAGGTCTTGTGTAGAGCGGAGTGGTCGAGATGGGAGATATTTTGAGATAAGTAATGCAGTATGGTTAATAGCTTTATAAGCTAGCAGAAGGGTTTTATATTGAATACGGTAAAACACAGGTAACCAATGGAGGGACTGGCAGAGTGGATCAGCAAATGATGAGCATCTTGCAAGGAAGATCAGCCTAGCAGCAGCATTTAGAATGGATTGCATTGGCGAGAGTCTGTTCTTGGGAAGACCAATTAGGAGACTATTGCAGTAATCAATGCGGGATATAATGAGTTCGTGGATAAGAGATTGAGATAGGGCCATATTTTGGATATGTTTTTTAGATATATGTAACATGATTTGGTGACAGATTGAATATGGGGAACAAAAGAAAGTTTACTGTCGAGGATGACCCCTAGGCAACAAGCTTGTGGGGTAGGGTAGATTGTCGAGTTGTCAACAGTGATGCAGATATCAGGATGGCAACTGTTCTTAGCTGGTGGGAATATAAGTAATTCCGTTTTGGAAATATTGGGTTTGAGGTGGCGAGAAGAGATCCAAGATAAAAGAGACTCGTCCCAAAATTACTGGCGACAACTCTGGGGTTGATAGACTTGAGTATCATCTGCATATAAATGATACTGGAATTCGAAAGAGCTGATGAGTTTGCCAAGAGAGGAGGTATAGATTGAGAAAAGCAGAGGACCTAAAACTGAGCCTTGCGGAACTCCGACCGACAGAGGTAGTGGAGAGGAAGTAGAGTCAGAGAAGCGAAGAGTGAAAGAGCGATCAGATAGCTAAGATGTGAACCAGGAAAAGGCTGTATCATTAAGACCTAGGAAGCGCAGTGTTTGTATGAGAAGAGCCAACCTTTTCATGTGTCAACCATTGCCATGTTGTCCTTTCTGTCAATGTAGACCTAGTGCATGTCAACCTTTTGATGTTGACATATTGACTGTTGACCCATCATCTGGATACCCTCCCCCCTAACACACACACACACACACACAGTAAACCCTGCAGCTAACTGAATATGTCCTTAAGGCTCTGTAAATAAATAAATATATATATATATATATATATTTATTTATTAACAGTTTCTTATATAGCGCAGCATATTCCATTGCGCTTTACAAAGGAGACAGTGATACAACAGAGTATTTACAGAGAGTCAAAAGGTAGGAGGGCCCTGCTCGCAAGCTTACAAATATATATATATATATATATATATATAATCACATCTGTCCTGATTTCAGAAGGTCAGTCCTGATTTGAGGGCTCTGTTTCTCCTCTCTGATGGGAACTGAATTGTCCCAACCAGCCAGGCTGGAAACATTGGCCCGTATTCAGATCTGATTGCAGTACAAATTTGTTTGGAAAATGGGCAAAACCATGTGCACTGCAGGTGGGGCAGATGTAACATGTGCAGAGGAGTTAAATTTGGGTGGGGTGTGTTGAAACTGAAATCTAAATTGCAGTGTAAAAATAATTCAGCCAGTATTTACCCTGCACAGAAACAAAATAACTCACCCAAATCTAACTCTCTCTGCACATTTTACATCTGCCCTACCTGCAGTGCACATGGTTTTGCCCATTTTCCAAACAAATTTGTACTGCGATCAGATCTGAATAAAGACCATTGTGTGAATAGCACCGATAGCCAAGGAAGAGGTCAGAAGAAGACGTGGTAAAGAAAGAAGATAGATGGTGCTGGCTGCATGAGAAAAAAAGAGGCATCACAGCTGCCCAGGACGGTGACAGTGGCAGAGGAAAGAAGATGAGGATCAAAGATTGCTGCTGTTAGTGCGAGGCAAATAACTAAACAAAGCTTATTGGTAGGTCAGCCCTGGACAGGGCACCTGACCCCTCAGACAGATCCCTGAAACCCTAACATTTCACCTCTAATGGCCACGTTTGAAGGGGCGAATTAGGTCCACCCCAACTCTGGTGCAACCAGTTCTTATGAGGAGACAAGGAATCAGCGATCGTTAAAGGGAACGTCCAAAAGGTGAAGCTAGCTTCAAGGGGCCCTACCTAGGAGGTAACTAACTACTGGCACCAGGTTGAACAGCGGGGACCGGAGTGACCCAGTCGCAAACGAAAGAAGATCCAATGTCACAAGACAAACCACAATAACACAGCAAAAGACATACAGCACGGCAAACAACAAGAAAGTAGGGGTACCAGAGTACCCACAAAGGCACCATGAGAGATAAATAACCCAATGGGCACCGGGGCCTGGAATGACCCCCTGAAGGGTTTCCAGAAAGCAAAGTCCAGAAAGGGACTTTAGCTGCAAACAAAATAAAGGGAAGCAGATGACAATTATACAATGCCAAGAATGAGAAGAATCAGGATGATATATTGCAGTGTTGGCTAACCTTGACATTCCAGCTGTTGTTGAACTACACATTCCAACACGCCTTGCATCAGTTTTAGCATGGCCAAATAGTAAAACTGTAGCAGGGCATGCTGGGATGTGTAGTTCAACAACAGCTGGAGTGTCAAGGTTAGCCATCACTGATATATTGTCTAGTGTACCCAGCTTTACAGTAGCTCTCAATAGATATGAGCAAAATGTTGTTTTTGCACAATGTATGTCTCACATTGCATTTGGTTATGACATGTTGCACGCTTCACTTTGTTTGTGAAGTGTTCCTGTTCTACCCCAACCGCATCACAGAGCAGACCAAACTGACAGTCATATGCAAATTTTACTCATAAATTCTAAATGGCACACATTGTAATTTACAAATCCCGTGCCGAATAACACAGAGCAGACCGTGAATACTCTATCACGGGGACTCTTTCAAAATGGCCAGTTCTGCTGTGATATTTAAATCAGGCACAAATGCAGCTAAATGTTGCACCTTACATATCTGTTCTGTTCCTCAATGATTGCTGGTAGAAGCTTCTGCTCTCAACAACATGTGTAGTGTCTGGTCCCCTCACTTTCCTCCTGAAGTTTCAGGCAACTGTTAAATGACAATCCTTTACTAGGCGAGGCCTCTCCATGTGGGTGGATGTAGAGTGTTTTTTACTATTTTGAGAATGTAATGAACTTTTTTTAGATTTTTTTTTTTTACTCAGCCACTACTAGCAAAACTATTAACCCAATCCATAAGTGACAATATTACTATGGAATTCTGAAATCAGTACATTCATCACTATACACTTGGGGCAGCACAGATGGTGTAATGGTTAGCATTACTGCCTCACAGCACTGAGGTTATAGGTTCGATTCCCACCATTCTCCCCATACTTGTGTGGGTTACTCCAGTTTCCTTCCACAATCTAAAAATATACTGGTAGGTTAATTGGCTCCCAACAAATTAACACTAGAATGTCAGTGTGTTCGTGTACATGTGGTAGTGAATATAGATTGTAAGCTCCACTGGGGCAGGGACTGATGTGAATGTTCAAATACCCTCTGTAAAGCACTGCGGAATATGTGTGCGCTATATAAGAAACTGATAATAAAGAAAATAAATAGATCCCTCAGCAGTGATATACATACTACGGCGGATCACACTCCAAAGGTGCCTACCATATGAATTTAGCATAAACATGGCACTTGCAGATAAGCAGGTATCCTTCGGTGTTGCTTTGGCACTTTTGGTATAAATAACAAATTACAGTACAATGCAGTACCCTTTGAGTGCCAATGTTGCTGTGAGAGATGTGCAAAATATCTGCTAAAAATGCCAGCCTCACTCACAGCGACAGTTTTTTGGGCGGCAATATTTAACTTCAATTAATTGACTTCAGATTGTTTGCCAGCAAAAACTAAAGTTATTCATATTCCCCAACTACGGCCATTTTAGGCACTGTGCATTTGTGGAGTAAGGAGAGCGGGAGGGAGTGTAAAGAGCGATAAGGTCAGATACAGTATGTAGGTGGGAGGGAAATGAGTGCTGGCTTTGTAATTGATTGTAATGGGACCTACAGACATAGCAATTCCCAGGCATTTTCTAAGCGATGCCACTAGAATGCTTAGAAAATGTCCCTGCATCGCTCCAGGTGTAGGGGTCCGGCGATTAATACCCAGCGTACTGGATAAATCTATAATAGCCGGTGTCAAGGCCAGTGTAGTCACGGAGAACACTGGCCCTGGCAGATCACTCAGCGGTGCATCGCTGTGCAGCGCTGTGTGCTAAGGTCATTCCCACTTTGTAATTTCTCACTTCATACATTTGTTACTCAGACAACTGCCCCCTTAACTGAATGCAAAGATATACAAGATCTGATTAAAAGACCATACACACTGGGCGATTCTGAGCTGATAGCAACTCATTTCGTCATTTGAGTCGCTCCTGTATTAAACCATCTGTATTACCAGCAGATGAGCGATGGGGTGGACAGCATTACATTGTGTCCTGCTATAGAAAGTCGGCCACCCTCTATAAAATCGTTGAAAGTTGAAACAGATGAAAATCGCTTAGTGAGTATGTACTGAGCGATTTTCCCCATACAAGCTAAGCAAAAACATCCAGTGTGTATGGACCTTAGGAGAGGCTACAGCTGAGGTCTTGTGACCACCTAATGAAAGGACATAAATTAGCCTGTGTTAAATAAACACTAAGCCAAATATACTCCATAAATTATACCTCATCTTCAAACAATGAAAACATATCCTTATGAATACAACACCGTTTATACAGTGGGGCGAATACAAAATTAGGAGTTAGTGAGTTTCAGGATATCAATAAGATTCCCATACATTCACTATAGTGCACAGGGCTCATAGGAGTTAATGCAGACTGTTGTGGACTTTTGATGAGAAATGAGAAGATCACTAGGGCTAATACACCCTTACCTCTGTTCTAAACTAGTCTATGTACAGAAAAACACTCTACTTGTAGGGTCTTCCTGATTGGTAGTACTCTAGGGAAATAAAGATTGTTTTGACTGTCAGTAATACCCCTCCCCCTGAATGCGAATATAATAAATTGATGTTTAATTGCAAAGCAGTGCAATTACCTTATCACCTAGTCACATAAACCTGGGCAGCTGAAGCATGAAGCATCATGTGTAAAATGGGAATTCAGGGCCAGTGTAAGGCTTCCCAGCACCCTAGTCAAAACTGCAACCTACCGCTGCAAATTCAACTTTTTTTAAAAGCCGATTCTGCGTTGGTGAAAACTGCCGGAAAACTGTCATAATTGCAGCCGTTTTTCACCAATCAGCAGACTTTCTGGTGGTCAGACAGATTGAATAGATCGAATATTAATTTGGCCAATTATCGTCAAAAACTTCAGACAATTTCCGACTATTACAAATATTGGCACTAATTGAATACCCCCCATAAAGTTTCATTTTCTTTTGTTTTTTTTTTATTGAAGGTGTCAAACATAGGGGGGTACTGTGTATAAGTAAATGTGATCTTTTCTAAGCCAATAAAAATGGCCTGTTACCGCCCTGCTATCCAATTATACGCCATTTATCATCTAAAAAAAGTCCTGCTATTGTGCATAGGATCCGGTTTCAATTCCCGATCCCACATGTTTACACTGCTTGTTGCTTATCACAGATTATGCTTTGCGTGCCTGGCGCATGAAGCATGATTATTATTTACCCGATAACTGCCCAGTATCGGAGCTAACTGGATAGCCTTAACCAAATTCATTAGCTGCGGGAAATTACCACAGCTAATTGGATACCGGCCTAAGAAACAATAAATAACAGGACCAGTATGTTAATCTTGGCTTACATTTCTAAACGGGTGCCGGACAGCCAACAGCCATTTACCCAAGTCGCGATCCCGACTGTTAAAATATCGTCGCATGGGTTCCCGACGGCCACCGGTATTCTCCCTCATGAAAATAAAATAGGTGGCAAGCGTAGCGAGCCACCGTGTCCGCAAGGGGCTTTGTTGCGCTTGCCACGCTGTCTGAGTCCGGCCAGTCGGGAGTAAGCACACTAAATCTGGGTACAAGGGCAGACTGGGAACTGACAGTGGCCCTGAAAAATGTTGTAGAATTGGCCGGACATAAGCAGCACCAGAGGTGTAACATGCTGTGTAGCCATGTCAGCAACACTGGATAGAAGAGTTACTGTACTGCAGAGATGGAATAACAGCATGGTGGGGCCACATGTCAGCAAGAAAAACAGGCATCTGATATATGCCACGCTTCCGGGAATCTTCCCTGGGGGCCCTATGGCCTATCCACCCCTGGCTGGGTACACACTACAAGATATATCTGCACATTAACTGATATGCAGATATATCTCTGGACGTATCGGGCAGTGTGTTCTCCATACACACTGCCCGATGCATTGTGACAGACGTCACAACTGGGTGCTGTCATTCACCACCGGCTCCTGGTGTCAGTGTATGGGCAGTGGCATCTAGAAAGAGGGGAGTAGTTACATTTTACCTGGGCCTGTTGGTGGGGGGGCAACTGACCGCTTCCCCCTCATTCGTCTGTCCGGCCGTTAGTACTCCCATCCGTTCAGAGAGAAGACTGTAAGCAGTCTCTTTTTCCAGCACAGCACATATATGCTGTGTACCGACTAGGGAGAGAATCAGTAGCAGTCAGTCGTCTGTCCCTGCGTGACCTGTGGGAGGTGGGGGGGAGTGAGAGCACCCCCACCACCCATCGTACTTGTCACCGGTGACCCTCCTCCCTGTGCAGAGCATGCATCCACTTTCACTGACGTAAGGGTTGGGAGTGACCACACCATCCCATATTGGTCATGCCCCCTCTCATTACTGGGGCCTGACAGGAATGTCGGCGCACCTGTGGTGTACGGGCAGTCAGTAGATCGCCCGTATATCTTTAGAATATTGATCATCAGCTATATTACACAGCCAATGCCATACGTCTGTGAATGACATATCCTTGGTACTCTTCAGCCGATGGTCCAGTGTTATATTGGCCGCTCACCTGAAAGGCTGACATATCGGTCAGTGTGTGTACCCAGCTGAACAGTCCAGGTTTTTAGGATATCCATAGCTGAGCACAGATGGTTTAATCAAATTGGTTGAAGTTTTAATTAAGTCACCTGTGCCCAAGCTTCATTATCTTTAAGGATCACATTTGGGAACCTCTGTACCAGTTATAAAATAAGCGGAGACGGGCAGGGTTTCCGATCCCTGACGCTGAGTGACTGACACGTGCGTGCGTGTGAGATGCTTGCGCATCCCAGTCAGATGGAGTCTGAAGCACTCCATATGTACATAGTTCACAGCTTCAATCAGCGCTTAGCAATATGAAGACTTAGGGCCTATTTACAGAGGATTGCCTGGGTGGACTCTTACTGCCCATGATCACATTCTAATATTTGATCCCATTGGTGGTATGTATCTTCCCACATATGCAGGGACTGGAGCTCAGAAAGGAGCCTGTCTCTGCGATGTGCTCAGCCGGGTTGTGACCCCGCCAACAGTTTTAACTCAGGGGTTTATTTATAAGTTGGGATGTTGCTATGGGCAACCCATAAGATTGTTATCTTCTAGAAGGTGCTAAATAAATAGGAATTAGATTCTAATTGGTTGCCCATCGCAACATCCCATCTTCAATAGAACTCCCATCTTAGTAAATAAACCCCTCAGTGCGAGGTTCACTTCTAACTGACTTCTAATGTTGCTTACCCCCAATATGTGGGACTCATGATTGGCTTATACTTCACATGCTAGACCAGTTTCCCAAACTGTGGGCCTAGGCACCCTGGGGTGTCTTGGGACACTTGCAGAGGTGCCTTGGATTGGTGGTCTAGGACAAATTCATAATAGTTTTGGGCAAAGCAATAGGCAAGACCAGAGTTGGTGTTCGCCAATCATGTTTTGGTTCCTCATTACATAATTGATCCTAAGGATAACATATAAACACAATTTACTTTATTTAATTTTTTTTTCTAAAATGATCAACGAGAAACTTTTGAGCTAGGGTTGCCGTGAAAAATATTCTGATACTCTAGGGCGCCGTGGTTCAAAAAATGTTTGGGAACCACTGTTCTAGACTGTGACATTCAACAGGCTTATCCTGGAAGGAAACTAGATGGTGATAAAGGAATCTGCATGCACACGTAAATACAGACATGAAAGCAAAAGCAACCTCAGACAGTAATCAAAGCCAGCTCTAATGGACCTAGATTAAAAGCCGGAACCTCATGACCACTAAAACAATAACAAAATGCAGACAAACGTCAAAAGAGATTGCAAAAAAATGTACATACCTCTTTTCATTTATAAATGACATCTAAAAGGTCATGTAAACCTAAACAGACTTGGATCGGATGCATTCACACTACTGGGGACCAGGGTCACTTCCAAGATAAACCCTGGCATCGAGCATGGTTGTGGACCTGGAACTCAGACCCATGTAGTTACCTTTCACACATAGAGCAAGAGAGGGGTATGCAGCGCTCTTTCAGTGATCAGACTAGTATGCTGTACAATGCATATTTATTTGAAAATAAAAATAAAGATAAAAAAGGACAATAAAAAACTCAATGACAATATTGTATCAATAAAAACAATGATATAGTATGAGACCTGCCAATATAAATTGTGGTATATAACCTGCTCTGGTAACTTGAAAGTCCCGGCACAAATGGAGAGTTGGAGTCCAAGGTGCTTTTTGTGCTGCTGGAGGTGTCCCGCGGTCCTTTAGTGGGATAGGATGTACTTGTAGGGATCCTCTCTAAAGTGCGGCTGTGCTTGTCTTGGAATAGTTGCTCCAATCTACAATAACCATATAATTTTGGAGGTGTCCCGGTCCATAAGGATTTGTTGGTAAAGGGGATCCTCTCTAAAGTGCGTCTGTGCTTTTTGGGAAAGAAAATTGAGTCCCAATTGGGAAGGATAAAGTGCAAGTCCAGATGAATAAGCAGGATAAATTGGCAGGTATGGAATGCTCCTGGGGAAACACCAACGCGTAGAGAGGATCCCCTTTACCAACAAATCCTTATGGACCGGGACACCTCCAAAATTATATGGTTATTGTAGATTGGAGCAACTATTCCAAGACAAGCACAGCCGCACTTTAGAGAGGATCCCTACAAGTACATCCTATCCCACTAAAGGACCGGGACACCTCCAGCAGCACAAAAAGCACCTTGGACTCCAACTCTCTCTCCATTTGTGCCGGGACTTTCAAGTTACCAGAGCAGGTTATATACCACAATTTATATTGGCAGGTCTCATACTATATCATTGTTTTTATTGATACAATATTGTCATTGAGTTTTTTATTGTCTTTTTTTATCTTTATTTTTATTTTCAAATAAATATGCATTGTACAGCATACTAGTGTGATCATTGAAAGAGCGCTGCATACCCCTCTCTTGCTCTATTTTCAAAAGGGATCTGACTAATCCCTACTGCAGCAGCTCACGTTGAGTGAACAGTCTTGATAAGCGCTCTATACAGTTTTACTGTACCTTTCACACATAGCCAAAATCTGTGATAAACAACAACAACAGTTTTTTGGCGTATGTATTAAAGGGGTATGAGTAATCTAAGAGTTAGTCATGTGACTGTTGTTCAAGCAGATGATCCAATGCTGCATCCTTCAGTGATGCAGCTGATCACAGAAGCCAGCGTTCGGGGGGCTCAGACCTGATCGCACGACTGTGAATTTGCAGGCCAGGTGATTATCGATAGACTGCGCATGTGTACGGATCGATTTATCGCATGTAATACTCCCAGAGAGCTAAAGGCGGGAGGCAAGAGAATAATAAAAAAAAAAACACATACAAAAGAATGGACAGCCACTGAGACCTCTCTCTCGGCCAATCAGCGGCAGCTCATTCTTTTGAATGTTTTTTTGGAATTCTGCTGCCGCCCACTGCAGAGTGGGGAGAGCACCACTTCTGCACATCGCTTCCCCGCTCGTGGATGGGATGCGATACATCTGCATATGATTTATCCAACAAGCAGCCCGTCCAACCCGTGCCAGACACATCCGATTTGGGCCAGGTCTCGGCCCAATCCATCAAAACCGGGCCGAAATCGGACAAGTATACGCTTTATCACTTATCCAGCACAGTCTACTACAACATAGCTAAAAGCTGACAGTCTCTCCCTTCTCTCTTAAAGCTTTGATACCCTTCCCAGAAATGAGAATAAATAGGTGAAAGTAAAAGTATAAATGCATGATTTTTGTTGAAATGTAGAGCAGACACTTTTCCATTGGGCAGACATGACCTTGGCATTTGCATCTTCAAAAAGTAATGTGGTTTTCTTGTGGACAATCAGAATGTTGACAAGGACTCTGAGGACTCTGAGAGGCAGGCGCTGAGATATCAGCAAGTGTGAAATGCTACTGAAAGCATTTTACGCCTGCCGCAAGTACAGCTGCAAACATGATGAATTACTGCCAGCCTGAGTAACATGCCTTTCAGTAGCATTTCACATTTGCTGACATCCCAGAGTCTTCTGGGGGCAAATATGCTGGGGTAATTCAATTGTTTATCACCCCTGATCTCCCTTCTAAAGTAACTGGAGATCACAGGGCTATTACTCAGTTGATGTTTTTATTATGTATCAGATGGACCAATGCAGTTATACACCTTCTATTAAAGATGGGATGTTGCCTACAGCAACCAATCAGATTCTATCTATTAGGTTGTGGCCACACATAGCGGCGCAGTGGGTTCTGTTCAGTGGGACTCGCTGAGCCACAAGGAGCCCGAACACAGGCTCCTATGCGGCTGGCCACACATTAGCGGTGCGGCCGTAGTTGTCGGATCCTACTACAGCATGCTGCGATAGGACCTAATGACATGACGACAGCATTTCAATGACAACACATACATTTAAATGTATGTGTTCACACAGTGCGGCACCTTACACATGAAAGGGGTGATTCAGGTTGGTTTGCAAAAGCAAACTCCTTCTTTAATGGACAAAACCATGTGCACTGCAGGGGGTGCCGGATAACTGCCTGACAGTCGGGATTCCAGCGGTCAGTACTCCGACATCGGAATCCAGACTGTTTAAATCAGGCATGTCCAACGTTGGCCCTCCAGATGTTTTGAAACTACACATCCCAACATGCTTTGCCACAGTGTTGCTATTAGAGAATGCTAAAACTATTGCAAAGCATGCTGGGATGTGTAGTTTCAAAACATCTGGAGGGCCAACGTTGGACATGCCTGGTTTAAATGGTTGGCATGTGCACCGTCAAAGTGTTTAGGTGTTGACCTAAGCCCTGTCGACCTTCAGTGGTCGGCCCCATGCATTTTGACCTAAACATCGTCGACCTAATGACTTATCCAATACAATGTGATGTGGAGCGGTTAAGCAACCTGTTACCACATGGAGTAGGATTGAATAGAGGCAGTATGGATGGTGTAATGGTTAGCACTACTGCCTCACAGCACTGAGGTCATGGGTTTGATTCCCACCATGGCCCTAACTGTGTGGAGTTTGTATATTCTCCCTGTGTTTGCGTGGGTTTCCTCCGTGTACTCCGATTTCCTCCACAATCCAAAAATATACTGGTAGGTTAATTGGCTTCCAACAAAATTAACCCAAGAGTGATTGTGTGTGAGGTGTGGTATGGCGCTCTGACAGGGGAGATCCTGACATCAGAATCCCGACTGTCGGTGCTCCGACAGGGGGGCGAGCACAAAGAAGCCCCTTGCGGGCTTGCCACAGGTCCTCGTGGTCACGCTGCAGGCTCGGTGGCTCGCTACAGGTTCTATTCTCCCTCTATGGGGGTCGTGGACCCCCACAAGGAAGAATAGACCCCGGGATTCCGACATCGGGATACTGACTGTCGGGATCCCCCCGTCGGAGTGTCATCAGGGACCCATGTGTGTGTGCGTGTACATGTCCTAGTGAAAATAGATTGTAAGCTCCACTTGGGCAGGGACTGTTATGAATGTCAAATATTCTCTACACAGCGCTGTGGAATATGTGTGCGCTATATAAGAAGCTGTTATAAATAATAACTCCTAGTGTTGCTACAGGTGTATGGTTTAAAAATGCAGATTAGAAGATTAAAAAGTAAATTCATATAATGCATGCAATGTGATGCGGCTTATAAGCATTTATACTCACACCTTAACAGTTTAATAGTCAGGGTGTACATGGCCTAAACGCTGATGTTAGCTTTATATCCATTTCTGTCCCATCTCTATAAGCCATATTTCCTGTCCATAAATAGTCTGTCACTCCACTCTTTGTTTCATTAATACAGCCTATGCCCTTTCTCACAGACCCCCGTGCTCCCAGTGTTCCCTATTTAACATGCTGTTCATTCCTCATCAGAAAAACACACAAGAGCTTCATGCTAATGAGAGGGACCCAGTCTTCACCAACACTGTACTTTATATATAGCGCTCTATATATATATATATATATATATATATATATATATATATATATATATAGTGTGTGTACCAGCTTCTATTTCTAGCTACAATCTGTGCTAAGAAAGTGACTTATTAGTGGCATAGTAGATTGGAGAGTCAGATTCTTTTACCACTGTCATTTTTCTAAACAAAACAAACTGTGCGTCATATTTCCTAGTATTGTAACTCCGCTGCTATGTTACCTCCAATGTTATATTGCCTCTTCCTATTGCAATAACATGTAGTTCCAAACTGTTGTCACTAAGTTTTACTTCTATCTGGGATGGCCCATTCATCTGTTGTGATAACATGTCAGTCCTCCTCAGCATCCATGGACATGAAAGTGCAGCAACAGGTCCCAGGACAGTGCCAGGCAGGAGGTGTTGGGTAATCTCCCAGCCAGCAGAGAAGAACAAAAATACTGCCAAGTGTCTACAGCTAAACTTTTACTACCTAACCCACAACGTGGAAACCTCCTCCCCCACTTCAGTGCACACAGGCCAGGCTTACCTCTCTGGCATCCTGCACTGTGGATCAGGGGGGCACTGTGGATCAGAGGACCAGTATCCTGACTGATATGATAGCAGGACAGTCTTGCATGCAGTGTATAAAGTTGTAGTTTCATGTGTAGCTTGGTGAGCTGGGGGGAACACGGTGTGTGCACAAAGGTGTATAGTGTATATACACACACACACACACACACACACACACAAAACTTAGGGTGCAGTTCATTGCCAGCCTGGATAACAGCACATCAAATAGAACAATCCTAAAGTTAGTATGACACCCTGCAGGAGACAGCATTACAGAGGTTAATTAAAAGTCAACAAAGAAGTTTAGAACATCCTACCCTTTCTTTCCTCTTTATAGCCTGTTGCTCCATTGTTTCTCATACAGTGGTCCCAGGGGTGAGTAAAAAGCCCATGGTAATGTGCTGCAGGTCAGGGCTGGTAATGTGCTGCAGGCAGGGCTGGTGGTGGGCGCACAGGGGGCTCTTGCAGCTCTCTAGCACACTTCCCCACACAGCATTTCCCAGGAAAACTTCGCCATATTTTCACATCCTTTTCTCGTAGCCAAGTCTCCCCCCATATCCAAGGAGCAGGAGGAGGCGGAGCCAAGGTGGACACAGGCTCAGCTTTCCCCAGTGCGAAGTCAAACAATGAGCTCAGCCCTGCTGGAGTTCGGTTACGCTCTGCATTCAGCAATGGAACCACGGCAACAGCAGGAGCTGCACCATCGGCACTGCCGCTCACTGGAGTAACGGTCCCGGCTTGCATCATCACACTATCCATATAAGGCTGTTTCATTTAGTTACTTATTTCTTTATTTAGATATTTATTTTTTTACTACTTATTTATTCTTTACAAAGTTTTGCTCACACGTGATCAATTCCAAAATATTGAACCTAATTACAACTTGTTTTGCATAACACAATGATTACGATTTGTTACTTGGATACTGTGCAGTGTTATGTTTTATGATGAAAGTGTGAGCATAGATGGAAGAATCCTTTATTAAATAAATGAACAGGTTGATCGGTCGACAGTGTCTAGGTGTACGGTCAATAGCTCGATGCATAAAAAAGGTTGACATGTGAATGGTCGACACATAAAAAGATTGACACAAGTTTTTCCAGTTTTTATTTTTATTTTAACTGACTTACTGATTAAACCAAGTGTGCATGTGGTAGGGAATATAGATTGTAAGCTCCACTGTTCAAATATTCTCTGTAACGTGCCGTGGAATATGTGTGCGCTATATAAATAACTGGTAATAAATAAATATTAAGCAGGCATAGAGTGTCTCTCACAGTCTCGAAAAACACTTTTTATGCAGTACCCAGCGCTGAACAATTAATTGCAGCTGGTCTCTTGTAAAGGGTTAACGCCAAAACCCGAATACAAAATGCAGTCAAAAAGAAATTAAACAAGTGACCAGCGCTGTAGCAGATACCCAATGGAGGTTATCTTCAGTGTGGTGTCTTTTTATTCTCTGCAACTAATTCTTCCTAGTGTTAAGTGTTTAGTTAGAATGTAGCAAACAGAATATAGCCAGACACAGGTCTAATATGATTGGCCAGCTGAGAACCACGTGATGAAGCAGGTGTGTGTTAAAAGCAACTCCCTGTGAACATGGCGGCACATCTTGAAAAAGGATATATTGAAATATCCGAAACGTGTTGATTGAGCCGCTTACCCCATACAGCAGGAGCAGTGGGACGGATCTGAGCGGCGCCACACGGACCTCCGGACCTCCGACACTTGGTGTTGTCTGCAGCACACCTTATAGTGAGGAAGAAGCTGCCGGTAACCCGCCCACCTGCACCGCTACATTTTTGGAACTTTTATTATTGTACACCTTTGTCTGTCTCTGTTGGATCTATGGATCAAGTGTAAGAATAAAACCCTGTTACCTGTTCCTGGACGTCCACGGTGGTCTGACTAACAAAGAAACCCTTGATGTGCATGCGAGATTGAATTCCCATGTAAGTTGATTTCATGTCGGTATTTCTGCATGTCGATATTTCTGCAAGTGTGAAGGTTGTCTAAAGAAACTGTTACGGGCACGCCTGAGTTGAAACTAATTGTAAGTCCACTTCCTTATAACACCAGGAAGAATTAGTTGCAGAGAATAAAAATACACCACACTGAAGATAACCTCCATTGGGTATCTGCTACAGCGCTGGTCACTTGTTTAATTTCTTTTTGACTACTTTTTATGCAGTGCTTGATGGGGGTTCCCTAAGAGACAGAAGGGCCTGGAGTAATGTACACCCCCCCCCCCCCCCCCCCCTCCCAATCGGGATACGGCCTTTGGGTCTACTGTATGTTGGTCAACAAGCATTGGGTTGACACCGTTAGGCCAACATGGGGATAGGTCGACATGAGTCATGTCGACACAGGCATTATGTCGGCAGTCAAAAGGTCGACATGTGGTTTTTCCCTTTTTTTTAGACGACATGTGCCTACAGGCGGTATTTCATGCCCTACCATCCACTAGGGCGTGGTTGCGTCACAGGAGGTTTCTATCCTCCCTGAGCTCGCCTTAGGACACCAGCCTTACGGTTTGACAGGTGTACCGCAGGTGTATAAAATGGTGTGCCAAGCGCAGCAAGGCACCGTGTCGAAGCATAGCGAGGGGATGCGGTGCACTGGAAACTGTGTCCATGTCAACTGTGTCGACATTCAAGCAAAAAAACTGTGAAAAACCCCATGTTGACCTTTTGCCTGTCGACCTAGACACTGTCGAACTAATGCTTGTGTTGACATGTCGACCTAAACACATGTCGACCTTGTCCCATGTCGACCTAGAACCATGTTGACCGAATGGAGTCGACCTAATGCTTGTCAACGAACATGCTGTAGACCAAACGACCCCAGCCCCCCAATCTGGCTCTGCTCATGATCCATCACTGAGGCTGGATTCTAGTTAAGTATTTTACAGAGACTCATTAATGGGGCTCTGACTAGTAGCAATATAATACAAATACTGTCACTACGCTCTGTTACTGTGCCTCTGCAAAACGTTACCAGAGGATCACTGTGCGACCACCGTCATAATGTCACATGGACCCGCCCCACACTCCCATAATCACACATTACCTCAGACGCTGTCAAAATGAATTTCTCATGTCAGTTGGACATCTATCAATGGGGTCGACTCAATTCTAACCACTGTGAATAGCGCGGGGAGGTTACTCCTGGAGCTATTCTATTCATCGTGCTGCTGTCAAAAGGTCGACATGGGTTTTTCAGTTTTTTTGGGGTCCCGAGTGTGCACCGCGTCACGCCCTAGTAGATGAAATACCACCTGTCTACACATGCAGTATCGGCTCAAAAAAACGAAAAATCCCATGTTGACCTATTGACTGTCGACCTAATGCTGGTGTTGACCTAATAACCCTGTCTACCCAAAGCCATTTTGACCTTTTGAGTGTATCGACCTAAGGCCAGTCAACCTAATGAATGTCGACCTTCCTGGGGTCGACCTAGTGAGCGTATACCATTTGAGGTAGGGCACAAAACAGTAATGCCACCGTAGTATTGTCGGATTTCTGCTTGTACCCCAGGCGCGGCGCCGGCAGAAGTCCACTGGTCAGACTTAGCAGCGCACTGATTAGTATAGCTGTGGGAGCTCCCTCCCCGCACTCTATTGAATCTCTGTTAGTATAATGTGATCCACATCTATATGATTCTATGCTTCTATGATTAGTTTTTATTAGGAAACATGTTGTAAAATAAAGGCATCTCTGCTGCTGCATAATGTGTAAGGATACACAAGCAAATTCATTTGATGTGCTTCCCTGTCAGTGTAGTATGATGGGCGCCTTTACTGGTATTATATATAGCTCATCAGCAGCTGGAATCATATATAGCGTTTGTTCTTTTTTTTTTTTTGCCAGGGGCCAATATGTTTTATTTATTGTCTAGGGCCCATGAGATCTAAATCCATCTCTGGTCCCCTCCAGTTACTACAAATACTGTACAGATACACAAACATGTTACCTGCAAGTCCAGTGACCACAGGAGTGAGCTAGACACATGGTATACGGTCCTAAGGTCGACGCGATTATGGTCTACATGCTTTGGGTCGACCACTGAATATAGACTGGCCTAAGGTTGACAGGGTCATATGGTCGACGTGGGTTTTTTAGGTTTCTTTTCGGCTGACATGTGCGGTATTTCATGCTCTATTATCCACGGAGAATATTATAGTGTGCTGAGCGTAGCGATGCACCGAGTCCCAAGCATGGTGACCGCAGCGAGCCGTGAGAGGGGGAGCGGTGCACTTTTTCGGTGTCCATGTCGACATTCGGGCCAAAAGAACATGTCTTTTGACTGTCGACCTTCCCAATGTCAACCTAATGCTTGTGTTGACCTTTTGACCCTGTCGACCTTAGGCATATTGACCTTTTTCATATGTCGACCTAAGGCCAGTCGACCTTCAGTGTATGTTGACCTTAATAGTGTTGACCCAACAACCCACACCCAGACACACGGTAGAAGGGACAGACCCGGAAACTATATAAGGTTCAGGGGGTGCAGCAGCTATGAGGCCAGCACACAATCCCCTGCACACTTTTTTTAAAATTAGTAATGCCACTCGAGTTCTGTATGGCCTTTTACTCAATGGGAGGGAGTGGGAGGCGGAGTGACAGCAGCAGGCGTTAACTCGGCCCACTTTACCATTCCCAATCAGAGTCCACGTGGATGGTAAAGTATTGAAAAGTAAAAAAAAAAATCATCGAATAATTAACCAAAAACTCAGGTCGACCTTTTCCATGTAAACCTTTTGCCCCCCCCCTATTGGCTGTAATCCTAGAAATCCTCTATCGGCCATGTGAATACCACTACAAACCGTGTGCACAGCAACGCAGGAATCAAGGGCGTAACTACCATAGGTGCACATCCGCAAATTGTGAATAAATATCCGTATGCATACAAGTCGCAATGTAGTCACAATTTGATTGACAGGAAGCCAGCGTTTAGGGGCAGAAACATGGCATTGTTTGATTGTTTGGGAGGGGCTCTGATGTCAGAGATGACCACTTCAAGCCTGGTTCTTGCAGATTAATTGAAATCTAGACTGACGCATGTGGAAAAAATGTTAAATGGTTCGGTATTTGCAAAAAGATCGCTATTTTTCTGTCTGGGTGGCGACTTTTTGATCTCAGGCAACTGCTTATTCTCTAACTAGCAATCCATGCTTAATTAGGCCTTTGGTATAAAGGGGGGGATTCAGGTTAGTTTGCAAAAGCAAACTTCTTTAATGGACAAAACCATGTGCATTGCAGGTGGGGCTGATGTAACATGTGCAGAGAGAGTTACATTTGGGTTAGTTACATTGGGGGTTATTGTAGTCTATTCTTTCTGACAAAATCCTTCTTAGATGGACAAAACCATGTGCACTGCAGGTGGGGCAGATGTAACTTGTGCAGAGACAATTAGATTTGGGTGGGGTTTTTCTTCAAAGTGAGATCTATATTGAAGTGTAAAATCATGCAGTCAGTATTTTCCCTGCACAGAAACAAAATAACTCACCCAAATCTAATTCTATCTGCACATGTTACATCTGCCCCCCTGCAGTGCACATGGTTTTGTCCATCTAAGAAGGATTTTGTCAGAAAGAATGAACTAGAATAAACCCCATTGTTTCTGTGCAGAGAAAATCCTGACTGCTTTATTTTTACATCGCGATTTCAGTTTGATCACACCCCACCTAAATCTAAAGGTCCATACACGCTGGGCATTTTTACCCAGCGTGTATAGCAGGCATTCCCAACCACGGTCCTCAAAGCACACTAACAGTACAGGTTTTAGTGATATCCAGGCTTGAGCACAGGTGACTTAATTAGTATCTGAGGAATTCTGATTAAACCATTTGTGCTGAAGCCTGGATATCACTGAAACCTGCACTGTTGGTGTGCCTTGAGGACCGTGGTTGGGAATTCCTGGTGTATAGTGAGAGATGATGGGGAAATCGCTGGGATGAAAAACATTCAGTGCGTACACACTGAGCGTTTTTCAACCATTATGGCGATTTTCCCGACGGTGGATGACTTTCCATAGCATGAAATTCCACCACTCACCTGCTGGTAATACCAGCAGATGAGCGGCCGGGCCAGCAATGATTTGGGAGCGTGCACCAGCACTCATTGCTGCATCATACACACTGAGCTGAAAGCACACACTTTCCTTTTGCAAACCAACCTGAATTAGTCCTAATATTTCCCACCAATGTATATATATAGTGTATGTTTGGCCTGGCTGATGCATGCGGAAATGGAACCCTAGCTGACTGGCTGTGTTGTGAGTCTATTTCATATCTTCTTTAAATAATTCCTCTCAGAGAGATGCCAGGATAGGAAATTCTGATGGGTTTATATTTGCATAGAGGCGGGGCTAAAATGACACGATAAGCGTAGAATCATGTCATTTGGCCCCACCCCCTCAGCAGTGACCATGGTTTCACTCTATCTCCCCACTGTGAATGCAGAATGCGGGAGGGGTTCCCACACTTTCATGGGTGTGGGGTACAAACTGAAAAAACAGGTGTCTCCTGCTGCACACAGTAGAGTAAGCAAGGTTATTGTTGCTGCTCAATAATGGCTGGAATATTTGCATTAAACTGATAAGCTAAGTAAAAACATTGGGCCTAATTCAAACCTGATGGCATGGCAGCGAATTTGCAGCGATCAGGTAGACAATATAGTGAAATCCTGCCTTGCGAATTAATGTGTACACTGTACACTGCTATGTGTACAGATAGCAAATACTTCACAGCCGAGCAAAAATGTCCAAAATCATTTATTAAACACTCACATCGATTGCTCTTTCCACTGGACATCACTGATCATACGCGCCAATAAGCCGTGGACTTTTTCAGCAGCTGCGATGAAATCAGCCTAATTGAGGTCGGATATGATGTCACAAACCCCTAAAACGCTTGGCACGCCTGCGTTTTTCTTGGCACTCAGATAACGGCTTGTCACCACCCACAGACACCAGCTTCCTGTCAATCACCTTGCCAACGGCTAGCGAATGATAAATATAGCAGGACTTCATCGCTGGAAGGCGTCATCACGCACATTGCGGCCCATATGCATTTGCAGTCTATTAATAATCGGCTGCTGTCCGAATTCACAGAGCAGCAATCAAAATTCGGACCATTATTGATCGAATTAGAAGGAAAGAAAAGTTCATTAGTCACCAAGAAAAGGCTAAATAAAAAAGTAAAGAAAAATTACCATAAGCAAGAATTGTGGACAAGGTTGTGATAATAGATATGTAAAAGCTTGTAACACAAGTGGCCAAAGGTCCAGTTCACTATGTTAATAATGGTACAATATCATGGATTAGTACTTTGTGAGGTCTCCCACTAGGATCCACCCTTTATTTGCTTGATTGTCTGACTAATTCTGCTGCAGTCGTGCTGAACACAATGTATACTGAGGGCTAATCCGGCAGGACTGGAAAAAAGTTATTGTAAACTAATGCAATCCAAATGTTGGCTCTTTGGCACGCATTCATTTGTATTCATGTCACATGTTTCAACTCTGGCCCTTATATTCTCTGTGCCGAGGTGGCCTGGACGCAGAGCCGCCGAGAGGCAGGGGGGGCGGGTACATTTTACCTGGGCCCGGGCCTGCCAGGGGGGCCCGGGTCCAGACACACACTTTAAAAAAAAAAAATTGTTGGGGCTGCGGGAGGACTAGTGTCCGCTCGCCCGACCACCCGCCCATGTGTCCGGCCACCCGCTTGTCATCTGCGGCTGCCCCTGCCTTCCCCTTCCCCTGCATATAGTGCACAGTCACACAGAGTGAGAGACAGACGCTAGAAGTCATAGTTCACCTCTAGCGTCTGACAGGAAGCACAGCTCTGCACTTCCTGGTAATGCTGCCGGGCTGTGCTCCCTGTCAGACGCTGGAAGTGAAAAATGACTTCTAGCGTCTTATCAGCAGAAGCAGGGGAGAGTGAGACTGACAGCCAGGGCTCTGCACTGCGGGGCTGGCCCCGCCCACCACACTCGGAGCAGCAGCAGCAGCCCGGCTCCGTGTGTCAGGGACAAGCCCTGCTCCTGCCTCTTCCTGCTCCTATATGTCTGCCTTTAGCTGCCTGCTCCACTACACTGCCGGGTCCCTGCACCACAGAAGGGAGAACACAGCCAGGTGAGAGCTATATCTCCTGGGGCAGTGGGGGCTGCAGAAAATGTGTATGTATGTGGGGTGGGGTGAGAGGAGTTGGCTGGGTGTAATTTAAAACAGAGGTTTTAATGGCTTTAATATGATTTTTTTTTTTTTTTTGGTGGGGGGGGGGGGATGTGTATAATGTAATACTGTATAATGGTGTGTGTGTGTGTAATGTAACAGCAGTGTGTGTGTACTGGCTGTAAGATGGCATGCTGTGTATAATTTAATATAATGGTGTGTGTGTGTGTGTGTAATGTAACAGCAGTGTGTGTGTGTGTACTGGTTGTAATATGGAGTACTGTGTATAATTTAATATTATGTGTGTTATGTAGCAGTGTGTGTATGGGGGAGCTGTGCGTAATGCAGGGCTCGACAAACCCCGGGGCCAGGTCGCCATGGGGACCAGAACCTGCGGGTGACCAGATTTGCCAGGTATCAGATCACACTGGGCAGAGTGGTGGTTTCTGTCAATGCAACAGCCGGGCAGAGTGGGGGACAATCCCCCTGGCTCCGGCTATGTCAGATCAAGTCCGCAGTGTGGAGATGGCTTGCGACCAATCGGAGCTCGCACTTCGGGAGCCAAGCAGGAGCAACAGTGGTGGCTCCTGATTGGCTGTCAGACCACACGCTCCAATTGGCCCTAAAGCCACCTTGAGTTTTGAAATAGCCACGCCGTGGACCTTATCTGATACAGCCGGAGCCAGGTGGATTGTCCCCCACAGCGTTTGTCATTACCGCACATTGTAGCGGTGGGGAGGGAGAGAGAGAGAAGAGGAGGAGGGGTAATCCCTTATGGCAAATCGCATGTTACCCCTGGCAAAGAGTATGCAACCCCTGGCATCAAGTAAGTGGTATAATATGTAATGGGTGTGTAGCATGTATAATAGGCATTGCAGTTCCCACATTTTCATCCTGGCTCCTACATTTTTAAACATTTGCCAAGCCCTGGTGTAATATAATAGCATGTATGTACTGGGTGTAATGTGGGGGAATGTGTGTAATGTAATATAGTGGTGTGTACTGACTGCAATATGAGGGTAGGGTTGTGGGGTAGATGTGTGTAATGTAATATAGTGGTGTGTTCTGACTGCAATATGAGGGGAGGGTTATGGGAAAGATGTGTGTGTAATTCACGTACTTATATATGTATAGGCAGCAAAAGAGGCAGAAGTTTTCTTTCACATGTTTAGTGCAGTGTTACAGGAAGCAACATCCGTAACTGAATCAGGCCCAAAGTGTTCCAGAGTTTTCTTCTGCCACTGCAGGAAAACCCCATAGTGGCCATAGGTGCGCCCATAGGTGAAGTTAGACACGCCCTCTGGGAGGAGCATGACACACCCTCTCAGTGACACATTGCGTTCTTTTAGCAGCTCAAATCTCCCTGAAATTAGTTTTCAAAAGTAGGCAAGTATGATTAACCCCTTGGCAACAAGCTAGAACCACTGGCAATGGAAAATAACCCCCCTTGGCAACGAGCATTTACCCCTGGCAAAAAATAACCCCTTGGCAACATCCAATAACCCCTGGCAACGCATATTAACCCCTTGGCAACGAGCAAGAACCCCTGGCAACAGACATTAACCCCCCCTTGGCAATGAGCAAGAACCCTTGGCAACAGACATTAACTCCTCTTGACAACAAGCAATAACCCCTGGCAATGCATATTAACCCCTCGGTAACCGACATTAGCCACCTTAGCAACGGACATTAACCCCCTTGGCAATGGACATTAACCCCCTTGGCAACAAGCAGGTAATTTATCATTTATTAGAAGCCTTACTGTGGGGGGGCAACGTGGTGTGGCATAGTCAGTGTGTATCGATTTTTGTGTGACATCCCATTTTTTGGGGACGGTCCTGCGGGAATTAAACACGGCATGCTTTTAATAAGGCGGGGAGGCTGAGGGCATGGCCAGCAGTTCACACAGTACTGGCCATGCCCTCACAGCGACAAAACGGCGCCCAAAATTTTTTGGCGTGTGCCTGCGGCACGCACATATATTCTATTGTCCGCTGCCAAAGTTGGGAGGTATGCACCTCTTTTCTGTAGCTCGCCACTCCAGGGGGGGCCCTGTGACGCTGTTGTACCGGGGCCCAGGATTTCTCTTGGCAGCCCTGCCTGGACGAGAGATGAGCACCAGCTTTTCAAAGGAGAGACAATATATGGCTAGTCAAGATGTGTACTGCCCAGAACAAAATGAGCCTCAGGAGGCTACATATTAGTAATCACAGCAGTGGGGTGGATTATAACAGTTTGTTTAGCAAAGGACCTATACAAATCTGCTGCCACAAATGCAGGCTCTATTTAATCTTTAGCACATATTTTCTGTCTTGTATGTTGTTCGTGGATTGCGGAAGTTGAATCATTGCCACCCCCACCCCCACCCCCCCCCCCATTTTGTTATACAGGAAGTGCCACTGAAAATGCAGCTAGAAGGATGGTATTCCGGTATGCTTGTACCAACTGTCCGGCAGGGGCAGTAGCGCACGCAGGGGGGGTTTCTGAGTACCCAGAAACCCCCCCCCAGGAGTCTAAGGCCCAAAGACTGAAAGCTGAGGGTCCCCTCTTTCCATAGGTACAAGAATTTTTAAAACCGGCCCTTGGGAACCGGAGATATCTGAATTCAAAGCAGTGGTCCCCATCCAAGCCTGTTAATTGCTTTTCCCAGTCAGATATTTCAGGTTTTGTCTGACTTAGAGTTTTTCTGAGGGTATATTCCAAAAGCTGGGAATCTCCTCCTTTGATGGACACTAGTAGCTTGTCTCTACTTTCCCAGAACCAGAGATATCAGTCTTCCAACAGCTGGTTACTGCTCCAGCTCTGCTCACCTGGTATGTAGTTTTATATTCTCATTGGCAGATTGCACTGCTTCCTGAACTCTGATCCCCTAGTCCCCAGTACCATTTGGTAGGTGGGATTCTCTAGTTTTTAATTCCATTAAAATCTTAGAAATCTATTTATGAGAACTGGAGATATCTGCAGTCAAGCAAGCTGTTCTCCCACCAGATAATTATGAATAATAAGCCCACTCCACTATACACCCCTCCTCTGCATATTAAACATCCTCTACCACCCTGGAAGTTAGCCCAATGCCCCCTTCTCCCACCCCATCTCCCACCATCTGTGCAGTAAAGGGGTAATTAGTGGAAATTACTGATCCAGGCCCTACATGCTGAGCGGTTGATATAATACCCCGTACCACCCGGGGGACATCAAAGCTTCCCCCACCCCTACCGCTGGAGGATCGGTAGGTGCCCCAATACATTGCTATGCCCAGGGGTCTACTCTGCTGTTGACACCCCTGTATGTATGTATGTATGTGTATATATATATATATATTATTATGATTATTTTTATACATTTGGTCTATCTATAACTGACCCGGCATATACTCGGTCACCTAAGTGTCCATCTCCCTTCTTTGCTCCGCCCCTCTGAAAACCCCCTTCTGAAAATCCTGCGTTTGCCACTGAGGGGCCCCCCTGTCACCCAGTGAACCAACTGTCTGGCAGGGTCCCCCTGTCAACCAGTGAATAGACGCTGTGTGCATGTGCAGCTTACAGAGCTGCTAGCCATGCCCCCACAGCATCGGAAAACGGGGGAGTGGCCTCGCAAAATGATACAATTTATAGGCCACGCCCCCTTACCACAAGGCTATGCACCCTGGATGCATTAAATGTTGGGAGGTATGTATGCTAACCAGACACATATCTGCAGCTCTTCAGAGTCCTGTGGTGATTTGCATACAGAACATTTTACATGGTAAGAGCAGTCTGGCTGTGATGGCACAAGGCCTCCGACACATACAGTAGATCCGCAGTTTTTGACAATGTCATCGCTAACGCATAGCTCAAGATCAAGAAGGAATAGTGCGTTTATTGCTGTGCTCAGCTCTCAGATAAATCAAAGAAAAGGTATAGACCTTTGACATGGGGAAGGGGAAACACACTAATAAAAATGTTTAATGATATTACCAGTGAAATTTTTTTTATAATAGACACGCTTTTAACATAGTCATATGTTGCTAGGAAATAAATGTGATTTTGCTGCATTACTAAGTGAACTCCCCAGGGACAGGATTGTATGTGGGATTTATGGTGCCTATACACATGTGCGGTCAGATGCAATGCGACATCGCAGTGCGATTTCCCATTGCATCCAATTGCATCTTAAGTGCTTTTTTCAGCACCCGATGTCGCCTGCCACCTGCGGGTGCTTGAAGAGGGCTGGCTGTCATCGGTGTAGCAGAGTGGGTGGCGGGAGGGCTGGTGGACAGCGGTAGTCAGTGGCGGGTGGCAGAATTTTAAAAAACATTTCAAAACACTGGGCAGCCAGGCTGTGAGAGCTTGTCACTCTGTGGTGAATTAGATATGCAGCGCCTTGGTAAGGGAAGATGGCGGGCAGCTGACATCCGGTGATGTCAGCTGCCCACCCTGGCACCCTTGTCACGTGAGAATCAACATGGGAACACCCAGCGTTTTCATGGGGATGCACAATCTGTGGCCACACCGCCCCGCCTGCACTGATCCATGCGAACAGGCCACCGACTATACTAGTCGCCGCATCAGCTTGCATCGATGGGCTACACATGCGCATAAACGTATATGGTCAAGTGCAGCACATCAACATCTTTCACCGTTAGGAATTCGCAACATTGAGTATAGCTCAGAATGACCACCGCTATGCGAATTGCAGCCTTTCCCAACAATTGACACTTACATCAAGGCCTGATTCTGGTTTCATCTGTCCCCGGTGTATTCACAACAGGAACCAATGTTTGAATCCTGCTAATGTGTATACTCTTATATGCACATGTGCAGGGCTGCTGTGCACAGTCTCCAAGCTCCGAGGCATTCACACGGGGGGGTCGGGCAGGGGGCTATAGCATGGCGGATGCCCAAAACTTCCTGGACGTGCCCACAAAAACAGTAGGTGCGCTGTTTTGTAACCTAGTTAGATAGCTCATTACGCCCAAAGTGTAAAGTCATGTCACGATATCTCCTCCAGTGCAATGTCAGTACTTATACAATGAGAATTGCGATGATGGGCAGCAGGATGTATCGCTGCTGCTTGGTACATCATTCCCAGTCTAGGTTTTTACCTATGGTCTGCAGGGCTGCCCTGCAGCCCACATTCCCGATTGAAGGACTTTCGTCGGGCTCTGTGGCATACTCTCCTACACACAATAAGACTCTGCTCCAGTCTCAAAACCTACAAGCGCTCCCTGAAAACTCACCCTCTTCAGGCAAGCTTACCAAATTCCAGAACCAGCCACATAACATACCGTTCCTATCCAACCACATCCACGCTGTACAGTTCACACATATCCACTCTTTTTCACATTTTCCACCCTCCTGACCCCTGGCCAAACTGCTGGGTCACCGTATCTTACAGCAAACCAGGAACCTTTGCATTCTGGTGGAATTAATGCCTATGGGGGAGATTCTCTAAACAAGGAATGCGGTAAAAACCCCGTTATCGGGGTTTTTACCGCATTTTGGGATGCTGTAAGCATCTCCCGCCGGGTTAACGCGGCGGGGGGCATCGCCAGAAAAATCTGGCGATGCCCCATAGAAGCCAATGGGCTTCTACCGCATCCCTCCGCCGCCCCGCGCCGACCCCCCGCCACCCCGCATCGCCCCCTCCCCCCTCACCTGTGTCCGGGCAGCACAGCGCAGTGCTGCCCGGACCTGTGACCTCCTCCCTGCACTGATCCTCTTCCTGGTGCAGGGAGGAGGAGAGCCCGGCGCAGCAGCAGCAGCGCCGGGTGTGTGAGGGAGGGGGGAGCCGCCGGGACCTGCTGGGACCCGGCGACTCCCACCGCAAAGGACAGCTCTTAACGCAAGAGCTGTCCTTTGCCTTAATTATTGCATATGTTACAACATATGCGATAATTAAGTATGCGATGGGCGGCGAAGGGGGGCGGAGATTCTTAGAGAATCTCCCCCAATTTCCCTATAGATTATAAGCATGCGAGCAGGGCCCTCATACCTTTGACTCTGTAAATACCCAGTTTGTTTTATCATTGTCTCCTATTGTAAAGCGCAATGGAATATGCTGCGCTATATAAGAATCTGTTAATAAATAAATAAAACCAGCCACTGTGTGACGCCAGATGCAGTCTGTGATACTACACTGGCTTCACTGTGACTGGCAGTGACCTCCTATTTTCCGACTTGCCAGTCACCCAAGGCAGTCTCATTGGGAGGTGTTCTCTCCCTCTGGGATGCCTCGATGGGTTGCTGTGGGGCAGCCCATAAAAACGGGTTTTGCGCATGCGCAGTACCGAGGACAATACTGCGCATGCGACCAGGACCATGAATATGCTACTGTGGATTGCTGCCAAATAGAGGCTGGGGGCCAGCGCATGCACAGTAACGAAGAAGCTACTGCACATGCACCAGGATACGACAGGCGTTGGGATCAGTGCTAAGGACCGGCGGGCACTGGCGATGGGGACCAGCGGAAGGGGGGCCTGGCATCGTGGCAGCCCCCTCCTCCACAGAGGTAAGAACCGCCACTGATCCCGCCCATTGAATCTAATTATGGCCACATAATCAAGACCAAGGGCATGGCCATGCTGCAATCCACAAATTTCCCGCTGATGTTTGATATAGTGCATAGTAATGTCAAACGCTGCTGGGTTTTCTGGGCAGTATAATAACTTACTGCTATGCATATCATCCAACTGGATGTTCCAGAGTTGAAAAATGTTGCTGATCTGGTCAACACTAATACCATTGGGAAACTCCCATTCACCTATAATATGCTTTTGGACAAAATATTTCTATGTGATCCCAGACCTATGCTTTTGGCCGAGAAGGACCACATGATAGCAGAGGTAAATCACATGACAGCATTGTGAATCATTGTCCAGTGGTAGAAGCCAACCCAAGGGTGTGGGTTATGGTTTCTGCAGTAATAAAAATAAGAAATGGATTGGAAAGCATCTGTATTGACCCTATGAAGCTGATTACATCTCTGATGAGACTGCATCATTCCCGCAGAACTGTGGAGCAGATAATCATCATCATCAACCTATGGACCCAGTATGTAGAGCTCCCCACTAAACTTAATGATATGTGTTTATTTTATTTATTTTTTCATCAGATAAACTCTCTTCTCACACCTCAAACCCTTCAGGAATGACAACACATTTAGCTCTACATCAGGTAAATAGACTAAATCCATTTATATCATTACTTACCCAGACATCTTGAACATTGCTTTAACCCATAGGGAATACTAAATCCATAATATGTTCTGCTAGGACAGCTAATGTATCCATTTTTAATCAAATAGTTCCACATGGAAGTGCTGTACAGTACAGTCTGGCTTGCCTTTATTCACCTTTCCGGTGTATTTGAACAGACAAAATAAATAGTCCCTATAATAGTTTGTTTAGTATTGTTCTCTCGTCTACAGACAACAGTCTTAACTATTTCATCTCTCTCTCTCTCTCTCTCATTTGTGGTGTGCGAGCACATGCATTCACGTGCAGATATGCACCGTGCATGTGTGCACTGCCTCTCCTGGCTTGCAGGAGAGAAAGGAATAGTGGCGCGTGATCCCCACACACACACACACACACACTCTCATGGACCTCAGCGGCGCGCAGAGAGAGCTGCCGGAACCGCTGAGAATCCAGTGGCTCTCTCTGTGCACCGATCTGGAGGCGGAGCCTCCACTTACAAGAAGAAATTGGCCCACCTGGCCATCGGCCACTCTGGCATTTCCCAGAAGTGCCAGATGGCCAGTCCAGCCCTGCACTCACAGTATAAAGTACTGAAACAAATAAACAAGGGAAATAATAATGTAAAGGTGAATAGCCACCAGACAGCTCTGTGCATCCAAGAGTCCATAATCAGGTGAACTGTCCTTACCAGGAAATTTGGGCATCGACATCTCATATTTTATTTATTAACATTGAAATATTTGAGATCCACCTAAAAGTAGTGTTTGAACATGGTAAAAGATGAAACAATATAAGAAGGCCTTTATTTCAAGAAGAGGCTGACCTGTCTTTTGTTGCCTCTACTATTCTTTCAGTTTGGCTGGCAGATCCCATGACTGCACACTGGGCAGCTGAGCAGGACATTATCATTATATATTTAAGTACAGGTATAAGATCTCCCATTTAGAGTACGGAGATTTAGGGTTCTACACTAGAATTGTTTTTATAATGTAAAGCATTACTAATGCATGCTAAATAAAATGTCCCATCTTATTAAATTGTACAGAAGTGCCTGTACTCTATATTGTGGTGTAAACAGAGGTTATATGTAGAGCTAAAGTAACTATCTGAAATTGTTTATTAAAATAAACTTTTATAGTTTAGGGGGATAAATATCCATTTTGAATAAAGAGAAAATGTAAAAACATTAAAAGGGTGTGATGAAGTGTATATACTCAGGGGCAAACGCAGGATTTGTAAAGGGGGGTTTCCAGCAAAGGCTCTTGTACCTCTGCGAGAAGCTCTTGTAAGATCCGGAGGCAGCTTCACAGCGTTGCACAAGGTAATGGGTATAACCCATGGTATTGCCCATCCAAGGGTAGGGACTCGGGACTGATTCTCCCCGTCCCACCCCACACACCATTGCCTCACCTCCTAATGCAGCCATCACCTGAACACCCTGCCAGTGGACTTCCTATCCCCCTCAGGCCCATGGACATATAAACACAGACTGATAGAGCCCTGATATTTTCAGTCCCCACTACCATAAGCTATACTTCAGTCTGCAGCCCTTTGGCCACCCCAATGTCAATTTCTGTGAGGCACAACATTGTAATTGCAGCATATTGTACACTTTCTACTCTGCGATTAATACAAGCTTCAGAGAGGTGCGAGGACTGGCATGAGTCATCATTGTGATAGCTGCATTGTACAGCTTACTCTCTGGTACCTCTTGATATAGAGAGGCTACTATTATTATTTGTGATTCATACTTCATATAAGTGACACTACAGTGTGGCATAATATAAATAATGGAGATTACTGTGCTGGTGTAATGTGTATAATGGGGCTCTACCTGACATAATGTTTATGAGGGCTCTACCTGGTGTAATATGTAGAAGGGGGTTCTACCTGGAGTAATGTATATGAGGGGCTCTACCTGTTATACTGTTTATAAGTTGCACTACTGTGTGGCATCATTTGAATAATAGAGACAACTGTGCTGCCTAACATGAATTATTATATTGTGACCTCACCCCTTCCTCATGAATCCTTATATTTTTGACATGCATGATTGTCACTCATTCTCATTATGACTATAGGGGTGAAGGGGCAACAAATCCAAAACCTCTCCCTTCATTCTCTCCCCAACAATTGTCTCTCTTCCTCCCTCTCACTCCCTGACACTGTCTCTCCCCCCTCCATCTCACTACCTTACACTGTCTCTCTCCCTCCCTGACTTTGGGCCAGATTCTCTAAGCTTTAAAAGTGATAAAATGGAGAGTGATAAACAGCCAGCCAATCAGCGGCGTAGCTACGTTTTGGGCGCCCCCCTCCGCCCATTCAACCCCCCCCCCCCCCAATCCCCCGCAGCCTTACCTTTCGCGCTGGTCCCGGCGGCTCCGTTCTTCTGCTGAGGACCACCACAAAATGGCCGCCCCCATACAGCAGACAGTTTCAGAGAACTGTGTGCTATATGGGGGTGGCCATTTTGTGGTGGTCCTCAGCAGAAGAACGGAGCCGCCGGGACCAGCGAAATAGGTAAGCCTGCGGGGGATTGGGGGGAGGTGTAACTATAGCACCGCAGCCCCCGGCGCCCCTATATGCACAGCGCCCCCCCGTGGTGGCGGGGGCTGCAGTGCTATAGTTACGCCACTGCAGCCAATCAGCTCCTACCTGCCATGTCACAGACTGTGTTTGAAAAATTTCAGACAGGAGCTGATTGGCTGGCTGTTTATCACTCTCCATTTTATCACTTTTGAAGCTTAGAGAATCTGGCCCACTGTCTTTTTCTCCCGCTCTATCTGACACCATCTCTCAATCTGACACTAACTCCCTTACACTGTCTTGCTCCCTGACACTGTCTCTTTTTTCTCTCTCTTTCTCTCCCTGCTACTCTCTCCCCTTGCAACCTGTCTCTCTCCTCTCCCGGACTATCTCCCTCACACACTCTCTTTCTCTCTATCTTGTTGGCATATTCTATCTTCTTGACACACACGTTCTCTCTCTCTCCCCCTCTTTTTTCTCCCTGACACACTCTTTCGCTACCCTCTGTTTCTCTCTCCCTCCATGATACTCTATCTCTCTCACTCCCTCTCTCTCCCTGATGCCCCATCTCTTACTCTCCCCTCCAAACCCTTTCTCTTTCTCCTTGACACCATCTCTCTCGCCCCTCTCTCTTTCTCTGATTCCCTCTTTTTTTCCACTAAGCCCTCCCTCTATTTCTTCTTGCTCCTATTTTTCCCTATGACACTCTCACTCCTCTCAATCTCTCTCCTGCTCCCTTAAGGGGCATTATACTGACAACAATAGAGGGGGGAGGGCATTCAAGATTTTGCTATGGGGCCTACAAAGTTCTAGTTATGCTCCTGTATGTAGACCTGTTGATTTATACAGTCAACCCAAAGGACCAGTTCCATAGGCCTAAGTATTAGAGATTATAGTAGAGTAGAGATTACTATTATTATTATTAATAAGCATAGAAACATAGAATTTGACGGCAGATAAGAACCACTTGGCCCATCTAGTCTGCCCCTTTTTAAATATGTTACCTCAAACCATATTTGATCCTTATTTTTTTGTAAGGATATCAATATGCCTATCCCAAGCATGTTTAAATTGTTCTACTGAATTTGCCTCTACCACCTTTGATGGGAGGCTATTCCACTTATCTACTACTATTTCTGTGAAGTAATTCTTCCTCAAATTTCCCCTGAATCTTCCTCCCTCTAATTTCAGTGCATGTCCTCATGTTCTGCTGCTCCTCTTCCTGTGAAGAATGTCTCCCACCTGAACCTTGTTAAAACCCTTGATATATTTGACAGTTTCTATCATGTCCCCCTTTCCCTTCTCTGCTCTAAAGTATACATATTAAGATCTTTTAGTCTTTCCTGGTACGTTTTGTGATGTAGGCCATGCACCATTTTAGTTGCTCTTCTTTGTACAGTCTCTAATGTATTTATATCCTTCTGGAGATATGGCCTCCAGAACTGAACACAGTACTCTAGATGAGGTCGCACCAATGACCTATACAGTGGCATTATTACTTCTTTCTTTCTACTGCTGATACCTCTCCCTATGCAACCAAGTATCTGACTTGCCTTCTTCATTGCTTTGTTGCATTGCCTGCCTACCTTTAAGTCCCCTGAAATAGTGACACCTAGATCCCTCTCTTCCTCAGTAGTTTCCATTAATAACAGGTATTTATATTGCACACACATATTCCGCAGCACTTTACAGAGAATGTTTGAACATTCACACCTGCCCTGACCCAGTGGAGCTTACAAAAAGTTTCCTACCACATGTACACGCACACATATTCATTCTAGGGTTAATTTTTGTTGGGAGCCAATTAACCTACCAGTATTTTTGGAATGTGGGGGGAAACCAAAGAACCTGTTGGAAACCCATGCAAGCAAGGGTAGACAGGGGCGGATTGGCCCACCGGGAAACCGGGGCATTTCCCGGTGGGCCGGCACATTAGTGTCCAGAAACGGCCGCTCACACCCCCTCCCGGGCCGCAATCTCCACAGTTAGCGTCGGCAAGCGCCGCAGCTTCAGGGAGCACTATGCCCCAATCAAAGATGGCCGCGGCAAGCGTCCTCGCCTCGTCCCAGAGTAAAAATGGCCGCGGGAGGGCTGCTGCGCATGCGCGGCCGCACGCAGCTCCTCCCGCAGCTGCAGCTGTGACAGTGCAGAGGCGGCCGGATCGCGATTGCGGGTGCGCGTGTGACGTCACCGCGCACCCGCCCACTACAAGGCTGCCTGCAATGGGGTCCGCTACTGTCTAGTAGCCAGTGCCACCCCACAGAAATATATATAGGTATATATATATGCGCATATATAGGTGTATATGTATATATATATATACATATATACATATATATATATATATATATATATATATATATATATATATATATACATATATATATATATATATACATACATACATATATATATACATTCATATATATACATATATATATATGTAGTCCATAGCGAAGTGGCACTTTCACATGGATATATGACTATTCGTGCTGGGGTGCCGTTCTCAGAAAGATGAATCCACTTTCATAAATATCGATATTTTGCAGTAGGCAGAGAGCACTCACCAGGCTGGTAGATTTGCAGATAATAAATTTATTCAGACATCAGGCATCGGTCGACGTTTCGGTCCACTGGGGGACCTTTTTCAAGACCAAGCTGCTATTTCTTTGGGTGGTCTTGAAAAAGGTCCCCCAGTGGACCGAAACGTCGACCGATGCCTGATGTCTGAATAAATTTATTATCTGCAAATCTACCAGCCTGGTGAGTGCTCTCTGCCTACTGCAAAATATCGATATATATATATGTATATATACATATAGAGTAGAGAGGAAGCGGCACTCTGAGTCATAAAATAAAGAATACACGCAGGTAGATTCGTGATCAAACGTTTTCAATGTTATACAAACATCGTCATCAGGATAAGTGAACAAACATAAACACACACCTTATAAAGACATCCCCCATCACGTGAGGTTGCCCGCCAACAGCTCCTAATTGACGCATCTGATCATGACGCAATCAGCAGGAGACGGTGGTTATGGCAACCAACTATAAACAGTGCAGAAATACATTACACAAACGGATACATAAATGTAGTGAATTAAAAACATATAAACAATTCCACGAACGATACTATGTAAATAACATCTCATAATATACTAATGAAGTGCAACAGTTGCACTATATATGTATAGTGTAGATACTAAGTAATAAGAAAATAGATTACACATCAGCAGAAATCCACGACGCAACCCTGGAAAAAATGGTCATATGAAAAAACAAGTGTCGACATTGAATGTGTCGACTATCTGAGTAGACAAGCTCTGCTACATTTCACAGGAAACAATGCAATCCTGCAGACTCATTAAGCCCGTGAGGTGCCTGCGTGCCAAGGGAATGTATCCAACGAGCTTCCCTACGGAGTAGGCGCAGAGATCTGTCGCCTCCCCGCAAGGTCGCAGGTTCATGGTCTATAATGATATATTTTAGCATAGCAATAGTGTGTTTCTTGGTCACCCAGTGTCGAGCCACAGGTTGATCACTGGAGCCACTGGCTAACGCCGCCCGCAGAACAGATTTATGACCAGCAATTCTTTCCCTTAATGTCCTGTCGGTTTTGCCGACATAACATAACCCACACGGACACGTAATTAAATAAATAATGAATTTGGTGGTACATGACACCCGATGTTTAATGGGGATACGTGCGCCCGTGTGGGGATGTGGGAAGTCGCTGCCGGTGTTCATGGACCTACACACTATGCAATTTAGGCACTTGAAACAACCAACTCTTAATTTCAAAAAGGTATTCTGTTCAGAGTCAGACTGTCTCAAACCTGAGATGTCAGTCTTCATTACCCAATCACGTATGCTTTTACCGCGGGTGTAACACGGCATAATTCGTGTGTCATGAAGTTTAAGGGCTGGATCAGTACTGACTATTGGCCAGGCATTCTTGGTTATCCTCTGAATGGTAGGACTTTTGGCATTAAAATGGTTAACCCAAGGCATACACTTCATGCGAGCTGCTTTGGAAGAAGGTCCAAGTAACTCCTCACGTGAGCGTTCGAGGGCTCTGTTTTTAGCTAACTGAAGTTGAGTGCTATTATAGCCCCTATCCAAAAAGTCGACAATCATCCTGTCGATGTGTCTGACTGCTTGATCTTTCTCGGAGCATATCCTCACTGCCCGCAAAAACTGTGAATAGGGGAGTGAGTATTTCAACTTCTTGGGATGGAAGCTGGCTGCATGAAGTGTGGTGTTTCTATCTGTTATTTTACGATACAATTCAGTATGCAGCAGATTACCTGATATGCTGACATTAACATCAAGATAATTAACAGCTAGTTGGCTGATATTATAAGTGAACTGGACAGGGTGTCCAGTAGCATTATGCATGTTCACAAAGTTCTCAAGGCACTCCTGTTCACCAGACCAGACGATGAACAGGTCATCTATATATCTAGTATATAGGATGGCATTGTCAACAAATAAACGGCTGCTAAATAGAATGTCATCTTCAACCATGTACATGTAGGCGTTGGCGTACGATGGGGCCACATTCGACCCCATCGCACAGCCAGACGCCTGTAGGTAGTACCTACCGTCAAATACAAAATAATTACACGTAAGAATCATATCAAGCAAGTCAAGTACCAACTCAGTGTCGGGCCCGGTATAATACTGATTATCAGTAATTAATCTCCTGACAGCCTCTTTACCTTCATTGTTGGGTATAACTGTATATAAGCTGGTAATGTCCATACTGCATACAAAAGTCCCATCTGGTACGAAGCCAATACCGTTAATTTTATTCAGAAAAGTAGTAGTGTCCAATAAATGCCTGGAGTGGTTGGTAACACAAGGTTGAAGTAAAGCATCCAAGTAAGTTGACACTTTGTGAAATAGTCCATTGCGAGCAGAAATAATTGGTCGACCAGGGGGATTTTGGAGGGACTTATGTATCTTAGGTAGCGTATAGATAATAGGAATGGTAGGTGCTTCCGTTATTAAAGCTTTCATAAGCCCCTCCTCAATCACCCCAGAGTCAACCGCTTGCCTGAGTCTCAATTTAAGTCTATTACCAAAGACACTCGTGGGGTCAGAGTCCAACAACCTATAAACTTTAGTGTCACTAAGTTGGCGATTAATTTCACAAGCATAATCGCATAAATTCTGTACCACTATTCCCCCACCTTTGTCGGCGGGGCGAATAATGATGTCATTATAGCTGGATAAATCACGCAATGCTTGCATTTCATTGACAGTCAAATTGTTAGGTTGGTTCTTACCCCAGGTTGTCGATGGTACAATCACCTCCTGCTGCACCTGATGCTCCAATAGACGATTAAAAGTTCGTATGGATGGATTCGATGATGGCGGATCAAATCTTGATCTTGGTTGTAGTTTCTTTAGAGACGCCGGTAATTGTACATCCTCGGAACGATCCATGGTGCTTTTGGGGTTGCTGAAGTATTCATGTAGTTTAAGCTGGCGTCCCAATTTGTAACGTTCAATTGCCCAATCCATGGTTTTGAACTTGACAGTTGGGACAAACGATAAACCAAGTCGCAGAACCTGCATCTCGGTGGCAGTAAGCTGATGGTCAGATAAATTGAAAATCAGGTCCTCGGCTGGCGTGGTGGTCTGCCGACCCGTCCTTGCCCTCTGCCTCTCCCTTTGCCTTTGCCCACCGCGTCGGGTTCTGCCACTACGCCGCCTCGGCCACGGCGGGTGGTCGTCCCTAAAGGGATCTGATTGGGGGTTCCTCTACCAGCAGCACTGCCTTCTGATTCACTGTTAGTACCAGTGTCTTGGGAGGAATCGGTCTGCCAGAGTTGGCGGTAATTTCTAGGTCGACGCTGCTGCCGAGAGAAATGTCGACTCGAATTTCCACTCACCCACTGGTACACTTGATTCCGTTCATAGTCAGAATTCACCTTTAATAATTTCTCCTTTTTAAACTGGATAAGGTCTCTTTTATACGCAGCAACTTGTGAGTTGAGTTTGTCGACCCAGTCCTGCGCTGTATCCTGTCGGAAATCGTTGAGATATTTGTTTTCAAATACTAAGATGTTCTCTTTAGCAATTGCTAGTTCTCTGGATGATTCCTCAATCACAAGGAGAATAAGGTCGTAACTGCACTTGTTTAAAACCGCTATCCAGCGTTGACAAAAAGCGGTATTAAAGCGCCCTATGGTAGGTGTGTTCTTTATACGGAATCCGCGAGGTATCTTTTTATCTGTGTAATACCCACTCAGGGTTATTCCGTGATAAAGGTAATCAAGTTCTTTGTGTTTGAGACGTAACCAGTCTCTATACAGGTGATTGAGAGGTGGAGGTTCAGAGTCGTCACATAGATCTTGAGTAAATAGGATTTTATCAGCTTCAGCAGTGGAGAAGTTAAGGGTCTTGCCTTGTGTTAATAACGCCAAATTTTCAGCTCCCGCACAGCCAGGTGTAGCATCAGGGAATCCGCTGGTCATAATTCAGTGGAGTATGGATAGAAAGTGATAGAGCGATGCGATAGTAGTACAATCAGGGTGCTATGAGTCCCAGAGTCTCTGCGTCCTGCAGGTTTGCAGAGAAACACAATACAAAGGTAGTTGAAGGACAGCACACCTTTCCGGTGATATTACCGTGCCCCGGTGCCCTCAGGTACGGACTCGGCGGTCCCAAATATAGAGTAGAGAGGAAGCGGCACTCGGAGTCATAAAATAAAGAATACACGCAGGTAGATTCGTGATCAAACGTTTTCAATGTTATACAAACATCGTCATCAGGATAAGTGAACAAACATAAACACACACCTTATAAAGACATCCCCCATCACGTGAGGTTGCCCGCCAACAGCTCCTAATTGACGCATCTGATCATGACGCAATCAGCAGGAGACGGTGGTTATGGCAACCAACTATAAACAGTGCAGAAATACATTACACAAACGGATACATAAATGTAGTGAATTAAAAACATATAAACAATTCCACGAACGATACTATGTAAATAACATCTCATAATATACTAATGAAGTGCAACAGTTGCACTCTATATGTATAGTGTAGATACTAAGTAATAAGAAAATAGATTACACATCAGCAGAAACCCTGGAAAAAATGGTCATATGAAAAAACAAGTGTCGACATTGAATGTGTCGACTATCTGAGTAGACAAGCTCTGCTACATTTCACAGGAAACAATGCAATCCTGCAGACTCATTAAGCCCGTGAGGTGCCTGCGTGCCAAGGGAATGTATCCAACGAGCTTCCCTACGGAGTAGGCGCAGAGATCCGTCGCCTCCCCGCAAGGTCGCAGGTTCATGGTCTATAATGATATATTTTAGCATAGCAATAGTGTGTTTCTTGGTCACCCAGTGTCGAGCCACAGGTTGATCACTGGAGCCACTGGCTAACGCCGCCCGCAGAACAGATTTATGACCAGCAATTCTTTCCCTTAATGTCCTGTCGGTTTTGCCGACATAACATAACCCACACGGACACGTAATTAAATAAATAATGAATTTGGTGGTACATGACACCCGATGTTTAATGGGGATACGTGCGCCCGTGTGGGGATGTGGGAAGTCACTGCCGGTGTTCATGGACCTACACACTATGCAATTTAGGCACTTGAAACAACCAACTCTTAATTTCAAAAAGGTATTCTGTTCAGAGTCAGACTGTCTCAAACCTGAGATGTCAGTCTTCATTACCCAATCACGTATGCTTTTACCGCGGGTGTAACACGGCATAATTCGTGTGTCATGAAGTTTAAGGGCTGGATCAGTACTGACTATTGGCCAGGCATTCTTGGTTATCCTCTGAATGGTAGGACTTTTGGCATTAAAATGGATAACCCAAGGCATACACTTCATGCGAGCTGCTTTGGAAGAAGGTCCAAGTAACTCCTCACGTGAGCGTTCGAGGGCTCTGTTTTTAGCTAACTGAAGTTGAGTGCTATTATAGCCCCTATCCAAAAAGTCGACAATCATCCTGTCGATGTGTCTGACTGCTTGATCTTTCTCGGAGCATATCCTCACTGCCCGCAAAAACTGTGAATAGGGGAGTGAGTATTTCAACTTCTTGGGATGGAAGCTGGCTGCATGAAGTGTGGTGTTTCTATCTGTTATTTTCAGCGGTGTAGCTAGGTGCCATGGTGCCCGGAGCAAGGACATATTTCGCGCCCCCCCCCCCCCCCGGGTAATGCATTGGGGGCGTGGCTAACATGTGTTTGCATGTTACATTTGAAAAGAAAAAAACTTAAAAAATAAGACACTATATAAGACACTGTAACGGAATCTGCTGCGCTATATAAGACGCTGGTACGGAATCTGCTGCGCTATATAAGACGCTGGTACGGAATCTGCTGCGCTATATAAGACGCTGGTACGGAATCTGCTGCGCTATATAACACACTGTAACAGAATCTGCTGCGCTATATAAGACACTGTAACGGAATCTGCTGCGCTATATAAGACGCGGGTACGGAATCTGCTGTGCTATATAAGACGCTGGTACGGAATCTGCTGCGCTATATAAGACGCTGGTACGGAATCTGCTGCGCTATATAAGACAGTGTAACGGAATCTGCTGCGCTAAATAAGACACTGTAACGGAATCTGCTGTGCTATATAAGACGCTGGTACGGAATCTGCTGCGCTATATAAGACAGTGTAACGGAATCTGCTGCGCTATATAAGACACTGTAACGGAATCTGCTGTGCTATATAAGACACTGTAACGGAATCTGCTGCGCTATATAAGACGCTGGTACGGAATCTGCTGCGCTATATAAGACGCTGGTACGGAATCTGCTGCGCTATATAACACACTGTAACAGAATCTGCTGCGCTATATAAGACACTGTAACGGAATCTGCTGCGCTATATAAGACGCGGGTACGGAATCTGCTGCGCTATATAAGACGCTGGTACGGAATCTGCTGCGCTATATAAGACGCTGGTACGGAATCTGCTGCGCTATATAAGACAGTGTAACGGAATCTGCTGCGCTATATAAGACACTGTAACGGAATCTGCTGTGCTATATAAGACGCTGGTACGGAATCTGCTGCGCTATATAAGACAGTGTAACGGAATCTGCTGCGCTATATAAGACACTGTAACGGAATCTGCTGTGCTATATAAGACACTGTAACGGAATCTGCTGCGCTATATAAGACACTAACGGAATCTGCTGCGCTATATAAGACGCTGTAACGGAATCTGCTGCGCTATATAAGACACTGTAACAGAACCTGCTGCGCTATATAAGACGCTGTAACGGAATCTGCTGCGCTATATAAGACGCTGTAACGGAATCTGCTGCGCTACATAAGACGCTGTAACGGAATCTGCTGCGATACATAAGACGCTGTAACAGACTCTGCTGCGCTATATAAGACAGTGTAACGGAATCTGCTGCGCTATATAAGACAGTGTAACGGAATCTGCTGCGCTATATAAGACACTGTAACGGATTCTGCTGCGCTATATAAGACACTGTAACGGATTCTGCTGCGCTATATAAGACACTGTAACGGATTCTGCTGCACTATATAAGACACTGTAACGGATTCTGCTGCGCTATATAAGACACTGTAACAGATTCTGCTGCGCTATATAAGACACTGTAACGGAATCTGCTGCGCTATATAAGACACTGTAACGGATTCTGCTGCGCTATATAAGACACTGTAACAGAATCTGCTGCGCTACATAAGACGCTGTAACGGACTCTGCTGCGCTATATAAGACAGTGTAACGGAATCTGCTGCGCTATATAAGACAGTGTAACGGAATCTGCTGCGCTATATAAGACAGTGTAACGGAATCTGCTGCGCTATATAAGACACTGTAACGGATTCTTCTGCGCTATATAAGACACTGTAACGGAATCTGCTGCGCTATATAAGACACTGTAACGGAATCTGCTGCGCTATATAAGACGCTGTAACGAAATCTGCTGCGCTATATAAGACAGTGTAACGGAATCTGCTGCGCTATATAAGACAGTGTAACGGAATCTGCTGCGCTATATAAGACACTGTAACGGAATCTGCTGTGCTATATAAGACACTGTAACGGAATCTGCTGCGCTATATAAGACGCTGGTACGGAATCTGCTGCGCTATATAAGACGCTGGTACGGAATCTGCTGCGCTATATAACACACTGTAACAGAATCTGCTGCGCTATATAAGACACTGTAACGGAATCTGCTGCGCTATATAAGACGCTGTAACGGTATCTGCTGCGCTATATAAGATGCTGACAGCTGTAAATAAATAAATATATATACAGCACATCAGGTTAGCAGCAGATGCCAGAGAGATTCACTTTGCACCCCCCCTCCTCCCCTCCCCCAGGACACACGAATCACCCAAACCCCAAGTTAAACCCCATCATTAATTAGCTGTAAAAAAAAAAAAAGAAATAAAAAGAAATCCACCTTGAAAAATGATAGCAGGGTGGCAGCAGCAGAAACTTTCTCCTCATCAGCGCTTGGGATGGCTGTGGCTGATGACGGAGGAGGGAGTGAGAGCCGAGGCAGGCGACTCTGAGTGCTGCTGCGCTGCGCTGCCCGGAAGCCGGTCCGAGCAGCAGCACCAGCAGCAATTAGATTGTGGACGGAGTGAGTCACTGTCAGCCGCCCAAGCGTCAGGGACCGGGCGAGCAGGCCAGGGTAGCTGGGCAGGTGGCAGGCGCCGGGCAGGGCAGCCCCCGGCGCACGCTGCCCGCCGTTAGTACAGATTTTCTTACTTGTGCAGGGATCATTTTTGCGGAGGGGGGGCGGGCCGGCGGCGCCATTCGACCAATCGGCGCCCGGAGCAAGAGCTCCGGTGGCTCCGCCCTCCCTACGCCTCTGGTTATTTTACGATACAATTCAGTATGCAGCAGATTACCTGATATGCTGACATTAACATCAAGATAATTAACAGCTAGTTGGCTGATATTATAAGTGAACTGGACAGGGTGTCCAGTAGCATTATGCATGTTCACAAAGTTCTCAAGGCACTCCTGTTCACCAGACCAGACGATGAACAGGTCATCTATATATCTAGTATATAGGATGGCATTGTCAACAAATAAACGATGTGCGATGGGGTCGAATGTGGCCCCATCGTACGCCAACGCCTACATGTACATGGTTGAAGATGACATTCTATTTAGCAGCCGTTTATTTGTTGACAATGCCATCCTATATACTAGATATATAGATGACCTGTTCATCGTCTGGTCTGGTGAACAGGAGTGCCTTGAGAACTTTGTGAACATGCATAATGCTACTGGACACCCTGTCCAGTTCACTTATAATATCAGCCAACTAGCTGTTAATTATCTTGATGTTAATGTCAGCATATCAGGTAATCTGCTGCATACTGAATTGTATCGTAAAATAACAGATAGAAACACCACACTTCATGCAGCCAGCTTCCATCCCAAGAAGTTGAAATACTCACTCCCCTATTCACAGTTTTTGCGGGCAGTGAGGATATGCTCCGAGAAAGATCAAGCAGTCAGACACATCGACAGGATGATTGTCGACTTTTTGGATAGGGGCTATAATAGCACTCAACTTCAGTTAGCTAAAAACAGAGCCCTCGAACGCTCACGTGAGGAGTTACTTGGACCTTCTTCCAAAGCAGCTCGCATGAAGTGTATGCCTTGGGTTAACCATTTTAATGCCAAAAGTCCTACCATTCAGAGGATAACCAAGAATGCCTGGCCAATAGTCAGTACTGATCCAGCCCTTAAACTTCATGACACACGAATTATGCCGTGTTACACCCGCGGTAAAAGCATACGTGATTGGGTAATGAAGACTGACATCTCAGGTTTGAGACAGTCTGACTCTGAACAGAATACCTTTTTGAAATTAAGAGTTGGTTGTTTCAAGTGCCTAAATTGCATAGTGTGTAGGTCCATGAACACCGGCAGTGACTTCCCACATCCCCACACGGGCGCACGTATCCCCATTAAACATCGGGTGTCATGTACCACCAAATTCATTATTTATTTAATTACGTGTCCGTGTGGGTTATGTTATGTCGGCAAAACTGACAGGACATTAAGGGAAAGAATTGCTGGTCATAAATCTGTTCTGCGGGCGGCGTTAGCCAGTGGCTCCAGTGATCAACCTGTGGCTCGACACTGGGTGACCAAGAAACACACTATTGCTATGCTAAAATATATCATTATAGACCATGAACCTGCGACCTTGCGGGGAGGCGACAGATCTCTGCGCCTACTCCGTAGGGAAGCTCGTTGGATACATTCCCTTGGCACGCAGGCACCTCACGGGCTTAATGAGTCTGCAGGATTGCATTGTTTCCTGTGAAATGTAGCAGAGCTTGTCTACTCAGATAGTCGACACATTCAATGTCGACACTTGTTTTTTCATATGACCATTTTTTCCAGGGTTGCGTCGTGGATTTCTGCTGATGTGTAATCTATTTTCTTATTACTTAGTATCTACACTATACATATATAGTGCAACTGTTGCACTTCATTAGTATATTATGAGATGTTATTTACATAGTATCGTTCGTGGAATTGTTTATATGTTTTTAATTCACTACATTTATGTATCCGTTTGTGTAATGTATTTCTGCACTGTTTATAGTTGGTTGCCATAACCACCGTCTCCTGCTGATTGCGTCATGATCAGATGCGTCAATTAGGAGCTGTTGGCGGGCAACCTCACGTGATGGGGGATGTCTTTATAAGGTGTGTGTTTATGTTTGTTCACTTATCCTGATGACGATGTTTGTATAACATTGAAAACGTTTGATCACGAATCTACCTGCGTGTATTCTTTATTTTATGACTCCGAGTGCCGCTTCCTCTCTACTCTATATTTGGGACCGCCGAGTCCGTACCTGAGGGCACCGGGGCACGGTAATATCACCGGAAAGGTGTGCTGTCCTTCAACTACCTTTATATATACATATATATATATGTATATATACACCGGTTTTCGCGGTCCGCGGCCCAGCCAGGGGTTGTGCGGCCCCTTAATACTTGTAATGAGCGCGGCCCACCAGGAAATGGCCCGGTTTCTCGGTGGGCCAATCTGCCCCTGGAAGCCTTGTTGCCTGAGGAGCAGCGTGGGACAGAATAAGAAAGATCGTTGGTAAGTATGTAATTGTTGCAAAATGTGTAATGGGCATTGCGGTGTGTCACATAATGTGTAGTGTGCATTACAGTGTGGGGATGCAGGTAAAATCCCGGCGGTCGGGATCCCGGCGTTCAGAATCCCGACGGCCGAAATCCCGACGGCCGAAATCCTGACACATTCTCCCTCCAGGGGTGTCCACGACACCCCTGGAAGGAGAATAAATTAGTGTGCCGAGCGTAGCGAGGCACCGGGCCCGCTGCGTGGCGAGCGCAGCGAGCCCGCAAGGGGGGGCGATCCACGTCCCCCCCTTGTCGGCATTTCGGCTGTCGGGATTCCGGCGTCGGGATTCTGAACGCCGGGATCCCGACCGCCGGGATTCAGTACTGAATCCACGGTGTGTCACATAATGTGTAATTGGCATTGCGGTGTGTCCCATAATGTGTAATGGGCATTGCGGTGTGTCCCATAATGTGTAATGTGCATTACGGTGTGTCACAATGTGTAATGGGCATTGCGGTGTGTCACATAATGTGTAATGGGCTTTGCGGTGTGTCACATAATGTGTAATGGGCATTGCGGTCTGTCCCATAATGTGTAATGTGCATTACGGTGTGTCACATAATGTGTAATGGGCATTGCGGTGTGTCACATAATGTGTAATGGGCATTGCAGTGTGTCACATAATGTGTAATGGGCATTGCGGTGTGTCACATAATGTGTAATGGGCATTGCGGTGTGTCACATAATGTGTAATGGGCATTGCGGTGTGTCACATAATGTGTAATGGGCATTGCGGTGTGTCACATAATGTGTAATGGGCATTGCGGTGTGTCCCATAATGTGTAATGGGCATTGCGGTGTGTCACATAATGTATAATGGGCATCACGGTGGGAGGCATATGTATAATGGGCATCACGGTGTGCGGCATATGTATAATGGGCATCACGGTGTGTGGCATGTGTATATTGGGCATCACGGTGTGGTATATGTATAATGGCATCACGGTGTGCAGCATATGTATAATGACATCACGGTGTGCGGCATATGTATAATGGCATCCCGGTGTGTCACATATGTATAATGGCAACACGGTCTGTGGCATATGTATAATGGGCATCACAGTGTGTGGCATATGTATAATGGGCATCACGGTGTGTGCCATATGTATAATGGGCAACATGTTGTGTGGCATATGTATAATGGGCATCACGGTGTGTGGTATATGTATAATGGGCATCACGGTGTGTGACATATGTATAATGGGCAACATGTTGTGTGGCATATGTATAATGGGCATCACGGTGTGTGGTATATGTATAATGGGCATCACAGTGTGTGGCATATGTATAATGGGCATCACGGTGTGTGGTATATGTATAATGGGCATCACAGTGTGTGGCATTTGTATAATGGGCATTGCTGTCTCCCCTCCCTGCATCCTCCACCACTTTGTGACTCCCCTCCCTGCATCCCCTGCCACTCTGCATTCCCCCTCCTACCCTGCATCCTGTGCCACCATGCCCCCCTCACACTCTGCGTCCTGTGCCACCCTGTGTAAGTCCCCACTCCCTTCGTTCTCAGCCACTCTGCATCTCCCCTCCCAGCATTCTACGCCACCCTCCGTCGTCCCCCCCCCCTCCCTTCCTGCATCCTCTTCCACCCTGCCACTCTACTGTATTGGGAGGTCCCCTGTCACGACCCCCCCCCCCATCTCTATCTCCCCAGCCCCACAGGCTGCAGAATAAACGCTGTACACATTTATTTTATTTATTTACAGGTTCTTATATAGCGCAGCAGATTCCGTTGCGCTTTACAATAGTAGACAGTGATAAAACAAACTGGGTAACAACAAACTGGGTAACAACATACAGACTTGGAGGTAGGAGGGCCCTGCTGCAAGCTTACAATCTATAGGGATATTGGGGGAAACACAAGGACAGGCACCAGTAATACCATAGCAGTCCCACCAAGTTACAAGTCCAGAAGGGTAGCTATATAATACATAAGTGCCTCAGAGTGTTATGCATGTAGAACTTAAACATTATAGGCTTGCCTGAAGAGGTGAGTTTTCAGGGAACGCTTGAATGTTTGGAGGCTATTGGAGAGTCTATTGGAGAGTGAGTGGAAGGGCATTCCATAGGATGGGAGCAGCCCGATGAAAGTCCTGTAATAGTGAATGGGAGCTGGTGATCCGTGCAGAAGAGAGACGCAGATCTTGTGCAGAGCGGAGTGGTCGAGATGGGAGATATTTTCTGATAAGTAGAGAGATATATGCTGGTGCAGTTTGGTTAATAGCTTTATAAGTTAGTAGAAGTGTTTTGTATTGAATACGGTAAGATACAGGTAACCAATGGAGGGACTGGCAGAGCGGATCAGCAGATGATGAGCGTCTTGCAAGGAAGATCAGCCTAGCAGCAGCATTTAAAATGGATTGTAGTGGTGAGAGTCTGTTCTTGGGAAGACCAGTCAGGAGACTATTGCAATAATCAATGCGGGATATAATGAGTGCATGTATAAGAGATTTAGTAGTTTCTTGTGTGAGATACGGTCGTATTTTGGATATGTTCTTTAGATGCATGTAACATGATTTGGAGACAGATTGAATGTGGGGAAGAAAGGACAGGTCAGAGTCGAGGATGACCCCTAAGCAACGAGCTTGTGGGGTAGGGTAGATGGTCGAGTTGTCAACAGTGATGGAGATATCAGGATGGTAACTGTTCTTAGTTGGCGGGAATATAAGTAATTCTGTTTTTGAAATATTGAGTTTGAGTTGGCGGGAAGACATCCAAGATGAGATGGCAGAGAGACATTCTGAAACTTGGCCCAAAACCACTGGTGACAAGTCTGGGGTTGATAGATAGATTTGAGTATCATCCGCATATAAGTGATACTGAAATCCGAAAGAGCTTATTAGTTTGCCAAGAGAGGAAGTATAGATGGAGAACAGCAGAGGACCTAAGACTGAGCCTTGCGGAACTCCGACTGACAGAGGTAGTGAAGAGGAAGTAGAGTCAGAGAAGCGAACGCTGAAAGAGCGATCAGATAGGTAAGATGTGAACCAGGAAAGGGCTGTATCATTAAGACCTAGGGAGTGTAGTGTTTCTACAAGAAGAGTGTGATCCACAGTGTCAAATGCAGCAGATAGATCTAGAAGAATAAGTAGTGAGTAATGGCCTTTAGCCTTAGCAGTTACCAGATCATTCACCACTTTAGTCAGTGCTGTCTCAGTGGAGTGTTGAGAGCGGAAGCCTGACTGAAGCGGGTCTAATAGGGTGTGAGAGTTAAGAAAGTTTGTGATGCGAGAGTAGACAAGTCTCTCCAGTAGCTTAGAGAGGCATGGGAGCTGAGATATAGGACGATAGTTAGAGAGAGAGTTAGGGTCAGAATTCTGTTTTTTTAGAATAGGAGTAATCACTGCATGTTTGAGCAGAGATGGAAAAGTACCAGTAGCAAGAGAGAGATTGCAGATGTTAGTTAAGGTTGGAATAAGCACAGGAGATAGATTTTTTATAACTTGTGCAGGTATAGGATCAAGAGGAGAGGTAGTAGAGTAGGAGGATAAGAAGAGTGCAGATACTTCCTTTTCATTTGTGGGCTCAAATGAAGAGAAAGTGCCAGAGGGTTCAGGTAGGGAAGAGAGCGGGTTAGAGGTAGTAGAAGAGCATACCATTTCATCTCGGATGTTATCAATCTTGTCCTTAAAAAAGGAGGCAAGTTCTTGTGCACTGATGGTAGCCGGTGGGGGAGGAGGGGGAGGGTACAGAAGAGACTTGAAGGTGTTAAAAAGTCGCTTAGGGTTGGTGGCATGAGAAGAGATGAGAGATTGGTAGTATGTTTGTTTGGCAGTGTCCAAAGCATTGCAGTAGGAGTGGTATCTAGTCTTATATGTGAGGAAATCAGTCATATTACGAGATTTACGCCATTGGCGTTCTAATTTACGTGACTGATTTCGTAGTTGTCTTGTTGCTTTGGAGTGCCATGGTTGGCATCTAAGCCTACGTGGGGTATAGTGGGTAGCTGGAGCCACTTCATCAAGGGCTGTTTCAAGAGTCTGGTAGAGGTGGGAAACAGCAGAGTCAGGAGAGGTAAGTGTAGAAATTAGTGAGAGCTGTTGTTGCAGGGAGGTGGTAAGTTGTGGAAAATTTATAGCTTTAGTATTTCTGCGGGTTAGAGTAGGCATGCATGATTTCTGTGTCAGTGAGCTTGGGGTAATGGAGGAGAGCGAGAGGGTTATGAGATTGTGATCAGAGAGAGGGAAGGGAGTGTTAGTAAAATCAGAGACTGAGCACAGCCTGGTGAAAACAAGGTCCAGGCAGTGACCTTCCTCATGAGTAGCGGCGTCTGACCACTGGGAGAGGCCGAGAGAGGAGGTTAGAGAGAGGAGTTTGGAAGCATGCAAAGATGGTGGACTGTCAATAGCAATGTTGAAGTCACCCAGGATGATAGTGGAGATGTCAGAGGATAAGAAATGGGGAAGCCAGGCAGAGAAATCTTCCAGAAATTGAGTTTTGGGAAGCCCAGGTGGGCGATAGATAGCAGCAACACGCAGAGAGAAAGGGGAAAAAACCCTAATAGAGTGAACTTCAAATGATGTAAATGTGAGTGAAGGAACTGGTGGTAGAACGGAGTATGTGAAGGCTTGTGACAGTAATATACCAACCCCACCTCCTTTACAGTTACCAGGCCTGGTGGTGTGAGTGAAGTGGAAACCACCATGTGACAGTGCTGCAGGTGAGGCCGTGTCTGATTGTGTGAGCCAGGTTTCTGTAACTGCCAGCAGGTTGAATTTGTGAGAGATAAAGAGGTCATGGATGGATGTTAATTTATTGCAAACAGAGCGTGCATTCAATAGGGCACATGTAAGTTGTTTGGGGTGTGGTGGGAGGCATGTGATATTTATGAGGTTTGATGAATTTCTAGTCTTAGAAGCAATTAAATCTGTATGGGACAGGTTATTGGGGCCTGGGTTTGGTGATATGTCACCAGCTAATAAGATTAAAAAGGAGAGATAGATATAGGTGGATGATTGTGGTTTTTTGTATTGGTGATAGGAAGTGGATGTGAAAGTACAAGTAGAGAAGTAAGTAAAGAGCTCATGAGTGCTTAGAAGAGGGGAGTGCATAATGGAAGAGGCAATGTGTACTGAGTGGTGAGTGTCAGGGAGATTATAGGATGGTTGAAGTTTGGTGAGTATTCCATGTAATGAAATGAGAAGTAGTAATGTAGTGAGCATGATCTGAATATGTTTGTGATCAGGTTAAGAAGAGTGGATAATGTGTATTAATAGTGTGTAAAAAGTATTGTATTTACCTTGTTTGAAGTTGTTCAATGTTTTTCAACTGTTTTATAACTGTTCCTTATAAGTAATTCCCACTTTGAAATTTCTCACTTCGGATATTTCTCAATTAAAGAACTGCCCCGGCAGAGAACTGCCTTCTATGTGAACAGATATACCAGGTCTAATTTGGAGAGCCTACAGCTGAGGTCACATGACCAGCTAATCAAAGCCTGTGTAATATGAACACTAGACAGACCATATACCCCAATAAACTATGCCTCACTTAACACAGCTTCAAACAGGTACTACAAGACGAGAAAAACATTAGCAATACTACATTTGTCATGCAATGGGCAAAATACAGATTATCAGTTAGTGTTTAAGATACCAATTAAATCACATACATAGTATATTACTGCAATCCGCTCAAATGGGGTTAATGCAGAGCAGTCAGCTGGGACTTGTAGTGGAGCTTGATCAGTTAAATCACATACCTGTGAGATGAGAGATAAACAGAAGATCAGTCCAAATTCAGGGAAAATCATGCAGGATAACTGTTTTATAACTGTTCCTTATAAGTAATTCCCACTTTGAAATTTCTCACTTCGGATATTTCTCAATTAAAGAACTGCCCCGGCAGAGAACTGCCTTCTATGTGAACAGATATACCAGGTCTAATTTGGAGAGCCTACAGCTGAGGTCACATGACCAGCTAATCAAAGCCTGTGTAATATGAACACTAGACAGACCATATACCCCAATAAACTATGCCTCACTTAACACAGCTTCAAACAGGTACTACAAGACGAGAAAAACATTAGCAATACTACATTTGTCATGCAATGGGCAAAATACAGATTATCAGTTAGTGTTTAAGATACCAATTAAATCACATACATAGTATATTACTGCAATCCGCTCAAATGGGGTTAATGCAGAGCAGTCAGCTGGGACTTGTAGTGGAGCTTGATCAGTTAAATCACATACCTGTGAGATGAGAGATAAACAGAAGATCAGTCCAAATTCAGGGAAAATCATGCAGGATAACTGTTTTATAACTGTTCCTTATAAGTAATTCCCACTTTGAAATTTCTCACTTCGGATATTTCTCAATTAAAGAACTGCCCCGGCAGAGAACTGCCTTCTATGTGAACAGATATACCAGGTCTAATTTGGAGAGCCTACAGCTGAGGTCACATGACCAGCTAATCAAAGCCTGTGTAATATGAACACTAGACAGACCATATACCCCAATAAACTATGCCTCACTTAACACAGCTTCAAACAGGTACTACAAGACGAGAAAAACATTAGCAATACTACATTTGTCATGCAATGGGCAAAATACAGATTATCAGTTAGTGTTTAAGATACCAATTAAATCACATACATAGTATATTACTGCAATCCGCTCAAATGGGGTTAATGCAGAGCAGTCAGCTGGGACTTGTAGTGGAGCTTGATCAGTTAAATCACATACATAGTATATTACTGCAATCCGCTCAAATGGGGTTAATGCAGAGCAGTCAGCTGGGACTTGTAGTGGAGCTTGATCAGTTAAATCACATACATAGTATATTACTGCAATCCGCTCAAATGGGGTTAATGCAGAGCAGTCAGCTGGGACTTGTAGTGGAGCTTGATCAGTTAAATCACATACATAGTATATTACTGCAATCCGCTCAAATGGGGTTAATGCAGAGCAGTCAGCTGGGACTTGTAGTGGAGCTTGACCAGTTAAATCACATACCTGTGAGATGAGAGATAAACAGAAGATCAGTCCAAATTCAGGGAAAATCATGCAGGATAACTGTTTTATAACTGTTCCTTATAAGTAATTCCCACTTTGAAATTTCTCACTTCGGATATTTCTCAATTAAAGAACTGCCCCGGCAGAGAACTGCCTTCTATGTGAACAGATATACCAGGTCTAATTTGGAGAGCCTACAGCTGAGGTCACATGACCAGCTAATCAAAGCCTGTGTAATATGAACACTAGACAGACCATATACCCCAATAAACTATGCCTCACTTAACACAGCTTCAAACAGGTACTACAAGACGAGAAAAACATTAGCAATACTACATTTGTCATGCAATGGGCAAAATACAGATTATCAGTTAGTGTTTAAGATACCAATTAAATCACATACATAGTATATTACTGCAATCCGCTCAAATGGGGTTAATGCAGAGCAGTCAGCTGGGACTTGTAGTGGAGCTTGATCAGTTAAATCACATACATAGTATATTACTGCAATCCGCTCAAATGGGGTTAATGCAGAGCAGTCAGCTGGGACTTGTAGTGGAGCTTGATCAGTTAAATCACATACATAGTATATTACTGCAATCCGCTCAAATGGGGTTAATGCAGAGCAGTCAGCTGGGACTTGTAGTGGAGCTTGATCAGTTAAATCACATACATAGTATATTACTGCAATCCGCTCAAATGGGGTTAATGCAGAGCAGTCAGCTGGGACTTGTAGTGGAGCTTGATCAGTTAAATCACATACCTGTGAGATGAGAGATAAACAGAAGATCAGTCCAAATTCAGGGAAAATCATGCAGGATAACTGTTTTATAACTGTTCCTTATAAGTAATTCCCACTTTGAAATTTCTCACTTCGGATATTTCTCAATTAAAGAACTGCCCCGGCAGAGAACTGCCTTCTATGTGAACAGATATACCAGGTCTAATTTGGAGAGCCTACAGCTGAGGTCACATGACCAGCTAATCAAAGCCTGTGTAATATGAACACTAGACAGACCATATACCCCAATAAACTATGCCTCACTTAACACAGCTTCAAACAGGTACTACAAGACGAGAAAAACATTAGCAATACTACATTTGTCATGCAATGGGCAAAATACAGATTATCAGTTAGTGTTTAAGATACCAATTAAATCACATACATAGTATATTACTGCAATCCGCTCAAATGGGGTTAATGCAGAGCAGTCAGCTGGGACTTGTAGTGGAGCTTGATCAGTTAAATCACATACATAGTATATTACTGCAATCCGCTCAAATGGGGTTAATGCAGAGCAGTCAGCTGGGACTTGTAGTGGAGCTTGATCAGTTAAATCACATACCTGTGAGATGAGAGATAAACAGAAGATCAGTCCAAATTCAGGGAAAATCATGCAGGATAACTGTTTTATAACTGTTCCTTATAAGTAATTCCCACTTTGAAATTTCTCACTTCGGATATTTCTCAATTAAAGAACTGCCCCGGCAGAGAACTGCCTTCTATGTGAACAGATATACCAGGTCTAATTTGGAGAGCCTACAGCTGAGGTCACATGACCAGCTAATCAAAGCCTGTGTAATATGAACACTAGACAGACCATATACCCCAATAAACTATGCCTCACTTAACACAGCTTCAAACAGGTACTACAAGACGAGAAAAACATTAGCAATACTACATTTGTCATGCAATGGGCAAAATACAGATTATCAGTTAGTGTTTAAGATACCAATTAAATCACATACATAGTATATTACTGCAATCCGCTCAAATGGGGTTAATGCAGAGCAGTCAGCTGGGACTTGTAGTGGAGCTTGATCAGTTAAATCACATACCTGTGAGATGAGAGATAAACAGGAGATCAGTCCAAATTCAGGGAAAATCATGCAGGATAACTGTTTTATAACTGTTCCTTATAAGTAATTCCCACTTTGAAATTTCTCACTTCGGATATTTCTCAATTAAAGAACTGCCCCGGCAGAGAACTGCCTTCTATGTGAACAGATATACCAGGTCTAATTTGGAGAGCCTACAGCTGAGGTCACATGACCAGCTAATCAAAGCCTGTGTAATATGAACACTAGACAGACCATATACCCCAATAAACTATGCCTCACTTAACACAGCTTCAAACAGGTACTACAAGACGAGAAAAACATTAGCAATACTACATTTGTCATGCAATGGGCAAAATACAGATTATCAGTTAGTGTTTAAGATACCAATTAAATCACATACATAGTATATTACTGCAATCCGCTCAAATGGGGTTAATGCAGAGCAGTCAGCTGGGACTTGTAGTGGACATAGGCGAATCTAGAATTATGGTAATAGGTGGTCCCAGATCTAGACATAACAGCAGGGGGACCTTTGCGCGGCGTAGCCGCGCGTCCAAAAGGGGGCGTGGCCTCATGGAAAGGAGGTGTGGCATCACAAAAAGGGTGTGGTATTACACTTTAGACCATACACAGTAATGCCCATTACACATTTTAGCAAACTCTGTAATACCCATTACACATAAAGCCACACTGTAATGCCAATTACACATAAGGCCACACACCATAATGCCCATTACACATTGTGCCACACATCATGATGCCCATTACATACTATATAACAAACCGTAATGCCCATTACATATTTGCCACATAAGTACTGCTTACCTACATTCTCATTGCTAGGGGGTTCTTGTTTGATGGCATTATAGTACCCATTACACATGATGCCGCAAACCATAGTACCCATTACACATGATGCCGCACACCATAGTACCCATTAAACATGATGCTGCACACCATAGTACACATTAGACACGATGCCGCGCACCATAGTACCCATTACACACGATGCTGCGCACCATAGTACCCATTACACATGATGCCGCGCACCATAGTACCCATTACACATGATGCCGCACACCATAGTACCCATTACACATGATGCTGCACACATAATGTCCATCACACATGATGCTGCACATATAATGCCCATCACACATGATGCTGCACACATAATGCCCCTTACACATGATGCTGCACACCGTAATGCCCCTTACACATTAAGCCACACATTATGCGTAATGCCCCCACATACCGCCACTTGTAGCGTCCCTTAAGCAATGCCCCCAAAAGTGCCACTTACTGTAAATTTTTATATGAGCCTTCGCTGTAGCTGCAGGGAGAGATGGAGAGCGTTGCAGCTGCTTCTATGGTGAGAGGAGCAGAGCGCAGCTCAGAGCACGCTTCCACTGCCCTCCTGGTGTCCTCTCTAGCCGAGTGGACATTTGAAATATTGTGCGTGCTGTTGTTGTGCGTGACGTCGGGGGAGCACGCCGGGCACCGGCACCACATGATTAAAGGGGGGGCGGGCTGAGGTGAAAGCGTGGAGAAGAATTGGAGCGGAAGCTGCAGGGGTGACAGTCATTGACAGCTGGGCAGAGAGCAGGGGGCTGCCCGGCTGTATTCAGAGCACTGCAGGTCACGGCTGTTTGAAATAATACCCCTTTCACAACAGAAAATGCAGGGATTTACCCGGGAATATGGTCCCAAGATGCATTTTCTGGTGTGAGGGGGAGAGACAACCACTCCCCTCTCCCTACCCCCCTTTAACCAACCAGTTATATCTTCGGAACCAACTGACCCATTTACATGAGACCAGTATCATACTGAAGAACTTTTCAGTTGGCTTCGAATGATTTTGGTCCCGTGAAACTGGGCTGTTTGGTTCCAGAGAAATCTGCCCTCAAAGAACATAAACAGTCATGAAATTGCATTTAAGAAATTAAAAAATAAACGATTTAACCTCAATATCTCTGGAACCAATTAATCCATATGGATCCAGCCTGGTATTAGATTGAAGGCCCAGCGATTTGGGTTCGACTGAGATCAACCTCGAGCTTCAGTGATGCTGAAGGGGGAACTGGCAGCCGTTGAACTGGGTGGGGGTCGGAATTAGCGGGTCCCATGTTATCCTATAGGGAAAACGTTCCAGCTTTGCCAAGCAGTATCTCCGGTTCCCAGGGGGCTAGAGACACGGGGCTGGTCTTGTTGGAAAGCCCCATCCCTCAGCTACAAAATGGGCTAATGGGTGGTCCTGTGCACCCCCGGACCACCCCCTAGATTCGCCTATGGTAGTGGAGCTTGATCAGTTAAATCACATACCTGTGAGATGAGAGATAAACAGAAGATCAGTCCAAATTCAGGGAAAATCATGCAGGATAACTGTTTTATAACTGTTCCTTATAAGTAATTCCCACTTTGAAATTTCTCACTTCGGATATTTCTCAATTAAAGAACTGCCCCGGCAGAGAACTGCCTTCTATGTGAACAGATATACCAGGTCTAATTTGGAGAGCCTACAGCTGAGGTCACATGACCAGCTAATCAAAGCCTGTGTAATATGAACACTAGACAGACCATATACCCCAATAAACTATGCCTCACTTAACACAGCTTCAAACAGGTACTACAAGACGAGAAAAACATTAGCAATACTACATTTGTCATGCAATGGGCAAAATACAGATTATCAGTTAGTGTTTAAGATACCAATTAAATCACATACATAGTATATTACTGCAATCCGCTCAAATGGGGTTAATGCAGAGCAGTCAGCTGGGACTTGTAGTGGAGCTTGATCAGTTAAATCACATACATAGTATATTACTGCAATCCGCTCAAATGGGGTTAATGCAGAGCAGTCAGCTGGGACTTGTAGTGGAGCTTGATCAGTTAAATCACATACCTGTGAGATGAGAGATAAACAGAAGATCAGTCCAAATTCAGGGAAAATCATGCAGGATAACTGTTTTATAACTGTTCCTTATAAGTAATTCCCACTTTGAAATTTCTCACTTCGGATATTTCTCAATTAAAGAACTGCCCCGGCAGAGAACTGCCTTCTATGTGAACAGATATACCAGGTCTAATTTGGAGAGCCTACAGCTGAGGTCACAAGACCAGCTAATCAAAGCCTGTGTAATATGAACACTAGACAGACCATATACCCCAATAAACTATGCCTCACTTAACACAGCTTCAAACAGGTACTACAAGACGAGAAAAACATTAGCAATACTACATTTGTCATGCAATGGGCAAAATACAGATTATCAGTTAGTGTTTAAGATACCAATTAAATCACATACATAGTATATTACTGCAATCCGCTCAAATGGGGTTAATGCAGAGCAGTCAGCTGGGACTTGTAGTGGAGCTTGATCAGTTAAATCACATACATAGTATATTACTGCAATCCGCTCAAATGGGGTTAATGCAGAGCAGTCAGCTGGGACTTGTAGTGGAGCTTGATCAGTTAAATCACATACCTGTGAGATGAGAGATAAACAGAAGATCAGTCCAAATTCAGGGAAAATCATGCAGGATAACTGTTTTATAACTGTTCCTTATAAGTAATTCCCACTTTGAAATTTCTCACTTCGGATATTTCTCAATTAAAGAACTGCCCCGGCAGAGAACTGCCTTCTATGTGAACAGATATACCAGGTCTAATTTGGAGAGCCTACAGCTGAGGTCACATGACCAGCTAATCAAAGCCTGTGTAATATGAACACTAGACAGACCATATACCCCAATAAACTATGCCTCACTTAACACAGCTTCAAACAGGTACTACAAGACGAGAAAAACATTAGCAATACTACATTTGTCATGCAATGGGCAAAATACAGATTATCAGTTAGTGTTTAAGATACCAATTAAATCACATACATAGTATATTACTGCAATCCGCTCAAATGGGGTTAATGCAGAGCAGTCAGCTGGGACTTGTAGTGGAGCTTGATCAGTTAAATCACATACATAGTATATTACTGCAATCCGCTCAAATGGGGTTAATGCAGAGCAGTCAGCTGGGACTTGTAGTGGAGCTTGATCAGTTAAATCACATACCTGTGAGATGAGAGATAAACAGAAGATCAGTCCAAATTCAGGGAAAATCATGCAGGATAACTGTTTTATAACTGTTCCTTATAAGTAATTCCCACTTTGAAATTTCTCACTTCGGATATTTCTCAATTAAAGAACTGCCCCGGCAGAGAACTGCCTTCTATGTGAACAGATATACCAGGTCTAATTTGGAGAGCCTACAGCTGAGGTCACATGACCAGCTAATCAAAGCCTGTGTAATATGAACACTAGACAGACCATATACCCCAATAAACTATGCCTCACTTAACACAGCTTCAAACAGGTACTACAAGACGAGAAAAACATTAGCAATACTACATTTGTCATGCAATGGGCAAAATACAGATTATCAGTTAGTGTTTAAGATACCAATTAAATCACATACATAGTATATTACTGCAATCCGCTCAAATGGGGTTAATGCAGAGCAGTCAGCTGGGACTTGTAGTGGAGCTTGATCAGTTAAATCACATACATAGTATATTACTGCAATCCGCTCAAATGGGGTTAATGCAGAGCAGTCAGCTGGGACTTGTAGTGGAGCTTGATCAGTTAAATCACATACCTGTGAGATGAGAGATAAACAGAAGATCAGTCCAAATTCAGGGAAAATCATGCAGGATAACTGTTTTATAACTGTTCCTTATAAGTAATTCCCACTTTGAAATTTCTCACTTCGGATATTTCTCAATTAAAGAACTGCCCCGGCAGAGAACTGCCTTCTATGTGAACAGATATACCAGGTCTAATTTGGAGAGCCTACAGCTGAGGTCACATGACCAGCTAATCAAAGCCTGTGTAATATGAACACTAGACAGACCATATACCCCAATAAACTATGCCTCACTTAACACAGCTTCAAACAGGTACTACAAGACGAGAAAAACATTAGCAATACTACATTTGTCATGCAATGGGCAAAATACAGATTATCAGTTAGTGTTTAAGATACCAATTAAATCACATACATAGTATATTACTGCAATCCGCTCAAATGGGGTTAATGCAGAGCAGTCAGCTGGGACTTGTAGTGGAGCTTGATCAGTTAAATCACATACATAGTATATTACTGCAATCCGCTCAAATGGGGTTAATGCAGAGCAGTCAGCTGGGACTTGTAGTGGAGCTTGATCAGTTAAATCACATACATAGTATATTACTGCAATCCGCTCAAATGGGGTTAATGCAGAGCAGTCAGCTGGGACTTGTAGTGGAGCTTGATCAGTTAAATCACATACATAGTATATTACTGCAATCCGCTCAAATGGGGTTAATGCAGAGCAGTCAGCTGGGACTTGTAGTGGAGCTTGATCAGTTAAATCACATACCTGTGAGATGAGAGATAAACAGAAGATCAGTCCAAATTCAGGGAAAATCATGCAGGATAACTGTTTTATAACTGTTCCTTATAAGTAATTCCCACTTTGAAATTTCTCACTTCGGATATTTCTCAATTAAAGAACTGCCCCGGCAGAGAACTGCCTTCTATGTGAACAGATATACCAGGTCTAATTTGGAGAGCCTACAGCTGAGGTCACATGACCAGCTAATCAAAGCCTGTGTAATATGAACACTAGACAGACCATATACCCCAATAAACTATGCCTCACTTAACACAGCTTCAAACAGGTACTACAAGACGAGAAAAACATTAGCAATACTACATTTGTCATGCAATGGGCAAAATACAGATTATCAGTTAGTGTTTAAGATACCAATTAAATCACATACATAGTATATTACTGCAATCCGCTCAAATGGGGTTAATGCAGAGCAGTCAGCTGGGACTTGTAGTGGAGCTTGATCAGTTAAATCACATACATAGTATATTACTGCAATCCGCTCAAATGGGGTTAATGCAGAGCAGTCAGCTGGGACTTGTAGTGGAGCTTGATCAGTTAAATCACATACCTGTGAGATGAGAGATAAACAGAAGATCAGTCCAAATTCAGGGAAAATCATGCAGGATAACTGTTTTATAACTGTTCCTTATAAGTAATTCCCACTTTGAAATTTCTCACTTCGGATATTTCTCAATTAAAGAACTGCCCCGGCAGAGAACTGCCTTCTATGTGAACAGATATACCAGGTCTAATTTGGAGAGCCTACAGCTGAGGTCACATGACCAGCTAATCAAAGCCTGTGTAATATGAACACTAGACAGACCATATACCCCAATAAACTATGCCTCACTTAACACAGCTTCAAACAGGTACTACAAGACGAGAAAAACATTAGCAATACTACATTTGTCATGCAATGGGCAAAATACAGATTATCAGTTAGTGTTTAAGATACCAATTAAATCACATACATAGTATATTACTGCAATCCGCTCAAATGGGGTTAATGCAGAGCAGTCAGCTGGGACTTGTAGTGGAGCTTGATCAGTTAAATCACATACATAGTATATTACTGCAATCCGCTCAAATGGGGTTAATGCAGAGCAGTCAGCTGGGACTTGTAGTGGAGCTTGATCAGTTAAATCACATACATAGTATATTACTGCAATCCGCTCAAATGGGGTTAATGCAGAGCAGTCAGCTGGGACTTGTAGTGGAGCTTGATCAGTTAAATCACATACATAGTATATTACTGCAATCCGCTCAAATGGGGTTAATGCAGAGCAGTCAGCTGGGACTTGTAGTGGAGCTTGATCAGTTAAATCACATACATAGTATATTACTGCAATCCGCTCAAATGGGGTTAATGCAGAGCAGTCAGCTGGGACTTGTAGTGGAGCTTGATCAGTTAAATCACATACATAGTATATTACTGCAATCCGCTCAAATGGGGTTAATGCAGAGCAGTCAGCTGGGACTTGTAGTGGAGCTTGATCAGTTAAATCACATACCTGTGAGATGAGAGATAAACAGAAGATCAGTCCAAATTCAGGGAAAATCATGCAGGATAACTGTTTTATAACTGTTCCTTATAAGTAATTCCCACTTTGAAATTTCTCACTTCGGATATTTCTCAATTAAAGAACTGCCCCGGCAGAGAACTGCCTTCTATGTGAACAGATATACCAGGTCTAATTTGGAGAGCCTACAGCTGAGGTCACATGACCAGCTAATCAAAGCCTGTGTAATATGAACACTAGACAGACCATATACCCCAATAAACTATGCCTCACTTAACACAGCTTCAAACAGGTACTACAAGACGAGAAAAACATTAGCAATACTACATTTGTCATGCAATGGGCAAAATACAGATTATCAGTTAGTGTTTAAGATACCAATTAAATCACATACATAGTATATTACTGCAATCCGCTCAAATGGGGTTAATGCAGAACAGTCAGCTGGGACTTGTAGTGGAGCTTGATCAGTTAAATCACATACATAGTATATTACTGCAATCCGCTCAAATGGGGTTAATGCAGAGCAGTCAGCTGGGACTTGTAGTGGAGCTTGATCAGTTAAATCACATACATAGTATATTACTGCAATCCGCTCAAATGGGGTTAATGCAGAGCAGTCAGCTGGGACTTGTAGTGGAGCTTGATCAGTTAAATCACATACATAGTATATTACTGCAATCCGCTCAAATGGGGTTAATGCAGAGCAGTCAGCTGGGACTTGTAGTGGAGCTTGATCAGTTAAATCACATACATAGTATATTACTGCAATCCGCTCAAATGGGGTTAATGCAGAGCAGTCAGCTGGGACTTGTAGTGGAGCTTGATCAGTTAAATCACATACATAGTATATTACTGCAATCCGCTCAAATGGGGTTAATGCAGAGCAGTCAGCTGGGACTTGTAGTGGAGCTTGATCAGTTAATTCACATACCTGTGAGATGAGAGATAAACAGAAGATCAGTCCAAATTCAGGGAAAATCATGCAGGATAACTGTTTTATAACTGTTCCTTATAAGTAATTCCCACTTTGAAATTTCTCACTTAAAGAACTGCCCCGGCAGAGAACTGCCTTCTATGTGAACAGATATACCAGGTCTAATTTGGAGAGCCTACAGCTGAGGTCACATGACCAGCTAATCAAAGCCTGTGTAATATGAACACTAGACAGACCATATACCCCAATAAACTATGCCTCACTTAACACAGCTTCAAACAGGTACTACAAGACAAGAAAAACATTAGCAATACTACATTTGTCATGCAATGGGCAAAATACAGATTATCAGTTAGTGTTTAAGATACCAATTAAATCACATACATAGTATATTACTGCAATCCGCTCAAATGGGGTTAATGCAGAGCAGTCAGCTGGGACTTGTAGTGGAGCTTGATCAGTTAAATCACATACATAGTATATTACTGCAATCCGCTCAAATGGGGTTAATGCAGAGCAGTCAGCTGGGACTTGTAGTGGAGCTTGATCAGTTAAATCACATACATAGTATATTACTGCAATCCGCTCAAATGGGGTTAATGCAGAGCAGTCAGCTGGGACTTGTAGTGGAGCTTGATCAGTTAAATCACATACATAGTATATTACTGCAATCCGCTCAAATGGGGTTAATGCAGAGCAGTCAGCTGGGACTTGTAGTGGAGCTTGATCAGTTAAATCACATACCTGTGAGATGAGAGATAAACAGAAGATCAGTCCAAATTCAGGGAAAATCATGCAGGATAACTGTTTTATAACTGTTCCTTATAAGTAATTCCCACTTTGAAATTTCTCACTTCGGATATTTCTCAATTAAAGAACTGCCCCGGCAGAGAACTGCCCACATGTGCCTATTCTGCAGCCTGAGGGGCTGGGGACATAGGGCCAGATTCTCTAAGCTTCAAAAGTGATAAAATGGAGAGTGATAAACAGCCAGCCAATCAGCTCCCATCTGACATTTTTCAAACACAGTCTGTGACATGGCAGGTAGGAGCTGATTGGCTGGCTGTTCATCACTCTCCATTTTACCACTTTTGAAGCTTAGAGAATCTAGCCCATGGCCAGCAGCTCAGAGAGCCACTATCCATGCCCTCACAGCGGCAAAAAATTGGGTGTGGCCTCGTTGAAATAGGCCACACCCCCATATTGATAGGCCACACCCCCAAAAATTTCGGGCACGCCTCCGGCGCGCAACAACACTCCCCCCTCCGTTAGGGCTGCTTCAAAATATTTCCCGGGATGGTTTTAATTCCCAATCCGCACCTGAGGGTAGATTATACAAAATCTGCACAAGTAGAGCCAGGGTGGGATATTGAAAATCCAGAAAGGCCTTTGAATTGATCTGCTCAGAAGTGGGAAGCACCAAGGCATGTCACACTGCAACATCTTAATACAGTATGCTATGTTCCACAAATGATATAGGTGTTAATTCAGATCGGATTGCAGTAAAGTATTCAAACCGCATCATGCTCAATGGTGGGGTTCTGTGTGCGCGAGCAGGACAGGTCAGAACAGCATGTGGAGAGCTGGGGGGTGGGGGGTCAGTGTTTCCAGAAATGGGGGCATGTCACAGCTCTTGGCTTGTATTATTATTATTATTATTATTATTATTATTATTATTATACGTGCAATAGCCATAATAGGGTTTATAATCTAATAATGAAAATAACAAAAATTTGGGTATACAGTCATTGGGTCAACACACCTAAGGTCGACATGCTGAAGGTTGACGTATTTCGGTTGACACCTCAAAGTCGACAGGGTCATTAGGTGGAAATGGGTAAGGTCGACAGTCAATAGGTCGACATGGGTTTTTATAAAACAAATTAGCCGACATGTGCCAACAGGCGGTATTTCATGCCCTACCATCCTAGGACATGGAAGGAGAATAAAAGAGTGTGCCGAGCACAGCAAGGCACCGAGCCCGAAGCATGGCGAGCACAGCGAGCCATGCGAGGGGACGCAGTGCACCGATATGGTGTGCATGTGGACAAAGAAAAAATATCTTTTGATTGTCGACCTTGCCCAAGTCGACCTAATGCTTCTGTCGACCTAATGACCCTGTTGACCTAAGCCCATGTCCACCTTCAGTGGTCGACCCAATGTATGTCAACCTTAGTTGTATGTAGACCCTATGACCTGTACCCCAAATTTGGGTGTGGGTGGCCATTAATGTTGTTCCTATGGGTATTCCAACCCCTAAATCAGCCCCTGGCAACAAGAATAACATATACATAGTATTATACATTTAAGTAACATATTAATGACAAAGAGTAAATGATTCCTTAAAAAAAAAAAAGATGATAAATATGAATTCAGCAACTAAAAGTGAAATGTAACTATGAAGAACTGATTTGTTCCTAAAGATTCTGCCAGTAATAATTGCCACACAGCATTTACATTTTTGGAAAATATAAATACTAGACTCAGACATTGGCATGTTTTGAAATCTGACAACGTTATTGCTTCTCTAGTCAGACAGCAATAGATGGACACCAAAAGTTACATATACTTAAACAGAGATCTGGCCCCCTTCTCCCAACTCCAAACTCAATTTTGTATACCAAAGCAAGACTCTTTAAATTCCTTCAAATACGTCATTGGTTACAAAGTTTCACCCCTAAACCTCCTTGGCAATACATATTCCCTAAAATGCTTACTTCTCTTTTTATGTCTCGTTCGGATCGAGGGGGGATTTCTAGATGGTACTGATACTTGATTGAGGAGAATGGGAAAGTTGCATTCCCCTCACAAATTAAATAGGAGAGGGATATGCCCAATACCTTTACTGAAGAAATGTGGTCACATATCACCCATTCTTGCTTTAAAATCTCCAAAAATATCAACCACTCTGAAATGTTTTACAAATTGTTACATAGAGCATATCTCACCCCTGCACTATTACATATGTTCTGGCCTGGTGTCTCTCCTTATTGGTGGAGGAACTGCGGTGAAGTGGGGGGTATACTACATGTTTTCTGGGCATGCCCGGTCCTACAACCCCTGTGGCGTGATGTGTTCTGCCTTATATCAAAGGTGTTGCACAGACAAGTCCAAATGTGTCCCCTAATATCCCTATTTCATTGTCTCCTGGGTGAACAGACATCCGGGAACAGTTATCTCCTGGGCCAGATATTGATAGCAGCCAAAGCCTCGATATCTCAATTGTGGAAGTCAGCTACAATACCTACTCTTCAGTCCATTGAAAGTAGAATTCATAATCATTTTATCTTTGAATCCTCTGGCTCTCCGTACTCCTCTTCCGTCTCATATGTACACATGAGGTGGCGTGGGTGGGGCGAATATAGGGAATCCTTAGGACAAACCTGTGCTTCAGATACGCCATATGACTTGTCTGATCTTCACTCTCCCAGTTGAATCTCACGCCCGAAGTGTTTATGCCTTTGCCCATGGGGTGGCTGTTACAGCTCATGAGCCTGTACTGTCTAATCCACTAAGTTACATTGTATATTCCCCTTTTGCTCATTCTATTAGGATATAAGTAATATCTGTAAATGTTGTCCTATACCTGACAAGCTACTCATACCTCCTTACATACCTTGCCTCTTTTTTGTATTTGTTTTTCTTTTACCCTCTCTTATTAATTATTGTTATTTTCGTATTTTACTTTATGTAATGTTGAAAAACTCAATAAAAACTAATTGGAAAAAAAAGTTACATATGCATTAGTGAGACATTGACAAAAGATAGACATTCATTAGTCCGACAGTGACAAAGGTAACGACACAAATAAAATGTTGACATGAAAATCAATATATGTATAAGATACCGTATAAGTGTACCACGTACCTTCACATGGCTTGCTGCGCTCTACATGCTTCAGGCACCCTATTCTATTCTCCCTCTATGCCCACTGGGATGGCAAAGAATTAATTTGGTTTTAAAAAAAGCAGGTTGTCGGTATATTGACTGCGTTAACTTGTCTAACTAATGCATGTCTAACTTTTGTCAATGTCTAACTAATGCATGTCTAACTCTTGGTGTCAACCTATTGACTGTCTGACTATACTTTGGCCCTCATTCTGACCTGATCGCTCCACTGCGCATCCGCACAGGGGAGCAATGTTTTGCAACTGTGCATGCGCATAAACTTTTATGTGCATGTGCAGCCTGTTGGTGCGAGCGGGCACGGCAAATTGTCTTAGTTCAGATCCAGTTTTCTGCTCTGTTAAAAATCTATAAAAAAATTTAACCATTAATAAAAATCCATAAAAACAGTTGCAATAATGTAATAATGTATCATGCAAACCCAAATTTCAGACATTAAGGGGGGTATTCAATGTCAGGGGCACGGTTGTCGAGCTAGCGCGACAGCTGTACCCCTGTCCCGTTCTCGCTTTGCTCGACTTGGGCTCGGCTGTCGGGATTCAATGTCCCGGCCGCCAAGCGGCGAGAAAGGGGCATGGCCGCGAGCTGAGGATGGAAATAGACGAACTCCGGCCGGGAGCTCGCCTATTTCCGGCTTTTCTCAGCAGAACGAGCCCGACAGCTTGTGATGTCGGGCTCGTTCTGCCGAGAACCCGTTCAATGCTGTCGGGGAAGACAGCAGTGAATAGGGTCCCGCAGCCATCTCCCCGATGCGGGAGCACGACTAACATTGAATACCCCCCTAAGTCTGAATTTCAAGCCGATGGATGATCATAAATGGGACTGGGGTCTGATTCAGACCTAATCGCTAATCTGCAAATTTGATGATGGTGAGTGGTTAGCCGCCCCCCAGACAGAGTGAAAACCGGCCATGTGTAAATCTGTGCGTTATTGCGGGGGTTAGGTGGACGGAGTGCAGGGGCAAATGTCTCATATATTTAGCTACTATTTGACGTGCGTCTATAAGGCTGGGTGGGGGTGGAGTTTCATATGTGACCCCGCCCAGCGTTATAGACACACTCTGGGGATGATTGACAGATGTAGCCAAATATATAAGAGATAACTGTTCTCCATAATATAAATTGGTATTATTTTGTCGCCAAGCCTCTTTCCTATGAAGCCACTCCCCTATATTTTTGACTTGAGCACCCACCAGCAAAAACATAAATCGGCACCTATGACCACCAGTAATAATTACAGGCATAATATGTGTGCAATTGCTATTGCTAACTTCATAGAACTTCAGAAAAACAAGTCTGTCTAGTTTGTAAACTGTCTGAAGTCGCCATCTGCTGGTTATTGCATGTCAGAACAAGCATTTAATTACAAGAATTTTTAGGAAACACCCATTCTGATATCTAATTAACTCTAGCATTAATAAAACAGGATTCTGACAAAATTATGTTAGTTAAATAAATAAACAAATAAATAAATATTATACACATTTTCTTTCAATGTATAGTGTAGTATAATACAGTGGCGTGTGGTGGGGTGAGGCAGGTGAGGCACAGCCTTTCCTGTCATACTAGCATATCTGCAAGAGTTTTGAATTTATAAAATATGTGAAAAATACAAAGAATATATTAAAAAATTCTTATTTTTATTATTCTAATTATTTTTATAGTCAAAATTCTGGAGTAAAAAGGGTACTTATGTAGTATCTGGGCTGCCGATTTTGTGATTGTATGCCTTACCTTAAGGCATACAATCAGATGCGATGCGATGCGATGCGATTCGATGCGATTTTGCATAGGATTCAATGTTAAGAAGGTCCTGTTCATTTCCCCACTATCCAAGTGGGCATAGAGTTGATTTTATATAGCGTGGCGAGCGCAGCGAGCCACCGAGCCCGAAGCGTGGCGAGCGAAGCGAGCCCCGTGAGGGGACGCATATTTCTTAAAAAGTATTCTGTGTCCCCTCGCGGGGCTCGCTACGCTCGCCACGCTTCGGGCTCGGTGGCTCGCTACGCTCGCCACAGGTTTATATCCAACTCCATGCCCACTTGGATAGTGGGGAAAGGAAAAGGACCCCTTTTTCCCATTGAATTCTATGTTAAAATGGACTCAGACCATTTTAACATTGAATCCTATGGAAAAATCTTGACCATCGCATCGCATACGATTTGGTCGCATGCGATGCGATGCGATGCGATCCGATCCGATTTCTAAATCGGACGCCCAGATACTACATAAGTACCGTAAAAAGTTTATGGCAGGTGAGGCAGTGCCTCACCGGGCTACCCTTTTTGCACATCTCTTATTAAAACTCAGTGAATCTCCAGGGAGCCATTTACCTCACCGCACGTCCCTGGTATAATATTTTATAATTATACAGAGTGAGCCCTTAGAAGGTGTGATGTTATTGCTATCAATTTTACTGAGTAATGCTCTACAGAAAATATGGGTTAAACTTGTCAAATCTGATGTAAAACTGACTAAACACCAGAATTGGAACACTTTAGCACATTTGTGGTATGTACTATCATATTTCTTTGTAAATACAGTAGATAGACTATATAAATTGGAGATTTACTAATGGTTTGTTTTTAGTCATACCAAAAACCAACCGTAAACCAACCCAAAGTAGACCATGGAATGATTTCTCTCCCCTTCGGAAATAAAAGTCAAACTAAACTGCCTTTTATATCTGTCGGTGTCTACTAAGGATGGGGCGGGTGTTGATGTCATGTGATGTCATCCGGCCACCCCCCCGGCAGGCATCGGCCCGCATGCGTTCACCTGATACCACCCCCTGCACACCCATCACCCTCCCCTACCCATGCAAATGCCTCAGCGAGTGTGATACTCAGGGAAGGCATTCGCACAGGGGATCTGGACATGCGCAGTCCACAAGAAATCGGAATGGGGCTGAATTAAGAAAGCCGCCCAGTGTGCAGCGAAAACGCGTTCCCAAGAGACACCAGGATCACTTGCTCCTGCTACCCGTCCATCACCGACTACAGAGCTGGAAGATTGACTCCAATAGCCGCAGGCCTCTACTCCCACTGCAGACGCTGTGGCAGAGCGTCGTGTGTGTGAACAACATCAGGAGAGAATGCCGCGGCGAGGAGACGGCACTTGCCGGGAGACACAGCCAGCTGCACGTACCATCTGACTTGGAGACAGCCGAGCGATACGGAGATAGCAGACGCTACAACACAGATCCCCCTGTGTACCAACTTGACCGTTGCCCACACCAAGGAGCGGTAAGAAATACTGCTGGTGACAGGACGGACACTGTTACTTCCATCCCAGTAACAGAAGTCCTGTCTCCACTTTGAGACTACCACTTCATTACTAAGTGAGGTGCTAATGTTGACGTTAAATAAGTGTGCACACCGGCCCCCTTTTTCACCTTTGTGAACTTTTTTTATCCTGAAAAGGAGAAAGGACATTGTGTCTAAAGGATCAATGGATTGAAACTAATTTCACCTTCCCACCCTAAAAGGGATAGGTGCAATTCACCAGTGCTCATATACAGTGGTTATAATTAGTGTCCAATTGACACTGTAGTATTTTAGAGTGCATATATGTATGTAATGTTGTGTATGTGTGTTTTTTAATAAATTTGTTATTCATTCTTGTCTCACCCAAGCGCCCCACGTTATTTTTGTTCACTACCCCACTGCCATGCACAAAACCTTTTAGCTAAAAAATTTTTTTTTAAATATATGCCAACCACAGGGGGCCCCTAGCTAGAGGGGGGCCCAGGGGCACTGACCCCTTGTGCCTCCATTATAATCCGGCCCTGCCCATGGGCCATTATATGAAGTGCAATACAGCATCTGTATGACCCATGGGCCATTATATGAAGTGCAATCAGTGGTGCAAGTAAAAAAAAATGTCTCAGTGGTACTGTGCTGCGAAAAATGGGCATGTTCAGGGGCATTTTCATATGACACAAGGGGGAGTGGCTATATGACAAAACTTTATGCCCCACAGTGCTAGGTATGCCCCCGTGCCACACATATATGCCCCACAGTGCCAGATATGCTCCCACATTGCCACACATGTGCCCCCACAGTGCTAGTTATGCCCGAAGTGCCAGATATGCCCCGCCCCCCACAATGCCACACATATGCCCTCACAGTGCTAAGTATGCCCCCAATACTAGATATGCCCCCACAATGTCACACATATGCCCCCCACAGTGCTAGTTATGCCCCCAGTGCCAGATATGACCCATAATGCCACACATATGCCCCCACAGTGCTAGTTATGCCCCCAGTGCCAGATATGCCCCCACAATGCCACACATATGCCCCCCACAGTGCTAGTTATGCCCCCCAGTGCCAGATATGCCCCAAAATGCCACACATATGCCCTACAGTGCTAGTTATGCCCCCAGTGCCAGATATGCCCCCACAATGCCACACATATGCCCCCACAGTGCTAGTTATGCCCCCAGTGCCAGATATGCCCCATAATGCCACACATATGCCCCCCCCAGTGCTAGTTATGCCCCCAGTGCTAGATATGCCCCCACAATGCCACACATGCCCCCACAGTGCCACACATATGCCCCCACACCCCACAGTGCCAGAAGCCAGCAGCAGCAGCAGCACAAGTAACTCACCCTTCTGGTGTCCGGGTCTCCTCTCCTCCCCCGCTGCCGCTGCTGCTTCTTCTTCAGGGGACAGGGGACAGGGCAGCGTATCACGCATCTCTCCTTCCCCGGCTTCAATATGTCCGGGCCGCCAGCCAATCATACCTCGCGGGCTGGCTCCTGATTGGCTGCCAGCCCACAAGCTATGATTTGCTGAGAGCCCAGTCACAGTGACACAGGGAGGGGAAAGAGAGATGCGCAATGCGCTCCCCTCCCCTTGGCTCCCTTCCCCTCCTCTCCAGTGGCAGCAGTGGCGGCGAGGAATCAGCTGTGGCGGGGCGGCAGAGGCCGCGCCCCCGCCACTTAGATATGAGTGCATGCGCATTAAACACTTTGGAGGGCATTTTTTATGGCGGTTCGGGGTACCTGCACAATATGTTTTACCGGTACGCCGTACCACCCCGTACCGCCATACTTACAGCCCTGAGTGCAATACAGTATCTGTATGAACCATGGGCCATTATATGAAGTTCAATACAGCATCTGTATGACCAATGAGCCATTATATGAAGTGCAATACAGCATCTGTATGACCCATGGGCCATTATATAAAGTGCAATACAGTATCTGTATGACCCATGGGCCATTATATGAAGTGCAATGCAGCATCTGGATAACCCATGGGCCATTATATGAAGTGTAATACAGCATCTGTATGACCCATGGGCCATTATATGAAGTGCAATACAGCATCTGTATGACCCATGGTCCACTATATGAAGTGCAATACAGCATCTGTATGACCCATGAGCCATTATATGAAGTGCAATACAGCATCTGTATGATCCATGAGCCATTATATGAAGTTCAATACAGCATCTGTATGACCAATGAGCCATTATATGAAGTGCAATACAGCATCTGTATGACCCATGGGCCATTATATGAAGTGAAATACAGTATCTGTATGACCCATGGGCCATTATATGAAGTGCAATGCAGCATCTGGATAACCCATGGGCCATTATATGAAGTGCAATACAGCATCTGTATGACCCATGGGCCATTATATGAAGTGCAATACAGCATCTGTATGACCCATGAGCCATTATATGAAGTGCAATACAGCATCTGTATGATCCATGAGCCATTATATGAAGTGCAATAAAGCATCTGTATGACCCATGGGCCATTATATGAAGTGCAATACAGCATCTGTATGATCAATGAGCCTTTATATGAAGTGCAATAAAATATCTGTATGACCCATTAGCCATTATATGAAGCGCAATACAGCATCTGTATGACCCATGGGCCATTATATGAAGTGAAATACAGTATCTGTATGACCCATGGGCCATTATATGAAGTGCAATGCAGCATCTGGATAACCCATGGGCCATTATATGAAGTGCAATACAGCATCTGTATGACCCATGGGCCATTATATGAAGTGCAATACAGCATCTGTATGACCCATGAGCCATTATATGAAGTGCAATACAGCATCTGTATGATCCATGAGCCATTATATGAGGTGCAATAAAGCATCTGTATGACCCATGGGCCATTATATGAAGTGCAATACAGCATCTGTATGATCAATGAGCCTTTATATGAAGTGCAATAAAATATCTGTATGACCCATTAGCCATTATATGAAGTGCAATGCAGCATCTGGATAACCCATGGGCCATTATATGAAGTGCAATACACTATCTGTATGACCCATGGGCCATTATATTAAGTGCAATACAGCATCTGTATGACCCATGGCCCATTATATGAAGTGCAATACAGTATCTGTATGACCCATGGGCCATTATATGAAGTGCAATACAGCATCTGTATGACCCATGGCCCATTATATGAAGTGCAATACAGCATCTGTATGACCCATGAGCCATTATATGAAGTGCAATACAGCATCTTTATGACCCATGGGCCATTATATGAAGTGCAATACAGTATCTGTATGACTTATGGGCCATTATATGAAGTGCAATACAACATCTGTATGACCCATGAGCCATTATATGAAGTGCAATACAGCATCTGTATGATCAATGAGCCATTATATGAAGTGCAATGCAGCATCTGTATGACCCATGGCCCATTATATGAAGTGCAATACAGTATCTGTATAACACATGAGCCATTATATGAAGTGCAATACAGCATCTGTATGACCCATGGGTCATTATATTAAGTGCAATACAGCATCTGTATGACCCATGGGCCATTATATGAAGTGCAATACAGTATCTGTATGACCCATGGGCCATTATATGAAGTGAAATACAGCATCTGTATGATCCATGGGCCATTATATAAAGTGCAATACAGAATCTGTATGACCCATGAGCCATTATATGAAGTGCAATACAGTATCTGTATGACTCATGGGCCATTATATGAAGTGCAATACAGCATCTGTATGATCCATGGGCCATTATATGAAGTGCAATACAGCATCTGGATAACCCATGGGCCATTATATGAAGTGCAATACAGCATCTGTATGACCCATGGGCCATTATATGAAGTGCAATACAGCATCTGTATGACCCATGAGCCATTATATGAAGTGCAATACAGCATCTGTATGACTTATGGGCCATTATATGAAGTGCAATACAGCATCTGTATGACCCATGGGCCATTATATGAAGTGCAATACAGTATCTGTATGACCCATGGACCATTATATGAAGTGAAATACAGCATCTGTATGATCCATGGGCCATTATATAGAGTGCAATACAGCATCTGGATAACCCATGGGCCATTATATGAAGTGCAATACAGCATCTGTATGACCCATGGCCCATTATATGAAGTGCAATACAGCATCTGTATGACCCATGAGCCATTATATGAAGTGCAATACAGCATCTTTATGACCCATGGGCCATTATATGAAGTGCAATACAGTATCTGTATGACTTATGGGCCATTATATGAAGTGCAATACAGCATCTGTATGACCCATGAGCCATTATATGAAGTGCAATACAGCATCTGTATGACCCATGGGCCATTATATGAAGTGCAATACAGTATCTGTATGACCCATGGGCCATTATATTAAGTGCAATACAGCATCTGTATGACCCATGGGCCATTATATGAAGTGCAATACAGTATCTGTATGACCCATGGGCCATTATATTAAGTGCAATACAACATCTGTATGACCCATGGGCCATTATATGAAGTGCAATACAGTATCTGTATGACCCATGGGCCATTATATGAAGTGAAATACAGCATCTGTATGATCCATGGGCCATTATATAAAGTGCAATACAGCATATGTATGACCCATGAGCCATTATATGAAGTGCAATACAGTATCTGTATGACTCATGGGCCATTATATGAAGTGCAATACAGCATCTGTATGACCCATGACCCATTATATGAAGTGCAATACAGTATCTGTATGACCCATGGGCCATTATATGAAGTGCAATACAGCATCTGTATGACCCATGGGCCATTATATGAAGTGCAATACAGCATCTGTATGACCCATGGGCCATTATATGAAGTGAAATACAGCATCTGTATGACCCATGGGCCATTATATGAAGTGCAATACAGCATCTGTATGATCCATGGGCCATTATATGAAGTGCAATACAGTATCTGTATGATCCATGAGCCATTATATGAAGTGCAATACAGCATCTGTATGACCCATGAGCCATTATATGAAGTGCAATACAGCATCTGTATGACTTATGGGCCATTATATGAAGTGCAATACAGCATCTGTATGACCCATGGGCCATTATATGAAGTGCAATACAGTATCTGTATGACCCATGGACCATTATATGAAGTGAAATACAGCATCTGTATGATCCATGGGCCATTATATAGAGTGCAATACAGCATCTGGATAACCCATGGGCCATTATATGAAGTGCAATACAGCATCTGTATGACCCATGGCCCATTATATGAAGTGCAATACAGCATCTGTATGACCCATGAGCCATTATATGAAGTGCAATACAGCATCTTTATGACCCATGGGCCATTATATGAAGTGCAATACAGTATCTGTATGACTTATGGGCCATTATATGAAGTGCAATACAGCATCTGTATGACCCATGAGCCATTATATGAAGTGCAATACAGCATCTGTATGACCCATGGGCCATTATATGAAGTGCAATACAGTATCTGTATGACCCATGGGCCATTATATTAAGTGCAATACAGCATCTGTATGACCCATGGGCCATTATATGAAGTGCAATACAGTATCTGTATGACCCATGGGCCATTATATTAAGTGCAATACAACATCTGTATGACCCATGGGCCATTATATGAAGTGCAATACAGTATCTGTATGACCCATGGGCCATTATATGAAGTGCAATACAGTATCTGTATGACCCATGGGCCATTATATGAAGTGCAATACAGCATCTGTATGACCCATGGGCCATTATATGAAGTGCAATACAGCATCTGTATGACCCATGGGCCATTATATGAAGTGAAATACAGCATCTGTATGACCCATGGGCCATTATATGAAGTGCAATACAGCATCTGTATGATCCATGGGCCATTATATGAAGTGCAATACAGTATCTGTATGATCCATGAGCCATTATATGAAGTGCAATACAGCATCTGTATGACCCATGAGCCATTATATGAAGTGCAATACAGCATCTGTATGACTTATGGGCCATTATATGAAGTGCAATACAGCATCTGTATGACCCATGGGCCATTATATGAAGTGCAATACAGTATCTGTATGACCCATGGACCATTATATGAAGTGAAATACAGCATCTGTATGATCCATGGGCCATTATATAGAGTGCAATACAGCATCTGGATAACCCATGGGCCATTATATGAAGTGCAATACAGCATCTGTATGACCCATGGCCCATTATATGAAGTGCAATACAGCATCTGTATGACCCATGAGCCATTATATGAAGTGCAATACAGCATCTTTATGACCCATGGGCCATTATATGAAGTGCAATACAGTATCTGTATGACTTATGGGCCATTATATGAAGTGCAATACAGCATCTGTATGACCCATGAGCCATTATATGAAGTGCAATACAGCATCTGTATGACCCATGGGCCATTATATGAAGTGCAATACAGTATCTGTATGACCCATGGGCCATTATATTAAGTGCAATACAGCATCTGTATGACCCATGGGCCATTATATGAAGTGCAATACAGTATCTGTATGACCCATGGGCCATTATATTAAGTGCAATACAACATCTGTATGACCCATGGGCCATTATATGAAGTGCAATACAGTATCTGTATGACCCATGGGCCATTATATGAAGTGAAATACAGCATCTGTATGATCCATGGGCCATTATATAAAGTGCAATACAGCATATGTATGACCCATGAGCCATTATATGAAGTGCAATACAGTATCTGTATGACTCATGGGCCATTATATGAAGTGCAATACAGCATCTGTATGACCCATGACCCATTATATGAAGTGCAATACAGTATCTGTATGACCCATGGGCCATTATATGAAGTGCAATACAGCATCTGTATGACCCATGGGCCATTATATGAAGTGCAATACAGCATCTGTATGACCCATGGGCCATTATATGAAGTGAAATACAGCATCTGTATGACCCATGGGCCATTATATGAAGTGCAATACAGCATCTGTATGACCCATGAGCCATTATATGAAGTGCAATACAGTATCTGTATGACTCATGGGCCATTATATGAAGTGCAATACAGCATCTGTATGATCCATGGGCCATTATATGAAGTGCAATACAGCATCTGTATGACCCATGGGCCATTATATTAAGTGCAATACAGCATCTGTATGACCCATGGGCCATTATATGAAGTGCAATACAGTATCTGTATGACCCATGGGCCATTATATTAAGTGCAATACAGCATCTGTATGACCCATGGGCCATTATATTAAGTGCAATACAGCATCTGTATGACCCATGAGCCATTATATGAAGTGCAATACAGCATCTGTATGATCAATGAGCCATTATATGAAGTGCAATGCAGCATCTGTATGACCCATGGCCCATTATATGAAGTGCAATACAGTATCTGTATAACACATGAGCCATTATATGAAGTGCAATACAGCATCTGTATGACCCATGGGCCATTATATTAAGTGCAATACAGCATCTGTATGACCCATGGGCCATTATATGAAGTGCAATACAGTATCTGTATGACCCATGGGCCATTATATGAAGTGAAATACAGCATCTGTATGATCCATGGGCCATTATATAAAGTGCAATACAGCATCTGTATGACCCATGAACCATTATATGAAGTGCAATACAGTATCTGTATGACTCATGGGCCATTATATGAAGTGCAATACAGCATCTGTATGATCCATGGGCCATTATATGAAGTGCAATACAGCATCTGGATAACCCATGGGCCATTATATGAAGTGCAATACAGCATCTGTATGACCCATGGCCCATTATATAAAGTGCAATACAGCATCTGTATGACCCATGAGCCATTATATGAAGTGCAATACAGAATCTTGATGACCCATGGGCCATTATATGAAGTGCAATACAGTATCTGTATGACTTATGGGCCATTATATGAAGTGCAATACAGCATCTGTATGACCCATGAGCCATTATATGAAGTGCAATACAGCATCTCTATGACCCATGGGCCATTATATGAAGTGCAATACAGTATCTGTATGACCCATGGGCCATTATATTAAGTGCAATACAGCATCTGTATGACCCATGGGCCATTATATGAAGTGCAATACAGTATCTGTATGACCCATGGGCCATTATATGAAGTGAAATACAGCATCTGTATGATCCATGGGCCATTATATAAAGTGCAATACAGCATCTGTATGACCCATGAGCCATTATATGAAGTGCAATACAGTATCTGTATGACTCATGGGCCATTATATGAAGTGCAATACAGCATCTGTATGACCCATGAGCCATTATATGAAGTGCAATACAGTATCTGTATGACCCATGGGCCATTATATGAAGTGCAATACAGCATCTGTATGACCCATGGGCCATTATATGAAGTGCAATACAGCATCTGTATGACCCATTGGCCATTATATGAAGTGAAATACAGCATCTGTATGACCCATGGGCCATTATATGAAGTGCAATACAGCATCTGTATGACCCATGAGCCATTATATGAAGTGCAATACAGTATCTGTATGACTCATGGGCCATTATATGAAGTGCAATACAGCATCTGTATGATCCATGGGCCATTATATGAAGTGCAATACAGCATCTGTATGACCCATGGGCCATTATATTAAGTGCAATACAGCATCTGTATGACCCATGGGCCATTATATGAAGTGCAATACAGTATCTGTATGACCCATGGGCCATTATATTAAGTGCAATACAGCATCTGTATGACCCATGGGCCATTATATTAAGTGCAATACAGCATCTGTATGACCCATGAGCCATTATATGAAGTGCAATACAGCATCTGTATGATCAATGAGCCATTATATGAAGTGCAATGCAGCATCTGTATGACCCATGGCCCATTATATGAAGTGCAATACAGTATCTGTATAACACATGAGCCATTATATGAAGTGCAATACAGCATCTGTATGACCCATGGGCCATTATATTAAGTGCAATACAGCATCTGTATGACCCATGGGCCATTATATGAAGTGCAATACAGTATCTGTATGACCCATGGGCCATTATATGAAGTGAAATACAGCATCTGTATGATCCATGGGCCATTATATAAAGTGCAATACAGCATCTGTATGACCCATGAACCATTATATGAAGTGCAATACAGTATCTGTATGACTCATGGGCCATTATATGAAGTGCAATACAGCATCTGTATGATCCATGGGCCATTATATGAAGTGCAATACAGCATCTGGATAACCCATGGGCCATTATATGAAGTGCAATACAGCATCTGTATGACCCATGGCCCATTATATAAAGTGCAATACAGCATCTGTATGACCCATGAGCCATTATATGAAGTGCAATACAGCATCTTTATGACCCATGGGCCATTATATGAAGTGCAATACAGTATCTGTATGACTTATGGGCCATTATATGAAGTGCAATACAGCATCTGTATGACCCATGAGCCATTATATGAAGTGCAATACAGCATCTCTATGACCCATGGGCCATTATATGAAGTGCAATACAGTATCTGTATGACCCATGGGCCATTATATTAAGTGCAATACAGCATCTGTATGACCCATGGGCCATTATATGAAGTGCAATACAGTATCTGTATGACCCATGGGCCATTATATGAAGTGAAATACAGCATCTGTATGATCCATGGGCCATTATATAAAGTGCAATACAGCATCTGTATGACCCATGAGCCATTATATGAAGTGCAATACAGTATCTGTATGACTCATGGGCCATTATATGAAGTGCAATACAGCATCTGTATGACCCATGAGCCATTATATGAAGTGCAATACAGTATCTGTATGACCCATGGGCCATTATATGAAGTGCAATACAGCATCTGTATGACCCATGGGCCATTATATGAAGTGCAATACAGCATCTGTATGACCCATGGGCCATTATATGAAGTGAAATACAGCATCTGTATGACCCATGGGCCATTATATGAAGTGCAATACAGCATCTGTATGACCCATGAGCCATTATATGAAGTGCAATACAGTATCTGTATGACTCATGGGCCATTATATGAAGTGCAATACAGCATCTGTATGATCCATGGGCCATTATATGAAGTGCAATACAGCATCTGTATGACCCATGGGCCATTATATTAAGTGCAATACAGCATCTGTATGACCCATGGGCCATTATATGAAGTGCAATACAGTATCTGTATGACCCATGGGCCATTATATTAAGTGCAATACAGCATCTGTATGACCCATGGGCCATTATATTAAGTGCAATACAGCATCTGTATGACCCATGAGCCATTATATGAAGTGCAATACAGCATCTGTATGATCAATGAGCCTTTATATGAAGTGCAATAAAATATCTGTATGACCCATTAGCCATTATATGAAGTGCAATGCAGCATCTGGATAACCCATGGGCCATTATATGAAGTGCAATACACTATCTGTATGACCCATGGGCCATTATATTAAGTGCAATACAGCATCTGTATGACCCATGGCCCATTATATGAAGTGCAATACAGTATCTGTATGACCCATGGGCCATTATATGAAGTGCAATACAGCATCTGGATAACCCATGGGCCATTATATGAAGTGCAATACAGCATCTGTATGACCCATGGCCCATTATATGAAGTGCAATACAGCATCTGTATGACCCATGAGCCATTATATGAAGTGCAATACAGCATCTTTATGACCCATGGGCCATTATATGAAGTGCAATACAGTATCTGTATGACTTATGGGCCATTATATGAAGTGCAATACAACATCTGTATGACCCATGAGCCATTATATGAAGTGCAATACAGCATCTGTATGATCAATGAGCCATTATATGAAGTGCAATGCAGCATCTGTATGACCCATGGCCCATTATATGAAGTGCAATACAGTATCTGTATAACACATGAGCCATTATATGAAGTGCAATACAGCATCTGTATGACCCATGGGCCATTATATTAAGTGCAATACAGCATCTGTATGACCCATGGGCCATTATATGAAGTGCAATACAGTATCTGTATGACCCATGGGCCATTATATGAAGTGAAATACAGCATCTGTATGATCCATGGGCCATTATATAAAGTGCAATACAGAATCTGTATGACCCATGAGCCATTATATGAAGTGCAATACAGTATCTGTATGACTCATGGGCCATTATATGAAGTGCAATACAGCATCTGTATGATCCATGGGCCATTATATGAAGTGCAATACAGCATCTGGATAACCCATGGGCCATTATATGAAGTGCAATACAGCATCTGTATGACCCATGGGCCATTATATGAAGTGCAATACAGCATCTGTATGACCCATGAGCCATTATATGAAGTGCAATACAGCATCTGTATGACTTATGGGCCATTATATGAAGTGCAATACAGCATCTGTATGACCCATGGGCCATTATATGAAGTGCAATACAGTATCTGTATGACCCATGGACCATTATATGAAGTGAAATACAGCATCTGTATGATCCATGGGCCATTATATAGAGTGCAATACAGCATCTGGATAACCCATGGGCCATTATATGAAGTGCAATACAGCATCTGTATGACCCATGGCCCATTATATGAAGTGCAATACAGCATCTGTATGACCCATGAGCCATTATATGAAGTGCAATACAGCATCTTTATGACCCATGGGCCATTATATGAAGTGCAATACAGTATCTGTATGACTTATGGGCCATTATATGAAGTGCAATACAGCATCTGTATGACCCATGAGCCATTATATGAAGTGCAATACAGCATCTGTATGACCCATGGGCCATTATATGAAGTGCAATACAGTATCTGTATGACCCATGGGCCATTATATTAAGTGCAATACAGCATCTGTATGACCCATGGGCCATTATATGAAGTGCAATACAGTATCTGTATGACCCATGGGCCATTATATTAAGTGCAATACAACATCTGTATGACCCATGGGCCATTATATGAAGTGCAATACAGTATCTGTATGACCCATGGGCCATTATATGAAGTGAAATACAGCATCTGTATGATCCATGGGCCATTATATAAAGTGCAATACAGCATCTGTATGACCCATGAGCCATTATATGAAGTGCAATACAGTATCTGTATGACTCATGGGCCATTATATGAAGTGCAATACAGCATCTGTATGACCCATGACCCATTATATGAAGTGCAATACAGTATCTGTATGACCCATGGGCCATTATATGAAGTGCAATACAGCATCTGTATGACCCATGGGCCATTATATGAAGTGCAATACAGCATCTGTATGACCCATGGGCCATTATATGAAGTGAAATACAGCATCTGTATGACCCATGGGCCATTATATGAAGTGCAATACAGCATCTGTATGACCCATGAGCCATTATATGAAGTGCAATACAGTATCTGTATGACTCATGGGCCATTATATGAAGTGCAATACAGCATCTGTATGATCCATGGGCCATTATATGAAGTGCAATACAGCATCTGTATGACCCATGGGCCATTATATTAAGTGCAATACAGCATCTGTATGACCCATGGGCCATTATATGAAGTGCAATACAGTATCTGTATGACCCATGGGCCATTATATTAAGTGCAATACAGCATCTGTATGACCCATGGGCCATTATATTAAGTGCAATACAGCATCTGTATGACCCATGAGCCATTATATGAAGTGCAATACAGCATCTGTATGATCAATGAGCCATTATATGAAGTGCAATGCAGCATCTGTATGACCCATGGCCCATTATATGAAGTGCAATACAGTATCTGTATAACACATGAGCCATTATATGAAGTGCAATACAGCATCTGTATGACCCATGGGCCATTATATTAAGTGCAATACAGCATCTGTATGACCCATGGGCCATTATATGAAGTGCAATACAGTATCTGTATGACCCATGGGCCATTATATGAAGTGAAATACAGCATCTGTATGATCCATGGGCCATTATATAAAGTGCAATACAGCATCTGTATGACCCATGAACCATTATATGAAGTGCAATACAGTATCTGTATGACTCATGGGCCATTATATGAAGTGCAATACAGCATCTGTATGATCCATGGGCCATTATATGAAGTGCAATACAGCATCTGGATAACCCATGGGCCATTATATGAAGTGCAATACAGCATCTGTATGACCCATGGCCCATTATATAAAGTGCAATACAGCATCTGTATGACCCATGAGCCATTATATGAAGTGCAATACAGCATCTTTATGACCCATGGGCCATTATATGAAGTGCAATACAGTATCTGTATGACTTATGGGCCATTATATGAAGTGCAATACAGCATCTGTATGACCCATGAGCCATTATATGAAGTGCAATACAGCATCTCTATGACCCATGGGCCATTACATGAAGTGCAATACAGTATCTGTATGACCCATGGGCCATTATATTAAGTGCAATACAGCATCTGTATGACCCATGGGCCATTATATGAAGTGCAATACAGTATCTGTATGACCCATGGGCCATTATATGAAGTGAAATACAGCATCTGTATGATCCATGGGCCATTATATAAAGTGCAATACAGCATCTGTATGACCCATGAGCCATTATATGAAGTGCAATACAGTATCTGTATGACTCATGGGCCATTATATGAAGTGCAATACAGCATCTGTATGACCCATGAGCCATTATATGAAGTGCAATACAGTATCTGTATGACCCATGGGCCATTATATGAAGTGCAATACAGCATCTGTATGACCCATGGGCCATTATATGAAGTGCAATACAGCATCTGTATGACCCATGGGCCATTATATGAAGTGAAATACAGCATCTGTATGACCCATGGGCCATTATATGAAGTGCAATACAGCATCTGTATGACCCATGAGCCATTATATGAAGTGCAATACAGTATCTGTATGACTCATGGGCCATTATATGAAGTGCAATACAGCATCTGTATGATCCATGGGCCATTATATGAAGTGCAATACAGCATCTGTATGACCCATGGGCCATTATATTAAGTGCAATACAGCATCTGTATGACCCATGGGCCATTATATGAAGTGCAATACAGTATCTGTATGACCCATGGGCCATTATATTAAGTGCAATACAGCATCTGTATGACCCATGGGCCATTATATTAAGTGCAATACAGCATCTGTATGACCCATGAGCCATTATATGAAGTGCAATACAGCATCTGTATGATCAATGAGCCATTATATGAAGTGCAATGCAGCATCTGTATGACCCATGGCCCATTATATGAAGTGCAATACAGTATCTGTATAACACATGAGCCATTATATGAAGTGCAATACAGCATCTGTATGACCCATGGGCCATTATATTAAGTGCAATACAGCATCTGTATGACCCATGGGCCATTATATGAAGTGCAATACAGTATCTGTATGACCCATGGGCCATTATATGAAGTGAAATACAGCATCTGTATGATCCATGGGCCATTATATAAAGTGCAATACAGCATCTGTATGACCCATGAGCCATTATATGAAGTGCAATACAGTATCTGTATGACTCATGGGCCATTATATGAAGTGCAATACAGCATCTGTATGATCCATGGGCCATTATATGAAGTGCAATACAGCATCTGGATAACCAATGGGCCATTATATGAAGTGCAATACAGCATCTGTATGACCCATGGGCCATTATATGAAGTGCAATACAGCATCTGTATGACCCATGAGCCATTATATGAAGTGCAATACAGTATCTGTATGACTTATGGGCCATTATATGAAGTGCAATACAGCATCTGTATGACCCATGGGCCATTATATGAAGTGCAATACAGTATCTGTATGACCCATGGGCCATTATATGAAGTGAAATACAGCATCTGTATGATCCATGGGCCATTATATAAAGTGCAATACAGCATCTGTATGACCCATGAGCCATTATATGAAGTGCAATACAGTATCTGTATGACTCATGGGCCATTATATGAAGTGCAATACAGCATCTGTATGATCCATGGGCCATTATATGAAGTGCAATACAGCATCTGGATAACCCATGGGCCATTATATGAAGTGCAATACAGCATCTGTATGACCCATGGCCCATTATATGAAGTGCAATACAGCATCTGTATGACCCATGAGCCATTATATGAAGTGCAATACAGCATCTTTATGACCCATGGGCCATTATATGAAGTGCAATACAGTATCTGTATGACTTATGGGCCATTATATGAAGTGCAATACAGCATCTGTATGACCCATGAGCCATTATATGAAGTGCAATACAGCATCTGTATGACCCATGGGCCATTATATGAAGTGCAATACAGTATCTGTATGGGCCATTATATTAAGTGCAATACAGCATCTGTATGACCCATGGGCCATTATATGAAGTGCAATACAGTATCTGTATGACCCATGGGCCATTATATGAAGTGAAATACAGCATCTGTATGATCCATGGGCCATTATATAAAGTGCAATACAGCATCTGTATGACCCATGAGCCATTATATGAAGTGCAATACAGCATCTTTATGACCCATGGGCCATTATATGAAGTGCAATACAGTATCTGTATGACTTATGGGCCATTATATGAAGTGCAATACAGCATCTGTATGACCCATGAGCCATTATATGAAGTGCAATACAGCATCTGTATGACCCATGGGCCATTATATGAAGTGCAATACAGTATCTGTATGACCCATGTGCCATTATATTAAGTGCAATACAGCATCTGTATGACCCATGGGCCATTATATGAAGTGCAATACAGTATCTGTATGACCCATCGGCCATTATATGAAGTGAAATACAGCATCTGTATGATCCATGGGCCATTATATAAAGTGCAATACAGCATCTGTATGACCCATGAGCCATTATATGAAGTGCAATACAGTATCTGAATGACTCATGGGCCATTATATGAAGTGCAATACAGCATCTGTATGACCCATGAGCCATTATATGAAGTGCAATACAGTATCTGTATGACCCATGGGCCATTATATGAAGTGCAATACAGCATCTGTATGACCCATGGGCCATTATATGAAGTGCAATACAGCATCTTTATGACCCATGGGCCATTATATGAAGTGAAATACAGCATCTGTATGACCCATGGGCCATTATATGAAGTGCAATACAGCATCTGTATGACCCATGAGCCATTATATGAAGTGCAATACAGTATCTGTATGACTCATGGGCCATTATATGAAGTGCAATACAGCATCTGTATGATCCATGGGCCATTATATGAAGTGCAATACAGCATCTGTATGACCCATGGGCCATTATATTAAGTGCAATACAGCATCTGTATGACCCATGGGCCATTATATGAAGTGCAATACAGTATCTGTATGACCCATGGGCCATTATATTAAGTGCAATACAGCATCTGTATGACCCATGGGCCATTATATTAAGTGCAATACAGCATCTGTATGACCCATGAGCCATTATATGAAGTGCAATACAGCATCTGTATGACCCATGGGCCATTATATGAAGTGCAATACAGCATCAGTATGACCCATGAGCCATTATATGAAGTGCAATACAGCATCTGTATGACCCATGGGCCATTATATGAAGTGCAATACAGTATCTGTATGATCCATGGGCCATTATATGAAGTGCAATACAGCATCTGTATGACCCATGAGCCATTATATGAAGTGCAATACAGCATCTGTATGACCCATGGGCCATTATATGAAGTGCAATACAGTATCTGTATGATCCATGGGCCATTATATGAAGTGCAATACAGCATCTGTATGACTCATGGGCCATTATATGAAGTGCAATACAGCATCTGTATGACCCATGAGCCATTATATGAAGTGCAATACAGTATCTGTATGACCCATGGGCCATTATATTAAGTGCAATACAGCATCTGTATGACCCATGGGCTATTATATGAAGTGCAATACAGCATCTGTATGACCCATGGGCCATTATATGAAGTGAAATACAGCATCTGTATGACCCATGAGCCATTATATGAAGTGCAATACAGTATCTGTATGACCCATGGGCCATTATATGAAGTGCAATACAGCATCTGTATGACTTATGGGCCATTATATGAAGTGCAATATAGCATCTGTATGACCCATGAGCCATTATATGAAGTGCAATACAGCATCTGTATGACTTATGGGCCATTATATGAAGTGCAATACAGTATCTGTATGACCCATGGGCCATTATATGAAGTGCAATACAGTATCTGTATGACTTATGGGCCATTATATGAAGTGCAATACAGCATCTGTATGACTCATGGGCCATTATATGAAGTGCAATACAGCATCTGTATGACTCATGGGCCATTATATGAAGTGCAATACAGCATCTGTATGATCCATGGGCCATTATATGAAGTGCAATACAGTATCTGTATGATCCATGAGCCATTATATGAAGTGCAATACAGCATCTGTATGACTCATGGGCCATTATATGAAGTGCAATACAGCATCTGTATGACCAATGACCCATTATATGAAGTGCAATACAGCATCTGTATGACCCATGAGCCATTATATGAAGTGCAATACAGTATCTGTATGACTCATGGGCCATTATATGAAGTGCAATACAGCATCTGTATGATCCATGGGCCATTATATGAAGTGCAATACAGCATCTGTATGACCCATCGGCCATTATATGAAGTGCAATACAGCATCTGTATGACCCATGAGCCATTATATGAAGTGCAATACAGCATCTGTATGACCCATGGGCCATTATATGAAGTGCAATACAGTATCTGTATGATCCATGGGCCATTATATGAAGTGCAATACAGCATCTGTATGACCCATGAGCCATTATATGAAGTGCAATACAGCATCTGTATGACCCATGGGCCATTATATGAAGTGCAATACAGTATCTGTATGATCCATGGGCCATTATATGAAGTGCAATACAGCATCTGTATGACTCATGGGCCATTATATGAAGTGCAATACAGCATCTGTATGACCCATGAGCCATTATATGAAGTGCAATACAGTATCTGTATGACCCATGGGCCATTATATTAAGTGCAATACAGCATCTGTATGACCCATGGGCCATTATATGAAGTGCAATACAGCATCTGTATGACCCATGGGCCATTATATGAAGTGAAATACAGCATCTGTATGATCAATGAGCCATTATATGAAGTGCAATGCAGCATCTGTATGACCAATGACCCATTATATGAAGTGCAATACAGCATCTGTATGACCCATGAGCCATTATATGAAGTGCAATACAGTATCTGTATGACTCATGGGCCATTATATGAAGTGCAATACAGCATCTGTATGACCCATGAGCCATTATATGAAGTGCAATACAGTATCTGTATGATCCATGAGCCATTATATGAAGTGCAATACAGTATCTGTATGACTCATGGGCCATTATATGAAGTGCAATACAGCATCTGTATGATCCATGGGCCATTATATGAAGTGCAATACAGCATCTGTATGACCAATGACCCATTATATGAAGTGCAATACAGCATCTGTATGACCCATGAGCCATTATATGAAGTGCAATACAGTATCTGTATGACTCATGGGCCATTATATGAAGTGCAATACAGCATCTGTATGACCCATGAGCCATTATATGAAGTGCAATACAGCATCTGTATGACCCATGGGCCATTATATGAAGTGCAATACAGCATCTGTATGACCCATGGGCCATTATATGAAGTGCAATACAGCATCTGTATGACCCATGGGCCATTATATGAAGTGCAATACAGCATCTGTATGATCCATGGGCCATTATATGAAGTGCAATACAGCATCTGTATGACCCATGAGCCATTATATGAAGTGCAATACAGCATCTGTATGACCCATGGGCCATTATATGAAGTGCAATACAGTATCTGTATGATCCATGGGCCATTATATGAAGTGCAATACAGCATCTGTATGACCCATGGGCCATTATATGAAGTGCAATACAGCATCTGTATGACCCATGAGCCATTATATGAAGTGCAATACAGCATCTGTATGACTCATGGGCCATTATATGAAGTGCAATACAGCATCTGTATGACCCATGAGCCATTATATGAAGTGCAATACAGTATCTGTATGACCCATGGGCCATTATATGAAGTGCAATACAGCATCTGTATGACCCATGGGCCATTATATGAAGTGCAATACAGCATCTGTATGACCCATGGGCCATTATATGAAGTGAAATACAGCATCTGTATGACCCATGGGCCATTATATGAAGTGCAATACAGTATCTGTATGACCCATGGGCCATTATATGAAGTGCAATACAGTATCTGTATGACTTATGGGCCATTATATGAAGTGCAATACAGCATCTGTATGACCCATGGGCCATTATATGAAGTGCAATACAGCATCTGTATGACTTATGGGCCATTATATGAAGTGCAATACAGTATCTGTATGACCCATGGGCCATTATATGAAGTGCAATACAGTATCTGTATGACTTATGGGCCATTATATGAAGTGCAATACAGCATTTGTATGACTCATGGGCCATTATATGAAGTGCAATACAGCATCTGTATGACTCATGGGCCATTATATGAAGTGCAATACAGCATCTGTATGATCCATGGGCCATTATATGAAGTGCAATACAGTATCTGTATGATCCATGAGCCATTATATGAAGTGCAATACAGCATCTGTATGACCCATGAGCCATTATATGAAGTGCAATACAGCATCTGTATGACTCATGGGCCATTATATGAAGTGCAATACAGTATCTGTATGATCCATGAGCCATTATATGAAGTGCAATACAGCGTCTGTATGACCCATGAGCCATTATATGAAGTGCAATACAGTATCTGTATGACTCATGGGCCATTATATGAAGTGCAATACAGCATCTGTATGACCCATGAGCCATTATATGAAGTGCAATACAGTATCTGTATGACTCATGGGCCATTATATGAAGTGCAATACAGCATCTGTATGATCCATGGGCCATTATATGAAGTGCAATACAGCATCTGTATGACCAATGACCCATTATATGAAGTGCAATACAGCATCTGTATGACCCATGAGCCATTATATGAAGTGCAATACAGTATCTGTATGACTCATGGGCCATTATATGAAGTGCAATACAGCATCTGTATGATCCATGGGCCATTATATGAAGTGCAATACAGCGTCTGTATGACTCATGGGCCATTATATGAAGTGCAATACAGCATCTGTATGATCCATGGGCCATTATATGAAGTGCAATACAGCGTCTGTATGACCCATGAGCCATTATATGAAGTGCAATACAGTATCTGTATGACTCATGGGCCATTATATGAAGTGCAATACAGCATCTGTATGATCCATGGGCCATTATATGAAGTGCAATACAGCATCTGTATGACCCATGGGCCATTATATTAAGTGCAATACAGCATCTGTATGACCCATGGGCCATTATATGAAGTGCAATACAGTATCTGTATGACCCATGGGCCATTATATTAAGTGCAATACAGCATCTGTATGACCCATGGGCCATTATATTAAGTGCAATACAGCATCTGTATGACCCATGAGCCATTATATGAAGTGCAATACAGCATCTGTATGATCAATGAGCCATTATATGAAGTGCAATGCAGCATCTGTATGACCCATGGCCCATTATATGAAGTGCAATACAGTATCTGTATAACACATGAGCCATTATATGAAGTGCAATACAGCATCTGTATGACCCATGGGCCATTATATTAAGTGCAATACAGCATCTGTATGACCCATGGGCCATTATATGAAGTGCAATACAGTATCTGTATGACCCATGGGCCATTATATGAAGTGAAATACAGCATCTGTATGATTCATGGGCCATTATATAAAGTGCAATACAGCATCTGTATGACCCATGAACCATTATATGAAGTGCAATACAGTATCTGTATGACTCATGGGCCATTATATGAAGTGCAATACAGCATCTGTATGATCCATGGGCCATTATATGAAGTGCAATACAGCATCTGGATAACCCATGGGCCATTATATGAAGTGCAATACAGCATCTGTATGACCCATGGCCCATTATATAAAGTGCAATACAGCATCTGTATGAACCATGAGCCATTATATGAAGTGCAATACAGCATCTTTATGACCCATGGGCCATTATATGAAGTGCAATACAGTATCTGTATGACTTATGGGCCATTATATGAAGTGCAATACAGCATCTGTATGACCCATGAGCCATTATATGAAGTGCAATGCAGCATCTGTATGACCCATGGGCCATTATATGAAGTGCAATACAGTATCTGTATGACCCATGGGCCATTATATTAAGTGCAATACAGCATCTGTATGACCCATGGGCCATTATATGAAGTGCAATACAGTATCTGTATGACCCATGGGCCATTATATGAAGTGAAATACAGCATCTGTATGATCCATGGGCCATTATATAAAGTGCAATACAGCATCTGTATGACCCATGAGCCATTATATGAAGTGCAATACAGTATCTGTATGACTCATGGGCCATTATATGAAGTGCAATACAGCATCTGTATGACCCATGAGCCATTATATGAAGTGCAATACAGTATCTGTATGACCCATGGGCCATTATATGAAGTGCAATACAGCATCTGTATGACCCATGGCCCATTATATGAAGTGCAATACAGTATCTGTATAACACATGAGCCATTATATGAAGTGCAATACAGCATCTGTATGACCCATGGGACATTATATTAAGTGCAATACAGCATCTGTATGACCCATGGGCCATTATATGAAGTGCAATACAGTATCTGTATGACCCATGGGCCATTATATGACGTGAAATACAGCATCTGTATGATCCATGGGCCATTATATAAAGTGCAATACAGCATCTGTATGACCCATGAACCATTATATGAAGTGCAATACAGTATCTGTATGACTCATGGGCCATTATATGAAGTGCAATACAGCATCTGTATGATCCATGGGCCATTATATGAAGTGCAATACAGCATCTGGATAACCCATGGGCCATTATATGAAGTGCAATACAGCATCTGTATGACCCATGGCCCATTATATAAAGTGCAATACAGCATCTGTATGACCCATGAGCCATTATATGAAGTGCAATACAGCATCTTTATGACCCATGGGCCATTATATGAAGTGCAATACAGTATCTGTATGACTTATGGGCCATTATATGAAGTGCAATACAGCATCTGTATGACCCATGAGCCATTATATGAAGTGCAATACAGCATCTCTATGACCCATGGGCCATTATATGAAGTGCAATACAGTATCTGTATGACCCATGGGCCATTATATTAAGTGCAATACAGCATCTGTATGACCCATGGGCCATTATATGAAGTGCAATACAGTATCTGTATGACCCATGGGCCATTATATGAAGTGAAATACAGCATCTGTATGATCCATGGGCCATTATATGAAGTGCAATACAGCATCTGTATGACCCATGGGCCATTATATTAAGTGCAATACAGCATCTGTATGACCCATGGGCCATTATATGAAGTGCAATACAGTATCTGTATGACCCATGGGCCAATATATGAAGTGAAATACAGCATCTGTATGATCCATGGGCCATTATATAAAGTGCAATACAGCATCTGTATGACCCATGAGCCATTATATGAAGTGCAATACAGTATCTGTATGACTCATGGGCCATTATATGAAGTGCAATACAGCATCTGTATGATCCATGGGCCATTATATGAAGTGCAATACAGCATCTGGATAACCCATGGGCCATTATATGAAGTGCAATACAGCATCTGTATGACCCATGGGCCATTATATGAAGTGCAATACAGCATCTGTATGACCCATGAGCCATTATATGAAGTGCAATACAGTATCTGTATGACTTATGGGCCATTATATGAAGTGCAATACAGCATCTGTATGACCCATGGGCCATTATATGAAGTGCAATACAGTATCTGTATGACCCATGGGCCATTATATGAAGTGAAATACAGCATCTGTATGATCCATGGGCCATTATATAAAGTGCAATACAGCATATGTATGACCCATGAGCCATTATATGAAGTGCAATACAGTATCTGTATGACTCATGGGCCATTATATGAAGTGCAATACAGCATCTGTATGATCCATGGGCCATTATATGAAGTGCAATACAGCATCTGGATAACCCATGGGCCATTATATGAAGTGCAATACAGCATCTGTATGACCCATGGCCCATTACATGAAGTGCAATACAGCATCTGTATGACCCATGAGCCATTATATGAAGTGCAATACAGCATCTTTATGACCCATGGGCCATTATATGAAGTGCAATACAGTATCTGTATGACTTATGGGCCATTATATGAAGTGCAATACAGTATCTGTATGACTTATGGGCCATTATATGAAGTGCAATACAGCATCTGTATGACCCATGAGCCATTATATGAAGTGCAATACAGCATCTGTATGACCCATGGGCCATTATATGAAGTGCAATACAGTATCTGTATGACCCATGGGCCATTATATTAAGTGCAATACAGCATCTGTATGACCCATGGGCCATTATATGAAGTGCAATACAGTATCTGTATGACCCATGGGCCATTATATGAAGTGAAATACAGCATCTGTATGATCCATGGGCCATTATATAAAGTGCAATACAGCATCTGTATGACCCATGAGCCATTATATGAAGTGCAATACAGTATCTGAATGACTCATGGGCCATTATATGAAGTGCAATACAGCATCTGTATGACCCATGAGCCATTATATTAAGTGCAATACAGTATCTGTATGACCCATGGGCCATTATATGAAGTGCAATACAGCATCTGTATGACCCATGGGCCATTATATGAAGTGCAATACAGCATCTGTATGACCCATGAGCCATTATATGAAGTGCAATACAGCATCTGTATGACCCATGGGCCATTATATGAAGTGCAATACAGCATCTGGATAACCCATGGGCCATTATATGAAGTGCAATACAGCATCTGTATGACCCATGAGCCATTATATGAAGTGCAATACAGCATCTGTATGACCCATGGGCCATTATATGAAGTGCAATACAGTATCTGTATGACCCATGGGCCATTATATTAAGTGCAATACAGCATCTGTATGACCCATGGGCCATTATATGAAGTGCAATACAGTATCTGTATGACCCATGGGCCATTATATGAAGTGAAATACAGCATCTGTATGATCCATGGGCCATTATATGAAGTGCAATACAGCGTCTGTATGACTCATGGGCCATTATATGAAGTGCAATACAGCATCTGTATGATCCATGGGCCATTATATGAAGTGCAATACAGCGTCTGTATGACCCATGAGCCATTATATGAAGTGCAATACAGTATCTGTATGACTCATGGGCCATTATATGAAGTGCAATACAGCATCTGTATGATCCATGGGCCATTATATGAAGTGCAATACAGCATCTGTATGACCCATGGGCCATTATATTAAGTGCAATACAGCATCTGTATGACCCATGGGCCATTATATGAAGTGCAATACAGTATCTGTATGACCCATGGGCCATTATATTAAGTGCAATACAGCATCTGTATGACCCATGGGCCATTATATTAAGTGCAATACAGCATCTGTATGACCCATGAGCCATTATATGAAGTGCAATACAGCATCTGTATGATCAATGAGCCATTATATGAAGTGCAATGCAGCATCTGTATGACCCATGGCCCATTATATGAAGTGCAATACAGTATCTGTATAACACATGAGCCATTATATGAAGTGCAATACAGCATCTGTATGACCCATGGGCCATTATATTAAGTGCAATACAGCATCTGTATGACCCATGGGCCATTATATGAAGTGCAATACAGTATCTGTATGACCCATGGGCCATTATATGAAGTGAAATACAGCATCTGTATGATCCATGGGCCATTATATAAAGTGCAATACAGCATCTGTATGACCCATGAACCATTATATGAAGTGCAATACAGTATCTGTATGACTCATGGGCCATTATATGAAGTGCAATACAGCATCTGTATGATCCATGGGCCATTATATGAAGTGCAATACAGCATCTGGATAACCCATGGGCCATTATATGAAGTGCAATACAGCATCTGTATGACCCATGGCCCATTATATAAAGTGCAATACAGCATCTGTATGACCCATGAGCCATTATATGAAGTGCAATACAGCATCTTTATGACCCATGGGCCATTATATGAAGTGCAATACAGTATCTGTATGACTTATGGGCCATTATATGAAGTGCAATACAGCATCTGTATGACCCATGAGCCATTATATGAAGTGCAATACAGCATCTGTATGACCCATGGGGCATTATATGAAGTGCAATACAGTATCTGTATGACCCATGGGCCATTATATTAAGTGCAATACAGCATCTGTATGACCCATGGGCCATTATATGAAGTGCAATACAGCATCTGTATGACCCATGAGCCATTATATGAAGTGCAATACAGTATCTGTATGACTCATGGGCCATTATATGAAGTGCAATACAGCATCTGTATGATCCATGGGCCATTATATGAAGTGCAATACAGCATCTGTATGACCCATGGGCCATTATATTAAGTGCAATACAGCATCTGTATGACCCATGGGCCATTATATGAAGTGCAATACAGTATCTGTATGACCCATGGGCCATTATATTAAGTGCAATACAGCATCTGTATGACCCATGGGCCATTATATTAAGTGCAATACAGCATCTGTATGACCCATGAGCCATTATATGAAGTGCAATACAGCATCTGTATGATCAATAAACCATTATATGAAGTGCAATGCAGCATCTGTATGACCCATGGCCCATTATATGAAGTGCAATACAGTATCTGTATAACACATGAGCCATTATATGAAGTGCAATACAGCATCTGTATGACCCATGGGCCATTATATTAAGTGCAATACAGCATCTGTATGACCCATGGGCCATTATATGAAGTGCAATACAGTATCTGTATGACCCATGGGCCATTATATGAAGTGAAATACAGCATCTGTATGATCCATGGGCCATTATATAATGTGCAATACAGCATCTGTATGACCCATGAGCCATTATATGAAGTGCAATACAGTATCTGTATGACTCATGGGCCATTTTATGAAGTGCAATACAGCATCTGTATGATCCATGGGCCATTATATGAAGTGCAATACAGCATATGGATAACCCATGGGCCATTATATGAAGTGCAATACAGCATCTGTATGACCCATGGGCCATTATATGAAGTGCAATACAGCATCTGTATGACCCATGAGCCATTATATGAAGTGCAATACAGTATCTGTATGACTTATGGGCCATTATATGAAGTGCAATACAGCATCTGTATGACCCATGGGCCATTATATGAAGTGCAATACAGTATCTGTATGACCCATGGGCCATTATATGAAGTGAAATACAGCATCTGTATGATCCATGGGCCATTATATAAAGTGCAATACAGCATCTGTATGACCCATGGGCCATTATATTAAGTGCAATACAGCATCTGTATGACCCATGAGCCATTATATGAAGTGCAATACAGCATCTGTATGACCCATGGGCCATTATATGAAGTGCAATACAGCATCTGTATGACCCATGAGCCATTATATGAAGTGCAATACAGCATCTGTATGACCCATGGGCCATTATATGAAGTGCAATACAGTATCTGTATGATCCATGGGCCATTATATGAAGTGCAATACAGCATCTGTATGACCCATGAGCCATTATATGAAGTGCAATACAGCATCTGTATGACCCATGGGCCATTATATGAAGTGCAATACAGTATCTGTATGATCCATGGGCCATTATATGAAGTGCAATACAGCATCTGTATGACTCATGGGCCATTATATGAAGTGCAATACAGCATCTGTATGACCCATGAGCCATTATATGAAGTGCAATACAGTATCTGTATGACCCATGGGCCATTATATTAAGTGCAATACAGCATCTGTATGACCCATGGGCCATTATATGAAGTGCAATACAGCATCTGTATGACCCATGGGCCATTATATGAAGTGAAATACAGCATCTGTATGACCCATGGGCCATTATATGAAGTGCAATACAGTATCTGTATGACCCATGGGCCATTATATGAAGTGCAATACAGCATCTGTATGACTTATGGGCCATTATATGAAGTGCAATATAGCATCTGTATGACCCATGAGCCATTATATGAAGTGCAATACAGCATCTGTATGACTTATGGGCCATTATATGAAGTGCAATACAGTATCTGTATGACCCATGGGCCATTATATGAAGTGCAATACAGTATCTGTATGACTTATGGGCCATTATATGAAGTGCAATACAGCATCTGTATGACTCATGGGCCATTATATGAAGTGCAATACAGCATCTGTATGACTCATGGGCCATTATATGAAGTGCAATACAGCATCTGTATGATCCATGGGCCATTATATGAAGTGCAATACAGTATCTGTATGATCCATGAGCCATTATATGAAGTGCAATACAGCATCTGTATGACTCATGGGCCATTATATGAAGTGCAATACAGCATCTGTATGACCAATGACCCATTATATGAAGTGCAATACAGCATCTGTATGACCCATGAGCCATTATATGAAGTGCAATACAGCATCTGTATGATCCATGGGCCATTATATGAAGTGCAATACAGCATCTGTATGACCCATGGGCCATTATATGAAGTGCAATACAGCATCTGTATGACCCATGAGCCATTATATGAAGTGCAATACAGCATCTGTATGACCCATGGGCCATTATATGAAGTGCAATACAGTATCTGTATGATCCATGGGCCATTATATGAAGTGCAATACAGCATCTGTATGACCCATGAGCCATTATATGAAGTGCAATACAGCATCTGTATGACCCATGGGCCATTATATGAAGTGCAATACAGTATCTGTATGATCCATGGGCCATTATATGAAGTGCAATACAGCATCTGTATGACTCATGGGCCATTATATGAAGTGCAATACAGCATCTGTATGACCCATGAGCCATTATATGAAGTGCAATACAGCATCTGTATGACCCATGAGCCATTATATGAAGTGCAATACAGCATCTGTATGACCCATGGGCCATTATATGAAGTGCAATACAGCATCTGTATGACCCATGGGCCATTATATGAAGTGAAATACAGCATCTGTATGATCCATGAGCCATTATATGAAGTGCAATACAGCATCTGTATGACCAATGACCCATTATATGAAGTGCAATACAGCATCTGTATGACCCATGAGCCATTATATGAAGTGCAATACAGTATCTGTATGACTCATGGGCCATTATATGAAGTGCAATACAGCATCTGTATGACCCATGAGCCATTATATGAAGTGCAATACAGTATCTGTATGATCCATGAGCCATTATATGAAGTGCAATACAGTATCTGTATGACTCATGGGCCATTATATGAAGTGCAATACAGCATCTGTATGATCCATGGGCCATTATATGAAGTGCAATACAGCATCTGTATGACCAATGACCCATTATATGAAGTGCAATACAGCATCTGTATGACCCATGAGCCATTATATGAAGTGCAATACAGTATCTGTATGACTCATGGGCCATTATATGAAGTGCAATACAGCATCTGTATGACCCATGAGCCATTATATGAAGTGCAATACAGCATCTGTATGACCCATGGGCCATTATATGAAGTGCAATACAGCATCTGTATGACCCATGGGCCATTATATGAAGTGCAATACAGCATCTGTATGACCCATGGGCCATTATATGAAGTGCAATACAGTATCTGTATGATCCATGGGCCATTATATGAAGTGCAATACAGCATCTGTATGACCCATGAGCCATTATATGAAGTGCAATACAGCATCTGTATGACCCATGGGCCATTATATGAAGTGCAATACAGTATCTGTATGATCCATGGGCCATTATATGAAGTGCAATACAGCATCTGTATGACCCATGGGCCATTATATGAAGTGCAATACAGCATCTGTATGACCCATGAGCCATTATATGAAGTGCAATACAGCATCTGTATGACTCATGGGCCATTATATGAAGTGCAATACAGCATCTGTATGACCCATGAGCCATTATATGAAGTGCAATACAGTATCTGTATGACCCATGGGCCATTATATGAAGTGCAATACAGCATCTGTATGACCCATGGGCCATTATATGAAGTGCAATACAGCATCTGTATGACCCATGGGCCTTTATATGAAGTGAAATACAGCATCTGTATGACCCATGGGCCATTATATGAAGTGCAATACAGTATCTGTATGACCCATGGGCCATTATATGAAGTGCAATACAGTATCTGTATGACTTATGGGCCATTATATGAAGTGCAATACAGCATCTGTATGACCCATGGGCCATTATATGAAGTGCAATACAGCATCTGTATGACTTATGGGCCATTATATGAAGTGCAATACAGCATCTGTATGACCCATGGGCCATTATATGAAGTGCAATACAGTATCTGTATGACTTATGGGCCATTATATGAAGTGCAATACAGCATCTGTATGACTCATGGGCCATTATATGAAGTGCAATACAGCATCTGTATGACTCATGGGCCATTATATGAAGTGCAATACAGCATCTGTATGATCCATGGGCCATTATATGAAGTGCAATACAGCATCTGTATGATCCATGAGCCATTATATGAAGTGCAATACAGCATCTGTATGACCCATGAGCCATTATATGAAGTGCAATACAGCATCTGTATGACTCATGGGCCATTATATGAAGTGCAATACAGTATCTGTATGATCCATGAGCCATTATATGAAGTGCAATACAGCGTCTGTATGACCCATGAGCCATTATATGAAGTGCAATACAGCATCTGTATGACCCATGAGCCATTATATGAAGTGCAATACAGTATCTGTATGACTCATGGGCCATTATATGAAGTGCAATACAGCATCTGTATGATCCATGGGCCATTATATGAAGTGCAATACAGCATCTGTATGACCAATGACCCATTATATGAAGTGCAATACAGTATCTGTATGATCCATGGGCCATTATATGAAGTGCAATACAGCATCTGTATGACCCATGGGCCATTATATGAAGTGCAATACAGCATCTGTATGACCCATGAGCCATTATATGAAGTGCAATACAGTATCTGTATGACTCATGGGCCATTATATGAAGTGCAATACAGCATCTGTATGATCCATGGGCCATTATATGAAGTGCAATACAGCGTCTGTATGACTCATGGGCCATTATATGAAGTGCAATACAGCATCTGTATGATCCATGGGCCATTATATGAAGTGCAATACAGCGTCTGTATGATCCATGGGCCATTATATGAAGTGCAATACAGCGTCTGTATGACTCATGGGCCATTATATGAAGTGCAATACAGCATCTGTATGATCCATGGGCCATTATATGAAGTGCAATACAGCGTCTGTATGACCCATGAGCCATTATATGAAGTGCAATACAGCATCTGTATGACCCATGAGCCATTATATGAAGTGCAATACAGCATCTGTATGACTCATGGGCCATTATATGAAGTGCAATACAGCATCTGTATGATCCATGGGCCATTATATGAAGTCTGTGTTTACATCCTATTTTAGATAATTGCACATTTTCAAGTTCCAAATGTTCACTGTGCTGAAAAACTGTTATAATTCTCAGGTTTCCCATTTTCAGTGTTTAAGGATTTCATTTGCCAAGTCTCCGATATTCAGTGTTTATACAATTTTCTGGTTACTCATGTTATTTTTTTAGCTACACTTGTGCTAAAATCAATACCTTATTACCTTGCTCTGTTTCATCAATTCCTATAAAACTTCACTATGTCTGTATACATCTACTTGTCTCCTGTATATTTTAGAAACTTCTTGTTACAGTACTGTGGGCCTGATTCATGTTTATGGATTCAGTATTGAATCCCGGCGGTCGGGATCCCGGCGTTCAGAATCCTGACGCCGGAATCCCGACAGCCGAAATGCTGACAAGGTGGGGGCGTGGATCGCCCCCCCTTGCGGGCTCGCTGCGCTCGCCACGCAGCGGGCCCGGTGCCTCGCTACGCTCGGCACACTAATTTATTCTCCCTCCAGGGGTGTCGTGGACACCCATGGAGGGAGAATGTGTTGGCATTTCGGCGTTCGGGATTCCGGCGTCGGGATTTTGAACGCCGGGATCCCGACCGCCGGGATTGTAACTGCATCCCATGTTTATAAGTAAAGCAAAAAAGCAAGAAACTGGGCAAACTATGTTGCACTGCAGGTGGGGTAAATGTAACATGTGCAGAGAGATTTACATTTGTGAATGTTGTGGCAAATGTTAGACAGCTTTATTTCATGCCCCCACCACATAATTTCTCGAAGCAGCCTTAATGGGGACAGGACCTGGTGAGGGCCCCTGTGGTCAGCCAAGGGGTGATACTATAACCTTATATACTTTATAACTGTATGGATGGAATTAGGCTGCAGCTGGTTGTGCGTAGGGATGGGGTTAGGCGTATCTAGAAATTTTGTGTCGACCCAGCCAAAAAAGTTTCTGGTCCCCCAAAAGGATCTGTTTCAAAAGGATCTCTCAGACCTCAGATCAGCAAGCAGTGATGAGCAAGGTATTCATATACCATAAAGACTGCCTATATGCCATCCATCTCTAAGTAAACCAAGATCCCACTAGGCATTATTCTGGGACATTTACAACCATACCTACTGTACCTCCAGCTAAAAGGAGACAACACATCTACCCCCATTTCAGTCTGGTTACTATACACCTTTCGGTGCAGTGAACTGTTGCTAATTTCATTTGGCCAAATGGAGCCATTATGCTTGGAATAACAATGACAAATATATAATACTAGGTGATTCATCGCTCTTCACACCGTCGTAAGGGGCTGCGCCCCCTTAATTTGTGAACGTTTGTATATGAGAAATATGGTTAGAATTGTATGAAAGATGCCCTGTATTGCAACTTGCGTGTCCGCGAATTGCGGGAGGGGGGGTTGCACCGGGTGCCGCGAATTGCGGGAAGGGAGGTCGCGGGGGGTGCCGCGAATTGCGGGTGGGGGGGTGGTTGCTGCGAATTGCGGGAGGGGGGGGGTGGGGGGGGGGTGGGTTGCTGCAAATCGCGGGAGGGGGGGTTTGCGGGGGCGGGGGTTGCGGCGAATCGTGGGGGGGGTCGCTGGGGCGTGGGTTGCGGCGAATCGTGGTAGAGGGGGTCGCGGGTGGTGTGCCGCAAATCGCGGGAGGGGGGGTCACGGGGTGGGGTGCCGAGAATCGCGGGAGGGGGGGTCACGGGGGGGTGTGTGTGCCGTTAATCGCAGGAGTGGGGGTTGCGGGGGGTGGGGGTTGGGGGTGTGACGCGAATCGCCACAAGAAAAAATCAACACAGAAAGGTCAACACATGTAAATGTTGACATAAGTGTGGCACTTCATTGGTGTCCATGTCGACACATGAGAATGAATATGAAAACATTCAAAAACTGAAAAATAAATCTTCAAAAACTCATGTCAACCTTTTTCATTGTCGACCATAGCCATGTCAGTGTTTTGCATGTGCCATTTAATCCTGGGGCTGCCGCGAATCGCGGGAGGGGGGGTCGTCGCGGGGGAGGGGGGGGGGTTTTGCCGCGAATCGCAGGAGGGGGGTCGCGAGAGATGTTTTCCGCGAATCACGGGGGGGAGGATTTTTGCAGCGAATCGAGGGAGGGGTGGTCGCGGGGGGGGGGTGTTTTTGCCGCGAATCACGGGAGGGGGGGTCGCAGGGGAGGGGGGTGTTTTTGCCGCGAATCGCGGGAGGGGGGGTCGCGGGGGTGGGTGCCGCGAATCGCGGGAGGGCGGGGTTCACGGGGGTTCCGGTGGGGGGTTGCCGCGAATTAAGGGGGGGGTCACGGGGGCTGCCGCGAATCGTGGGAGGGGGGGTTGCGGGGGGGGGGGGGGTGTGACGCGAATCGCCACAACAAAAAATTAACACAGAAAGGTCAACACATGTAAATGTTGACATAAGTGTGGCACTTTATTGGTGTCCATGTCGACACATGACAATGAATATGGAAACATTAAAACAATGAAAAATAAATCTTCAAAAACTCATGTCAACCTTTTTCATTGTCGACCATAGCCATGTCAGTGTTTTGCATGTGCCATTTAATCCTGGGGCTGCTGCGAATTGCGGGGGGGAGGGGGGGGGGTGCACGAATCGCGGGAGGGTGGTGCCGCGATTCGCGCAAGAGGGGGTCGCGGGGGGTTCTTTTTGTCGCGAATCGCGGGAGGGGGGGGTCGCGGGGGAGGGGGGTGTTTTTTCCACGAATCGCAGGAGGGGGGTCGCGAGAGCTGTTTTCCATGAATCACGGGGGGGAGGATTTTTGCAGCGAATCGAGGGAGGGGTGGTCGCGGGGGGGTGTTTTTGCCGCGAATCACGGGAGGGGGGGTCGCAGGGGAGGGGGGTGTTTTTGCCGTGAATCGCGGGAGGGGGGTCGCGGTTTGCCGCGAATCGCGGGAGGGGGGGTTTTGCCGCAAATTGCGGGAGGGGGGCGCGGGGGGGTGGGTGGTGTGAGGCGGGGGGCGCTCACCTGGTGGCTGTGGAGTAGCAGTGCTGGGCAACATGGGGAGGCAGAGGGTGTCTGGCAGTGTGGGCTCACTGGACTGGTTCTCTGTCATGTGAGTCAGTCATGTGAGTCAGAGGCTCCACCCAGCGTTATACACACACTCACACACTTTGAGTGACAGATGTAGCCAAATATATAAGAGATTTATGTTTTTAGTTAATATAATGTATTACTTTTTTTAGAGAATTCTCTTATTATATTTTATTATTCATGTTTTTTATGTTGTTTAATAAATGTATGTAGAGTTTTTTGTAGTGTCCAATTTTTCAGTCAAACCCCAAGCGCTGTATATTTGTTTCTTTTGCAGTTTGTGCACACAGCCAGCCAGTTACCCAGAGCACAGAGTCAGTTAAACACTGTCTCTGTCCCACAAATGGCAGCTGCCACTGCCCCAGCACAGCGCCATCAGTAGGGGTGCTTGTGCCTGTTTTTGTAGCACTGCTCTCCCTGCTGCATCCGCACAGATAGGGCTCTGAGACTGGGCACAGTCTCCGTACTGCAGCTTCAGTGACTCGTAGGCAGAAGTGCTGCTCTCTCTTCCGGCCACCTGGCACGTCTTGTACATGCATCCAACTAGTATGGTGGTAGGGTCCCGCAGCAGCCGCACAGCACCCCTTGAACATTCCAGCTCCTGGAGCTTAAGCTCCAATGGAACCACCCTTCCGATGCTGCTGGCACACAGCATTCAGCAGCACCGTGGGCTGGAGGAGACCTAGAGAGGGGGCAATAATGCAGCAGAAGAGTGAGTGGGCCCTCTCCTCTCCATCATAGCAGTGGTACCTGGGACAGTTGTCCCCATGGCACCCCCTGATGGCTATCCTGCACAGCAGCCTTTGCTGGAGATACCTACACTACAGGTTTTTGGGATAGTCCCCCACATCTTCGGGGGTTGCTCCTCATGCATCGCACCCGCTTCCTAGGATATGTAGATAAAGTGGGGAATAATGGGTACTTGCAGAGGGGACGGGACTAAAATTACGCAAATCGCCATTATTTTAGGGGCCTAATGATCAGGGGCGGGCTGGGCCGGGGGGCAGAGTGCCACATGCCCCCCGGGCCGGTATCTGCTGGCTGGGGCTGGGCCGGCTGTGTATCTTACCACCGCCGCCTCTGGGTCCAGCCGCAGACAGCCTTCTGTAAGGCGACGGCCACTACAAAAATGGCCACCGACTTGGAGGAGACAGACACTAGAGGTACTGCCATACCTCTAGTGTCTGTCAGTGAAGCCAGCGCTACCCGGAAGTGCGGATTCGGGTAGCGCTGGTGCTGGGCAATGTTTGAACTTGCAGCCGCGGGAGGCGGGGAGCAGAGGGAGGAAGCACCTCCTCCGTTGCCGTCCATACACAGTGCCAGCACCTGGTGATTAGAGACTATCGCCTTCTCAACAAACATGCCCCCGAGCTTTGTGGAGCACCTTAAGAAAGCCAAAATGCACCTGAAGTGCAGGGGTAAGCACAGAAGGAGTGAGATGCTGGGGGGAGTGACAGAGGGAGTGAGACGCTGGAAGCAGGGACGGGAAGTGGGAGTGTGATGCTGAAGTGAGTGGATGAGGGAGGGAGTGAAGTGCTGGGTTAGCAGTGGAGGGAGTGAGGTGCTGAGTTGCTGCAAACAGGTCTGTTGCATCTTCTCACTTCTCACCCATATCTCTATAGCACCCATCAATATTTAGAGTGATAACTAACACTGCCCCTAGTGCAGCATTAACCCTAACGATTCACCCTCCCCAATGCATAACCCTAATGACCCCCACAGCCTAACCTAAGTGGCATTACCTGTGTGGCGTAATGTGTGAGGGGCATTTCAGTGTGCAGCATATAGTGTAAGGGGCATTTCAGTGTGCAGCATATAGTGTAAGGGGCATTACAGTGTGCGGTGTATAGTGTAAGGGGCATTACAGTGTGCAGCATATAGTGTAAGGGGCATTACAGTGTGCAGCATATAGTGTAAGGGGCATTACAGTGTGCGGTGTATAGTGTAAGGGGCATTGCAATGTGCGGTGTATAGTGTAAGGGGCATTACAGTGTGCAGTGTATAGTGTAAGGGGCATTACAGTGTGCAGCATATAGTGTAAGGGGCATTACAGTGTGCAGCATATAGTGTAAGAGGCATTACAGTGTGCGGTGTATAGTGTAAGGGGCATTACAGTGTGCAGCATAGAGTGTAAGGGGCATTACAGTGTGCAGCATATAGTGTAAGGGGCATTTCAGTGTGTAGCATATAGTGTAAGGGGCATTACAGTGTGCGGTGTATAGTGTAAGGGGCATTGCAATGTGCAGTGTATAGTGTAAGGGGCATTACAGTGTGCGGTGTATAGTGTAAGGGGCATTACAGTGTGCAGTGTATAGTGTAAGGGGCATTACAGTGTGCAGTGTATAGTGTAAGGGGCATTACAGTGTGCAGCGTATAGTGTAAGGGGCATTTCAGTGTGTAGCATATAGTGTAAGAGGCATTACAGTGTACGGTGTAAAGGATATGGGTTGGGGGGGCGCCAGAAACTTTTTTGGCTGGGGGGAGCAAAATTTATAGTTATGCCACTGGGCGAAGTGCAGGGGTAACGGGCGTAGAGGTGCAGTGGGATGGAGAGGTTAATTGGTGACAGAGGTGATGGGGACGGAGAGGTGGAGGGAGTGCGAGACGCAGGGGTGATGGGGGTGGAGAGGTGGACTGAGTCAGAGATTCGGGGGTGATGGGGATGGAGAGGTGGAGGGAGAGAGATGCGGGGGTGACAGGGTGGAGATATGGGCACTCAGTTATGTGGTATAATATGTAATAGGCATTATTATGTTTAATGGGTGTTGGCATTATGTGTAATGGACATTACAGTATGTAGCATTATGTGTAATGGGCATTACGGTGTGCGGCATTATGTGTAATGGGCATTACGGTGTTGGCATTATGTATAATGGGCATTACGGTGTGTGGCATTATGTGTATTGGGCATTACGGTGTGTGGAATTATGTTTATTGGGCATTATGTTGTTGGCGTTATGTGTAATTGTCATTACGGTGTTGGCTTTATGTGTAATGGCATTATGGTGTGTGGCATGTGTAATGGGCATTACGGTGTTGGCATGGTGTAATTGGCATTACGGTATGGCATGTGTAGTGGGCATTACGGTATGGCATGTGTAATGGGCATTACAATGTGGCATTATGTTTGATGGGCATTACAGTGTGTAACATTATGTTTGATGGGCATTACGGTGTGTGGCATTATGTTTAATGGGCATTACGGTGTTGGCTTTATGTGTAATGGGAATTATGGTGTGTGGCATTATGTGTAATGGGCATTACAGTGTAAATGTTTGCAACGCACCTTCGGCACACACTGTCCCCGCTTCTGGTGTGTGTGTGTGTGGGTGTGTGTGTGGGGGGGGAAATGATTGGTTAATCCTTGCTGCATACTAGAGGGGTGTAGGGAGAGGATAGGGTGGTGAAACGTTGGCGATGGTGGTGGGCCACTTGCTTGTGTTGCCCCCCAGGCTGAAAGTTGCCAGCCAGCCCCTGCTAATGATGCACCTGAAGACTCCAGCTGCTCCACCTCTCCAGGCTTTTCCCAGAGAGGTGTGTAGAAAAGTAGGTAAGTATGGGAGAGAGTCTGCTGTAGCAGCAGGGCATTCTCTCTCTCCTGTTCAGAAGGGGATTGGGAGAACAGACCCGGGACCTCCGTGGGCCATTCTAATAGGCACGGGTAAAGAGTACCCGCCCCCCTCTCAGTGCCATTGTACACTTGGAATTTGAGGCTACTTCAATTTAGAACTGTTTTTACAGTGAATCAAGCTTAACCATAAGCTAGACCTCATTAGATTTGTATAGTGTCAGTTTTTGGGTTGAGCGTTGGGGAGTTGGTTCTCCTGAGCTATACCGACTGGGCAACTTCAGGGTATTTAAAACTTATATTCAAATTTAAAAATTACTTTCTGAGTAGCTGCTTTCACACGTCTGACTCCCTGTAACACTTCACTGCTATTTTTCATTTGTGTGATGCCATGGGATGGGGGTTTGGCAGGGCTTGTTTGGGGGAGCCCTGCACCTCGGATTAGGGTGGCCAATCCCATGATCGGGATCGTCGGGATCCTGGGATTTAGCCCCCAAAACACCAGGATCGGCAGCCTGTAACTGCCATGTTACAGGCTGTGTTTGAAAAAAGTCAGTAAGGAGCTGATTGGCTTGACGTTTATCTCTCCTTATCACACTTGAATTTATCTCTTGTTAGGGCTTAATACATCTGCCCCAATATATTTTATTCCAAACGGTATTGCACTTTATATATTTCTATCGCATTCCCTAGGAAAATATCTAAGGAGGATCAACTTGGAGTGGAGAGAGATTGTTTTGATATGTGCATTAACTCAAATGTGAGTGAATTGTATAAAAATAAAATTTTCCTCACATTCCTCTGGAATTGTTTCATTACTGATTCAAAATGATTGTAACTGTAAGTACATTTTGTAGCAAAGGTGAAACAAATTAAATGGGTTTGAATTAACAAATCAATTAAGTAGTTAATGTGTGCGCATATAAATGTGTATATGTTTTGAGAGTCTTTTTGAAGCCGCAATTACTATATGATAAGCCTGCTGTCTCTGCATATACAATACAATGAAATGTGTTGAAGAACTCCATTCATAATGGATAAGGTGCTGTTAGTAGGAAGTTAGAACTGGTTCCTTTAAGCACATCTTGGACAGACAACAGATCTAGTTGTTGTCAACAAAAGGTGACCATTTGTTGAATACAAAAAGGTTTAATTTTACCCTCTTCCAAGGTTTAATTAATTTGTGGCGCACACACAAAAGGTGAAAGGTCTATTTGGCAGGAGAAGATTATCAAAGAGCCAGGACTTAAATCAGTGATAAGAGTTTCTTTGTGCATCCTGCAAGTAGCATTTCACACTTTAACATACAGAACAAAGGATATACCCTGATAAAAGCAAATGTCCAGCAGTTCACAACCTGATTTAAATGTGCCTGGAAGGAAATGAGACATTTGCTCATCATTGGAGAACAGATAAAGGGAGAAGATCAGGGGTATAAGTAGAATGTGACACAGGTACTCAGTAATGTTTGGAGTTGGCACTATGGTCAGTTCAGAGGGATAAGGCAGAAAGTGGGTCCTGAGACTTCAACAAGGTAGATAAGCAGCTCATGATCATTGATAATTGCAGTTAGGACTTTTACTGTACACTATAGCATATTGTTTATGTATATTGTAATGCATACATATTAAAATATCACTGTTATGTTCTGTATAACTTTAGTTCCATGTAAAGTACTGAGTGTACACTACTATAACTAGAGTTGTGTATAGAACTCTGTGATCAGACTTTGCTGTATGTTAGGTTGGATAGTAGATATTTTCATGAACTATAAAATCCGGTATTTTCATGAACTATAAAATCCGGTAAAGGGCCATTTTATCTGCCAGAACATCGCAGGCAATGATATTGTCAGCATCATAATTATGGTACCACCACATCAATCCTGTTAAAATATTGATTAAATAATTTTAATTCTATCAGTAGCATAACTGCAAACATGCCGCTTTAACCGCATATTTACAATTATATAGTGTTTACTAGCATTTTTTAACATGGTCGCGTTTGTAGTGCTGACCAGAACATTGTCTGCAATATTCTTGTTGATGTAATGTATCACACCCATAGACATTATTATTTACTATTACCATTTGCACACACATATCCCTCAGAATATTTGGCCACTGAAATCAGTCCCTACCACAGTGGAGCTTACAATCTATATTCCCTATCACATGTACATGAAAATATATTTTTTTTTTTGGAAGCCAAATAACCTACCAGTTTATTTTTGGATTGTGGGAGGAAACCGGAGTACCCGGAGTAAACCCACGCAAGCCAGGGGAGAATATACAAACTCTGGACAGTTAGAGCCATGGTGGGAATACAACGCACAATCTCAGTGCTGTGAGGCAGTAATGCTAACCATTACACCATATGTGCTGCTCACATGAATCCACATGTCTAAAGAGTTTAGTTTGACACCATATGAGCCACTTTGACAAGGGCCGCATAGACAAAAGGCAAGCAAAAAGTTAACACAGCGTAGTTATTCCAAAGTGGGGGCCAAATAAGGTGACAATTGAAATGAGTTCAAGTATAATTCAAAGACAATGGGGGGGGGGGGGGGTATTCAATCCTGGGTCATGACTGTTGGTCTGTCCCGACAGCCGTGTTTTCATTCTGCTCCACCGCAAATCGGCAGGCTTGCCGATCAGTGAAAATGGGGCGTGGCCGCATAAACAGCTGTGGATTGTCGAGATCCAGCCGTGATCGCGACAAGCCCCATAGCTTTTAAAATCTGGCCCATTCTGTCAATATGCCTCTTCAATGCTGCTGGGCAAGGCAGCATTGAATTGGCGCCCACTGCTATTTCCTCCGTCGGAAATAGCGTCAGGGATTGAATATCCCCCAATATCTCATATGTTCATACACATATATAATAGATACTGCTATATCAGATTTCCCAGCACTGTCCAGAGGGGGGAAAAAACGATAACTCTCAAATATGTTCTAATCATTTGGCATCAAGGTGATGGTGAGGTGAACAATTATTGCTACACTCATTAATAACTATAGATTTGTATATTTGAAGAACAGCATAAGACAACATTTGTAGACACGTTATTATAAATATATTTAGGAGGTAGGTATATATAACTGTTGGTGTATCTCCCCTTGGATTTACTGTACCATAAATTATTATTATTTTGAAATGTATCCCGACAAGTTTATTCTGTACTCTGTGTGACTCATCGGTCAATGGCATCTAGAATCATGGTAGTGTAATATAAGAGTTGGCACCCTCACATGTCTTTTTTGGACTTTGAAGCTGAGACTGTAAAAAGCACAGTATTAAGGCTAGACACATCAATAAACACATCTCTCCACTGTGTCCATGAATAAACATATCTCTCCACTGTGTCAGTCACATGAAATTTCACATTAACGAAGAAGATCAGAACTTCCATAACCTATTCCGAAATAATATAGAAATGTTCAAGGTATGTCTTTAAACCTAATTAACCATATATCCTGAAGGCTCAAGTGACTTGAAAAATAACATGCTTCCCTTGTTCTGAAAGCGACTTGTGTTAAATTATGTTTGCATGATCCATTTTAGCATGCATGGTTCAGCCTAATAGCATAATGCCTGATATTGTTTTCAGTGAGTGAAATCTGTCTGAAGGAGAGGGAGACACACACAGGGTAAAACCATTTCACCGGTTAGATAAAAGAACAGTACTCTCCCCATGTTAGAGAGAGCAATGGAATATCAGCATTTATTAAGCAGGAGGAGTGGAAACAGGGTAAGTGACCGATATTTGTGGGAAATGTGGATGAATGGCTGATGTGTGTTCACGAGGAACCACTTAGAGCTTATGCTAGAACTAGAGACGGCTGTACTTGTTTTGCATGTCTAAGCTTTTCTCTGTATCTCCCGCAAACGGAGAATGATATAATCCTGATCAGTGATATAAGCCTGTTCCTGAACTTCCATTCAAAGAGAAACAAAGTGTTTGAACTATTTACTTTATTAGAATTTGTAGTATTGTTATAAATTGAAATAGGTTTTGCAATTAATTGGGAACGCTTTCAGTGTAAACTATGTGTATTATATAGTGGATGTGTATAAATAAACTATTAGGTTTTGAAAATGTGATGCAATATTAAGCTGTAATACTGTAGTTTCATTTGCATGATATATCTATATGTTGTAGAAGTTGTCAAAAAGCTAACAGTGTAAGTTTTATACATGATAATGCACGACTGAGTCCCATAAATATATTATTTACAAGGGGACATGAAGGGGTTTATTTACTAAGATGGGATGTTGCTATGGGAAACCAATCAGATCCTGTCTATTATCTTCTAGAAGGTGCTAAATAAAAAAGAAGTAGATTTTGATTGGTTGGTATGGGCAACATCCCATCTTCAGTAGAACGCCCATTTTAGTAAATTTACCCCAAATTGACCTTAGAGCCATTCATGGAGAATACATATTTGGTTATTGACAGATGTCTTGGTGCATTTGTGCAAATACAGATATTCAGGTTTTGCGCTATGCATTGGGTACTGTAAAGCTGCGCACACACACGAGATGACAATTTAAAAGCTAACAACCAGTCATAACAACATTTTTGTGCATATGGTCCAGTGTGTACACATTATATCATTAATGATGCACGCTCCCATGGATCATTAGCGATGTCCTCTGTCATCTGTACATGCAGCTCAATCTCAGGATATTGTCAATGACAACGTTACTATTGGATTTGGCCACTGATAATATATTGGGGCATTCCAAGCCTAGCACTGGGAGGTTTGGGCACTAGCGGCTCTGACCACCATGATCACACAAATGGGGATTATTTTTGATGGTGATATACTGTACAAGGGGGCTGCAGTTCTTCTTAAGTGACAAGATGGTTAAATGGACAAAAGAGATTTTAGACTAGGAATGTGAGAATATAAGTAGTGTACAAAATACATAGTAAATAGAATTAATCTAGGACAGGGTTCTCTTATTCCATCTTCAGGAACCCTAACAATGCATGTTTTACATACTCCGGTGTTTTCATACATGACACAAACATTGTCAAAGGTGAGGACATTTGGAAATCATGTACTGTTGTGTTATTTTTCCCTGTGGGATGGCCTAGGGGAATCTCTGGTCTAGGGAAATTGGAGAGGAGTGAGATGAATATAGAGATCATTTTATACCTTGATATGTAAAATACAAAAATTACAGAAACTCTCAGATGTTTAATAGCTACTAGTTGTCTTACAAACAAGACCTGATTCATGGTGATAGAAAGGAACTATATTATAGTGCATATACTGTAACTGAGACTTAGGGCCAGATGTATCAAGCTTCACTTGCCAAACCTTATTATTGCAATGCATTTCCTTATACCCTTGTGACTGTCTGAAAACCCTTTCCTCCAGCGTACACTACTCTTATCTATAAATAGTTACATTGGTTCATCTCTGCTGCTATCTACTTCCTGATTCCTCAATCTCAGTCCGGGCCTTCTCCCACTAGATCATAAGCTCTAACAAGCAGGGCTCTATATACACTTTGATTATAAACTTGCATATTTTATATAGCTGGAAGGTGCCTGTTTTCCTACTGTCTGTTGCTAGAGAGCACAGTGGCAAAAATAATGCATAGGACATATGTGAAACAGAAAAGGTAAATGCCCATTTAAGGCCATCCCAGTGTTATTATATTTTGGAAAATTGGAAAATGTATATTATACTTCTATTATAAGATTGTGTTTCTGCCGGATAGTTGTGCCAAATATAAATAAAATTCTGGCAGGCATAAAGGCAATAGAAGTATATAACATCACTATCACTGTATAAGCCACATCTTGAAGATGGTGTACAACTTTGGTGTACAACTCCATCACTGTAATCAGCTTTACAAACTTACCGATATTGGTGGCCATGGAGACCAGGCACGGGCAAGTGCACACACTTACTGTTGATAATGAGGGGAAGCAACGGTGATGGAGGGGGGGGGGGGATGGAGACGGAGGGGAGCAGGGGTCATTCTGCATGGTCCATCATTAATTATGTACCCCCTCATCTGTACATGTATGTTAACGACGCGCAGGAGGATGCATTGTTCTTCGGGCATAGTGTACACACTGGGCGATATCATGAACATTATCACTCAGAAGGGCCAAGATGAGAGTTATTGTTCATTATAACGCTCAGTGTGTATGCACCTTATTTAAAAATGATGTATGAGAACTAACGTGGATTGACTTAATTAATAAAGTCTTATATTACAAATTGAGCTCTATTCTACTTTAAATGGAAAATGCCTAAGTGGCCACCTAATTATTATGTGTGAATATATTCTAGGACAATATAAAGATTTGCCTATTTTTTTTCTTACTAAGGGGCCTGTTCATATTTACTAACAGTTTTGTTGCACATGCGGAAACACTAGTTATGTAACAAGTCCATTCATTATTAAGGGCAAGTTGCTGAACCAATGATATCTTCAGATGGCGTTAGTTCCCAGACCTCCTCTCCTATGGGAAGGAGGTCAAGGTTGCAAATAAGTATCCGATCAGATCCCTCTTGTCATGCATGCGCACTGGGCAGACCCAGGAGTTGTAAAATTTACTGGTAGCAAAGCAGCAGTGTTAAAGATTGTAGGGACGGCTAATTTTCAGATCAATTGTCCCCTTACTGGCAAAATGCTGAGTTGATCCATTAAGTATCCACCATAGCATGTGTTGAATACTTAAACGTGTAATAATTAGGCAATTCAACAGTGGAAGTTGTGTGTTCCACCGGTCAGGAACAATGTAAATAACAGCACAGAGCCATTTAACAAACTCAGATCTTCATATAAAAGCCCCTCCTGCAATGCAAATCACTGGGAATGTGGCTCTATCTATCTATCTATCTATCTATCTATCTATCTATCTATATATATATATATATATATATATATATATATATATATATATATAGCACAAGGTCCGGTGGCACTCAGAATTTAGTCACACAGAAAGACAGCCAGGAGGCACTATTCTGCCAACGTTTCAATTAGGTTTACTAATTTTCATCAGGGCTGCCCTACATAGTTTTTGGAGACTTTGGGCCTTATTCTAGTTCACTCTTTCTGACAAAATCCTTCTTAGATGGACAAAACCATGTGCATTGCAGGTGGGGCAGATGTAACTTGTGCAGAGAGAATTATGTTTGGGTGGGGTTTTACTTAAAAATGAGATCTATATTGCAGTGTAAAAATAAAGCAGCCAGTATTTACCCTGCACAGAAACAAAATAACTCACCCGAATAGAATTCTCTCTGCACATTTTACATTTGCCCCCCTGCGGTGCACATGGTTTTGTCCATCTAAGAAGGATTTTGCCAGAAAGAGTGAACTAGAATAAGGCCCTTTGTCTCAACTGGAAGTTGCAGACGGACCCTTCCAGTTTCGGAATTAATAGGAATCACGGAATTTCATTAAAGTTTTTTATTTTAACCTTTTTAGCCCTAAGAAAAGGTCCTGATTACACAACACGTGCAAGTTGTGACCATTTGACCATACTATAAATATATCTCAAGGTGCACTCCTGTGATACTGCCTGGATGAAGGGAGATTACATTCCTGAAACACATTGCAGCAAAAACAGGAGTGTTATCCTGCGAAAGTGAGGATCCAGATTTCACAAAGGGAGGAAAAAATTATTTGTGGGGACATTTTTCCGGAATACAATATCTGATGGGCACAATTTATGTCCAATTATGTAAATACTGTATGTTGAAAGCCTTGAAATGGTGCAGACAAGACCCTAAAGTGAAGTATAATTTCCCTTAGTATAATTTCCCTTTAATTCAGCTATATTTATTTATTTATCTTTTTCACACATTTTAATCTACACACCAGTATGTATTAGATTGTCTTTTTAGCACCAGCGCACCTTAAATTCTGACCTTCTATTTGTACTAATTTGTTGGGTACTAAGGGGAGTAACCTAGATTAAGAGTGCAGCAGTTGCTGTCTGTACATTAGCGCCTAGGTGAGGCTCCACACTCCAATATGTATATGAATTCAGAAGACAATTTCTGTATGCACACAAAAGTGATTCTTTACTGTTAGGCAGGATAAACTGTTGGACTCCTTCCCTCATGAAGTAATGCCTCAAGTTCAAAGGTTCCTAAACTCTGTTCTATAGGCCCTCTATTGCAGGCTTGAAGGATATCCATGGTTGGGCACAGACAATTAAATCGAGTTGTCCAAGTTACAACTTAAGCCACTTTTAGTTAAGCATGGATAGACTTAATACATGGACCATCATGTTGCCTTGAGGATCAAAGGCTTGATTCAGGTGTGAATGAAGTTGCTATCGCCAGCAGTGATACCATTAATATGGTATCCTAACCCAAGTAACTAACCCTACTATCTCCCCCCCCCACACACACTCTAATTCCTACAACCAAGGGTGTAACTACCATAGGTGCAAGGAGTGCAGCTGCTATTGGGCCCAGAGCTGAAAGGGGCCCATCTTTGCTGAATATCTAGGTATATCTAGGTACCCCTCTGCCTACAACCTAACCTTTCATGGGTAGGGACGAGGCTGAACTAAATTTTTGAAAGACTGAACTCACTGGCAGATATATTGCTGGTCTGTTGATAAGCGATGTCTTTGAACAACGTCATTCACCGACATATTGTCTGCTGTGTAGTACAGCCAATGAACATTGCAATTACTGTCAGAAAGGTACACTAGAAGGCATGTCAGTTATTGGAATAGAACACGTCAAATCTACAAGAGAGGGGGAGACTAGTTCGTGCAGCTAAATAGACGTGAGGCCTATTGGATATTCCGTTTGGGCTTCTTAGTACCAAACAGTTTGAACGACACAATAGAGCTCAATAACATCTGATTATGTGAAGTGGGCAGGGCCGGCTCTACCATTATGCAGCTATAGGCAGCTGCCTAGGGTGCTGGGATCTGGGGGGGGGGGGGGGGACCACCAAGTCTGCAAATCAAAAATGATCCTTGTTGTACTTAATGCAGGTGGCGGCTGTGGAACTTCTAAGACCTCACCTCCGTACTTTCCCTTGAGACACACTTCCCTACTTTGCTGCCACCTCCTCCTTGTACTCTGTTGTGGGTGGCAAAGGGGAGGGTGCGGAGGGCCTCTAGGAAAAGCAGGGGATGTGCCTACCTTCCCTGGGAAGACCACACTATTTTTGGGAGCCTTCCTGCTATTCCGAAATGGTAGTATGAAGAGGGGGGGGGGGGGGGGCAGTAGGTTAAAGTTTTGCCTAGGGTGCTGAGAAGCCTTACCCTGGAAGTGGGGGTATATACATGTCACAAAGGGTGGTTCACCAGAGGTTCATCTGGGTTCCACAACTGTTGACGAATTCTGTACCCCAACCCACATAAAATAGAGCTCAATAACATTCATCCATGTAAAGTTTTGAATATTTTTGCCACAAAGGGTGGACCACCAGAGGTCCATCTGCGATCCACAGTTGCTGACAAATTTTTTCCAACATTCACAAAATGTAGCAAAATTGTATTGTACAGAAAAATACAGCCTGCTGATCTTGGGTGAGATACAATGAGTAAGTCTTTGCTCTAATAACTTTGTGCCTGTGGTTTTGATAGTAAGATAGAGGGGTGGCAAAGGGTCCCCTTGACCCTGAATTTTTATTGTATATTCTTAAGGTTCCCTATACACTATGCGAATTTGGGCCTATTCCACGCGATTCCGGGCCGATAAATCATGTGAAATCTTCCCAAAATCGGATGCGTGTGACATTTGATCCGATGTGCGGTCCCGTGCGCATCGGACCGTATCAGGAGGTCGGACGTTCAGCATGTATGATGACGTCCGACCTCCTGCAGCGGGCGGTCGGGCAGGAAGTAGCGTCTCTGAAATGAGTGCCCAGCGGGGGGATGCCGGTGACAGTGGGGTGGGCGGCGGTGATCATCAGTGTGCGCACTGCAGCAGGCGGGCAGTGGCGGCTATTACATCTTTAAAATAACATGTCAAATGACTGTCCGGCATCTGATTGGCTGAGAGTGCTCTATCCCAGCCAATCAAAAGCTGGACAGTCATTTGACATGTTATTTTAAAGTTGTAATAGCTGCTGCTGCCCGCCGGCTGTACACAGTGACAGCACGCTGATGATCACTTCCGCCCGCCACACTGTCATCGACATCCCCGCTGCACACACCGGGCACTCATTTCAGAGCCGCTGCTTCCAGCCCCCACTAACATTGCTGCTCACCAGCACCGCTGCTGCCCACCGCCCACACTGCTCCTCACTGCTCTGCAGCTCCCCGTTTTTTTTATACATGTGATAAATTGCATGCGATTTATCACATGTAAAAAATGGCACATCAAGTGCCAAATTATATGTGAGCCTCCCGGGGACCTGAGAATTGGGTTTTTCCTAATGAATGGGGGCCCTTAGACCTCTTCTTTCTTTGAATTTATGTGGCATTAGATACCACGTATGTAATGATGGATATGAACATATGGGACAATAGGTACATACACATTTTGGAATTGTTATTTCCATTTGGGTGTTTGTTTCTATAGATATCTATAGGTATATGGGCATTGGTAAAGACCCTCTTTTTCCCTTATTTAGTATAATGCAGACATATACATATGCGCTTTACATGGATATGTGTGTGCTTTTTGATTATCTACATGGAACTAATATTGAGGGTTATATATGTATATGTAAGCAAAATATGTATGCAAAAAAATTGTTTTCTTTTCTTTTTTTATATATTTTCTTATATATCTTCTTTCCCTTTTATAAATATGTGCAAATTCGTTGTAATGTGTACATATACATTAACATTACATATCTGTTTATTATTGGTGCCTTTTTAGTAATAAACCATTTGCTGCAAGGATGTTATATTTATAATTAAAATAAGATGGTCTAAACCTGAAAACACGATGGTGAAAATAAGCGGTTTTGTACATAAAGCTGGTATCAATAAACTTAAGGCAGTTTGCCCATAAACAAACTGAAGATACTTAAGCCGACATGTGTCGACAGGTGGTATTTCATCCCCTACCATCCACTAGAGCGTGATGGGAGAATAAAATTGTGTGCCTGAAGCATGGTGAGCAGATGCGGTGCTAAATTTTAGTGTCCATGTTGACTGTGTTGACATTCGGGTCAAAAAAAGTGAAAAACCCCATGTTAACCTTTTGACTGTTTACCTTCCGCATGTCGACCTAATGCTTGTGTCGACCTAATGACCCTGCTGACCTAACCCATATAGACCTTCAGTTATATCGACCTTCCTGCATGTCAACCAGTCAAGTTGACCTTTATAGATGTTGACCTATTGGTGACCTAATGCTAGTAGACCTAGTGACCATAACCTGGCAGGAATTGTTACTCGACAGGTTACTGTTTTCATAAACTATAATAACAGGAAAAAGGATATTGGGGCAGATGTATTAAGCTTTAAGCTTTAACAAGAGATAAATGCAAGTGTGATAAGGAGAGATAAACATCCAGCCAATCACCTGCTAACTGACTTTTTTCAAACACAGCCTGTAACATGGTAGTTAGGAGGTGATTGGCTGGACGTTTATCTCTCTTTATCACACTTGCATTTATCTCTTGTTAAGGTTTAATACATCTGCTCCATTGTCTGAATTGAAATATTATTATGATTATGGGGATGATTTCTTACTATCCCCATCCTCAGATGTGCATGTGATGTGATAATTTGTACAGATTTGCAATGCTATAATTGATTACATTTCATGGATGTATCAATTGTCACATGCAGAGAGAGCTTGCAAGAATGCTCTGTCCTTGCAATGTGTCTCTGCAGCATTATCAGGGTCTTATTTATAAAAATACCCCAACCATGTGCATTGACATCGCTGCCGCTACCACCATCGGCAGCACCCCTCACCACCGCCAGCACCCCTCCCTGGTACGACCCCCTCTTGCGCCGCTACCCCACACCTCATGCAGGGCTACCAGCAGTGACGTGCGATGAGGTCAGTGGCTGGTGAGGCAAATCCTGCTGCTGAAGTCCTGCCACCACCGCTCTCGCCCTCCTGGCCTGTACAGTAATATTCCAATATGTATTAATACATATTGTACAAACCTACAGTATGGTATTACCTATTTCTTACCCCCTATAGTGACCAGTTATATATACTGTATAGTATATAAGAAGAACACAATTATAAAATAAGGGGCATCTGCAAATGTCACAGGGCACTACTGCTATGGGGCCCAGAGCTGAAGAGTGCCCATCTTTTTTTAAAGTTTATCCTTATTTGACATCTTCTGTACATACAATCCATAGACATTGGTATATGACATTTACATCACGTACTTATAACTTACATAACACTAACCATAACATTGTGCTATCACTAACACACAACACGTAAAAGTTCTGCATCATTATAACTTTAGTCCCATACACTGGCGGATTCAGGGGGGGGGCACACGGGCACGTGCCCCCCTGTCATTTCAGACGTTTTTTTTTTATTTCTGCTGCCCGTTCCCCCGCTGTGCCCGCTCCCCCGCTGTGCCCGGCCGGGAGAGAGATGTGCTACTGTATAAAATTCACTTCTCCTGCTGGACCGCTAGCCAATGGGCGCTTGCGGTCCAGCAGCCAATCAACTGGTGGCTGCTGGACCGCGAGCGCTTATTGGCTAGCGGTCCAGCGGGAGATATGAATTTTACATAGGATAGGAGCACATTTCTCTCCCGGCCGGGCACACTGTGGAGTGGGCGAGCGGGGAGACGCGGGCTGGCTGGCTGTCAGCACAGGCGGGGGGGTGCACACACAACCCTCCAACCCTACTGCACCCACCCTGCTGCAAGCACCCTCCCACCCTGCTGCACCCAAGCAGATTCAGTCGAGCATGAAGCCCCTTGGCATCGAGCATGTAGGTAAGTGGCACTTATGTGTCAAATGTGTAATGGGCATTATGGTGTGATATATAGTATGTAATGGGCATTACGGTGTGTTATATAGTATGTCATGGGCATTACGGTGTGTTATATAGTATGTCATGGGCATTACGGTGTCTTATATAGTATGTGACGGGCATTACGGTGTGTTATATAGTATGTAATGGGCATTACCATGTGTTATATAGTATGTAATGGGCATTACGGTGTGTTATATGGTATGTAATGGGCATTACGGTGTGTTATATAGTATGTAATGGGCAGTACTATGTGTTCTATAGTATGTAATGGGAATTGCGGTGTGTTATATTGTATGTGACGGGCATTACGGTGTGTTATATAGTATGTAATGGGCATTACGGTGTGTTATATAGTATGTAATGGGCATTACAGTGTGTTATATAGTATGTTATGGGGATTACGGTGTTATATAGTATGTCATGGGCATTGCGGTGTGTTATATAGTATGTAATGGGCATCATGTGTGGGCTTATGTGTAATTGGAATTACAAAGTTCACTAAAATGTGCAATGGGCATTACGGTGTGTGGTATAATGTTGGTCCATGCCCACTTTTAACTGAGCAGGAGCCTCACCTACTACAAATTGAGAGGGAGGGGGGGGGGGTGCGAAAACATGCCCTTGCTCCGGGCACCGTGGCACCTAGCTACACCACTGCCGCCGCCTTATAGGAGACAGACACTAGAGGTACTGCTATACCTCTAGTGTTTGTCAGAACAGAAGAGTGCGGCCAGCGCTAACTGTAAGTGTGGATTTGGGTAGCGCTGGGACGCTATTTAAATGGAACCCTTCACAAGCATGCACCCTGGCTCCCCCCTGGCAAAAAAAAAAAATATCAATCCCATGGCATGGCAACAAGAATAAAACCCCTGGCAAGAAGTGATATTCCTCTGACAATAAGTATGTAGGTAAGCAGCAATTAAATGGTATAATATGTAATAGGCATTATTATGTTTAATGGGCATTTTGGTATTGGCATTATGTTTAATGGGCATCACAACGTATGGCATTGTGTTTTATGGGCATTACTTTGTTGGCATTATGTGTAATGGCCATTACAGTGTGTGACATTATATTTAATTGGTATTACGGTGTGTGACATTATGTGTATGTATAGGGTCCACTATTTTGTTGCATAATGTGTAAAAGTGGTATATGGTGTGGTACACTACACTCAAGGACACACCCCCTTTGGAATGGCCACGCCCCCTTTAAAAAAAAATCGGCGCGCCTTCGGCTCGCACACAATTCCATCCTTCGCTTTTTACTCCACGGTGGGCCTGTGGACTTAAAATGTCAGGGCCTATTTCTAATTCCATTCCTTCCCTCTCTCTCTGATCTCCTCTCCTCTCTATCTCACTTCACTCTCTGAGAATGCACACTGGCACTACTAACACTGCTCACTCCCATCCCCCTGTCATGGTGCCCCCCCCTGTCATTTTCTCCTGGACCTGCCCCTGGTCCCATACACTTTTGCCCCGATCCTACCTATCTCACGTATCCCTTTACTAATCCCTATCTTATCCCTCAGTTTTATATTTATTCCTTAGAGAGGTGAAGAATTTTTTTGTCGGTACTCTTTACTTAGAACGGCGCCCACGATTTTGATCGTGGGCATCGTTAGTAAAAAATCTCGGGCATCTCGGGCATTGAATGCACTAAAAAATCGGGTGCAATCAACCGACGAGATGCCCGAGATTTCCCATAGGGAACAATGTTAAATGTCTCAATTGACCCAATTTTCCTGTTCAATGCCTCAATTGACCCGATTTTTCCATAGGAAACAATGTTAAATGGGCCACAGAGGCCAAATAGGCACCCTGAAGTGTATAATGGCCACCCGAATTGTTAACGCCACCCCACGATCAACGTCAACCCGAAGCGTGGCGAGCGCAGCGAGCCCGCGAGGGGCGGTGGTACGCGTCCTACGACCTTTTCATACCCCCACTATCCACGTCGGTTTGGAGTTGAGAATAGAAAGTGTGGCGAGCGCAGCGAGCCACCGAGCCCGAAGCGTGGCAAGCGCAGCGAGCCCCGCGAGGGTACGCGGACAGCTGTGAAGCCCGCGAGGGGACGCGGATACCTGTGAAGGTATCCGCGTCCCCTCGCGGGGCTCGCTGCACTCGCCACGCTTCGGGCTCGGTGGCTCACTGCACTCGCCACACTTTCTATTCTCAACTCCACGCCGACGTGGATAGTGGGGGTATGAAAAGGTCGTAGGACGCGTACCGCCGCCCCTCGCGGGCTCGCTGCGCTCGCCACGCTTCGGGTTGACGTTGATCGTGGGGTGGCGTTAACAATTCGGGTGGCCATTATTCACTTCAGGGTGCCTATTTGGCCTCTGTGGCCGATTTAACATTGTTTCCTATGGAAAAATTGGGTCAATTGAGACATTGAACAGGAAAATCGGGTCAATTGAGACATTTAACATTGTTCCCTATGGGAAATCTCGGGCATCTCGTCGGTCGCATCGCACCCGTTTTTTAGTGCATTCAATGCCCGAGATGGCCATGATGGGCGCCCTTCTAAGTAAAGAGTACCTTTTTGTCTTTATCCGAATCTTGTTCCCGCCTGGTTAACTTAATATATGAACTGTAACAATTTTATAGTGTATCCCTACCCCTTCGTGGCTGATCCAACTATTGCTTCAAATCTTGTGGTGAGTTTTGTTTTTTTTCTAAGGAAGTTTAATTTTACCTTAATTTGATTTTATATGTGCGCCCTGCTGTGATTTTTAATTATATTTTTGGTATTTCAAAAAATTTATATTTATGTACATTTATCTTAAAGTTTTGTGTTAATTTGATCTTTGTTATACTTTCCTAGTGGTACTATCTACTAGTTAGCGGCTTGTCATTCACCGTTCTAAGTGCTTGGTGCTGCTTTATAATACTTTGAGTGATACCAATCGCCCCAAATTTTGTAAAATTTGTTTATGTTGTTTCTTGTAATATATATTTCTCTCTCGTGCCATCCAAGTCCGTGCAATGCAAAGTTTGGCTATCGAACTTAAGTTAGTAGCCAGCTGTCTTATTTCTACGGACATACCCAAATTGGGCCAGACTCCAAGTATCAGTGCAATGGGTTTAATTTCTTGCTGGGGTATTCCCAGACTAATCATTACGCCTCTGATGTCATACCAAAATTTTTGCACTGAGTTGCATTGCCAGATAAGATGCCAAAAATCACATCCTCCCTCTTTAAATTTTGGGCATTTATCTGCCTCTTTACCCGAAAATTTACTTATTTTAACAGGTGTTAAATAAGTTCGGTGAATAATATTATACTGCATTTGTTGCACTCTTAAAGAGTTTGTTGATATCTTTGTTATTGAGAGTGCCTTCTCCCAGTCCCCCTTTGTTAATTCCGGAATGTCCCCGACCCATTTCGTCACAAGACCTTCAAGCTGGTCTGTCTGTGTTATAGATATAATTTGTTTATACAATTTTGAGGTACTTTTACCTGTGCCCATTTTTTTAATAAATTTTTTTATTGGGTTGTCCTTCACATTAATATGAATATTTTTTGTATAATCCTCAAAGGCACTCCTTATCTGGAGATACCGGAAGAACATGGTTTTTGGCAAATCATATTCCTCCTAGAGTTGAGAGAATGGTTTTATTCTATTTTGTTCAATAACTTGACCAATTGTTTTTATTCCAGCGACATCCCATATTACCCTACCTTGCTGTTTTTCTAATTTTTTAAACGGGGTCAATGAGAAGACGGTCATTTCGGGATCTAGCCCATTGTAGCCTTGTTCCTTACTGACCCATCTCCATATTTTTATAGCCTGATTAAGAATCTGGGGGTATTTTTTACGGCACTGACTTGTAAGGATGGCTTGTAGTGGCGTGTGACCAGGGATGGCCGTATTGACCATTATCAATAACTCCATCGATTGACCTGTCTCCTTAAGCCATTCCTGCAAGTGAGCCAGCTGGGCGGCCATGTAATAAGATTTAAAATTTGGGAAAGCGAGTCCTCCCTGTTCTGTCGACCTCATAAGTGTTTCAAGTTTAATCCTAGGGGTTTTATTTCTCCAAATAAATGGTATTAATACTCCATTAAGCCTCCTGAATACAGTATTACTGATGTATATAGGCAAATGTTGTAATACATAGAGTAATTTCGGTAAAATTATCATTTTTATTAGGTTAACCCTTCCCATGACTGTCAGGGGCAATTTCAGCCAGTTTTTACATTTTGTTTTAATTTCATCAATCCGTGGTAAAATATTATTTATTACATACTCCTTTGGGTCCTTAGAAATAACGACTCCTAGGTAGTTAAATTTGTCTACCCTGGGGATATTCCCTTCTCCATTTGGTATATCCTCCAGTCCACCCACCATATCTTCTACCATCAAATAGGACTTATCCCTGTTTATTATTAAACCCGAATAGGATCCGAATTCCTGAAGGGTAGCCATTACCTGGGAAAGATCTTTCTTATAATTTAACATACCCACCAGTAGGTCGTCTGCGTACAAAGAGACAAGGCTGCCCACCCCGCCCCCATCCCCCGCTTGTGTTTTAGAGAAAATTTTTCTGAGCTTACACACAACTGGCTCAATGGCCACCACGAATAGGGAGGAGAGTGGGCATCCCTGTCTCGTACCGCGAAATAGAGGAAATAATTCTGAGACAAACCCATTGATAGAGACTCTGGTGGTGGGACTCTGGTAAATAGCGAAAACCCTATTTACAAATCATGGTCCAAAGCCAAATGCGTCTAGTGAATTTTTCAGGTAAGGCCACTCCAGCGAATCAAAGGCCTTATTAGCGTCAAATGAGGCCACCGCTATCTCTGTTCTGGTGATCTTCCCAGTTTGTAAGTAGGTAAATACCCTGCGCAGATTTATGGAAGTGGACTTACCCCTCCTAAATCCAGTCTGGTCTGGATGAATAATTTCATCTATTACGTTGTTTAATCTATTGGCTAGAACCGTTGCGAATATCATGGCATCAACCATTAATAAAAATATTGGCCTGTATGATTCCGCCCCAAGTGGGTCTTTTCCTTTTTTGAATATTACCGTGATAACGGCCTCTGTCATTGACTGAGATAGTGTGCCCTCATTTTCCATTTCTAGAAAAAAAATATAATAGCCTTGGTGCCAGCGTACCCTCAAATGCCTTATATAACTCTGCTGGCAGGCCATCTATCCCGGAGGCCTTATCTGCCGAGAGTCCCTTTATTGCACCTTCAATCTCTTCTAGCCTAATAGGCTGTGCTAATAATTCCCTGGCTTCAGGAGATAACATAGGGAGTTCAAGGTTATGTAGGTATTTATTACAATTGAGATTCCCCTGTGTATTTTTAGATTTATATGTTTCTGCTAGATGGGTCACAAAAACATCTACCACTTTTGATGTATCGGTAACTCTTTCACCAGTATATGTACGTATTTTAGGAATTACATTCAAGGGAGTGTCCACTCTAGCAATATACGCCATAAGTTTTCCTGCTCTAGCTGAGTTCAAATATATTTTATGGGACTCCATTTTGCCATTTCTTGTAGGTGTGTCACCCAGGCACGTTGTACGACCAACCATTCTTGTTTACTTGGTTCGGATTGGCTTAGTAAGAAGTTTTGCTCTAAATTCATCATTGTTGCCTCTAATGACAATGCTGTTTTTTGGAGTATTCCTTTAACCTGGGCAGTTTTTTTAATCATTATACCTTTTAAGAAGGCTTTAAAGGATTCCCAGACAATTGCTGGTTTAGTGGAGTTAATGTTCATTCCAAAGAAGCCATCAATTTCCATTCCCACATTGCCTAAATCTCCCAGCTGGGACAACCATGCTGGGTGGAGCCTCCAATACTGGTGGCCTCGGCAAGGTTCTGGATCCATTTGTAATACCAATGGGGAATGGTCCGAGATGCCACGGGATTTATATTCAATTGCTGATATTTTATTAAGTAGATCTCTAGATGAAAAGATCATATCAATTCTTGAGAAGTTGTTAAAAGTAGGCGAGTAACATGAAAATTTACGCTTCTCCGGAAACTTTTCTCTCCAGAACTCATACAGGCCCACTTCATCAGTAAATTTAGCAAAATTACTACACCCCACCAGACTACCCCTTCTGGGGCTCCATATATCCAACACATAGGTCATTACATTGTTAAAATCACCTAAACATATAAATGAGTGGTCAGGCCTAGCGACAATAAATTCCAGTTCAGCTCTTAATACATCGAATTTGAACGGTGGGGGGACATATACTGTTAGTAGACTTAACCTGACTGTATTAACCAGTCCATCTATAAAAACATAGCGGCCATTCTGATCAATCTGGACCAAGATATGCTCATATACCACAATTTTTTTAATCAAAATAGAGACCCCACGTGAGGATGTGGTAAAAGGTGCATGGAAGGCTCGCGCTATCCATGGTCGTTTTAAAGACAGCAATTTTTCTCCACACAGATGGGTCTCTTGCAGACAAATTATGTTGGTCTCTAGTGCCTTACATTGCTTAAGAACTAAGGATCTTTTAACCTTGTTGTTTAAACGGCGGACATTCCACGTCAGAATTTTAACCATTTTCTACTTAGCTTTTTGCAGATATTCCGCTCTCTCACACCTTTCATTCTGTTCTACTAAATAACTTCTATACATTTACATATAAAAATATAGGCATTAAGGGGTTTAGGGGATCACTACTCCAGAGATTAGTATTAGGGTTACATTTTAAATTTTTTCCAAATATCACCACATCAATATAGAGATCGTAGACTGGGGCAATAATGCTGCAGACATATACAAAGAAAAAACAAACAACATTTAACATATACCCCCCTCCTCCCCCCACCCTGTATAACCTACCCAGTGAGGCATACCTATGTCCTTACCCCCCCATGTATACCCACACAATTTCTCTTTCAATTGGGGACTTTTACTTAATGACCACGTCTAGTACGGCAGATGCCCCCAGCACTTAAATACATATTTTATTTTACATCTGTTTGCTCCGCTTTTTCTCCCCTGCTGAGACAGACACCCCTGTACACTACTTACAATCCTTTCCCCAACTACCTCCTCCCTGAACTTTCTATGCTGTTACAATTTTTATTTAGCATTTAAGCATTATTTACTATCTATTCTATTTCTATTTTTTTTTTTTGGCAGGATATGATTTATCCAGCCACAGGGCTGCTTCTGATGCTGCAGTAAAGAATTTTGACTCTCCATTGGCGATCACTCTGAGTTTCGAGGGAAACAGCATTGAATATTTTAGGTCAAGTTCTCTCATCCTGATTTTGATGTTGCGGAATTTGGCTCTATCTCTCTGAACCTCTTGTGGGAGGTCCGGAAAGGTAGATATCTTTGTCCCGTTATACCCAAAGTCAGTTTTGTCCCGAGTTAATTTTAGGACTCTGTCGCTGTCCTTAAAGTTCAAAACTTTGCAATGAGGGTACAGGGATATCCTCCTGGGATAGGTGGGCGAGCAGGTATGTGGTGGGCCCTTTCAATAGAGAATTGGGCAGAGAAGCTCTCGTGCCCCAGCTCTTTTTTTAACCATTCTTCTAAAAATTTCTCAGGTTCTCTCCCCTCTGCTCGTTCCTCTAGCCCAGTGATTTTCAACCTTTTTCAGCTCGCGGCACACTGGACAAGACTTTAAAATTGCCAAGGCACACCACCAGTCCACACGGGGATAAAAAAAAAAATGCACACATTAGCCCTAATGGAAAAAATACAACACATACAGTACACTGGCCCCCACAGTAATAAAACATAAAGGCCTCCAGAGTAATATAAACACAATGGCCCCCACAGTAATACATGTTTTATCCACAGTAATCAAATACATTAGCACCCTAAGTAATTTCACACATTGCCCCACAGTGATTCACGTAGATTGTCCTTCACTGTGCCACCCAGCCTGCCTCCCTCCTTCACTATGCCACCCAGCTTGTCTCCCTCCTTCACTGTGCCACCCAGCCTGACTCCCTCCTTCACTGTGCCACCCAGCCTGTCTCCCTCCTTCACTGTGCCACCCAGCCTTCCTCCCTCATTCACTGTGCCACCCAGCCTGCCTCCCTTCTTCACTGTGCCTCCCTCCTTCACTGTGCCACCCAGCCTGTCTCCCTCCTTCACTGTGCCACCCAGCCTGACTCCCTTCTTCACTGTGCCACCCAGCCTGTCTCCCTCCTTCACTGTGCCACCCAGCCTGCCTCCCTCCTTCACTGTGCCACCCAGCCTGCCTCCCTCCTTCACTGTGCCACCCAGCCTGCCTCCCTCCTTCACTGTGCCTCCCTCCTTCACTGTGCCACCCAGCCTGTCTCCCTCCTTCACTGTGCCACCCAGCCTGTCTCCCTCCTTCACTGTGCCACCCAGCCTGCCTCCCTCCTTCACTATGCCACCCAGCCTGCCTCCCTCCTTCACTGTCCCACCCAGCCTGTCTCCCTCCTTCCCTATGCCACCCAGCCTGCCTCTCTCCTTCACTGTGCAACCCAGCCTACCACCCTCCTTCACTATGCCACCCACCTTGCCACCCCCACTCTGCCCCCCCTTCATTGTAACATCCACCCTGCCCCCTCCCCTTCGCTGTCTATGGTATGTCAATGTCTCACACCTAAAACCCCTCTCTTCCTCATCTCCCCTCTCCAATCTTTGATAGCCGCCCTCACCTGAATGAATGTGAGAGGGCAGATAGCGACAGCAGGCTGCTGGCCGGGTGTGGGAGCCTCCTTTCATATGCTGGCTCCCATCGACTTTAAGCAAACTTCCTCTGTGGTCCCAGTTGCAGCTGCTCGCGAGGGCAGGGAATGAGAGCCGCGGCTGTGCGGATCTATCACAGCCAGCTGCCTGAAATTTCCTACCAGCATCCCCAGTACTCTGCTTCTGGATTGGTTCCATAGCTTGGAACGTGGAATGCAAATCCCAGAAGTGTGGCATGCAGCCTGCAGATTGCAGAATTAGTCCGGCCGACAGTTGGGTGTAGCCACACAGAGATTCACCTGACGTCCCGGCAGTCCAATCTGCTGCTGGACTGCGGCACCATTGTTATGCCGCCCGCCGGGCAGCGCATCTCTCGCAACAGACCAGACCGCCACTGACGGCACACAAGTGTGCCGCGGCACAGCGGTTGGGAACCGCTGCTCTAGCCCAACAAATCTGACTATGTTCCGCCGCAAATGTCCTTCCAAATCTGTGAACTTGGATCGCAAGTCCATCAACTGACTGGAAATGGTAGTAACTTGGGCATGTAAAGGACCCACTGTATCCTCAGTTGTTGAAACTCGATTCTCCAAATCCGTGACCCTGTCCCTGTTTTTTTGTGCGTCATCTCTGATCAGCATAATATCTGCTTGTAATTTGTTGATCTGTTCAGAGAGTCGTACTTCACAATTGTTCACTGCCTCCAGAACCTGCTGTAATGTAACTTCTGGGACCTGGACTTGAGGAGATGGTTTGGAGGGTGTTGTTTGCGGTGTAACAAGTTGGGAATTATTTGCAGCTTGTGTTTGTGAGCGAGCATACTTTTCCAAGCGGGCCGCAGCTGTGGTTTGGCTGGTTTTTCCCATTTTTTTTTTTTGTAATTAGGTTAGTGTCCCTTTAAATATACCAGCTCGGCTAACTGCAGCTCTCTAGTTAGTGCTTCCAAGCGCCTTTCCCTTTTAGGGCGCAGTCTATTATAGGGAATTGTTTCTGTCTATACAGAGTATTTCTCCTTAATAGGGTTTCAGAAGAAGATAAAAATAGACAGACTGAGGTACAGCACAGTTTTTTTTTAGAGTTGATTTTACCTTGGTTTCAGGGTCCAAACAGGGTCACGAAAGGAAGCGATTGCAGCTTGTAATCTCTGGTCTCTGTTGCAGCTCCTGCCATCTGCCTGGGCTGGGATTCCAGTCAAAAGACGCTGGTAACACTGCCACTGCCACCCGCTGTCTGTATAGGGCTTGCCGGCTCTAGCTTACAAGCAGGGGATCGTGCTCTGCCTCCCTCGCGGCAGCGTTTGAATTTCCCTCCTCGGCTGGGGGATGCGCCTCGCCCTCTCTCACTCGGCATGCATGAGGCATCCTCCCAGTGATGTGATGCGCTGGCGCCTGCTGCTGTGTACGCGGCACCCCGTCCACCTCCTGCTCGCGCCTCCGTCCAGCACACCAGGGAAGCAACAGGGGGAGCCGACCGGACCTTTGCTCGGGCAGAGGACAGCACCGCCGAGCTGGCAACCGGACAGCACAGCCAAGCTGGTAAAACGGACAGTGTAGCAGCCTTTGGAGCTTGGTTGCTGGGGATCAGTGTGGGCTGGGGTGGGTGTCCGCTTACATGGGGATTTCGAACGGAGAGCTGATACTCATGCCAGAGCTACCACTCACCTGAGCTCACTCATGCACCGCCGTGGTCACGCCCCCCCAAGAGTGCCCATCTTTACTGTCTAAGTAATATGTTTTACATACATTTATCACCATCAGTTGCTAAATAGGGGGCCCTTACAAACTTTTGCTATGGGGCCTCCGAATATCTCATTATGCCCCTGGGCCCAGGGATCATGCAGGGGCATTCCCAGGTTGGCCCCTTTCATGCCAGAAAAGTCCCAGCATTTTCTGGTGTGGGAAGGAGGCAGGGAGGAGGTGAGCAGGACTCAGGAGGCAGACAAGAGGTGGGATGGCGGCGGAGGCAGTGGACAGTACTCAGCCTGGGTTGCTGGTCCTCGGTGAAGGTCGGGGATCCACACAGGCGACGCACGCAGATGACAGCTCTCCGGCTGCAGTGAGGGCGTCGGAGAGCTGCGTCTTCTTCATCCGCCGCCTGTCCTGTCATCTGCGCCCGCCGCCTGTGTGGATCCGTGGCCTGACCACCCGCACCGGGGACCTGCAACCCGGTGAATACCCCTTTCACACCACCCAGGACCCCGGGTTGAACCCGGGAACAACCATGCTCCCTTGCAGGGTTGAAATCTCTGCAAAATTTCCTGGGATTTTGGCCCGGGAACCTTTTCACACCAGCGCTAGTCGCCCAACCCTGGAATTTATGGTGGTGTGAAAGGGGTATAAGTAGATAGCAGATGTCTGACCTGGTTTATATTAAAGACAATGTTTAAGTAAGCATGTTATATCTGGCATAACAATAAGGTCTGCATGCATAAATGTATCAAAGAGGGAACTACTTATATAATCAAGTTTATATGTATATACAGTATGTCTGATTATGTGCAAATAAATAATTAGACTCTGATAGATAATGTCACCAGATTAGGCCATACATCAGCAGACAGTGGTATGCACTGGGTGTGTTTGGGTGCAAAACTAAAAATCACAATCAAAGTTCAAAGTAGCTGGCTTACAGTCATATTGTAGACCAGAGGCAATAATAAGAAACCAATTAAACTACTACAAGCTCCTCACAATTATTAATACGAACACCTTAGGGCCTAGGCAGAACTGATATCTTACACATCAAACAATTAATGGCAAGTCTTTGATTAAAGAAAGAAATACCAAATTTTATATTCACAAAATACCCATCATGCTCACCAATTTACAGCAGAGCAAGCAGAGCAGGTTTTACAACACCTTGGAATCTAGAAACATTGTAATGATCTATTACATTGGAAGTAAAGAGGATAGGTTGAATTGGGGAAGGTCTAAAATAAAAATACAGCATTGGTAAGTTCAATCAGGAGAGGAGGATGCACATCCAGGAGACAGTGTGGAGTTAAGAAGAAGCTAGGTGCAGGAGGTCGAAGGAGAGATTATATAGACAGAAAGAATAATCTTTCTGATGGTAACTATATACTTGCAAGTGTACAACTTATGTTATTATTATTATTATCCTTTATTGATATGGCTCCACAAGGGTTCCGCAGCGCCCAATTACAGAGTACACATAATCATAACAGGAAAACAGTGACTTACAGTTGAAGACAATACAGGAAAAGTACAGGTTAAAGGATTATAGGAACAACAGCCGATTACTGCAACATAAGTATCCAGGTGACAGCAAACAGCGTGCTTTGGTGCAGTCAAAGACTATTGAAGTAAGAAAGGATAAGAACATGAGGTAAGAGGTCCCTGCTCGTGAGAGCTTACATTCTAAAGAGGAGGGGCAGACAGACAGGGGTGACATTGGAGGGGTAGACAGAAGGTGAGGAGGACAGTTTCCTGGGTTTGGTGAAGGGCTTGTAGAAGAGGGGAGGTGGAAGTAGCTGTCTAAGTTTGTTAAATTGTCCTTGTTGTCTAATGTCCTATAAGTAAGGAAGTATACATATAATTTGTATATATCATAGTTGCTTACATTCGGTTTTTGCCAGAAATCAGCTGTCATTGTCCTGGTAACCTCCAGATCTGCAAGTGGCTTCACAAATAAGTTTATTTGCATGAGCAGTGATTTGGTGTAATCACTGTGATGACTACCATTATACCCCCTTGTGGAAACCCCTGACAGTAGAGATGGCAGCACATGATTGATCACACACAGAGTTTACCTATTTAAACTGGTGTGCCCTCATCTATAACGTGCTTCTGTTGCTAGTGAGTTGTGAGTTTGTTCCCACTATATTTAAGGGTTGTAACTGCAATGTTCCCTCTTATTTTACGAAGGCTGTGTGCGGCTAAAGATTTTGGCTGTGCAACTTTGGAATGAAATTAAAAATTTTGTGCGTCACTTATATATAACTGGAAAATGACGTTCAGCATTTGTGTTAACTTTACTTCAAAATGATATTAAACATTTAAACATTCAAAATACAGTACACAATGTAGTTAATGGGTGAAACACACATTAATTGAGTCCACAACTGCAAAAAGGGACCACTGCTGCTTTGTGCGCTCAGTTGTAATGTCTGTGCGCACGCTCCTCAAGGTGTGTGCGCGCGCACGTGCGCACAGCTTAGAGGGAACACTGGTTGTAAGTTATTGAGATATAAGTCTGTATTATCACTGTAAATAAATCAGATGATCAGAGCAGTAATAGACTCCCAGATTTTTATGTAAATATATAATATTATGTAAGATTCCGCTACAGATTTTTGTTTAGAGATTTTCAAATTGTTGAATTGTTAATATCATGTAAATTCTCCTGTAATTACACTGATCTGTCTGGCAGCTGATATGATGGTCATAGTGCTATCAGCCCAAACAGCCAATCCAGTATATCCCTCCACTTAATCACTAGTAATGGGTTTTTTTGCATAATGACAGGTAGTAATATATTTCTATGTATATAGAAAATACTCTGTCAGCAGAGCAATATGTGTACTGCATTCATCTATTCAGGGGCATCCTAAGGGAGGAGTTGGCCCATGTGCAGCCTCCTCGACCAGGCCCCCTCCTGAATGTAATCTATATAAACGTTTGCCTTATTTTATTTTATTTTAAATTCGGTAATTTTTATTGAATTTTTTTTGTTCATATAACAATAAACACCCCATAACAGTAATATAGGTAGCCAGAGCATTTAAAACAATATTATATATGACAGGAGCAAATATAGCTTCGGCATGCATATATATAGGGACATTTTCCAGTAATAATATAGACAGTAGTATTGCATTATATCAGTAGGTGTGCAAGAGGAACACACAACATCCAGAGTATTACATAGAGACATATGTATGTATTGCAAACATGTGTATTCACGTACGCCAATAGCAGGATTTTATAGGACTTTCATCACTCCAATAGATATAGAAATATATACCAATCGAATACCCGGAGGCGTCATCCGGGTCCTTGGAAACGGATGGGTAAAAAGGTACACAAATATGTGTGTTTCATTTTTATGAAACATGTATGTGTATTTGCCTTGTTTAACAGACCTGTTGCACTGCCGTGTGCTGGGTCTGCACAATGGAATTCAGCTAACACGGTAGATTTAGTGCTGACTACTAAGTGTCAGACACACCGATATGTTACATACAGCATGTTCTTCATTGATTGTATTTGGCTGACAGCAGTCCCGACACACACGCCCCCTCAGCATCCCGTCCCTGTCATCCATAGATTATCTATCAGACACTATTACGCACAGTGGCTACGGCATCTGCCGCAACCCTAAACACCTTACAGTTCTTCAGCACCACACGTAACTATAGCCGTGCTGCTGCAATACTCTGCAGCAGTTGACTAATACACCGCACAGAGGTCCGCGGCCGCCGTATAAGACAGTACTACACTGTGCTGATGACGCGGCTGGACCAACCCCGGGATTCCCCGTGACGCGCTTCCACGCACGCCCCTTGTCAAGCGGCCAGAGAGAGGCTGCTGTCAGTTGGTTTTTTGAAAGTCTTTGGCGCAATTACTGCCCATAAAAGCGCTTGATACTGATTGTGTGGTGACCCCTGACGAAAACTGGCTGAGCCCAGTTGAAACGGCCGTCGGGCCAAGCAGCTGTTATACTGTACTGCACAGCATGGAATAAAAGCCTTTTTTTCTTCACCTACCTTTGAGTGCTGGTCTGGATCCTTCACAGAGTGTGTGGGGGGTAAGTGCCTTGTTTCTAACCTTTATGGACCTTGCACCAAGATGTACTTGTATTTGGAGTGCCGCCCTGCATAACTTTATTATATATATATATATATATATATATATATATATATATATATATATATATATATATAGGTACTTATGTAATATCTGGACTCCCGTTTTTCTTATGAGTCCGCGTCCCCTCGCGGGGCTCGCTGCGCTCACCACGCTTCGGGCACGGTGGCTCACTGCGCTCGCCACACTATATAAAATCAACTCCATGCGTAGTTGGATAGTAGGGGTATGAAAAAATGGGGTGCATTTAACATGGGAGTCCAGATAATACATAAGTACCTATATATATATATATATATATATATATATATATTTCAATATATATATATATATATATATATATATATATATATATATATATATATATATATATATATATATAAGGTGTGTCTATTAAATTCCAGGACTGGGGCTAATACAACGGAATGAATAATAAAAACCAAACATACATTTAATAGTCCTCAAAATAATCACCTCCGACACTCTCACACTTTTGTGCACGGCGGTACAAATTCTGGAAACACGCTTCGTAGTCCTCTGAAGATATGCTTCGAGGTTGAGCGGTTACGTTTTTCTTTATATCTTCTACGTCCTGAAATCTATGCCCTTTCAGATCAGTCTTAAGTTTTGGGAACAAGTAAAAGTCAGGAGGTGACAAATCAGGAGAATATGGAGGATGATTAACCTCTACGATGTCATGTCGGGATCGTACTGGTAACACCAGGATTTGTCGCCTGTCACGATCGATTGCAGAAACGACGGATCTCGGTCAGCTGCGTCGATTAAGTCCCCACAAGGTTCCATTCTGCATTGCTTCTAATCGTCTGTCAAAAAAATCTTTCTCTTTCTCAAATTCTCCCTCAAAATCTTGTCCTTGCCCATATATAACTCGTCCGCAAGCACCCTAAGGGTCTTTCGACGATCTGCAGTCACCAAAGTGCGGACTTTTGCGACCTCATTTTCTGTTCGTTTTGTGATGGGTCGCCCACAGCACTGGTCATCTTCCGTGCTTTCCCTGCCATCGCGAATGCGTGCATACCATTGGAAAGTACGGGAGCGGGACATAGCAACATCTCCATATGCAATTTTCAGTAACTTGTAGGTTTCACTCTGCGTTTTCCCAATTTTGAAACAAAACTTGACATTCACTCTTTGCTCCATCACCGACCGTGACACGCGCTCTAATGAACCACTTGCGTTTACCTTCTCCAAACTGGAAATGCTGACGCAATCACTGCGCATTTGTTCCACCTTCGCGCCTCATTGGTTACGCTATCACATCCGCATGATGACGCGTTCCTACACATTTTCATTCATTAACTACACATACAGTCCTGGAATTTAATAGACACACCTTGTTTATATTTATTTATTTATTAACAGTTTCTTATATAGCACACACAGATTCCGCAGCGCTTTACAGAGCATAGTTATGATCAAAAACACATAACAAATTAAAGTACAAGACAGTTTAGGACAAGTACATGGTTAATATGTATAGTTACACCAGGGGACAGGACACTGAAGCAATTATCAGGGTGGCAAAAGTTTATATATTCTAAGAAAGGCATATATAGATATATATATATATATATCTATATATAGATATACCAGCAGTTCCAGTACAACCAGAAAGGACACTCACCACCATTTGTAGGTAAAATTGCTCTTTAATCACAGGGCGTCATTTTAATCCATGTCAACGTAACGTTTCAACCCCTTAGGGCCGTTTTCGAGACAAGCCAAAGTATTTCAGTGTGTCAGCAAGGCACGGCAAGCATACACAGATACTGCAATGGGGCTCATCTATACTATAGCCAATCACTAATCAGCACCTATCATTAGTATAATACATATCAGCCTTGTGTGGGCAGGTCTCCCCCCAGCAGCATAGTCATTCCCAACACAGACAGCTGTGCTTATAGTGTATCAACCAGCAAGCTATTATACAACACACTTATCAATAGGAAGCAATATACCTGGACTGCTAAAGCATAAAAAGACACATAGTGTACCTGGACGTTATGGGTATGTAACAGGATGCAGGAGTCAGCTTGTGTCAAAGTTCCGAGACCGTCACACCTAAGTAGCGGTACCCGGAACTAGACGCTTGCGGCTCAACTGCGTTCCATGAGGTACGGATAGCCGCGATGGTCACAGCAGATCACGTGTTCACAGCTACAGCTTCAGTTCTGAGGCCGCGTGTATTAACATACGGCACCCGGAACAGGCGATGCGTGTCACTTGCGTGTCACCGTGTGTAAGGAAAGAATTACATGGCTATAGCAAAGGGCAGTCGTCACTTCCTAGTGTATTCAGCTAGTAATAAAACAAATGTGATATACAGTATTAGGACATAAAAAGTCAGGAAGGGTATAGATAATCAAGCTGCTGGGATATCAAGCCACAGAGTGTGTCGGTTGATCAGCATACTAGGGTACACCTAACCCATCTAAATTTAGGCTGCGCAGCTGTCTGTGTTGGGAATGACTATGCTGCTGGGGGAGACCTGCCCACACAAGGCTGATATGTATTATACTAATGATAGGTGCTGATTAGTGATTGGCTATAGTATAGATGAGCCCCATTGCAGTATCAGTGTATGCTTGCCGTGCCTTGCTGATACACTGAAATACTTTGGCTTGTCTTGAAAACGGCCCTAAGGGGTTGAAATGTTACGTTGACATGGAATAAAATGACGCCCTGTGATTAAAGAGCAATTTTACCTGCAAATGGTGGTGAGTGCCCTTTCTGGTTGTACTGGAACTGTTGGTATATCTATATATATATATATATATATATATATATATATATATATATATATATATATGCCTTTCTTAGAATATATAAACTTTTGCCACCCTGATAATTGCTTCAGTGTCCTGTCCCCTGGTGCAACTATCCATATTAATCATGTACTTGTCCTAAACTGTCTTGTACTTTAATTTGTTATGTGTTTTTGATCATAACTATGTTCTGTAAAGCGCTGCGGAATCTGTGTGCGCTATATAAGAAACTAGTTAATAAATAAATATATACAAGGTGTGTCTATTAAATTCCAGGACTGTACGTGTAGTTAATGAATGAAAATGTGTAGGAATGCGTCATCATGCGGATGTGATAGCGTAACCAATGAGGCGTGAAGGTGGAACAAATGCGCAGTGATTGCGTCAGCATTTCCGGTTTGGAGAAGGTAAACGCAGGTGGTTCATTAGAGCGCGTGTCACGGTCGGTGATGGAGCAAAGAGTGAATATCAAGTTTTGTTTCCAAATTGGGAAAACGCAGAGTGAAACCTACGAGTTACTGAAAATTGCATATGGAGATGTTGCTATGTCCAGCTCCCGTACTTTCCAATGGTATGCACGCATTCGCGATGGCAAGGAAAGCACGGAAGATGACCAGCGCAGTGGGCGACCCATCACAAAATGAACAGAAAATGAGGTCGCAAAAGTCTGCGCTTTGGTGACTGCAGATCGCCGAAAGACCCTTAGGGTGCTTGCAGGCGAGTTATATATGGGCAAGGACAAGATTTTGAGGGAGAATTTGAGAAAGAGAAAGATTTGTTCGCGGTTTGACAGACGATTAGAAGCAATGCAGAATGGAAGCTTGTGGGGACTTAATCGAAGCAGTTGACCGAGATCCGTCGTTTCTGCAATCGATCGTGACAGGCGACGAATCCTGGTGTTACCAGTACGATCCCGACATGACATCATAGAGCACTAAAGGTATGTGTGAATATGCAGTATGTTAAAAGATAAGAATGAGTGGATAAATAATACAGATTGAGAGATGGTAAATAGATAAAATTCAAAGGGAATTTATTAAAGGATATGTTTCGGTGGAAAAATGTATGGAGTCCTGATAAATGCAGAAATAGGCCAGCGGGGTATCACTCCACAAGGCCTATTATGAGGTATAAGTTTGACCTATGTAGGTCCCTTTAATCCATAGGTCCCTTAGTAGGAACCTATGTACCTATGTGGGTGACCGCAGCGGTCTGTCAGGGCAAGGGGATGAGGGAATGCACTTTGCAATGTGAGGTGATAGAGCCACGTAGAGCTCTGTAAAGTCTCGTATTTAAAGTCTCGTGTTGGAAGTGCTGCAATGATCTGAAAGGAATGGGGAGGTGATTGTCCAGTACCGTGTAGTGGGTTGCCGGCGTGGAGGGCAGTGAGCGGCGTCCCGCTGTGCGCTCTTACCGGATTGATGCTGGAAGGTTCTGCCGCCTTGCTGTAGCTGTTGTTTGGTAGCTCGGGTAACTCACCCGAGCTACCAAACAACAGCTACAGCAAGGCGGCAGAACCTTCCAGCATTAATCCGGTAAGAGCGCACAGCGGGACGCCGCTCACTGCCCTCCAAGCCGGCAACCCACTACACGGTACTGGACAATCACCTCCCCGAGGAGGCTTTGGCACATGGTCGATTATCATACACTGGAGGGATGCAATCTGATGTTGGTGTTGGAGGGGGGTGGGGGGGGGGGGGGGGCAATCTGATCCTGATCTGAACTGATCCTTAAGAAAAGGGAGGCACGATGGATTGCTGAGTTAAACACCATTGACCCTCATGGTTTAGATGAGAACAATCATTTAAATATTTTCCTGCAATAGCACTTAGTACTTATGATAATATGTGGTGACATTGGTGGTATAGACTCAAGTTCGGCTTAGTGACGTAGTGGCGCTATTTTTTGCGCTGCCATGCATCACGGACCCACACTGAGCCTTGTTTTTCATTTTTTGCTTATTAATCCAACATCGGGTTGGTTGGATACTTGCCTGATGAATTATTATAAACTGCTTGGGGGCTTATATATTGGTGTAATCAAAATAAACAATAAATATTTTCCGTTTTGGAACTTTTAATATTTTTCACACTTTTTCATAGTTCATATTGTCTATGCATTTTGCGCAGCCTAAATTTAGATGGGTTAGGTGTACCCTAGTATGCTGATCAACCGACACACTCTGTGGCTTGATATCCCAGCAGCTTGATTATCTATGCCCTTGCTGACTTTTTATGTCCTAATATATCACATTTGGTTTATTACTAGCTGAATACACTAGGAAGTGACGACTGCCCTTTGCTATAGCCATGTAATTCTTATCTTACACACAGTGACACGCATCGCCTGTTCCGGGTGCCGTATGTTAATACACGTGGCCGCAGAACTGAAGCTGGTGCTGTGAACACGTGATCTGCTGTGACCATCGCGGCTATCCGTACCTCATGGAACGCAGTTGACCTGCAAGCATCTAGTTCCGGGTACCGCTACTTAGGTGTGACGGTCTCGGAACTTTGACACAAGCTGACTCCTGCATCCTGTTACATACCCATAACGTCCAGGTACACTATGTGTCTTTTTATGCTTTAGCAGTCCAGGTATATTGCTTCCTATTGATAAGTGTGTTGTATAATAGCTTGCTGGTTGATACACTATAAGCACAGCTGTCTGTGTTGGAAATGACTATGCTGCTGAGGGGAGACCTGCCCACACAAGGCTGATATGTATTATACTAATGATAGGTGCTGATTAGTGATTGGCTATAGTATAGATGAGCCCCATTGCAGTATCAGTGTATGCTTGCCGTGCCTTGCTGACACACTGAAATACTTTGGCTTGTCTAGAAAACGGCCTTAAGGGGTTGAAACGTTACGTTGACATGGATTAAAATGACGCCCTGTGATTAAAGAGCAATTTTACCTGCAAATGGTGGTGAGTGCCCTTTCTGGTTGTACTGGAACTGTTGGTATATTGTGGAACTTGGATTCCTTAAGAAGCATGTTATATATATATATATATATATATATATATATATATATATATATATATATATATACAGTAGTATATATCCAATACAGCTCCTAACTTTCATGTCACAAGACTGTGGGGTAGATTTATCACTGGCCAATCAGCTCCTGCCTGTCATTTTTCAAACCAAGCCTGTAACTTCACAGGTAGGAGCTGATTGGCTGGTGATATAAACCAGACAATTTATCACTTCACCAAGCTTAATAAATCTGCCCCTCAGTTTGAAAAATGTCAGGCAGGAGCTGATTGCTTGGTTGTTTAACACTCTCCATTGTATCACTTTTGAAGCTTAGTGCATCTGGTCCTATGTTATATTCTCTCATATATGACAGTGGTCACCAACCAACCTGCGATGCACTGGCCTAGGGGCGGCACAATGTATGGGCGGCAGCGGGCAACATTGAGATCAGATGGCCGGCAGTGCAGCAGCCTGGCCAAGCGGAGCGGGCATTGGCAACCGATGAGCAGTGCTGCCGGTGTCATGATCGGCGGCGGTGCCGCTTGTCACTCACCACTGCCCTCTCACATGTGTGTTTGCAGTCCGACTTCTGCCACAGCGATGTCACCGTCTGGTCCGGAACTTGAAGTTCAGCTAGCTCAGCGTGCTGATGCTGAGCTCAGCTGAGCCACTGCCCCCCGCCGCTATTGGCTGCTGTGTCAATGGGCGTGCAGGGTGGGTGTCATACTGTGTGTGTGCCTCAGCTCCATGCTCCCGCCCTCTTGAGACAAGTTCACTGCACCACAGAATTTAAAAAAAAAAGGTGCGTACCTCTGTGGCTAAAGGTCATGCCCCCTTCCCGCTTGACAATGCCCCCAAAATTGTGGCGCGAGCACTGTCCCTCCTTTGGGGGATGAAAAGTTGAGAGGTATGGCTATACTGTATATAGTATGTGAAACAAAGATAATGAAATGTAATTACAAGTTTATTACAAGTCTGCAGGTTGAGGGAATAGTAATTCACGTGGTGGTAAAAAGATCTACAGATGGATGGCAAAATGTGAAACAAGCAAGGCTGGGACATGACACCACTTTCAAGGTCTGCACTAGCCCTTCATCAGGGGATGCAACAGAGGCAGGTGACAGTGTGGAAAGGCACTGTTCCTGCTCTGCTATCCTTCTGCTGCCGGGTTCCACTGCGCTTATCACGCTGTGCAACAGGCAATGGTACCAGCAATGTGAAATGTAGCTCCAAGTATCAGGGCCCTCTGGTTCCCTTCCCCCTCTCTCCTTCCCACCCTTCCAAGTGGTAGCTTGAAGTGGCAGGTTGCAGTTTTGTCTTCAATCTAAATGCTGATCTCTTGTGTAAGTACGGATTCATCCCTCTCCCCCCTCTTTGGACAGGCACTAATACTGTGAGCAATTTGTGCAGCACTACTACTGGGGGTATTGTGTGGATTTACTACTGTGGGTATTATGTGTGGCACTACTACTGTGGGCATCATATGTAAGGAGTACTACTGTGTGATGTAATCTGAATAAGGAACAATGGTATAATATGAATCAGGACACTGCATGAAGTGTATTCACATTACACTGCATCCAGTGTAATATGAATAAGATTAAGCTATTATGTGGCATAATTTGAATTGGGGGTACAATTGTGTGTCTATTTTTTATATCTTTTTTATAGTGTGTGCTTTTGACATGGGCTATCCCATTAGTCCATGTACTCTATTACATCATAGCAGATTATAGACAAAATCTTATTGGTTGCTATGCAGAGACGAATTTCCCATTAGGCACGTGAGGCACCGGCCTAGGGGCGGCACATGTTTGGGGGCGGCACTTGGATGCCTGTGATAGTACTGTCAGCCCAAAATGTACCAATAACTGCAAAATATCCACTGTACTGTACTATATTCCATCTTAAATAGAGTGTAAATGGATAGGACATGCAGATACTGCCCCTATAAACTGTCCTACTTAGTAAACATTATTGTTGTGCCTAGGGGCGCCCTCCTCCCTAAATCCGCCCCTGTTGCTATGGGCTACATCACCTCTGTTCATTTTTTTAAGCTTTAGTATTTTTACCCCAAAGTGAAACCATCTTCTGATGGCTTTGTACATCTCACAACATCGCATTCCTCATTGAAACTTATGGGGGATGTGGCTGAAGATGAGAGTGGAGGGATCTCGGCCGGTATAATAGATATTTGCTGCGGTCCCTCGGTCATACATTTGGGGAATACATAAATGTGCAGTTAACACAAAAACACAGGAGCTTATTCTGGTTCACTCCTTCTGGCAAATTCCTTCTTAAATGAACAAAACCATGTGCACTGCAGGGGGGCAGATGTAAAATGTGCCGAGATAATTAGATTTGGGTGAGTTATTTTGTTTCTGTGCAGGGAAAATACTGACTGCTTTATTTTTACACTGCAATATAGATCTCACCACTTTGAAGTAAAAGCCCATCCAAATCTAACTCTCTCTGCACAAGTAACATCTATCCCACCTGCAGTGCACATGGTTTTGTCCATTTAAGAAGGAATTTGTCAGAAGGAGAGAACCAGAATAACCCCCACAGTTTTCAGTGAATAAGTTATATATATTTAATGACAAATGGGCCCCTAATTAGTCAGTAAGGGCAGTGCTGGACAGAGGTACGAAGGGCCCACTGTGGATTGCAGTGGTTGGGGCCCATGTTTAGGGATGTGACCAGCCACCAAAGAGGTTTGATCTGTGCCACTTGATAAGTGTATATATAGTAAACACTGAATGATAATGTACTATATCAAATTTTAGAACTGCACTGAAGATCTCAATTCCGTGCAGTATACGGTAAAACATTTATATGTGTGGCTGTATGTACCTGACGAAGGGGGTCACACCCCGAAAGCTTGTTGCTTTAATACAGATTTGTATATTTGAAACTGCCTCCTGAGTGCTGCTTCCTTTTGGATTTTTTATATATATATATATATATATATATAGAGCTTTGGTTACGGCGGCACTCGTCACAATAATGAAATAAATGCCAGGAGACTGGAAGGATTCCCAACGTTTCGAGGCGGTGTGCCTCTTTATCAAGGTGCAGAAAGACAGGTACAAATAGTAAAAAACATACCTTTATCCCTTTCCGTTGCGTTCAGCGTCCACGCCGGCGCCTCCTCCCGTCGCGGCGACATGACGTCATCATTCCGGTATGAAGGGGCGGGCGTCTGGCTGACATCACACAGTGGGCGTGCTAAAATTACAATACACAGTATTGAAGCATATGCGTGTAAGAGCATGTAATATAGACATGCAAGGTGAAATAATAATCGCTCTAAATATACAACAAAGTGCTACTGTGAAATCAAAACAAACTGTGAAATCAATACCAAACATAGTGCTGCGTGTAAGAAAAGAAGGCACATATTGAATGTACAAAGGTGAGCTGTAAATCAAAAAATGAAGATGAAACAAAATAATAAAAGACATACAAAGACATATATAATGCAGAACATGTGTACTCCATTGATTTATAATAAAAAATAGGCATGTTGTGTATAAAGTGCTGTTCAATGGTCGACACACAGTGTCGACTCTCTGGACTGCACTGCAACATACTACCTGCTATGCGCAAAATTTAAATTTTTATTAATGCATATAATCATATTACACCTCAATCAGAAATGGGCAATTTAATTTGAATAATAAGTTTAGATAGAGAACTTCTACTTTTGACTGTTGAGTCAATCTAGTGACACTGGTGGAATAAATGGTTAAACACCATCTGCCATCAGTTGTCAACTTAAAAGCACGTTATACTTATAAAAAATAAGACAGACCCGAGTACTCATTGAGCCCTTTGGGGGCCAGGGTCTCAAGTCTGTATATCCATCTGCTCTCGGCCTGACACAGTTGGAGGCCCCTATCGCCTCCTCTCTTGGATTTCGGGATTTGTTCGATTATCCTGTACTTTAATGATGTTAGGGGGTGTTTCGCCTCAAAAAAGTGGCGAGCTACCGGTTGTTCGCTCACTCCGGTAGCGATGGCGCTTTTAATAGCTGACCTATGCCCTGCGGCTCTCTCTTTAAATGGTCTAATTGTTTTGCCGACATAGTGTCGACCACATTGGCAACTGATCAGATATACCACGTAATCCGATGTACAGTTGACCCGCTGTCTGATCTTGATGGGTCGTCCGGAATAGGGGTGGTAGAAGGTATCACCCACAACCATGAATTTACACGTAGTGCACCCACTACATTTGTAGCACCCATTTTTAGGGGTGCCCAAGAAAGTGGGATGTTGAATAGTGGGTGTGGTGATATCATTTTTTACTAAAAAATTTTTGAGATTCTTTCCCCGTGTGTACGCACACATCAATTTCTTATGTTGTAGGGCACGTAATGTAGGGTCACTGTTGACGATGGGCCAATGTTTTTTTGTTATTTTGCTGATGTCAGCACTTGCAGGGTGAAATGAATTAACCCATATCAGGCTGTTCTCACCGCTGGTTTTGGGGGATGCTTGGAGGGCCTGGTGTCTAGTCATGTTGGACACTTTGGTTTTAGTTTTTAATAAATCCTCCTTGGGATAACCCCTGGTCGCGAATTTGTCAACCATTTGGTTCAAGGTATGCTCCACTTCGGATGCTTCACTGACAATGCGACGAACTCTGAGCATCTGTGAAAGGGGGAGGCCCCTTTTCAGCGATGGTGGATGGTGACTAGTGGCCAATAATAAATTGTTGCGATCTGTGTCTTTACAGTGCAACGCAGTAATTATTTGATTGTTAACAACAGTGATTTTAACATCTAGGAATACCACACTCTGTTGATCTATGGCATAGGTGAATTTGACTGCCGAGTTGGATGCATTGTGGTTTTGGATGACCTCCTCAAATTTCTCCTTGGACCCAGTCCAGAACATCAGCAGGTCATCTATATACCTGGTATATAGCAACAGATGCCTACTGATGTCCGGGCTGTCAAGGAATGCCTGCTTCTCAACCTGGAACATGTAGCTGTTGGCCAGCGATGGGGCCACTGAGGACCCCATCGCACAGCCACACAGCTGGAGAAAAAATTTATTATCAGACATAAAATAATTACGTTGGAGGGTCAACTTGAGCAGCTGCATAAACAACTCAATATTGGGTCCTTTGTACCGAGGGCTGTCTGTGATGAGAGCACGGACCGCCGCAAGCCCCCCCACGTGTGGAATACAGGTGTAGAGGCTTGCGACGTCAACCGTGCACATCCAGCAACCATCTGGGACCCTATGAAGTTCAGCCAACTTTAGCAACAGAGAGTTTGTGTCCTTTAGATATGTGGCTTCGCCCTGTACACAGGGTTGTAGGAATGAGTCCAAAAAGATAGATACCACCTGATACAGAGACCCCCGGGCCGAGATGATGGGCCTACCCGGGGGCTCTCTCAGGTTCTTGTGTATCTTTGGCAAAAGGTACATCAGAGGAACAATCGGGTATGGGGTCTTCAAAGCCTCCCTGGTGGTCTGATCTATAATGCCACTATTGAAAGCACTGTCCAATATCTGGTCAAGTTCTTGTTTATAGTCAGATGTAGGGTCTTTAAGTAGAGGGCGATAGGTGGTGCTGTCAGCCAACTGTCTGGACAATTCTTTTAAATAATCTTTGCAGTCCTGGACTACCAGCCCCCCGCCCTTGTCTGCGGGGCGAAAGGTGATGGAGCTGTCGTCACTCAAGGATTTTAATGCCTTCCATTCGTTGGCTGAGAAGTTGGAACGGACAGGCATTTCTTGGGACAAAGCATGTGTAGTGTCCTGTTCGAGGAGTCGGCAGAAGGTCTTTATAGACGGATTTGTTGATGAGGGGTCAAATTTGGACTTTTTGATAATTTTTCGCGGGATATTTGTGGCAGAGGGATTATCAGATTTGTCTTGAAAAAACTCCTTGAGCTTTAGTTGTCTATGGAGTTTAAATTGCTCGACTTTAATCTGAAAGGGATCTGTCCTAGTGGTGGGCACAAAGCTCAATCCTTTGAAGGAGCAGAGTCTAGCTCACTAGCTGAGGACGCATCTTCACGAGATGCGTCCTCAGCTAGTGAGCTAGACTCTGCTCCTTCATCCAGGAATCGCATCCCTTTAGGCGTCAAGACCCGCAATCAATTAGCCCGCGGAGAAGGCTTTATACCCGACGAGGGGGGCAAAATCAGAGGCAACACACAAAAGGGGAAAAGAGGGAAGAAAACGAAATAACTACAAACACCATTTTCAATCTGTCCTCACGTATTCTTACAGCTGTAGAGACACAAGTTCTCCTGAAAGGATTGAGCTTTGTGCCCACCACTAGGAAAGATCCCTTTCAGATTAAAGTCGAGCAATTTAAACTCCATAGACAACTAAAGCTCAAGGAGTTTTTTCAAGACAAATCTGATAATCCCTCTGCCACAAATATCCCGCGAAAAATTATCAAAAAGTCCAAATTTGACCCCTTATCAACAAATCCGTCTATAAAGACCTTCTGCCGACTCCTCGAACAGGACACTACACATGCTTTGTCCCAAGAAATGCCTGTCCGTTCCAACTTCTCAGCCAACGAATGGAAGGCATTAAAATCCTTGAGTGACGACAGCTCCATCACCTTTCGCCCCGCAGACAAGGGCGGGGGGCTGGTAGTCCAGGACTGCAAAGATTATTTAAAAGAATTGTCCAGACAGTTGGCTGACAGCACCACCTATCGCCCTCTACTTAAAGACCCTACATCTGACTATAAACAAGAACTTGACCAGATATTGGACAGTGCTTTCAATAGTGGCATTATAGATCAGACCACCAGGGAGGCTTTGAAGACCCCATACCCGATTGTTCCTCTGATGTACCTTTTGCCAAAGATACACAAGAACCTGAGAGAGCCCCCGGGTAGGCCCATCATCTCGGCCCGGGGGTCTCTGTATCAGGTGGTATCTATCTTTTTGGACTCATTCCTACAACCCTGCGTACAGGGCGAAGCCACATATCTAAAGGACACAAACTCTCTGTTGCTAAAGTTGGCTGAACTTCATAGGGTCCCAGATGGTTGCTGGATGTGCACGGTTGACGTCGCAAGCCTCTACACCTGTATTCCACACGTGGGGGGGCTTGCGGCGGTCCGTGCTCTCATCACAGACAGCCCTCGGTACAAAGGACCCAATATTGAGTTGTTAATGCAGCTGCTCAAGTTGACCCTCCAACGTAATTATTTTATGTCTGATAATAAATTTTTTCTCCAGCTGTGTGGCTGTGCGATGGGGTCCTCAGTGGCCCCATCGCTGGCCAACAGCTACATGTTCCAGGTTGAGAAGCAGGCATTCCTTGACAGCCCGGACATCAGTAGGCATCTGTTGCTATATACCAGGTATATAGATGACCTGCTGATGTTCTGGACTGGGTCCAAGGAGAAATTTGAGGAGGTCATCCAAAACCACAATGCATCCAACTCGGCAGTCAAATTCACCTATGCCATAGATCAACAGAGTGTGGTATTCCTAGATGTTAAAATCACTGTTGTTAACAATCAAATAATTACTGCGTTGCACTGTAAAGACACAGATCGCAACAATTTATTATTGGCCACTAGTCACCATCCACCATCGCTGAAAAAGGGCCTCCCCCTTTCACAGATGCTCAGAGTTCGTCGCATTGTCAGTGAAGCATCCGAAGTGGAGCATACCTTGAACCAAATGGTTGACAAATTCGCGACCAGGGGTTATCCCAAGGAGGATTTATTAAAAACTAAAACCAAAGTGTCCAACATGACTAGACACCAGGCCCTCCAAGCATCCCCCAAAACCAGCGGTGAGAACAGCCTGATATGGGTTAATTCATTTCACCCTGCAAGTGCTGACATCAGCAAAATAACAAAAAAACATTGGCCCATCGTCAACAGTGACCCTACATTACGTGCCCTACAACATAAGAAATTGATGTGTGCGTACACACGGGGAAAGAATCTCAAAAATTTTTTAGTAAAAAATGATATCACCACACCCACTATTCAACATCCCACTTTCTTGGGCACCCCTAAAAATGGGTGCTACAAATGTAGTGGGTGCACTACGTGTAAATTCATGGTTGTGGGTGATACCTTCTACCACCCCTATTCCGGACGACCCATCAAGATCAGACAGCGGGTCACCTGTACATCGGATTACGTGGTATATCTGATCAGTTGCCAATGTGGTCGACACTATGTCGGCAAAACAATTAGACCATTTAAAGAGAGAGCCGCAGGGCATAGGTCAGCTATTAAAAGCGCCATCGCTACCGGAGTGAGCGAACAACCGGTAGCTCGCCACTTTTTTGAGGCGAAACACCCCCTAACATCATTAAAGTACAGGATAATCGAACAAATCCCGAAATCCAAGAGAGGAGGCGATAGGGGCCTCCAACTGTGTCAGGCCGAGAGCAGATGGATATACAGACTTGAGACCCTGGCCCCCAAAGGGCTCAATGAGTACTCGGGTCTGTCTTATTTTTTATAAGTATAACGTGCTTTTAAGTTGACAACTGATGGCAGATGGTGTTTAACCATTTATTCCACCAGTGTCACTAGATTGACTCAACAGTCAAAAGTAGAAGTTCTCTATCTAAACTTATTATTCAAATTAAATTGCCCATTTCTGATTGAGGTGTAATATGATTATATGCATTAATAAAAATTTAAATTTTGCGCATAGCAGGTAGTATGTTGCAGTGCAGTCCAGAGAGTCGACACTGTGTGTCGACCATTGAACAGCACTTTATACACAACATGCCTATTTTTTATTATAAATCAATGGAGTACACATGTTCTGCATTATATATGTCTTTGTATGTCTTTTATTATTTTGTTTCATCTTCATTTTTTGATTTACAGCTCACCTTTGTACATTCAATATGTGCCTTCTTTTCTTACACGCAGCACTATGTTTGGTATTGATTTCACAGTTTGTTTTGATTTCACAGTAGCACTTTGTTGTATATTTAGAGCGATTATTATTTCACCTTGCATGTCTATATTACATGCTCTTACACGCATATGCTTCAATACTGTGTATTGTAATTTTAGCACGCCCACTGTGTGATGTCAGCCAGACGCCCGCCCCTTCATACCGGAATGATGACGTCATGTCGCCGCGACGGGAGGAGGCGCCGGCGTGGACGCTGAACGCAACGGAAAGGGATAAAGGTATGTTTTTTACTATTTGTACCTGTCTTTCTGCACCTTGATAAAGAGGCACACCGCCTCGAAACGTTGGGAATCCTTCCAGTCTCCTGGCATTTATTTCATTATTGTGACGAGTGCCGCCGTAACCAAAGCTCCGTATATCCTGAGCTCCTCTCAGGCTTCTCCACACGGGGGGCACCGCATCATTGGAAGACACAGCCTGCACACTCGGTCGGAGTGCCGCCCCACCATCTCTATATATATATATATATATATATATATACGGGATGCGGTTAATTTCCCGGCGGTCGGAATCCCGTCGTTCAAAATCCCGACGCTGGAATCCCAACTGCCGAAATCCCAAAACTTTCTCCCTCCGTGGGTCATAGAGGGAGAATAAATTAGCGAGCTGAGCGTAGCGAGGCACGAGGCCCGCTGCGTGGCGAGCACAGCGAGCCCGCAAGGGGGGTCGATCCACGTCCCCTTGTCGGGATTTCTGCGGTCGGGATTCCAGCGTCGGGATTTTGAATGCCGGGATTCCGACCGCCGGGAATCCATACCGAATCCATATATACTGCAGTTAGGGTGCGGCACTCCGAGCTAACAAAAGTTTACTCTATACAAAGATGTTGTCAGCAAAGTCAATGCCATTTATTTAGCCTGATGAAAATGCTGGATAAATCGCATTGAAACGTTGCTGACGACACATATGTAGAGTCATCTGTGAGCTGGGTGTGCCCAGTAGCGCACGCAGGGGGGGTTTCTGATTACCCAGGAGTCTAAGGGCCCTAGGCTGAAAGCTGAGGGTCCCCTCTTTCCATGGGTACAAAAAATATTAAAAATCGGCCCTTGGGAACCGGAGATATCTGACTTCAAAGCAGGGGTCCCCATCCAAGCCTGTTAATTGCTTTTCCCAGTCAGATATTTCAGGTTCTGTCTGACTTAGAGTTTTTATGAGGATATATTCCAAAAGCTGGGACTCTCCCCGTTTGTTGGACACTAGTAGCTTGTCTCTACTGTTCCCAGAACCAGAGATATCAGCCTTCCAGCAGCTGGTTACTGCTCCAGCTCCACACACCTGGTATGTAGTTTTATATACTCGTTGGCAGATTGCTCTGCCTCCTGAACTCTGATCTCCAAGTACCCAATATCATTTGGTAGGTGGGATTCTCTAGTTTTTAGTTCCATTAAAATCTAAGAAATCTATTTCTGTGAACTGGAGATATCTGCAGTCAAGCAAGCTGTCCTCCCACCAGAAAATTATGAATAATAAGCCCACTCCACTATACACCCCTCCTCTGCATATTGAACATCCTCTACCCCCCTGGAAGTTATGTATCAGGGCCACTTCATTCAGCCCAATGCCCCCTTCTCCCACCATATGTGCAGTAAATGGGTAATTAGTGGAAATTACTGATCCAGGCCCTACATGCTGAGCGGTTGATATAATACCCCCTACCACCCGCGGGACATCAAAGCTTCCCCCACCCCTACCACTGGAGGATCGGTAGGGGCCCCAATACATTGCTATGCCCAGGGGTCTACACTGCTGTTGACGCCCCTGTATGTTTGTGTGTGTGTATATATATATATATATATAATATTATTTATATACATCTGGTCTATCTATAATACTTTAACTGACCCGGCATATACTGGGTCACCTAAGTGTCCATCTCCGTGCTTTGCTCCGCCCCTCTGGAAACCCCCTTCTGAAAATCCTGCGTTTGCCCCTGGTGCCACACCCTGACTGCAGAGCACCTAGCCAAGCACGCCGTGAGTTGTTTTGTGGAAGTGCCGGAGAGAAGAGATTCAGTAGCCGCTCAGGGGGCGGGGCTTAAGTGTGACATCACTAAGCCCCACCCCATGCTGTTAAACCAGCTACTTCAGTGATCTCCGTGGAGGGGGCGGGGCTAAAATTACGCAATTGTGTCATTTTAGCTCCACCCCCTCCTCTGAGACCCGAGGATTGCGGCATTTTAATGCCGCGATCCAGGGGACAGCGGGGTCCCCCCTGAATTCGGGAGGGTTGCCCACCCTTCCGGGGGGCCGGGAGGGAGCCCCGATTTTCGGGAGACTCCCGGAAATTCCGGGAGGGTCGGCAACCCTGATATATATATATATAATATATATATGTGGAGGGGAGATGCGCCACTCACTCGGACTCATAAATAATGTAGCCACCTCGTTGTGTCCCTGTGCATGTTATTTTGGAGTCCGAGTGAGTGCCGCATCTCCTCTCCGTCTGCATACTTTCATGTGTGCTGCACCCCGGACATTAGGCCACTTGTAGGAAGCAAGGAGTGCCCTCATCTGTCTACTAAATATATTATATCTCTTATATAATAGTCCAGAACTTTCAATCTGTGAGTCTGTGTATAACGCTGGGCGGAGTCACAGAGTGACATATTTGGCTAATAGTCTACCAGTGCAGCAAAGATTGCCCCTCCTCACCCAGGTTGCCTCCTCCCTTCACCTCAGCTTGGCCGCATTCTGGAGCAACTCACATTGTGTAGTGTGGATTAGCAGTCGCCCATGGTGGCTGCCGGAGTGTGCGAGGCTCCTCTAACCTGTGCTGCTGGCGCCGCCACCATACACATTCATTCACAAAATCAGTGGTAGAGCGGCACAACGATAACAATATGTGACCCCACCTACAGCCTGCCCAGCATAGAGGCCCGTCCACTGTAGGCCAGGGTGTACTGTGCTGCCGTAAGGTGCAGCCAACACCCCGGTCTCGCGATGTCAGCGTGGGGAGCCCCGGCATCTGCCTCCCAGTGATCATCACTGCTATGTCGGTGCTGGCGGCGGTGCTGATGGGCCGCTCCCCTGTCAACGCCCAGAGCTGTTGCCCAGCACGCAGGCTGTTGAGAGCCCGCCATCTCATTGCTGCCCATTCTGAGGAGCCTGCAGAGTCCGGCACTTACCTGCACACTTCTTGCACTGCAGCCCCTGCCACAACCCACTCCTGAGCTCGTCTCCAGCCTGTCCTGCGGGTGGTGCCGCCTCTGGTCAGCTAAGGCCGGTGACCTGTCCTCCAGCACTGGGCAGGGAGGGCTGAGCCCGCTACCATGTTGCTCACTGCATTGGTAAGAACCCCCTTATAAACCCATATACCAGCCACATATATACATACCCCTTATATACCCATATACCTGCCTGTATACCCCATATACCTGCCTATATACCCCTTCTACCCATATATCTGCCACATATATACCTCGCTTATATCCATATACCTGCCTATATAGCCCTTATACCCCTATACTTGCCACATATATACCCCCTTTATACCCATACACCTGCCACGGGATGCAGTCAAAATCCCAACGGTCGAAATACCGACAACCATTGACTGACAGTCAAAATCCCGACAAGGTCAAAATACCAACATTTAAAATCCCGACATGTTCAAAATACCGACATATAGAATGTAGACAGGTGAAGAAGTCAACATGACTTTCGTTGACAGGCCGCAAGGTCGACATGGTTTTTTTCACAGTTTTTTGATCCAACATGTGACAACAGACGGTATTTCATGCCCTAACATCCACTAGGGCATGGTGGGAGAACAAAATAGTGTGCCGAGCGCAGCGAGGCACCGTGCCCGAAGCATTGCGAGTGAAGCGAGCAATGTGAGGGGCTGCGGTTGACTTCCAACTGTGTCCATGTCAACTGTGTCGACATTCGGGTAAAAAAAAAAACAGTGAAAAACCCATGTCGACCTTGCAACCTGTCTACCGAAAGTCATGTTGACTTTTTCACCTGTCTACATTCTATATGTCGGTATTTTGACCTTGTCGGGATTTTAAATATCGGTATTTTGACCGTCGGGATTTTATACCGAATCCCCTGCCACATATACCTCTTATCTCACACCACACCCACCTGTGAAAACACCACACCCGCCCCTCCTGCACTTGCAGTATTTCCCCACCCGCCACTCATACACAAACTATATTTCACACAATAATGGCTGTAACAGGTTAAGCCCCTTACGACAGTGTAAAGGGCGCCCGTAGGGCGCAATGAATCACCTAGAGTATATATATATGTATATGTATGTGTATATATATATATATATATATATATATCCACAACCAGTTATATTGCACTCACAGTTCATCCAATTTATGTCATGGGGTGCTCCACTCTCCCAAAGAAAAACTTCCGTGGTACAAAATCCAAGTAAAAGCAATCCAGAGCACTCACCACTTCTTGTAAATTCAAAGATTCTTTATTTCTCCATCAGTGCCAATGCCTGGCATTGGCACTGATGGAGAAATAAAGAATCTTTGAATTTACAAGAAGTGGTGAGTGCTCTGGATTGCTTTTACTTATATATATATATATATATATATATATATATATATATATATATATATATATATATATATATATATATATATATATATATATATAATGTATACAGAAGCGGAACAAGCGAGTTGTGAGCCCAGGTGCAAAAATATGCTTTGGGCCCCTCCCAAACACACTCAAAATGGGTACAGTGTGTGCCAAACCGGTCTGCAGTGTGTGTGTGCGTATGATTATGGTTATAGGCTGCAGAGTGTGTGTGGTTAGGGTTATAGGCTGTGGGGTGTGTGTGATTAGGGTTATAGGCTGCGGGGTGTGTGTGGTTAGGGTTATAGGCTGCAGGGTGTGTGTGTATGGTTACGGCTATAGACTGTGGGTGTGTGTGTATGGTTAGGGTCATAGGCTGCGCAGTGTGTATGGTTAGGGTTACAGGGTGTGTGTGTGTCTTATGGGGTGGGTGAGTGTGTGTGTATGGTTACGGCTATAGGCTGTGTGTGTGTGTGGGTTATAGGCTGCTGGGTGTGTGTATCGTTAGGGTTATAGGCTACAGGGTGTGTGTGTGGTTAGGGTTATAGGCTGCGCGTGTGTAGTTAGGGTTACAGGCTGCGGGATGTGTGTATATGGTTAGGGATATAGGTTGTGGGTGTGTGGGGGGGGGGGGGGGAGGGGGCAGGGCAGCCGAGAGGAATGTCGGGCCCCGGTAAAAATTTGGGGGCATGGCCTAAGTGTGGGAGGTGTGGCCACCTCCCGCGCTTAGGCCACACCCCCAAAATGTTTAAAGGGGGTTTGAAAGAAAACTCTAAACTCAGCAGCAGCAGCACACACCTACAGCATATGCTGTGATGATAGCAGGCTCAGCACTAGCTCTCACGCTGTCAGTGAGACGCTAATGCGGAGACTGCTGTCAGACCAGGGCCCCTGCTGCCTGGGCCCGGGTAATTAGAAATCGCTCACCCCCTCTCGGCTGCCCTGGTGGGGGGATGGTTATAGACTGCAGGTGTGTGCCTGCATGGGGGTGTATAGTTAGGCTGAGGAGGGGGGTGTATGGTTAGGTTTAGACTGTGGGGAGGGGGATGGGTGGGGTTAGGCTGCAGGTGGGTGGTGAATGTTTGGGCTGTGGGGGACGGGGTGTATATATAGGGTTAGACTATGAAGGGATGTATAGTGAGGGTTAGGCTACTGGGGAGTGTATAATTAATGTTAGGCTGCATGATTATGATTAGAGTTAGGCTGGAATGGTTAGGGTTTGTGTCCCCATTATACTTTTGGGCTTTTTTTATTGTTTATATATTTTTTTGTGAACCCTCCCTTACATTTCAAAATGTTTCTGTGTCTCCAGCCCCCATTTTTTGTTATTTTATTTAAGAAGTTTTATAAGCCCCTTGCCCTCCTCATTATAATGCGAGATGTTTCAGCCGCGGCCCCCAACTCCCCTTAAAGTAACTTACCTTTGGCAGCGGCTGCCATTGTTGCTTTCTCTGTCGCTCCTCGTCGAGTCTTGTTCTGTGGTCAGCCTCAGAACAGACTGGAATCCACTTCCTGTCTGAGCCTGACTCCGAGACTGTGTGAGAGCAGCAACAGGCAGCCTTGTGATTGGCTGCCTGTTGCTAGGGCTACCAACAGAGACCAGTCCAGATTGTCACCAGACCGCATTGGATGCAGAGGTACAGAGTGCTGCTTCCGCTGCATCCATGGGTGTCTGACATGTACCTGCCACCCGGCCGCATACACCCCTCCCCCCTGCCGCCCGCGGACACACGCGGCAACGCCGCACATATAAAATGAAATTTGGTCAAATAAAAAGGTTCCTGTGCACCAAGACCAGCCCCCCCCCCCCCCCACCTGCTTACCAGCTTGTCCTCTCTTCCCTATAACATCACATAATAACCCTCAGACCTGCGACTTGGCAATTAGCCAGCATCATTTTGCTGGGCACATTCTGACCCCCTTTCGCACCGAGCAGCAAATTACCTAGTCATTTATTGAACAGGGGTATTTCTTCAGTGTGAAAGGGTCAACCCAGGTCATTGTCGTGACCTATGATTTATGGCCCGGGTTGACCCCTTCACACTGAAGAAATACCAGTGTTAAAGGGCCTATACACGTAGCGATGCTGAAGTGTTCTGAGCGATGCTAGATTGTTCAGAATGCTTGTGTATGATCGCTCAGCACACAGCGATACGTCATCGATGTGTGCTGAGCGATCTGGCAGGGCCAATGTTCTCACCGGAGAGCATGGTAGATATTAGTTGTCAGGTGATAGCTAGGCACGGGGCCGTACATCGCTAATACTGTGGCCCCAACACTGCACACACACACCCCCCCCCCCCCCCCCCGCACATAAGCTGCTGACTGACTTGGCACAGGTTACTGCCTCAATCCAGCCGCTCTGCTCACCACAGGCAGCCGCTCTGCATCCTGCGCAGTCACCCCCCTGCACCTGCTAGCTTCATACTGCCGCCCACTGACTTGCCACAGGCAGCTGCTTTGTTCCCTGGCCTCTCAGTCCCCCGGCGCCTGCTAGCTCCGTACTGCCGCCCAGTGACTCACCGCAGGCAGCCGCTCTGTTCCCTGGGCTCTCAGTCCCCCGGCGCCTGCTAGCTCTGTCTTCCCTGCCCACCCGCTGATTTGGCACAGGCAGTCACTGTCTGTACACTCACTCCCCCCTCCCCCGGTGCCGGCTAGATCCTACACACTGCCTGGCCTGCTCACATGAAAAAAAAATGTGGCTCAGTCGGCGGTACCCCTTTGACATTGCTGTGGCACCCCAGGGAGCCGTGGCACACAGTTTGGGAACCATTGTATTAAAGACTTTACAAAGAAGGGCAACTAAAATGGTGCATGCCCTACAATACAAAACTTAGCCAGAAAGACTAAAAGATCTTAATATGTATAGTTTAGAGCAGAGAAGGGAAAGGGGGGACATGATAGAAACTTTCAAATATACAGATGTAGCTGGACTCTTCCTTGCCCACCCCGTTCCGATGGAGCTCCCTGCCACTGTTTGCCGCCTTCCCCACCGCCATTGCCAGTCCCCACCGCCGCCCCAACCCTGCTTGTCTCCCTGGAACAGAGATGGGCAAGGTCACGCCGCCCAGTCGCCGAGTGACGGACATGCATGGGTGTGAGACGGGGAGGTTCTGGCAAGCGCTGAGACTGAAATACTAAGACTGAGATGAAATAGAGGGGCTCCATCTGTATCAAGGGTTTTAACAAGGTACAGGAGTAGGGTGGCTAATTTTGGAATGGGGATCGGCGGGATCCCGGGACTTGGCCCCTAAAACACCAGGATTTCAATCCCAAGATTGGAGTTTCCAATCCCAGGATTTCAGGATTAGACTGCGCATGCGCAGAGAGAAATCGGAAAAATTCTAATCTTTTGTGATCTTTTACTTAAGACTCCTCGGACCACCGCCTTAGAGAGCTGAGGAGTCATCACGCAATTTCGCCCCCACTCCTGTGCTCTGACTTTCCTCTACCACCCAGTAGCCTCTTCTGCCGTTGCTGCCACCAGCAGGCTACATTGCTGGATTTATTTTCTTCATGCAGATATCCACAGGGGGCACATGACTGGCAGCAAGGGCACTCCTGGGTCATGAGGCTTCTGGGCTGTAGGAAACTTACACATAAAACAGCCACTTGTAAGTAAGTGCAGCACGAGGTGGTGGGCCATTGGCGGGCACCAGGGTGGTTACAAGAATGTAGCAGCAAAAGAGAATAAGGGGGCACTGATCATAAACTTTATGGTATATATCTTTGGAGGGGGGAGTCAGGATAAAAACTCATTAAGTCAACACCTACTTACTCCCTCTTCCATTCCCTATAACCCTCTTCCATTCCCCATTACTCATTGTCATATTGAGCTAATAAATTCCACAAACTCATGTATACGGATGATATCATGCAACCTGCATGTGATGTTGAGCTTGATGAATCCTGGCTTTGTGATTTTACTTCATACGGAAAAAATAAATTGTCTGTGCTGCAAGTGTAACTAAATTTTTTCAAATCTTGTTTTTCATTGCGATTGTGCGGTTGTCACCAGTAATGTAGTTCTGTGAATTATTTGACTGAGCACATAAAATTCCTTATCACTCACAATGGCCTGAAAGCTCATCAGTTTTATCAGAACAGATAACCAGTATAAGATCTAGCAGTAGTGGATCAATAAAATGATGGTGCAAGAGACAAAGATAAACAGCAGTCAGTAATTATTCACAAGCCAGTAGCGAGCAATGCCAGATAATTACTCACATGCCGCATTTGCTGTACCTGCTTGTTACAGCGCGGTTTCCATGGCATATTGAGTCCGATTTTTACTGAATAAATGGCTCACCCTGAGTTGCTATTATTCTACAAAGATTAAAAAGCCAAACAAAATAATTTCTCCCAGAGTCCCAGGACATTATCAAACATATAGGTACATGTCGACACATTCTCTTAAGTCGAGAACACACTGGTCAACATAATGGGAGGCGAACCGTGCATTGACATGGACATACACAATTGTCGATACAGGGGGGTGACAGAGTGGCAGGGGATACCATTCTGCATGTGCACAATATAAAATATACAACACAATATTAGATGGCACTACTATTTTAGTAAAATTAGTTCCACTGAGTAAAAACAGAAATCCACGCAAGCAAAACCGTGGGCAAATGCAAATCTGTAGATGTATGGCCAGCTTAAACTTTAATTACATTGAAGGACTGACTTATTATTTGTGGTCTTGCAACTGTAGGTACTTGTGTATTATCACGGCGCCCCCAATTTCCATCGCAGGCCATTGTACAACCAAAAATCGCGTTGCATGCGATGCGACCGATTTTAAGTAGCACATGTACACAGATGCCTAATTCCTATGTTAAATGCCTCCCAGACCCGATTTTAGATTGTACACCCACCCTGATGGGTAATGACTATGTTAAATGCCCCCCCATTGCTAACGCCACCCCACTATCAACGGCAACCCGAAGTGTGATGAGCTCAGCGAGACCGCGAGGGGCGGCGGTACGCGTCCTCCAACCTTTTCATACCCCCACTATCCACGTTGGCATGGAGTTGATTTTACCCACCGAGCCCGAAGCGTGGCGAGCGGACGCGTAATACTTGTGAAGTTATGCGCGTCCCCTCGCGGGGCTTGCTGCGCTCGCCACACTATATAAAATCAACTCCACTCCGACGTGGATAGTGGGGGTATGAAAAGGTCGGAGAACGCGTACCGCCGCCCCTCGCGGGCTCGCCACGCTTCGGGTTGGTGTTGATAGAGGGGTGCCGTTAACAATGGGGGGGCATTTAACATACTTATTACCCATCAGGGTGGGGATACAATTAAAAAACGGGTCTGGCTGGGCATTTTACATTGAAATCGCGTTGCATCGCATGCCATTATAATGGCATGCGATGCGACGCGATATTAAAATTGTACACTCTTCCCGGGAAAAGCCTCAAAATCGTGTCCATCGCATACATTAATTAGTGGTATACGATGCGATGGGCGCCGTGATAATACACAAGTACCCAACTGTAGTTGCTGAAGTTATTGTTTGTAGCATGGTAATATAGTAATGGTTGGAATCATCTATAGGATGTTATGTGATATAATTATTATGTCATGAGATTTTCTAATGATGTTATCGGACAATCCATGGGAGTTGGAGCAAATCATTTTGTTACCAACCATAATATCCCTAATTCCTGTCTATGCATTTATTTGATTACTTATTTATTGTTTGTTCTACATAAAACCTTGTTAGCTCTATACAAACTTTGTACTTTAAAAAAATAGTTTTTAATCAAGATATTATACAAACTGTATTATACAGTGGTGCAATGGCTTATGGGTTATTTTCAAATCAGCTCATGTGGTTTCTACAGCTATTGGGGGTGATTCTGGTTGGCTCGTTAAGCAGTGATAATTTGCTGCTTAGCTAGCCCTCTAGCGCTGACTGCCGGGCATGCAAATGCCCGCCACCCACTGCCGTGTGAATATCCCGCCTCTTTGTGAATGGATGTTTTACATAAACATCCATTTGCAGGGTAGCATGAAGAGCGAACCATGGAATGATTTCTACCCTGCCCGCAAATCTGACGGCTGACGTGCTGTGACATCGTTTCTTTACATCGCTGTTTATGCCTGGTACAACTTTCTGAATAATAAAGATATCGAAACAATTTCTTCGGCTGCTTTACTGAACATTGGATCACCATATTTATGGATATTACTTATTAAATAGAGGCGCCATTCCACAACTGGGTGTAAAGTTTGTTGTAGGGTGGTCCCCTAGCTCTCTGGGGACCTTGTGGTAAAGGCTGCCGACCTTCTGATATATATCGGGTTATATTGATTTGTGTATAGAGCGCGAGGTGGAATATTGGGATTGTGTGTGTGTGTGTGTGTGTGTATATATATATATATATACTGAATTTATATATTAGGGTGGCCCTTAGTAAAATGTGTAACTGCAACTGCGTGGGCCCCATAGCAAAATCCTGGAAGGGCCTCCCCATTGTCACTACTGTGCCCCTTGGGAGGGGGGGCAGAAGAAAGAGTGGGAAGAGCAAGGGATAAAGGGTGTCCTGAAAGAGAGAGGAGTGAGAGGGGACTTCATGGAAAAAGAGGGAATGAGAAGAGAGGGAAAGGGAGGAGTGCAAGCACCAGAGAGAGAGAGAGGAAGAGGGGATCAAAGTATGATAGTGTCAGGGAAAGAAAGGAGGAGAGACAGAGAGGGTGTCAGGGAAATGGAAACAGAGCCAAGTGTGGAGAGAGGGGGGAGAAAGGAAGGGTGAGGCTGTCAGGGAGGGAGGAACAACAGAGAGGGGAAAGAGGGTAGAGAGAGAGATAGAGATGTGAGACGGGGTGGGGGAGTGAGAGAGGGTTGAAAGAGGGGGCAGGGGGAAGAGGGAGAGAACATGGAGGGGAAAAAGGAGACGAGAGAAAAGGAATGGTAAGCAAGCAAAAAAGAGAAAAAAAGAAAAAGGTGGGAAGAGAGAGATTGAGAGGGGGTTGTGGGGGATCAGAGAGTGAGGGAGGATGGGAAGAATGAAGTGAGAGGGGAGTGGGAAAGGGGTGAGGAGGGGGACTACAGGGGAGGGAGGGGAGAAAGGAGAGATGGGAGAGCAGAGGGGAAGAGGAGAAGGGAGGGGAGAAAGAGGGTAGGAGATAAGGGGATGGGATGAGGGAGAGAAGACGAAGGAAAGGGGAGGAAGAAGAGGACAGGGAGGGGGTAGAAGGAGGGGGGCTGGAGGAGGGGGAAAGATGGGAAGGGATGTGGGGGAGAGGGGAAGAAACGGTTTGACTGGTTTCCCCCTGGCAGCGGTGACATGTCTCCAAATGAACTCACCAGCTCCTTTCACTGGTGCTGGGCTCCCCTGCGTGCTCTTCTGCACTGGGCTGTACAGCTTCCCAGCACCGCAGTCCCCTGCTCTGCTCTTCTCCGTGAGGCTCATCTGCTTCCACTGCCCTGGGCCTTACTGCTCTCCAGGCAGCATGGGCTTTACTGCTCTCCGATGCTACTCCACGGACAGCGTCGGGTTCCACTGCTCCCTGTGCGGCGCTGTCCGTTACTTATCCCCAGGCTGCGCTGAGCTCCACTGCTCCCCAGACGGCACCAGGTAGTACAGCTTCCTGGCCTTAGGCTCACCGTTCTCCAGCGCCACTGCCTGAATTGCTTTGAAGACGGCAGCGCGGCCCAGATCAAGGGGGTGCAGGGGATAGCCTGCTGGGGCCCAGGGCCCCCCAAGGCCCATGCCCCATAGCAATTGCATCCCCTGTACCCTCTATAGTTATGCCACTGCCCTTAGCAATAGGTAATTTTACTAGATTTAAAATGTTGCTGCTGCCACCCCCTAATCACCTCAAACACATTGAAGTTGGAACATACTATACGCTACTATTAAGTCTGATCAAAAGCGGTATATTCTTCCATATCTCAACCATTTTCTTTTTTCTTCTTATAAAAAATTATGTGGACACATCCAGGTACAAAATGTTAATTTTAAATAGTATGAAATAACATTAAAAATGTAAGAGTTTGAATTTTGTGAATGTGTGGTGTAAAATGGGTGATAATAAAGCTGTACTGTTCTATGTATATATTGTAACATTCTTTTTACACGTAAACTACAAATCTACGTGGGCCCATTAATGCCCCGCATGCTGGGACTTTTGGTTAATTTTAGCACTTTAATTATCCGCCCTTGACCAGTGAAGCCTGGGAGGACCCCGTTATTGGTCGGCGACCATCCATTCGCAGGGCCTGCATGCGAATCGCGATTGCGAATGGGTGGCGGCAGATGGCTCCAGTAGCATTTGGGAACGATGTTTGTTCCCATGAGCCAATGAGGCAATGACACGGGTGCGGGGGGCGGTCAGTTGACATCCCGGATGTCAGCTGCCTGGCCATTTCCTTCCAAGCGTGCACGCATATGTAAGGTTACTCAGAGCAACCTTACATATGCCTGCACCTTCCACATCTTTTGATGGTCGATGACTATTGAAAAATGTGGGTGGATCTTGGTCAGTCTACATCAGAACACAGAATCATGTGAGTCTGCCAAGGCACATACTGTACCTTAGTAACAACGTTCTAAGCATGTGCTGAACAGTTTCAAGCAAGTTAAGCTACTACATGCAAAGTTGCATACATACAGCTCTGCATCAGTCACAGAGTGCACCCTTTTCAACTACTGTATGTATCTTTCAGCTGATAAATTTAATCAAATTAGTCATTGCAATTGTAACATTACAACACAGAGGTCAATGGGACGGATTAAGGATGTGTATAGCTGTGTACACACGGGCATTTATCGCTGGCAATATTGTCAGCGATTGGAGTGTGCACCGCCGATAAATCGCTGGGCGCGCGCTGCCGTTTTTAGCCCCCTTATGATCGCAGGAGCTTGCTACTGCGACCATCTGATTCCCTCTGCGGCTCCCCCGGCAGAGGTTCCCTTTCATCAGCGACCATCTCTGTTCGCTGATGAAAACGGGACACTGAACGATATATCGCCGAGCGATATATCACCCCGTGTGTATGCACCTTATGTGTACTTGTTTTTCCCCAGACATACACTGTATATCACTAAGAGCTATATAAATACATAATATATGAGATCCTAGAAGATTTTGCAATGGATTTACAGTGCACATTTTCTTCTTTAGAGCTAAATTACTTAAATGTTCTTTTAGAAAAATAAAAAATTTGCTTGTCTCCATAGCTTCCCATTAAGAAACTTTTTGGGGCTGTTTGTGCAGTAGGAATCGGCGGAGCTTTCCAATATGGATATAATCTATCACTTATCAATGCACCTACAACAGTAAGTAACAAACTGTTATATTATTTATACTTACTGTTCTATATTAGTAGTTTTATATGTTTAACAAAAAGTATTTTACTTAGTCCAAGTTGGAAACCGACAGATTCAATTTAGTTGGGAATATCACATCTAGACCTAACTTATTTAATTAGTTATCTTAAACAGGTTGAACTTGATGGACAAACGTCTTTATTCGGGGATGGATCATAGGATAGACAGCAACTAGGTCGACAAGAATTATGTCGACACCACTAGGTCGACATGCAGGAAGGTCGACATGGGTTAGGTTGACAGGATCATTAGGTCGACACAATAATTAGGTAGACATGGGGAAGGTCGACAGTCCAAAGGTCGATATGGTGTCCATCTAATGCTTGTAGCCCTAGTAACCGTATCCCCTTTATTCAACCTCACTTGCTATGGTACTATGCCACTGTGTTACTAATTGTGAGAAGATTGGGTGTTCAGATCTGCTTGCTGGGCTGCGTGCATTCGGAGTACAGCGAGCGGCAGATTAATGCCCCCCCCCCCCCCCGGGTCAATGCATGCCACCGTTGGCCGAGCCAACGTGCAGGGCTGCAAACGGATTTGTACGTGTACACATCCGTTCGTATGCAGCCGCACAGAGGATAAATCATTCGATAGTTACTTACCATCGAATCTTTTCTCCTCCTCTGCACGGCGCTTAGAGCCGCTGCGTGACCCAGGAGCTCCTATGGATGTGATTTTGGGGAAGAACCCGACATATGGTCAGTGATGGCTTCCCTTCGCAAGGGGACCCCACGCATGCACACAGATCACATTTATTGGTGTTTGGATGGGCTGCAAATTCACGGCCCATTCGAGCAGGGGGAGAGGAGACTGCTGCTACTTAGTGGCTGCAGCCTCCATGGTGTGTAGGATAGAAATGTTTTGGAGGGTTGGGGGCGATTGAACTATTCGTCCCACCCCCTGGATTTGCCCCCATATTAAGGAACATAATATACTTGCAATAAACTGGGGTAGTGGTGTACAGGGCCGGTGCTAGGGGGTTCGGCGCCCTCCTGCAAACTATAAATTTGCACCCACCCAAACTTTACAAAGGGAGGGGTGTGGCCACACAATAATGCTCCCACTCAAAATTACACTACACAGTAGCACAATCTTATTCACCAGTGCCGTAACTAGCCATTTTGGTGCCATGTGCGAAAAAACAGGGACAGTGCGCGCCAAATGCGCGCGCAAAATTGTAGAAGCGTGGCTTCATGGGGAATTGGCGTGGTCACATAAAAGTACCAATAACACCATAATCCCCATAACACATTATGCTTCACACCTCAAAACCCAAAGCACATTATAGTAACCACACACAGTAATGCACATTATTCGTAATGCCACACATCATGATGCCCCTTGCACAATATGCAGAACACCATAATGCCCATTACACATTATGCCACACACTGTAATTCCCCTTACATAAAATGCCATGCACTATAATGCCCATATGACATTGACACATAATGCCCCGAGTACTCCTGCATATACCCACATTTGTAGCGTTGCTTATTCATAACACCCACACCAGTTGCGAAAAGTAGTTGCTCTGCTTACAAGTAGTGCCCACACCAGTTGCCGACAGTAGTAGCGCTGCGTAACCATATACCCACTCCAGATGCTGACAGTAGTACCTCTGCTTATACATAACACCCACACCAGTTGCCAAAAGTAGTTGCTCTGCTTATACACATGCCCACACCAGTTGCCTAAAAGTAGTACCTCTGCTTATACGTAGTGCCCACACCAGTTGCCGACAGTAGTAGCACTGTGTAACCATATGCCCACACCAGTTGCCGACATTAGTAGCGCTGCCTGTACACATGCCTACACCAGTTGCCAACATTAGTAGTGCTGCCTCTACACGTGCCCACACCAGTTGCCGACATTAGTAGTGCTGCCTCTACACGTGCCCACACCAGTTGCCGACAATAGTAGTGCTGCCTCTACACGTGCCCACACCAGTTGCCGACAGTAGTACCGCTGCCTACACACGTGCCCACACCAGTTGCCGACATTAGTAGTGCTGCCTCTACATGTGCCCACACCAGTTGCTGACAGTAGTACCGCTGCCTACACACGTGCCCACACCAGTTGCCGACATTGGTAGCGCTGCATATAGATGTGCCCACACCAGTTGCTGACATTAACAGCGCTGCCTATACACGTGCCCACACCAGTTGCCGACATTAGTAGTGCTGCCTATACACATGCCCACACCAGTTGCCGACGTTAGTATCGCTGCCTATACACGTGCCCACATCAGCTGCCGACATTAGTAGCGTTGCCTATATACGTGCCCACACCAGTTGCCGACATTAGTAGCGCTGCCTACACATGTGCTCACACCAGTTGCCGACATTAGTAGTGCTGCCTACAAACGTGCCCACACCAGTTGCTGACATAAGTAGCGCTGCATACACATGTGCCCACACCAGTTGCCGACATTAGCAGCGCTGCCTATATACGTGCCCACACCAGTTGCTGACATTAGTAGCGCTGCCTACACATGTGCCCACACCAGTTGCCGACATTAGTAGTGCTGCCTACACATGTGCCCACACCAGTTGCTGACATTAGTAGTGCTGCCTACACACGTGCCCACATCAGTTGCCGACATTAGTAGTGCTGCCTACACATGTGCCCACACCAGTTGCTGACATTAGTAGTGCTGCCTACACACGTGCCCACATCAGTTGCCGACATAAGTACACTCACACTTTACAATGGTGGCACTGGCAGCTCATCCTCTCCTGTTTCCTGGTGTCTTCAGTCAGCCTTGCTCCCTTGTAGCCCCGCCCCTTCTGGTTTGTGTAGCCACGCCCCATCCGTCAGTGTAGCTCCGCCCCCTTTCGGACCCTCCCGATGACCAGCTGATAATGAGCCAGAAGGGATCTCTGTGCCTCCGGCGCTGCTGCCTGTGATGAAGTGTGACAGGCGCAGCAGCAGCCGGCAGGCACGGAGGACAGCAGAGGATGCACAGCAGGGACAGTGCCTCTCCTGCACGGCGCCTACCTGCTTTGCATCCTCTGCTGAGTGGGTAGCGCCGGCCCTGGTGGTGTATGCATTACATTATGGATATTCACGTCAAAAGTCATTTTCTTTTGTGATCAGTGACATCTCTGAAACATTGGTGGTCAAGGTTTGCGCATGTGCAACCCTAACTGCGAACGGGCGTGGCAAGTTACACACTCGTCAGGCTGTTTGCAGAGCGGAGTAAGGGATGAGGCGGTGGCTGTGCTGGGCCATTGAATACCCACCATTTTATGGGCGCCCCATGAAAACACTGGGCGCTCCCATGGGTAGGTTTGGGTGACTGACGTCACATACAGCGATTTACATGCGTCTTCATGCATTTTCTGAGCGATTTAGTAAAATCGCTTAGAAAATGTCTGAATGTCGGCCCATGTGTAGGGCCCAGAAGTGCCCTATTTAACTTTTTAAAATGTGTTCCCCTACAGCATGTTCACAAGTTCATTAACGAAACCTGGTATACACGGTACAATACCCAGATACATGAAAATATTTTGACGCTCATCTGGTCCGTGATTGCTTCAGTGTTTACAATTGGAGGTCTCATCGGGACATTTATTGGAGGCCATATAGCAGTGAAACTTGGCAGGCAAGTACATTTATTTTATATCTATGTTATATATAGTTATGCAGTGTAAAGAAATGGCCAGGTAGGAATAATGGACAGAACATAATTACACTGTACAGTTAATGCACAGAGGGTGCCATTCTAATTGGTGTATGGTCACTAGGTCAACAAGGGGAAGGTCGACATGCATTGGGTCAACCACTCAAGGTCAGCATGCATCAAGGTTGACACAACTGAAGGTCGACATGGGTTTAGGTCGACAGGTGAAGGAATGAACCAGCCCTCAAGTGAGGGTTGAAACTGGGGGTGCTTTATAGGAGTGGCTTCTCAGCAGCTGCTTGGAACAGGTTGTTACTCCTGTGTACAGATGGAGCCCGTCTTGAGGGTTGTTGATAGAATCGGCAAAGCCCTTGCACCTGTCGGAAGGGGGCTCACGCGGGTCACCGCCAGGTCCGTGTCAGTTGCCGCAAACCCCCCCCTCCCTGCACCCCCACTAACCCTGCCTGTCTCCCTGAAGCGGACAGGCAGGGTTTCCGCTGCCGAGTGACTGGGATCCCAGTCTGATGAAGTCCTGCTCATTCAACGCTCACCAGTGAGGACATCCTGGCGAGTGCTGGGGCTAAATGAGAGGGACTCCATCTGTGTATATGCAAACAAGAAAAACAAATTTACAAATTTAATATCATAGTAGATAAAAAGCATAACAACCACTTCCAAATTTTAGCAGCAAATATTGGAGAGTCCGTTCCTAGTATTACCCAGACAGTGAAAAGTTATTGAAAAAATAGTTACCGCCCCTGGCTAGATAGGTTGGAGGTTGTGTCCATAGAGTCCAAGTGGTCGGTCCAAGATTTGCAAAAATCACCGGTATCAACTGGAAAGATGTTAGAGGACAATGTGATGGTAATTCCTTGGTTTCCCAATAAGGAAAGGTGCCTACGGAGTGGTAGATGCAGTTATCTGTAGTACCCCAATATTAGATGTAGATGGGGGTAGGTAGGAATCCTGAAGGGCTGGTTCGGACTGCAATCCAATAAATAAGTGGTGAGAAGTGGGCAGCAGTGAAAACTGACGCGTTTCGCTGCACTTGGCAGCTTTATCAAAGGTACCTTTATCAAAACTACCTCAAAGGGGGTATTGAATTAAGTACCGTTTTTTCAGCTAGACTTTTTTGTCCATGTTCTTTTTATGTGTGTGTGGGGATATTGACCTGGGTAAAAATGGACCCAAGATCAGCCAACAACGCACGCACCTTCGACCAAGAGTAGTTAAAAACATGGATTGTCCATGCTGCATTTTTCAACCAAAATCGACATGGGCATTAAATTGAGCGTATTTGATTCACCCTATTCCAGGGGTTCCCAATCTTTTTTGAATCACGGCACCCTAGAGCATGGGTCCTCAAACTACGGCCCTCCAGATGTGGTGAAACTACAAATCCCAGCATGCCTTGCCACAGTTTTCCTATAAGGGAGTGTTAAAACTGTGGCAAGGCATGCTGGGAATTGTAGTTTCACCACATCTGGAGGGCCGCAGTTTGAGGACCCATGCCCTAGAGTATCAAAATTTTTTCACGCCACCCCTAGGCCAAAAATAAATTTATTAGATTGGGTTTATATGTGATTCTTAGGGTCAGGTATGTGGTAAAGGATAGGATTTGCTTCTGTTTGTACACATTTTATTAATGGCAGCCACCAGCATTGCTTTTGCTTATAAATAATTAACCATTAATAATTTGAGTTGGTCCTGGACTACCAACCCAGGGCACCCCTGCATGTGTCCCGAGGCACCCCAGGGAGCCACGGCACACAGTTTGGGAACCACTGCCCTATTCAATGACCATGACGATTTTTCAACTGGTCGAAAAAAAAATGTCAATAATTGAATGCCCCTAAGACTGAGCATAAAAAGTGCTTGTTTTCAGATAAGTGGAATAGATTTGTGTGTGGGGGTGAAGCAGAATTGCATCACTGCACCCAATAACAAAATTAAGGGCTCAATTGCGTATGCAGTGGCCTCTAAACATGCAAACATGAGAATTAGACTGATAAGATGCCCATACACTAGTACGATATGGCCCTTTATCACAGGATTTTAACACCATCTGGCCAATAAACCATGTGAAAAGATCCAATGGGGCAGTGATTGATGTTTGAAGTTTCTTTATTCAGTGTTGTGTATTATGGTGACATTATATAGATAAATAACAATAATAATGTTATTCCTTCTTCCCCACTAATAATGTGCGGTTTGTATATTGTATTTTGGTTGCTTGGGGCAGGCTTTGATCAGCTGTAAAAGCACATGACTGCATTGCAGGGTGGGGGATGGGGACTCTTCAGTTTCTGTTTAAAAATAAAGAATACAATGGTACAATTGTATATGTTGAGTTGTGCAATAGATAAAAGGGTCAACCATTTCACTTAGCAAAATGGATAAGTAAAACTATATTAATTAAAGCTGAATACGGTATTGCCTCATCATTTGGGAAACACCCTGCACAAATCCCCCCCCCCCCCCCATGTTTCCTTTAACAACACTAGCACAGGACTGTTGCTATTATAGCAGGGGGGGCGGGGGCACAAGGAATCGACTCCTGCCAATCAGAGTCGTGTTTACAGTACTATTATCTTTACAGTTGCATGGGTAACATTTATTTGATTTATATAACAGTTTAACTGAGACAAAGTACATGCACTGTACATGATCTCTCTGCTGCCTATACTAAGCTGTCTGCTCTGCTCATCTATATTGCAGGAAACAGGCTCTAATGGTGAATAACGTGTTCGCAATCCTCGCTGCTCTTTTCATGGGAATTGCGCAACCAGCTGGATTGTTTGAACTTTTGATAGTTGGGAGATTCCTAATAGGCATTAATGCAGGTAATGTGTATATACAGTTGTGAATACAGTTATAATTATGTACTGGTGTAAACATGGTTGTACTGGCCCACAGGTCAAAGTTACTCACATTTGTGCAGACTAGGAAAATGATTAGATGCCAAGTGAATTGCGTATGGATTTCAAGATAATAGCGACTAGCGATCCATTGGCAATTCTCTCTAAGATTTGCACAGGGCAGGTTTTCTTTCTGTCTGGGCGTGGCTATCTACTCGCAGTCATCTGCAAATTTTCAGATAAGAGATCAACTCTGGATCAGGCCCATGGTTTCAAAACCTCCCCTTCGATTAGTTGTAACCAACCGATTATATACTTCTGAATATAAGACAGAAATGATCAACAATTTTGGAAAGTTATTCCATAAGATGCCCACAAACCCCTTATTACAGTGTTTACCAGCCCTCTTCTACCTCTCATTCAGCACTTTCACTCAGTTCATAGCTACATCCTTCCCTCCCTTCTCCATGGTCTGTTTTCCATTTCCTTTTACTCCTCCTGCCCTACAGAAAAAAAGAGTTGTTATGTTTTGGCCTCACTACATTGCAAATGTTGATTGTTTATTTAGTCTTATTATCCATATTTGGTGTGCATTTTCATATTTACTATTGAGTATGCTTGTTTGACCCTGGCCATACATAGAATGTATTACAAAAGCAAAAAAAAAAAAAAAAAAAGACAAAGACATAGTGCCACACTCTAAGGTATTTGTGGACTCGGGGGTTTGGGTTGATGCTGGACTAGTAGCGGAGGGAAGAAGGTTAGTTGGCTTAATAAAATGCTTTCTTATAGAACTAAAAAACAATGATTAACAAGACCGGGTCCAAGGGTGCAGAGCCAAACTCGTCAGGGGTCTCCACCAGGGTCCATGGGCGGATTCAGGGGGTGGTGAAGTGCCCCCCATGTCATTTCAGACATAGCTCATTTTGTAGCTGAGGACTGGGGCTTTCCAACGTCGGGCGTCACTAGCCCCCCGGGAACCGGAGATACCGCCAGGCAAAGAATATTTCCTCCATAGGATAACATGGGTTCCGCTAAGTCCATCCCCCACCCAGTTCCGACGGCTGCCAGTCCCCGTCCCCCCGGCACCACATAAGCTTGTGGTTGATCTCATTCAAACCCAATCTGATACTAGGCTGGTCCATATGGGTCAATTAGTTACAGAGATATTGTGGGTAAATCTATTTTTTTATTTCTGAAATGTAATTTCATGGCTGTTCATGTTCTTTGAGGGCAGAATACTCTGGAACCAGCTTCACAGGACCAAAATCAAAGCCCACTCTAAAGTTCTTCAATATGACACTGGTCTCATGTAAATGGATCAGTTAGTTCCAAAGAAATAGCCGGGTAAACAATATAGCCGGTTAAAGGGAGAGGGAGGGTTTCTCTCTCCCTCAAACCAGAAAATGCAGGGACTATGCTGGTGTAAAAGGGGCCAACCCGGGAATGTCCCTGCCTGATCCTCGGACCATATTCCCAGGTAAGTCCCTGCACTTTCTGGTGTGAAAGGGGTATTATTTCAAATACCCGGGACCTGCAGTGCTCTGAATACAGCCGGGCAGCCCCCTGCTCTCTGCCCAGCTGTCAATGGCTGTCACTTCTGCCCGGCGGCGGCTGCCTCCACAGTTACCGTGAGTGTGTATTCCTCCTTGGCAATGAGCATGTAATTCCGCATGGCAACGAGCATGGAACCCTTGGCAATGAGCATGTAGGAAAGCAGCACTTAAGTAGCATAATTTTTAATAGGCATTATGGTGTTTGGCATTATACGCAATGGAAATTATGGTGTGTGGCTTAACATCTAATGGGTATTATGGTGTACATTTTTAACGCGCGCAATGTCCCTGTTTATGAAGCATATTGTATATTTTGGCTTAATTTGTGTGGCATTATGTGAATTTTGGCTCAATCCATGTGGCATTATGGGGGTTTTTCTAGTTCACTCTTTCTGACAAAATCCTTCTTAGATGGACAAAACCATGTGCACTGCAGGTGGGGCAGATGTTACTTGTGCAGAGAGTTAGATTTGGGTGGGGTTTTACTTCAAAGTGAGATCTATATTGCAGTTTAAAAATAAAGCAGCCAGTATTTACCCTGCATGTTACATCTGCCCCACCTGCATTGCACATGGTTTTGTCCATCTAAGAAGGAATTTGTCAGAAAAAATGAACTAGAATAAAGCCCTATGTGCATTTTGGCTTAATTTGTGTGGCATTATGTGATTTTTGGCTCAAACCATGTGGCATTATGTGAATTTTGGCTCAATCCATGTGGCATTATGTGAATTTTGGCTCAATCCCTGTGGCATTATCTGGATTTTGGCTCATTCCATTTGACATTATGTGAATTTTGGCTCATTCCATTTGGCATTATGTGAATTTTGCCTCAATCCATGTTGCATTATGTGAATTTTGGCTCAATCGGTGTGAAATTATGTGAATTTTGGCTCATTCCATTTGGCATCATGAGTAAGGGGCAAGTATAATGGGGACCTGTATTTTGTTGCATAATGTGTAGAAGTTGTATATTATGTGGCACACTACACTCAAGGACACCCCCCCCTATTGAGTGGCCACACCTCCTATTCTGGAGCACGCCTTCGGCGCGTGCACAACTACATCCTTCATTTTTGTTGCAAAGATGGGCCTGTGTACTTTAAAAAGGGGCCAGGGCCTATTTTTAATTCCATTCCCACCCTCTCTCTGCTCTCCTCTCTCTCTCGCTGCTCTCTTAGCGTGTACACTGGTGGTACCAATAACACCCCCCCCCCCCTCCCAAACCCTCTCCTATCATGGTGCACCCCCTGTCATTTTCTGCTGGATCCGCCCCTGACAGTGACCCCCGCAAAGAGTTAGGGTTTGGCAGCATCTGACAAGCAGGTTGTGGCCCCTTGCCTTGGCTGCGGAGTGGAGCTGGGCTGGATGAGTGCAGTAACAGTGAATAGAACCAACTGTATCTGCGGTAAGATCAAATAATCGGACAGAACTTGAGAGTGAACAGACAAACAGGACTGGGGCTGATGAAGAGAAACAAACTCTGAAACAGCAGATGGAACTGGAGAATGACCAGATGAACTGGACTGGGACTGATGAAGAGCAATGGACTCTGGCACTGCAGACAAAACCAGTGAACGAGTAGACAAACTGGACAAGGACTACTGGAGGAAAACCAAGAATGAACAGATGAAACAGAACTGCTCGATCACAGTGAGGAGTACAGAAAACTAACATGCGCAAATGATCTGTGAATAATGTTAACTGGCGAGTTGCAACAATTGAAAACACCCCTAAATATCTGCAGGGGTCATGTGAAGAAATCAGGAATCTGATTGGGTATTCTGGGGTCAGGTGACCCCAGAAAGATGGCAGAGCCCAGGACCCATAAGTGCTCCCAGCACCTTGATCCCTGCCAAAATGGAGATGCCCAACCAGAGCATCTGGAGGGGTAAGCTACACTGCTACCGCTGCATGCTCTCGCTGTTTGTGATGCAAAGGTGAGGAATAAATATCAGAGGAAAAAGTTACAAAAGTCAGTGTGTGTATCCAGTTGACTGAAAGACATTGGGCTAAATGTAATAGGGTGAGAGTTTCAGAAAGTGAGAGATTTTGGGAGAGTTTTCCCTTGTTTTTTTAAAGCAGCAATGGTACTTGTTTCCTAGCACGGTGCCAGCGATTTTAATTGCATCCATCGGGACCCAAAAAATTGCGTTGATCGTATCGCATGCAATACGATCAACGCAATTTTTTACATTGGAACCAATGTAAAATGGTCCCTGAGACCCGATTTTACATTGGCCCCAATGTAAAATGCCCCCCAGACCCCAATTTTCATTGTATACCCACCCTCATGGGTGAATTGCCCCCCCATTGTTAACGCCACCCCACGATCAACGCCAACCCGAAGCATGGCGAGCGGCGGCGGTACACGTCCTCCGACCTTTTCATACTCCCACTATCCACGTCGGCGTGGAGTTTACTTTATAAAGTGTGGCGAGCGCAGCGAGCCACCGAGCATGAAGCGTGGCGAGCGGGCGCGCATTACTTCACAGGTATTACGCGTCCGCTCGCCATGCTTCGGGCTATATAAAATCAACTCCACGCCGACGTGGATAGTGGGGGTATGAAAAAGTCGTAGGATGCGTACCGCCACCCCTCGCGGGCGCGCTACGCTTCGGGTTGGCGTTAATCGTGGGTTGCCGTTAACAATGTGGGGGCATTTAACATACACATTACCCATTAGGGTGCCTATACAATCAAAAATCGGGGCCATTGGCCCATTTAACATTGCTCCCTATGTAAAATCGCGTTGATCGCTTCAGTCGCATCGCATGCCATTATAATGGCATGCGATGGATGCGATCAATGCGATTTTGTAATAGCCGGCTAATTTAACATTGCTCCTTATGTAATATCACGTTGATCGCGTCGGGCGCATCGCGTGCCATTATAATGGCATGCGATGGACGCGATCAACGCGATTTTGTCATTGCCGGCAATAAAGGCTAAAAATAGCCAAATATCGTGTCGGTCGCGTCCATCGCATACCTTAAGTTACCTTAACTTAAGGTATGCGATCACCCACGACGGGCGCCGTGCTATGAAACAAGTACCGCAGCAATCAAATACACTGCAAAACCAGGTTGATTTTGCCATGTAATTGATGGCTGCTTTAAAAAACATGGGAAAACTCTCCCAAAATCTCTCACTTTCTGAAACTCTCACCCTATTACATTTGGTCCAATGTCTGGTCAACAGTCAATATCAATTATTTTTTTTCTTTTATCATATTTTACCATCCACACATATTCCGATTGGCCCGAAGCATGGCAAGCGAAGTGGTCCACTAATTGGGGTGCACATGTAAGGTGTCAATACTGACACCAAAAAAACTACAAAAACTCTACTCTGACCTTTGGCTGTCTATGACTATCGACCTAGACATTGTTTGTGAGCTACACCACACCCATCTGCGTGTGTATAAAACTGACCAATTTTACATATGAAAGATTCTTCGCTTCTGAATACATTACATGGGACCTTGTTAAGAGGCACGTGATTTAACAAGTACTTTTAGGTCTCCCTATGGGCCTAATTCAGACCTGATCGCTGCTGTACAAATTTGCAGAGGTCTGCGATTAAATAGCCACCGCCCAGACAGTGTGAAATCCTGCACCGTGCAAGTCTACGAATGACTTGCTAATGGATTGCCGAGCTGCAAAATCAATTCGCAACGCACTCACCATCTAATCATTTTTACCAGTCTGAGAAATTGTGGGTTATTCTGATTCACTCGGAAAGGCACAATCACTCTCTAATGGACAAAACCATATGCACTGCAGGTGGGGAGATGTAACGTGTAGAGAAAGTTAGATTTGGGTGTTTTATTGTTTCTGTGCAGGGTAAATACTGGCTGCTTTATTTTTACACTGCAATATAGATATACCCCCCACCCAAATCTTACTCTCTCTGCACATGTTACATCAGCCCCACTTGCAGCTGCCTGGCTTCACTGTGACTGGAGTGACTCCCTATTGGAAGCCTGACCTGCCAGTCACCCAAGGCAGTCTAATCAGGAGGTGTTCTCTCCCTCCAGGATGCCTCTACCTGGGCATGCGCAGTAAGAGGACAATACCGTGCATGCGCCAGACCCAGGACCCTGAATATGCCTATTGGGACTGCTGCAAAAGCAGCCCATAGAGGCTGGGGGTCAGCTCATGGGCAGTACTTGCGAATTTGCATAACAGTGATCAGGTCTGAATAACCCCCTCTATCTAACAGAACATATATATAATGAGACAGTAATGTCCAAGTGACACAGCGGTAAGGGGTGTCACAAGTGTATTGCTCATTCACATGGTGTTTAAGGAAATGAGATAAGCAGTTTGCACAGACTGCACAAATAGCAAATAGTGCTGGAACCTACCGATTAATTAAGCATAGCTAATTAAAGACATTAATAAAGAAAAAATAAGTTACACCAAGATGTAGGTTCTAAACACATATTAGGGTCCTGTTCCCAATTCAGATGTGTCTAAGTTTTATCTGTTTGGGTAGAGGTTACCAATAATAATAAGAATGTTAAAAGGAGATCTAACCACTGAGACAGGATCTACTCTCGGATCTGAATCAGGCCCAATGAAACTAAACTGTACTTGTACCAAAGGATTCTAGTTTTGCATAGTCATATATAGCAATAAGTTTATTGGAGTTGAGAGAATGGACAATAATACTAGTCTGCCTAAACCACAAGGGGAGTCCCAATAGGAGACCATTTTTCATTAAATCTTAAATGTATAGCCCAGTTTTATTTATTACTAATAGAGTAGGTAATTTATCAAGTCTGTCGCTGTCCTGAAGGCTTTCCTGTTTGTTCCCAGTTTTTAATGTTCACTAAAAGTAATTTCTGCTGTGCCTTGAGAATTAGCAAAACAGTGTCTGTTCAGCCTTATTAATGCAACGGAAATTACAATGTAATTACCACTTTATTCAATGTAAACTGCAGGGGCGTAACTACCATAGGAGCAGAGGGTGCAGCTGCTATGGGGCCCAGAGCTGAAGGGGGCCCATCTTTGCTGTCAAACTAATATGTTTTGCATACATTTATCACCATCAGTTGCTAAATAGGGGGCCCTTACAAACTTTTGCTATGGGGCCTACGAATATCTAGTTACGCCTCTGGTAAACTGGAATTTTATAAGCGTCTTTATTTCTTTGGAGTTAATGAGCATCACTTTATAATGGTAGAAACTCACGCTTGGAATATTAGTTATTTATAGAACTGACAACAAGTTACATCACAAACCCTGACATTCGTCTATGTCTCTGTCTTGTACTCTATATTTAGAACTTGTGATCCATTTGTTTTCTCGGTTTAGGACTCTGTACAGCAGTGGTGGCCAACGATTAAGGGTATAATGAGTGGCCTTTTAATGATCCTGTACATTACTCTCTATAGTAAATAAAAACAATAACTTTATAAATATAGAACAAAAGTTGCTCTTTAGATTAGATCCATCATCCCATACATGTTCCAAACATCCTTCAGATTTTTCCACTTACCACTCAGGTGTTCCACTCACCCCAAACTTCAGAGTGCCCACTTATCCCCCCAAAAATACCCATATTGCCTATTTGCCCCAAAATATCTTTTGTCATATGACTTCCACTTGTCTTTAGTGGACGTACTCAGGGCCACATTAACAATAGGGTGGATGGAGCTGCAGCTTCAGGCTTCTCATTAAAAACAGTGTTAATTAATCACTAACCAACAGCATTCCCCTCATTTGCCTACCTCCCGGGCAAAGCTCCGCCTATTCCCTCTGGGCCGCCCGCAGACCAGCACAATCTTCCCCTTGTGTCACCGAAATCTCTGTCCGTGGTTGTACTAAGCTCTGTACCTGGACCGCAATAAGTAGGTCATTATGGTCTGTTCGCAATGTTTTGCTTGTGCGCATGCACATGTGAAGGCTCTTTGGGTGAACGGGCCGGTGTGATTCTTCGCCGGCCCATTCACACAGAGCAGTGCGGGCGGAGGGAGGAAGGTCAACATGCTTTGTGTCGACCACTGAAGGTCGACATGTATCAAGGGCTACACACCTGAAGGTTGACATTGGGTAAGGTCGACATGGTCATTAGGTCGACATGGGCTAGGTTGACAGTCAAAAGGTCGACATGGATTTTTTTTGGAGCCGACATGTGCTGACAGGCAGTATTTCGTGACCTACCATCCAAGGGCTTGGTGGGAGAATAAAATAGTGTGCCAAGCATACTCCATACTCCTTGAACAGCAGCACCTTAATTTTTGTCCATGCCCACAGCTCCATGGACAGCATCACTTTCAATTTACAATTCGATGAAGGCTTCCTATAGCCTTTGCATGGGGAACCCTATTTTACTAGAATTGTAGTGATACTTGCACCGCCACACTATTTATTCTGTTAATGCTATCTCTGCATGACAGTTTAAATTTGTTCTTGTTTTTCTTTTGCCTCTTTGTTTTAGATATCCTGTACAGTATTTTTAGGGGGGTATTCAATCTTCCCCAACAGCATTGAACAGGGGATCTCGGCAGAACGAGCCCGACTTCACAAGCAGTCGGGCTCGTTCTGCCGAGAACGGTCGGGAAGTGACGAGCTCCCGGCTGCAGTTCGCTTTTCCCGGCCGCAGCTCACAGCCATGCCCACTTCTCTTCCCACTGCAGGTGGGACATTGAATCCCGCCAGCAAATTCTTGGTCGAGCAGACCGAGAACAGGACAGGGTCAAGGCTGTCGGCCCAGCTCGACAGCCGTGACCCAAGATTGAATACCCCCCTTAGGCTTAAAGACTTTTTCTCATCTTAAATATTTTTTTATTTAAAATATATATATATATATATATATATATATATATATACAGGTCGAGTATCCCGTATCCGAATATCCGTTATCCGAATTATTCCGAAATACGGACATTCCAGAAAGTGAAAAAAAAATTTTTTTTTTGCTAAAAACTCACTGGGGACATTTGTAACAGCACTACTGGGGACATGATATGTAACTGGCACTATATATGTACAAGAAAATGATTGCTTGGCATTCAAATTCAGTGCTGAGATAGTACACAAATTTTGTTTCACGTTTTGAAACCTTGTTTTTTGAACAAATAAAATATATTTGTGTGTATTTTATGTGGTAATAAAATATATTTGTGTGTATATTATGTGTTTATACAGCATAAATGCAAGATACTTCAAAATACATCATTGAAATATTAAAATATTCCGAAATACGGAATAATCCGTTATCCAAAATTCTCCTGGTCCCGAGCATTTTGGATACGGGATACTCAACCTGTATATATATATATATATATATATATATATATATATATATATATATATATATATATATATATATATATATATATATATATTTTTTTTTAAAGGCAGCAGTTAAGAAGGTAGTAAATGTATTAAATAAGTGGCTACAATGTGGGATGAACCCTTGCATAAATATAGCAATAATCAGGGAACATTGTTGGATTTTCTTTTCTTTTTTTATATATTTAATCTTTTCTAGCACTCAAGGATGGACAGACACTATAAAGTGGTTGAAGTTTTCACCAGCTACAGTATGTTGACAATAATCTGGCACTAGTAACACTCTCCTGAAATTCCCGTGTACAAAACAATCAGGAATCACATAACTCTTTCCCATGGGGGAAGGACAAATACTATTAGTCTGTGATATTTATGACATTGCTTTATATTTTATTACAGAAAATACTGTTGTCTTTGTTTTGCAGGTGTTGGAATGTGTGTACAACCATTATACCTTGGGGAAATAGCTCCCAGGAGCGTCAGAGGCCTCACAACAGTGAGCATTAACGTATTTCTGACTGTTGGTATTTTGGCTGGACAGATTGTTGGTTTAAGGTAAGGACTGTCATCCACAGTTGCAGACATGTACATACAGTATTCACATCGCTAATAAGACTAAAAGAATTAGCTTTGCTCCTTATACTATATGGGTAGACTATGTTCCAGGAAAAATAATACAAACAATATGTACAGTAGATCAAACGTTATACCATAATTATTAATTTATAGCAACAACTTTGCATAATAATAGTATTTGAATCAACAATTAAATTGATTAGAGCATACATTGTAAAATGGATTTTTTTTTGGGGGGGGGGGGGGGAATTTAAGACTGTCAACGTTATTTTTGTTCTACACACTTGTATTTTACTATTTTAGCTTCATTGCCGGTAACTATTTTGCTTTCCTTTTTTCAAAAGGGAGGTACTGGGTGGTGAGCATTCCTGGTCATTGTTGCTATCTACATGTGCCATACCAGCTTTCTTACAGCTACTTACATTGCCATGTTTTCCTGAAAGCCCCAGATATCTTCTTATGGAGAAAAAAGATGCTAATCAATGTCAGAAAGGTATGACCCATGCAATATCATTATATATATATATATATATATATATATATATATATATATATATATATATAGACTGTTTATTTAATTTTATTATCATTACATGTTGTCGATACATTTAGTATACTGTATATTGAAACACAGAATTTGACGGCAGATTAGAACTATTTGGCCCATCTAGTCTTCCCCTTTTTTAACCATATTGTTTCCTCAGTACTTCCTCATCTTTGCGGCCGCCAGTTACGTTAGCTGTTATTCTGAAAGCAATTGCTAAGGTCTGGCCACCTGTCTCCGACAACTAAAGGTACTTTCACACCAACCTCCTTTGTCCATGTCACCCTCCTGCGTCCACGCCACCATCTATTACCTTTATTAAAGTTGTGGTGTGCATAGCAAGCCACCGAGCCCGATACATGGCGAGCGAACTATGATGCTTAGCAGCACCATTGTCCCCTCGCGGGTTCGGGCTCGGTGACTCACTCCGCTTTGCTCGACACAACTTTACTAAAGGTGATACATGGTGGCGTGGACACAAGAGGGTGGCGTGGTGGCTCCATAGTGTAAGCGGTGCTGCAACCTTACAGTACGTAAGTTCTGTAGCACAAGTGGTGGCCGCAGAGATGAGGAAGTACTGTTTCCTCAAATGCTATTTGATCCGTATTTTTTTGTAAAGATATCCTTATGTCAGATTCAGTATGAAATCCCGGCGGTCGGGATCCCGGCGTTCAAAATCCCGACGCCGGAATCCCGACCGCCGAAATCCCGACAAGGGGGGGACGTGGATCGCCCCCCTTGCGGGCTCACTGCGCTCGCCGCGCAGCGGGCCCAGTGCCTCGTTACGCTCGGCACGCTAATTTATTCTCCCTCCAGGGGTGTCGTGGACACCCACGGAGGGAGAAAGTGTCGGGATTTTGAATGCCGGGATCCCGACCGCCAGGATTTAAACTGCATCCCCTTATGTCTATCCCATGCATGTTTAAACTGCTCTACTTTCTTAGCATCTAACACCTCTGATGGGAGGCTATTCCACTTGTCCACTACCCCTTCTGTGATGTAATTTTTTCCTCAGATTTCCCCTGAACCTCCCTCTCTCCAGACTGAGTGCATGTCCTTGTGTTCTAATACATCTCCTAATTTGAAGAATATTTCCCTTCTGGACCTTGTTAAAACCCCTTGATATAATTGAAAGTTTCCATCATGTCACTGCTTTCCCTTCTCTGCTCCAACCTATACATATTGAGATTTTGTAGAAGGGTTGCCTATCCTCCCATAATGTCTGGGAGGCTCCCGAAAATAAGGTCCTCCTCCCAGCCCCCAGAAAGGTGGGCAATCCTCCTGCAAACTGCTGGACCCTCCCCCCATACACCCCTGCATCTCCCCAGCATTGGCATTTAAATACCTTCCTTTTTGGGATGGGGTCGGGCTAAAATTACGTTATTTTAGTGCCCCCCCCCCTTCCCTCAGAGACCTGCAAATTAAGGTATTTGCGGTACTGGGGGGTGGGGTATGATGACTTCAAGATCAGGCCCCGCCCCACCAAAGTGCTGCTAATAGTCTTCTTGCCTGGGTAGGAGACTCCAAAAGTAGTTAAGCCTGTTTTGTAGCATTTCCGGTTATGTTTTGTGATTGAGGACTACAATATTCCTGAAAGGCAACGCAAATGATTATGTTTCTGGAAACAGCCTTGAAAGAAATGTATGGAACATATAACTACCAGATGGAGCTGGATGATATTCAGAGAGAGTCACATGCATCAAATGGGGAGAAACAAAAAACGATGATGGAATTATTCTTCGATCGGTCGGTCAAATGGCAGCTCATTTCTGTCATTGTCACCAATGCTGGACAGCAGCTCTGTGGGATAAACGCGGTAAGTAAACATCTGGGATTTATGTAGACATTTAAACCTTTGCAGTCCAATTTTTTTTGCAGTTCAAACAGTCTGGTGTATATGTTTAAATTAATTGTTTTTTTTTAAATAGTCTACATTGAATGTTGAACGATGTTAATGTTCTTATTTTAATGTGGGTCAACACTGGATCTGCTATTAGCGCTTGGGCTGTTGAGCCTGACTAGACATTGGACCTGAAAGGGTTAAAGACAACACATACAGTATATGCAAAGTTGCACAACATTTCTAATAGTAATGATCACGAGGCGCTGTTTACTCTCTAAGTTGTCTTAATAAATGTTGCTGATGTCAAATAAATCTGATTTCCAGTGCCACAATGTGATTGTGTTGTTGTATTGAATGTACAAATATTAACAGACAGGTCCCGATTGTGTAACTTAATCATACACTGAAGCTTTATTCCTTCATTAATCTCTAAGGGTGTGGTATATGGTCCCGACAGTTGGGATCCCGACAGTCATTAGCCCGATGTCGGGATCCCGACTGGCTGGACTCAGACAGCGGGGCAAGCGCAACAAAGCCCCTTGTGGGCTCGCTACGCTCGCCACGCTGGCTATGCTCGCCACCTATTCTATTCTCCCTCTATGGGGGTCGTGGACCCCCACGAGGGAGAATAGCCGGTGGCCGTCGGGACCACGAGTGTCGAGGTTTTGACTGTCGGGATCCCGACGTCGGGGTAATGACTGTCGGGATCCCGACTGTCGGGAAACTGTCCGGCACCCATCTCTAAGGCCTGTTCACAGTGTCCCTTTCTAAGGGTAGTAGTGCCCTCTCCTGGGGCAAATGGGAATCTTCAAGCAGATAGCAGCCAGGAAACCAACACACTGGACCGGGGAATGTTCATTAGGTCAACCCTATAAAGGTCATCATGTATCGATGGGGCTTAGATCGACACTTGAAATGGGTCAACATGGCTAAGGTGGGCAGGGTTGGAAGGTTGACTCAAGCATTAGGTCAACAATGGCAAGGGAGCGACAGTCAAAGGGTTCACATGACTTTAAAAAAAAGAAGTTTACCTGACAGGTGCCAACAGGCAGTATTTCGTGCCCTACCATCCACTACAGTATGGTGGGAGAATAAAACAGTGGCCCTTATTCTGATTGACGCGGACTTTACCGCGTACTTACGGATCGCGTCTTTATGGCGTCTGCGCATGCGTGGAGAACGCTACGCGCATGTGCCACGCCTTGACTCGGTACCAGTTCGGCCAAATCCCGTCCAAAACTGTTCACCGCTATCAGTCGGGAAATAGGGGCGTATTATGGGCGTCATGCGGAATGACACATGGGCGTAGTTTCAAAGTGGGCAAAACGGGGCGGAAACATGGGCGGACACGGGGGAGTACACTTATGTTGGGGGGCGTACATTCGGAAACCACTCCGAATGCACGCGATCAAAAAGGGCAGAAATGTGCGGTGTCCACAAGTGTACTATTGCTTTGCGGACACCACTCGTTCATGCGCTAGGCGAACGTACGCCTAATGACTACAAGCATTAACACCTGAACCCAATAGAATCGACTCCTTTACTCATTACTCACTAATAGGACGCTTGTCAGTGCTTTAATTGAAACCATTGCACTTCAATTGCTGTAAGGGTTAATGTGTGCAATGCATGTGTTAGGCATGCTTGTAAGGATATATTGGCATCTAATTGATTCCAATTCCAAATAAGCAGTTTTTTATGAGGATAGGTAATTGAATAAGTGGGTCATGTGATGTATTGCAGAAGATACTTCATAGTGGGTTGTTTGGCGTAAATACTCCGCTTACGTGCGGTAGCACCGCTTGGCTCCCGTTCGGATGCGGTATTCCCGAGCATACTCTGTAATACTCTGTAATACCGTGCCGAATCGGAGTGTTTCTCCCGCACACGCATGCTTTGTATGTCGTCCGTAAACACGCCCTGTTCTTAAAGAGTGAGTCCGTCCGAATGCGGAGGACACGTGGGCGTTTCGACGGACGATGGCCGCATGCGGCAAAACGCCGTGGCGTGCGGTCCGCTCCGTAAGAATGCGGGAATTTCCGCACAGATTAGAATAAGGGCCAGTGTGCCGAGCACAGCAAGGCACTGTGTCAAAAGTATGGCAAGTGCAGTGAGCCATGCAAGGGGACGCTGTAGACTTTAACAGTGTTCATGTCGACTATGTCGACATTCGGGACAAAAAACTTGAAAAATTTGTGTTGACCTTTTGACTGTCAACCTTGTCATTGTTGACCCAATGCTTGTTTCAACCTTAGCCATGTCGACCTAAGCCCTGTTAACCTTGAGTGTTCAGCCCAATGCATGTCGACCTAAATTGGGTCGACCCCCCCCCCCCCCAATGACCAATACCCACTGGTCCAGGGTCTTCGTGCATTCTAGCCATAGCTAGTTCATTGTGCAGTACAGAAAAAAAAAACATTAGGATAAATAATAGCCTGTCTGCACACAACCTGCACACTGATGGCTACATGAGAGCTGGATTTAATATACTGCCTTGGACATCATTTACAGTTGGACATAGTCAGTAGTACGTAGGGAGCAGTACTACAACCCATCATCTGCACCGTGCTTTCACAATCGTTTTCAAAAGTAGGCAAGAACAGATGTGTCGTCATACACCAATTGCCCGAGACCATGACCTGTACTATGGGTCCACGTTGTAGGACCAATAGCACACACACACACTACATGCTTTTTGCCCTTCTGCTCAGCTCCATGGGTGGTTTCTGTCCTCCCTGAGCTTGTCTGCATTACAGTTTGACAGCTGTACCTCACCAGTCAAATATCCCCGCCTGTCACTGTCCCCGAAGCTGGTCGCAAACATGGGTAAATGACATGCTTTCTGCCACCGACCCTGAATCCGACCTTCTCTTCCCATTTGAGTAAAATATAAAAGTTCTGTATGCATTTCAGAGTTCTGATACAACTGTATTTCAGTTTTGTGTAACATTTTGTTTTACAGATATATTTTTATACTGAGTATGTGTTTAAAAAATCTGGGATTCCTACCGAAAAGATTCCTTACATCACATTGGGAACGGGCATCTGTGAACTTATTACTGCTTTGACATGTGTAAGTTGAATAATGTATTGGCAGATCATGTGTTAATGGGTATGAGTTATCATAGAATTGTAAAGATTTTAAAAGCAAAACTGTAAAACCACGTCAGCCTCTGTAAACAGCTTACACTGTGGATAGCAGCTTCATCAGTCAGCTTTCTGTCTGCATGCACATTACATTGTGAATAACATGCTGGCCTACAGCACCTCTCAAAGGCAAATGCAGGGGGGTCCTCTTGGATAGTGCCTTAAATTATGACAACAATAGCACTGGTATCTAATATGATCAATAGAGCTGCCACCACACCATGCAGTGTTAAGGCCCCCATACATTAGTCCGACTTGTCCTAGGGACAAGTCGGACTTGATTTTCCCTGCAGCTCCCCGGGAGGGGAACACATGATTAGGCACTTGATGTGCCAAGTTATGCATATGATAAATCGCATGAGATTTATCATATGCAACTCCCGGGGATATGCAGGGGGAGCGCCGGGTAGGGGGCACTGGGGAGCTGCAGGGAAGTGCCGGGCAGAGTGAGCTGACAAATAGTCAGCAGGCGGGGGACGCCGGTGAGCCGGGCATGGGCAGAGGCTGGGAGCCCATTCATTTGTATTGGGATTTTTCTTCCTTGAAGCTGCGGCTGCCTGCCTGGTCCTCCTGCCGAGCACGTGACCTGTTCCCCCTTGCCGGCTCACAGGCGCCCCCCCCCCCCGTCTGCTGCCTATGTGTCTGCTCCCAGCCTCTCCCCATGCCCGGACTGCACATAAGATTTAGGAAATCTTATGTGCAGCCGGTGCGACTGCCCGACTCTGATCCGATGCGCACGGGACTGCGCATCGGGTCGGACAGGGTGTCAAAACATGCGATTTGGGACTATTTCACGGCCCGATTCATCCGAATCGGGTGAAATCAGCCCAAATCGCATAATGTATGGGGGCCTTTAGGGACAGAGCAGAGCTACTGCACATGCCTCTACCACATTTACTGTATGTGTGGATCTGAGCACTCAAACATCCCAATGGACCAAAGAGTAGCTGCCAGGAGCCTTACCATGAAGTGGGAGATTGTGAGCTTAGTGCAGTACTGGTTCTATTATGTTTGTATATTTATTTATTATTATGGGGGAAATTTTACTAAGATGTGTATTCTACTTCACCTGTGATGTTGCTATGGGCAACCAATCAGAATCTACTTCTTATTTATTTAGCACCCTCTAGAAGATTATAGACAGGATCTGATTGGTTGCCCATAGCAATGTCGCATGTGAAGTAGAATACACCCTCCTTCCCACGCGCGACCCCCCGCATGCCTGCAAATGGATGGTTGCCGACCATCGAATGATTTCTTCAGCGCTCGCAGTTCAAAGACTCCTATATGCAAAACAGGGCCTGTTGTGCAAAAACAGGGTGATGTCAGCTACCCGCACCCATGTCACAGCCTCATTAGCCCGAGAATGCCCAGCGTTCTTATGGGAACACCCATGATACCCCGCACCCCCTGCCCGCTGTGCAGAGTGCGTGCACCCAGCGAATGTTCGCTGTGGGAGCACGCACCATGCGTCTGCACATGTGCAGAAATGAGATGCAAATCTTGCCCTTTACCACATAACACATCTTAAGTATCACACATAAACACAATCTATTTCATTTTATATTTAAAAAAAAAAGGTTGGGTGCCTTGATTCAATAAAGATTAGGAACCCCTGGCCTATACTATCCAGCAAGGCTGCGAGTCAACCAGGTGCAGGGGAGAAACCATTCTATAGTCGGCGACCATGGAATGATTTCTTCAGATGCCCCCCACCCAGTCTGCACCCCACCAGGCCCATCGCTCCCTGCCTGGACTTCTTTGTGCGAATGCTGTTTGTGCCTGCACATGGGTATAAAAAACCTATGCGCAGTTGCAAACAATCAGTCCCTCATGCGATCGCGCGGGGGACCGATTGAATCTGAATAACCCCCTTACTCCAATGTGCTGCAGAGTGGGAGATATGGATTACATTTGGAAACCCCCCTCTTAATATCCTGCATTTGCCACTGACCACATAACTGGACCTAAGGAGGATGACATACTGGGGGTCATTCTGGTTGACTTGCAAAGCCCATCAGGACTGTCTTGTAATCTGATGGGACTGCCTATTATCCCTACAGATTGTAAGCTTGCGAGCAGGGCCCTCCTAACTCCATGTCGGTTTGTATCTACCCAGTTTGTTTAATCATTGTTGTTTCCAATTGTAAAGCGCAACGGAAAATGCTGGGCTATATAAGAAACTGTAAATAAATAAACAATAAATAAAACAAGCTGTGAATTTCACAGCTTTACGAGCCAACTAAAAACCACTCGCACCAGGCGAATATCCTCGTATGCATGCAAATTGATGTTTTGCATAATCATCCATTGCAGCCTTGCGCTGGGGCCGAAATCATGGTCACCGACCATCGAATGATTTCTCAAGGGTTCGCAAATCTCTCTCACAAGCCAATCTCTGGTGACTCAGATTTCCAGCACACTGCTACGTGAACAGGCCGGGCAGCCAACATCCAGTGATGGCAGCTGCCTGATCCCCGCATCACAGCGCCATTACCATGGAAACGGACAGCATTTGCATAGAAACGCCCATGAAACACTGTGCAGTAACATCGCTCCCCCCATGCGAACACGCGTGGGAGCGTGCCGATCAGAATGACCTCGGCTGTATAAGCAAATTTGATACTGAATTTTTCATTTGGCCTAGGGGTAGCATAAAAAAAAAAAATACAATGCTGATACTCTAGGGTACAGTCATTTAAATGATGCAAGAACATTTGGGAACCACTTGCTGTAATGCATAATTATAAAAAAAAAATGGTTAGCATTGTGTCTCCTGTTTACCAATACATGTTTTTAGATATAGGTGCTAAAATTATGAATTATTTTTTGTAGCTGTTAGTTCTAGCTATCTATAAGCAATTTATAATGATTACATATTTATATAACTTATATTGTATCTTTCATTTTGTAGAGTCTGCTCATAGACCGAGCTGGAAGACGGGTTCTAATTATCGGAGGATACACAATGATGGCCTTTTGGTGCCTTGTTTTAACATTGACGATTACATTACAGGTATGGATTATAGAGAATAATAATAATACTAATAATTATTATTTTATTTAGAAAGCGCTTTTCACCAACAGGACTCTGTTGCTTTACAGACATGGAACATTGGGCCTAGCTCACACTGGATCGCAAAGCACAGTTTTTCTCTAATGGGCAAAGCCATGTGCACTGCAGGTGGGGCAAATGTAACACGTGCAGAGAGAGTTAGTTTCTGTGCAGAGTAAATACTGACTGCTATTTTTTTTTTTACACTGCAGTTTAGATTTCAGTTTGCACATACCTCACCAAAATCTGCAGCGCAACGTAGTTTTGTCCATTAGGGAATAAATGTGCTTTGTGATCCAGATTGGATTTAGGACCTTATTCTAGTCCACGCGAATGCTGCAAATTTCGCATGTGGATTAAACGCTGCCTGCACAGCCGCCCGCCTACCCCCCACTCACTGAGTCCCCCGCAGGGCTACAAATGGATGTTTCGCATAAACATCCATTTGCAGCCTTGGGTGTGGGGGCCTTGTGACATCAGCCGACCGTGGCACACTGCGTCATGGCCGCATATACATTTGAGCGCCCAGGGTTTGCATGGGGCCACCCATCAGAATGGAACCTACTAAAATGCAATGTGCAGGTGATGGTGCAGCCATATATTTAAATGTGCAGGCTCCTTCCTGCCAAACAGGTCCCGGTAAAAATGACCTGTCAAAATCAGGGTTGCCTACTTTCTGGCCACCCCTTCAGTGAGGCAGGAGGGGTGGGGCCGTTGATGGGGTGGGACAGGGGCGGGGTGGCTTTCAGATCATCCGGAGTGGGGGCATGGTCAGCACGATCGTGTCCTTGTGGCCACGTCTCCGGTATTTCAGGCATTGCACAGCAGGGGGCAGGGCTACAAAGACACAATTTGCATCATTTGCTCCCACAGACCCCAAGGAAGGGGGGGAAGGGAGATGTGCTGGAGACTGGCCACATTCCAGGAGTCATGCCACCCTTTCTGGGGGGGCTGGGAGGGGGATCCGATTTCCAGCCATTCCGGGAGGGTAAGCAACCTTGGTCAAAATGCAATGTGTGTAGATTCAGACTTGGGCCCTTATTTTGATCTGGGCGGTACGGCCCGCGTGCGGCCGTACCGCCGATGTTTACACTCTGCACATGCGCAGAGGTCACTCTGCGCATGTGCAGGGGAATTCTCCGAACAAAAAATTTAGACGCCGCAAAGGGGGCGTATAGGGGCGTGAGGGGCTTAATAGCCTCATTACCCTATGTATACGCCCAGCGTTTCATGGGCGTTCCCATGCAAACGCGGGGCGTATGCATGGTAATGAGGCTATGACGCCAGTGATGGGGGCGGAAAGCTGACATCGCCGGATGTCAGCTGCCCGCCCCAATACAAGCTTTCACACGGACGATTGTCCGTGTGCTCTAAGCTTGCGTGAGCGGGGGGAGCGTGCGGCCCTGCCTTCGATGGTCATCGACCATCGAATGCAGGGGGCAGCTCCCACCATGGTGGAGGCGTACGCCCCACCATTTTCATGCGGATCGGCAGCCGTCCGTGTACGGACGGCCGTGCCGATCCGTCTTGTAGGCGGGGATTCGTCTGGTGCGGTCGGAGCCGCATATGCGGCTCCGGCCGCACCAACCAGAATAAGGGCCTTAATGTGTTGTAGAGCTGCACCATTAGCTCCTTCTATGATTGCCTTTGCAATACTGCTGCATTATCAGAGCCAGTGCCCCTGTCCATATGTTACCTCATTCTCTGTTAGCATCCAGTATTTCCATGTCACAAGCAGCTTTGACTATAAATTCATCTCTGTACTGTGCTGTACCATATAATTTGTCTGTGTAGTCTGACATGTTTTATGACAGAAGCACAAAGAGCAGCATTAGCTGCAGCACAGTGTGCCTTTCTCAGCAGAGTAGTGTGACACAAGGACATGTGATACCAGTATAGCACAGAGGAGACTATATTCTGTGAGAACTAACTGTTCCAGTGCTACTGATACTGGCAGTAATCAGTCTGTTTGTAGTATGAGTGTTGTAGGGCCATATATTATATTCATTTATATATGTATTTTTTTCTGTTTTTCAGGATATTTTTCCATGGATGCCATATCTCAGTTTGGCTGGGATCTTGTCATTTATATTAAGCTTTGGTCTAGGACCAGGTAAGGTAATCTGGAAAGTAGAATATAAAACCAAAACTATTTAAAATATATGCTTAGATGGAAAGATGCAAACATTAAGGTTGGGTTTACTTTAAAGTGCAAGTCTACTTACCAAGCCAAAAACTGAAGTATCAAAATGTAGCTTATATATACCAATATTTACTACTGAAAGTATGGTACTTGTTTCCTAGCAGGGCGCCCAGTTTTCCTACGTATGCTACCGTAGTGAAATTGCATTAACCATTTTAGTGCCGTGCAATGCAATTTTTTTATGTAATTTATTCACTGCTCTGTTGGCCCGAGGAGATCCCATCGCATCTCCTGCAAAATCACATGCGATTTTATAGGGTGCGATGCCATGCCATTAGCTATACACTTGTATGACATACAATGAGGTTTTACTGATCCCCCCACTATCCACGCCACAGCGTGGCGAGCGGCGGAAGAACGCGTCCTCCCGACCTTTTGATACCCCCACTATCCACGTTGGCGTGTAGTTGATTTTATATAGCGTGGCAAGCCCAAAGCGTGGCGAGTGCAGCAAGCCCCGCGAGGGGACGCGGAATACATCTAAAGTAATCCGCGTCCGATCGCCCCGCTTCAGGCTCGTGGCTCACTGCTCTTGCCACACTATATAAAATCAACTCCACGCCGACGTGGATAGTGAGGGTATGAAATGGTCAGGAGGACGCGTTCCGCTGTGCTCGCCACGCTTCGGGGGTGGCGTGGATAGTGGGGGAGGGGGGGGGGGACTAAAACTTCATTGTATGTCATACAAGTGTATAGCTAATGGCATGGCATCGCACCCTATAAAATCGCATGCTATTTTGCGGGAGGTGCGATGCGATCCCCTCGGGCCAACAGAGCAGTGAATAAATTACATTAAAAAAATCATATCGCACGGCACTAAAATGGCCCATGCGATGCGATTTTAGTACGGAGAATAGCCCTGTACGCAAATAGCGTACTGGGCACCCTGCTAGGAAACAAGTACCGATAGTATACACTGAATGGCCAAGTTATTATGAGCACTTGACACTTATACGCAGATCGGCCATAACTTCACGTTGTTGCTGCTAAAGGGCGAGATAGCTATAAAAAGGGAATGCAGGACAAGTGAAGCATCAATTGCACTGTGTTGCTTGCCAAGAAATGGGCAAAAAAATTTGATTTAACTGAGTTTTAAGGCGAGATGATTGTAGGTGTTCGAACTGTCAGAACCATTATCAGCAAAATGGCTGCACTTGTTAAGTGTTTGAGAGCAGCAGTTTTTAATGTTTACAGAGAGTGGACTACCAAGCAGAAAACCAAGTCTCAACATCAGGCTTGTGGTCATCACTGGCAAGTCTCCTTTCAGATCGAACATTCAGTAGCCTGAGTTGTTCAGTCCAACAGAAGAGCAACCGTACGTCAAATTGCGGTGAATCTTAATCAAGGAGCAACTGCGAAGCTCTCTGAATGAACTTTTCGCCACACATTACACCGTATAGGCTATGGAAGCCGACGACCTGTTTGAAAGCCTCTACTGTCTGCCTTGAACAAGAGCAGATGTCTCCCATTCGCAAAGGAGCACAAGGATTGGAAAGTAGATGACTGGAAAAGGGTCATGTGGTCCGATGAATCACGTGTTCAATTACACCTTGCAGATGGCAGGGTGCGAATATGGAGAAAACAGCACGAAAGCCTGGACCCCAACTGCATTGCCACAACACTTCAAGCTAGTGGAGGCAATATTATGGTTTGGGGGATGTTTTCTTGGCATTGTATGGGTACTTTGATCCCTGTGGAACAACGTCTGAATGGCCAAGGGTATTTGAGTGTTATCGCAGATCAAGTAGATCCTGTTATGTTAATGGTGTACTCTGCTGGGGATGAATACTTCCAGCAGGACAACACTCCCTGTCATAAAGCTGGCATTGTCCACAGATGGTTCAAATAGCATGACGGAGACTTTACCTAGGTTAGTTGGCCTGCACAATCACCAGAATCTGTGGGATGAGATCGAACGGGCCATCAGGCAACTGGATCCAGTACCATCAAATCTTAAGGAATTGGAAAGTGCAGTTCATCGCATATGGTCTCAAATTCCTCATACCTCCTACCAACATCTCATAGAGTCCATGCCAAGAAGAATCCATGCAGTATTAAGGGCAAAAGGTGGTCCAACATTGTATTGAGGAATACAGTATTGTAGAATACAGTAATCGGACATCATTCTCCACCAACCTTCTCCACCAGGCACTGGATCAGGCATTGGATAGCCTTCATGAAACATATGTTGGTTTTTGACAGATAAATATAAGTAATACGCTTACGAGCATCTTTTTGTGTGCGGACTCATCTACATCTATCCTAGCTGCAAAAACCTAGCAAGGGGGACACGGCGTGTGCAGGGGGTCAGTTGAATACTGGCCCTGTGAGCTGTGATAGCAGTCATAGCTCGCAAAAACCAGGGCACATAACATAAGGGACGCTATTCCACAACTTGTCAGCACTGCCCCCACTAGTCACTCTAATCCTGGGTATACACTGGGTGTTATATCGTCAATGATATAGATGATATCGATATCTTGTATATATGATCCAGTCACCCATGACACTCTCTCTGTACATGTAACATCTGCCCCACCTGCAGTGCACATGGTTTTGTCTATTAGGGAGGGAATTTGCTTTTTTGTGTGAACCAGAATCAAGACCTGTGTGCGTATTAATGTAAATGAAGAAACCATACAGCATTATAACGTGCAGATATGGGATGGCTTTAATCCATTACCCAGAAACTTTTTCTATATTAAATTTGCTCGATAGAAATGCGTAGGTGAAAGCGAGCCACTCCGCATGCTGTCACAGACCACCGGAAGGAAATCATTGATGTAACACTGCAAATTGCAATCAATGGCAAAACATTAAACATTGGATCCAAATGATCAATGGTATTCAGGTTTCATTATTCAATTCCCATCCCTAAACTCTCTCCACTTCCAGTTGGGGCCTAACTAAACATGGTTTACCTGCGGATGCTCATCATGGCTCTCATATTCTGAGCTTTAAAAACTACAGTAGCATGTGTTCCAGAGGCAAGAGTGGCGTCACTTACAGTACATAGACTTTGGTGTGATTCCTGGCGATGCACAGTTATACATTAATAAGTATTACTATAATAATGTAAGGGACTGGCCAGTGATGAATGACGAGGACTTCCGAATTTGATGTAGATTTAAATGGTTTCTGTCTTCTACAGTGAGGTGTGCAATTTGAATGTTATTTATTATTGTATCTGCGCTACAGCTTGGATATTAGTATGGTTACTTAATATTTAAAAAGCCTTAGGTGCTTTAACCAGTAATACCCCTTTTACAACAAAGCAATAACCCAGGTTGTTGCCAAGTCAACCCGGGTCACTGCTTGGTATTAATGGGGTAAAAAAAAAAAAAAGGGTCCTGTTTCCGGATTGAACACAGATGAGACCCAAATTCAGGGGCAGTGTAAACGGGTAACCTTGGTCATCCAACCTGGGACCAGTTTACCCTAATGGGGGAGCCCATACGTCCTGACTGCAGTGTCCTGCAGTCAGTCCGGAGGTTGTGCAGGGGGTGTGTACAGCCTCTGCTGCTGTACTATGCAGACAGCAGTGGAGCCGGGGAGGAGGTGAATGGATGCCTGTGTGCTGTATCCATTCACTTCACAGACAGAGGCTGGGGGCAGCCCTGCAGCTCTTCCGAATGTTAGGCTTGCCCCCAGTGTGTTGGTTGGCGTCTCAGGGGTCCTGGCTGGTGGATAATGTCATCTTCAAGTGCTGGCTCAGGACCCAGCATTATGCCATGTGGGAACGCAATGTAAAAGGGTTCAGCCGCCGGGTCCCACTCGAAACCAAAGACCAGGGTGCGACACAGCGTCTTTGTGTAAAAGTGGTATAAGTAATTATGAATTATACAAAAACAAAAATGTGTTCTATCTGTTACATACAATTGTAAAAAATGTTTTAAATTTTTGTAATTTTTGCACCCTTCCATGGTTTCTGTGTAGTTTTCTTAATTAAAGTATGCGGTTTTTAACTTTATAGGCGGTGTAACAAATGCCCTAGCTGCAGAACTCTTTACACAGTCTTCACGCACTGGAGCATACATGATTGGAGGAGCTGTAAATTGGATAAGCTTTTTCGCAATTGGAATAACCTTCCCATTCATAGTAGTAAGTACTATTTAGGAGTATAATCTACTGTTTCACAATATCGCGGGAAGAGTGCAGTCTTAAAGTTCAAACAATGGGCCTTATTCAGATTGATTTGCTCGGATACACATTCACTCGGAGTGCGTTTTTATGCGGAGTGTGCATGCATACCATACGCAATGCGCATGTGCAACGGCGGCACACCGCCCTCGGACGGAATTCAGTGAATAAAAATTCTCCACTGAGCACGGCCGGTCAATATGGGTGTAATGTGGGCGTATCGTTGGGCACGGTCTGAAAAGTGGGCAAAACTGGATGTAAACCGGGGCGTACACATGGGCGTGGACCAAAACTGCAGGACGGTGGCCTTGGTCTGCTCACTAAGCGATTGGGCCGCTACAGCCCCAAAACTTTAGGCGGAAAAAAGCAGGTTTCATGCCTCGCAACCTTTCCCAGTTAATCGGCACCGCATTCGGGCAATCAGCACACACCGTACCGAAAATACTCCCAGCTGCACACAATACTAACACAGTGCTCGGGTCAATTTAGTTTCATTAAGCCATTAAGTCACTGCAGCCCACACACACGGAAGGCAGACATTTGGAAGAAACTTATCTGCATTCATAGCTATTATTAATGTCATTGCTTGTGAGGCCAAATACATCTAAGTGATTTGTGCGTCTGAGAACGGTCCCTTTGCTTGTGCAACCGACCAAACGCGTGTGGTGGCTTTATGGGCATGCTTTCACTCTCCGAGCGAGGCATACGCTCGGATATGTGCGAATGTGTATCCGAGCGAGTCAACCCGAATAGGGCCCATAGTGGTAGCAGGCTCCTATGATGGTCAGGAATTGAGTTTTGGGTTAGAGCTTGATTGTTGAACAATACTAACTTTAACTGCACAAATACACTGAACACCAATTATGGCCATAAAAAAAGTTTTAATTGCTGTTTGGTCTACGTAGCTGCAGACAACTCGGAGTTTAGGTATTCTCAATAATTTTTAGATGGATTTCTCTTGACCCTGCTAGGCTCGGCCATGAAATTTTCCTGCTTTAACTATGTAAATTTAGGGTACTTGTTTCCTAACACGGCGCCCACGATTTTAAGTCGTATGGCATCTAATGCATTGTATCGCATTGCATGCCATATAGCCGCATGTGATGCGATTTAAGCACCCTATACGATTTTTAATGGTATAAGCACCCTAATGTTAAATGCACCCCCACTATCAACGCCAACCCGAAGCATGGCGAGCACAGCGGTACGCGTCCTCCGACCTTTTTATGCCCCCACTATCCCCGCTGGCATGGAGTTGATTTTATATAGTGTGGAGAGCACAGCGAGCCACCGAGCCTGAACACTTTACATCTAATCTATAGATTTGGGTGGGGTTTTACTTCAAAGTGAGATCTATATTGCAGTGTAATAATAAAGTAGTCAGTATTTTTCCTGCACAGAAACAAAATAACTCACCCAAATCAAATTCTCTCTGCACATGTTGCATCTGCCCCCCCTGCAGTGCACATGGTTTTGTCCATCTAAGAAGGAATTTGTCAGAAAGAGTGAATCAAAATAATACCCTGTGTTACTATGTAACTGGCAGTAATGGCTCCATCACATCAGTTTTGGGAAGATGAATGAAAGTACAATTAAATTGTTCCTCCTTTTTAATACAAAGTGAAAATTGACTGCTCTAAATACACAAGTGTTGTATATTCTATGTTGTAACTGTTGTATGTGCCAGCAGACAGTGTAGAATCACATGGGCTTATCTAACGGTTTTCTTGTGTTTTATTCTTTTCCTAGAATGGATTAAACCAATATTGCTTCCTGTTCTTCTTTGTTACGTGCATCTTCATAGCAGTATTTATCTACCTTATTGTGCCAGAAACAAAAAACAAATCCTTTCTGGACATCAAACAAGACTTCCAGAAACTCAACTACGGACATATAGGTTTACAAGTATTAGAAAATAACAGTACTGAGTAATGCAGCCGTGTGACACTGTATAAATTAAATTACATCAACAAGCTTCCCTTGTACAGATCTCTTCCATTTTACCAATATTAGCCAACATGAGCTTTAACGGACTTATTACTGTGGAATATAAATCCCGGCACCCATAGGTAAACGCAGTGGGAGTTTCTGGTTGCCCAGAAACCCCCCTTTTCTTGGTAAGTGGCTTCAAATATGACCCCAATAGCACTCATATATAATATGATCAATAGTGCTGCAACCACGTCACGGAGTTTAAGGGTCAGAGCAGAGCTGCTGCACATGCCGTGTACCAGCTTCTTCTACCACATGTACTGTATGTATGGATGTGAGCCCTCAAACATCACAATGGACCAGAAAGTAGCTGCCAGGAGGAAGATACAGGAGCCTTACCATGAAGTGGGCGATTGTATGCTTAGTGTGGTACTGGTTCTATTATATTTGTTTGTGTATTTATTTATTATATGTGTAACCTTTTCCTGACCACTTATCTAAATATGTTTAATGCAGCCTATACCATAGACCATCTGTAATGTTAAATATTAGTACTGTATACCATACAGTATCCAGTGTATAAAAATACCAATTTTCAGGGCTGTTACTGCTCAACCAGGCTCCTGTACTCCTATACTCTGCCGAGTGGGTGATTTTGTATTACATTTGAAAACCCACGTCTAAAAATCCTGCGTGTGCCACTGGCACCCCCTCCAGACAGAACTTGTAACCACATAATACAGTAAGTACAGTATGGAGCTGTACATAACATATGCCTAGGCTCCATGAAGGGCATTAAAATGAATGTCTTAAGGCTATGAAAGCCTCGTGAATTATTTTGCATTAGTGTACCGACTCTGAATCAGGCCCACTGTGTGTGGTACTGTGTTGCTGAAACACATGGCACCGGCCTGCACATGTGCAGTAGCACTGTCAGCAGTCATCTTGGTCAAGACCTTAATGCCTCAGTAAAGGGCATTATGGAGATATTTCAGAAGCCCACTCGTTTAACAACAATTAACAAAGTTTTTATCCCTGTGATCAACAAGGTTTCATAAAAATCCTCCATAGTGAGGGAATGGGAGAATTCTGAGCACGTGCTTACATCGCACGGCTTGTTTTAGTAAGGGATCATTTGATGGATTACACATCAGAGCACATTTGTATATATAATCAAATCTGATGAAACTGTTGCTGTTGGTCTATCATATTAACTGTAATTTGTATGCAGGACGCAAAATAAAATTTCTGTATATAAAGAAAATGCACATTTCTGGATAGTAATACCGAAGGTACATCAAAATAGAATTAGAAATATCACATGGTGTAGAACTACAGATAGAACATATGGTTTGCTATAGTATAGCAGTATACAGTAGTAAGAATACAAGTTATCAGAGGCTGCAGAAGCAAAACTCTGGGAGGCAATGGAGTCATCTGCCGTCGGGCTCCTGATCCCAAGGGGGCACCTCTCCTCCCCATCAAGTTTGAATCAGTTAATTGAAAGCTGTTGATATTGCTAATGTGGCTGACTCCTCCTTCTAACATAATTTTTGCAAGTATCACACCCTGTATTAGATCCCATGACCTTGCTTATGACATTATTGAGAGAATGAAGACAGTGTGCAGCTGTTTGTACATACAATACTATACTATCAGGATTGGAACAAATATGGGACAGTAAGACTGACTTCTTAGATCTTAGTGTTAAACTTTAGAGGGATGTGGATTGTTTGGTCTACAACTAGGTTGACAAGCATTGTGTTGACACCACTAGGTCAACAGGCATCAAGGTCGACATGTGTTAAGGTTGACACAAGTATTAAATAGACATGGGCAAGGTCGACATGGGTTTTTTCACTGTTTTTTTTTACCCGAACGTCGACAGTCGACTTGGACACAGTTTGAAGTGCACTGCATCGCTCGCAATGCTTCGGGCACACTATTTTATTCTCCCACCACGCCCTAGTGGATGATAGGACATGAAATACCGCCAGTCGGCACAAAAAACCCCATGTCGACCTTTTGACTGTTGACCTTGCCCATGTCAATCTAATGCTTCTGTCGACCTAGACCCATATCAACCTAAACCCATGTCGACCTAGTTGCTGTAGACCTAATGACTGTATCCCATTTAGAGCTACTAGGTCTAATGTATCTTGTATTAATAGTAAAAGTATGTACTCATTTAGTGATTTTGGCCCTTATTCTGACTCACTCGCAAGCACAAATCCCTTCTCAAATGGACAAAACCATGTGCACTGCAGGGAGGGCAGAGAGAATTAGAGTTGCTGTGCTGTTCAGCTATCTACTGCGGTGCACCATGTTCCGGTAAGTACTTCTTCATTACCCCAACTGCCTTTAGTACAGATGTAGTCATGCTCATTCATCCTGTCATGTCTCGCGTGACTAGTTTGCTGGCAAATAATGGGGCAAATGTGCATATGCACGTTTACCCTGCTCATTTCTTTGGGTGACCACTGGCAAAGAGCCACCATGGGTATGCCCGTGCAAATGCATTGCTGCGTGTATGAGTGTGGTGCATCTGTAGCTTTCCCTAACATCCCCTCCCCCACTGCAGCCTACCTACATTTCACATGCCGATGTGTCCAATGTTGATATTGGGATCTTTTTGACAGGATGTTGACTTATGCCCGTGCACAGGGTGAAATCACCTGCTGGGTCCCTGAGCGGTGCTTGAGTGGTGCAGGGGAAAACATCTTGTGTCACCTCAGCTTCAAACTAGCAGCACATTTATGCTTTCTATCCTCTTTATTTTAAACCAGCAGCCCAATTAATGTATTTGTAAAACCTTGTGACAAATTTATTTTAATCTTGGTAACCCATTTAAGCACCAGAAAATACATTAATATTCTTGCAGCACTTAATTCAGGCAAAGCCTACAGCTGAACCAATCCCCACCTGTATTGAGTAAAATCACTTAGAAGCCATGGAAAGAAGCCGGTTCAATAGGTTAAAGCACTGGAGAGAGCAGCATCAACACACCACTGAGGAGCTGAAGTAAAGATGGCCACTAAAAGGGTCTTTCCTGGCATCTCCTTTTATCATTTCATACAAGCCAGAGGGCTGGGTTTTCCAAGACGAGAAAGCCAAACCCAGCCCTCCTGTCTTACCATAGAACTCAGTGGTGTGCCAAAGGGGCCGGGGGCATATGGAAGAGCTGACAGTGGCTGTTAACAGAGAACTCAGCAGTGTCTCAGCGCAGCAAGAGGCAGCTAGGAGAGCTGACAACCACAGGTAACAGAGACATCATCAGTGTGTCAGCATGGCGGGGGGCTGCTGGAAGAGCTTACAGCCGCTATTAACAGAGACCACAGTGACTGTGGGCTACTTTGCTGTGTGCCTCCCTCTGACCGTGGCACAATCAGAGGAGGAAAGCAACAGTATTGCGGGAGCCACATCTTATTAACAAAAGAGGAGCATGCGGCTCAAGAGCCTCGGGCTGGCCACCCCTGATCTAATCTATAGTTAAAAAAAGGATATTGCACCAGACCAGCTTCCTGTAAGATAAAACATAGCAGCTAGAACTAGCCCTGCAAATCAGTGTCTATGAAGCACATAAAAGCATGGGGATTTGGTCATATTTTGATCAAACCTTCAAGTTTGCAGCCTGTCTTCAGGAAACCTCAATCTATGCAAATACCTACACTAACATACTGCATATGCATAGCACACCATTATATGGCAGTTAAATGTACAATACTCACCCCTCAGATACAGACCAGGGCAGTCTTGTGAGCGACAAGCCAACTAGGCCTTACATAGACGTGACTGGAAGCAGCCATGTTAACATGTTGAAACAAAAAGAAACATGTCTCAGCTTAACCAATATTGTGCATGGTATCCGCTGTATATATGAATAACAGAAAGACAGTTGTTGTTGCTATTACTAGCACTGCATATCTGTGTATCTAGCAAAAATAAAACCAGTCAATTATTTTGGTCCACTTCATGTAAACTAAATCCTCACACTCAATTATTGCTGCAGCTTTCACAGATTATCAGGAGCACACTGTTGCAGCAGCCCCATGTAGTGCAGTGGTGTCATGAACACCTCTATCAAAGTGTCAGTGTCTATCTGTGTGGGACTGTCATTCTGTGACTCACGGGTAGATTTATTAAGCTCGGTAAATTGATACAGTGTCTGGTTTTTATCACCGGCCAATCAGCTCCTACCTGTCATTTTTCAAACCATGCCTGTAACTTCGCAGGTAGGAGCTGATTGGCCGGTGATAAAAAAACAGACACTTTATCACTTCACAAGCTTACTAAATCTACCCCTCAGTCATTACCAGTGTGAATCTGTGTTAATGCTTATTGTATTTGTTTCATTACAACTTGTGCATTGCAAGGAATAATGTACAGTTCCGTGACCTTTGTACAAAGCTCTTGGCATGCAGCCTTGTGCTATTAATTTGCTCACTGATCTTAATAACTTCCAATAGCCTTATAAGCTACATGAAGGGTCTCCAAGCTGCAAAGCACTGATAGAACATATGGATAACCAGGCCAAAAAAAAAAAAAAAATACATAAAACACTAAAATATGAAAATATAGAGCTACATATACGAAAAATATTGCTCATCAACACAATGTTGTGGACTCACATTTAGATCTTGTAATTGGACTACAAAAAGCTCTAGGATTGGGGATATCAGCTAGATGAGTATTATAGCAGAATCTGCTATTCTCTGTTACAATTACAGTACTAGACTGTCACTACCGTATGCAGCATTTATAAAAATACAACTAACACTAAACTCACATCACCTTTAAGTGCCATCTGTACAATTTACAGTGCTTTATATAAAAGGGTTACAGGGGGGTATGGGCTCTACAGTTGTTACCAGTACCCTTAGGATAAACAAAGCCTGTTCCTTAATGCATTTCACCACACAACATCGCAGCTTTATTAAAAAGCAGGAAACAGGCTGTTCATTAATGGCCACCACTGTAGAGGAAAGAGACCTCCAGAAATTGCCCGTTATTTGAACCTAATTGCTATCAAGCCCCTATTAAGCCGCTAGTGAGGGTCCCTGTGGACAGCATTACAGGCTTCAGGCACGGATTGCTACTGTATACTCCTGTACTAGTGGGGAACATCCGGCAGAGTCGTTCCCTACATTGGGCTGTGATAGCCATCTTGTGTTTGGTACTAATAGCTACTTCTGGTGCAGCCTATGCAGCAAGCCACGCTGGTCGCTTTATAAAAGAGTGGGACAGTATATGGCTTCCATGTGTTTAATCATCTATATAGAGGGGGTCTATTTAACCCTTTCAGGTCCAACGTCTAGTCAGGCTCAACAGCCCTAGGTCCTTATTCAGATCTGATCACAGTGCAAATTTGTTCTCAAATGGGAAAAACCATGCTGCACTGCAGGTGAGGCAGATGTAACATGTATAGAGAGTGTTAGATTTGTGCAAGTTATTTTGTTTCTGTGCAGGGTAAATACTGGCTGTATTATTTTTACACTGCAATTTATATATCAGTTTGAACACACCCCACCCAAATGTAACTCTCTCTGCACATGTTACATCTGCCCCACCTGCAGTGCACATGGTTTTGCCCATTTGGAGAACAAATTTGTACTGCGATCAGATCTGAATAAGGGCCCTAGGGCTAGTAGTAGATCCACTGGTGAGCCACTTTAAAATAAGAACATTAACATTGTACAACATTCAATGTAGACCATTTTTGAATAATAAAAAAAATGACAATTAATTTAAACCAGACTGTTTGAATTGCAAAAAAAATAAAAAATTGGACTGCAAAGGGTTAAACCTGTGCAGATCAAATGCTAATTGGACTACATCTTGTAATATAACAAAGGCCACATTATTGGCAACTTTGGCTTGTCGTCTGGAATTAAGATCTTATTTCCTCAGCTTCCTTTGTCACCTGTTCAATCAGGAGGACTTTTTGCTTGCTAAAACCTCTACACCATACTGCGTGACACAGGTGAGTGCTTTTGGTATGCGTTTCATCCTTGCATGAGTCTGTGGTAAGACTGGGGACAAGTTTTCTAATGTTGTTTCAACAATATTCCATCTTATTCAACCAATAAAAACCTGTACAAATGTTAAAGATTACATAATAAATTACTGAAGAACTACTGTATATGAATTTCATGGGGTATATGTAATAAGTGCAAAATTTCTGCCAAGATTGGAGGTAATTTTAAAACGGTTTTGCCTTGTAAATGATTGCCGCTTTAAAAATGCATTCATTTTTAGTAGACACTCCGCACCTATGACATATACCCCCATATCTTCAAGAGTAACATTACAGAACTTTTTATAACAAAATAAGGAAACCAAAAAGGTTGATGCAAATGCTTGGATATACAGAGAAGTGTTGTTATTAATAGTAAAAAAAAGCAAGCTGTATTCTATTGTGCATTCTTGGCACAAGAGACATTCCTTCGATCTGGCTGACAGCTGTACAACAATAACATTCACAGTAGGTTTTAGCAAGAGGTCCATACAGACATAACATTTAATTGTACTTTCCTAGCTGATAAACACATTTGCATCTTTTTATTATTATTTTTTTTTTATTATGCTTTCACCTTACAATACATTTGTCAAAATCAGCATTACATATGCAATGTAAGTTTAACATGTCATTGAACACAAGTCTACGATCATAGCTAATATATGCTTGTATCTTAGTAAAAAGAAAATAATGGTTTCTGAAGTACAAATGACAGTGTCAATAAACTTATGTCCATAACAGTCAATGTTCAAGAATTGGTGTCTGTGTTATTCCTTTATCACCAGTTTGGTATCTCTAAAAACCCCAATATAGGAGTAAACCTACGTCATCAGCGGAGAGGCCGCGGCCCCGGCCCCGAGGACCCCCCCGTGTTTTTCATTCCAATCCCCTGCCATGCATCAAGTGTTTAAGAGATTGGTGGGTCTCCCTGTACTACTCGGGTTTCAAAGTATTCTGTGTTCTGGAGGGTTTGTTTAATCCTACTCTGGAAATCTCTAGGGAGAGAGAGTTAATATCACTCTCCCAGGTGCTGAAGTAATATTTCGTGAGTTTTTGTAGTGTAGTCTCCACCCAGTCCATCAGGAAAAGATAGTGGAGTTTGCCTTTGAACAAGTCTAGAGAGAGAGGGGACAAGTAATCCAATATTGTAAAATGGCCTCGCGAGCTGCTGCACTAATTGCTAGTAGATTGTAGCGGTGCAATTGTTATTTCGATCGATGCAATTAAAGCCTTTGATGCCATTGAGTGGCCCTATCTTTGAGCGGTGCTCCGAGCGTTCGGGCTGGGGCCAAATTTCATAAAGTGGGTACAACTCCTATATACCAGTCCGAGGGCCCAGGTCTCTGTTAACGGATGGACCTCGCCAGCATTTGCTCTTGCCCAGGGGACGAGACAGGGGTGTCCCCTCTCCCCTGTCCTGTTCACCCTGGCAATAGAGCCTCTGGCCTGTTTGTTGAGGCAACATCCTGTAATTGTAGGTTTCCCACTGGAAGGCTATAACAATGTTGTTTCATTATATGCCGACGATCTTGTAATATACCTACTGGATTACATCAAGTCCCTCCCGGTGGTTCTGAAGTTGATTGACAACTTCGGTGACTTTTCCGGATTTAGAATAAATAAGACAAAATCCATTATTTTCCCAGTCAGCTCACCGTTGGGACAGCCCCCATTATCCTCCCAACCCTTGAAATGGGTTACGACCTTTAAGTATCTCGGTATAATTATATCTTGGGATCCTAGAGACTACGTCCAACTCAACATCCAACCTCTATTTGTATGGTTAAGGGAAAAAATTAAATCCTGGACCAAACTCCCCCTGATAGTCACTGGGAGAATAAACTTGGTAAAGATGGTGGTTCTCCCCAAGTTTTTATATGTTTTTCATCATTCACCAGTCTACCTCCCGAAACCCCTATTCCGGAAACTAAATAGTATGATAGCTGCATTTATTTGGAACGGCGCCCGTCATAAAATTAAATTAAGTAACCTGATGAGGGGGAATGGCGATGGGGGACTAGGTCTGCCGGATATGAGGCGATATTATTTAGCAGCCCAGTTAGCACAATTAAGAACTTGGTTTTCATATGAGGAGTACGGTTGGGAATACGCTAATAAATTGTCCTCTCTCTCAACCTCCGGAGTCAGCCCGTCACAAAGAATCATACAAGGGAGATTAACAAATCAGATCCTCCATTAAAAGCACAGGCCATTAAAATCTGGCGAGAGGTAAATCAATTATTGGGTGTAGATTTTCTGGATAGAGACTATCGGGTTGTGGATCAACTTACAGATTGTGAAGCGTCCAGTTTACAGATTAATGAGGCCTGGCACCTCTATGAAGTGACCAAACTCCATCAGATTTACACTTCAACCGGGCTTAAATCGTTCACACAATTAAAGATAGAATTCAATTTGCCACAGACACATTTTTACCGATATATTCAGTTAAGAAGTGCGATCCAGTCACACTTTGTCAATGATACCCCTATATTTGAGGATTCACTGATAAAAACAATATTAAAGTCCAGTAATAAAAAGAAGATAGTCTCTAGAATATATAAGATCGTAGGTAAAGAAGTGTATAAAGACGGATTAATAGGCCTGCGGGAAAAATGGATACAAGATATGGGTGAACTGAGCGATGAAGAATGGTCAATGGCAATGAAATCTATAAACAAAGCCACCAATTCCCTCCGTGTCCAATTAACGCAATTGTATATATTTTATAGATCGTATTTGTCAGTAAAAACATTAACCAAATTCCCAGGGAGATCCGCTGCAACGTGTCCCAAGTGTGGCGACCCTTCTGGCACTTTTTTGCATCTGCTATGGGAATGCCAACGTGTTGCAAAATTCTGGGAAGAAGTAAAAAATGTAATAGTAGACACGGGGATCAATGAGATATTATCTGTCAAGTGCTGCTTATTGGGCATTATGGGCGATACTACGGTATATGCGGCAATGACAAAATCTATATCAACAACCTATGTTCGTTGGCAAAAGTTATAATCGGGAAAAACTGGATGGCTAAAGCAGCACCCGAGTTGAACTGCTGGGTAGTATTGGTAAACTATATCATTAGACAGGAGCGATCTCTATACACTAGTCGCAACACTCTAATTAAATTTAATATAATATGGCACAATCGCACTATCAAGACTAATTCATAACACCACATCACTAGGATAAAGCCACAACACATAAAAATAGGGTTAAAGGTAAGGCAGTACGGATGGTGTAATGGTTAGCATTACTGCCTCACAGCACTGAGGTCATGGGTTCAATACCCACCTTGGCCCCAACTGTGCGGAGTTTGTATATTCTCCCCATACTTGCGTGGGTTTCCTCCGGGTACTCCGGTTTCCTCCCACAATCCAAAAATATACTGGTAGGTTAATTGGCTCCCAAAAAATTAACCCTAGAATGTCTGTGTGTGCGTGTACATGTGGTAGGGAATATAGATTGTAAGCTCCACTGGGGCAGGGACTGATGTGAATGGAATCCTCTGTAAAGCGCTGCGGAATCTGTGTGCGCTATATAAGAAACTGATAATAAATAAATAAATAAATAAATAAGGGTGGGTGGGTAATAATGAGGGCGGGATAGGTATTATCACTATATGTAATATATAGCGGCTATTGACATCCGAATCACGTAATGTTACGCAATTTGTTATCACTTGTGTCCGAGCTTCAACAGTCGCACTATCTCACGCGTCTTGGAGTACTGCAATATATAAAGCGTACTTATTATCTCACTGTTCTAGTAGTAATTATGTATAAATTCATTTCGTACACATGCACCCAAATTCACCTATATTGTTGATATCTTAGGACCGTTGGGCAGCACAATCCTGTATAGTTCAATATGCTCCCCATGAACTCTAATTAAATCACTTACTGCAGGGTCATAACCTCTTTTTGCACCTAGTCTCAATTATAACACCGACGTCCTATATGGATCTGTTGTCACTTGCTGGCATAAAGACCAGCTCCGTCACTCATCCCGGTCAATACTTATATACACATCTCGGTATCAACATCCATTTGTACCGATAATTAATGCCAGTCAGGCTCACGCCAACATTATAATTGGTAATCAAGAGGTTGAGATGGGGGAAGACAGTTGGATATCGCATGCCACATAGGTTGTTGTACTATTTTTTAAACAAGTTAAGTCAACGACAAGTAGGAGCAAATACATAAATTTGTATTATATTCTGTATACGTAACAAAAGTGCATTGTAATTGTTCGTATGTGTTTGTATGACGTGTTATTTTTGTATTTGTAACTTGATAAAAGTAATAAAGATTTGAAAAAAAAAGAGAATTAGAGCAATGTGATGCATAATCATTGAAAAATATTCATTTTTATTACGCATTTATTCCCTATTCTTAGTTACACTAGTTAACAGCCCGTCCCAATGACGGAACAACATAACCGTAATGTCAGCAGGGGCAGCTGTGTCCGGTCGAACAGAGCAACAGTTGAATTGCTCTGCCAGGAATCATATAGGGGTCGCCAGTATACAAAACACCTGAATTCCACCCATTGAGGTGAGGGGCAGAGGCAGCCTTATTATATATATTTCGTCAATGGCATCCACCAGCACTAGTATTGCCTCTTATTCATCATAAATTGTTTAATACGTGACTGAAACACCAACCCATGGCCCACTGCATGTTTCTGCACTCAGTCGGCCTGCAAAACACTCCCAAATCGTGCCTGCAAAACAAAAAATGTGGGATCCACTCTAGGAAAAAAAGGACCTGTACTGATATCACTTGGGCTATTACCAACACTTCTGGGCGGTGGCTGTTCAGTTGATAATAATAGTGAAATTTTTTTTTTCCAATGGTGAGCTATACATTTACCGGGGTATGGATCATAGGATAGACAATCATTAGGTCTACAACCTGAAGGTTGACATGCATGACGGTCGACATGGGTCATTAGGTCAACACAGGCATTAGGTTGACATGGGAAGGTGGACTGTCAAAAGCTCGACATGGACACTAAAAAGTGTGCTGCTGCGTGCAGATCGCACAGGTTTTTTACCTTGCGATCCCGATGCACGCTCTCGTGACAGCGCGAATCGAAACCCAGATAGACAGGGCAGCAATGACTATATAGTGCAAATCTAATGCAGATTGCATGAAGTGTATGCAAATAGTACAGAGATAGCAAAGATTGCATAGCAGTCGTATCTTAAGCCGAACAGCAAGGGAATCTCACCGTGTGTACACACCATTACCATTTAGGTAGCGTATGCCTGAGAGTACAGCTAACATGCCTGTATTACAAATATACTAATATATTAAACACTTTCTAAAAATCTATCATGTCCCTATAATGTGAAGAAAAAATAAAATTAAGAACTATTTAGGAATAGAGGCCTCTGTGTATAAATACACCCAAAGGTGTAAAGATATATAATTTTATCCCTTGGCTGCTGTGGTCATACAGGGGCCTAATTCAGGTCCTGACAGGGCAGCAGCGTATGCTGCCAAGTATCCATGTTTGGTACTTTGTGCATGCGCTGGACCTGTATTACGCATGTGCCGTTTGGGTCTGTTATGTAAGACGCAGATCGGCCGCAGACGGTCAATGATTTTACTAATTGATCTTATACAATAAAAACCTAGAAATCACATTTACTAAACGCTCATGTAGTATACAACACATATGCTAGCGTAACAATAAAAACATAAAACATTCTCTACATTTTAGAGTTGCTCAGCGACATTAAAAAAATTACAAATTTTGATTTGAATTACAACCATACCATATGAAAGATGCAGCTTCTGCGGTTGAGTGAAAAAGAGGATTAAAATGCGTTACTTACCAATTTATTGTAACATTAATAAGAAATGCATATTTATTGGGAGTTTATTGGCAAATTTCCACCAAGGCATATCATACAAGGCTGATAGAGTGTAAGGTCTCCTCTTTCATATCTTAATTTCTTTAGAATACAAAAATTATATTACTGTACATAAACTGCTGTACATAATATCCATATATTACTTAAGAGGTTATCAGGAAAACTTATGCAGAAGAAGAAACAATGCAGCCTTAAATGTAGATTACTAGGGATAGTAGGAGCCACCTTACCTTTATCTATGGCCTACAAACCTGTGCTTTATATTGTCACATAACTTCTCAACGACTTCTTACAACTTGAAATAAAGAAAGTAATATTCCATGCGTATTTGATAGGACAAGTACAAATCATTCCTGTGCCTGGGTATATATTAATATAATGAAATATAAAAACATACGTAGATGATGCGGTCATATGTGAAGCAGCAAATAATATCAATACTAATGATTTCCGTGATTCGGATTCAATTTCAAAATCAAACCTCCTCTCGGCTACCAGGAATCACTCAGATTATATTCTCAAGACATTAGTCAGACTTTCTTGTTTTTTCCAGACAAAAACAGACCCATTTACAGGAGTTTAACAGAATTGCATACCTAGACATATGGCCAAATAAATACACTTTGCAAAGCCTAGTTTTCTGAAAACGTCACAAGCATGCAGCATTATGTTATGCTACATGCATAAGCGAATATGCACGAATGTGTAATATGATTATCACATGCAAGTTTAGCATTGGATTTATATGACCATACCAGTTTCTTCAATTTACATAATAAATAAAAAAGTATTCTAAACTCTGCCTTGTTCTTTTAAATATATCTTTCTTATCATGTGAAACGCACATTAAACTCCCTGACACAGCTTCTATTTCCAGTGTAACGCCAGCATCTAGCACATACCTAGCTGCGCTGCAGACTACAGATTATATAAAAAGTAGAAATTGTTTATTGTACAAAGATTACAAATATTACATAAATGTGTCACGGGCTACTACACAATCTTGTCATGTTTTACTCTCTTGACGTGCTGTGTTGTTGAGGCCTCTGAACACGTAGAAGTGCTGGCTTCTGAGTGGGAGTCATGTACCCGTTTGCGATTTATTACATGCTGCGGATTAAACACAATGTGAAAGCCCTTTATTAAACAGCAGGAAAAGCTTTGTAAATGTTCATGCCACTGTTATATGACTGATGGGATAACCTTATGGGAGGATTTGTTTTCAAGCATGATGGCAAAATAAAGTGGAATCTGGTAACTGTACTGTACGTCCTATTGGTGTTGCATAACATGTACAAAACAAACATACTGTAGTAAAGCAGCAACGTGATGGCCATAAATGAAAGCAAGGTAGGAGCAGACAAATAAAATACACACCTAGTCTAACATAATAACTAATGGATCCATTGGCGCAGAAAAAAGGAGTTACCTGTGAGGGTGGAGGCATAGGGTGGACAGCCTCATACATTAACCTTTTAGCTATACTTTTCATTTCAGAATCCTAAGAGAAAAACACAGAAAGACAAAAGTATGTCACGCAGCATAAATGCTAGGGCTAACAGCCACACAACAGAAACATGGGCATTGTGGGTTTTCTTTATGCACGTGGGCTATATGCATTCATGGCACACTCCATTTGTTAAAGCTTGGTTCCTCACTGGACAAGCACAAACCAGCTATTTCTCTGGCAGCTGTGTTTATTGTCCTTTTATTTCTCTATAATGGCTCAGTATAAAGTGCAAAGTATTTTGTGTAATTGCCCTCACTAACACAAGTAACAGTTGTCAGGCTTTGTGTTCCTCTAAGATAAGTGAATCCTCTTCCTTAGTTGCTAATGGAAACTGCCATTCCAGTGGGCAAAATTCTCCCAAATGAAGCTCAGTCACTAAGCTGTAATTGGGATGTGCAGAAAGTAGTATTGTGTTTCTACTTCTGATTCTAATATATGTAATCATATTGCTTCGGATGAGGAGCTGATGATTTGTGTGTACATCATTGTTAAAATAAAAGGTCCCGATTCAATACTGCCCAGTAAGCAGGGGTCCTTTATCTGCTTACTGTGTAACGCCACCCCGCCTTCCACCGAATCCCCTCGAGGATCATGCGAGGGGAGGTGTTCGCTAACACCTCCCCTTGCAGGCATCTGCTATCAGTAGAAATGGTCATCGACCATGGAATGATTTCTCCTGCCTTTGTAACTTAAAGTAAGTGTGAACTGACTTATTTACAAGCGCTAGGCCGAAGACGGGGCGGGTGGTTGATGTCCTAGGACGTCAGCTGCCCTCCCCTAACAGGCATCAGCCTACCTGCGTTCTCATGGGAACATCCAGCGTTTTCATGGGGGCGCCCATAAAAAAACACAGGGTAATCCCATGGGCGAGCCCCGTTCCCACCATCGTCCGCCCCTCCCTGCAATGAACGACCCGGCAGTGTGTAACTAGCCATTCGTTGCCGTGTTGTACACATGCGTAAATATGCGCTTGGGCATGTGCAAACTCCCCACTATCAGAACGGGGCTAAATTTGTCCTGTTCCAAATGGTGCTGAATGGGCCCCAAAAGATGTAAATATTATATATGAGTGATCATACTGTAGAAAGGTCCTGGATAAACTTAAGGAGGTCTTACTTTGAACTAAGGAAGGTGTGATCAGTCTATTAGGTGCTGACAGGGCTTAATGTCTGTACAGAAATGTTATGTACACTACAGAAATATCCAGACACTACTAAGATAATATTGTGGTGTCCTGTTGTAATTGGACTATCTGTACTAATATTGTCTGAACAATTACCACCACTGCTGCTCCTAACCGTGAGCTCCAATTGGCTCGCAAGTTGGCGGGAGATTTCAAATAGCCGCGGACCTGCTCTGGGTACAGCAAGGCAGCCCACCGCTCTCTGCCCAGCTGCCACTGCTTTCAATTCTGCCCAGCTGGCGGTGGCTGTCCCCATTATCGCGAGCGGCAGCATTTCACTCCCCCCATGGCAACCAGCATTTCACTCCCGCATGGCAACCAGCATTTCACTCCCGCATGGCAACCAGCATTTCACTCCCGCATGGCAACCAGCATTTCACTCCCCTGTGGCAATGAGCATGAAACCCTCTTGGCAACGAGCATGAAACTTCCTTGGCATCGGGCATGAAACCCTTAGCAATGAGCATGTACAGTAGGTAAGCGGCACTTATGTGGTATAATTCGTAATGGGCATCACAGTGTGTGGCATAATGTGTAACAGGCATCACGGTGTGTTGCATAATGTGTAACAGGCATTGCAGTGTGTGGGACAATGTGTAATGGGCATTACGGTGTGTGGGACAATGTGCATTACAGTGTGTGGCACAATGTGTAATAGTGCACTGTGTCTAAAGCGGTCTAGCTGGCGCAGTGTGTCTAAAGGGTACTACTGTGTGGTGCAATGTGAATTGGTATGAATATGTGGCTGCGCCATAAAGTTTTGCCTCCGGCGTGTACGGTCCCTGTTTTTGCATATCAATTGATACTCCACCCACAATATCCACAGCGAGGGGTGCTAAAATCTATTTTTGCTTACCAAAAAAATTAGGCTTGGGCCAGTCCTTTATGTGATACCGGTCAGAGAGGTGAGAAGTCAGCTCAACTATTATTACCTACCCATTTCTCCACCCCATCCCTCTGTTTTTTCCCTGCTGATCATAATGGCTACTTCCTAATTCCTCACTCAGGTCTGTCCCATTATGTGTTGAGTGGGGCCTTAACAAGAGATAAAGTGGAGGGTGATAAAGTACCAGCCAATCAGCTGGTACCTAAGTTGAGAGCTGACTGGCTGGTCCTTTAGCACTCTTTATCACCCTCCACGTTATCTCTTGTTAACTTTTAACTTTTTTTTTTCCCCAACATTGCTGTGAGAGATGTATCTGCTAAAAATGCCAGCATTGCTCCCACCTTCTTTTTGGCATAATATTTAACTATACTTCAATAAATTGATTTAATCATTTGCTGGCAATAACAAAGGTGATTCATATTCCTCGACTATGGCCCTGGCTTTTTCTGTGTATAGTTTGTACATCTCTCACAGCAAAGTTGGCACTCAAAGGATTAAGTACATTTGGCCCAGAGCTATTAAAAGGGTCTGTGTGCACTGCACCTTCCAACTCCTGTAGATGGTTCCTTGCCCTCCTCACTAGGACTGCACTGCAGGCCCCACTACCATAAGTGACTAAGGGGCAGATTTATTAAGCTTGGAGAAGAGATAAACTGGAGATAAAGTGGAGAAAAGGTAAAAGGAGATAAAACACCAGCCAATCAGCTGTGTTTGAAAAAGACAGTTGGGAGATGATTGGCTGCTGCTTTATCACCTTTTACCTTTTCTCCTCTTTATCTCCAGTTTATCTCTTCTCCAAGCTTAATAAATCTGCCCCTAAGTGATTAGTTAGAAATAGAATGGACAGTTGGAAAACAATTTCTACATACCTGAAGCCAAGGATGCTCCAGAGCTTCCTTTATGTTGAGCCTCTTTTCTGGATCAACAACCAACAGGTTCTTAACAAGATCTAGAGCTTAAGAGAGAAATAACTAATAACGATTCTTATATCATTGTGTGGAAAGTTGTTATCCATCAAACACCAGAGAAAATACACAGAACAGTTAATAAGAATAAATTCTGAAACAGTATCTTTGTCTAGTAGACAGAAAAGTTATACAAACTATATACCTGGGTGTGATACATCCTTCCAAGCAGCTGGAATGAAGGTGTAATGTCCTCCTGTTATCTGATCTTTCAGTGGCATCTTACAGTTCTGTTCTGAAAATGGGGGGTATCCACCAAGGCTAGGAAAAAAAAAACATTTTGAAATGATAAATAATATTGTACACACACACACACACACACACACTGTTATCAGGGAAAACACCCTTACCATACAAACAGGATGACTCCTAAACTCCAGTAATCCACTGCACTACTGTATCCAGCTGTGCCAGCTGTGGTCAGGACCTCCGGAGCCAAGTAAGTAGGCGTCCCACACAATGTCCTCATTAAAGAGGTTTCTCCAAGTATTTTGGACTGGCCAAAATCCGTGATCTATAAAGGAATTACAATGCTAGAAAGTTACACTTATATTCATCTCTAAAACCCATTATAATTTGTTAGTGGGTTATTAACCTATTAACATTGATATACCATTCATTAAAGTGAATTACCAAACAGTAACACAAATACAATCAGAATAGTGAAATATAGTTTCTGGATCCCAATCCTGACACTAATTCTTCTGCTGCATTCCTTCTACTGGCAATGCAAGTCATTCAAGCAATTCAGTAAGGTCAATTACTGGGCTTGCCTGCTGGCCAGCCAATGGAATTATCTCCCCTATGGAGAATATAGAGAGCTAACGCAACAGCCAGAAGTAGGAGCTATCATGTGTAAGCTTACATCCTAGTATGCTCTGATTAGAGGCTAGAAAACACAAGATCCCAGTAACTAGAAGTATGGAGACACTGCAGTACTAACCAAATATAGAACTCACTTAAAGATGGGGATGCAGTCAATAGGTCTACAAGCATTAGGTCGACACCACTAGGTCAACATTCATGAATGTCGACATGCAGGAAGGTTGACATGACTGAAGGTCGACAGGGTCGTTGGGTCGACATGGGGAAGGTTGACAGTCAAAATGTCAACATGGGTTTTTTCACCTTTTTTTTTTTTAGCAAACGTGTCGACAGGCGGTATTTCTTGCCCTACCATCCACTAGGGCTTGGTGGGGGGAATAAAATAGTGTGCCAAGCATAGTGAGGCACCATGCCCGAAGTAAGGCGAGCACAGCGAGCCATACTAGGGGATGCGGTACTACATTTAAGTGTCCATTTCGACATTCGGGAGGAAAAAAGTGAAAAACCCCACATCGACCTTTCGGCTGTCGACCTAAGCCATGTCGACCTTCAGTCATGTCCTTCATGCCATGCCACGGGGCATGGCCTAGCGTCGCCACCTGAAGGAAGGAACTGCAATACCACAAATTAATATCTTATTCACATTAGAAGCTTACTGATCACCAACATGGCAGTCAGGTTTGATGTATGTTTCTATATATATATGCCACTCTTACCAACGGAGTGTCCCAGCAAGTTACGCTATGCGTTAAAGTGACACTCGCAGCATTAAATAGTTTAAAATGCTCACCTTCACACAACATTCTTCATTAGCTGATGCCAGCAGAACATTTTCTAGCTTCAGATCTCGATGTATGACTCCATTTTCATGGAGGTACTAAAAGCAAGACACCTTTACTATTCAGGAGGCTTCAATATATGAAAATTCATAACCATTAATAAGTCACTGGAAAACTTAATCTAAAAGGGGACAATATAGTTCTTTAGCTTTCATCTAAAATCAGGGCTGGCCAAACCAGTCCTCGAGATCTACCAACAGTCAACATTTTTCAAATCACCTAGCTGGATCACAGCTGTAGTCATTACTAACTGTCACATTTTCAAACATGCTACATTCATTCCTACTACAGATCCACAGGTTGTCTGAAAAACATAAACTGTTGGTAGATCTTGAGAACAGGTTTGGCCACCAATAATCTAAATTGTGCAGGCGCTATATAACTGATATTCTTGGCAAGGCCCAAGGCTGCATTTATACCTCTGTGGAGTGAGCAGAAATCCATATTAAAAAGGGTTTCAGGGCTGGCTACGAGTGCCAGGTGCTCCATACCTTCATCACGTATGGTATTCTGCACCGAAAAAGCTATTTAACACTGCTAATTCCGTGCATTCTGGCATGAAAATACGGCTATCACAGGAACAAGTAGTACAAATCCTGCCTGATGGTCTGATTCCGATTGATCTTATGGGTGTAATGTAATAGGATGAGAGATTCAGAAAGTGTAAGTGATTGCCGCTTTAAAAAAAAAATGGATATTTCTTACCAAATCTCTCACTTTCTGAATCTCTCATCCTATTACATTTCACCCTATGTGCTGCACAAGCCCTCTAGGATCCGATCCTATGCGCACAGGAACCCGCATCAGATCCAATCTGATATCAAACACCTTTGATTTGGGCCAATTTCACCCAATATATGTCCCGATCTGTCGGAATCAGCCCAAATCAGACCTTTGTATGGACACCTTTAGCCAGTGAAAGAATTCCTGTTTGACAATGGAATCACTTCCACAATTATGCAAATTGTAAAGCCTTTCCTGGTATCGGCATTTATGTGACTAACCTTGCTGCTATGGTAAAACAAACTGTACAGCTTATTTTAAGAAGTTGAGTATTTCTTAATAATTAAATCCAATAGTAAGGATTGTGCAGTTTTATATCTTTACCCGGTTATATTTTTGTACTGCAGATAATCAACCTTCACTGTTCACAAAATGACTGTATGGCTTATCTTTCTAGTAAATGTTTTACCTAGAATGTTAAATGGCAAACAGTCCAGTTTTAAAGAAAGAGCAAACAGGGCCACCTCTTTGCACTAATTAGCCATTAATATGATTTAAGCATTGATTAGTCTACTAAAAATGAAAGGATGCATATGCGTAATTGGTGGACTTGAAGATTAGACTGGCAATACGAAAATAATGAGAGGATGGACAGTAATGAGATACATTATACCTTTCATTCAGACAGGAGTTTGTTCTGTGCTACGGTGTAGTGGGGGGAAAGGGAAAGATAATTGGACCCTAGGGAATGGGTCTGTCAGCAGTTTTGCGTAAGCTGTACAGTATGTGTATAGGATTCATAAAGTGCTGCAATCATTGGTTACAGTAGGACAGCTTAGTGGTTAAGCCGGTGTATCAATCAGTAACAAGCTGTTCAGACAACTGCAATGAAAGTTACCTATACATATATACACAATGAGTGCAAGGTAATACACACTAATACCATATTGTTACTTTCTGTTGCATAATGCAGGTCGCCAATAGAGAGAAATATCAGGGTCTGGGGGCTTTTTTACAGCACAACAGGTAAACCTCACAAAAATTTGGATGTATTTGACTCTGCTAAATGGCTGCATTGTAATTCCATTCTGGGGAATGCTTTGGAGACCTCTGCATGTTCATGAATGATTAAGATTTCAGAGCAGAGAATACATTCAGCGTGGTTTTTAAGTGCTATGAAATGTCAGATGTGATTTATGGCTGTGTGTATAATGCATAAAAGTAATGTCATTGAGTTAGACCTGTAATAAAAACAGTGCGGTGTGTTGCTGAAGATTTATAAATGGTTCTTTTGGTTTAAAATAAATAATATACATATGAATAATTTATTACCTTTATGCATGGTTTCTTTTGTAACAAATATATATTTTTGTTGTATATGTTGTACTTTGTAAACTTTTTATCTTCTTTCTCGGATCTGACAAACATAATATTAGTTTCCATCTTATTTTAAATGTAAAAAAATAGTAATGGAGTTCTATTATACACATACACATTGATAATGTGCTTAAAGCCTGAATACGTGAATACAAGTAAATATACGGCACTTGTGTAGTTTCACGGCGCCAGCATGGCACCGTGCATCTGAGTCCCCTTGCGGGGCTCGCTTCGCTCGCCCACGCTGCGGGCTCGATGGCCATGCTGGCGCCGTGAAACTACACAAGAAGCAAATATACTTTATCAACATTGTGAGAAATGTAAGGATATTTGATTATTACCTCAACAGCTAGAAGAATCTGATAAAAATACAGTTTTGCCGTTGATTCTTTAAGTCTGGATGTAACTACTCTGTCAAATAATTCTCCTCCTTCCATCCTAGAAAAAAAAATGGATCACCAAGTTACAGGGACATCTAACGATGATCAATAGGTATATAATAATCTAGATACTGAATCCGAAAAACATTTCTTTATAAAAATCTTGGATTTGAAAGCCATGCCATTAGATTTAACAAATAGATGTCCGGACAGATAAATGGCCGTTGAGACAACAGATCCTAATGAAGTCAAAGTCTGATCCCTGGACCGACTGCTATGTGTAGTACCTCTGAGTACCAAACTCTCAAAGGCTAGTCTGGCGCTATGTACTGTAATGTAGATGACTAAAATCCTTTCCTTTTTACCTTTGTGAGTACTTGAGATAGCATGGGTATTGGTGGAAAAATGTGACCTAGATGAAATCTCCATGGGACAATAGTATTTATTAGAAAGGCCAATGGTCTTTGACACTACAACTCTGTGGCCAGCGCTCCCTCCCCTCTCCCAGCAGAACACCTTTCTGTCATGTTTCACTAAATAAACACACAGTGCGCAATGTCAGGCGACAGTACCAAGCCAATGTATGCTAGAGTACTTATCTGTCTGCTGGGTGATTCTAGTCATCAGGCTAGCGTGGCTCAGAAGAAAGCAATTCCACTCTGCTGTTTCCAGGATCTTCCTCTCAGCTCCGCACAGCCAGGAAGAAATGGCGCCAAAACAGAGTGCAGGAAGAGACCAAAGTCCCTGCTACAGCGGGGTCTGAGGCTTTTTGGCGCCCTCTACCCCCTGTGAGCCCTGTGGTAGCTTCTCCTCCTCCCAGTGCCTCCGGGGATCACTTAGATTTGCCCACGCCTCTGGGCTCCTGTGACAGGCTGCAACCTCTGCAGAGTTCAGCCTGTAAGCCCTAATCAAAGATGGTGGCCATCATCGCAGGGTACCCGTAACCCACGATCCCCCCCCCCCCACGTGGGGAGCCGGCTCCAGGATCCCCCTGGGCCCAGGAAACCTCCATTCTTGAAGGAGGTCAAAGAGCTGTACAGAGAGACCAGACAGCGTCTCTGTACACAGGGCGCTGATAGGAAGCGCTTCTGTCAGCCCCTGCTGCACTGCCAGTGTGAGGATTCTCACAGACTCCTCCACTGTGCCTGTCCTAACTAAAGTGTAAAATTAATAAAAAAAAATAAACACCTCTTCTGGCTGCAGCGGCAGCCCTTCAGCATAGCACCCACTCCTGTGGGCACCTAAACGAAACGGAGGAATCCTGGGATGCGGAAGGGAGGAGCCTGTCTCTCTGAAACTTTAGCATAGGTGTCTGGCTCCTTCGGAACCCTCCTACATCTCAATGTGTAGCTGTGTCACCAGGATAGTTGAAAGAGAAAGTACAGATCATTTGGGAGAATCGAATGGGTCAATGATCCTGATATAGGCCCTTATTCTGGTTGGTGCGGCCGGAGCCGCATATGCGGCTCCAACGCACCAGGCGAATCCCCGCCTTCCATACGGATCGCCACGGCCGTCCGTACGCGGATATGTGGCGATCCGCATGAAATTGGACGGGGATACGCCTCCTCCATGGTGGGAGCAGCCCCTGCATTCGATGGTCGCCGAACATCGAATGCAGGGCCGCACGCTCCACCAGGTCCCGCAACACAAGACCACACGGACACTTGTCCGTGTGAAATCTTGTATGGGGGCGGGCAGCTGACATCCGGCGATGTCAGATGCCCGCCCCGTACCAACGCGTCACGGCCTCATTACCATGCATACGCCCCGTGTTTGCATGGGAACGCCCATGAAACGCGGGGCGTATGCATAGGGTAATGAGGATAAGTAGACCCTCACGCCCCTCTACGCCCCCTGTGCGGCGTATAGAGAATCCTTGCGGCGAAATCGCCTGCACATGCGCAGAGTGACCTCTGCACATGCGCAGAAGATAAACATCGGCGGCCCGTACGCAAGCGGGAATATCCGCACCAACCAGAATAAGGGCCATAGTTATCTGATACACAGATAAAGAGGACATGTAAAAACACACAAGTAAATAGTGACCAAGGTATCCAAGACAATAGACCCTATACTTATGTGCGCTGCGGACACTGCAGGGGTTAATTTAGTGAAAGGTTTTAGAATAACTATGCAGCCTTATCAGTGAGTGGGGGAGTTTATGGCCCCAAAACTAGTTCTTCCAGATTCTGACACATGTAGGGGGAAAGGAGAGGAAGTGGGAAGGGTCTTCTTAGCACAGAAAATTTGAGAACAAAGGATAGGTTTCAGACAGAGTGTGAGCTCAACAGAGATGCAACACTGAGGCTTAGTGTCCAGGGATGAGAGCCCAGGCTGGAGCTGTGGCAGAATGATAGACCATAGCACCTGGCCTTATGTAAAAAGAGAGCAGTATGTAAGCGCAGCAGGAGGGATCAGTGGAAAGGACAAGGGGGATCCCCACCTTTAGGGGTAGCCTAGCAGCAGGACGAGAGGGGCGAGTCTTCAGAAGAGTACGATCTCATACCTCCCAACATGACCCTCTCCAGGAGGGACACAATGCTCTGCTCTTGGACTTTCCTCTTAATGTATGATTACCATCACCTGTGTTGAACAGGTTAATTGATAAGAAAGGTGCTTCAGTACAGGTGATGGCAATCACACATTAAGAGGGGAAGTGCAGGAGCAGAGCAACGTGTCCCTGGGTCATGGGAGAGGGTCAAGTTGGGAGGTATGCCATCTTGGCGAGTGATAGAAAACTACGTGAGGTGGAAAGCTCCCAGCGATGAGTCCATGAGAGAGATAGAAACATAGGGGTAGATTTATTAAGCTTGTTAAAGTGATAAAGTGTCTGGTCTTTATCACTGGACAATCAGCTCCTATCTGTCATTTTTTCAAACCAAGTCTGTAACTTCACAGTTAGGAGCTGATTGGCCAGTGATAAAGTACCAGCCACATTATCACTTCACCGAGCTTAATAAATCTGCCCCATAGAAACATAGAATTTGACGGCAGATAAGAACCACTTGCCCCCTCTAGTCTGCCCCCCCCAGTCTGCAGAAAGCCCCCAGGGAATAGGGGGAGAACACACCAATAATGAGAGCCCTAGCAGGCTGCCGGGGCACTACTGGTCCCAGAATACCCTGGTAATGTATTGCTGTCCCATCATTGTTTATGCTGCTGTTGCCAAAAGGCAAAGCTAAACTGCTGTCATCTGAAATAACCTGTATGAAGATTGTGCTGGAGAGAGAATAAGGATTTATATATGATTGTGGTCACAATAAGCCTGGCTGAACTTTTAAATAAACTGCTCGCTGTTTTTGATGAGACGGCCTTGTGTTACCATTCAATACTTACCTCCACTCCCATACACGGCATTGGCCTCGACCCTGGTATCACACTTACATGATTCATAAATGTATTTTTATAAATGGCAGCATAAATGTTTAGTGCAATTCAACAGTCTTGTTGCGATGGCGGCGCACTCTGATGCTGCGCCTTAGGAGACTCACGTGACATGTGCGGGGAGTTCTGGGTTGCCGGTTTGGTGGCTGCTGTGGCGGTGGCTGCTTGTTTCCCTGCTGCTGGGGGAGGATTTAGTATGCCTGTCACGACCTCCTTTCACTGCGTTGGATAGTATCCAGCGGATCCTGTGGGTCAGCTGGCGGATTCCCCATTGAGTCCCAGTGTGATGACGTCGGGGCCAGTGAGGTCACAGCACCACACGCCGGGAACAACACTGCACGCAGTGCGAAGATCGGAGGACCTGATGGCGGATGTCCTGCTGCCTTCTGTGAGAGGCAGATACCAGAGGCCGGTTACTCTGCTCATACTGGCTACGGGAATGGAGACCGGAACCACCACAGAGACCAAGGTGGTGGACACAGAGACAGAGCTGGAGGTCAGAGGGAGAGCCATCCATTTCAACAGTAACACCCAAGGCCTCCCCGGAGGTTAAAGAAACAGAAGAGGGGTAAGAGGTCTGGCACTGTGGTTAGATTACAGTATTAGCCATTTAAACCATCTTTGCCTAGTGTTTTCCTGGCCAATGTTCAATCACTACCAAATAAAATGGATGAGATTAGGCTGAGGATAAATTGCTACCAGCCACTGAATAACTGCTCTCTACTTATATTCAGGGTGACTTGGCTGGGTATTGGTGATCCTGTCTGCCCATTTGAATTACCTGGTAGGACTTTATTTAGAGCCGATAGAACATCGGAGTCTGGAAAGAAAAAGGGTGGTGCCCTTTGCATATACACCCATAACAACTGGTGTTTGGATGTAGCCCTGATCAAGGATTTTTGCTCAGCTGATTTGGAATATATCTTTCTAAGGTGTAGGCCATTCTACCTGCCCCAGGAGTTTTCTGTGGTCTTCGTGGCTGCAGTTTACATTCCACCACATGCTAATGTTTCCCTAGCTTTGGACACCTTGTTTGATGTTATTTCCAAATTATTAACTGCTCATCCGGAGTGTGCTTTTATTGTTGCTAGCGACTTTAATCAGGCTAATTTGAAGTCGGTTCTTCCTAAATTTGTCCAGAATGTGGGTGTCCCAACACGTGGAAATAACATCTTGGACCATGTATATACGAATATCAGAGATGCTTATAAGACTGTATTATGCACCCATATTGGGCAGTCGGGATCATTCTTCCTTATTTTTAGTTCCCAAATATCTCAAGTCTAGGCCAGTTGTAAGAATATTACTGTTTGGCCGGACGGGGCTTTGTTGAGTTTGCAGGGATGTCTGGAATGTACGGATTGGGACCTGTTTATTGAGGAGGCAACCGATGACTCTAGCATCAATGTAGACTCACTAGCTTCCATGGTTTGGATGTACCTTAAATTCTGTATTGAGGGTGTAACTAGGGAAAAGAGAATAAAAACCGGAGGTGGAGCAGCGCTATAACACAATAAGGAGTGTATTAACACCATTGTCTAAAATGAGGGATATCTGTTAGGATAGGGGGGACCTGTGGAGTAATTGATAGTCACCAATGGGGGTTTGATATAACCTGCATGGACAAGTTCTGACGTCCAATTGCAGAGTGAGTAAGTTTGAAGGCGTCCTGGATGTCCTAATGGTCTCCTGGTTCCAGACCCGTTGGCGGATGATGTTTTGTAGCCAGCCTGGGTGGACCTATAGCATCGAAGTCCAGTTAGGTCAGGTATTTGGAAACGGTGTGGTAACTCTGATGTTATAGTAAGGACAGGATCCAAAGTGAGCAGGTGGTCAACTTCCTCTCCAGCTGGTGATAGGTGTTAATTCTCCAGTGTCAGGTCCAACAACACCAACGCGTTTCGCTGTTTACTCACAGCTTTGTCACAAAACATCATCCGCCAACGGGTCTGGAACCAGGAGACCATTAGGACATTCAGGACGCCTTCAAACGGACTCACTCTGCAATTGGACGTCAGAACTTATCCATGCAGGTTATATCAAACCCCCATTGGTGACTATCAATTACTCCACAGGTCCCCCCTATCCTAACAGCAATATCCCTCATTTTAGACAATTTGTATTTTAATATGCTATTAAATTGTTATACTTTTTAATTTGATGCATACACTCCTTATTGTGTTATAGCGCTGCTCCACCTCCGGTTTTCTTTTCTTGTTTGTTTAATAGTGGGGAACTGACCACCCCCGGGAGTAGCCTCTTATTAGAAAACAACACATATAAAGGCGCTCTTACAATTAACCTAGGTTAATTATTGCACTTAGGGAAAAGAGAATACCTTAATTTCCAAATGAAAAACCATGGATGAATAGTGAGGTTCATTCACTATTGAGAGCTAGAGATAGGGCGTTTAGATCTAAGGATAGCGTAGCATATGCTAAGAAGGCCTATTGGATAAAATCAAAGGCCATTTTAAGGAATCTGGTGATACAAGTTCAATGTGGCATAGGATCAAACATATTACAAACCACAGTGGCTCAAGTATTGGTCTTTATAAGACTGGTGGGCCTTCTGTGGATGAGTTTAATACATTCTATGATAGATTTGAGGAGTGGAATATGATTCCTGCAGTAAAATTTTGTGAGCAGTCAGATTCCCCACTGGAATTATCCGAGTCCGCAGTCCGACTGTGCCTTCGGGAAATTAATGTCAGGAAGGCCTCCGATTCGGATGGTATTCCAGGTAGGGTCTTATGTACCTGTGCCGATCAATTAGCAGAAATTTTTACAACGATTTTTAACCTATCATTATTTTATTGTGTTGTTCCACAATGTTTTAAAGTTACTACAAATGTTCCTATTCCCAAATCTGCAGTAGTATCTGGGTTAATGACTGTCCAATCGCCCTTACTTCACTTATTATGAAGTTAATTTGCTTATAGGTCAAACAGATCCACTGAAGATGCGGCTCTTTCTGTTCTCCAAAAAAAATTCTGTCACCTGGAGAAAAGAGACTCTTATGTTTTAGACTGTTATTTGTAGACTATAGCTCTGCTTTTAACACCGTTGTGCCTGCAGTGTTGATTGCAAAGCTTAGAGAGATTGGTTACAATGCTCCTATGTGTGACTGGCTGTTGGACTTCTTGACTGATGGCCTGCAATCAGTCAGGATGGGTTCATCTATTTCATCTGAGCTTGTCTTAAATGTAGGTGTCCCTCAGGGATAACACATCCTCCTGAGTACCTTTTTATATTCATTGTATACCTCGGATTGTTTTTCAGAATCAGAGTCCAACCTCATTGTTAAATTCGCTGATAATACAACGGTAGTGGGTTTGATTAGTGAAGGGGAAGAGGCTAATAACTTACTCTTGAATAGTGAAAAAACAAAAGGAGGTGGTTATAGATTTTAGAAGAAGATCTAGGAAATCCACCATTAGACCGCTATCTTTAAATGGTGAAGAGGTTGAGAGGGTCAGTCATACAAAATTTCTAGGTATCACGTTTACTGAAGACCCGACATGGTCTGCGCATAACGCCATAGTGGTAAGAAAGGCCCAGCAACACCTTTTTTTACCTGCGGAGACTTAGGGCAGCGGGGTTATCTAGGCCAATACTCGTGAATTTCTACTGCTGTGCAATTGAGAGTCTATTAACCTATGCTATCAAAGTATGGTACGGGAATTCCAAGTGTTCGGACTGTGGTTCCTTAGACAGAGTAGTCAAGGTTGCAGAAAAAATATTTGCCAACCCTTGCCTAGGATGACAGACATTTTTTCTAAAAGGAGTAAAATTAAAGCGAACAAAATTATTTTAGATCCTAGATACCCTTGTCACTCTTTTTTTACCTTCAGGAAAACGATATAGATGTCTAGGTTGCCGTACTAGTCGGCTGCGTAACATTTTTTTTCCTTCTGTTGTCTCAAGTTTGAATCAGAGTATGTGATCTGTGAGTATTTCCTCTTTTTTGGAATTTCACTTGTGCATTTCTTTTAATGTAACAGTGACAATAAAAATGATTTGATTTGATAACTCACAGTTCGAGTACAATGTAAAAGTAGTCATCGGAGTAAAAGAAGTTTTCAATCTGAATGATGCAGGGCTGCAAATAAAACACAATAATTTAGTGTTAAGAAAATGTTTTTGCAACAGTAAGCTACAATTGTGTGTGTATTTCTATTTGATGAACTGTGAAGTTGGTGCAACATGGCTACATACATGGTATCATAACAATCCTAATAATTATCTATTATTAATATTATTCATGTGATTATGCTATTATAGGGGGTATTCAATCCCAGGGCAAATAGCGGCAGGCGCCTATTCAATGCTGTCTCTCCTGACCGCATTGAAAAGGCAGCTCGACAGAACGGACCCGACTGTAAAAGCAGTTGGGTCTGTTTTGCCAAAAACAGCCATGGGTTGTCGAGATCCATGTCCATTTTTGCTGACACGCTCCCAGGCGGGACAAGTGAACCCCGGAGCAGAGTGAAAACCAGCAGGGGTTCCAACAGTCGGAAACCAGGATTGAATAACCCCCTATAAAGATTAGAATAAAATTGGCATTTCAGTTAACATTGTGAATTGGAAATATAATAACATAACCTCGTACTTACATGGTTCAATTTTTTCAGAATCTCGATTTCTGTGTCAACAGATATGGGTTGGTCCTGCAGAAAAGTAGCGATGTGAATGTGCATTCTGACTTGCCAATTGATAATATGAAATAATTGTAAAGATTGGAATCTATGTGAATCTTAAACATTTGAGCTTATTAGGTTAATTAAAATGAGAGCACTAGAAAAATTCCTACCCATGTGAAAATAACCTGAAAAAAATTGAATGTAAGCTCCGCATAGGATTTTCTAATGCTGTGACTTGTCCAATAAGCAGCAACAACTTTTCAATGCTAGTCGTTTACAATTAAACTTTCACAGCCCTGATAGATACAATAAGCTTATACTAAGGATACATCAGAAATTGCCATCTTTTTTTGACCCATGCGAGGAAGTATTCTCTCTGCTTTTTATCAAATATTTTGTAAGCATTTCAAAGCGAATAATCTGTTTTTGCTAGCACAAATTAAAGCAGTAATACTATAAAGCGTAAAGTCCTGTGTTTTCCACTAGTAAATTACAGTTTTAAAGGGCAAAAGGTGCCCTGCTAAATCAGCCGGCCGCGGCAGTGACTGCAGCCGCCTGAGTAGATCTATTCACATTCACCAGAGCGCTCAGGGGAAGGCCAGCACCTCCTTAGGTGTTGGGCACACCCCCAAAACAGAAGGCAGCCAATTTTGGTAAAAGCAGCAGCCGGGCCTGCCCACTTTGATGATGGCTGTGGTCTGGCCCGCCCATTTTGATAATGGTGACTAGGCAGTCCCGCCACACTCATGCTGCCCCAGCGCCCTGACCTTAACCTAAAAGGATCACATTCCACCCTGCGTTTCCCAGCGTTAGTTTGGGATTTGAGAAGCCAGTTTGACTTGATTTTCAAATATAAAAATATTCCAAAATATGGAATAATTTGTTCTGGTCCCAAGCATTTGGATAAGGGATACTCAATCTGTATTTGTTTTCATTAATAAAGGTTGAGCCAAAATTCCTGGAATCCAATACTAAGGGGGGAATTTACCAAGATGGGAGTTTTATTTCACATGGGATGTTGGTATGGGCAACCAATCAAGGTTGGTTGCCCATAGCCCATTATTTATATAGCACCTTCTAGAAAATAATAGTATCTGGCTGATAGCAATATCCTATGTAAAATAGAACTACCATCTTATTAAATTTCCCCCTAATGATTTTATTGAAGGCCTTTTCAGCATTCGGGCAGAACAGGATAGTAGATGATCTTTCATGTGTGAAACAAGAGGCTAAAGCCCCTTACACACTGGTCGAATTTCAGCTGAAAGACGCTCAGTTTCCTTGTTTGAGCGGCTTTCAGCTTGAAAGCCGCTCAGTGTGTACGGGGCAATGATAAGCAGTGAATGCGCACTGCGGTGTCATATCGTCCCGCTATGGAAAGCCACCCACCCCGGGGAAAATCAATGAAATGGGTTAAAAGTGCTCAGTGTGTATGAAAAAAAAACATGACAAAACCTTTACTTACAAGGCTTGCAGTACTCATACGGAACGCACGTTTACTTATAATTTTCACAGCTACTTTCTTGCATGTTGACTTTTCAAAAGCCAGTTTGACTTCTCCGCAAGCCCCACTAATAAAACAGAGTAAATGGACTTAATAGCACAGAACTCATAATGATAGCTCATACTATAATGTTAACTCTAGGCTGTTTTAACAGGGCGTTGCACCCTGCACGATTTTTAAATGGCAAAACGTACCCTGCCTGTTTAGCATTGCCCTGCTAAAACAGCCATCCCATCCGTCCCCGCTGGAAAAAAAACACAATATTTGTGCAGAATGTTTTGCAATAACTCTAACAGTTATTCCAGTGTGTGACTGCTCAAAAATGGCCAAGCCATCTGGAACTTCAAAACTGGACCAATTTAATGGAATGACCCCATATGGACATTTAACTGACTGAAGAAAGTTCTGTTTTCAGCCCCCCAGGAGTATTAGTGCAGACACATACAGTACTGTAGGGAGGATTGAGTTAGAAGTAAAGCAGATAACAGCAAGAAACTTTGGACCTTTGTAAGCTTAAAAGGTGCGTACACGGACATTTATCGCTGGCAATATGGTCGCTGAGCGACCATATTACCAGCGATTGGAGTGTGCACCGGCGATAAATCGCCGAATGCGCGCTCCCATTTTTAGCCCCCTTATGATCGCTGGTTGCAGGAGCTTGCTGATTCCCTCTGCGGCTCCCCCTTGTAGAGGTTCCCTTTCATCAGCGACCAGATGAAAAGGAGACACTGAGCAATATATTGCCGAGCAATATATCGCCCCCATGTGTACACAGCTTAAGTGTGGCAGATGTAATGGGGCCTACACACTTAGCGATGTGCAGGCATTTTCTGAGCGATTTTTGCTCATTTAACTACATCGCTCAGAAAATGCCCCATCATCACTGTGTGTAGGGGCCATATTGATGTAGATGTGCGTCCTTGTGTGTCGGTATCTCCTGCCTATTAAAAACCTGCACGGTGGTTATTAGTAGGTCGGGGCTAGTGTTCACACTGGAGGACACTGGCCCGGACACATAACTCATCCCACATCACTGTGCAGTGCTGCGTTCTGCGATCAGAGCGTTATGAGCAATCTAGCATCGCTCAGAATGCTCTCATACACACATCGCAGGTGCAGAGAGATGTCTAATTGGGAACACTTACAAACTAAAATTTAAAAATTGGTCTGTGAAAATAATTATGGCCAGCATTTGTGGGCTACATCTAAAAGAAGACAGTATTTACCATGCATGCAAAAAATAAATACATTTGCAATCAGGTCCACAATGTAAAGTAACACAAAGCCTGTAGAAAGTTACAGAGGTACTGGAAAAAGGATTATTTTGTTCAAATTACACTTTCAAATTAATTAAACTAAATTCTGTATATATTTACATTACAAAAATCAGGATTTCAATGCTATTCGGGAATAGCGACAGCAGCAGTTCAGCTATAGAATGCCATTTGGACAACACCAGACCACTTTCAAGGTTCACATGTAATGGAAAATTAGTGCTATCCAGACATGTTTTCATTAGTTCTTTACCCACCTTCCAATTGTTTTTGACATAATATATTTGTCTCTGAATTCCGCTGGATAAACTGACTGATCATCAACTAACAAATCTGTAAACACAAAAACTGAAAACAATCCCAAGTAAGTGTAAATATTTAATGATGTAAAATAACATTTGGAAAATATAGGAAACCTATTTAAAAAAAAAAAACAAGAACCCAGCAACCATACACTAAACAAGTACGGGAAGTATTTCATAGGTGTGCTTCACCTTACACTAAGGGGCGAATTCAGCATGGATTGCTATTGGGAATTCACAGAGGACTGCAAAGGAGTAAGCCGCATCCCAGGCAGAAAGAGAATTGCGAATGGATCGTTAATCTGTAGCCACGCACAAATCCATATTCAATTCCCAAACCATCAAAAGGATTTTATTGTCTGTGCAAATGTGAGCAGGTCTGAAGCTTCCACTAACCTGCCACTTACACAGGATGGAAGTGGTCATCACTGATGTTACAGACTATTCACAAAAATGCCTGGGCACACCTGCGTATTTTCTGACATACTCAGAAAATGTCAGGTTTCTGGTCAGTCAAACTGCGAGAGGTTTACGTTTATGATCCATTTGCATTTTCTGTTGCCAATACCCCTCGCACATGATGAACAATGCATACGCAGTCATTCAATAAATGCTCGATTAGCAAATTGTCTATAACGATTCATGCTGAATTAGCCCCTAAATTCAAGATTTGTAGAGGGGAGGGTTAGAGTTCTTATTGAAGTCCACTGCATCATGATGGTGCAATCAGCACATTACATGGCTATAAAAAAATAGTCTGAAAGAGTCACACCTCATGGGGTTCACACAACAGGGCGATTTAAGGGCATTTTCTAAGCGATCTCCCTAGATTGCTTAGAAAACGCCCCTACTTAGATCCTTATGTAGGGGCCACAATGATGCGCAGCCACGCACGTCACTATTGCCAGGCGATTAATATCCAGCATAAATAGATTTAATCGCCGGTCAGGGCCACTGTTCTCACCGGAGAACACTGACCCTGACAGATCGCTCAGTGATCTTGCATCGCTCAGAACATTTATCAAATCTCCCTGTGTGTAGGCCCCATTAGATTTGGGTACAGAAAGCTCAAAAAGCAATAAACAGCACAGCTTCTTATACCACAAACATTAAGCATCTTTACAGGGGTGTGGATCAGTTGGTCACCAGCAAGTTGTTAGACAGTCATTAGGTAGATATGCATTTAGGTCGACATGAGTCTAGGTCGACATAGGTTAGGTCGACAGGGTCATTAGGTAGACATGAATAAGGTCAACAGGGTCATTAGGTCGACATGGTTAAGGTCAACAGGGTCATTAGGTCGACATGGGTAAGGTTGACAAGGCCATTAGGTCGACATGGGTAAGGTCGACAAGGTCATTAGGTCGACACAGAAAAGGTCAACAAGGTAATAAATCGACACGGGTAAGGTGAAAAAGTCGACATGGTTTTTTTACCCTCATGTCGACGCAGTCAAGATAAACACTAAAACTAGTGTTTCTTCTAGGAACAGGGACGGGCAGGGCGCCGCTGCACGGGGGCAGCGTCAAGGGGGTGGACCGGGCCCGCCGACGTCACTGTTCTGGGTGGTCCCGCTGACGTCACAGAAGGGCCGTGCTCAGGCCGCGACAAAATGGGTCAAGCCCGGCATCTGCCATTAAGAAAAGGGGCGGACTCTGCACTGCTGGAGAAGCACCGGGCATCATTATCTACTGTGGCGCCGGGCTTCCCCAGTTCCACCAGAGGAGTCGGAGGCAGGCTGTTTTAGCGGGGTGCTGCCAGAGGGGCAAGGCGCTTTTTGCCCTTTAAAAATCGGGCAGGGCGCAGCGCCCCGCTAAAACAGCCTAGTGGGAACACTAAAAACGTACGTTCACTCACCATGCTTTGGGCACACTATTTTATTCTCCCACCATGCCCTAGAGCTGGGGTAGCCAACCCTAGTCCTCGAGAGCTACCAACAGTGCATGTTTTGCAGGTCTCCTCACAGAATCACAAGTGAGCTAATTAGCTCCATCTGTGGATCTTTTAAAATGTGTCAGTGATTAATGAGTGCAGCTGTGCAGCAGCTAGGTTGTCTGGAAAATGTGAACTGTTGGTAGCTCTCGTAGGCTAGGGTTGGCTACCACTGCCCTAGAGGATGGTAGGGCATGAAATACTGCCTGTCGGCACATGTCGTGTCGACATGGACACCAAAACGTACCGCTAAGCGAGGCACACTATTTCATTCTCCCACCACGCCCTAGTGGATGATAGGGCATGAAATCCACCTGTTGGCATATGTCGGCTCAAAAAAACAGTAAAAACAAAACTCAAGTCGACCTAATGACCCTGTCGACCTTACTGCATGTCGACCTAAAGTCATGTCGACATATCTGCATGGTGGTGACCCAATGACCATATCTCCTTCACAGGAAGGCAAGCCTGGAAGAAGAACTATTTCCATGGTTTGCATATTTTTTATGCTTACAATAATCTTATTCCTGTTGCTGCAATTCAGTAAAAAAAACAGTCCAATGACATGTTCAAAATGACACCATGAAGAGTGTTGGGTAATCTAACTACACACCATGTACTCAGTGTGACTGATAACCAAGGACCATCCCATGAATAATACAAATACTTAATGGAGTCATGAGACGAGACTGAATTGTGAGAACTACTGTAGTATAAATACTTGCATTTGTAGACACAATGAATTTTTGCTGAGGTACAGACTGCTTTTAGGAGGTGTGTAGTCCCATAGATGAGAACTGCACTTGGCTCACCATTCCATGGCATGCCCATTTCATGCTGTATAAATAGATTTAGACAACCATAATCAATTTATTCTACTTTGTGACATGGTGGGGGTAGGGATAGGATAGGAATATAACTAGCATAGGAGAGTACTGTACATGAAAACAGCACATGAAATAAATAACAGATTTATTATTGCTGGTTTTTGCCATTTTTACACACCTATTGATCACATGATCTATATACATGTCTAGTGTCTGATTGTATGTCTCCGAAACACTGCCATCTGTTGGCAGCGAGTGAAACTACATCTCTTTCTCTCACACACATGTACAAACACAGAGACAATAACACGGCAGCAGACTAGCTTTCGAAGCATTTGCTTTGAGCAAGTTTATGAGCACTTAATAAAGGGGTCTCTGTAGTCAGTCGCACCCAGTTCAGGACAGAAGAGGGATGAGGAAATCGTGACATGGCAATGAAACCCATAACGTCTGTGGAACACAAAACACTGAAGGCTATAATGTAGTGCCCTGTTCACACACACACTCAACAGCAACAGTGGTTCAATGCAAGCGGCTGCATTAACAGTCTTGCCAGACCTGCACCTGCAAGCAAAGGAGACCATAGTCACATTAAAGAACTGCACCTGCCCCCGGGGCATTGTGCGGCGTTACGTTAGCAAGCAACGCCTCACACAGCCGGGGGGGGGGCGCGTGGCTTGCTAACACCAATAAATGCTGATGCGTGCAATTGAGAATCAGGCTCACAGTGTTATATTCATGAAGGTTACCTCAGCAGGTATTTCAGACACTATGGGCGGTATTCAATGAGCCTGATTCGCCATGTTTTTATGGCGAATTTGTGCTGTTTGGCGAATTTTTGACTAAAACGGTGAATCACCCTATTCAATGACCACATGGCGAATACATTTGAAGGTTTTTTTCGCCATGATTCACCGAGTAGCAATCGCTATCTTTTTATGGAGAAGTGGAATGTGAACTTTTAAAATAAAGTGTTTTGTTTTTTACATTTGGTGTAAAAAAATCAGGAATTTTATTCTGAGGAGGGGCATGCTATTTTTATACATGTGCTGTAAGCACATGAATATATATTTAATTAAAAAAAATATATATATATTTTTTTTTACACAGCAGCCAGCAGGGGGCGCCGGAGCCGTGCCGCTCATTACATATATTCACTGCACCCGATCGTTACGATCGGGTGTAGTGAATATACGCGGTCCCCTGCTGGCACCCCCGGGGGGCAGCATGTGCTGCCTGGCACCCGGGGAGCCCACCTCCCCCCCACATACGCTCTGGGGCAGGCAGAGAGACTTCCATCTCCCTGCCTGCCACCGTCCTCAGGCTCCCTGCGGCGTTCGCCGCAGGAGCTCATATACGCCGGTCAGGGGCAGCGAGCCCGACTCGTTGAATACCGGAGCCGGCGAGGCTCCGGAACGTGGCGAATGTGCAGCGAATCCTAAAAAGGATTCGCTGCACCTCGCAGGTATTCACATTGAATACCGCCCTTAGTTAAAAATGCTCCGATGGAGCACTTTAACTTTCCAAATATATAAATCAACTAATACAGCAACGTTCTTTTAATAGAAACAGTTGTCAAACGGTAGGGGTCCTGAGCAGTGTTCCCTCTAAGCTGTGCGCACGTGCGCGCGCACACAACTCGACGAGCGTGCGCACAGACATTACAACAGAGCACACAAAGCAGCAGTGGTCCCTTTTTTGCAGTTGTGGACTTAATTAGTTTGTATTTCAGCCATTAACTACACTGTGTGCTGTGTTTTGAATGTTTAAACATTTAATATAATTTTGAAGTAAAGTTAACACAAATACTGAACGTCATTTTCCAGTTATATATAAGTGACGCACAAAAATTAAAATTTCCTTCCAAAGTTGCACAGCCAAAATCTTTTGCTGCACACAGCCTTCGTAAAATTAGAGGGAACATTGGTCCTGAGCATCTCATAATGGAGTCTTGATTGTCAAGCAGTGGCTGGCTCGTGGCAGTTAAGGTGCCCACACACTAGAACGATTTTTGGGCCGATTGGCCGATTTCCGATAAATCGGCCGACATATCATCCGATGTTGGTCCGATGTGCGCTCCCGTGGATCTTTAGCTGAATCTTCAGATCTTACGTGCTGCACAGAAGATTTAACAAAAGATCCATAGGAACGCACAGGGGATCTAAAGAAAAATCTTTGGTAAAGATGTGCGCTTGCCTGAAATCTTTTTTCCAGGACGGAAAAAAGATTTCAAGGCTAATTTATGAGCATATCTTTCTAGTGTGTGGGCACCTTTACGACAGTGCCTCCATACAGCCATCATGCTGCTAGCTCCTCCCTGACCCCAGGGGACTATGTGATGTTTGGCTGTCCTGACCAGCAATGAGTATCCCCCTGGGCCAGTCTTGGGTTTCTCAAAACGATTGGGTTATAGCTTAATCACTGACAAACAGCTTGTATATATATATAGTGCAGAAAAATCTGTTTTTTTTTGTCCAATTACTAGAGTTGGTACTTTTAAGTTAGTCTCAACAGGGCACTACTTTGTAGGGGTGTGGATCGGTATTATCGACCACACTTACAGTAGGTCGATAGTCATTAGGTCGACATAGTTGGGTCGACATACAACTAGGCCGACAGGGTTCTAGGTCAACATGGATGAAGGTTGACAGGGTTCTAGGTCGACATATGCGTTCGGTCGACATGGATTTTTTCAAATTTTTTTTTTACCCGAATGTCAACACAGTCGACATGGACACAGTTGGAAGTCAACCGCAGCCCCTCGGTTTGCTCGCTATGCTTCGGGCACGGTACCTCTCTGCGCTCGGCACACTATTTTATTCTCCCACTACGCCCTAGTGCAGGCATTCCCAACCACGGTCCTCAAGGCACACCAACAGTGCAGGTTTTAAGCAGCCCATACACGCTGCGATGCGGGCTGTGCGTTATGTGCTTTGAGGTGCGTGCTCCAGCGGCACCTCATCGCACAGTACAAAAAGTATGTGCTTGCACATACTTTTTGTACTTTGTTTTCATCACATTGCATCGCATTGCATGCACAACGCATGCACAGGCAATGCAATGCAATGTGATCCGTGCTTGTTAAGCACGGAACGCACGCACGTATCGCAGCGTGTATGGCCAGCATTAGTGATATCCAGGCTTGAGCACAGGTGACTTAATTAGTACCTGAGTGATTCTGATTAAACCATCTGTGCTGAAGCCTGGATATCACTAAATCCTGCACTGTTGGTGTGCCTTGAGCAGGGCTGTGGAGTCGGTAGATAAATGTTCCGACTCCTCATACTTCTGCCTCCGACTCCTCGGCTCCGACTCCTCTGTATTAATATGCGAATGTATTTGATACATTCCTTGAAGGAAAGAAAGGCAACATACATATTATTACTACAGAAACTAGAGGCTGGGAAGCCAACAGTCTACTGTATTGAACAGTTTAAGCAAAGGACAAACACAATGAAAACAAAGTTTTATTAATTTTTTTAATAATTAATTAAATGGCTGGATAGTAGCAGTAGGCATAAACATCAGGAACAGGAACTTTACCAGTTCAAAGATAAAAACCACATTATTTGGTTGTTTTGGGAACAAAAACAAAGCTTATCTATATGAACCAAAATCAAACTCTGTAAAACCTAGAGATGGTTTATATTAATCTTAAAATGTAGTTATAGGCTTAGCAAATGTATAGATAGACAGTTTCTTCCAGAAACATGCACACATGTCTACCCTCATGCAGACAAGCAGGCATGCAGGTTTTAAAATAAATATAAACACTAACAGTTGAATCCAAGAAGCTGTTCCATCAAGTCCTTCTAAGCTCTTCTAGCTATAGAGAAGAATCTTCACTCAATAGGAAAGGTTCAGAAGTGTGGAGCATGAGTTCCGCATGCTTTGTGACGACAACAAAAATCAAGGAGCCACAATCTCCGCTGGTTTGCTTGCTCGTCACCGTTCAATTCATGGACACGAGGAACGATTTCTTTACCGAATCGTTACTGGCGACGAAAAATGGTGCCTGTACATCAATATGAACCAGCGTAAGGAATGGCTTAGCCAAGGTAAACAAACGACCCCGCGCATGAAACAAGATCTTCATCCGCGTAAAAAGATGTGCGTATGGTGGGAGAGCTTGGTTGAATTAATTTTTCGAGTCTACACCAGGTGATTTCTACCAACGAGGTATTGAAAACCTTATTGAACGTTGGAAATAAGTTGTAAACTACAAGGGAGAATACATTTATAAGTATTGGTGCTCCGAATTGTGCGTTGCGTGCCATATAGTGAAGCACATGAAAAGCATGCTTTTTCACGGTCACTTAGGAGGTTATTCTGATCGGAGCGGCCAAACGTGCGTACGTTCACTATTAACGTACGCTAGCCGTACGCGGCCGTTGGTGTTAAGTCCACCCACAAATCAGCCGCTTACGTACGGGCAGAAACAACGTAGAAGGGGAGTGGCGTACAAATGAGCGTACGGCAACGTACGCGGACGGGCCAGCCCTTACACTCCGACAACTGGCGTACAACTGAGCGTACGCCGCCGTTTACGGACGTCTCTCGTCCGTCTTCCCACCGACTTCTTGCGGAGATCTGAGCGTACGCCAGCTTGCACGGACGGGTCCCTATTGTTTTCAATGGAAAACTCAGCTTATGTCACCGCTCGTGAGAGTGAGCGTACGTCCGTGTACGCTGGCATACCCTTCACATATATGGACCTGCAAATCTTGCCTTTCAACTAGAATTCTGACAATTGATTAATTAATCTATTTGTTATTCAATTATTGTTTTCTATTAACTCAATTGTCTACCTTAATAAAGACCTAATAAAACAACATTTTAACCCTCATTACATGTATATTTGTTATGTTCTAATGTGGCATTTTAATCACTATCTATGTGTCCCCATATAGCTGTTACTTTTAAATCAAGTTATGTTGGTGTTTCTGTATATGTACTAAATTATGTCCATAATTAGTTTGTCCACAATGTGTAACATGTATACCTACCCTGATGTTATGTGTGATGTTTTAAGCGAACAACATTAAACATTCATGCATTTTCACTATGTGTTATTTTACTCAAAAACACACACATTCACACATCAATCATTACCCCTCACCTCAAATTACAAATATAACTTACATTACACATCTGTATGTACCTACCCTTACAAGCCCTCTAACATATTTATTATTAAAAACACAGGCAATTAATAAGACAATAGAAACGTTTATTTAGAACAAAAATAATAAGGGGGGGGGGGATAAAAATAAATTAAATGCGGGCCTCCAGAAGGCCAAAAAGGAGTTGTAAGTACAGGAGGGTCAGGAAGATCTCCCGCATGAGGGCTGCCACCTCCTCCTGCTGCTGTTCAGTGTCTGTAGTGAAGGGATAAAAAATTTTTTTTATATATAACATACACAAATGTTTGTTGTATTTGTACATAATAAAAAGTTGTGAGTTATGTGTGAAGGCCACATACATTTTTAAACTACATTGAAGATGGGTCTGCTGTAAACACAGTACTAAAAAATAATATGTTAACACACACATACTGTACATAGTAAATAACATTAATTCAATTACTCCTTCTTGAATGTATGTATGCTGAGACCCAATTGGTAGTTTGGTTTTGGGGGAATCACCTCTAACCTCACAATTAGGCTGTGCTATTTAAGGGTTATGACATTGTGGCGGCTTAAGCACTCCTTACTATTTTAAATTTAGGACATTGCTGTACAAATTATAGGCCTACAGCTATGTTTGTAAAGCATGCATCCGCATGGCCTCACACACTATTAACAAAACAATCTCTACATTTATGTTGCACATCATGCTGGGAACTGGAGTTACCCAACACCTGGAGCCACATAACTACAACACCACTAATGTCAGATATCTCATTGGATGTACTGTTATGTCAATTATTCAAGGGGTGAGGCATGGCCACACTCAAAAAAACCACCAAGGGGACCCTTGTTCCTGGAGAAGGACAGGACACACCTCATGGTCGCCCTGCAGTGATATGTTGCAACTAATGTTGATGTTGGATACACATATGTGGTTGTTGTGATTGTTTATGTGTAGAAATGTGTAGGTAAACATTAGACACATTATTTACTTACGGCTACTTGAGCCATCCTGGTCGCCGCTGGTTGGCTGTGCGGTGGTTGGGGGGGTCAGGAGCAAGGGGGATGGGATGGGAATTTGGATAGAGGTAGTGGGTGTGAGTGGGGATTGGAGAGGTTTGGGGGTGGGTGGTGGAGAGGTGTAGGGGGGTTGGAAATGGGGTGGGGGTTGGGGAGGGGGTGGGGGTTGGGGATGGCGAAATTGTGTGGGCCCCAGCTTGAGCCATTGTCTCCTCCTCTTCCTCCTCCTCTTCTTCCTCCTCCTCCTCCTCTTCTTCCTCCTCTTCCTCTTCCTCCTCCTCTTCTTCCTCCTCCTCCTCTTCTTCCTCCTCCTCCTCCTCTTCCTCCTCCTCTTCCTCCTCTTCTTCCTCCTCCTCGTCTGGCTGCTCCAGGGCTGCCTGGTCCCGGGCTGCCTGCTCCCGGGCTTCCATGCGTGCCCTTGCCCGTGCTGAAATGTTCATGTTGATGGCATAGAAATCGAAGATTGGTTTTCATAAAAAAGGGGGAAAGAAAAATTCACATTAGTCATGCTCATAACCTTCCAAATTATCATTGCTGTTATATTTCAGACATTTATCATGCAAACTAATTGATATGCTACACCCAAAAACTGAGCAACTACTTAAACCCCCCCCTATACACCCCATATACACCCCCTATACACCCCATATACACCCATATACACCCCCTATACACCCATATACACCCCATATACACCCACATACTCAGGAACATATTTATAAAAAGTACAGAAAACATTTGCAAAAAAACGCAGACATACTAGTAATAAAAACTTACATCGGGCAATATGGCGGCGAAGTGTGCAGAGCAAAACTGGCTGCCGCCGGCGCAGGTCAGACCAGCGCCGCTCAACTTGCCCCAGGCTTCTGCGGACGCCGGTCGTGGAGTATATTAGGCGGCGGGCAGCAGTATACGCCCGCCGCTTGTGCATATTGCTGACATATGGGCCCCTGGGCCCCAGGTGACGGTCCATGACCTCAACCAAGGCCAACAACTCCTGGGTCGAAAACGGCCTAGCCCTGGTTGAAGTCATAGTGCCAATGGCGCAGTTAATAATTGCAGGTACATATATCACTTTTGGTGCTTGCTGATTGGTCTAAAAAATTGTTTGTTTGGTATTAACTTTATTAATCCTTCTTACATTAACAAACTGGATGCGAATAGAAACTTACGCGGACTGTTCCGATATACACAGACCAAAACCAACAGCAAGCATTCAATGTATAGAGAGGAACTGTATATACAGTGTGCGGAAAATAATACACGCAACCGTCTACTTATAAATACGCTGCTTAAAGGGGGGCACAATACACCGGTTTCCATGGAGAGACGTACTGTATATACAGTGTGCGGAAAATAATACACGCAACCGTCTCCTTATAAATACGCTGCTTAAAGGGGGCCCAATACACCGTTTTCCATGGAGAGACGTACTGTATATACAGTGTGCGGAAAATAATACACGCAACCGTCTACTTATAAATACGCTGCTTAAAGGGGCACAATGCAACATGTTGGTGTATGACAATTGCATACTCATTACATATGTAAGGAAAGCATTATAACGTGATGTTTTGCAATGTGACTCACAAAGCATACACGAACTCCAACAGATATCAGCTGACAACACTCATCATTGGAATGACAGGTGCACACATTTCACGATGTAGCACACAATGCTCCACAACCTGTGTATGTTCATATACAGGTGATTGATCAGGTGCGTTGAGACCTGCGTAATTTAAGCGGCAATTATCGGCGGGAAATATCGGCGTAAATTAGCAAGTACATTGCGGGGAAAAATATACGCCCCCTTGTTCATGGCGGGAGATTAACATATAAATATTCAGTCAGATGCAGGCCAGAATTGCTGCAAACATGTCTAACTCAGACGATTCCGCAGCTGAGGACGCTCTGCAGAGAGCACAAGCAGAATCCCTGCTTGAAGCATTACAGAAGAGGGAACAGGAGCGGAGAAGGAGGGCTCAAGAGAGAGGTAGCCTGCAAGACCAAGCGGGCCCCTCACTAACAGGCCCTGTTCAACCTCCACCAGCTCCACAAGGGCCAAGCAACCAGCCAGAACAAGAGGTTGCATCTCTCCAAACAGGTGTGACCCAGCAGGTGCATGGTGAGAGAACTGGGGCCACCAGAAAACAGGCTGCAACATCGAGGGTGAGGACTGAGCAGGATGCCACCACCAGAAAGAGAAACCCTGCATTTGTAGAGGCAGAATTAAGAATCTTAGTGCCCAGGGCACGCGAATGGATAGAATTGCCAACCAGGAAGCCGGGTGCCAGTGCAAGGAGAAAGCTTTGGGACAAGATCACAGAGGAAGTGAACCAGGTGTCCCCAGTGGTCAGAGATTGGCTAGCGGTGAAGAAAAGGTTAGTGTGTTTGTCAGGGCTATTTTTCAGCAGGCTCCAGCAGGAACTGAGGCCCTTATTCTAGTTCACTCAGACAAAATATTTCTTAGATGGACAAAACCATGTGCACTGCAGGTGAGGCAGGTGTTACTTGTGCAGAGATAATCAGATTTGGGTGGGGTTTTACACCTGCCTCACCTGCAGTGCACATGGTTTTGACCATCTAAGAAATATGTGGTCAGAAAGAGTGACCTAGAATAAGGGCCTCAGTTGCTGCTGGAGCCTGCTGAAAAATAGCCCTGGTGTTTGTCCCCCTGATAATGTCATATGTGTGTACATATGTTACATGTATGTTTTGAGAATAATAGAAAGGTGTGTTTGTAGATAGTGCTACACTTCAATGTCACATGTGAACACAACCATGTCTAATAACCCACATTGATATATGAAACATGCACCATTGGTGTGATGTGAGGTTATGGGCACAGTTCTGCTCATGTGAAGTATGTGATGGGACAAGAGAAAGTGTGTTTTTGAAAGAGTTGTTGTAACATGTTCCATATGATGCTACTGAAACAAGAATGAGCAAACTGTGCACATGTAGCTGGTGAGAAACTACACATCCCAGTATGCCATCCCATAGTTAAATTACTCCATAATAACCACATTGTCAAGCTATGGTGGAATGTGTAGTTTCACAACAGGTGGAGGTGCATAATTTGGCTATGGATGATGTCATTTCTGCATAGTGATGTATGTATGTGCATTTAGTGGCCTAATGAATGTGATGAGACACTGAAATGCCTCCTAATGGAGACATGAATGTGTGTGTGGGACACATATGGCTAAAAAACAAAAGATCACCCACACTAGGAAATGTCACGTAGCTAGGGGTACCACCTAGTCCCTTTAATTCCGGACACATATTAATTACACAGGTTCTGTGGCTGGCTGACTTCAAGACTCCACTTCACCTAATTTTAAACTGCCACAGAACCTGTGTAAGTAACATGTGTCCGGAATTAAAGGGACTAGGTGGTAACCCTACACGTAGCACAGTGGTGCACATATCTCATGGTGATATTTGTATTTTTAAACTTGTAGGTGGACTGACTTCAAAACGGCAATGAAGAGGAAGATGACTGACCGGTACAACCACAGCATGTCCACCGGGAGAGGTCCTATGCCCGATACTTTGGAGTATACCCCCCTGGAGCAGGACGCCTTGGACGTCATTGATGTGGGCGAGGTCAGGGGGATCTCCAATATGGACAGTGAGCTCCCGGCGGAGGTCTTTGATGCTGCTTTTGATGGTAAGTCACAGTAATGCATTGTATTTTGAAAGAGATTTTTTAGTGCGTATGTGATGGTGACATTTTTTTCAATTATTATCCTAGCAGAAGCAGAAACCCAGGATGTACCGGCAGCATCTTCCTCTGCAGAGCCACAGGTGGAGCGAGTGGTCCAGCCTCCACCAAGAAGACACCCCCAGCCCCAGCCACAGGAGACATGGGAAGAGAGCATGATGGTGACGCTGGAGAGGATCGAGCAGTAAGGGGTGGATGCTGCGCTCCGTCAGCAGCAGATTAGGGATTTTTTGGAGGATTGGAAGGCCACAAACAGGCAGCAGTGTGAGGCCTTCAACCGCATTAATGACACTCTGGCGGCTGGCATGCAAAACATTGGCCAACACCTCAGCCGCCTGAATGACATTCTTGCGGAGCTGCTGCCCACCGCCAGGTCCCTAAGGGACAATCCCCCATCTGCTGCCCCACCCCAAGCTGCTCCCCAACCTTCCACCTCTGCTGACCCTCCTGTGTCCACTAGGGGAAGACGCCGCAAGCCATCTGACCCAAAGGCCCCTGTCCCCAAGGCCCCATCTAAAAGGGGGAGAAAAGGGCCCAAATAATGAGACCTGGTTCACTTCCTCTGTGGTTGGACCCCAAATGTTTAAATTGCACTGGACATCCACTTCCTGAGTTGGCCATCTATCCATTTTCGTGCCATGGGCATTAAAGTTCTTATTTTGACCTCTACAAATGCAGGATACATTTTTGGTGGTGTGTATCTTGCTTAGTATTCACCCTGGTTGTTGCAGTACGTATTCTGGTGTCCCCATTTCTTTCACCATTGCATTTGCAGGGTAACACATGTTTGGAGATATGCAACCTCTTGTTCTGGCTGTTTTTTTTATTTTTGTGTCTATTTTATTTGTTTATTTGATTTATGACATGAAAGTGTCTACTAAGCTGTGATGCTGAACAGCAAATAAATTTATTTTAGCAATTAAAACAAAATTGTTGTATGTGTAATTTCTTGTGTGAAACAAATACTAGATTTATGTGTACTTACTGACCAGGGTATTTTTGAACATTTGTTGAAGTGTGGTCGAAGTTTCCCATGTGTAACCCTCTCCATGGTCATTCCCATGTTCCTATCCAACTTTTCCCTGCTAATTAGTTTGTGTCAGCACATGTGCAGAGCAACTTAATAGGTGAGAAAGCAGTTTGTGTGCAGGTGAGGTAGCTCCTACAGTAGTAGGTAAAAGCAGGTCCAGAACAATGCTTTCCTCATGGAGTGGGTGAGGCAGACAAACAAGGGTGAAAAGGTAAATTTGTGTAGGAATGCATATGTGTCCTCCCTAAAAAAAGATGTGTGAATCGGCCAAACATGATAAAATTGCTTGTGAAGAAACATGTATAAGTTTTTAAATATATATGATTTTACAGTGTCATAAGCAGATGTAGGAATCCTTTGTTAGAGAGATGTGAGTGCAATAATGTGATTGGTGGCATCTTACATCCAGAGTGTAGTAAAATCCAATTCATAGCAGATCAGATAGTGGTACAGTTCTGTATTTTGGGTACTATACAAAGATTGTGTGCAAAATAGTGGGCATGAGCTTAAAACATTGCTGAAACATCCTTTGTAGGTGTTAGATGTGGTTTATGTTATTGTATCATAAATACAAAACCTATGTTTGTATTAGAGTGAACACGTTGACACATGTCGACTTGTGTAGATTGAGTGTGCTACTGTGTAAAGTCTATGAAAGCACGTAGTGAATGTGTCTAACTGTTTAGCAAATAGCTACCTTAGCATATATAAGCAGGTCTTAAAAAGATTCTTACCTTAAATTAAACAAACCTTTAAATGTCGAGAAGTATAGAAAGATAAGCTTCCAATGTGTTTGAGTGCTGTGTGTGGCTTGCAGGTAGTGAAATCATGGTTTGGACTTAATAGACTGCAGCATTGCTTATTACATTCAGGTGTATGTGTTTGAGTAGGAATCAGCGTTAATTAGCAAACTCAGGCGCACGCTGGCATGCGGTATCTGTAGGGGTGGTCTGAGCTGGCGGTTGGCGGCCGCCTGTCTGGTGTCCGAAATGAACGGTGCTTTAGGCGATCGTGCGGTAGTAGCACCGCTCATTTTTGGTGCACACCCCCGTGTACGCCCATATTTACGCCCATTTTCCCTCATTATTTCGGCCGCTCCCCTCAACACGCCCCTATGCCGCCCCCAATACCCGTACACTCGCGTACAGGTTTTTTCGCACGTAGAGACCCGTCCGTAAGCGTTGGTGAGTGGTCGCGCCTGCGCATTAGCGAATGTACGCATGCGCAGATCATAAAAAATCCCGGGACGTACGCGTACGGCCCGGCCGCTCCAACCAGAATAAGGCCCTTAATGTGTTCGTTTTGCGGTTACGTGAGGCACTGCATGCATTGGTCTTTATTCTTAAATTAGAGAAGTCATTAATTATAATTTTCGGAGTCGTGCATTGTTTGCCGACTCCAGGTACTCTAAATTTCCTTCGACTCCACAGCTCTGGCCTTGAGGACCGTGGTAGGGAATGCCTGCCTTAGTGGATGGTAGGGCATAAAAATACCGCCTGTCGGCACATGTTGGCTCAAAAAACAACCGACCTAGACACCTGTCGACCTAGAACCCTGTCAACCCAACGGTGTCGACCTAAGTGTGGTCGATAATACGACCGTATCCCCTTTGTAGCCTGATGGGAAGCATGATTGGATCCACTGCCTCCAGTGACCTGCTTCTTAGCTAAAGGAAGTGGAGCAGACCCCGTGCAGCCCTGCCACTGCGGTAGGCTGCGTTGCAACTTTCCATTATAGAAAAAGTGCCAGCTAGTGCGTGATCAATGATGGCTGTTATACAACTATCTTCAAGGACATAAAAAGAACAGATAAGCAGAGGAGCAAGGTAGGTAAAGGGTGCTTTGTCACAACTTTAATAAATCTATGTATAAGGGAGACATGGTTCAAAAGTTAAATATATAAGGGTGCCAGGAGGAACAACTCAATTAAATAGGGTACGTGGCATCAATTAATTAAAGCACACATTAAATAGGATAGGGGACAGGTGGCACACTTAAATAAAACACACTGTGCCTCCCCCTGTAACTCACTGCTTCCCAGTCACCCTCTGCCTTCCACTGTCTCCCCTGTCACCAACATTGCAGACAGAGCCTTCAGAGGGATATAAACTAAACATTTGCACAAATGTATAAATAAACACATTAGCACTTCGCTTCAGATTTGTGCCTCCTTATTGCTACCATGCATGTGTGGTCTGCTGACCATTGCATGTGGCGGCCATTCTGCGTTGACTTGTTGTTGTCCTGTAATAATTTTTAATGTCAGATGGGGTCCCAGAGCAAAACAGTTTGCTACCCCTGATTTATAGTGTTAATAAAAATAAAATTCTCATTCAGTTCTCAAAGACTGCAGCATGCTGCCATCTTGTGGGCAATTCAAAATATAAATTTTATAGTATAAAACTAGAGGTTCACAAACGTGGTCCTCAAGGCACACTAAAAGTCCAGGTTTTATGTATTTCCATGCATGGCCACAGGTTACGTGATTAGCATCCCAGTAAGTTTGACTTAATGATCTGTGCTGAGCCATGGATATGTATAAAACTTGGACTGTTAGTGTGCCTTGAGGATCGCGTTTGGGAACCGCTCATATAAACATTTATAAGGACGGTGAATTAACTTTGCTTAACACCATAAAGATTTGTACTAAGGTTTCTGCTTTGATTTCAAACATGGCCCTAACTACGTGGAGTTTGTATAATCTCTCCGTGCTTGCATGGGTTTCCTCTGGCCTCGCTCAGCTTGCACCAAACTGAATTAAAAGATTTAGCAGTGCATGATGTGAGGTGTTCTAATTGCAGTAGCTGACGAATTACCAGTACCTTTATTCGTTGGTAATGACAACGCGATTTCAGCATTATTTGTTAAAGGCAATTTCTTCCCACGACCAATTATCTGTTTGTTTAAAAATGTTCCATTTCCGCTTAAATCTTCAATGTAGGCCACAGCGGACAATCCCGGTCCAACTTCCTACAAAACAGCTGTAATCAGGTATGTCACTGTTGATTTAAAGTTACTATATTAACCAGAAATACAGATGTTACCATGCTCATCATGGCTGCTATGTGGTTCTGCTGTGAAATGTCTGCCGTGGATGTATTTGCACACCGGCATCGGAGTAGGGGTGCAACTAGGCACCAGAAGTGCCACAATGAGCATGGCTACATCTTGTACGTACAGGATACATTATACTATTATAGTCTGGAAATCCCCCCCCCCCCCCCAAAAAAAAAAAAAACTTTTTATTCTATTTTAAATCCTGCATGTAGTACTTATTATACAATTATTTTTAAACTCTCCTTGGAAGGTTATATTCCATTTTATACATCAAAAAAAAAAAAAAAAAAAAACTATCATTAATTATCTATAATGACATCATTTAGGTACTTACCCTGAAGATCCGAAAGTGTTTTTTGCTGTAGGTTTTGTATCTGTCCGTTTGGTTGATTACTGGCTTATCAAAAGTATAGTCACAATGTTTATCTCTTCCAAACACATAGTCTTCATTCACACAGTCTGACCAAAAATAAAAAAAATTATTAGTTACAAAAAAAACAAATACATTTTGCCACAGAGTAATACAACAGAAGATGAGATGGATAAATAAGAAAGATTTAGGTGTGTGACGGTGACCCTCACAGCTCTTCCGATTTGAAAATTAGAAAAGGATCTAAAACTGGGATAGTATAGCTTTGTAGTGGAGTAAATCACTGATAACTACTGGTGCCACTAGGTTCCCACTGACAGCCAGGGAATATACCGTAAAGCAAAAAATAATGAAACGGTTTGGTGCAGAATACTACAACAGAAAGAAGTATTCCACTGGTGGCTCACATAAAAGCAGATGAAGGCCATAGGAATAAATAAGGAAGCAGAGGCTTACACAGAATTCTCTTCAGCACAATGAGGAAAAACACTAAGAAAAACATGAACAGTAGCTTAACAGGCGGTAGTATTGTATCTATGTATTGGCTCAGTTTGAGTCGCAGAGAAAAAGAGCAGTGGAACATGTTGCAGATTTTCTGTGACATGCTCAAGTGTCAGGCTCACAATTATTTAATAAACTTGTCCTCTTAGCACAAATATGTTATAACCCAGAGAAACAGTAGCCTAACGTGGACCAGTATAACCAAGGCAGGTAACTAACTGATATTTATGGAAGCTGCACCATGTTATTAAAGAGATAATTATGCTGCTTTCACACCGCAAAACCTGCTTTGACCCGGTTTATGAAACGTTTCTTAAAACGAGTCAAAGCAGGTTAAACCCCTTTCAGACCGTACTTATAAAAGCCGTTATTTACATGGCATGGCACTGATTTACCGCTCTGTGCATATCTAATGAGCGGGACCCAGCGCAGTGAATAGTGTTCATTCTAGCACCCGCCATCTTTGAAAACCCATGCAGTTCCTCTTCCCTGCCTGGGGTGTCGCTGTCTGCTGTGGTGTTTCTAGCACAGGTCTAATTTGCATATCAGTGCTGATATACAGACCACACTGTGCTAGAAGCACTACAGCAGACAGCGACACCCCAGGCAGGGAAGAGGAACTGCATGGGTTTTCAAAGATGGCGGGTGCTTGAATGAACACTAAGTGCATATTTAATGATTGGGTCCCCGCTCCCTGAATATGGAATGAACGGGACCCGCTCCGTGCAGTGAATATTTAATGAGCGGGGCCCCCCCCCCCCCGCATATGGAATGAGCGGGTCCCGCTCATTCCATATGCAGGAGGCAGGGACCCAATCATTAAATATTCACTGCGCTGGGTCCCGCTCATTAGATATGCACTGAGTGGGACCAGCTCAGTGCGCTCTGCTGGGTGGGTCCTAAATACCGTTTCAGACTGCAAAAAAAATGGGTCTGAAATGGGTAGGACCCTGCTTTTTACCGTTTCCAAATATGTTTTTTTTTTTTTGGAAAAGGTAAATTCATTCTGGACCTTTCAGACTGCACATATTACAGTTTTGAAATGGTAAAAAAACAGCAAAAAATACTGGGTAATATGTGCAGTCTGAAAGGGGCATTAGTGTTGTTACAGCATGAAAAAGGGATCAAAAATGTGTATGCAAAGACCAGCCCTATTGTAAAGTACCAAACTTTGTAATGTTTGCTTAGTTATGATGCAAGATTACATCCAATTCATATTAATGACATCGATTTACTCCACAGAGGACCCTGCCAGACTGGACACCAACAGTCAGAATGGCGACAGTTGCATCAACGTGCTAATAGTAAAACAGTAAGTATTGGGGTTAGAACATCTCTGCATAAGCCAAAACCCCCAACAGCGCTTGCTGAACATGGAAAGTGGTGGAATATTACTGTACTCACTTATGATAAGTTTATTGCTTGTCCACATTGTACAAAGGCCACAGTATATGCAACTTTGTTATTTGACACTGAACATCCCTTTAAGTGCACAAATACAGCATGCCCAGTGAAGTCAATGACAAACATGCAATAGGGAAAATAGTTAAGGTGCCCATACCCCGGTGTGATATGGCCTTTTGAATGCGAGGCATTGCTGCAACAGATCTCATGAAAACTGGCACTTTTGGTGCGATTGCGATGTGAGGCGCGCTCCAGTACACCTCACATCTCAATTACAGATCTTATTGGCTGCCACAAAGATTTGACGCAGCCCGTTCAGCCCTAATAGGATCGCATGAGATACATTGCATGCAAAAGGACTGCACACAATGTATCATATGCGATCCTGCCCCCCCAGGAAAGTCCCACCCACACTGCATGCAACCAGTTGGTGAGATACCTCTCGCCGGTGTATGGGCAGTCTAAACTGTACAGTGTCTAGGTCAATAGGTCGACATGCACTAGATTTACACATGAAAAGGCTTACATGACAGGTTTATTTAGGTGTCAATTGGTATATTGGAGCCTACATTAGTGTCGCTCACCATGCTTTGGGCCATGTGCCTCGCTGAGTTAGGCACACTTTACCACATGGATGATAAAATATGAAATCCCCCCCCCAAAAAAAAGAAAACCATTTTAAAAACCTCAAGTCGACTTTCTTATGCGTTGACCACTCCCATGTCAACTTTTTGTCTATGTTGACAAATTTATTGTCGACCTACGGTCTACCAGTGAACTGCATCCTGGAAAAAACTTCAAATTTCTTAAGTTCAGGTCAACTGAGTTAAATAAAAAATTATATATATCTGCATAACTCTGGGTCTGTTACTGTGGGGAAGATGTATGTAGCGGTGATAAGGGAGAAGTGATAAAGCGCCTGGTACTTTATCACCGGCCAATCAGCACCTGATTGTTAAGATACAGGCTGAGTTTAAAAAAGGAACAGTTAGGAGCTGACTAGCCGGTGATAAAGTACCAGGCACTTTATCACTTCTCCTCCCTTATCACTGCTTCATACACCTACCGCTGGGATGCAGTTAAAATCCCGGCATTTAGAATCCCGACGGCCGAAATCCCGACACATTCTCCCTCCGTGGGTGTCCACGACACCCCTGGAGGGAGAATAAATTAGTGTGCCGAGCATAGCGAGGCACCGGGCCCGCTGCGTGGCGAGCGCAGCGAGCCCGCAAGGGGGGGCGATCCACGTCCCCCCCTTGTCGGGATTCCGGCGTCGGTATTCTGAACGCCGGGATCCCGACCGCCGGGATTCAGTACTGAATCCCTACCGCTGAATGTGGAATAAGTCAGTGCTTTAATGTGGTCAATGCCGTTTCGAGGCATCCGTCCATCATCAGGACACATCCAGCCGTCCTGATGAGAGGCGGATGCCAGAAATGGCATTGATCACATTAAAGCTCTGACATATTCCATGAAACAGACCTGGAGTGATGCTTCTTCCGTTGCTTTACCTGTGGGGTTTCACCTACCAACCTGGCACTCAGGAAACTCAATTGTTTCCTTTTATAGTTTAGTGCAAAAGAGTTAAAGCATACCCTACCATGGTTCAAGAATCCCTTTCCAAGTGCCCATAGCCGGCCCCATGGCTGAGGACTCTGGTCTTCCATTTCCACATCTTCCGGAATGGATGCAAGGTCCTGCAGAGGTACTGTATCCAAGGAGCTCAGGGTACCAGAGGAGGAGGACTGGCTGTATGACTGGGGAGCACTGGATGATGAGCTGGATGTGCCTTGTGATTGCTGGGACTCGCCCTTTGTGTCACGGGACATTGTGAAACTAAAGGATAGATAGATTTAGATTAACAATATTAATACCATATTGAACTCTTTACAAGGTATAAGTATACAATATTTTAATAATATTGATAAAAAGTTATTTTACCTATCTCTCTCTCTGTATATTGCAGAAACATCGAATTTGATGGCAAACATGAACCATAGTGTTCACTCTAGGATTTTTTAAGGGCAGGAAGCGGACATCGAGTAGGACACATTTTCCAATCAAGAGGGCACATTTTACATTAGAAATTTATATAGATTTAGATTATAGATTATTTATATAGATTATTTAGAAGATATATAAAATTGCACACTTCTCCAGGATAACGGGCAGTACACATTATAGCAAACACTGTTATGCCCAGTACACATTACAAATTACATTATGACACACACCTTTATGCCCATTGCACATTACGACACACACCGTAATGCCCAGTATACATTACGGCACACACCGTAATGCCCATTGCACATTACGGCACACACCGTAATGCCCATTGCACATTACGGCACACACCGTAATGCCCATTGCACATTACGGCACACACCGTAATGCCCATTGCACATTACGGCACACACCTTTATGCCCATTGCACATTACGACACACATCGTAATGCCCAGTACACATTATGACACACATCGTAATGCCCAGTACACATTATGACACACATCATAATGCCCAGTACACATTACGGCACACACAGTAATGCCCAGTACACATTACGGCACACACAGTAATGCCCAGTACACATTACGGCAAACACCATAGTGCCCAGTACACATTACGGCACACACCATAGTGCCCAGTACACATTACGGCACACACCATAGTGCCCAGTACACATTACGGCACACACCATAGTGCCCAGTACACATTACCATACCTCCCAACTTCCGTCCGGAGGAAATAGGGACACTCGCGAGCGCCCGAAAAGGGGACGGGGCGTATGCAAATGAGGGCGCGGCTTATGCTAATTAGCCGCGACCTCATTTTCATACGAGAATAGACGCTGTGCGCATGCGCACAGCGTCTATTCTACTAGATTGGGGGGTCTCCCAACTGTCACCCCCCCGCAGCGGGACAATGCCTGCCGCGGGTGGGACAGCGGGACAGGACCCGAAAATCGGGACTGTCCCGACGGAATCGTGACAGTTGGGAGGTATGCATTACGGCACACACCATAGTGCCCAGTACACATTATGGCACACACCATAGTGCCCAGTACACATTATGGCACACACCCTTATGCCCATTGCACAATATAGCTGACACCATATTGCCCATCACGGATTATACCACATAAGTGCTGCTTACCTACATGCTTGTTGCCAGGGGTTTTGTGCTTGTTGCCCAAGGGGGGGGCGGGCGTTTTGTTCTGGTTGCCCAAGGTGGCATTTTGTGCTGGTTGCCCAGAGGGCTGGAAAAGCTGACACACCACTCAGCAAGTCTGCGTGGCTGGTGACTGGATGTGGCTGGTGCCTGGATGTGGCTGGAATTAGCTGACACGCTGCTCTGAGTTAAGCAGCGTTTCAGCTGTTTCAGCCACATCCAGTCCCCCACAGCGCTGACTTGCCGCTCACCTCTTGTCAGCTGTTCCATCCGCATCCCCTCCTGCACAGCGGACTGGAGTGGACTTACACAGCAGCCTGCCGGGGGGACGGTTGCACAGTGAAACCTGCTCAAAGAGCAGGGCAGTTTTAGCAGGGAGCGGTGCCCTGTAAAATAAGCCTAGCGTGAACACTAAACCACTTGACCAATCTATTCTTCCAAACCTTAAGGAGCATACATAAATACTATATGATATCATTAACAATATTGCCCTTGCACTGACCATGCTCCTAGACAAACAATATATTGCATACACACTGAATGATATTATTCAGCAGCCACATCCAGGAGCATGCTGTTGCTGATATAGTCAAAATTTGACTGCATGTACAGGCGACCTGTGGGAGAGCACATCATTAACGATATGGTGGGAACACCCTAGATCAGTGGTGCCCAAACTGGGTGCCTCAGGGGTACCTTGGGTTGGTGGACCAAGATCAATTCATATTATTTATGGTCAATGTACCAGGCAAAACCAGTGCTTGTGGCTGCCAATCATAATATATGTGGACAAACAGAAGCAAATCCTGTCCCTCACCAGATAACTGTGGGCCTTATTTTGGTTCATTCTTTCTGACAAAATCCTTCTTAGATGGGCAAAACCATGTGCACTGCAGGTGGGGCAGGTGTTACTTGTGCAGAGAGAATTAGATTTGGGTGGGGTTTTACTTCAAAGTGAGATCTATATTGCAGTGTAAAAATAAAGCAGTCAGTATTTTCCCTGCACAGAAACAAAATTACTCACCCAAATCTAATTCTCTCTGCACATGTTACATCTGCCCCCCCTGCAGTGCACATGGTATTGTCCATCTAAGAAGGATTTTGTCAGAAAGAATGAACCAAAATAAGGCCCTGTGACATATAAACACAATGCACTTAATTTAATATTTTTTTCTGAATTTCTCGATAAGAAGCATTTGGCCTAGGGGTGCCTTGAAAATATTTTGATGCTCTAGGTGCAATGGGCAAAAGTTTGGAAACCACTGCCCTAGATAATATGAACGATAATATTTTTAACGATACTGTTATCCTGCATATCCTTAAAAAAGTTGTATAGTATGTACATACCTTTAGTTCTCTATATATAAAACAAAGAGAAAGAAAACTCCTGTGTGGGGGTACTCAAATGTATGCATATATCACAAAAAAATGGTGAAAAGTATTAAATTAATCAATAAAGTGCATCAAGAGAGATAAAATGTAACTTTAATGTAGTCTAATAAAATAAACAAATTACATTTCCATACTAATTTACAACCTACACCTACTGAGTCTACTTCAAACATTGTTAATACAATTTGAAACAAAGAGTCACTGAAAACTATAAAAGGTGGCCATAAACAGTGCGATAGCAGCGTGCAGTGCGATGCGAGCTCACATGAACATCGCATCGCACAGTACAAAAAGTATGTGCTGCATACTCACATGCGCCCATAACACATGCAATTATCGCACCTTATCAGTTTACGACAGAAAGGGCAACATATATTTCAAAAGAATCAAAGTATTTTGTGCCACAGCAGAGAGTTTACAAAACTCTCAAGAGTACCAGGGTCTACGCTACCTAGTGCCAGCAGCTCCGCTGAGTGATGAGGGCTGAGCTCAGCTCCGATTGGCCGCCCCGTATCCTTCCCCCTGGCTGTGTGCGACGTGGCCTTGTAACGTCACGCCGCACATAGTCGGGTTGCAGGAGGCAGGGCCGGGCATTGGCTGATGTAGTGCTCAGCGGCACTGCCCGGCCCCAGGAGAGACAGTGGTTGGGTTTTTTAAGGTAACATTCCCCCTAAAAGTCTCGCCCAGTGTGGAGCGCTCCCTAATTAAAAAACCACCACAAATGTTTTCAGGGGACCTAGATAGGAATGGCCAACGAAGATTCAAAATCGTTGATGGTTTATGGCCGATGTTGAATACTTTTGCCATTGATGGTTTCCCTCCATCGATGGCACAGCAAAACCGCAGTTTTGCTGTTTTTTTTTTAGCCCTGCCCCCGTGTTTTCATTGGCCCACAGGCCAGTCAAACAAAACGGATGACCATCGTAAGGAAAAAATATCGATGGGCATCCATTGCATAGTTGGTACTTGTGTATTCACCGGATACCCGGTAAGTAGTTAGCGTAGTGGCGCTGTCAGAATCAGCGTAGTGTTCCCGCGGCCAGCATTTTTAGCTTAGTCAGTCAGAGCCAGCGTAGTTAGTGTAGTCAGTCAGAAGTAGCGTAGTGTTCCCGCAAGCGTCCCTGTCAGAATCGGCGTAGTGTTCCCGCGGCTGTGTAACCAGTGCCTTTAACAGAATCAGCGTAGTGTTCCCGCTGTGATCTTTTCTCCTTTATTATTAACTAAAATCCAGTTAACAGTCAACACATGTTGTCATTACTGTCTCTGATGTATGATATGGCAGGTGTGAATGTGTTCCTGAAACACCCCCACTATCCACGCCAGCCCGAAGCATGGCGAGCGCAGCGAGCCCCGCGAGGGGATGCGGCATGGAGTGGATTTTAAAAAGCGTGGGGAGCGCAGCGAGCCCCGCAAGGGGAGCGGATTACTTCACATGTGTTCCGCGTCCCCTTACCATGCTTCGGGCTCGGTGGCACGCCACACTTTATAAAATCAACTCCACGCCGACATGTATAGCGTCCGCTCGCCACGCTTCGGGCTGGTGTGGATAGTGGGGGTTTGAAAATGCCTCTTTTATTGTGCATAGGACGCACTTGCGCCAGCATACCCCCTTTATGCATGAGGCACACGTGCTAATAATTACTGAGACGCAGGAGCGTCTGAGATGCACCTGCGTCACCTCTCTGCCGGCGCCCACATGATCTCCTCTCCGCCATGGGATCTGGCGGTTACTAGCGCTGTGTAAGATGCGCTTACTAGGCTTGGCATGGACGTCGGGGACAGAGCCGGGCTGCCGCGGAGTCACTACGCTACGCAGACAGCGTAGCTTACCCTATGCCTGAGTACATATGCCAATTGGGCACCCGGCTAATACACAAGTACCGCATAGTTTAGCACTATCGATGGCCAGTTGCACTATTCCCATCGATGGCAATGATGGGCATCTCTAGACCTGGGCTGTGGGTCTTACCCAATCATTTTATAAATTTTATAAGCTGGCATCGTTATTACAAAGTTTCATGTGTACACACCCCCAGCACAAGTACCACAGTGCCCTGCCCTGCAATGCAGCTACTGCATGTGAGGCAGCAGGGTGCTGCGGAGACTCCAGAAAGGGGGCCCATGACTTGAGTTTATAAAGTATAAGGGCTGTTTCACACAGTACGGTTCCTGCCGCACGGTGAAATCCCGTACGGTCAGGGTGCCGCGCCGCACTCAGAATTTTAAAATGGCAGGGATGGCCACAGCCCGGCAGCCGTCCCTTCCAGTGGGGGGATCCGGCTGCAGCCGTGCGGCCGGGCCGTGGCCGTCCCGTGTGAATGGACACAATAGTGTCCATTCACAACTGCTGAGTGCGGCACGGCTCCCTGGCCGTACGGGATTTCACCGTGCGGCAGGAACCGTACTGTGTGAAACAGCCCTAACTTGTCATAAACAAAGTTCACATCTCCCTTGAAGCAAGGTATAGGTTGAGTAGTGCAGCCAGTGAAGCAGACACTGGAGATCTAACCAGGCATTCCAGGTGTTCGGGAAAGAGAAATTGAAAATGTTGTAAGTCCTAGGCCCCACAATTTCTGATGGCAGCCCTGTAAGGCAGTGCCCCCAACTGGTGATACTCCTGCAGTGGAGACGGGGATGTCATGCTACACATACATGTGAGGGGGGCGGTGCGCATAGCGCCGGGCACGGGAAACTCTCACCTCGGTGCAGTCACATATACAGGAAGAGGAGCCGTAGACGCCGGTCCGGTCGGTGCCCCTTTGCCGCCATTCACGATCAAGTACAGTCACCCAATCCGCGACCGTGACGTCAGCGTGTGGGCGGCGACCCCTCGCCCCGGGAAGCCCGGCTGCCGCTTGCGTGCGGGTGACATGGGGAGTGACAACGGGGCAGCGCCGGGGGTAATGTGAGCAAGCGAAACGCAGCGTAGGGCTCAAGCCGGGTTACGGCGACTTCCGGGGCGGCGGGTGTCATGGCGCTGGGCAGCCGTGTAATGTGGAGGTGCGGCAGCGTCTGTAACATGACAGGGGATTCCTTGTCTCGGGGCATTTCTGCCTCCCGGACCTGTGCCAGCTCCCTGCTTGCTGCCACCTCTATCACACTGTGCCGGCGGCGTACCCCTGTCCTCCTACACTGTGCTCTGCCCCAGTGTCCTTTCACCCCTCAACCCCTGCGCGGCTTGGCCGCTGCCGCTGCTTCTCCCCGGGGCCCGCTGTGCTGGCGCTGCCAGGCTGTGCTGGGTAAATCCGAGCTCTTTTGCCCGTCCTGCAGCGCGCTGCAGCCGCTGGATGACACCAAGGACTTCTTCCAAGTGCTGGCCTGGTAAGGCGGGCGCTCACATACCGTGCTGCCGGCTGCTCGGGCTACTGTAGGTGCTATCTGGATAGCTCTCAGGCAATGTCTAGGTCGACATTGTCATTGACAGAAAGTTGGGTACTTGTTTCCTAGAACGGCGGGCATCGCATGCCATTATAATGGCATGCGATGTCTGCGATTTTACATAGAAATGCATGGTAAAATGTAAAACGCGTCGGTCGCATCGCATACGGCCAAAAAAACGCATGCGATGCGACCGACGCGATTACTGATTTTACATAGGGAACAATGTGAAATGGCCCAATTGACCCGATTTTACATAGGGAACAATGTTAAATGGCCCACAGACCCCAAATAGCCTCCCTGAAGTGTGAAATGGCCCCCCCAATTGTTAACGCCACCCCACGATCAACGTCAACCCGAAGCGTGGCGAGCGCAGCGGTACGCGTCCTCCGACCTTTTCATACCCCTACTATCCATGTTGGCGTGGAGTTGAGAATAGGAAGTGTGGTGAGCGCACGCGGAATACGAGCCCAAAGCGTGGCGAGCGGACGCGGAATACATGTTAAGTAATCCGTGTCCGCACGCTCCGGGAGCGTGTTCCGCGTCCCCTCGCGGGGCTCGCCATGCTTCGGGCTCGGTGGCTCGCTGCGCTCGCCACACTTTCTATTCTCAACTCCATGCCGACGTGGATAGTGGGGGTATGAAAAGGTCGGAGGACGCGTACCTCCACCCCTCGCGGGCTTGCTGCGCTCGCCACGCTCTGGGTTGACGTTGATCGTGGGGTGGCGTTAACAATTGGGGGGGCCATTTCACACTTCAGGGTCAGGGTGGGTATTTGGGGTCTGTGGGCCATTTAACATTGTTCCCTATGTGAAATCGGGTCAATTGGGCTATTTAACATTGTTCCCTATGTAAAATCGCGTTGATCGCATGCGATTTTTTTTGTCCGCATTCGATGCGACCGACGCAATTTTTTTCCTTGCGATGCCTAAGATCAAAATCGTGGGCGCCGTACTAGGAAACAAGTACCGAAAGTTGACGCAAGAAAATGTCAACATGGTGATGCTCATGACTTTTTCATGATTATGGTTTTTGGACTTAGTCATACTATACCTACCATTCACGTGGGCTCCAATTGAGAAAACTTTCCGCAGCGTGAAGAGCATAGCGGTACATTCTTTGGAGGTCCACATGCTTAGGTGTTGATATTACATACCTCCAAAATTACATTGGCGGCTCAGCAGGACCTTCGCACAGCCGCGTGCCTGAAATTTTGGGGGCTTGGCCTTCAAATCACTTGTGCGAGGTCTTGCCGCTGCTCAGTGTGTGGGGAATAGACACTGTTCACATGTGCACAGCGTATATTCACTGCTGACAAGCGGTGCCGGACGTCTCACCGACAGTTCCGATAGTCATTACTCCGACGTCGGAATCCCGACTGCTCCCTCATGGGGGTCCACAACTCCCATAGAGGGAGAATAAAATAGGTGGCAAGCGCAGCTCGCCACCGTGCCCGCAATTTGGCGAGCACAGTGTGCTCCCAAGGTTCTTCATTGCGCTCCCCCCGCTGTGCAGTCAGTGTAATAATTTTTATATTTATGAACAGGAAGAGCACTGTGCTGTCAGGGTGGCTATTGGTGTGGGTACCATGTATGGCGATATGGGGAGTGACCATTGATCGTTGTCAACTATGCAATGGATGACCTATCAATGATTTCACCAGCTGAAGGTCATCCCTGGTCTTTCAGTAACTGGCCCGTGGGCTAATCAGAACATGGGAGCAGGCTTCAGGTTGTCAGTGTCAGAGCTATGTTCCCCAGCACCCTAATAAAAACAATCAACACAGAAGCTGAGGGTTACATTGAGTTGGGGGTCAGACATGCTCCCAGCACACAGACCCATCTCCATGTGTGCCTCCCCAGCCATTGACCTCACCACTCTTTACTAGGGATGGCCATCAGTGCAGTCACCATCGTTGTCATTGATGTTGATACTGCACCCAGCCATCAATTGTAACAAACTATGTGATGGATGACCATTGATAGTTTTAGCTATCGATGGTAATCCATTTTCTTTGACTGGCCTGTGGGCCAGGCATAATGTGGAGCAGGGCTGTATAGTTGTCAGGGAACAATGCTCGGAAACAATGCTCTGTGTCCTGGCACCTTGAAAAAAAACACAAACCATTGGTTCTGCTGTATTTGACATAGGCAATAATAAAGGCCCATACACACTTAACGATTTTCACATGAAAATCGTTCAAAACAGTTGTTTTGAGCGATTTTCAGCTGAAAATCGCCTAGTGTGTATGCCCCACAGATTGCTTACTAGCGATGATGCGCGCTCCCGCATCATCGCTAGCGAGGATCCACGTCGGCTGGTTTTACCAGCATGCCAGCGATGATGGATGGTTTTTTATCCATCATCGCTGAGTGTGTACGCAGCACGGGCTGAAAGATTATCCACTTTCAGCCCGTGTACCGCCCCGCCGCTCCGCCGCCTCCCCCTGCTCTCCCCCCTTCCCCTCCCCCTGCTCGCAGCACGGAGACGGAGCAGGGGGAAAAAGACGCTTACCCGCCCGCAGCAGCTCCTGGTCCCCGCTGTCATCTGACACTCTGAGTGTCGGAAGTGGAACGCGGCAAAGTGCTTCCAGCCGCCCCCGCTCCAGTGTCCCCATGCTGACGCAGCTCCACTGCCACCAATGAAAGGCTTCCATATATATATATATATATATATATATATATATATATATATATATATATATATATATATATATATATAACCACTGCCACCAATGAAAGGCTTCCCTATTTATTTATTTATATATATAAATATGTATATATATGTATGTATGTATGTATATATATATATATATATATATATATGTATATATATATATATATAACCACTGCCACCAATGAAAGGCTTCCCTATTTATTTATATATATAATATATATATATATATATATATATATATATATATATATATATATATATATATATATATATATAACCACTGCCACCAATGCAAGGCTTCCCTAATAAATAAATAAATAAAAAGATTATATATATAATAAATGTACAGCGGCACTGGGGTCTTCAAACAACTCAGACAACGTTAACATGTGTGGCAACGTCTTGTCTGAGTTATTTGAAGACCCCAGTGTCGCTGTACATTTATCTCCTATTTATCTGCCCGGACACCACTGAGGGCACGGGGCCCATTATCCTACAGAGCTGAGTGCCAGCTATATATACCACGGCCCACCAATGTATATTATGCAGTAACAGCCGGGGTGGCGTTTTCCTGATCGCTGGGCTCCGAATATACCCAGCCCAGCAATCAGTTCTGAATCAGGCCCCAAAAACAGAAATGCACTGAAATTAAAGGGCCCCTGCTCCCACCCTTGGAATTCAAACCCCGCCCATTATGTAAATATCCTTTTTTAATGAAAGATTTTCATCAAAGTCTTTCGCCACCTGAAAATCTCTCGCTCTTTGGTGAAAATAGCTCAGTGTGTACGAACTACTTTGGTGAACGATATATCTTTCAGAGATTTTGGCAAAGTCTTTTGAAATAAAAATCTTTAAGTGTGTATGGGCCTTAAGTGTTCGACATAGGCAATAAACCATCCATGATTTTGAATTCTTGCCTGAGATGAACGATTGCTTATTTCCTGAAAATGATTGGGTCAAAATAGCACAAGAGACAGTAGAACAAAAAATGTAAATAGCACACCAAAGACAAGAGCGCAATTATAACATGGATGCCAGAAAAGCAACAAAATTATTTATTTGTAACCAGCATTAACTTTGCAAGCAGGTTGAGAAATAGTCCAGGGATGTCTCATTGTAAGTGGGATAATTTAGCAACAGCCATAAATTAAGCTGGCGGCTACAGGAAGGAAAAAAAGCTTATTGCGTGCAAACTCAGAAAGTATAAAACAGTAATATTTATAATCGGAAGTGAGTAAGTATTCATCGTTAACTTACCTGAAAAATAATATAACGGCAAAGAATTACAAAGTGCCTTGGTGTTAATACCAAGAACAATTGCTGCTGCAGCTTTGATTCTGTAACTTTTAATAGGCTTAGAATGAGGAAAAACTAAAAGCTCAAAGTAATTTAGGAGTTTACAGACATTCCCGGAAACTTCAGAACTGCAACCGCATATTTTTAGACAGATCTGTCACTGAGTAAACTGCGCCGTTTACAAAACTGCAAAGGAAAATGTACATTTATGTTGATGAGTAATGTAAATGTAAAAGTGTTGTATTTATGTGAATATATGGTAATTTTATAGAGCTCAGGCCCATACCACTGGGCAACTTTGAGCTGAAAGTCGCTCAAAACAGCATGTTTGAGCGGCTTTCAACTCAAGTGTGTATACCCCGGCGGTGAGCGCTGCTGCACGCTCCCGCATCATCGACATGAAAGCCGTTCACCTGCTGGTAATACCAGCAGATGAGCGGCTTTGTGGACGGCTTAGCATAGCGCTGCGCTGTGCAAAGCTGTCCTCCCCCAGCTGTCAGCGCCGGACAGGGGGAAAGCCGCTCAGTGTGTATGCACTGATCGGCTTTCCCTCAAACGATTATTGCGATCACCGCTGTCCATACACGCTGGGCATAGTCGCCCAATGTGTATGGACCTTTAGTTAAGGTCTATTTATGCTAGCAAAGGAATACTTAAAGGGGAGTTACTGTATAGCAGTAAAATAAAGTTGCTTATGGAATAACCCACTTGTAAATGTTACAGAAAAGGTATAGTACTAGCCTATTTTTAATTGTTTCTATAAACTACTTATATTTATCCTGTCTATGATCATTCCGATATTTATTTGTATTGTATCAAGTAATTTAATTTTTGTTCATTAATAAATCTCTTACAACCTTTGTGCGTAAAGTATACTTACCTGCAAAGGAAACCATTATACTTACCTGGGTGTCCCACCAGGAGACCCATTTATCCGCAAATGGGATCGGGACCAGGAGGGTCATTCTAATTGCTTCCCTCCCCCTTGCGTGTGTTTGGGGGACCAATGTTTTTTTTGCTGTGCATGCGCATAATGGTTTATGCGCATGTGCCTGGCCCCTGTGCAAATTGCTATGGTGACTTGCATAGTTGCTGAGCCATTTGCATGGAGTGGTGTGGGCCGGGGGCGCGCAGCGGCCTAGGTGGGTGGTACTCATGGGAACGCCCAGCGTTTCATGGGCGCCCCCATGAAAACGCTTTGCGTTCCCACAGGGTGTTAACCGACCACCCTGTCTTCGGCTGGAAGCCCGCAAATATAAGTGAGTCTTCACTGACTTATATTTGCAAGCCCTGGAGAAATCATGTCATGGTCGGCGACCATCTAATGATTTTTCCGGCTGGGAGGGGATGTGTCTTTGTGCTTCAACTGTACCTTTTTGGCCGGTACAATCATTTTTATGGTCTGTACCGGCCAAGAAAGGCTTTGTACGAGTTTTCAGCGTTTCCCAGGTCTATTGATTTCTAAGGGATTGTCATGCCCCCTTTACATGTGGCCATGCCACTTTTGTGAATTTGTACATGTATTTTGGCCAGCGGTTTTGGAGGTATGTGACTCGAGGCTGGCAATGGCGTTACAACCCCTGCACACCTGAATTTATTCTGACACCCCCAGAAAACATCAGGTTACCAACCCCAAATGACAACTTGCTGCCCAACAAATTGAGATTAAATATTTTCAATATTTTGGCTTGTGCATGCTCGCTACTATCCGTATGCTTGCACAGTCATCCAATAATTGAACAGATTGTTAATTTGTGCAGTATCAATCAACTCTGAATCAGGCCCTTAGTACTTTTTCTTCCTGTTTTAATACTGGTGTTTTATATCCAGGTAATGTATTATTAAGAGCATACTGTAAGAGACTGTATTTATGTTTCACTTAATGTTTCATGTTTAACTTGTTTGTTTCAGTGACCGTTCATTTGATATTGACATCCAGGAATTACAGAAAATTTATCGGGATCTCCAGCGTTTGCTTCATCCAGATTATTTCAGCCAAAAGTCACAGGTACAAGTAGGTCTACTGCTGCCCATACACGCTGCGATCTGGGCTACAATAGCATCCATCACATCGCATTGCATGCCTTGTGCATGCAATGCGATGTGATGAATATCAAGTACAAAAAGTATGTGCAGCACATACTTTTTGCACTGTGCGATGAGGTGCCGTGGGAGCGCGCTCCTCAAAGCACACATCGGACCTGCCGGGATCGCAGCGTGTATGGGCTGCTTCAGAAATGTGGATAAAGAACTTTCTACACTTTTTTGTCAAATGACATAGCTATTTTAACCCTTTGAGTGCCAACATCTCTGTGAGAGATGTGCAAAATATCTGCTAAAAATACGATTTGTTACATAGATTCAAATAAAAAAAGTTGTGTAAAAAAAATAAAAGATTATATTTCCTAAATAAGGTAACATTACAGGTCATTATGATGATTGAAAATGTTTGCTTAGAAAAAAAATTACGCCTATTCTGACAAATTCCCGTGGCACACAAAGGGTTAATTTCATTCATTATCATTTTGTTAAAAAAAGCTGTTTTGTTAAAAAATTTATACTGAATCTATTTTATTTAGCTATTATTTACTTAATTTGATAAAATGTAAAATTCTGGGCAAATCTTTAGATTTAGGGTTTTTTTAATCCCAGGTTTGTCAGCAGGCCGGCTTCAATGTCCCGCCTGCCGATCGACGAGAAGGGGGCGTGGTCGAGTAAATGGGCGTTGATAGTCGAGATACAGCCGTGAATTTCACAATCCACGGCCTTCTCGGCGAAACTGGGCTGACAGCTTTTAAAGTTGGGTCCGTTCTGCCTGGATACCTCTTCAATGCTGTCAGGAAATACCGCTTTGAATAGGCGCCCGCCACTATTTCCCCCATTTGGCCATACACTTATACGATTTGGGCCTTTTTGACCTGATTGTGACAGATCAGGATGAGAAATTAGGTGAAAAGTGGCAAATCGTGTGTTTTTTGTCTCCAATTCCTATTTGATGCGCAGTCCCGTGCGTATCGGATCAGAGCCGGAGATCGCAAGCACTTGGGATTTGTCAGATAATGCAGCACTTGCTGGTGATCGCATACTACACATCATATGCCAAAGGACTGTATACGGTGTATTGTATGCAATCCTGCCGCCGGTTCAAGGAAGATCATGTGTGACAAGTCTATCAAGTTTATGGAAGTTGATTGACTAGATACATACTCTAGAATGGGAATGTCTTACCTTTAGTCTTAGGGCGGTATTCAGTGTGGATTTTGGCGATGTGCAGCGAATCCTGTTTAGGATTCGCTGCACATTCGCCACTGGTCGCCGCGTTCCGGAGCCTCGCCGGCTCCGGTATTCAACGAGTCAGGGGTTCGCTGCCCCTGACCGGCGAATTTGAGCTCCTGCGGCGAACGCCGTAGGGAGCCTGAGGACGGTGGCAGGCAGGGAGATGGAAGTCTCCCTGCCTGACCAAGAACATTTGTGGGGGGGAGGTGGGCTCCCCGGGTGCCAGGCAGCACAGGCTGCCCCCCTGGGGGTGCCAGCAGGGGACTGGGTATATTCACTACACCCGATCATGCATATGTAATGATCGGGTGCAGTGAATATATGAATATCTAATGAGCGGCTCAGCTCCGGTCCCCTGCTGGCTGCTCTGTGTAAAAAAAAAAAAAAAATATATATATATATATATATATATATATATATATATATATTTTTTTTTATTAAATATATATTCATGTGCTTACAGCACATGAATAAAAATAGCATGCCCCTCCTCAGAATAAAATTCCTGATTTTTTTGCCACCAAATGTAAAAAACAAAACACTTTATTTTAAAAGTTCACATTCCACTTCACCATAAAAAGATAGCGATTGCTACTCGGTGAATCATGGCGAAAAAAACCTTGAAATGTATTTGCCATCTGGTCATTGAATAGGGTGATTCACCGTTTTAGTCAGAAATTCGCCTTACAGCACAAAATCGCCATAAAAACCTGGCGAATCAGCCTCATTGAATACCGCCCTTAGTTTTGGGGCAATACATTTTCACCATGTTGAATTGATACATGATTAAGGATCATGCCTGTATCCCAGGCATATATTACATCAATCTATCCATAAATTTACAGATCAATATGCCGATACAGTGGGCAAATAGGTATGCTATACACCCTTACCAACTGGCTCTCCCACACCCTTTGTCACAACTGTTTGGGCATTTAAATGCCCGCCCTGCTTTGATATCAGTTTTCGGTCTCATTAGCCAGTCCACAGGTGATTGGCATTCTGCCTGTGCACACATGCAGATGTACCAGTATTCCTTTTTTTAAATCTATTTATTAATAGCTTCTTATATAACACATGAAATTCTGTTGTGCTTTACAATTGGAAACAGTTATAAAACAAACTGGGTAGTTACAGACAACCAAAAATGTAGGTGGGCCCTGCTCACAAGCTTATAATCTATAGAGAAATAGGCATTAATACACAAGATAGGTATTCTCTATTGCATAAGTCCACCTGATTGCTAAGGTTCTTGATGTGCTGTATGATACAGTGACCCAGCAATGTTGTCCAGAGGTCGGCTCTACTGCTGATATGTCTATTAACTGGGGTGTGGTATACGCCCCCTCTGACATCAGAATCTCAACAGCCAGTAGTCCAACAGTGGGGTGAGCGCAACGGAGCCCCTCGCAGGCTCACTGTGGCTATTTCTCATGAGCCCTCACAAGGAGAAATAGACTATCAGGGTTCCCAAATAGACTGTTGGGGACCCCAGTTGGGGATCCAGACTGTCAGGCATTTAGCAGTCTGGATTCCAATGTCGGAGAACGACCATCAGAATCACAACTGTTGGATAGTCATTCAGCGTGCACGCCCTCCATTCTCTATTTGCTACAGGTATATAAAGTTTGTCAATACAGGGAGCGATATATATTGATTGAGTGTGCAGCCAGCATTACTCATGAATTTGTCAAATAGTATAATTGCTTTTTGTGTGAAGTTACTGATGCAGGTAAAAGTAAAATGGATATTTGTTGCGTTGTCTGGAGAAGAGTACTTATACATAGTTTATGTCTGTGAATTACTATTTCATTTTCATTATACTAAATACAATTAATTTTTTGTATTCCTGTTTAGTATGAACAGGAGATATCCGAAAGACATTCTTCTTTAGTTAACAAGGCATACAATACACTGCTGTCTCCATTAAGCAGAGGAATATATTTGGTAAGTCTTTTCATCGAAATGCTGGTCTAATAGCCATAGTGCTTTTACTGCTCCCACTTACAGTTAGGCCTGAAAAGTTAAGAGGAATTAACCAGTTAATTTCCCATCTACTGTGGAAACGGTATGTGGCACAGCAGCAGTACCTTTTTTTTTTTCCCCCTTTGACCTTCATGTGTATGGACCACATATTTAGTCTTGAATTAAGTACACTCACTGGCACATAATGGATAATATTTTCTTACCTGGGCATTCAAGAGAAGCTGAAGCTACCGTCATGGTTTTCATTTTGCTGTGTGTGCCTAGCCATGTTACCAGGGGGTGCTATAGAAGTCTGCAGGGTCATGCATGTAGTGGTATTAGCACATGTAAATCTGTTTTTTATAGTCAATATTTATAGTAATAATATATAATCCACCCCCATTCATTTGTTTTGCTCTCTATAGCTAAGTCTTCATGGCATTACGTTCTCAGAAGGAACAGAGGGTGGTGCGGATTCACCGTTTCTTTTTGAAATCTTAGAAATCAATGAAAAACTTAATGAAATGAACTGTTCTGATGAAATTGAAGAAATTGGAATTTTTATACAAGGTATTTGCTTTTTTTGCTTTTTGAAAAGCAGGGGAACAGAAAGATGTCTGAGAACCAAATAATTGTTGAATGGCTCTCTACAGTTGAACATTTTCCTAGATGGGTACTTGTCAGGGTCACTTATCCACCCCCTTTTTATTTTTTATTGTGAATAAAAAGAATAGATTTTGTATTTGCTGACTTGCTTGCCTGTGGTCAAAGCTCAGTGACATAACTGCAGTGCTGTGTGGAGCCTGTTGCTGCTAATACACCACTTCCTCTCATCCTGCCCCACAGATAACACAACTGGTGCCAGAGGCAGGCTTCCACAGATACTGCATGAAATGTCACTTACTAATGGGCTGCTCCATATGTTACTTTACAGTCATTTCCAACCACGAAAACCGTAAAAGGAAGTAAAATAAATCTATAGAAACACCCTCTTCTTTTTTAATCACAATATTTCAAATGCCTGGCGATTGCAGTAACATGGCAACCCAGGATTATAGGATAGTCCTAATCCCTGGGACACCTTCGTTCAAGTTTGCCCCTGGGCCTGATGCAGAGTTGGGGGCAACACGGCTGTAGATGCTCCTGCTTTTTGCAGAGTTGCATTCAGATTGCTCCAGACTTTTTGTTTTCCCCCTGGGTCAATTGCTTTCACAGTCAATGGTTTTGTGCTGTGTGTAATGTTACGGCCGTATAGTTTACAATCTGTTGTCAAGCTGACGAGTATGAATGGGTACAAGGTAAACAGACAACTGAAGTCAGTGATGTGTTTAAGCATTCATAAAGTCACATAAGTCACTACCTTATGCCTGGGTGCCAGATGACCTCCCGTCAGTTGGGATTCTGAAGGTCATTGCACCGAAGTGGGTATTCCGGCTGTTAAAACCCTGACATTCTGGATCCCCACTAACAGGGGCTATTCTATCTCTTGGGGGTCCATGAACTCAATAGAGGGAAAATAGAATAGGGGTCGAGCGCACTGCAAGGGGCTTCATTGCGTTACTTTAAACTTTGATTCAAGCACATCCACTTATCTTCTGTTTATTTATTTGTTTATATATCTGGTATAAAATACCAAGGTTTACAGTGACCATATATTATATGTATTTAATTTATCAAATCTGAACTGTTCACAGGCAAATGTCAATCTTTGACTGAAAATATCCGAGATGCCTTTCAGAAAGGTACAGTACTAATGTTTCATTTTCATATTTAATGTTATATTTAGTTACCCTTAAAGTTCTATACAGTTAATACTAAATGTATACTACATGCCTGGGATTAAGGAAGTTTGGAGGATCTTCCAATTACACCTCCTGACATGGGCATGACAATATGTAAGCACTCTCTTCATTTTCATTGTATCTTCACACTTTTTTTTAAACCATGCCATTGTTCTTATGAGAACTGAGATGCACAATAGTTATTACGCTATGATGGAGCTATAACTTTATTTGCATGTACCTTTGGCTCCTATACTCTCTGCATCACTATCTCTCTAAAGTGTAAGCTCTCATGAGCCCTCATACATCTTTTTTGTAGTCCCACCAAAAGGCACCCTCTTGGCACGCCAGGTCGCTTGAGACTGCTAGCGGTTTTATGCCAAAGTTGCATTTTCTTTGCAATGCTACTGATATACATGAGGTGATTCCTTTGATATGCAACACGTGTGTGTGTGTGTGTGTGTGTGTTACTGAGGGGTCTATGTACTAAGCCTTGGGGTGGCTCCAGCTCCTAAATCTCATTTTTCAACCTGTAACTTGGCATTTAGGAGCTGAGTGGTAGGTACATAATTTCCATCCACTCAAAAGGCTTAGTAAATAGATCCCATAGTGTCTGAATCTGCATAGGAAGTGTTAGGATGCAACAGTCACCTCTTTTTCTCATATACAGACTCAGGGGCAGATTTATTAAGCTCAGTGAAGATATAAAATGTCTGGTTTTTATCACCGGCCAATCATCTCTTAATTGTGAAGTTACAGACTTGATTTGAAAAATGACAGGTAGGTGCTGATTGGCCGGTGATAAAAACCAGACACTATATCACTTCACCGAGCTTAATAAATCTACCCCTCAGTCACATACTGATATGCAAGTGTTGCATAACAAGTTGATTAGCATAATCTCCTGGTGCGCGCTAGTTGCATCACTAAAACAACTGTGGCAAACAAGATTATTTTTATTTGGTAAGACAATCGCCTGGGCGCTGTAATTCTCGCTGTTTTGCTGCCTATCCTACACCCTGAAGGGTTATTCCTAGGTAACCCGAGTAGTAATCTTGAAAAAGGGGTTTGTTGGATGTGGGATATGGCGCTACACCGGGTCAAGCACGATATACGAGTGGGGATACTTAGCTTAGGTATTTCCGGGTTCTCTTTTTCTCCCTCTTAATTCTTCCTTCGCGTGTTTACTCGTCAGATTTTTCAGGAGAAAAAAACAGAAGGAATAAAGATATTTAAGGTTTGAGCGGGGGTGAAATTTTGTTTCTAAAATATTATTGTTCTTGTCCCAGTTTTCTGATATTTCTCACCTCACTTACATATGTATGTAGTGAGGGTAAGCTTATCTGGGTTTCTTTATGTTGGATGATGATTAGTGAGAGGCGTACCTCACTTACACGTTTCTGCACATGCAAACTCTCATCAAGGTATCTTTATCAAGTAAGCTGCGTACCAGTACTCACGATTGATAATGTGTGTACACGTGCATCAAGGTATCTTTAATTAGTCCAGGCTGACTTCTTATCCAGTAAAAAAAGGGTTTTTATTTTACAGTATAAAATTTTAAAATATTTTCTTTAAAACGGAATTTTAATGTAATCCGTACATTTCTACCGTCTGCTGGTGGAGGAGCACTGTTGTCCCCTTTTGGGAATAGGGCAGGATTAGTGTTGGGCCACTGACCGGTAAGTGGACTCCGCAACTGTGAGAAAAAAGATTTTCTCTTTGTCCTACCTTTTTCTCAGGGGGCAATCAGGTTCCTCAAAAAAGCTTCCAGCAGAGAGTTAGAATCCAATGTCAACTCAAAAGCAAGTCCTCCTGCCGACGCGTTTCGAGATGTGCATCTCTTTGTCAAGGCATGGAGGACCTGCTAGTGTGCTTGCTTTTTATGAGTGAGGGTAATCTAAAGATGGCTTCACTTCCTGTTCCTGTTTCCGTTTTTCTTATTGTGTAATTAAACAAAAATTATACAATACAATGGTATTAATGCACAGTGTTCAATGGCCATTAGAAGTATAATAGATAAAAACCATTAGTTTGATATGGTTACAACTTAAATAATAATGTTCGTATTGTCCAGGGTGTATAAAGATGGCAGCCGCTGCTTAGTGGTATTATACCTTAGTTTGGGTGTAGCAATATGGCGCCCGGAATTTCTTACATTTTAAAATAAAACATATACCAGTATGGTGGCTGAGGGGTAGTCTAAAGGGAGCTTATGTAGATGTCAGCGCGTCCCCCTTTAGTGGAGATAGAGAGCTGTCCGCACGTCTGAAGATGTCCGTCTGGGTGTTGTTTCGCGGGGTGTGGTAAGATGGCGTCCGTCCGTTTTGCTTGGGTGTAGATGGGTGTAGCAAGATGGCATCTCCGAGATCTTGTATTTAGCGTCCTGCTGGTGACGCGGGCATCGTTGTTCCTCCTCCCGCTGGGTGTAGTAAGATGGCGTCTTTAGTCTGCTGAGATTATCTGCTGGACGCTTAGTAGGGTGTAGCAAGATGGCGCCCGTCAGTTCTCTAAGGTTTTCTATTCGGAGGTTCTCTCTTGCCAGGAGTGTTGCTATGGAGACATAGAGACTCATCTGTAGCGTTACTCTCTCTCTTTTTATGTGGCCAAGTTGTGGAGGATATTTTTAGACATGAATAGATGACATTTTTGAATAAATGTCTGTTGAAGTTAATTCAAACTCTAAGGAGTAGAAAAAGTATAATCAGGATTTTTTGATAAAATGGTTTTATACTTCATAAAAAGAATAAACAAATAAATAAAGATATAGAGAATTAGAGGTGGGGAATTTATTGCTATTTTCTCTCCTCTATATATAAATGAATTTATGATAATTGATCATAGGAACCACTTCAATTCGAAGTCATTATTTAGTCCCTTTGGTGTTAAAGTTTTCAAGTCGAATATCAATTTCATTTCTGACCTAGCAAGATTTGTTTCAATATTTTTATCCTTCCAGCTTGATTTTATTTGTTTGAGGCCCATAAATTTACTGATGTTTGCTGTTGAGCAGTTATGTTGAATTTTAAAGTGATTGGAAAGGTTATGAGTTTCCAGTCCTTTGCGAATATTTCTTAAGTGCTCTGACATTCTAATTTTCAATGGGCGAGTTGTTCTCCCTATGTATGAAAGACCACATGTGCATTCTGCCAAATACACAACGTTGGAGGAGTGGCAGGTTATGAAATCGTTTATTTTGAACTTGATGTTGTTTACTGTAACACAAGTGTATTTGGAAGTGGTATCTTTTATGGTTCTGCATGCCATGCAGGTTCCACAACGGTGGAATCCTTTGGTTCTAATAAGGTCTTTGGTTAGTGCTGGTAGAGTACTTTTTACTAATGCATCCTTTAAGTTTCTAGATTTGCGGTAAATGAACGAGGGTTTTTCTGGTATCAGATTTTTTAGAACCTGATCTCTCTGAAGTAGATGCCAATGTTTTTTCATTATTTGTTCCACTTGTTTGTATTGGGTGTCATAGTTGGTTATAAAAGACCATTTTTGTCTGTCTGTGGTGTCTACTTGTTTTGGAGCATCTTTTTTTCTGTTCAGTAGTGTTTCTCTATCTATTTTTTCTGTTTGTTGTATGGTATCTTCTAGTGTTGCTTCTTCATAACCTTTGTCCACAAAGTCCTTTTTCATGTTATCCATTTGTTGTTTACATGTTACTGGGTTACTGCAGTTCCGTTTGACTCTCAGAAATTGACTTTTGGGGACCCCTTTTAACCATAATGTATGGTGTTGACTGTCTGTAGAAATGTAGGAATTTATATCTGTTGGTTTTTTGTATGTCTTTGTATTTATTTGTCCTCCGGTTGTGTATATTGTTAAATCCAAAAAATTGATTGATTCTATACTGTGGGTGGAGGTAAATTTGAGGTTGAATGTGTTTTTGTTGAGTTCTTGGAGAAAACTTAGGAGGTTTTCTTCGGTGTCTTCCCAAAGCAATAAGACATTGTCTATATATCTATACCACTTTTTCAGGCTTGTGCCCCAAGCTACGCTCCTGTATATGTGTTCTTCCTCCCAGAACCCCATAAACAGGTTCGCGTAGCTTGGGGCAAATTTAGTGCCCATGGCTGTGCCCGTGCGTTGCATGTAGAACGCCCCATCAAAAAAGAAGAAATTGTTGTTAAGGATAAACTTTATTGCCTCCTGGATGAAGATTTTTCTTTCTTGTGTATATTCGGTTTTTTCCAGAGCCCAGGCTATTGCTTCAATGCCTTTTTCGTGCTTAATACATTGAAATGACAGAAGAGAATTTGGAAACAGCAATGAACAGACTAGGAGACTGGCTCCTGAGAGAGAACAAGCTGTGGTGGGAGGTAGCCACACTAGAAAAGTACAAAACAGAACATGTAATACCTAAAGGCCTCAAAATGAACAAACAACCAAGCTTTCAGGATGCATCAGAAAACTTCACCACGGAATGGAATGAAGCACTAGATAGATGCTCCTTCACTCTAATCGAATTAATTCTAAAAGAAAGGAAAGGCACTCTAACAAAAGTAAACGAAAGAATAGAAATATTACAAACTTTAATCGAACCTTACAAAAAACTAGCGAATTTTGATTCCCTGGAAAAAGAGATAATTGATAAAATCGAAAGAAATACGGATTTCCTCATAAAAAAGAAACAAGGAAAACTGCAACGGGACTTCGATTACTATAAGTTCGGTATAGTAACAAGAAGGAGAACAGACAGAATGGAGCGTCAGAGAAGGAACGGAAGATCAGGAAGTAGAATACACCCATCCAGAAGAGAAGAACACCCACAGAGGAAAGAACATACAAACTTTCATAATAAACAACCGTCCATAAGAAGGAGCCCTCCATGGAGACATAGAAACAACCACTTTAGATCACCAGAAAGAAGGAACAACACATATAGAACATATCCCCCTCAAAGGTACTATAGACGGGAGAAGGAACAATATGGAAGAACATACGAGAGATGGGACCAAAATCCCCGAAACAACAAAGAAAGAAGATACGGGAGAGAGGAACCACGGTATGTAAGAAAAGACTACAACCGAGACTATGAAAGACACCATCGCGAATGGACAACACCTAGAAGATCATCCAGAAGCAATACAAGAGAAAGGAGACCAGAAGGGAAATGCAACTACAGAAGGGATGTACGTAGAGATGAAACCTACAGAGGAACTCAAAAACGGAGAGAAATTCTGACACCAAAAACCACAATACTGAGCATGAGATACCATACATCACAAGAACCAAGCACATCCTACTATGTTAAAGATAGCTACCCTACACCCCCACGTAATGAGGAAGAAGAATCACCAAATCATAGAGAAAGAGAACAAAGAGAAAATTCATTAACAAAAAAGAAAAAAACACGTTTTGAAGAGGAGGGAGAAAACAGAGGAGGCACAACCACTGAAAGGGAAAGCCCCAACAATAGAAGGTCTGTAAGCGAAGAAAGCGCCACATCAATTAAAGAATCTCCTTTTCGAAAACAAAGGCAGACAAAAGGAAAAAAAGAAGCAACAACAAGGAAAACTCAGAGAGTGATAATCAAAACAAAAGGAAAAAAAACAGGAAAACAATAAGAGGATGTAGAGGAGGCAAACCTAAAACAAAGAAGAAGAAAAATAAGAGTAAAGAACAATTGGAAGGAAATCTCGATCCAGGGAAAAGCCCGACAGAAGAACCGAGCAATATTTTTAATCTCAGTAAAAGAGAACTAAAAAAGGAAGAAGAGAAAATACTAAGAAAAGGATTAAAGTTTGCCCCCACATCACATATGAACAACTTCAATAAATTTGTCGATGTTCAAAAGTTCGTAAGGAAAATAACTTTAAAGAAATTTTTTGCAATAAAAGAAAAAGAGAAAGAAAAGGAATCTAAAAACATGGAGGATACACAAACCCAAAACTCACCCTTGCCTCAAAACAACTCTGGAAAGAAGAAGAAGTCTTTGTTCTATCCAACATATATCAAAGGGAATTTCATTGACACCTTCGCCAAAGTGGTCACAGAGGAAATTGAAAACCTGAAGAAACCCAAAGTGAAATTTAATCTCACAAGGAAGGAACGAGAGATTATAAAAGATCTAGGCCAGGACGAAACCATAATAATCAAGCCGTGTGACAAAGGTGGAGGTCTAGCAATCCTAGATAGAGAGGACTATATAAAAGAAATACAGAGGCAACTATCAGATACGGTGACGTACACCAAATTGAAAAATGATCCGTCTCATAGAATAGAAAAGGACTTCAAACAACTGTTGGACACACACCTACAAAAAGGGGGCATGTCCAAAGATGAATATGAATATTCAAACATCCAAAACCCTATAACACCCACTATTTACACACTTCCAAAAGTGCATAAAAGCCTGTCCAACCCCCCGGGAAGACCAATTATAGCGGGAGTAAATAGTTTGACCTCAAAACTGTCATCTCTGATAGACAGCCTCCTACAACCAATGGTACAAAAAATACCATCATACCTGAAGGACACGAATGATACCCTGGAAAAGATAAAGACCTTCAGTTGGAGCGAAAACAGCACTCTATCTTCGGTGGATGTGACATCGCTATACACCTGTATTAAGCACGAAAAAGGCATTGAAGCAATAGCCTGGGCTCTGGAAAAAACCGAATATACACAAGAAAGAAAAATCTTCATCCAGGAGGCAATAAAGTTTATCCTTAACAACAATTTCTTCTTTTTTGATGGGGCGTTCTACATGCAACGCACGGGCACAGCCATGGGCACTAAATTTGCCCCAAGCTACGCGAACCTGTTTATGGGGTTCTGGGAGGAAGAACACATATACAGGAGCGTAGCTTGGGGCACAAGCCTGAAAAAGTGGTATAGATATATAGACGATGTCTTATTGCTTTGGGAAGACACCGAAGAAAACCTCCTAAGTTTTCTCCAAGAACTCAACAAAAACACATTCAACCTCAAATTTACCTCCACCCACAGTATAGAATCAATCAATTTTTTGGATTTAACAATATACACAACCGGAGGACAAATAAATACAAAGACATACAAAAAACCAACAGATATAAATTCCTACATTTCTACAGACAGCCAACACCATACATTATGGTTAAAAGGGGTCCCCAAAAGTCAATTTCTGAGAGTCAAACGGAACTGCAGTAACCCAGTAACATGTAAACAACAAATGGATAACATGAAAAAGGACTTTGTGGACAAAGGTTATGAAGAAGCAACACTAGAAGATACCATACAACAAACAGAAAAAATAGATAGAGAAACACTACTGAACAGAAAAAAAGATGCTCCAAAACAAGTAGACACCACAGACAGACAAAAACCCTCGTTCATTTACCGCAAATCTAGAAACTTAAAGGATGCATTAGTAAAAAGTACTCTACCAGCACTAACCAAAGACCTTATTAGAACCAAAGGATTCCACCGTTGTGGAACCTGCATGGCATGCAGAACCATAAAAGATACCACTTCCAAATACACTTGTGTTACAGTAAACAACATCAAGTTCAAAATAAACGATTTCATAACCTGCCACTCCTCCAACGTCGTGTATTTGGCAGAATGCACATGTGGTCTTTCATACATAGGGAGAACAACTCGCCCATTGAAAATAAGAATGTCAGAGCACTTAAGAAATATTCGCAAAGGACTGGAAACTCATAACCTTTCCAATCACTTTAAAATTCAACATAACTGCTCAACAGCAAACATCAGTAAATTTATGGGCCTCAAACAAATAAAATCAAGCTGGAAGGATAAAAATATTGAAACAAATCTTGCTAGGTCAGAAATGAAATTGATATTCGACTTGAAAACTTTAACACCAAAGGGACTAAATAATGACTTCGAATTGAAGTGGTTCCTATGATCAATTATCATAAATTCATTTATATATAGAGGAGAGAAAATAGCAATAAATTCCCCACCTCTAATTCTCTATATCTTTATTTATTTGTTTATTCTTTTTATGAAGTATAAAACCATTTTATCAAAAAATCCTGATTATACTTTTTCTACTCCTTAGAGTTTGAATTAACTTCAACAGACATTTATTCAAAAATGTCATCTATTCATGTCTAAAAATATCCTCCACAACTTGGCCACATAAAAAGAGAGAGAGTAACGCTACAGATGAGTCTCTATGTCTCCATAGCAACACTCCTGGCAAGAGAGAACCTCCGAATAGAAAACCTTAGAGAACTGACGGGCGCCATCTTGCTACACCCTACTAAGCGTCCAGCAGATAATCTCAGCAGACTAAAGACGCCATCTTACTACACCCAGCGGGAGGAGGAACAACGATGCCCGCGTCACCAGCAGGACGCTAAATACAAGATCTCGGAGATGCCATCTTGCTACACCCTTCTACACCCAAGCAAAACGGACGGACGCCATCTTACCACACCCCGCGAAACAACACCCAGACGGACATCTTCAGACGTGCGGACAGCTCTCTATCTCCACTAAAGGGGGACGCGCTGACATCTACATAAGCTCCCTTTAGACTACCCCTCAGCCACCATACTGGTATATGTTTTATTTTAAAATGTAAGAAATTCCGGGCGCCATATTGCTACACCCAAACTAGGGTATAATACCACTAAGCAGCGGCTGCCATCTTTATACACCCTGGACAATACGAACATTATTATTTAAGTTGTAACCATATCAAACTAATGGTTTTTATCTATTATACTTCTAATGGCCATTGAACACTGTGCATTAATACCATTGTATTGTATAATTTTTGTTTAATTACACAATAAGAAAAACGGAAACAGGAACAGGAAGTGAAGCCATCTTTAGATTACCCTCACTCATAAAAAGCAAGCACACTAGCAGGTCCTCCATGCCTTGACAAAGAGATGCACATCTCGAAACGCGTCGGCAGGAGGACTTGCTTTTGAGTTGACATTGGATTCTAACTCTCTGCTGGAAGCTTTTTTGAGGAACCTGATTGCCCCCTGAGAAAAAGGTAGGACAAAGAGAAAATCTTTTTTCTCACAGTTGCGGAGTCCACTTACCGGTCAGTGGCCCAACACTAATCCTGCCCTATTCCCAAAAGGGGACAACAGTGCTCCTCCACCAGCAGACGGTAGAAATGTACGGATTACATTAAAATTCCGTTTTAAAGAAAATATTTTAAAATTTTATACTGTAAAATAAAAACCCTTTTTTTACTGGATAAGAAGTCAGCCTGGACTAATTAAAGATACCTTGATGCACGTGTACACACATTATCAATCGTGAGTACTGGTACGCAGCTTACTTGATAAAGATACCTTGATGAGAGTTTGCATGTGCAGAAACGTGTAAGTGAGGTACGCCTCTCACTAATCATCATCCAACATAAAGAAACCCAGATAAGCTTACCCTCACTACATACATATGTAAGTGAGGTGAGAAATATCAGAAAACTGGGACAAGAACAATAATATTTTAGAAACAAAATTTCACCCCCGCTCAAACCTTAAATATCTTTATTCCTTCTGTTTTTTTCTCCTGAAAAATCTGACGAGTAAACACGCGAAGGAAGAATTAAGAGGGAGAAAAAGAGAACCCGGAAATACCTAAGCTAAGTATCCCCACTCGTATATCGTGCTTGACCCGGTGTAGCGCCATATCCCACATCCAACAAACCCCTTTTTCAAGATTATTTTTATCAATTAACAAAATGCAAATCAATATTTGGTGTGATTACCAAATATTTATTTCTGTTTAGTTCCCATTTTTGTATCTTTAGCTTCCTTTTTTTTCTATGTCTTCTAAATTCTTGTAACACACTTGCAATGCATGCCAACACATTGGTCAAGAATCACAGCAATAAAGTAAAAAAAAAATACAAAAAAAATGTTCTGGAATGTAGCATGAGCTGTTTAATATATATCTCAGCATATTTACTAATGTCATTTTGGTTTGTATTTTTCTGATGTAGGTGACTTTGAAGGTGCTAAAATGTTTTTAGCGAAGCTGAAATACTACTCAAATATACTTGACCAAGTTAAGAAGAAAATTCTTCCATAACGTCAATTTCTATTGCCATCTGATTTTAAACTGTAATACTGGGCTACATTGTAATAGGTGTTGTGCCATGAACTACAGTAGCTAGATATGGTTACCGAATCATAAGAGCACAATCTGCCCATGAAAACTCTGCCTTTTTAGTGTGTAAGCCACAGGCAGAACTCTGGGAGGCAATGGAGTCATCTGCCGCCGGGCTCCTGCTCTCAAGGGGGCACCTCTCCACCACTGCCAGTTTAAATCCATTAATTGAAAGCAATCAAATATGCTTCTTTGGCTGAGTTCTGAAATATATATATATGTTCTTTCTCTCTCTCTCCCTATCTATCTATCTATCTATCTATATATATATTATATATAATATATATTCATAACAGACTATATATATATTTTAAATAACGTGTGTGTTGGGGGGGGGGGGCACCAATATTCATCTTGCCTCCGGGCAACTGGGATGAATTTACGCCACTGGTGTAAGCAGAAAGTTTGAAGAACACTACACCTTTTTGGGGATGACCATTACAGACAGATGATGGTACAATTAATAATTTCATGATTCCACTATGTGGTTTTCAGTGTGTAGAATGTGGTATTTATTGCTGTTCAACTGTAGGTACAAATACATTTGTCTAATGATGATTTCAAATGATTGCATCTGCTTTATAGTTGACTTAATATATAAATATCCATTTTTAGCATCACCTAAAGAAATCTCATATTTTACTTGACTTTTATATACCGCAATAATATATAACTAAACTGTATTTTGAGAATGTTTCCTTTTGTCATATTTCAATCTTTTTCAGTGCGTGTTCTTTGTGTTTGGTGTCCACGGCGGACATCAGTATCATCTTCAGCTGCATCCCCGGTCCCAAGGATGCATTGTGCCGGTGTGCTGGTGACGTCATGACATCACTGGCACACCCACATCCCTTATCCAGAATATTCGTGGTCCCGAGCATTTCGGATAAGGGTTACTCAACCTGTATCTCCAAAATTAATTCTTGACCCTTTCAAAAGATCTGTTAATATACCCCCAAACTAAATTCAGAAAACTCAATCCGGACTAAGTTTACTGCATACATACAGTCCAGTTAATGTCTTCCTTACAAATAATGTAAACTCCAGCGATGTAATTTTGCCCCTACACAGCATACACCCTTCCGCACACAGGCACAAATACCATGTGCATCATAGTGACATAGTTGTTGAGGTTGAAAAAAGAGAAGTCCATCACGTTCAACCTATAAGATCTCCTGTGGTGTAAATGACCCTGATCAGGTTACTTCCCATCTATCATAAACCAGGATCCCTGACTACCCAAGTGGTTATCCTGTTTACCGCTGATTTCACTATAGTACCTTATGAATTATGGTTCTAGCCCCTATACTTTCTGATACTTGGATCAGACAATGCAAGACAGACACAGGATAACACACACACACACACAGGGTCTTACGCAGGTTGTTATTCGCTACCATAACAGTTTTTAGAGAGATCCTGTATATGTATATTTTAGAGAGAAACTCCCCTTCTGTACGCTCACCATTCACTTGTATTGAAAACATTCTAAATTCAAAATGTCCCCACTAACAATCTTACATATAAATAGATACTACTACACAAACCTAACAACATTACATGGATTAATATAAAAACCTTTTTAATATGAATGCACTCAACTTCGTTGTGAATCCAGGTTTATACATGTCAATTCAGCATTTCACACACTTTGTTGAACACTTTATGATCTCTGCTTATCTGTTGTTCAGTAGCTTCAAGAAAGATTTGTTGAAGGCCATGAGTGAATAATATGGGGGTTATTCAATCCAGGATTACGACTTTCGGAATGTCCCAACAGTCGGAATCGAGGGCCGTTTTCGCTCAGCTTGACTGTAACTCGACAGCCGGAATTCAATGTTCTGGCTGTCAAGTGTGGGAAACTGAGTGTATCAAACAGGCAGCAGATTGTAAAAAAAAAAACAGCGGTGAATTTGACAATCCGCGGCAGTTTCCGGAAAAACAGATTTGACTTGTTTTAAAGTCGGATATGTTTTTGCGTAATCAGCCTTCAATGCTGTCAGAAACGACAGCATTGAATAGGCAACGGACGCTATATCTGCAGATGGAAATAGCAGCTGGGATTGAATACCCCCTTATGTCTACAATCCTCTTTCTCTGCAATTACAAGTACATTTCTTTGCCTGTAGTGGCTAACAATGTAATCTAGAAGTAATGATAACGGTATTGAGGGATAAATATTATTTTTTAAAATGTAATAGGCAAAGTTCTTTACCTGTATCCGAATAGAACACTTACATCTATGAAAGGCATTCCTTATTAGTAAAGTAACTTCTATTACTGCCGTTATGGCTATCTTTCAGTGAAACTGCCTTATAGGGGTTGTATTTCCCCTTTTGCATTAATATCAAGTCTGCACTTATATATAGGACTACATGTGTATGGACATAAAGCTCTATAAAAAATATCTGCTGTGGAGAATGTGTATTGGGCTCCGTTCACTACCTTCATTAGGTTCAGCTGAGGATGAACCTTATGAAGGCAGTGGCCTTACACCCCCGACACCCCCCCCCCCTCCTCAAATGAACCTGCTGAAAGGGCAACCTAGTGATGCATCCCTAGCTGGTCCCTAAACTCACGGTCTGAAATTGATCTTCCCTCTCCAATAATCACTACCCCATTGCAGCAGTGCCTGATATAGCTACAAACGAAATCTCCAAGGATGAGTGAGTGTCCTAGAGTATCTCTTCCTGGAGACACGGCTGCCATTAGGTAGGGGGGAATGTGGGGATTGTTGCCTCGGGCCTGCAGAGAGAGAGGGCCCAGTCTGCCTCTGTAGCTTCAGACAAGGGGAGTTAAACTGTATAGATATGTCCTCAACAAATTGGCGCCACCATGGAGGAGACAAAACAACTGACAATATGGACTAACAAATACATAGGAACAAAGGAAGCATCAAGCTTTACAGAGGTTAGAAAGAAGGCGGCATCATGTCTGCCAGGTTGTGACTGGCAAAGGCATGGCTAGGCATAAATACATTTCTGAGCTGAAGTTGGCACGGTAAGGGTCTATATATACAGTAGGTATGAGAGGTAGGTGGTTGGGGTATATGTATGTTAGAAGAAGATGGTGGGGCAAGATCATATATTTGTGAGAGAGTGGTAAAAGGGATATACGTGCGAGTGATGTGGAGTTACCATAAGAGTTAATTTTTGGGTACTTGTGTAATAGCACGGCTACGCTACGTTAAGATACGCTGTCAGCGTTGCCCAACGGCTGCCTAGTGTAGTGACTCTGCGGCAGCCGGTTCTGTCCCCAGCATTCGTGGCAAGCCTAGTGAGCGCCTCTTAAACAGAGCTGGTAACCGCCAGATCCCCTGCGCTGGCAGATGCCGGCAGAAAGGCGCTCCAGCTGTCTGAGACTCAGACGCTCCTGCATCTCAGTAATTATTGTGGCAGGGTACGGCAACCCTTCCCGTGTCTGCTTCAGGGAGACGGGGTTAGGGGGTTCGGTAGCACGTGCGTCTCGTGCACAAAGGGGGTATGTGGGCGCAAGTCCGTCTTCTGCACAATAAAGGAGGCATTTGCCAGTGCTCCATGTTACATACTGGTAAATGCCTCCTTTTGCCTTCCATACTTTATAAAATCAACTCCACGCCGACGTGGATAGTGGGAGTATGAACAGGTCAGGGGGATGCGTAATGCGTCTGCTCGCCACGCTTCGGGCTGCCATGGATAGTGGGGGTGTTTCAGGAAAACATTCACACCTGCCATATCATACATCTGACAGGGACGCTGCGCTAAGCGGCCGCGGGAACACTACGCTACTTCTGACTGACTATGCTAACTGCGCTGACTCTGACAGGGAAGCTAAGCTAACTACGTAACGGGTGCCGTGCTATTACACAAGTACCATTTTTGTATCATGCGGGGGTGGCTGGGTATATATGTGTGAGGGAGATGGCTGGGGTATACTGTATGTTCGTGTGAGGTGGTATATTATGTATCATACTGAAGTGGCTGGGGCCAGGCTGGGTATATCAGTGTAAGAGGCAGGTGGCTGGGGCAGAGTTGGAGTATATGTATGTGTGAGAGGGACATGGCTGGGGCAGTGTTGAGGTATATGCGTATTAAGGGGGGCAGCTGGGGTATATGTGGGTGTGAGGGGGAAGTGGCTGGAGCAGTTCTGGGTTATATATAGCATGTGTGAATGGAGCTGCCATCAAGGTATTTTATATCATAATGAGGTTGCAGGGCTTATGGTATAATTAGTGATAGATTGACATGTTATAATAACAAAATTTTATGAATTTTGAGTCCATGGGGAAGGAACGGGGCTAAAATGATGCTATTCATTTTATTTTAATTCCAATTCCTTCAAAGGGAACTGTTATTCCACCCTATTCTGACCAATTCCCTAGAAAGATCCACTCATTATTTTGGGGGTGCAGGGGATTACCTAAAAGGTACTTGTGAATTATCCGGGCGCCCGATGTTGAAATTATATGACAGTACATTAAGAATACGATGCGACGCGATTTCCCTTGAAATTTCCTTGAAGACAAAATTGCGTCGCATTGTATGCTATTGTATGGTATACAATGGCACGCGATGCGACGCGATTTTAACCCAGATATGAATGAGATTGGATGTTCACAACCAGGCCACTGTCAACGTGAACCCGAAGCGTGGCGAGCGCAGCGGTACGCGTCCTCCGACCTTTTCATACCCACACTATCCACGTCGGCGTGGAGTTGAGAATAGAATAGTGTGGCGAGGGGACGCGGATAGCTGTGAAGGTGTCGCCGTCCCCTCGCGGGGCTCGGTGGCTCGCTGCGCTCGCCACACTATTCTATTCTCAAATCCACGCCGACGTAGATAGTGGGGGTATGAAAAGGTCGGAGGACGCGGGCTCGCTGCGCTCGCCACGCTTCGGGTTGGCGTCATTAGTGGGGTGGCGTTAACAATGGGGGTGGGATTTCACTTTTGTCACTTTTTGGGGGTTTTGGGCATTTTTTCATTGAAATAAATGTAAAATCGGGTCTCAGGGACCATTTTACATTGATTCCAATGTTAAAATCGGGTCCACTGCTAAAATCGGGTGCTGCTCTCGTCGCGTTGCATCGCATGCCATTTGGTTAACACGCGATGCGACGCGATTTTTTGGGACCCGATCAAAAATCGGGCGCCCGGATAATTCACAAGTACCACCTTAAAAATTGCAAGTTTCCTGCACTTTCCAGCAGAGTAGGGAAGTATGCTGTCCAGGAACAATCTACAGTAGGGTTGCAGCAGATTTCTGCTTTACTATTCATGTTGTTGAAGGGGTAAATACTAGTTTCTCACTCATCCTGCATCCACGCGGCTTCCCACAATAGATTACACCCAATATTTTCAGGGCACCATGTTCCTTTTATTAAATATTCAAGCTCATGTCCTGTTTGTGCCTTCAGACTTTCTAAATGCCCTTTTTATGGCAGATTTCTCAACCAGCCCTTTTTATGTCCCCTCAATAATGATTTAACCCTTTGCCTGCTATGTATTAAGTCTCCAAGATAACTGACCTCCCTCCAAGCAAGTCCCCTACCTACCTGCTTTCATGAGTTTACTGACACAGTGATGCTCCAAAACCAACAGGTTCAGTATCCCTTATCCAAAATATCCCTTATCCATAGTTTCCAGAAATACATTTTTATTGCTAAAAGCACTACTGGGGACATCTGTAACTGGCACTACTGAGGATATGATATGTAACTGGCACTAAATATGTGCAAGAAAATGATTTATTGGCATTTAAATTCAGTGCATGATCTAGTACACAAACCTTGTTTCATGTAGAAATAAAATATTTTTATGTGTGTTTGATGTGTTTATACAACATAAATGCAAGATACCTCATTGAAATATAACAATATTCTGAAATACGGAATAATCCATTATCCATAATTCTTCTCTTCCCAAGCATTTTGGATAAGCGATACTAAACCTGTACAAAGCACAGTTCTGGAGTTTATTCTACAGCTGCAATGTTGTCATCCTCCACAACAAGTACCTATTGAGATAACAAGTCATTGCAATGCGCAAAGCAGGGCATTACAACCAATCAGGGTACTCTTAGTGGATGGTGCTACAGAAACTTCTCAAGGCAGTGCTGATTTCCCAACATTGCCACTGCTTGTTAACATGTGGCCACTAGCTCCTCCGTTGGACATCAGCGACTGTTGCTGACAGTTTGTTTTAACCTTTGCAATTCTGAATCTGCTTCTGGCTTGCCAGCACCTACATTTGGCCCTCCAGGGAGCTGCATGTCCTTCCTGTGCCTTAAAATAACACTGTCTGTATAGTACCACTTTGTCGTGCTGGATGAACTACCAGAGGAAGAGTAGGGTTTAGAAGAAACCCTATTGTAAAGAGTCATTTTGTATGTTAGGTACAATGCCAGGGAGTGGTGGTGAGTGAGGGTATTTCAGTGGGTGATTAATATCAGAGGCCAGTGTTGGATTGGCCATAGGGGTAGAGGGAAAACCCCCAGTGGGCCCTTCTGCATGGAGGCATACAGTATTTTCGGTACTTGTGTAGTTTCACGGCGCCGCCGCGCGCACACTCTGTGTATGAAACTTGGCAGCTTGCCAGACGCTCTGTTTAACTGTGCGCGTGCCGCTCTAGCTGTTCTCAGCGCAGCGCGTGGCTGCTTTCCTTATGTAAGCTACGTTATCAGCGTAGCGCTGGCCAGCAGCAGCGCACGCTGCCCAGCGCTGATAGGTCACTGTGGTTCTTGTAGTTCCACAGTAAAAAGCGGTGGGGGGTGCCTGGATTTAGACGCAAAACCGTTTGAAACTAGGCGCCTTGCAAGATTTAGCTGGGTCTAGGGGTACACGATTAAAACCTGTCCACAATGCCAATAGTCGACGCAACAGCTGTCGACCTTGTGAATTCCACTATCCACGCCAACCCGAAGCGTAGCGAGCGGTGGCGGTACGCGTCCTACGACCTTTTCATACCCCCACTATCCACATCGGCGTGGAGTTGAGAATAGAAAGTGTGGCGAGCCCGAAGCGTGACAAGCGCAGCGAGCCCCGCGAGGGGACACGGACACCTGTGAAGTTATCCGCGTCCCCTCTCGGGGCTCGCTTCACTCGCCACGCTTCGGGCTCAGTGGCTCGCTGCGCTCGCCACACTTTCTATTCTCAACTCCACGCCGACGTGGATAGTGGGGGTATGAAAAGGTCGTGGGACGCGGGGCTCGCCACGCTTCGGGTTGGCGTGGCTTGTGGAATTAACAAGGTCGACAGCTGTTACGTCGACTAGTGTCATTGTGAACAGCTTTAATAGTGTACGGGGTGTCCAGTTCAGGGAGTGTGGATGTAGACGCATTAGCGTCTAAATTGCCGGGGTGTCCAGTTTACGTGCCCCCGTTGTCAGCGGTGTGCACGACTGCCTATTTCACTGTGGAACGACAAGTACCACAGTGACCTGTCAGCACTGGGCAGCGTGCGCTGCTGCTGCCCAGCGCTACGCTGATAACGTAGCTTACATAAGGAAAGCAGCCACGCGCTGCGCTGAGAACAGCTAGAGCGGCACGCGCACAGTTAAACAGAGCGTCTGGTAAGCTGACAAGTTTCATACACAGAGTGTGCGCGCGGCGGCGCCGTGAAACTACACAAGTACCGTATTTTCTTCCGCTCAATCAGGTTCCAGACTGTTTACTTGAATTTTACATGTTACTTTCTACTGCACAGGACTATGCTGTATTTTCTACAGTGCATGTGCCTGACAGTACGCCATTCTGCAGCACCATCCATGACTTTTGCTTTCTTACCTGAAGACATAGAGGGGGTATTCAAAGTTAGAGGGAAGGGGGCTTGGCCGCGAGATGCAGATGGAATTCGCCAAGCTGCGGTCGGGAGCTCGTCAATTCCCAGCCGTTCTTGGCAGAACGTGCCTGAATGCCTATGAAGTCGGGCGCATTCTACCGAGATCCCTGTTCAGTGCTGTCATGGAAGACAGCATTGAATAGGGCCTGCCGCTATTTTTCCTGTCGGGAATAGTGGCGGGCAGTGGCGTAACTATAGCACCGCAGCCCCCACGGTCGCGCGGGGGGGGGGGGGGGGGTGCTGTGCATGTGGGGGTGCCGGGGGGCTGCGTTGCTATAGTTAGCACCCTCCCACCCACCGATTGCCGCCCGCCCGCCCATCGCCCGCCAATCCGCCGCCTGCTGCCTTACCTGTCTTCAGTTCTTCTGCTAGTGAGACGGACCACAATAAAATGTCCGCCCCATATAGCAGACAGTTCTCTGAAACTGTCTGCTGTATGGGGGCGGACATTTTGTGTTGGTCCGTCTCCATAGCAGAAGAATGAAGCCAGCAAGGGAGCCGGGACCAGCGGCAGCAAGACAGGTAAGGCTGCGGGTAGGGGATGGGGGGTGCTGCGGAGGGGGGGAGGGGGGCGCCCCCCCCCCCATTAATGGCGGGGGGGCGCCCAATTCATAGTTACGCCCCTGGTGGCGGGAGATTGAATACCCCCCGGTTCTATTCATGCATATTTAGAGATCATACAGATGTGTCCTTTAATATCTTTGGTTGCGCTGTGGCAGGCTGCAGCATCTATGCGGTTAAAAAGGAGACCACCAGTGGGAACAGGGGCAAAAATGAGCAAGCTGTGCAGCACCAACAACAACAATGCAAGTGGAGACATCTGTATGAACAATATTTTTATCAGCCCGCTGTAGAATTGTCACATTGTCCATTCATGTGGTTACCAAAAATCTGGCTTGGCGCGTCTCCTTTCTAGGCTGCTAAGCTTGTCTGGATTTGTCATGTTCTCATAGGTGGAATCAGAGCACAGTTTTCACCCCTGCAGCAGCCAGATATGGAATAACACACAGCCCTATCCCAGTCCCACTCTGTCAGCTGACTGCATGAGAGCTGCCACAAAAATATATATAGAATATACAGTGACACAAGAATACCCATGAGCGCTGTGTCCACAAATGTCACAATTCCTAAACATATCTAGAGTGCGTGGAAACCCAATACTCCAAGACGAGCTTAAACTCTTTATAAAATTAACCAATAATTTGACGGCTGCTTAACCACGAAGTTCCTCGAGGGTTAGGAAACACAAATAGCATACACTTCCCAATAGTGGTACGGTGCCTATTTGTATTAAAGTCCATATGTTTCCATCCAAATTTTCAATGAAACACCAGTTTTTCCAAGGAAAAAGTTTAGTCGGTACTTGTGTATTATCATGGCGCCCCCGATATTAAGTCGCACGACTTTTAATCGCATCGCATGCCATACACCGGGTGCACACCGATGCGATGTACGCGTCCTCCGACCTTTTCATACCCCCTCTATCCATGTCGGTGTGGAGTTGATTTTATATAGTGTGGCGAGCACAGCAAGCCACCGAGCCCGAAGTGTGGCGAGCGGACGCGTATTACTTTACATGTATTCCGCGTCCGCTCGCCACGCTTCGGGCTCGGTGGCTCGCTGCGCTTGCCACACTATATTAAATCAACTCCACGCCGACGTGGAAAGTGGGGGTATGAAAAGGTTGGAGGACGCGAACCGACGCCCCTCGCGGGCTTGCTGCGCTCGCCACGCTTCGGGTTCACGTTCATAGTGGGGGTGCATTTAACATTGAAAGCCCCCATTAGGGTGCTTATACAATTTAAAATCGCATTGCATGGCATTGTATGCCATATACAATGCTATACAATTTTAACATTTTATGACATCGGGGGAAATCTCATCGCATCGCATACCATCGCATGCCTTATGGTCTGCGATGCGATGGGCGCCGTGATACTACACAAGTACCATTTATTCTTCGATGAGTAGTCAAAGGATGTTACAGCAGTACAGTAATGTCCCATTACTGTAATGTCACATTACTGTACTGCTGTAACATCTTTTGACTACTCATTGAAGAATAAACTTTTACCTTGGAAAAACTGGTGTTTCATTGAAAATTTGGATGGAAACATATGGACTTTAATACAAATAGGCGCCGTACCACTATTGGGAAGTGATATCTAGAGTGCGTACCTGTTTTAATTGCAAAAATGTTTTAAAAGTTTTGAAAAATACACCGCTGTTCTGTACTGAATATTTGTTAGGTGTCCCAATCAATGTACAGAAATTATAAATGGGTTATCTGTAAATAGATTTATAATATTAATTTTAGTTCTAAATATATATCCAAACTTTAGGAAGCTTTGCAATTAAAATTAACTGTTTATTTTTTGATTAAAGTAATTGTACACATATGTACCAATATACCTGAAGAGGTTAAAGTGTATCTTTTTTTTAAGGCAAACATATATTCTATATACAGTATATTCTACAAGAGCACAGTGCTTTGCAGTAGCACAAACTGGTCAGTGCCCTGGGTGTGTATTCCCACACAGCTGAGAATCACTGCTAAGCACTGAGCGACTATTTCCATGGCAACACTACAACAAGCCACTATACAGCCTGCATGAAGTTTACTCCCGCCCATCAATTGTCATTTGCTGAGCTTAATGCTAAACTGTTTTAATTGGTCTGCAGTGATGTCACTCACAAGAATAATATCCAGCAGATTAGATCATTTTAACATCACAACAAACACAAACTTAAAGTAGTGAATAGCTTCTCTTGTATAATAGACACTGTTAAGGCAGCATACAGCTGTATATAGTTGTTTGTTTTGTGTGGAAGGATTGTTTTCATTAGAGCAGCTCTAGTGCATGCAGTTGGTTAAGTGTCAGCCTGATTACGTTTTTTTCTCTAGCAACTCTTATACACCATAGAAATAAGCTGAGTAGTGACAACCCACAGATCACTTTAATATGGTGTTAAGCAAGAGGTTTTCCATGGATGTCAACTCAATGCTTCCTTCAGTAGAGGAGGCAAACGATGCTGAGGAGGAGGAGGTCACACAGTACAGTTTAGGGGGGATCTCCAGCAGACCACCCAGCCGACCACTTGCAAGCCTGAGCAGAGGAAGTGTAGACGAAAAGGTAAGTCATGTATAAACAGGTTTACATTTTGAATTATGTTATTGGTATATTTCCTTTGTATACATTAGTTTAAGTATTACTTATCATGTTTTATTACAAATACATCCTTATATATAACATTATAGCAGGTCACATTTCCTTCTTCAAAGTATTAGCATACACAGACAAGAATCGCAGTATGTAGACATTTCTAGTGAGAAAATGCAAATACAAAGTTTAATCCACATAAACACACACAGAGCATAGAATATGAAGATTTGGACAAAACACTAAATGGGAAATTTTATAAATGCAATAAAATACTGCAGTGACACACAGGGCTGCCGACAGGGGGGTGCTGTTGGTACAGCTGTCCTGGGCCCCGGCCTCTGGAAGGGCCTGGGCAGCTCATATTGCCCACAGCAACCCTCCGCTGTATGCTGCCTGCGTTTGCGCTCGGTCCTCCCTTAGCAGGTCCCGAAGCACAGGTTTTTCCAATGGAGGATGCAGGCGGCCAATAAAATGCTGCAGCGACTTTTGAGCCAATCAGAGCTTGTGTACCATTAGCAAATCAGAGCGGCTGCTTAAGGACCTGCTGAGTGAGGACCAAGGGCGATAAGATTTAACCGGTCCCATTACATTATTGCTTTGAAGGTCAGAAACACTAGGAATGACAAAGCGTCCATAATGCAGCATTTTAGGATTGCACTGATGACCCAGAATTTGCCATTGGCCATCAATGTTTTTTTACCCATCGAAAGCCTACAGCTGATGGCAAGTGTTTTTGCTATGAACATCTTAACAACAATACTTCTGTATCTAGATGGCTCACAGACAATAGTCTAGGTAGACAGTCAATAGATCAACACTAATAGTTCAATATGCGCTACAATAGGTCGACATTAACATCTTTTCAACAAATATAAACCTCTGTATTACGTTCATTAATTCATTAAAGCGCATTGAGTCCTTTTCTAAACTAGCACTATGTAAATAATTCATTATTTGCAAAATGAGTGACTGGTAGTCGGCATTTGAGGGTGGCTGCTAATATGCAGGGCTGTCAGGACCATTTCCTGGGTGTTGCCTAGTCAGCCATTGCAAATGAATTCACAGCTGGAGAGCCCCCTGCCAATATGAGGCAGCATAGGGTTGCTCGGGTCTGATCCTGCTTATGTGCTTGAGCAGCAGACGTGAGATGCTGGCAGTGGGAACGGACAGATTGGGGATCTAATCGAACCCAGGAAATCTAGGGGTAAATTTACTAAGGCTTCTAAAAATTATCCTAGAAAATAATCAGATGGTTGCTATGGGCAACATCCTCTCTTCATTTTTAGAAGCTTTAGTAAATTTACCCCCTAGCGTACACACACGACAATTGGGCAATGTGACAGTTCACATGCCTGCCGCTAATCTGTGCTGTGCAGCCGAGCAGAGTTGCTTTGCTAGGCTTTTAGTTTAGACCAGCTCATTAGGCCGTTGGCCCTCACTGCCATTTGCAAGATGGTCAGTGCCAGATTGCAGTGGGTGTCTATACACAAGACAGTGTGGCTGATTTATTACCATATTTTCAAACTGCATGCAATCTCTAAATCAAGCCCATTGTCACAGAGCATTATCATTGCAGTGTACATACACCAACCTGCCAACGCGGATTAAGGTTAGTCATGCAGCACTGCGGCATAATTGGTATCCCTAGAGCAGGCATTCCCAACCACGGTCCTCAAGGCACACCAGCAGTGCAGGTTTTAGTGATATCCAGGCTTTAGCACAGATGGTTTAATCAGAATCCCTCAGATACTAATTAAGTCACCTATGCTCAAACCTGGATATAACTAAAACCTGCACTGTTGGTGTGCCTTGAGGACCATGGTTGGGAATGCCTGCCCTAGAGAGTAGTATGGAACGTAGTCAGCATCCTGGCAGTCAGGATGCAGGCATTCCGACTGCAATCAAAACACCAGCGCGGGAACTTCGGAAGGATCAGAATTCTACCAATGGCCAGGGCCGGTGCTAGGCACCGGAGCGCCCCAGGCGGGGGGTCGCCCCGGCGCCCACCGTCGTGCTGTTACCGGGGGGGGTGGATGATGTGCCCGCCGTGAAAGGGGGGGTGGAGGATGCGATCGTTCCGGGGGGGGGGGCGGGAGCGGTGCAGCGGCAGCCGCCGAGTTTGCTGGGGGTAGGGGGGAAACTGCTCACCTGCCGGGTGCCTGCCACGTCGATCCACAGCAGCGTTGGGCAGGGGTCGGGTAGTGATGCGGCGGCAGCCGCTGAGTTTGCTGGGGGTAGGGGGAAGCCGCTCACCTGCTGGGTGCCGCGTCTGAGCGTCTCTCCACAGCAGCGTTGGGCTGAACTTGTTGGAAGTGACAGGGGAGCCTAGGGTGTGATGCATCGGATTCGGCAGCCGACGATGTTGCTGGGGGTGGCGGGGGAGCTTAGCCGCTCACCTACATCCAGGGGGGGTTCTTAGCTCCGGACTACCGCCCTCCAGTGGCCGGCGCCCTAGGCAAATGCCTAGAGCTGCCTAGTGGTGGCCCCGGCCCTGCCAATGGCCTTAGATATCAGTGAGTATGTGGGACAGGTTAGGGTAAGGCTGGGATGGTTAGATTTAGGCACTAGTAGGGGACTTAGGGTTAGGCGGTGGAGGCATAGAGGCCTCATTGGCAGTAACTCACTGCACATGCTGACCACGACCCTCTGCTGTGCTTACTCTTTGCCGATCAGATGCCGCAGCAGGCAGAGGGCTCCAACGCAAAGTTTCAGGTTGGACATGGGAGAAAGGTTCCTTGAGTGCTCTTTCCACTACAAGTAGACTCCTACTCAGAGCCGAATTTCCCATTAGGCACGTGCCTAGGGGCGGCACATGTTTGGGGGCGGCACTTGAATGCCTGTGATAGTACTGTCAGCCCGAAATGTACCAATAACTGCAAAATATCCACTGTACTGTACTATATTCCATCTTAAATAGAGTGTAAATGGATAGGACATGCAGATACTGCCCCTATAAACTGTCCTACTTAGTAAACATTATTGTTGTGCCTAGGGGCGCCCTCATCCCTAAATCCGCCCCTGCTCCTACTCACTGGTGGTAGGAGCCCTAGGGCCATATTCTGAGTCCCACATAATCCACATGCAATGCCAATGTTCATGTAGTTGAATGATTATTTGTATATGCACATTTCAGAATACCGCCACAGTGTATACACAAAGGTGCTTTCGCGATCAATGCAGATGTTAACAGAAAGGTGGCGTTTAAGTGATGGGCTTTCCTCAGCGGTGACTGGGAAATGGCAAGTAGTGCTCGCAACAAAGGGCTGTTCGGTGGCAAATGGGATACCGTCGGTTGGTCGACCATAAGATGGTCGACAATCATTGGGTCGACATACTGGAAGGTCGACATGGGTTTAGGTCAACAGCGTTCTAGGTCGACATGTGACAAGGTTGACAGGTGTCTAGGTCGACACATGCGTTAGGTCGACAGTCAAAAGGTCAACATGGGTTTTTTGACTGTTTTTTTGAGCCGACATGTGCCAACAGGCGGTATTTCATGCCCTACCATCCACTAGGGCGTGGTATGAGAATAAAACCGCACCCGAAGCACCACGAGCCCAGTGAGTGATGCGAGGGTATACGGTGCACCTAAAACTGTAAAAAAACAAACATGTCGACCTTTTGACTGATGACCTAATGCTTGTGTCGACCTAGACACCTGTCGACCACGTCCCATGTCGACCTAGACCCCTGTCGACCTAAACCCATGTTGACCTTCAAGTATGTCGACCTAACAGTGTCGACCCAATGACTGTCGACCAAATTATGGTCGACCCAATGATCCCATTACGTGCAAATATGGGGGTGTCAACGTGATTGGCTGTGTTCACAAATGCTCAACCGTTCAGATAGGAATCCATAGCCAACAGAGACTCTGCATCTGCCATATGCAAGTCTTCACGGTGGGACCAAGAGAGGCACGTTCTAGTATAATTACATTGTCTATAGACCAGCAGTTCTCAAACTGTGGGTCCTGACCCCCAAGTGGGTCCCGACCTTCTCAGTATGGGGTTGCAACTATTCAAAAATCTGTTGAATTGTTTATTTTAGACTCTTCCCATCATGTTATGCCTCCACAATGCTGCCATGCAGGTGCTCTCTGATGACTACACATGTTATGTGATCTTCTGCAGTAACTTTCTGGGGTCCGGTAATTATTTTTATTGTCTGATGGGGTCCCAGAGCAAAATAGTTTGAGGACCCCTGCTATAGACGCTAAAAGTGAGCATCTTAGTCCTTGCACACTCCAGCCGCATGGAAACACACAATGGAAGGAGTTTGTAAGTTTGCATAAACTTACAGAAGCTTTTCTATGCAACTCCCTTAAGCTGCAACCTACTAAGCCTATGCTTAAATCTGGCCCTCTTTATTGGAGGGTTACCAACCCGTGGTCATTTTTCATATTTCATGTTATACTTTGAGTGAGTTCACTTTATCCTCACAACATACTACTCCTGCCTGCTTGATCTGGATATTCATCCGTAATAACAATACCTTTTTTCATCTGCAAGTACATTAACTATCACCGTTAATCATGGTTGCCTACCTGACCCTCTCCATGAGGGAGAAAATGCTCTGTTCCTGGACTTCCCTGGTAATGTATGATTGCCATCACCTGTGGTGAGCGAGGTAATTGATAAGAAAGGTGTCACCACAGGTGATGGCAATCATACATTACCAGGGAAGTCCAGGAACAGAGCATTTTCTCCCTTAGGGAGAGGGTCAGGTAGGCAAGTATGCCGTTAATGCTTGTATTTGCACTGTCAGAGTTGAAAATGCCCAGCTGTACCTCTAATATCAAATATCACTTTTATGCTGATAATACTCAACTCTACCTCTCCTTTCCTGATCTCTCCCTCTATCATTTTTTTCCTCCCTGTATTGTTCCTTTGTACGGCGCTGCGAAACACTTGTGGCGCCTTATAAATAAAATAATAATATCATCCCTGATATTTCCAACTGTCTCTCTGCTATCTATTCTTGGATGATTCAGCACTTTCTTAGACTCAAAATGTCTAAGACCCCTGATCAGTTTCGCACCCTCCCACATAAAACCCAACCATCTCTCATCCTAACTTTCTGTTTATGCTCACTTCTACTCCTTCGGTGTCACTCCCATCTGTCTTTCCCTCCCCTTTAGAATGTAAGCTCTCACGAGCAGGGCCCTCTCTCCTCATGTACTTTTCTTAGAATATATACAGTATATATATCTCTGCCGCTCTGATAATTGCTTCAGTGTCCTGTCCCCTGATGAAACTACATCTCTCACAATACATGTCTATCTTTCAGTTGAACTAAAAGATCATCACTTTTTTTTCCTTAGGTTGTACCAAGGTCAGCAAGCGCAAAGCACGTGGTTGAAAAAGGGCAGCATGAAACTGCTGATACTTCTGATTCAACAGAAGAAAAGGAGGATGTTAAACCAGATAAGCCCCCTGTCAGTGCCAAGGAAAACCTGGACACCTGGGATACAGATCTAGAAATAGAAGGTTTGTAACGGATATAGATTTCTGGGAACTGTAATATCAACCATATGGAAACTTTGCAAAATGTGTGAAAGCTGCAAAATCAAAAAATGCAAAAATACATGAATGAGTTTAATCTGTATAACTACAGTATTTATATACAGATAGTGGTAGATGCTCAAATTAGTTCAGTAAAACTTTTCAGGTGCATGCAAGGGAGGGGTTAATACTTAGTAAGTAACAAGACATTGGTTCCCCCGGCACACTGAATAGTTTTAGCAACCAATCTTGAACACTACATGATAATAGAATTCAGAGATATTGGTTACATATACCTGCGCACTACAGTATTTGTAATTGCTGAGATGCTTCACTTTTGGATACACAAACATTTATGTGGATCTGATAGTGAAGACTTGCCTACTCTACTATTCAGGAGGTTCCCAACTCTCGGGTGTCAATCTTCGGATGCCCAAAAGAGTATTCAAGTCATCTGGAGCTAATATGGTTACTATGTCCACTTGGAGGCCTATATAGAAAATTAATTCTGTAAATAAATATGCAGAAATGGGCTAGTACCCAACCTGATGTCCATTTGCAACTCTTTCGCCCTACAGATGAGCAGTCAGATCCAAAACTGGAAGTCAAGTGATAATGTTAGTAATCCCTTTGCTTTTTACTCATTGCCGGGAGGGGCTTTTATTGGAGCTGATGTCCAAGCGAATGGCCCTTTATAAAATACCCTGAAACACATTTTACGTCAGAAACAACAAATAACACAACAGTACTTTGTAAAAGTTTCGTCAATGAGTTTGATTGTCCAAAGGAACACGGATAGCAAAACAAAGAACTGACTCTAGACTCTAGAAAAGGTCACATAAACCCTTGCCTAGGGTAACAGGTGTCCAGGGACAGTGGTCTGCTCAATGTCTCTTTTAATGTATTTATTTTGTTATGTTTATTTTGTATAATAATTAACTTTTCCAAATTTTTAACTTTCTATAATGTATATTTTATACATGCACCAATCTATAACAAATTATTTCCAAATCTATGTTTAAAAAGCAAAAAATAACATTTCATTTCCATTACAAAGCACCAGGACCAGATACCCGGAATAACATAAAAAAAAAAGTGCCGGAAATGTCCCAGCTCTACTTTGCTTAGAGTTCTATGGGTTAGGGGTATAAATGGTCTAACCCGGGTCATCCAATCTGGTTACCGTTCACAGTATCTGGAAAGACAGCTCAACAGCGCTTGGAGATGATCTCCAAGTGCTAACAGGAGAGCTCCACTACACCTGGGTGAATGCCATAGTGAGAAAGGAGTCTGCCCCGAATGTGACCCTATTTGGAGCAATGGGGCAGATGTATTAAGCCTAGTAAAGTGATAAAGTGTAAGGTGATAACGCACCAGCCAATCAATATGTTATTTATATTACTGTCATTTTTCATTATTACTGATAATGCATTCTTTCTCTCTTTCCTCCACCCCCTGTTCCATCCAGTTCACCACCTTCACTGTCCCCTCAATTTCTCTCCCCCCGTTCACTTTCTCTTTTAGTGTTCACCAAAAACTAATCTTTCTTCTATCATAGTTGCCTACCCTCCTGCATTCTGCAGGAGACTCCCTGAAATGACAACATTCTCCCTCTCATCAGTCTAGCAATCTCCCTCATTTCACCTAGCCCACATTACACTGGTACATTTCAGGGTTGCCTACCCTCCCGGAATGGTCGGGAGGGTCCCGGAAATCGGGTCCCCCTCCCGGCCCCCTGGAAAGGGGGGCAACCCTCCTGCATTAACCCCAATCCCCCGCGATCCGCCCCTCGGCGGGGGGTCCATGAGTAAAATGACGCGATCACTGTAGGCACGCCCCCCAACAGGGAAGCCCGTCTGTAGCTCCGCCCATAATCTGCCTCTTTTAAGCTCCCGGCGATAGCCCCGCCCCCCTGTATAACGGAGCTGGCTGCCCTCTCCCGGAAGGCAGCCAGCAAAAGTCGGCAAGTATGGTACATTTTTGGGGAAAAAAGGGATGAGAGACACATACATTTACAATGAATCATCCACCATTTCCCAGCACTTTACCAAGTTTAGTATCTCTTACTGACTTCTTTGGGGCTCATCTACATATGGATATAAGTCATTTTACAAGATTCCTGTCAGATGTAGCAGTACACACCAAAATTCTAGGTGCCACAATCTCTCTATATGTGGAACTAGACACCCTTTGGGTGGAGCATGACACACCCCCTCAATTGGGCGCTTTGCAAAATTCTATTACCAACTATAATCTACCTGAAACTAGTTGTGAAAAGTCGGCAAGTATGCTTCTATGGATGTTATACATATCTGAAACAAAACAATCTACTTTAGCTCTTAAGATTATATTTGTGAAGTATTTTACCAGGAAGAAATACACTGAGTTGCGCCCCCACATTTTTTTGTCAGGTATGTCTAGGGTATATAATATACTGTACAGTTTTCTGCAGGTTAAAGACATTAAACTACACAATTATAAACATGCGTATACTGTAGAGCAGGTTATGATATGACGTAATTATTTTTTCAATAATGAGTGTTCTGTATTCATCTTAGAAATTTAAATAATATGCATACTTCTAATGAAATAAGTCATTTGTTTGCAGAGGTCAAAGCATCTTATGATCCTTCTGGCAAAGCCAGATACATTTCTACATGCCAATTATTCGGTGTTGTGCCAGTTTCATACTACTTGCGTCACATGGGAGACTCTGAACTCATCATGAGGCATCATGGGCTTGGTGCACAGGTGAGTGTGAATATTGACCTTCAGAGGCCTAGTTAGATACAACTTCTATACTAGCCTTGCTATTTTAGTACATCTACATACAATGTTGCATTTTAGTATATATTAGTATTTAGATAAGTGAGATTATCTTTTTATTTTGGTGTCCCAAAATATTCCATCTTCACAAACTTATATTCAGTATTCTCATTATGCCACTAGGTGGCGCTTTTCCCTTCCATATAATTTTATCCTTTCTCCAAACAATGGTGTTCTTTGAAATGTCGCTGATAGAGGATCCCAAATAATGAACACTGATAAATATGTTCATTAGCTATTAATTAAAAAATATTTAAAAAAAATATTACACATGACCACTTGTATAATAACATACTTTTTATATGGACGCATTTGTCAGCCACTTAAGCAGTTAGTTAGACCCGTACACCTGATTGTTAATGCAAATATTTAGTTAGCAATCATGTGGCTGCAGTTCAGTTCTGGAAGCAGGTGTTCAATTGGGGAAGGAATGTAATATAATACCCCTTTGGGACTATGTAAAAACCAGACCCGGACTAGACCCCAGACCGCAGGACCGGACATCAAAATCTGCAGTCCGGAGCTTTTAGTGTCTGATCTGGGGGGTAGATCTGTACAATCTGAATAGATACTTTTGATTGGATTTCTTTTGATCTGATTCTTATTCAATACAATCAAAATAAAACAAACAATATGACTAAATCCTGTGAACCATGACTTAAAACTTCATTATTTGAACTGCAATATATTTCTATTAAATATGGCAGCACTTTAGTAACAATTCATCTGTTTCTTTATTTTAGGCAGTAAGAGCCATTGCTTTCTCGTTGGTGACCAACACTTCAATTGTGAATTTAAATCTCAGCGATAACTGGATGGAGGGAGATGGGACAGCAGCAATTGCAGATATGCTGAAAGAAAACTGTTACATTTCAGGTGCGTCTGCTAAGCATTATTTTAAAAAAATGTATTTAAAAAAATAATAATAATAATAATAATAATAATATATATATATATATATATATATATAGCTTTTGGATAAATCACGGCACTCCAAGGAATTTTCAAAGAAATATATAATTGTAGAAACACACCAACGTTTCGGAGCTGTTATGCTCCTTTGTCAAGGTGAAAACAGTGTAACAAAAAACAATCAAAACGACATACCTTAAATACAGTGCAGGGTGTCAGTCTGCCCTCCCTCGTGCATAGGACGCCGGCTGGGACGCTGCGCTCCGTCTAGCGGAAGTTGACAACCGGAAGTGATGTCAGTATGGACGCTGGGACGCTGCTGGAACGCAAGCTGGGCGGTGGTCATGGTAACTGACCACCGCTGATGTCGGCTCTTGTCCCCGCCGTTGCCCGCCGCACTTTGGATAGGGGAGACCTGTGAACAAAATACAGTGTGGTCAAAATTAAAATATATGCACCACAAAATCAGGGTACATTAGGTGTATATTTAAGACGCGGTCAGCGAGTTAAAAACAAGTGTCAGAGATTGCTGGATGGGTACATCAGTGCCCAAAGAGTTAAATCCAGCTGTTGATTGCTGGAAAAAGCGTGTTTAAAAGGCAGAGTATGTCTGCCACTGTGTAAGAGCTGTAAGTGCTGTGACACAAATGTGATTAACCTGTACCGAGTGAAAAAAATTAATAGAAAAATTTAAAGGGAAAATTAAAAAATGCTTGCACTGGCTGTTACTGCTGAATACCGTATATAGCAGGTCAGAGGGTGGTGGTGTCGCCTTATGGTCTGCGTCGACCCCTATTGCGGGCGTCGGCACTTACCACTTGCGACACACTCCATCTCCCATTCTAGCTGTTCGAAGGCATATTATAGGATAGGGCTAAAGAAATCCCTCATGGGTATAGCGGCCATTGTAGTGTTTATACTAAATAGGTGTGTCGACTATTACTATATGTCGACCAATTGGTTTGTCCTATGTTACTAATAGGGGCCAATGATAATTAAAGAATTATTCCGGGGTCACAAAAAGACCGATATGGGCAGTCTCTCATTTAATCCAGCTGGGCTGGTTGAGTCCAATTTGTGGATCCATCTCGCCTCGAGTTTGAGAAGGTTGCCATCTCTGTCCCCTCTGCGGATGGATGGTGGAACATGGTCGACCACCATGTGCTTGAGATCTGTGAGTCTGTGCTTGGCCTCGGAGAAGTGCTTGGCCACTGGTTGGTCTGGTGCATTCTTCTTCTTCTTGCCTGAGAGTGTTTGTAGGATGGCCGATCTATGTAGTGCCATGCGTTCCCTCATAGACCGGATGGTCTTCCCTACATATAGTAGGTTGCAGGGACACTTGATTACATACACTATATGGGTGGAAAGGCAATTCAGTGTATGTTTAATAGGGAATGCACGTCCGCTGGTGGGGTGGACGAAACTGTGCCCCGTTATCATGTCCTGACAAGTGGTGCATTTCACGCACTTGTAACACCCCGCTTGTTTGGTTAAAAAATTTATGGGTCTCAGTAGATTTTCTCCAAAGCCAGTTATATCATTGTGGACTATGGTGTCCCGTATGCTCCTGCCTTTGGTATAACAGAGCATTGGTCTTTTATCCCTTAAACCTGGTAAGTCCCGGTCGGACTTCACGAGTGGCCATAAGGCCTTGGTTGCTCTGGGGAGAATAGGGCTAGATGTACTGAGTTTGACCACAAATGGTAACCTTTCCTTCTCTGCTTCTTTGCGGTTCTTGGTGTTGGGGCTTAACAGTATTCCGCGGTCCAATTGAAGCACTTCTTCGATGGTTGAAGACAGGCTCTTGGGTTTATATCCCCTTTCTTCAAATTTGGCTGCCATGGTGTTTAGTGCCTCCGGAAGCTTCTCTGGATCACTAATAATACGAGCTGCTCTGATCATTTGGGAGCGGGGCAACGCTTCTTTAAGTGAACGGGAATGGAAGCTGTTGTACTTTAAAATTGTATTTTTGTCAGTGGGCTTGGAGAAAAGGTCAGTATGGATGGTATTGTTGATAATACTGACTGTCACATCTAGGTAATTGACACTTTCTTGGGAACTGTTGTATGTAAGCTTGATGGGGGAGGTCCTGTTGTTAATTTTGTTCATTAGTTCAACCAGCTCGATTTCCGTACCGCCCCACAACATGAACAGGTCATCTATATATCGGATTAATAGTATGACCTTGCCCCTGGTGGCGGGGTCGTCGTTGAACATCTCTTCTTCTTGCTTAAACATAAAAATGTTTGCGAAGGAAGGTGATATTGAGCTCCCCATGGCACATCCTGTCTTCTGCCTGTAGAAATGGCCATCGAAAAGAAAATAGTTCTTAGTCAATGTTATCCGCATAAGCTCCATAAACAGTCCTAGATTGAGAGTGGACATTTGTTCCTTTCTGAGGAATTCTTCCATCGTCTCCAGGCCCTCTTGTTGTGGGATGCTGGTAAACAGACTGCTGACGTCCATGGTGACCAGGCTGGTGCCTGAAGGCACATTTTTTATGCCGTTGATGGTATTCAGAAAGTCAGTGGTATCTCTGATGTGGGTCTTCTGGCGCATGATTAGAGGCTGGACTATGCTGTCCAGAAGTTGCGATACCGGTTGGTAGATCGAGTTTCGGGCACTGATGATAGGCCGTCCTGGAGGGTTGTTTAAGGCTTTGTGGATTTTTGGAACTGTAAACAGTACTGGGACCGTTGGGTGGTCCTGTGTCAGTGCTTTGCGCACTTTCTCATCGATCCATCCTTTGCCATAGGCTGCTGCAAGTATCTGGTCTAGCTCGGCCTTATAGCCCTCAGTGGGATCATTGGTCAACCTTTCGTATACTTCTGTATCCGACAGCTGTTTGTAAATTTCTGTGGTATAGTCGGTCAGGTCCTGGACCACCAGGCCTCCGCCTTTGTCTGCCGGTCTGAATACCACATCTCTGTAGCTTCCCAATTGTTTCAGTGCAGCTAGTTGGTCGCTATTTAGGTTTTGATGCTTCGGATGTGTGGCTTGGGAGTATCTCGTTACTGAGTCGTCCATCAGTCTTAGATATGATTGGATGGATGCATTGTGAGACTGCGGGTCGAACTTCGAGGTCTTGCGTTGACGGAGGAACTTGGTGATAGAAGGGTCTTCGGTGGAGAGGGAGGGGGGATGATGTTGAAAATGTTCCTTGAGGCGGAGAGATGATCAGATGATCAGAGCAGCTCGTATTATTAGTGATCCAGAGAAGCTTCCGGAGGCACTAAACACCATGGCAGCCAAATTTGAAGAAAGGGGATATAAACCCAAGAGCCTGTCTTCAACCATCGAAGAAGTGCTTCAATTGGACCGCGGAATACTGTTAAGCCCCAACACCAAGAACCGCAAAGAAGCAGAGAAGGAAAGGTTACCATTTGTGGTCAAACTCAGTACATCTAGCCCTATTCTCCCCAGAGCAACCAAGGCCTTATGGCCACTCGTGAAGTCCGACCGGGACTTACCAGGTTTAAGGGATAAAAGACCAATGCTCTGTTATACCAAAGGCAGGAGCATACGGGACACCATAGTCCACAATGATATAACTGGCTTTGGAGAAAATCTACTGAGACCCATAAATTTTTTAACCAAACAAGCGGGGTGTTACAAGTGCGTGAAATGCACCACTTGTCAGGACATGATAACGGGGCACAGTTTCGTCCACCCCACCAGCGGACGTGCATTCCCTATTAAACATACACTGAATTGCCTTTCCACCCATATAGTGTATGTAATCAAGTGTCCCTGCAACCTACTATATGTAGGGAAGACCATCCGGTCTATGAGGGAACGCATGGCACTACATAGATCGGCCATCCTACAAACACTCTCAGGCAAGAAGAAGAAGAATGCACCAGACCAACCAGTGGCCAAGCACTTCTCCGAGGCCAAGCACAGACTCACAGATCTCAAGCACATGGTGGTCGACCATGTTCCACCATCCATCCGCAGAGGGGACAGAGATGGCAACCTTCTCAAACTCGAGGCGAGATGGATCCACAAATTGGACTCAACCAGCCCAGCTGGATTAAATGAGAGACTGCCCATATCGGTCTTTTTGTGACCCCGGAATAATTCTTTAATTATCATTGGCCCCTATTAGTAACATAGGACAAACCAATTGGTCGACATATAGTAATAGTCGACACACCTATTTAGTATAAACACTACAATGGCCGCTATACCCATGAGGGATTTCTTTAGCCCTATCCTATAATATGCGGCCATATACATACAAATATACATACATATAGTGAGGGTTTGGCACTCTGGACAAATTGTTCAATTGCTGGGGGTGCCCTCCTAAATATCATACAGCAACAGACCTTACTTCCAGAAATCTGTATGAAAGAGAAGGCGGCACTCAGCAGACTTGCTCGATAAGTATGTATTTTAATTAAAGTGAACAGCATATTAAAGCTATAAGCAGTCGATGTGACATTTGAAGAGTCTCAGGCCTTTTCTTCAGGACGTCTGGCTGTTTTTACAAAGTGCTAGGTGCATGATAAGTGCAATGCGCAAAGTGAACAAAAAGAAAAATGTGTGTTCACTTTGCATACTGCACTTTTCATTCACCTAGACTTCCAGGTCTTTTGGAGTTGCTAAGCCCTCCGGTGCGTTTGTTTTTTTTTTTTTAAAGAATGTTCCAAACAGTTGATTTGGCCACACCCAATGTTTTTGCTATTTTTGTTTGGGTATGTTTTGATTTTTTGGCCCAAATCGCTGTCGTGTATGGGGGCCTTTACAATATGCAGTCCAGTGTGTAGCAGGTTATTACACTGGTTTGCATAATTGCCTCATAGCACTAAGGTGGTCATGGTTTTGATTGTCAAGAGGTAAACTGTACGTGAGGCGGCCTATTTCTCAGGTATAGCAGCCATGTCAAGAACAAAATCATTAGAAAAGTACAATATATCATTTTTATATATAGTTTTTTTATTATTTTATGCACACCCCTAACTGGCTAGTTTCCCTTTGTTCTCTGTAAAGATAATCTTTATGTCTATCCTAAGCAAGCTTAAATTGTTTCCTCTGAATTATGTCTCCCCTTCTACCTTTTTAATAACTTTTATATTATTATTATTGTATTGTTATACATTTTTAGGTCTTTTATTATTTCCTGTAAAAAAAATGTGATGTAGGCCAAGCATTGTCTTAGTGTCTTCTTTGTACTTTCTCTAATGTATTAATATCCTTCTGACGATGCCCTTCAGAACTGAATCCAGTATTCTTGTTGAGACTCTACCGACGACCTATTCCGTGCTATTCTGTTGTGGCTCCAGAGGAGGGGCTGCAGCAAAGTACAAAATACAAATAGTGGAGCCCCACCAACTGCCATTCCAAACTCATTGACTCACTGGCAGTTGACATGACTCCCCTTTTTGAATTTTGTGCTGCTGCCCCTCCTCTTGAGCCACAACTGGTGCCGTTATTGCTTCTTTTTTTCTACTGCTGATTCCTCTCCCTATGCAACCAAGCATCTGACTTGTCTTCCTCATTTCTTTGTTACATTGCTTTACTGACATTAAGGGGGGTATTCAATCTTCGGGTCACGGCAGACAAGCTTGCTCGCCCGCCGTGACCCAGTCCCGTTCTCGGTCAGCTCGACCGAGAACATGCAGGCGGGATTCAATGTCCCGCCTGCAGCGGGTCGAGAAGGGGGCGTGGCCGCGAGTTGCGGCCGGGAAGTGACGAGATGCAGCCGGCAGCTCGTCACTTCCCCGCTGTTCTCGGCAGAACGAGCCCGACAGCTAGACATGTCGGGCTCATTCTACCAGGAAACCCTGTTCAATGCTGTCGGGGAAGACAGCATTGAATAGGGCCCGTTGAGCATCTCCCCCACGGGAGATGCTCGACGGCGATTGAATATCCCCCTAAGTGACCTGAAATACAGTAGTAGACCCCTTTCTTCTCTATTTCCATTATAGCAGTTAATTATTTGTTTTTCAATTGGGGTTTTGAGACCCATGTGCATTATCTTGCCATTTTTGGCGTTCAACTATAGTTGCCATGTTCTTGACCATATTATTTGCAAAAAAAACTGCATAATATATTGGTGCTATATAAGGGTGATAAAGAAAAAGGTGGCAATGACTTTTATTCCTGGTTTATGTTTACAGAGCTACACTTGTGTGATAACAAACTTGGACTGAAGGGAGCGAATGCCCTGTCACTCATGCTCCTGGAGAACACAACACTTCAGAAGGTGAACCTGTCAGGAAATGAGTTCGGTGACGAGGCAGCTCCCTGCCTCTCTGATGCCATAATGATCAACCAGAAGGTGGAATTAATGAATCTCAGCCATAACATGTTTGGAGATAAATCAGGTGCCATGATTTTTTTTTAAATGTTGATGAACATGATTATGTTTATTTCCCTTCTTTATTTTTACATTTGCATATATTCTGACCTAGGCTGAGTAGTCAGACGTGTTCATGCAGTTATATACAGATGTACAGATGCAGACTAGGACACAGGGGCATAGTATCAGGCTCGGCGCCACCACTAGGCAGCTCTAGGCATTTGCCTAGGGCGCCGGCACCTGGAGGGCGGCAGTTCGCCCATCACCCCCAGCGAACTGTGTAAAAAAATTGCTGCCCCGGCGTCCCTGCAGTGCTGGGGCGGTCAGGGGTGTCCGTGACGTAGGTGTGTATAAAGCTGGCTGCGGCCGGCGGGGTCCCTGTAGTGAATAGCAAATAACTAGCGCTTCCCGCGCCGCCGCGCGCATAGCGCTAGTTATTTGCTATTCACTACAGGGACAGCAATTTTTTTTACACAGGTACCACCCCCCCTCCCTCCCCCCGGCACCGGGGCGCCCTCACCCCGACTCGCCTGGGGCGCTCCGGTGCCTTGCACCGGCCCTGCATAGTATACAGTATATGTATTTACAGATCCATGGTCAGGGGCAGGTAAAAGTACTGGATTATGTTCTTGAAGATTTATTAATGAACTAGTTACCAGCCCATCAAAATGATGGAACAACATAACAGTAATGTCAGCCCCGGCAGCTGTGAACCCAAAAGGAGCAAATCTTGAAATTGCTTCAGCGGTAGCCATCTAGTGGCTGCTGACAAGCAAAACAATTGAGTTCCCCCATAGAGGTGAGGAGCAGCGTTAGCCTTTTGATATATAGGATACAGCAACTGAATACTTTACAAGCAAAAACAACTAAATAAAAACATAAACATAGGTGCATTTGATGTATTAATTGGCCACATATACCGCAGCATGTGATGCATATACCTCAGCACATGGGTGCAAATGTAATACTTTTACTAGAACAAAATACCTTCAATTAGCAACCATCTCTGCACCAGCCCTACACACACACACACAGAGATATCTATATAGATATATCCATATATATTCATTATCTGAATGTTCCTTTCTTTATCAGGTGAGATTATTGGAGCTGCGATTGCTGAAAACACAGGGATGTTGGAGCTAAATCTCAGCTGGAACTATTTCCGTGGAAAAGGAGCTGTCGCAGTTGCCAAAGGCTTAGGGGTAAGAATTCAGTGAATGTTATTTCAAACCATCGATTACAGAAATAGTTTTCTTCAAGAACATTTCATATGTCCAATGAGTGGTCACCAATTATGTTTATTTTTAATTCAACTAATCTAATAATACCATTCTAAGGCCTCGTTATCTCTAATCAAATTAAACCAGTTAGCACATACAATGTGCTTTTCATTAATTATAAGATTGTTTAGCTGTGTGGCGATAAGGCACCTAGCATGCATTATACACCCAGCCTGCATCTGGGGAGGCTGGGATTACAAATCACTGCCACAGCACTATGGAGGTTATTCTGGTTCACTCCTTTTGGCAAATTCCTTCTTAGATGGACAAAACCATGTGCACTGCAGGGGGGCAGATGTAAAATGTGCAGAGAGAATTAGATTTGGGTGAGTTATTTTGTTTCTGTACAGGGAAAATACTGACTGCTTTATTTTTACACTGCAATATAGATCTCACCCAAATCTAACTCTCTCTGCACAAGTTACATCCACCCCACCTGCAGTGCACATGGTTTTGTCCATCTAAGAAGGAATTTGCCAGAAGGAGTGAACCAGAATAACCCATTATATGCTTATTACCCAGAGGATTGTAATCTCTGTATTACTGTGGGAATGTGGTATATACATCTGTGCGAATACTGTTCCCAGTGTTGCGCTCAGTACTGACAACAAGGATAAGAGAAAGCTGTTGACATGACAATGACTGGGCATATGTAGGCTGTTGTGGTGGCAATGGCACTTTGGGGGAAATTTACTAAAGGAAATTTGTAAAAAATAGGTGTATTTGTATCCAGAAATACACTCATTTTTGACATTTACTATCCAGAAAATACGGCAATTCGTATTCGTATTGATGTGCTATCAATACAAATACGAATTGTCATATTTTCGGCATAGTAATTGTCAAAAATAAGTGTATTTCTGGATACAAATACACCTATTTTTTACAAATTTCCTTTAGTAAATTTCCCCCTTTATATCAGTCCAACTAATTAGGCAGGTGCCTTTGGATTGTACATTTATGTATATAACCTTTCACATGATATATATGTGCAAATTACTAATTTAGTTTTAGATTTATATAGATTATCAAAATGTGAACTTGTGAATTGAGCTCAGCCATTGCATATTCTACCATGAAAGCACAGAGGCAATGGGAACTGAAAACTAAACTATATACCATGTAGCAGGGGCGTGCGGTGAGGTAAATGTCTGAGGAGTCCCTGGCTAGTAACAAAGCCAGATTTACACAGTACACACAATATATGAGCCCAAGGTTTCCTGTGGGCATTATACACAGGAGCAGCAGTATATGCTGGACATTTGGGGAGTTTTGATGAGATATGTGTGGAAAAGGTAGTCAGGTGAGGCACTGCCTCCCCTGCCATAGGCTTTTTACTCCAGAGTTTTGACTGTAAAAATTATTATAATCATACAAATAAGAATTTTGAACATATTCTTTGTATTTTTTTTGTATTCAAAACTCCAGTATGTACATGAGTATGCCAGGAAAGGTTCTGCCTCGCCAATCTTACTCCACCGCACCCCACTGCTGTATAGTTTGTCAAGCAGTGGGAGAATACAGTAGAATGACTCTTTTGCATAATGTATCATTCTTTTTGTGCAGGCCAATATATTTTTAAGAGTACTGGACCTGTCATACAATGGATTTGGCAATGATGGAGCAGCTGCTTTAGGAGAAGCGCTAAAGGTTAATAACGTATTAGAAGAACTAAATGTAAGGTAAACACACATATAGGTTTTACACCAGGAACATGCTGTCAATTCAAGCAAACTACAGAATAGTAATAAGTGCCCTTTATTTAGGTTTATAATACTTTTCTGTGTGCTGGTCACCATCATTTGGTCCTGCGATAAAAGGAGGGGTTACTGCTGTCCGTGTGAGGCCACTTCTAGTTCCCAATCCACCTCTGGCCTACATATAATGCCGTGCTTTACTGAGTGAGAATATTTACTCATTCACATCAGTCCTGGTCCAAGTGGAGCTTTCATCAGAAGCCAGTTATCTAGCAGTCTTTGGAGTGTCCAAGTCTAGGTATTAATAGATTAGCGAACAGATAAGTGTGAGAAAAAGAGATAAGTGTGCGACACTCCTTAAGGCCCCCATACACTAGGGCGACTTGTCCCCTGAGCTTCCCCGGCTGCTCTATCTACTTGATTAGATTGGCACTTGAAGTGCCATTTTTTACATGTGATAAATCGTCTCGATTTATCACATGTAAAAAACCCGGGGAGCAGGGGGGGGGCTACAGAGCAGGGCTGCTGGTGGGAGCAGGGGGGGCTGGGGACGCTGCGGGAGACACAGGCGGCATAGAGCCGGGCAGAGGGAGCCGGGAGCTGTCAGTGCTAGAAAAAAAAGCCTATACAATGAATGGGCAGCCTGTGATTGGCTGAGCGCTCTCTCAGCCAATTGCTGACTGGCTGAGAGAGTGCTCAGCCAATCACAGGCCGCCCATTCATTGTATGGGCTTTTTTTTTTATTCAGTACTGACAGCTCCCAGCTCCCCCTGCCCGGCTCTATGCCGCCTGTGTCCCCCGCAGCGTCCCCAGCCCCCCCTGCTCCCTCCACCGCCGCGCCGCCCCACTAGGTCCCAAGTCGGGTGGTCGGACGTGCAGCAGGTCCGACCACCCGACGCAGATCCGATGCGCACGGGACCGCGCATCGGATCTGAGGGGACATCAAAACTAGCCGATTTTGGTCCGATTTCTGCCAGATCCGACTGATCTGGCCGAAATCTGACCAAAATCGGCTAGTGTATGGGGGCCTTTAGTTTACATGGCTTTAAAGGTGCATACACACTATGTAATATCATCAATGATTTCCCCATTGAACTTCTGGGAAAACAATATAGTGCATAGTCACTGAATGATATCATCAACGATATTATTCAGTGATGTCATCTGGCCCCTGCTGAACATGCAGTCATTGACGATATACAGTAGTCAAATTGAGCTGCATGTACAGACGACGATGGGGGTTTCTAGCATACCTCCCAACTGTCCTTGTTACTGCAGGAATGTCCAGTTTTTTAGGATGTTCCCGCGTCCCGCAGCAGGGGGGGGGGCAGTTGGGAGTCCCCACTATCGCCCATGAATAGACGCTGCGTGCATGCGTGGCCTCGCGGGAGAGCTGTGAGTATAGGCCATGCCCCTTTTTGCTAGGCCACACCCCCAAAATGGCGCGCCTGTGGACGTTCTCCCTGCCCCTGCTGGAAAGTTGGGAGTTATGGTCATAAATGACCCACGGGAGCACGCATCGTTAACGATATTGAGTGTACACACTAGATGATATTACAAATGATATCGTTCAGAAGGCCCAAAATTAGTGAATTCAAAAATATACTGGTAGGTCAATTAGATACCAACAAAAAAATTAACCCTAGATCTAGAATGAAAGTGTTTTGTTGGGAATATAGATTGTAAGCTTCAGTGACTGATCTGAGTGTTCAAATATTCTTTGTAAAGGAATATTTGTGCTGTATAATAACTGGTAATAAATAATAGATAAATAAATATCATTTGTAATATTGCATAGTGTTTACGCACCTTTAGAGCTACATTTTGCATTCTGACAAAGCTTGTTAAGGAAAAATGTGATTAATGGGATAATTGGTAATGATATGTGAACTTTATCGAGGGGTGTTAATTGGTTAGTATAGAGGAGAATAGCCTGGGAAGATTAAGAGGGATTATTCTGGGATTTGATAAATTTATCTGAGGAGGTGAATTTTCAGGAAATGCTTGAAAATTTGGAGGCTAGTGTAAAGTCTATCTGTATGATGGAGGGTATCCCAAAGATTAAGCACAGCATTAATAAATATCTGTAACTGGAAATAAGAGCAATTAATGACTAACTAAGGAGGGAGGTATTTTGTGACAATGGTGTAGCTTTTTCTATGTATATTTATATTGTCTTTGGTGATATCCATGCAAGTAGAAAAATCCAAAATTCCACCAATGATCCCAACTGTGTAAGACAACAATTGTAACCACTCTACCACTGTGCCCGGGAGAGCTCACTACGATCTTGTACTCGATGTGCCATTTTTTACATAGGAGAAATCGTATAGTGTATGGGCACCTTTAGTTTTGGGTGGAGTTTTACATAAAACTGATATATACTGTATATGCAGTGGAAAAATAAAGCAGCCAGTATTTACCCTGCACAGAAACAAAATAACTAACCCAAACTTAACTTTCTCTGCACATGTTACATCTGCCTCACCTGCAGTACACATGTTTTTGTCCATTAGAGAGAGAATTTGCTTTTGAACCAGAATCAGGCCAATAGTACATCTGTAACTACCTCCTGTGTGAATGTATGACATTTGTATACATTCTTGTCCCCCAGATTAGTGTGAGCCGCCACTTTCTTATCTGGGGTAAGCACTATTATTCATGGGATGGGGTCAGTGGGTGGATTATCTGGGGATTTCATCTTCAAATTTCATCTAGGTTTTCAGTTTTATATATCAAACATATATTTACTATTCCTTGGTCTGTATGGTGATTTGTGTAATAAATGTTTAATAACACCTTTTGTGCATCATATTTTTAAGCAACAACCGTATTGCCTTACAAGGAGCTGTACGTTTTGCGTTGTGCCTTAAAGAAAACAAGACATTGAGAGTACTAAAGGTAAGCAGCCTACTAATGTATGGGGGCCCTTAGGGCTGGATACACAAGGTGAATTTTGGGTTATTTTGGTATTTTGCCAGAAATGTCCCATTATTTTTATTTTACTTGTTTCCTAGCACGGCGCCCCCGATTTTGATTGTATTACATCTTATACAATCGCATCGCATGCAATATAGCGGCATGCGATGCGATCCGATTTTTAATTGTACAAGCACCCTGATGGGTGCTTTTAATAGTAAATGCACCCCCATTGGCAACGTTACCCCCACTATCAACGCCAACCCGAAGTGCGGCAAGCGCAGTGAGCCCGCGAGGGGCGGCGGTATGCGTCCTCCGACCTTTTCATACCCCACTATCCACGTCTGCATGGAGTTGATTGTAGATAGTGTGGCGAGCGCAGCGAGCCACCAAGCCTGAAGCGTGGCGAGGGGACACGGATTACTTTACATGTATTGCGCGTTCGCTCTCCATGCTTCGGGCTAGTATTCCGCGTCCCCTTGCCTCGCTGAGCTCGCCACACTATCTAAAATCAACTCCACGCCGACGTGGATACTGGGGGTATGAAAAGGTCGGAGGACGCATACTGCCGCCCCTCGCGGGCTCGATGCGCTCGCCACGCTTCGGAGTGGCGTTGATCGTGGGGGTGGCGTTGACTGTGGGGGGCCATTTAACATTGTAAGGACCCATCAGGGTGCTTGTACAATCAAAAATCGTATACGATCGCATTGTATGCCATTGTATGGCATACGATGCTATGCGATATTTTATTGTATAATATCGCGTCGCATCGCATACCATTGTATACCTTATTTAGTGTAATGGTATACGATGCAATGGGCGCCGTGCTAGGAAACAAGTACCATTTTTATTATTATATAGAAAAAATCATTATGCATGTGTAACGGGCCATACACATAGCATATGAGAGCAGAGCAGAGCATACAAATCCTAAGCAAAACAGCTCTAGCTCCATTTAAGCTCCATCACACTTATAGCCTGTGCATATGGATCAGCGCCGTACCAACTCTCTCCCTGAATATCAGGGAGACACAATGAAAAGTCCACCAGTTTTCCTGATTGTGTCTTATTATGTAGCTGTTCTATACTTTACAAAAGAAGGAAACCAGAGATATATACGATCAAATGGGATCAGCAGTGGAATTTCCAGGCTTTAGTTTTAATGCTCAATGATCCCTATGGATACATGAGCTATCGGTTAATGTACAGTATTATCACGCAGGTATAAAGTTTCCTGCTTCACCTCTTGTATGAGCGACTCAGATGCCAAAGTGAAGGAGTGAAAACTCCCCATCTGGCTATCGCTGGCCACCCTCCACAGTGCAATAGCCTTGTGCTGATCTCTCTTGCCTGGCCGGCTCCAAAGGCATGCATGAGATCTCTCTAGTCTTGTGAGATCTGGTGTGCAGCATGGTGCCAGCAGATGCCCCGGCTGCGGTGTATGGGCAACCATACCTAAAGCTGTTGTAATCAATCAGAATGGTCAGCACTGTTGATTGTTCATACACTGCCCCTAATGATGTTTCATGCATTTACCCTATGGTTTCTTTTTTGGGCTTGATTACACTTGGATGTGGGTGACATTTATGACATGCCTATCAGCTATTATTATTTTGTATTTTGTAGCGCCGTAAAAAGGAACAGTACAGGGAGACAAAACTTGGCATAACATTGAATAAAATAGAGTACAAATAAAGAGCACCACAGTTAGGGGAGTAGGAAGGGGAGACACCCAGATTACAAGAGGTGCAAGCAAGTGGGTGGCGGCTAGATAGCAGGATGTAAACAGACAAGGGATCGGAGAACCAGCTGGTTTATGCAGGACTAGTTTATGCAGTGGAAGGGTACGCTTTGATGAATAGGTGAGTTTTCAGTGCCCGTTTGAAGCTTTGCAAGGCCGGGGAGAGTCTAATGGAGCGAGGGAGTGTGTTCCACTGAAGGGATGCAGCACGGCCAAAGTCCTGTATGTCTACTTTACTGCCTAGCTTTTAAGTATTACTTTCACAATCTTCCTGAAATGCTTTTTTAAAATGAGGAAAGTACTGTAGTGCAGAGTTCATTGACCAGCATACTACCCTAAGCTGTACATACTACCCTAAGCTGTACAGAGCTATTTTATTTTCTCAGATTTCTTCAGCTGTCCATCTAGTTCTGTCAAAGGTGCATGCTCACATTCTGGTTTATCGTCAGCCTCAGGAGTTTTTTCCACCCAATGTTTTATCCAGGATAATAAGATATCCCTGGTTATATGGGTGTGGTATATGGTCCTGACAGTCAGGATCCCGACAGTCATTAGCCCAATGTCGGGATCCCGACGAACCGGACTCAGACAGCGGGGCGAGTGCAACAAAGCCACTTGCGTGCTTGCTGCGCTGGCCACGCTACGGGCACGGTGGCTCGCTACGCTTGCCACCTATTCTATTCTCACTCTATGGGGGTCGTGGACCCCCACAAGGGAGAATAGCTGGTGGCCATCGGGACCACGAGCGTCGGGGTTTTGACTGTTGGGATCCTGACTGTTGGGAAACTGTCCGGCACCCGGTTATATTTCATGAAGTCAAATCACTGAAATTCTATATTTTAACATATTGTTTAAACCGTTATGGGGTTTCTTTGTATATTTACTTTGAAATGTACATATCATATTCAGTGTTAAGTGTGTTTAATAGGATCATTGTTTCTTCTAATTTCAACTATTTGCAGATGGCCAGAAATCCAATACAAAGTGACGGCTGCTTTGCTCTTCTAAAGGCAATCCAAGCAAACTCCGAGTCAGCCATAGAATCCCTCGATTTCTCTGTAAGTGGAAAACATCTACTCAATCATTATAAGAAAAAAATATAACAAAATTCGCTCTAATTGAGGAGAGAATATTTTTAATGAAACCTAGTAATGGGATGTAGTTAATATCCTGGTGCTTAGGATCCCAACATTCACAATGCATATAGCAGCATTCCGACAGGCAGACTCCGGACAGTACAACATGGCAAAGGGGCATCCGTGCACCATTAGCAATGTCACAAACTATTTGTGGACTCGGTTGCTACTGTTGTGGGCTGAGGTAAATACAATGTCTGATATCTGGGTTGGTGTTGGCACAATAAACTCACTAGATCCGGGGATGGAACTGAAGGTAGAGTTCGGAATCCTCACAGGATACTAGGATCAGAATCTGTGGTTACCGGAAGGTCAGTGCGAGGCTGGATAACCAGAGTAACCACTCACAGCGACTAGGTGGCAAAGACGACTGGAAACTGAAGAGTGACTAAGCAGCTAACAGCAATCTGATGATAGGTACCGCTGGAGATGGAAAGCATCTTAACCCCTTCACGACATTTGACGTATATATACGTCATGGCCGGGAAGTACTTCCCGACACATGACGTATATATACGTCATGACTTTAAACTGTCACTGCGTCTAGAGACGCAGTGACAGAGGGACGATGTCTGCTGTCCCTGACAGCAGACATGTCCCTGCGTGCCCAGGGGGGGCTGCGATGCCGCCCCCCCGTCGGCGATCGCTGTGATTGGCTGTTCAGTGTGAACAGCCATTCACAGCGTTTTCCTGTGTTACCAGCGAATCAGACGCTCGGTAACACAGGTGTCAATCACCGCCGAGCGTCAGGGGGCATGAGGGGGTCATCGGTGACGATGACACCTCACCCCACCCTCACCCCACCTGCCCCCAAGGCTGTGATTGGTCCGTGGGACCCACGGACCAATCACAGCCAAGGCGCGACATTTAAACTAACGGTGACTGCGCTGCAGACGCCATTCCGGTCTGGAATAGCGTGCAGAGCGGTCACCGTGCCTATCTGCCGTGATACTGACCTGATCCTTGCTAATACTTACCTGATCCTTGCAAATACCTTACCTGATCACTTGATCACTGCTTGTAGCGTGCTGGACGCTTCCTGGATCTGACTTCCTGAGACTTCCTGCTGCTGCTGCAGTGTGGTAGAGAGATAGAGAGATAGATAGAGAGAGATAGAGAGATAGTGACAGAGAGAGCTATATTTTGTGTCTGCTACCCCCCCTTTTTGGGGGTGCAGGGGTTTTTTATATATATAAACAACTGTCAGTGCTGCTGCTGCAGTGTCATAGAGTGATAGATAGTGATAGATAGTGATAGATAGTGATAGATAGTGAGAGATAGAGAGATTTGTGTCTGCTACCCCCCCTTTTTGGGGGTGCAGGTTTTTTTTTTATATATATAACTGTCAGTGCTGCTGCTGCAGTGTCATAGAGTGATAGATAGTGATAGATAGTGAGAGATAGAGAGATAGAGAGAGATAGTGACAGAGAGTGATAGAGAGTGTATATTTTGTGTCTGCTACCCCCCCTTTTTGGGGGTGCAGGTTTTTTTTTATACATATAACTGGCAGTGCTGCTGCTGCAGTGTCCTAGAGTGATAGATAGTGATAGATAGTGATAGATAGTGATAGATAGTGATAGATAGTGAGAGATAGAGAGAGATAGTGACAGAGAGTGATAGAGAGTGTATATTTTGTGTCTGCTACCCCCGCCTTTTGTGCTGATCACTATATCTGAGGTGATCAGCAACTTTTTGGGGGCGCAGAGGTTTTTTTTTTTATATATACCTGTCAGTTGCTGCCAGTTGCACCAAAGGTTGTGCACCTGCTGCCCCTCACTGGTAATCAGTGTCGCATCACTGATCACCTTTTTTTTTTTTTTGTGGGTGCTGTGTGGTCTTTTTTTAATTTTTTTTTTACACACATTGTGATTTTGTGGGTGTCCTGTGGCCACTGTGCGCTGATCAGTGACGTACATCACTGATCAGCTTTTTCGGCACAGGGTTGATCTATTTTTTTTTTTTTTTTATCAAATTCCTGTTGCCTTTGAGCACTGTTCAGTGACGGACGTTACTGACCAACATCTGTGCTCAATTTTTGGCGCAGGACCTTTTTTTTTGTTTTTTTAACCCCTTCAATTTTTTTTTTTTAACCCCTTCAATTTTTTTTTTTTTTAACCCCTTCAATTTTTTTTTTTTTGTATAAAGTATTTTTTTTTTTCTGCACTACATACACACTACACACTACATACCCCCCCGGGTTGAAATAAAGTTTGTACCCCCCCCCCCCTACACTATACACGTGTTGAAACATTTCACTACCAGTAACACAAAAATAAAAATGTCATCCCAAATGTCATCCCAAATGTCATCCCAGTCATCCAGAAGAATGTATTCAGTGGAGGAGGCATATGCCATGCTTGCTTCTGATTCTGACACAGCCAGTGAGGCAAGCGGGGAATTTGAAGGATTCGTCTTAAGCTCCTCTTCCTCCTCTGGTGATTAGGGACCCCCTCAAAGACGCCCCCGTAGAGCAGCTGAGACCCCCCCCAATAATTGATCTCGTATGGACCCCACCACCAGACAATTTTGAGCCCCAGGTTCCTGAGTTTTTGGCCATGCCAGGAATCCAATTTGATTCCACAGGTCTCAGAGAAATTGACTTTTTCAAATTATTTTTCTCTGATGATTTTATAAATTTAATGGTGGACCAAACTAATTTATATGCCCAGCAGTTTATTGCTCAAAACCCCACGTCATCATTTGCTAGGTGGACCCCTGTAGATGCAGTAGAGATGATGACGTTTTGGGGTCTGGTGTTTCATATGGGCATAGTAAAAAAGCCACAAATTAGGCAATATTGGAGTACAGATGTTCTGTACAGCACCCCATTTTACCGTATGGCCATGACTCGGACTCGTTTTGAGGCAATCCATAAATTTATACATTACACCGATAATGCACAGTGCCCACCCAGAGATGATCCCACCTTTGACAGGCTATTCAAAGTCAGGCCGGTCATTGATCATTTCAGTGCCAAATTTGCAGAGCTATACATCCCTGATAAATGTATTAGCATCGACGAGTCCCTTATACATTTTAAAGGAAGGGTTAAATTCCGCCAGTACCTTCCCAGTAAGAGGGCAAGGTATGGCATAAAAATGTATAAGCTGTGTGAAAGCACCACAGGGTACACCCACAAGTTTAGGGTATATGAAGGGAAGGATTCAAGAATTGAACCGCCAGAATGCCCCCCCTCCCTCGTAGGTGTTAGTGGAAAAATTGTCTGGGATTTAATGCACCCCTTCCTGGATAAGGGTTATCACCTCTATGTGGATAACTTTTACACCAGCATCCCCCTGTTTAAGGCCCTTGGTTCAAGAGGTACAGCAGCTTGCGGTACTGTGCGTAAGAACCAAAGAGGCCTCCCAAAAACGCACATTGCCCAAGTAATGAGAAGGGGTGAAAGCAGGGGAATATGCACCGAAAATATGTTGTTGGTCAAATATAAGGACAAGAGGGATGTCCTTATACTGACAACAATTCATGGAGACAGTACCACCTCCATCCCTGTACGAGGTACCAGTACCCACACCTCAAAACCAAATTGTATCCTAGATTACAATAAGTACATGGGCGGAGTGGATCTTTCAGATCAGGTACTGAAGCCGTACAGTGCCCTGCGGAAAACAAATATCTGGTACAAGAAGCTGGCCGTGTATATCATCCAGATGGCACTGTATAACGCTTACGTGCTATTCCGTTCCACCGGCCAGAGGGGGACATTTATGCACTTTCAAGAGGAAGTCATAAAGGGCCTAATATTTGGGAACCAGCAGGCAGAGGGCCCCAGTACTTCTAGTACTGGCCCCCGTATTGTACCAGGGCAGCATTTTCCCAACGAAATCCCCTCCACTGCAAGAAAGGGCAGGACACAAAAAAGGTGCAAAGTTTGCTATAAAAAGGGAATAAGAAAGGAAACTATTTTCCACTGTGAAACTTGCCCCGACAAACCCGGCCTATGTATAAAGGAGTGTTTCAAAATATACCACACATCTATGGATTATTAGGTTCATCATTTCACCGTGCTTCGGGGGTCTTGCTAATGCCACATAGCACCCACCATTCATTCCACCAGAATCTGAGCTGCAAAATCCAAAAATCACTCCTTCCCTTCTGAGTCCTGCCATGCACCCAACTGGTATTTTTTGGTCACATGTGAGGCATTGCCGTACTCTGTAGAAATGGGGGCACAGATTTTGGGGTGCTTTGTCTCCTTCATTTCTTGTGAAAATGAAAAATTTTGAGCCAGAAGTACATTTTTGTGTAAAAAAAATGTAATTTTTCATTTTCACAGCCCAGTTGTACCAAAATTGGTGAAACCCCTGGGGGTTTGAAATGTACACTATACCCCTAGATGAATTCCCTGAGGAGTGTAGTTTGCAAAATGGGGTCACTTGTGGGGGGGTTCCACTGTATTGGTAATGCAACATAGCACCCACCATTCATTCCACCAAAATCTGTGCTCCAAAATCCAAAAATCACTCCTTCACTTCTGAGTCCTGCCATGCACCCAACTGGTATTTTTTGGTCACATGTGAGGCATTGCCGTACTCTGGAGAAATGGGGGCACAGATTTTGGGGTGCTTTGTCTCCTTCATTCCTTGTGAAAATGAAAAATTTTGAGCCAGAAGTACATTTTTGTGTAAAAAAAAATGTAATTTTTCATTTTCACAGCCCAGTTGTACCAAAATTGGTGAAACCCCTGGGGGTTTGAAATGTACACTATACCCCTAGATGAATTCCCTGAGGAGTGTAGTTTGCAAAATGGGGTGACTTGTGGGGGGGTTCCACTGTATTGGTAATGCAACATGGCACCCACCATTCATTCCACCAAAATCTGTGCTCCAAAATCCAAAAATCACTCCTTCCCTTCTGAGTCCTGCCATGCACCCAACTGGTATTTTTTGGTCACATGTGAGGCATTGCCGTACTCTGGAGAAATGGGGGCACAGATTTTGGGGTGCTTTGTCTCCTTCATTCCTTGTGAAAATGAAAAATTTTGAGCCAGAAGTACATTTTTGTGTAAAAAAATGTAATTTTTCATTTTCACAGCCCAGTTCTACCAAAATTGGTGAAACCCCTGGGGGTTTGAAATGTACACTATACCCCTAGATGAATTCCCTGAGGGGTGTACTTTGCAAAATGGGGTGACTTGTGGGGGGGTTCCACTGTATTGGTGCAACATAGCACCCACCATTCATTCCACCAAAATCTGTGCTGCAAAATCCAAAAATCACTCCTTCCCTTCTGAGTCCTGCCATGCGCCCAACTGGTATTTTTTGGTCACATGTGAGGCATTGCCGTACTCGGGAGAAATTGGGGCACAGATTTTGGGGTGCTTTGTCTCCTTCATTCCTTGTGAAAATGAAAAATTTTGAGCCAGAACTGCATTTTTGTGTAAAAAAATGTAATTTTTCATTTTCACTGCCCAGTTGTATCAAAATTGGTGAAACCCCTGGGGGTTTGAAATGTACACTATACCCCTAGATGAATTCCCTGAGGGGTGTACTTTGCAAAATGGGGTGACTTGTGGGGGGGTTCCACTGTATTGGTGCTTTGGGAGTCTTGCTAATGCAACATGGCACCCACCATTCATTCCACCAAAATCTGTGCTGCCAAATCCAAAAATCACTCCTTCCCTTCTGAGTCCTGCCATGCGCCCAACTGGTATTTTTTGGTCACATGTGAGGCATTGCCGTACTCGGGAGAAATTGGGGCACAGATTTTGGGGTGCTTTGTTTCCTTCATTCCTTGTGAAAATGAAAAATTTTGAGCCAGAACTGCATTTTTGTGTAAAAAAATTTAATTTTTCATTTTCACTGCCCAGTTGTATCAAAATTGGTGAAACCCCTGGGGGTTTGAAATGTACACTATACCCCTAGATGAATTCCCTGAGGGGTGTACTTTGCAAAATGGGGTGACTTGTGGGGGGGTTCCACTGTATTGGTGCTTTGGGAGTCTTGCTAATGCAACATGGCACCCACCATTCATTCCACCAAAATCTGTGCTCCAAAATCCAAAAATCACTCCTTCCCTTCTGAGTCCTGCCATGCACCCAACTGGTATTTTTTGGTCACATGTGAGGCATTGCCGTACTCTGGAGAAATGGGGGCACAGATTTTGGGGTGCTTTGTCTCCTTCATTCCTTGTGAAAATGAAAAATTTTGAGCCAGAACTGCATGTTTGTGTAAAAAAAATTAATTTTCCATTTTCACATCCCAGTTGTACCAAAATTGGTGAAACCCCTGGGGGTTTGAAATGTACACTATACCCCTAGATGAATTCCCTGAGGGGTGTAGATTGCAAAATGGGGTGACTTGTGGGGGAGGTTCCTAACTTTTAGCACTTATGGTGCCTAGAAACCTACATGGTGCCTAAAAAAAAATCTCATAAAAAGGAGGCTCCAAAATCAAGTAGGTGCTCCTTCTATTATGAAGCCTGTGGTTTGGTCAACGTGCACACTAGGGCCACATATAGGATATTTTTGAAAACAAAAGAATTGGGGGAATCAATTTTTAGTCACATTTCTCTAGTAAAATCTACTGTATTCGTTAGAAAAATGTATTAAAATTGCAAATCTGCAAAAAAATGAAATTTTGAAATTTCACCTAAACTTTGTTTTAATTCCTGTGAAACACCTAAAGGGTTAACAAACTTCCAAAATGCTGTTTTGAATACTGTGAGGGGTGCAGTTTTTGAAATGGCATCATTTATGGGGGTGTCTCACATACAAGTCCCTCAAAGTCACATCAGAACTGAACTGGTCCCTAAAAAAATCAGTGTTTGAAATTTTCTTGAAAATTTGAGAATTTGCTAGTCATATTTGAAGCCTCCTAGTGTCCAAAAAAATGAAAAGGAGGTTGAAATAATGATTGCAACATAAAGTAGACATATGGTCTTTGTTAGTTATTAACTATTTTGAGTGGTATGATTATTTGTCTCACAAGCAGAAAATGTGACATTTTGCATATTGCTAAATTTTCCATTTTTTCACGATATTTTGGTATTTTTCACAAAAAAACACAGACTGTATCGACCAAAATTTACCACTAACTTGAAGTACAATGTGTCACGAGAAAACAATCTCAAAATCACTGGGATAAGTAAAAGCAAAAAAAGTTGTCAGATTTGAAAAAAAGGGCTCTGTCATGAAGGCACAAACTGGCTCTGTCATGAAGGGGTTAATAGTGTAGCAATGATGGATTGTGGAGACGTCTGGATACTGGTAGTATCTTAGAAGCACAGGAAGCCGAGCATCGGCAGATGAGCGGCTAGAAAGCTAGACCATGGCAGATGACCATGTGGAATCTGGATGATGGTTATTAGCTGGATAGGGACTGGAGTCTGGAAGATGAATATTCGCTGAATAGTGCCCGGAGTTTGAATAATAAATAATTGCTAAATAGCGTTTGGAATCTGGATGATAATTATATATATAAATATATATATATATATATAGATATATAGATATATATGCTGGCCGGTCAGCGGTTGTTTCAGGATGGCACCGGTAGCTGGGCAGAGACACAGCGTGGGAGGCCCTGGAAGACCGCGGCAGCGTGAGATTTCAAATAACCGGGACCTGCAGTGCTCTGAATTCAGTCGGACAGCCTGCCGATCTCTGCCCGGCTGTCAATGCTTTCAGTTTTTCCAGGCAGCGGCTGTCCCCCAGTTACCGCGAGCAACAGCCCTGCATGCCCGGTGGTGGTGGCTGTCTCCGGAAAAAAAAACCCCTAGTAATTGATGACACTTGGTGCTTCTACAAAACAAGGTGACACAAGGGATGCTGGTCATTAATCAGTCAGGGCCAGTGTTCTCACCGAACACTAATCCTGATAGATCGCTCAGCACACAGCGCTGGCACATCGCTGTGTGCTGAGCGATCATGCTGAGAGTACTGAGAGATCTAGCATCGCTCAGAACGCTCAGCTGGTCGCTACATGTGTAGGGCCCATTAGTGTTTAAACCCTTTAAGAATATTATTATAAAGATTCCCTAAATACAACACTGCCATCATGTTAGGACTCAGGCCTGATTCAGAGATGTATACAAACTCGATTGTTCCATAACATCTCTTATGGCAAGTGATCTGCACACTGTGCCTGCAATCTCTCGCAGTAAGACATTTGGAGTGGGGAATGGTCTGCCACAGCCAGTGTTCTATAAAACAGGAACATGTCAGCAGTAGGCGCTTCACTGCATAGTGCAGGAGGGTGACTCACTGAAATAGCAGCAATCTCCCTCTCTCCCTCATTAGTCTAACAATCTCCCTCATTTCACTTAGCCCACATTACACTGTTACATTTTTGGGTAAAAAAGGAACGAGACAGATACAATTACATTGAATCATCAGCACCATTTCCCAGCACTTTACCAAGTATAGTAGCTCTTATTAAATGCTTTGGGGCTCATCTACATTTGGATATAAGTCATTTTAAAATATTCCTCTCAGATGTAGCAGTACACACCCACTTTCACAATCACTTTTCACACTCTCTCCATATATGGAACTAGACACGCCCTTTGGGTGGAACATGACACGCCCCCTCAATGGGGTACTGTGCAAAATTCTACTACCAACTACAATCTCCCTGAATCTAATTTATAAAAGTAGGCAAGTCTGCTTCACTGGTCCTGACAGCGAGAACACACCGGCCACTCTAAGTATCCAGAGGATTACTCAGATTGCTGATGTTCATGAGTGATTTAAAGCTGCGTCTTCTTATGATGCTGCAGATCACAGAAGCTTGCAGAAATCATCTAATTTCACAAAACGCCTTCTGCTACATTGTTTAATTATAGTTTCTTATATATAGCGCAGCATATTCCATTGCGCTTTACAATTGGAAACAGTAATAAAATGAACTGGGTACTTACAGACCGATATAGAGGTAGGAGGGACCTGCTCGCAAGCTTAGAATCTATAGATACTATCTATGTTACTATCTGAGTCCATATATCAGTCAGGCTCTCAGTGTATACAAGCCACTTTCAGAAACATTCATCACGTATTTACACAGGTAATAATAGACAATAATGTGAGGAGCAATTCAATTGGTTTTTGACCTGTGTAAACAGATGATTTGTGTTGTTGAAGAGGTTTTATGTTTGTATGGTTTCCCTATGTGCTTACTATACAGATTCTTCTGTACAGAGGAGGGAAAATGCTGGTATAAAGTGAGTCAAAAGTGAAAATAAAATTAAGATCTATTATTTAAAAAGTAACTAAGGTTTTGGTAAAGCATGCACAGGGGGACATTTACTAAGATGGGAGTCCTATTTTACATGGTATGTTGCTATGGGCAACCAATCAGATACTGGGCAAATGCACTAAGCTTCAAAAAGTCATTAAATGGAGAGCGATAAACAACCAGCCAATCAGCTTCCATCTGTCATGTCACAGGCTGTGTTTGAAAAATGTCAGGAAGGAGCTTATTGGTTGGTTGTTTATCACTCCCCATTTGATCACTTATGAAGTTTAGTGCATCTGGCCCATTATCTATTATCTTCGAGAAGTTGCTAAATAAATAAGTAGATTCTGATTGGTTGCCCATATAACTCCCATCTTAGTAAATTTCCCCCACAATGATGTTACTTTATTTAAAGCTGTTGCACTTTTATATCAGAACAACTTTTAGGGGGTATTCAATCCCGGGTCCCGACTGTCGATCCACCCCGACAGCCTTGACCCTGTTTTTGTTTTGTTTGACCGCATGTCGCCAAGTGGGATTCAATGACCCACCTGCTGATTGGTGAAAAAGGGGCCTGTCCGCGTAAACGTCTGTGGATTGTCGAGACGTGTCCGTGATCATGACAATTCACGCCAGTTACCGACAAAACGGGCCCATCAGCTTTTAAAGTCGGGCCTGTTCTGACGATCTGCCTCTTCAATGCTGTCAGGAAAGGCAATAGCAAATAGCGGTGGGGATTAAATACCCCCCCCCCCTTAATCTTACTTAAAATACAATTTATCATTTATTTCTGCAAATAAAGTGGGGGCTAAATCCCAATGATTTAATGTTTATTTTCTTCTTTGAAAAAAAAAAAAAAAATCAATTAAATAATAGTAATGATAATAATAAATTGATGTTCATTGTGTGTTATAGTTTAGCATACTTTAGTAGATTAACAGGGGACTTCAATTGAGGGCGGATAGATTCTCCCAGCTGAATATGTGCCGCAGTCACTGCGCTTGATGGCAGCGGGATCTCACCCAAAAGTGTTTACTACCCCAGAGGGTGGAGAGCTTGTTTAATTGAGTCAAGGTTCAAATCGGCCGGCTGAAGGATGCTAGATGGGTTGCCATTGATGGTGTTGCTGTGGAAATGGTAATTAACGCCCTTCATCCACAATAAAATTCCCCAGTCGATCAGTGCTGTGGGATGGAATAACAAGATAAGATTACAACATGCTTCTTCTCTTATATTTTTAGTCAACACATTAATTTGAAGGTTCCAAACAATGCCAGTTATGTCACACACTTACAACTGGTCAAATTAGGACCTAACAATTTGTTGTGGATAGGTGGCTAATTCCCAGTTATAAATAGTGATAGACAATATTAACACTAGGTAATGATACATTGAATCATGCTGTATATATGCATGTATCATAGTCTTTCTTTGTTTTGTTTCTCGTATACTTTTAGGATATTGTAGTTAATAAACAGTTTGATGATCTGCACAATACTATGCAAGCAACTTTGCCAAATCTGTCTATCAAACTTGGAGGAAATTCTGAGATGTTCAAAAGACCCCTTAGAAAGGTAAGACCAGTTCCAAGGCCTCAAAGTTCTCATTATACTAGCAGTGGCGTAACTATAAAACACGCCAAAAAGTTTCAGACACCCCACTCCTCCCATAGTACCTGCTCATTTTTAGAGCATTCCTCCTCCCCCTGGCCGTCACTGTGGGTCGCTGGTCCCAACAGACTCATGTAGTGTTCTTCTCATTGACAGGGGTTTCCCCTCCCCCCTCATGCTGCTGCAGGCCACTTGTGCATGTTCCCATTAGAAATGTCCCTTCCAAAATGGCTTCTGCATCCTCTAGCATCCTTAATAAATGTCTCCTGTAAGGTGATGGCTAATATAAGAGGGTCATCTTCCAGCAGTGATTTTGCAGTAGCCCCCGCAGACCTCTAGCGCCCATATCTACCCAGCACCTCTAAGCCCCCCGGGGGTCTGTGGGGGCTATTGCTGCTGCTGTATACTACCAGTAACCACTATCAGTTCTATAAAACATTTTTTTTCTTACCAATAAAAGTGTAATATAACTCTCAAATGAAAGTGGATTTCAGTAGCTGAAATACAAAATGTATGGCATCAGAAGGAGAGCAACCTTTACAATATAATATAGGAGTGTACAAATGGAGCCACTCTCATTAGAGCGGCTCCCGGCGCTTCATGCGCCATTCACCATCCTGCGCCTGCCCCGCCCCATCCACCAGAATGGGGCACGCGTACGTGACTAATGCTTGCTCGTCCCTGTCCAATGCCGGCCCCGCCCCCGCCCCGCAATGAGAGCAGCTCCATCTGTATCTCACCTGTCACAATGGCAGTCATAGATGAGGCACAAATGTAGTGCAAATGACAATCCTAATTCTAGTGCACAGTAAGTAGGAAAATGACAGAGTTGATGCACAAACATGCAGCCTGATTCAGACCTGTTAGCTAGGCTAGCAAACAGGTCAGCCCTGCCCACAGCCCTGACAAACGTCCGCCCCGACACCCGCATCCCCTCGCTAACATGTAAGGGGATGTGTACAAGAACACTTCCCCTATCATGCGGCTGAAGGGGATCATTGGATGATTTCTCTCCCCCTTGGAAATAAAAGTCAGTCTAAACTGACTTTCATTTCAGATGGAGATGGCATAAAAGGGGGCGCTCATGTGATGTCAGCCGCCCTCCCCGAGCAGGCATCTGCCCACCCGCGTTCCCAGGGGAATGCCCAGCATTTCATGCTGCTCCAGTCCCCTGTCCACCTCGCCTGCCCCCTCTGTTGCAAAACTTGCCAAAGCCGGTTTTGTCAATACCTCCCAGGTTTTGCACATGCCATAAACATAAAAGGGGCCATATTCGGACCCGAGTGAATGCATCTGAATTGGCCTTATAGGCGGTTCAGTACATAAACAGTTTGTCAAGGGAGAAGGCAGAAGAAAAGTTGAACAGCAAGTCAAAGCAAAATTGATGGATGTTCACAGACTCAAAGGGAGAATTCAGTTGCCATCTCCACAAAATCTACGGTCTAAAGCAGTGGTAGCCCTCAAGAGCTACCAACAGTACACATTTTCCAGACAACCTAGCTGCTGCACAGCTGCACTCATTAATCACTGACACATTTTAAAAGATACACAGATGGAGCTAATTAGCTCACTTGTGAGTCTGTGAGGAGACCTGCAAAACATGCACTGTCGGTAGCTCTCGAGGACTAGGGTTGGCTACCCCAGGTCTAAAGTGATGGGGGACGACAGGGCTGATGTTCAATTGATATTTGTTAATACATGTTCTGTTTAAGCAGCTAACTAAACAGAAGTGAAGCCAGAAAGCCTCTTGGAGAGAGAAATTCCAAATTAGCTGCTCCTTTTATTAGGATAGATGTGGTCAGTATCTGAGATGGCAACTTTAAGTGGTGATCGCTCACGAGTCAGTGTCTTCAGAAAAACAGGGATCTGTAAGCTAATGACACCACACAGAAGAGGACTGCCATCAGGCGAAGACTTCCATGAGCCGTTTTGCACTGCTGGTGGTCCCTGTTGGAATTCAAGATGGTTATTACCGCCAACTTGCAATATCCACCCCCATTATTGTACATAAACTCACCATCGGGTATCCTCCCGGTTTACACCTTGTCTGTTGACAAACCTAAACACAACCTTAACTCTAAACTTAAATGACTTAACCTAAAATAAGACACGGACACAAAGTGCTGGCGTTTCAAAAGAATGTCAAATTTATTTTGACAACTAAAACTATGACTATAAATGGTGGCGGCACTAAAGAACGGTCACTATAGGAAAGGTGGGGTTAAAGATCACTATGCATACATACATCGCTGGTGATCATTTTTCCTGGTCAGCCACCCGGCCTGGTGGTGATGGCCATCCCCCGGACAGAAGCATGGCCCATGACAATCGATGTCGAGGGAGAGTGCACCCCACTACCTACACACACACACAGAGTTCTTAAAGAATGACCGTTCTTTACCGCCGCCGGAGAAGAAGAGAAAAAGGAGGGCAGGGTGGGTGGGGCTTCTTCAGACAGAGGGGTTGTCACTATAACTCGTGATCCCTTCTTACCCTGTCTAGAACCCTCCCCCTGCTATGATAGGCCTTGTGCCCATCCTCATTAACATACATGTGACCAACAGCACTGTGTAACCTGTGAAAAACCCTCAGTGGTTTATGCCCCTTCAGACTTAATCAGCCCTCTGTGTTTCTTTTTATATATATATATATATATATATATATATATATATATATATATATATATATATATATATATATATATGTATGTAATAATTAATAAATTACCTTATATTTTATTATTGGTGTCTATTTGTTCTTCTGCTATTGCTAGTATACACTGGCTGACATACCGGCGATATATCGGTTGTTCAATTGAACAGCCAATATATTGGCCAGTGTGTACCCAGCATTAGCAGCTTACCTGGTAGTTGTGCCCGTACTTCAACACCTGTGTGCTTACCTTTCAGGCAGACCCATTGCACAAACTCAAACAATACGCAAAGGAAAATAACCTGCAGCTGGTTGAATTGTTTGGGAAAAAGAGTGACAATACAAGTGCCCCTATCGCTCATGAGGACTTTGAGCTGGACTTAATGGCAAGTTCCCAGTTATATGTCCTACGGCTGGAAATGAGAGTCTTTGTTATCACAGGTTACAAATGACAATAGAACAATTAGATATATGTTTGCCTGAAGCGGTTTGTTTTAGGTCACAATATAAAAACACAGAATGTACAGTATATCCTGTGATTTATACAAAGGTGCACATTTTCTCTATGTTCTCAGGAGATGCCTCCACAAACTATCTTATCTAAGAAAGAACAGTGACCTTAAGGCCCCCATACACTATGCGATTTGGGCACGATTTTGCCGTAAAATCGGCCCAAATCGCATATGGAGACATGCCCTCCGACCCGATGCACGGCCCCGGGATCAGGGGAGCGGCGCAGGGAGCCCGGCAGAGGAGAAGAAGAAACTACCGTCAGCTGGAGCAGTGGGGGCAGCGCAGAGTACCAGGGAGCCGGTCCGGGCAGGAGAAGACGCTGCCAGGCAGCGCGAGTGGCGCCGGGAGCAGAACACTTAAAAAAAACATACAAACTCATAGGAAGCCATTGATTGGCTGTGACCTCTCTCAGCCAATCGCTAATTGGCTGAGAGAGGTCTAAGCCAATCAATGGCTTCCTATGCGTTTGTATGGGCTTTTTTTTTTTAAGTGTTCTGCTGCTCCCGAGTCCCACCGCTGCCCGGCAGCGTCTTCTCCTGCCCGGTCTGGCTCCCTGGTACTCTGCGCTGCCCCCACTGCTCCCGCTGATGGCAGTGGCTTCTTACACTGCTCCCTGCGCCCCAGGAGGCAATTAGGGAAGTGTGGCAAGGCATGCTGGAGGGCCACAGTTTGGACATGCCTGCCATAGATGGACTACTATATGCTCAATTGCAGACTGTAAATGTAAATGCAGGCTTCAGTTTGAATTTGGCTCCCCCTTCAGACACAATGCCTATCACCATCATCCTAATTTGTATCTAGGGATGGGGAGGCAGTATCAGTGCTCCTGGTTTCTGCTCCTCTATGCCATGCAGGGAAAGGGGGCCCTACAGAATAATGCACATTATTTGGTAAAATAACCCTGCTTCTCTCACACTAATATGGGCATATCATGGTTACACAATGCAATCCTATATGAATGAAAATTAAATACATATATCCATCTCCCTAATATCTTATGCACAGAAGCTAAAAAAGTTTTGCAATTTTTGGTGCACAATTGATATCAATACACAGAGGAAATGGCTTCTACTTTGTGCGGAGGTGACATAAATAACCCCTACTTTGTCTACTCTTTACACTAACACTGGTTGTCAGTAACATCAGAACACATCTACAGTAAAGCGCAGATGAGGCAGCTCAACGTCTATTTTGACATTTCTTTTATCCTCAAATTAAAATCTCAATAAAGGGAGAAGAGAATCAGAGATGTCTGAAAACCAGTTTCAGTACTTGTCTTACCCACAGTGGACTTGAAATATCATATTTTCTTAGAAATAAGAAACCGTCCCTATATACAACTGATAGGACTTGGACAAACATTGTGGTCCACAGGCTTTTCAAATAATAATGTTCTGATTCTGATTAGCATCTAGATTAATAGTTTTATAATTTTTATTTCATGTATTTGGTATTTAATGGTGTATTATTATCACTAACCAGTGAGATTTAGTGTAATTATTCATTTATTTTATACTGTACATTGTTTCTAGCGCGTTTATCTATTTTTTGTGTTGATTTCTTGCATCTTTGGGAACTAGACATTTCCTGTTACAGACGCTGTTTGTGTGGGATGCAGTTAAAATCCCGGCCGCCGAAATCCCGACACTTTCTCCCTCCAGGGGTGTCCACGACACCCCTGGAGGGAGAATAAATTAGGGTGCCGAGCGTAGCGAGGCACCGGGCCCGCAAGGGGGAGCGATCCACATCCCCCCCCTTGTCGGGATTTCGGCGGTCGGGATTCCGGCGTCGGGATTTTGACCACCGGGATCCCGACCGCCGGGACTTCATACTGAATCCGCTTGAACCTGCTGTGAGTGTGTGTGTGTGTGTGTGTGTATGTATATATATATATATATATTATAAAAAAATTTTTTAGAAGATATATACAAGCGCAGCAGCGTATATGGTCCACACCAAAAGGATATATAGTTGAGGGACTTTTTTTTCCCCGTGGGGTTTAGCACAGATATACCACCTTTCTGTGTTTATTAGGAGGGATTCGATCCCTTCAAAAGACCCCACCCCCTCAACAGACCACGCCTCCATGAAGGCTGCTTCTAGAAATTTCCCAGGCTGGTTTTAAATTCAAATGCACTTCTTGTGGGGGTGGGGGCCCATGCTGTGCGTCTCCCTGTTATACTGACTCCAGATGGTAATGCATAGTGCTCAGTGGCGTAACTAATATTTTTGCGCCCCCCGCCAAAATTGACATCCCCCCATAGCCCCCAATGTAAAGTAAAGACCACCCCTTACCCCTCCACATGCTGCCGCCGTCGCATTCCTGGTCCGGCACCGCAGATATCCTCCTGGCTCCGTCTCCTGCAGTTATGAAAAATTACACTGCAAAATGGCTGCCCCCTAATAGTAGACAGTTTTTAAGGATGCTAGAGGAGGCCGCCGCCTCCTCTAACATTCCTAAAAAACGGTCTACTGTATGGGTGCAGCCGATTTGCCGTGTAATTTTTCATTACATGACAGGAGGATATCTGCGGTGCCAGACCAGGCAGGAATGCGGCGGCGGCATACGGAGGGGTAAGGGGGGCGGCTCTGAGCAGTGTGCTGAGCACTGGCGGTGCCCCGCTGGCGCTTGCTCCCCCAAGCAGCCGCGGTGGCTGCCGTACGGTAGCTATGCCACTTATATTGCTAGTAAAGAGGATCCATGCTCTTTGTAACCCATTTTTAGCACACACTGGAATAACCGCCAATCGTTCCGACTTTACTGGCGATTTCCCTTGAAGTAGCCAAATTGAGCATATACACATTGCAATTTTGGAATAGACCTAACCATTCATCACATTTTTTGTTGCATGTGATGTATTGTTGTTCCTGTCCACACCAGAACAACCTTCATGCCAGTCCATTCAAAGGAGTGGCATGAAAGTGACATCAAATTGGTCTGACATATCATTTGTTGTCCAGTTTGGCCTACAGGCTGCAAGATAGGTACCAAATTGCTAGCTATATTACTAGGTTTCATGTGCTGCACATTAAGGGGGAAATTTACTAAGAATACGAATACAAAATTTCGTATTCTTAATACGAATGACAACGACTGCATACGGCTGTTTCAGCCGTATGCAAAGTCGTGTTTTGGAGGGGAATTTACAAAGCAGTCAAATACGACTGCTTTGTAACCCTCCGATGGCGTAATGATTCGTATTAGCGGCCGTATATATGGCCGCTAATACGAATTCGGACAGGTTCCCCCTCACAGCCTTAACAAACACCAGGCTGAAAGAGCCAGGCTGTAATAAAAAATAAGGGAACCCGGCAAATAGGGGTCCCCAGGCTCCAAGTCCGGGGCTGGTTCCCAAAATACGGGGGACAAAATGAATAGGGGTCCCCCGTATTTTAAGAACCAGGCCAAACCAGTCAGCAGGGTAATGTCACAGCCGGGGGACACTTATTAGATAAGTTCCCGTGGCCAAAACATCACCCTACTGACCAGTCAGCCTGGCCAGGGGTCCTGAGGGAGTGGGGACCCCCCCTCCAGGACTTTCCTAACCAGGCTGAAGCCTGGTGCTGTCCCCGGTGGCCCTGGAGCGGTGGTCACCAGGCTGATGAACTTATGTAAAAGAAAGAATAAGCTATTGTTTAATACTGTGTCCCAGCAAGCCCCGGACCCAGGAACCAAGGCACCGGACCCTGGACCATGGACCTACCGACGGGCTCAAGAAAGGCCCTTTAATGCCCCACATTCTGGGACTTGTGGTTCACCAAGTCCCAGCTTGTGGGGGAGACTTGCTGGGACTTATAGTTCCACAGTATTAAACAATAGTTTATTCTTTCTTTTACACAAGTTTATCAGCCCAGTGACCACTGCTCCAGGGTCATTGGGGACAGCACCAGGCTTCAGCCTGGTCAGGTAATTCCTGGAGGGGGGGGGGGGCCCTTTATTGGGGGGGCCCCACTCCCCCAGGGCCCCTGGCCAGGCTGACTGGTCAGTAGGGTGATGTTTTGGCCACGGGAACTGATCTAATAAGTGTCTCCCGGCTGTGACATTACCCTGCTGGCTGGTTTGGCCTGGGGCTGGTTCTTAAAATACAGGGGACCCCAATTCATCTTGTCCCCCATATTTTGGGAACCAGCCCCGGACCTGGGGCTGGTTTAAAAAAATCGGGGAACCCCTATTTGCCGGGTTTCCTGATTTTTTTATTACCAGCCAGGTGCTGGTTACGGCTGTGGGGGGGAATCCACGCCGTTTTTTTTCTGTTTTTTTTTTTAAATTCTTATTTTTTTTACACTGAAGGCTGCAAATACGACAGAAAAAAAAGTGTATTTTCCTGCCGTATTTGTTCTGCCATTTGCGGGCGTTTTACGCCAATTAGCGGCCGTATTTTCAATACGGCCGCTTAGTAAATCAGGAACCACCATTCTTTTAAATGGTGATTTCTGTCATATTGTATCAATGGGCTTATACTAAACAAACAAGCTTTGATCCGCGACTGGCGCTATATAAATGTGCAGCTAGGTCTGTTTCCCCGGAGACCATCAATTCTCCAAACAAATAGATTTCAAGCAGGGGTAGGTGGGAGACAACCAGCGCAGAAGAATGAAACTTGCTGTGTGCAGGAGAAATGGGATGCAGGTGTGTTGCTTGGTGGACAATTAGGACCACACTTACTTTCTAATCCCTTCTCGTGTTCACGTAGCAGTTTCTTTCTTAAAACAGGATACACTTCTTCAAGCATACAATATACAAATGCAGACTTACTTAATGATTCTGTCACGAGTGCCCATAAAGGTATCTTTCAAGGACCGCACTCCGTAGTAGACAAAAACGGTTTATTTCAGACATCCGACATCACATGAAAACAAATAGCAGCAAGACAGCAAGACAGCAAGGGGTAGTCCTGATCCCTTCAATGGAGCCTGATGTTTCTATGACCCGCTCCCAGCGCTGCAGACGCCGGAATGGAAGACTCGTTGTCCGGGACCCAGATACCTGTACTTGCACGCAGACCTCTGGCGATGGATGCGTCAGGGTAGGTCACGTCAACGCGTTTCGGAATGAATTCCTTTTTCAAGACGTGCTGTTCTGTCTCCAGAGCCCTCTATTTACGCTCTGGGTTTCAGGTCACATGACCGCTTTCTCTCCAATCAGGTATTACACCTATTTAACCGGCTGATACAGCAATTATATACTATGTATCAATATACATTATGTATTATACACTGTTAAAAAGTTTAATACAATATATAAAAAAATATTAAAACATTTATATAAATGAGCGATATATAAATCACTAAAAACATATTAAATATATTCAATATATAAGCCGGGGATAAAAAAGACGTACAAACATAATAAAAACAAAGATTAGTCACAAATAATTAAAAGACCATACCTAAAAAAGTGCAAAAAGTTAAACAGGATTTAAATGAACCATTTGTACTCAAAATCAACGTTAAGGCCTCTAGGGACCAACGTTTTTAGTTCAAAAATAGTTTTCATTTCTAACCTGGCAAGGTTCTGTTCTGTGTGTTTAACCCTCCAGTTCCTGTTACAAATTTTAATACCACAGAATTGTTTTAAATGCTTTATGTCACATGAGTGGTTATTTTTGAAATGCAGGGATAAATTATGCAGTTCATGGCCCTTTTTAATATTTCGCACATGTTCCCCAAGGCGTTCCTTTAACATCCGCCCTGTACGTCCTACATATTGTGTACCACATATGCATTCCAATAAATACACCACATTTTTGGTACCACATGTGATAAAATCTCTAATTTCATATTCCTTATTTGTCACATTCGACTTGTATTTCACTATTTTCTTTTCTGTTTTTACCAATTTGCAAATACTACATTGACCACAACGGTAAAATCCCTTTGATGTTATTTTCGTTTTTTCGTTTTTTTCTATTTTAACCATAATGTTTTTTTCCAGTTCTTTATACTCTACGGATTTGGCATATGGTTTAACCAATGTATAGAGATCCTCTATCTCTTTCTCTATATTTTTTAATTTATTGCCCTTTTCTTTTATTATCAGCTCCATTAGGGAATTGGCACAATTATCCAATATCGTAAACCACTCTTTCTTAAAACTTTCTGTTTCTGATATAAAGGAAGGCAACTTATCGATTCTTAAACCTCTAGGGATAATCTTATCCTTTAAATATCTCTCCAGGGTAGCGGTTTCCCACCATAACTTGCCCTCCTTTATAAGCAATTTCTCTACCTTAGACATAACATTATCCAAGTTCTCATCACTCACAGCTGGGAAATCATCCCCTCCTTTAGTGAATAAGCTATCAATGTTTTCTACACGTATTTTTCTGTGTTTAAACATTGTGTAAATAGCAGCCTGTCACAGATCTTGATGGAAACGACAATATACTAAACAAACAAGCTTTGATCCGCGACTGGCGCTATATAAATGTGCAGCTAGGTCTGTTTCCCCGGAGACCATCAATTCTCCAAACAAATAGATTTCAAGCAGGGGTAGGTGGGAGACAACCAGCGCAGAAGAATGAAACTTGCTGTGTGCAGGAGAAATGGGATGCAGGTGTGTTGCTTGGTGGACAATTAGGACCACACTTACTTTCTAATCCCTTCTCGTGTTCACGTAGCAGTTTCTTTCTTAAAACAGGATACACTTCTTCAAGCATACAATATACAAATGCAGACTTACTTAATGATTCTGTCACGAGTGCCCATAAAGGTATCTTTCAAGGACCGCACTCCGTAGTAGACAAAAACGGTTTATTTCAGACATCCGACATCACATGAAAACAAATAGCAGCAAGACAGCAAGACAGCAAGGGGTAGTCCTGATCCCTTCAATGGAGCCTGATGTTTCTATGACCCGCTCCCAGCGCTGCAGACGCCGGAATGGAAGACTCGTTGTCCGGGACCCAGATACCTGTACTTGCACGCAGACCTCTGGCGATGGATGCGTCAGGGTAGGTCACGTCAACGCGTTTCGGAATGAATTCCTTTTTCAAGACGTGCTGTTCTGTCTCCAGAGCCCTCTATTTACGCTCTGGGTTTCAGGTCACATGACCGCTTTCTCTCCAATCAGGTATTACACCTATTTAACCGGCTGATACAGCAATTATATACTATGTATCAATATACATTATGTATTATACACTGTTAAAAAGTTTAATACAATATATAATTGAAAAAATTATTAATAAACATTGGAGCGTTTTAACTAAAGATCCGGTATTGCAACCATACCTAAGTATTCGTCCAAAATTTGTATACAGACGTGCTGAAAATTTGCGCAGCATGCTTGTCCAGAGTGCGATACCCATTGACACCAGACCATCAAGAATAACATCAAAGGGATTTTACCGTTGTGGTCAATGTAGTATTTGCAAATTGGTAAAAACAGAAAAGAAAATAGTGAAATACAAGTCGAATGTGACAAATAAGGAATATGAAATTAGAGATTTTATCACATGTGGTACCAAAAATGTGGTGTATTTATTGGAATGCATATGTGGTACACAATATGTAGGACGTACAGGGCGGATGTTAAAGGAACGCCTTGGGGAACATGTGCGAAATATTAAAAAGGGCCATGAACTGCATAATTTATCCCTGCATTTCAAAAATAACCACTCATGTGACATAAAGCATTTAAAACAATTCTGTGGTATTAAAATTTGTAACAGGAACTGGAGGGTTAAACACACAGAACAGAACCTTGCCAGGTTAGAAATGAAAACTATTTTTGAACTAAAAACGTTGGTCCCTAGAGGCCTTAACGTTGATTTTGAGTACAAATGGTTCATTTAAATCCTGTTTAACTTTTTGCACTTTTTTAGGTATGGTCTTTTAATTATTTGTGACTAATCTTTGTTTTTATTATGTTTGTACGTCTTTTTTATCCCCGGCTTATATATTGAATATATTTAATATGTTTTTAGTGATTTATATATCGCTCATTTATATAAATGTTTTAATATTTTTTATATATTGTATTAAATATTTTTTTATATATTGTATTAAACTTTTTAACAGTGTATAATACATAATGTATATTGATACATAGTATATAATTGCTGTATCAGCCGGTTAAATAGGTGTAATACCTGATTGGAGAGAAAGCGGTCATGTGACCTGAAACCCAGAGCGTAAATAGAGGGCTCTGGAGACAGAACAGCACGTCTTGAAAAAGGAATTCATTCCGAAACGCGTTGACGTGACCTACCCTGACGCATCCATCGCCAGAGGTCTGCGTGCAAGTACAGGTATCTGGGTCCCGGACAACGAGTCTTCCATTCCGGCGTCTGCAGCGCTGGGAGCGGGTCATAGAAACATCAGGCTCCATTGAAGGGATCAGGACTACCCCTTGCTGTCTTGCTGTCTTGCTGCTATTTGTTTTCATGTGATGTCGGATGTCTGAAATAAACCGTTTTTGTCTACTACGGAGTGCGGTCCTTGAAAGATACCTTTATGGGCACTCGTGACAGAATCATTAAGTAAGTCTGCATTTGTATATTGTATGCTTGAAGAAGTGTATCCTGTTTTAAGAAAGAAACTGCTACGTGAACAAACATGAGAAGGGATTAGAAAGTAAGTGTGGTCCTAATTGTCCACCAAGCAACACACCTGCATCCCATTTCTCCTGCACACAGCAAGTTTCATTCTTCTGCGCTGGTTGTCTCCCACCTACCCCTGCTTGTATCAATGGGCTATTCATTCGTATTTGTAAATAAAAATACGAATGTCCCATCAATACCAATATGTAAATTCGTATTTTTGGCATAGTAAATGCCAAAAATACGAATACACCCCCCCAAAAAAATCATATTTTCGTATGAAAATACGATTTTTTTTCACAAATGTATCTTAGTAAATCCCCCCCTAAATTACCTCAAATGTGCAAACTACCTCTGGCCGGAGTCACCTGATACTGACTCCGGGAGCAGAGGAAGAACTGAATGCTGGGTGCTATAAACCAGGAGACTGTACTGACCTTAAGATGCATCAATGAATGAGAAAGCAGACCAGCAATACAGGAAGCAGGGGCTGAGGGTAGACCAGACAGCTGTTTTAGGAGGGATGCGGTTAATTTCCCGGCGGTCGGGATCCCGGCGGTCGGAATCCCGACCGCCGAAATCCCGAAACTTTCTCCCTCCGTGGGTGTCCACGACACCCATAGAGGGAGAATAAAATAGCGCGCCGAGCGTAGCGAGGCACCGGGCCCGCTGCGTGGCGAGCGCAGCGAGCCCGCAAGGGGGGGCGATCCATGTCCCCCCCTTGTCGGGATTTCGGCGGTCGGGATTCCAGTGTCGGGATTCCGACCGCCGGGATCCCGACCGCCGGGAAATCATATCGGATCCGTTTTAGGATTCCAGATAAGATGGTAAGCAGGAGCTGGGAGAATAGAGGTCAGCTATTTCTTGAATCCTGTTATGATGGTATGCAGGAGCTGGGAGTCCAGCTACATATAATTTTCCCAATGGCATTATGTGGGAGCTGGGAGAATGCAGGTCAGCTATTTAGGATTTCCCTGATGGTATTATGCAGAAGCTGGGAGAATGCAGACCAGCTACAACGTTGCTAGAAAGGAGAGCTGGCGCCGAGCCGCCAAGTGAAGCAGATGAGCGGCAACTAACAGGATGCTGACTTTAGGTCAACAGTTATTAGGTTGATCACTATTAGTCAACATGCATTAGTCAACACAATGGTCAACGCAGCATATGGTCACCATGAGTTTTTAGGATTTCTACAATTATTTTAAACTTTTTCATACTTAACCATCCATGTCACCTATGATTTTAAACGGTACGTGTGTGGAGCACAGCGTTAGCTGAGCGAGGCACCTTGCCTGAAGAATAGCAAGTGAACCTGGTACACATATACCCCTTTCACATCAGAAAATGCAGGGACATTCCCAGGAATATTGTCCCAGGATGATGCAGGGACATTCCCGTGTTGGTCCATTTCACGTCGGGCTAGTCCCTGCATTTTTTGTTGTGTGAAGGGGGTGGGAAGGAAGCGGGCAGGAGGAGGCTGTCAGGAGATGGGGAGGAGGCAGGATGGTGGCAATTACTCATCCCGGTTGCTGGTCCTCAATTTGGGTGCAGATGACAGCAGGTCAGCCGGCGGGTGCAGATGACGCAGCTCTCCGTAGGCAGTGAGGGTGTCGGAGAGCTGCGTCATCTTCATCCACTGCTGTCCTGTCATTTGCGCCCGCAACCTGTGTGGATCCCCAGCCTGACAGCACACCGAGGACCGGCAACGCGGGTAAGTACCTCCTAGCCCTTTCACACCGGTCAGGTCCCCGGGTTGAACCCGGGAACAACCCTGCTCCATAGCAGGGTTGGAATCCTGGGAAATTTGGCTGGTGTGAAAGGGGTATCATTGTGCTACAAGAAACAAAAAAAGAAAGAAGACAGAAAAGGAGTCTGTTCGTGGCGCACTAACAATAATGATAGTTTGTTAAAAATGTTTGACTTTTATTCGTTTATGTTAAAATTATGGTCTATTGCCACAGCGAAATTTTTACTGTGGCAATAGACCATAATTTTAACATAAACTAATAAAATTTTTTTTTTTTTTTAAAGAACTATCATTATTGTTAGTGCGCCACGAACAGACTCCTTTTCTGTCTTCTTTCTTTTTTTGCATCTAACTCAAAGTCTGAGGCTGCACCCCCTATAAATACATAATAAACTGTAAAAATAAAATAAACAATAAGGGGTTATCTTCTGAAAAAGAATAAAAATCTTGAGAAATTAGTCCTAGTGCGGGTATTGTCTCTCCAAAACTTCAAATGCTACAAGAAACACAATTGCCACCCAAAAATGTAAAAACTCATGTTCACCTTTTTATCTGTCGACCATTTCTTGTCTGCCTTTTGCTCATGTCTACCTTCTTCACAGCAACCCTGTGCATGTCGACCTTTTTTGGTTGACCTAGACACTTTTGACCTATGTTGACCCTATGAACCAAACCCTCAGTGAACAATAACCTAAATCATATGGCACTTTGTCAGAGTGGTTTCCTCTGTCCTCATCCCCAATGGGCACTTTTCTGATTTTATAAGAAAAACCCTCCATTTCCTGCTGATGGGGAGACCCTAACGATGGCATATTCACAATATTTATTTATTTATAAGTGTTGAAATGTAATTTTTTGTTTAAATTTCTTCTGGTCATTTCATTTCAGGCTTGAGAAACACCAGGGATTATTTATTAATATTATTATTAACAACATTTTCTTACTGCACATAGGGCCTGATTCAGACCTGGGAATGTTCACAGCCTAGAGAACAGGAAAATGCCACACACCACCCCACCAAACAAATCCCCTCTCTAACATGCGAGGGGATGTGTACACTAACATATCATTTCAAATGCTGCAGCACGGGTGAAAAATCATTTGATGGTCGCTCACCATCGAATGATTTTTCACCCTTATGCTAGTAAAAGTCAGTCGAGACTGACTTTTATTATGGCCTCAGATTGCTGATGTGATGTGATGTCAGCCGCCCGCCTCCAGCAGGCATCAACATATCTGCGTCTGCAGGGGGGCATCCAGCGTTTTTGGGGAACACCCATAAAACGGTGTGTGGTTCTCAGCTTCCTCCCCCTTGCCACCCCTGCCCGCCCCTCCAGGAGCAAACAGCCTAGCGAGTGTGAATCTTGCTGAAGACATTCGCCCCCAGTGTTAGAACATGTGAATATTCACGCACATGACCATCGGGAACAGGGCCGAATTTGGCCCGCTACAAGCAGGTGTGAATCGGCCGCATAGTGCCAACATATTCCATTGTGCTTTAGGGGTTTATTCTAGTTCATTCTTTCTGACAAAATCCTTCTTAGATGGACAAAACCATGTGGTTCAAACAGAAAAAGGACCAATGGCGATGAGGAGGTGTTTACCGGCCAATGAAAAGATAAGAAATATGATAGCAGGTTAGAACCCTCAAATATCAATCTCTTGGTCACAACACAGGAGGGGGTTCTTCGTTAGCGTACCCGTACTCACACTCAGAGTTGAGGTTATGTGCTCATAAAGGTATCTTTTGTAACACTAGGGAATTTCACCACAAGTGGATTTCGACAACCAAATGCGTACCGTACTCACAAGTCGGAATTGTTGGTACAGGCGCATAAAGGTTTCTTTTACTTTGAAGAAAGAGGTCCAAATCTCTCATTTGTAAAAATGTTCTCAGCATTAACACCATATAAAAGACAAAGAAGCCTCTTTCAGGAAAGGGGAGTACATATTTATTGATACAAAACAAAATGATGGGGAGCACCAGATGTAAAAAGCACGGTACCTGGTGACTGGGGTATTGGCCTTATACCCCAATCATATCCGCAAGCAAGTGGTACAACTCCCCAAATGTAGTACAGCAAGGCTCCTCTCCTGCCAACGCGTTTCGACAGGATAACCTGTCTTTTTCAAGGCTTGGAGAGGAGTACATACTAAGCCAGTATTTATACCCATACACTTGTTAGGCCAGCCCCGGAAGTGAGTGAAAAACGGAAGTTTAGGCCCGTTTACTCGAACTCTAAAAACTAGAGTTCAGAAGTATTCATTAACACATGGGGGTAACCAGGGGATTAGCGCTGTATAATCCCTGAGTTTGTGGCCGAAAACGAAGGTTCTGAAGGGTAGAACTGAAGCCCTTTAGACGCGTGGAACGCACGCGCTGCCGGCTATGGAACGCATGACGACTTCCGGCGTCCGCGTCATTTCCGGCTTCTAGGATCCCCCGGCCGCAAGCTGATGACCTGTGGCGCGGGGAGACTGTGTATGTCCCTGGATCCTCTGCTATAGTAGCCGTGGAACGCACGGCCATATTGGAAAGCAATAGCTGAGTAAATGCTCAGGTATGAAACGCACGGCCATCTTGAAAACGGAATGGTTTAAAGTGCGGAATAAGGAAGTGCAGGACAATAAATATTGGCTTATTACAAAAGACACTATACATATTAAATCATTAAATTGCATGTGGGTGCATAAAATTGGATAAAAAGAAAGAGATAAAAAACGTCCTCCAATAAATGGATATAAAAACGTTAAAAAGTATTAAGATAAAAGAGTTAGAGGAACCACTTGAGCTCGAAATCTGAGTTCAAGCCATGTGGAGATAGTGACTTTAGGTCAAAAATCCACTTCATCTCCTTTCTGGCAAGATTAGTATCTTTGTTCTTATGCCGCCAGTTATCTTTAATGAGTTCTAATCCCCAAAAACCTTTAATTTGATTGGGGGAACAGTGGTGAACCTCTTTAAAATGTAATGAAAAGGGATGATCAACATTGCCCTTTTTTATATTTCTAATATGCTCGGACCACCGGACCTTCAGGGTCCTGGTGGTCTTACCCACATACAATTTATTACAGGTGCACATGATGACATAAATGGCATATCTGGAATTGCATGTCATAAAATGATTAAGTTTAAAAACCTGTCCATTGAGGACTAATTCCACTGTTTTTTTATCAGTGGTACCACAAGATTTACACATAGAACAATCCCCGCATCTATGGAAACCCTTGTTTCTAATTAATCCTCCCAAAGGTTTCTCTATAAAGCACTCGAAGTTAATTTGTCTTTTATATTGGGCGCTCTCTTGTAAATGAATCTTGGTTTATTAGGTAGTATATTGGCAAGGACTGGATCACGAAGTAGTAAATCCCAATTTTTTCTAAAAATGGATTCTACTTGACGGTGATAGCTGTTATAATTAGAAATAAAGGCCACATTTGTTCCGATTTCTGTCGGCTCATTCTTTTTTACTTCTAACAATGATTCTCTAGGGATGCCCTCAACATCCTCTAGGGCCTTATCCAATTTATTGGATTTATATCCTTTCTGCAGAAATTTTAATTTCATTTCTTTAACGCTCTGTTCGTAGGTCTCAGGCTTCGAACAGTTGCGTTTCATTCTGATGAATTGTCCCTTAGGGACATTGGAAAGCCATCTGTTGAGGTGGTTACTTTTATTATCAATATAAGTATTTGAATCAGACGGCTTGGTGTATACTGCCGTTTGTAGAGACCCATCATCAACATAGATGTTTAAATCCAGAAAATTAACATTGGTTTTACTAATGTTAAAAGTTAATTTGATATTTAATAAATTAGTATTTAAAAAACAGCAAAAATCATTGAGGGTGGATTGATCCCCTCGCCAAATGAATAAAATGTCATCTATGTACCGCCACCATTGGACCAGGCTCGCACCCCAGTCATGACCCGTCCAGACCATAGTGTCTTCCCAACGGGCCATGAAGATGTTAGCATAGCTGGGGGCGAACCTGGTCCCCATGGCGGTACCTACCTGTTGTAAAAAGAATGCACCATCAAAATTAAAATAATTGTTGGTTAAAATAAAATGAATCCCCTCTATAATAAAAGACTGTAGGTTGATATCCATTTCTGTACTCTCGAGTGTAGTTTTTATTGCACTTATCCCGTCATCATGATTAATTATAGTATACAGCGACGTTACGTCCGCTGTTACTAAAAATAAAGAGTCGTCCCAAGTGATGTTCTTAATTTTATTTAAAACATCTTTTGTATCTTTCAAGTGTGATCTGTTGTTATTCACTAATGGTTGGAGGTGATGATCAATAAAGAATGAAAGATTGGACGTGATAGAGTTGGTGCCCGCTATAATGGGGCGACCAGGAGGCTGGGTTTGACTTTTATGGATTTTTGGCAATAAATATATAACAGGCACAGAGAGACAGGAGACCTGATCCAGGGCCACCAGAGCCTCCAATCCAGGTTGAGAAAGGTGCCCGCAAAAAGGCCCCACAAACTTATGCGACAGTAGTAACTAAACCCAAACCCACCTCTAGGTATACTAATTTCAGAACAAACCAAAGACCAACTTATGTAAAGGAGAAGTATAATAGAACTAGAGAAAATTATAACCAGAGGAATTCTAATGACTTCCCACATAAATATCATCAAAATTGTAATGACAAACCCAACTATGACTGGGAAACCAGGAAAAATCAAAGAGTATATCCAAGGGCGAAAGATTATGAATACAACAGAGAAGGTCCAACCACTCATAACAGATTCAGAGCGTTGGACTCCATACCTGAAACCCTAAATACTGATTTTTTATCCCGGAAACCGCCTCAGTGGAGAAATACGTAACGCCACAAAAAAGCCTCAAATTACATAAAACCAAACGAGGAAAAAGAGGCGGGATAAACAAACGAGTTAAAAAATCTAAAGATAGAGAAATTACCAACCAAAGCAATTTGGAGGGTAATACCACAAAAATCTTTAATTTAAGTGATCACGTATTAGATCCTGATGAAATCTCAGTGTTACAGAAAGGATTAAAATTTTGCCCTAGTAATCAAATTAATTTCTTTGATTTGTATATAGATGTACAAAAGTTTATTAGACGTTTGTCATTAAAGAAATTTTTTGCTCTGAATGAGTCTGATACACCGTCTGACGCCCCGATTAACCCCTTTAAAAAGAAATCCAATTTTTATCCGAAACATATTAAGGGTTGTTTTCTGGAAAGTTTCCATAAAGTCATTAATGAGGAATTAAATACTCTTAAAGATAATCTTCCAGCACATAAAAATAATCTCACACTTAAAGAAAGAGATGCCCTGAAATCCCTTAAAGATAACGATGGGATTATAATTAAGCCCGCCGATAAAGGCGGCGGGGTGGTCATTTTAACTAAAGATATGTATGTGAACGAGGTAAATAGGCAACTCTTTGACGGGGTTACCTACAAAAAATTGAGGTCAGATCCATCTCTCTCGATTTTTAAAAAATACAAATCTCTCATTGAAAAATATGTAGAATCTAACACTATTAATAAGGATACTACGGAATTCTTAATTATTGAAGACTACTCTGTGCCTGTTATATATTTATTGCCAAAAATCCATAAAAGTCAAACCCAGCCTCCTGGTCGCCCCATTATAGCGGGCACCAACTCTATCACGTCCAATCTTTCATTCTTTATTGATCATCACCTCCAACCATTAGTGAATAACAACAGATCACACTTGAAAGATACAAAAGATGTTTTAAATAAAATTAAGAACATCACTTGGGACGACTCTTTATTTTTAGTAACAGCGGACGTAACGTCGCTGTATACTATAATTAATCATGATGACGGGATAAGTGCAATAAAAACTACACTCGAGAGTACAGAAATGGATATCAACCTACAGTCTTTTATTATAGAGGGGATTCATTTTATTTTAACCAACAATTATTTTAATTTTGATGGTGCATTCTTTTTACAACAGGTAGGTACCGCCATGGGGACCAGGTTCGCCCCCAGCTATGCTAACATCTTCATGGCCCGTTGGGAAGACACTATGGTCTGGACGGGTCATGACTGGGGTGCGAGCCTGGTCCAATGGTGGCGGTACATAGATGACATTTTATTCATTTGGCGAGGGGATCAATCCACCCTCAATGATTTTTGCTGTTTTTTAAATACTAATTTATTAAATATCAAATTAACTTTTAACATTAGTAAAACCAATGTTAATTTTCTGGATTTAAACATCTATGTTGATGATGGGTCTCTACAAACGGCAGTATACACCAAGCCGTCTGATTCAAATACTTATATTGATAATAAAAGTAACCACCTCAACAGATGGCTTTCCAATGTCCCTAAGGGACAATTCATCAGAATGAAACGCAACTGTTCGAAGCCTGAGACCTACGAACAGAGCGTTAAAGAAATGAAATTAAAATTTCTGCAGAAAGGATATAAATCCAATAAATTGGATAAGGCCCTAGAGGATGTTGAGGGCATCCCTAGAGAATCATTGTTAGAAGTAAAAAAGAATGAGCCGACAGAAATCGGAACAAATGTGGCCTTTATTTCTAATTATAACAGCTATCACCGTCAAGTAGAATCCATTTTTAGAAAAAATTGGGATTTACTACTTCGTGATCCAGTCCTTGCCAATATACTACCTAATAAACCAAGATTCATTTACAAGAGAGCGCCCAATATAAAAGACAAATTAACTTCGAGTGCTTTTATAGAGAAACCTTTGGGAGGATTAATTAGAAACAAGGGTTTCCATAGATGCGGGGATTGTTCTATGTGTAAATCTTGTGGTACCACTGATAAAAAAACAGTGGAATTAGTCCTCAATGGACAGGTTTTTAAACTTAATCATTTTATGACATGCAATTCCAGATATGCCATTTATGTCATCATGTGCACCTGTAATAAATTGTATGTGGGTAAGACCACCAGGACCCTGAAGGTCCGGTGGTCCGAGCATATTAGAAATATAAAAAAGGGCAATGTTGATCATCCCTTTTCATTACATTTTAAAGAGGTTCACCACTGTTCCCCCAATCAAATTAAAGGTTTTTGGGGATTAGAACTCATTAAAGATAACTGGCGGCATAAGAACAAAGATACTAATCTTGCCAGAAAGGAGATGAAGTGGATTTTTGACCTAAAGTCACTATCTCCACATGGCTTGAACTCAGATTTCGAGCTCAAGTGGTTCCTCTAACTCTTTTATCTTAATACTTTTTAACGTTTTTATATCCATTTATTGGAGGACGTTTTTTATCTCTTTCTTTTTATCCAATTTTATGCACCCACATGCAATTTAATGATTTAATATGTATAGTGTCTATTATGGATTGTATATGTATTCATTTTTGTAATAAGCCAATATTTATTGTCCTGCACTTCCTTATTCCGCACTTTAAACCATTCCGTTTTCAAGATGGCCGTGCGTTTCATACCTGAGCATTTACTCAGCTATTGCTTTCCAATATGGCCGTGCGTTCCACGGCTACTATAGCAGAGGATCCAGGGACATACACAGTCTCCCCGCGCCACAGGTCATCAGCTTGCGGCCGGGGGATCCTAGAAGCCGGAAATGACGCGGACGCCGGAAGTCGTCATGCGTTCCATAGCCGGCAGCGCGTGCGTTCCACGCGTCTAAAGGGCTTCAGTTCTACCCTTCAGAACCTTCGTTTTCGGCCACAAACTCAGGGATTATACAGCGCTAATCCCCTGGTTACCCCCATGTGTTAATGAATACTTCTGAACTCTAGTTTTTAGAGTTCGAGCAAACGGGCCTAAACTTCCGTTTTTCCCTCACTTCCGGGGCTGGCCTAACAAGTGTATGGGTATAAATACTGGCTTAGTATGTACTCCTCTCCAAGCCTTGAAAAAGACAGGTTATCCTGTCGAAACGCGTTGGCAGGAGAGGAGCCTTGCTGTACTGCCTTTGGGGAGTTGTACCACTTGCTTGCGGATATGATTGGGGTATAAGGCCAATACCCCAGTCACCAGGTACCGTGCTTTTTACATCTGGTGCTCCCCATCATTTTGTTTTGTATCAATAAATATGTACTCCCCTTTCCTGAAAGAGGCTTCTTTGTCTTTTATATGGTGTTAATGCTGAGAACATTTTTACAAATGAGAGATTTGGACCTCTTTCTTCAAAGTAAAAGAAACCTTTATGCGCCTGTACCAACAATTCCGACTTGTGAGTACGGTACGCATTTGGTTGTCGAAATCCACTTGTGGTGAAATTCCCTAGTGTTACAAAAGATACCTTTATGAGCACATAACCTCAACTCTGAGTGTGAGTACGGGTACGCTAACGAAGAACCCCCTCCTGTGTTGTGACCAAGAGATTGATATTTGAGGGTTCTAACCTGCTATCATATTTCTTATCTTTTCATTGGCCGGTAAACACCTCCTCATCGCCATTGGTCCTTTTTCTGTTTGAACTGCATCCACGTGGGGTTGAGTGGTGACCCCTTCTTTCGGACCGGCAGAAGAAGAGTGACTGCGCCTTGGGACTGATTATTTTTTGTTTGTTTGTGGACAAAACCATGTGCACTGCAGGGGGGCAGATGTAACATGTGCAGAGAGAATTAGATTTGGGTGAGTTATTTTGTTTCTGTGCAGGGAAAATACTGACTGCATGATTTTACACTTCAATATAGATCTCACTTTGAAGAAAAACCCCACCCAAATCTAATTCTCTCTGCACAAGTTACATCTGCCCCACCCGCAGTGCACATGGTTTTGTCCATCTAAGAAGGATTTTGTCAGAAAGAATGGACTAGATTAACCCCCTTAGTTATTAAAATGTATTCTTATTTGTTTTATTTATCTGAAAATATGGTGTTTTACCCATGTAGAGTACTGGTATCATGATGTCCAAGGAGGAAATACAGCAACTGATAGATTTCCTGGACAAAGACAAATGTGGCACAATTGATTTCAGGTAACTAATGAACCTTTTCTCACAGGACAAAATTAAAATGACCCTTTATTTGGATGTTACTGTTATCTTACTGTAGAGTATGATACACACAAACATGCCAGTGGCAAGTCCATGCTTCTGCCATAACAGCGCAGTCTGAGAAGGCGGGGCATTTGTTTACCACCCCAATGTCAGGCCAAATAGTTTTGAAATATTGGAGAACTCACATTTGCTTGTAGTAATCCAATTCTGCCTCCTTAGAATGTCTGTGCAGCACTATTTCTAGGAACTCCTATCCCACGCTGCCATAGCAACTATTGAGGATTTTCTGTTTATATAATAATCTTCTCATACTAACACTGGGCACAGATTTCCGATGGTGTGATGTAGCAGTGTAATATACCAATACATCAGACCACTGTACTCACTATCTACTGTAACAGCATAGGCTGTTGATTAGTTTCATTGGACCTTCAGCACATTCAATGGGACAATTCAATAAATGGGAGCCAAGAATGATGTACTGGGGTTACATATTATGCGATACATGTACTATGTATCATTCTAATCTGCATCAGAAAGTTATATTGAAAGATAGATAGCACAGTGTTTACCCAATTTCAGGCTCAGATAGCAATATTTATTGTACAGGTGGGTTACATCTCATCAACAGATCTGTGAATCAATGAGGTACCTGTTTTGTACTTACAGGAGACTATGGGCCTGGATCAGAGATTGACCTAAGGAGGAAAATACAGCCTCACCTCCTCCTTTAATTTTACCACTAGCTCCATGTATTAAGGGGAATATAGCCATTGCCTCTATTGTGATGAAATATTTTATCCCAGTACACATGTATTTTGGGTCACCTGGGAATACTCAAGTCTCCTTTGTGGATCGGATGACCAGTGATTAGTTATGCTGTGCTTACAGCATGTTTGTTTGTGTATATACTACACAACTGCATGCACTTAGACACTATTATATATTCCCCTCTGTGTCTTATGTAAGTCCAGCATGAGACCCCCTAGAGTCACGGGAGAGGGACTTCTACCTATTAAAGCCACCTGCTGTTCCTTTAGTGTTTTATACACATTCCAGTACTTAGGATGCCACCAGCCCTTGTACCTCAAGCAGTAGGGGCTCATGCAATTGGCTGGAGAACACTAAAGAACTGGCTGCAGTAAGATGGAGCAGAGTTTCTCAGGGCAGAACTGAAATAGTTAATTTGCAGTGCTGACTGGAAACAGTTACAACTGCAAATGTAAAAGAATGCTGCGGAAGGCAGTGTGGGTGGTCATAGGAAATATTACATTGCAGAAGATGCAGTGAATAGATGGTACACACTGAGAAAGGCAGCAACTAATAGCTGACTCAAAACACAAGTCACTAAGGGCCTTATTCTAGTTCACTCTTTCTGACAAAATCCTTCTTAGATGGTCAAAACCATGTGCACTGCAGGTGGGGCAGATGTTACTTGTGCATAGAGAATTAGATTTGGGTGGGGTTTTACTTCAAAGTGAGATCTATATTGCAGTGTAAAAATAAAGCAGCCAGTATTTACCCTGCACAGAAACAAAATAACTCACCCCAATCTAATTCTCTCTGCACATTTTACATCTGCCCCCCTGCAGTGCACATGGTTTTGTCCATCTCAGAAGAATTTTGTCAGAAAGAGTGAACTAGAATTAGGCCCTAATGCCTGGTACACACCAGGACGACTGGGGCTCAATCCCCTCAATCTAGATCCAATTCCGACCAATTGGATGTAGATTGTGTGGTGATTGGGCCCTTTCCTGTCCTGGTGTGGACCGATACCGATCCGATGCGCGGTCCCGCGGGTCGGTCGTTATTCAGATCCTACCTGCTGCAGGTAGGATCTGAATAACAACCATACTGCCGGGTGCGGGTCGCCATCGGATCGGACCCGCTCACGGTGCACATCGTGAGCGGGTCTGAAGAAACACTAACGACCCGCTCACAATGTGCATCGTGAGCGGGTTGTCGTGGTGTGTACCCTACATAAGTCACAAGTCACTAAGGCAGGAGCTGGGTTTCAATCATGATTATAGTGTCTCCAATAACACGGATATGGCAAGGTATTTACAGGAAAGTCACCAGAGTACAGAAATCCAGCACCTCACACAGAAGTATAAGCTATACCTGGCACTGTCCTGCAGCAGTGCTTTATAATACACATGAGCAACAATTACAGCAGCCAGGTCTGGGAAGATCTACTAAATTAATAGCATCTGTAGTGCTGCTTGTATCATCAGCATCCTGGCCACTTAGCAACAGCAGCCCTAGCGTCCCCTGCAATCACCTGGACTCCCAGTTACTTAGAAAGAAATGGGAATGTTGGGCATTACACCTGGGTGGCACAGTGTCCCGGATTCCTAATAACAACCAGGTCCTGCCGTAGAGAACATCAGCAGTGTCTTAGTGTCTTATAACCTTGAGCAATGTTGATTTAAATATTTTCATGGTATGTGATAATTATTCATCATGATCATTGTAAATATTTTCTTGTTTCTGTTAGTGTATTTCAGAAAGCCTTATCTACTTGACCTGGACAGTTATAAAGAAACAGAAGTATTCTTCCAAAGAACTAATATTATTGAGCGAAGCAATGTTTACTATATTGTTTTCACTTTGAATGCATTATTTGGATTTAACCTAGTCAGAAGTTAAATATGAATTGTTGCTTACAATATTGTTACATTTACATAACCCGTTAAAATTGTTTTGTAGGAAATGTAAACATTCATCAGTGATTATACCAACTGTTTAGGTCATAAATATCCCATAGAGAAATATTTAAAATATTATTTGTCATGTTAATGCCGTTACTTTGTTAGGGACCACAAAAACATTTTCTAGTTACTGTCTGTTGTGAATGTGTGCTTTGTGAGATTATGTGCAATCCAGCATGAGAAAATTCTAAAATGAGACATAGCGGTCTCATGATGAACTGTACACAAACATACACACAATGTTCTTCATTTTCATCAACAAGAAAATGCTTCTAGCTACAGCACACACTGCCCAATAATAGTGTGCCTGGAAAAGCATGCATATATGTTATATACAGTACAGTATATCCTCAGCACCAACTAGAATACCCTTTGCCCCAGTGTATCCATTTGCTCAGTCCTACAGGAAGCTACAAAATGAACAGAGCATATGACAATGATGGTGGCGGTGGCTATAGTTAGTATTCCATTTCAACTACCATGTTTTAATTGCTACTAACTTTTGATTAATAGTACTGATCTGCATGGAAGTTGACACCTAGAAATATTGGCAATAAGAATTTATTTTATGTGATTATATTGTTTTCTCAGGAATTGTTTGGATTGGAAGTTTAGAATAGGCAAAGCTTTTATATATGAACAGTGTACTTCTGTTTAGCTTTCTGCTTTTTAACACTTTGAACATGTTTTTTGAAATGCTGAGATTTTGCAGAGATAAGCCAGAATTACCTCATTTACCTTAAATATAGTAAGTAGCCGATATCCCGCCACCTTCAAGACGCCGCCTCCTATCCTATTATATTTGGCCCAAGGAGTACAAACCATGTAGCAGTTTAGTACACAAATGTGCATTATGCTCCTGCGTGCGTGTGATGCTATGAATGACTTTGTGAATAAATAAAATAGGTTTAATTCACCCCAGTACACTCTCTTAATTAATTGTTAATTTAGAAATGCAGATTGTATTATTGGTTTAAAAATCAAAGTTAAAAATGAACTTTTGGCCTTATAGTGCTTTCCCTGGATGCGTCAATACGGCACGGCTAAGATGATCAGTTTTGCTCGGTTCCTCGATTGCAACATTGAATACAGTATACGTTCCACACACTAATCTCCTTGCTATAAAATGAATCCTTTTATTCCCATGTGAAATTTTCACACAGGCCAACCTATTATAATATATATATACATATACACACACACACACACACACACACACACACACACACACACACACACAAAAACCACAATGTTTTGGGTGGGTAGTTTCCCATTCCCCCATAAACAGCATAGGAGGCGTGGATTACCAGCACCCACCCTAGATGTAGCCATCCTCACGGCCCAGCACTACTGTATATAACCTATCCTGTGGTCACGTTAATTAGTACAGGGGACGCTTTATTTTTCCTTCAGAAGACAATTAGCCTGTTGTTTTGCAATTGGTTATTGTGAATACTAAAGCCCATGATTATGGGTGATAACAAGTTCATCCAAAAGTCAGGCCCTGATTCTGGTTGACTTGGTAAGCTCTAAAGCTCGCAGCTTACCGAGTCCAATAAGGCCTGCCCTGCCGTCCACTGAATCACTACTGCCCGCCGCCGCCGTATCCTCTCGCAACCATGCAAGGGGATGTCATGCAGACACATCCCCTTGCATGTAGAAATCATTCAATGGTTGCCGACCATCGAATTTCTTCAGGCCACGCAAATATAATTCAGTTGAGACTGACTTATATTTTTAGCCATTCCGTTGAAGACAGGGGTGGCGGCAGATGTCAGCTGCCCACCCCCTCCCATCTACATTCTCATGCGAGCGCCCAGCGTTTTCATGGGGTCGCCCATGAAATGCTGGGCATTCCCATGGGCAACACCTGGGCCTGCCGCCCCACTCCCCCCACCCACACTGCCCAGCTACATTGTAAATCGCAGTAGCCATTCACACAGTGGACTTGTACATGTGCACAAAAGACCGTGCACATGTGCAGTCCATCAACCATCGGAACAGGGACAAATTCAGCCACGTCTGAATGGTTTAGAATGACCCCCTAGTTAGCTCAATACCACGGTGTAATGGGATGGGTGTCAATGTTTTTGTCATTGGTGAAGTCTGGTTGGAATGGGTAAAGGCCAGCACTGACCAGGTCTTGTCACTTTCATTAGTAATTCCGGATATTGCAGACTGTTAGCAGTTAAGACACATTGTTCCCCGTCAATCAGTTCTGCTAGTCACCATCAACTGCATGGTAGCAATTAAGCTATGAAGAAACGCTATTTTTCAGTGCTATAACTTGGTGCCTTTAGAAGTGTGGATTGGAGATAGTTATTTTAGAAGAGGAGTCTCCAAAATGAATATCCAACTAAACTAGTACTGGGTTTTATTGCTATGAATAAAAGGCAAAAAAAATATATACACAGGGGCACTGTGAAACATGTAATAGTCACACCTTTGCGCCTCCTTTGTCTATGGTATTGATATGAAACATGCATTTATATTTTTTTTGGCCACACCTCCTATTTGGGTTATTTTAAGAGCGCTGGGTAAATTGGTATTTTATTATTAGTAGTATAATAAGAAAGGGGGGGGGGGGGGGCTGTATATGGATATAATGGGGGTGAGATTTATAATAAATGGTACCTGTGAGGAAAGAAAAGGGTTAGTGAAGAATGTTTAAGCCCTTTTGGGGAAAACTTGATTTTTGTAAAAATGCCGTTAGTATATTTCCGTTGAAGCACTGTCCCTATCTAGCCCTGCAAAAAAGATGGTACCTTTCCTTCGTTTCTTCCGGTTTTCTTGCGGTGGTAACTGGAGGGCTTCTAAGCGCAAAGACTATCTGTGTGATAGCCGTTTGCGCTGATGCTCCGTCCGTAGCGTGTAAACCGGAAGCTTGTATTGCGGCTGTGGAGGAGTTGAGTGCGGGTGTAGGTGACGGCTTCTCCGGTGGTTGTTACAGAAACACACAGATAGTCTTTGCGCTTAGAAGCCCTCCAGTTACCACCGCAAGAAAACCGGAAGAAACGAAGGAAAGGTACCATCTTTTTTGCAGGGCTAGATAGGGACAGTGCTTCACCGGAAATATACTAACGGCATTTTTACAAAAATCAAGTTTTCCCCAAAAGGGCCTAAACATTCTTCACTAACCCTTTTCTTTCCTCACAGGTACCACTTATTATAAATCTCACCCCCATTATATCCATATACAGCCCCCTCCCCCCCCCCTTCTTATTATACTACTAATAATAAAATACCAAATTTACCCAGCGCTCTTAAAATAACCCAAGTACCTCAAACCCATAGGAGCAGCTCTGTATACCAAGCGCGGAAACCAAATAACTCTCCCACACACCTCCTATTTACTAAAAGCAACTAACTCACACCACTAATACTAACTCCATGGCAGTTCTCTGTGTTTAGACCAACCTCCTTGATGACGCCCAGGGGCTATCTAGTCTAAGATGGTACTCAGAACCTCTACTTATAACATTGGTGGTTCTGTACCAATCACTGTGTGTTATGCAGTACAAAATACACATGATTAAGGCGCGCAACACATGACAAAGTATAAACACAGAGCTAAACAGTTATAGATTGCAGTTTATGATTTACACAAGCTGCTTCAGGACTTTCATTAACCCATGCGGTCAGAGAATCACTGAATTAGAATCTAACCTAACACAACAGTTGGTTAATAAAACTGTCTAAATGAATATATTATATATAAACACACATATATACCCTCAACACTGTACACTATGGAATATTTGAGCAACTGAAAGTGTGAAACTATGGGAATATTACAGCACATAGAGAAATACTGTATCTGATAAAGCTGTAAAGTAATCACCTAGCTTATACAGTACATATATGTTACATGCTACACTTTGAGTAGTGATATTCAGGTTCATGGTCAGCATGCTGTGAGGCTTCCTAGGAACCGAAGACCTAAGACAGAGGACATTTTTTTTTGCTCTTCTATAATGCTGTTCTGCGTTCTAGACCATTAGTAATCTCAGAAACCAGCGTCAATAAGGCCTTTAATCTCTGAGAATGTTTCCATGCCAACACTCACTATGGAAAGATGACTCATGGAAAGGTCTGTGTGTGTGTGTGATTACACAGGTTGTCTCAGAGATCATAATAGCTTGTGATGTATCCTGTATAAACAGGCACAATGGTATATCCATGTATGCATTTTATTAAACTGCCAATTGAAAAGCAGAGAACATAAAAGATCATTGATTAGAGATCATTAAAGGTAGTATGTATTGATGCGGTGCTTACTAAAACAATGTAATCTCACCTTTACTACTTCCTATCTCTGAGTCTTTTTGATTTGATTACAAAATACTCATTAATTTCAGTGGGTCTTATGTGTGTTATAGTACATGTACTGCACAAACCCAAAGCAAATGTTGAGGGGGATTGAAATGCACAAACCCAAAGCAAATGAGGGGGATTGAAATGAAAGCAATTAGCTTGTTCTAACTATTGTACATGAAAAACACTGCTGAATAGATGCAAGATTGGCTTAGTCAGCATTCCAATATTTACTGCTGTTTGTTCACAGATTGATCTCTCTGAAGCCCTGTACACACGGGGCGATATATTGCCGAGTGATATATCGCTCACCATGAGCGATATATCGCTCAGTGTCCCGTTTGCATCAGCGACCAGAGATGGTCGCTGATGAAAAAGAAACTGCCGGGGGAGCCGGGAAGTGGAAATCAGCTGGTCGCAGGAGATCACTACGGGCAGAAAATGGGAGCGCGCACCCGGCGATTATTGCCGGTGCACACTCCCATCACTGGCAATATGGTCGCTCAGCGACCACATTTCCAGCGATATTTGCTATAATCGCCCCCATGTGTGCGCACCATAACACACATTTACTCCAGTTTATGCAGAGTTCTAGAACGTATACTTATAGGAGCAGATTCTGGTTCAATTTTGACAAATTCACCTAGCACTCAAAGGGTTAATAGAATGATTGAATTTAGCCCCCCCCCCCAAAAAAAAACCCCAAAACATATATATATATATATATATATATATATATATATATATATATATATATATATATATATATATATATATATATTTATTATTGTAATAATAAAAAATAACCTACCTTTGATAGATTGCAGAAAGCATTGCACAGATCCCTATTACTGCCACAGGAATTAATGGAAGTCCCATATTTCTAATCATGGGTGTTGCTGTACTCTGAACAACCAGAGCTTTCCAACGTATTCTTGTGTGTCAGCTACTGAGCTGTAATTTGCAATGACATTTGACAAGCACTTTCTGAAAATATTCGGGTTTTGGAATATTTCAGTTTTCGGATATGGGATTCTCAACCTGTATAACCTTTCAGCCCACTGCATGCAAGACCAAGAGAAACTTCTCTTGGTCTGCCAAATACCCAAAAAGTGCCCAAGATGCATTGCTGCCTCATTCTTATGATATGCATACCAATAACAAACTTCTTGATACATTTCTATACAAATCATACAAACTATTATTTGCACCTTAGTAATATAAAAAAATAGATAAAAATTGTATCTTTTTCACTAACACCTTCAAACCCAATTTCAGCTGTAAAGATTTAATAATATCAATAATCATCATCATTATCAATAATTTAGGAAACAACATTTCAATACACCAGACATCAGATTTTGCACCACTAAAACATTTATTAACTATTTTAATACAGCACTGTACAACAAAACCAAACAGGAAAAAAGCCAATTTAATTGTAAAATAGCAATTGTAGTATGCACTTTTTCCAGACCATGTTAAAATACATTGATACAAAAATACAAGATTTTTTTTGTTGCTGTAAAGTTGCCAGAAGCGCTGATAATACAATTGAACAGCCACATGATTTTATCAATGTCGGCTCGTAAATCACATGATCAGAGCTCACAAGTTCTTCAATACCAACTGGAACAGTGCTGCACAAAGAACAGTACTTCTCCAGTTGCAATGTGCAGTAGGTTATATGTGCAGTAATACAGAAAACAGCAGATAAACAAAATAAAAACCACAATGATGTTTATGGGATGCTTTACTGAAAAGGAAATGTACATGGTAAACATACTTGGTCCCGCTTTTCAGTAACAGAAAGAATAGGTACCTGGTGGAAAAACCCTATAAATATTTACCAAATTTCTTCTGAAATAGTGGCCTAGATATATTGTAAATAAAAATCAGTGTAACTATACTTTATAGTGATATGTGCTATCTGACCACAGCCAGCCTGGACCTACTATACACCTATTAAAGTGATTTACAACCAAATAAATATGCAATATATTTACAGAATTCCAACAGGCTGGAGGGTAGTCACAGACTAATCTTACATACGGTAGCTATTACTGTACAATGGTGATCAGCAGTGTGCAGGATAACTAAAGATACCTGCCCATAAAGACACACTTTTTTCTTATACCTTTTATTGAGCAGAATAGTTTTTACACAACGGTCTAGATTTGTATTAAGGCAACACAGGTCAGACTTTCACAAGTGGCAGCTGCTTCTTGTTTACTAATTTTACCACCTTTCTTTTCATATATGTTTCCCAACCAATACCCCTTTCACGTTGCAAAGCCGTGTCGGCCATACCGTGTCCGGAGCTTTCACATTAAACCTAAGTCGCCCATTATACAGAGGACAACTCAGGTTTAACCCTTCTTATAACCCGGGTCAAACTGCCAGGTTGGTCAACCCACGTTATAAGCTGTGCTTTCACACCGCATCTCGACTTGGGTCCATAGGTCACGAACTCAGCAATAACCCGGATCCGAGGTGCGATGTGAAAAGGGCATTAGGGGTTTAAGTATCCACCTTTTGTCATGTTTATGTTCAGAATTTAACATGCCAATGATATTACACTGTATTTTGTTATTCAAAATATTGCTGTTTTTTGGTACTTAAACACCCAGACAAGCACTTTGTTAATAAATCCCTTAGCATTAATATAATAATTATTAAATGCAGACTATATTTTATGAAGATATAACTGTACATAGGGATGTACAGGATGCATATTGTTAAAATACTGTATCGTCAGCGCGGTGCGCAGTGTGCGCACACGCATCCCAATGGCCACACTCCCGCTGTTAGAAGGAATTGTTAGGGGAAAAGTAAGGGTTAAAATACTTACCAAAATGTGTCAGGATAATAATAGTTGTGATGCCACTGTCAGTATTTTACCATCAGCATACGGATTGTTGGGACCCTGTTCCTAACCTAACATGGTAGAGGTGGAGGCCAGGGACATCCAATGGCAGAAATGAGACTCTGTAACATACAATGGAAGGACATGCCTGGCGTACTAATATTTCTCATACTATTTTTACTTTTTTTCTACTATGGTTAAACAATGACACCCTAGGCCAGGCATGGCCAAATTGTGGCCCTCCAGCTGTTTTAAGACTACGCATCCCATCATGCCTTGCCATAGTTTTAGCATTCCCTAATAGCAAAACAGTGGCAAGGCATGATGGGAATTGTAGTTTGGCCAAGCTTGCCCTAGGCCATCACATCTTTGGCCACATCTTAGACTTATAAAGCTACAGTACATTACCATAAATGCAGAAACTTATGCCCCTTTCCCAATGCACCACCAGCACAGTGCCCATGCGGGATGGACCCCACTGCGTCCCCACTGCCCAGCATGCAGAGGGACCCAAAGTACTGTGCCCAAGCCGGACCCCGCTGCCTCCTCAGCAGTGCGTGAACCCCGCTGCCCAGATCCCCCACGCAGGTAAGTATCAGGGGAGGGTGGGCACAAGGCAGGTACCAGGGGAGGGGGGTATATTACTGGTTAATTACCGTTTTGTAGCTTTCACAAGGCGTTCAATGTGAAAGGTACAAAAAAAAATTAACCAGTAATATACCGTTTACTACATGCAGTGGGAAAGGGGTTAAACCGGTTATGACCCGTTTAAAGAACCATTTAAAAAACCGGGTCAAAGCAGGTTTGGCAGTGGGAAAGCAGCATTATTTTCTCCCTTCCCTGTGCTCTACAGTGTTTTTTTTGTAAGCTGCTTACGGAATGTGAGAAAAAGTCATTTCAACCTTGTGACCAATGATCACGCACCCGTCGACCTAATGCTTGTGTCTAACTTGCAATACTGAAAGTTATACTAAATGCTGTCAACTATCATAAGGCATCTAACTACACGGGTTAAACTAAGCGTGGTGGATTATAACATGGTCGATCTAGACCCCATCGATCACTATACCACTATACTATAACCAAGCAGAGTGATTTTATTTCCGACATCTCTACTAAGCTGCCTTCCTCCCGGTAGAGTGGGATAGCAGTGAGGTATAGAAGAAACCAATGTTATGCCTCTTTGACGTTTGGGCTAGAGAAAGCCTACTTGGAAGTGAGCCTTGCACATAAACAGTAATTTGTGTGTAAGTCTCTATGAAGTGTAGGGGTTTACGGGGAAATACACATTTAGCACAAATCACTAAGTAGTAGTGGGATTGATGACACGTGTTTAGTATTAAGGGGGAAATGTACTAAGCTTTGGAGAGTGATGAAGTAGAGAGATAAGGTACAAGCCAATCAGCTCCTAAATGCCATGTCGCAGGCAGTTTAAAAAAAAAATGACAAGAGTTCATTGACTCGTACTTTATATCTCTCCATAGGAGTGTTAACAACCAACGGCATTGTGCATCGTCAATGATTTTGACCATACACACTGGACGATATTCACCTGATATACAGTTTACAGTCCATACAGTTACCAATAAAATCGCCCAGTGTCAGTGTGTATCAGCTTGAGGGGAATTGTAATATTAATGTGTGTGTGTGTGTGTGTGTGTGTGTGTGTGTGTGGTTTCAAGAGTTTGCAATGGGGCCTACTACATTCTAGTTACGCCTCTGCTTCCATCGATTTTTTCACCCTATACAAGCCTGAAAAAATGACAGCTAGTGCCAGTAACAGAAGTTCACATGCTATTTTCTAGGACTGGATAATATTGCTGAGAATTACCGTATGTAATATGCCAAATCTCCCAATCACTAAAAAATATTACAAACACAAAATATGTATCAAACAATGTATTAGTAAGTTATTCAAAGTGTTGTATAGGAAATGTGAAATGCAGGTCACACAGGCATAACAGTTGTCTCTCCATTGCAGCTAATCTTGTCAGTGCAGTCGAGCACGCTGGTGTATTACTGAGATTTTACGCTCACTCACCAATTTTAGAACATGCATAAAGTCAGAGAGCGTGCTACATTGGCTTACTTAGGTTTTAGGAATTTGTAGTGATTTCCCCAACTTAAGAAATAAATAATTGCCCCATTCTGGCTTAGGCATTTTTGTTTAAACTCCTAAGCAAATGACAATAATGGTTTAAGGCAAACATAGATGAACAATTATTAACATTAATAATTATGGTCTGCAAAAAATATTTCAACAAACAAAACCAAACACATCAATATTCTTAATGGGGAAGTAACTGTTCTATCTGTATTTCTTCTTTACTTGCTACTGAAAGTTATGACCAGCATTAAAAGAGAATGGTCCTTTTTTACTATATTTAGAATATATTCAATACTTGGAAAAACACAGCAGATGCCTGCCTTCATAACCGGAAACACTGTATATATCAATAGCACCAGAATAATTCATGACCTCTTTAAAGTAAACTTCAAAATGAAAAAAAATCAAAATTACCACTTTCTTGGAAGTTGATATTATCAAGCATTGGCCATTTACATCTAAGCTGCCATTACCCAATGCTGGTCTGTTACGCCTATGATGATAAGCAATTTCTTGGCGGATCAGCAAAATAATACATGATAAAAACCCCATCGGAATTGGCAAATTGAGATTGTCCAACATGTTGGATTTTGCCAGTCTCCCAATCTACACAACAACAGAGTATGGATGTGCCCCCCCCCCCCCCCAATCAGGGGCATCAGTTCCGCTGATGACATCTGGTGTGGTCAGCCGCAAAAGGGGACGTGTTCTGTACCTCCAATTACGGCACTCAGAGATGCAGGCTGCCACTGGGAGTGCTGTGGCAGCAGTCCTGGCTCCTGCACAGTAGCTAGATACCGCAAGCAATTGTAGATTCAGGGGGGAGGGTGTCACCAAGACACGTGCCCCCCCCCCCCCCCGTCATTTCGAAAAAACTTTTTAAAACTCTGGCAGCCTGCAGATGACAGCCTGCAGTGTGTGGTGTCAGGCAGTAAACAGCAGATCAGTATTACTGCCAGCCCAGTTTTTCTCCACCATTACTGCCAGCCGAATGTCTCCTCACCATTACTGCCAGCCGAATGTCTCCATGCCATCCCCTCCCCAACCAGCCCACGGTTTACATCTCACTACCCCCCAGCCATAATACATACGGATGACCAGCTGTCAGGATACCGGCAGTCGGGATGCAGTTTAAATCCCGGCGGTCGGGATCCCGGCATTTTAAAATCCCGAACGCCGAAATCCCGACAATTTCTCCCCCCGTGGGTGTCCACGACAACCTCGGAGGGAGAATAAATTAGTGTGCCGAGCGTAGCGAGGCACCGGGCCCGCTGCGTGGCAAGCGCAGCGAGCCCGCAAGGGGGGGGGGCGATCCACGTCCCCCCCTTGTCGGGATTTCGGCGTTCGGGATTTTGAACGCCGGGATCCCGACCGCGGGCTTTTCATGCCGAATCCCGGCAGTCAATATACCAAGGAAAAGAATCATAACATGTAAGTATACTTACCCTCCCCCTGCCCCCCCCAACCATAACCCTCCCTCCTGGCAGCCTAACCCACCCTGCTAATGCCTAATCCCCGCACCCAGCATCCTAACACCCCTTCTTGGTTCCTAAACCTCCCTCCCCACAGCCTAACCCTAACCTTCCCCTCCCCGCAGCCCAATTCTCCCCACTAGTGCCTAAACCTAACCCCCCCATCCTCGGCCACCCAACATACTCACCAATGCTGGCTGTCGGTATTCCTGTGTAGGTATCTTGATCCTTATGATGATGTGGATCTGGTCTTCTGATGGCAGTTGTGATGCCGGCATAGGTATATGGACCACCCTCATCCTGATTGCCAGGATGCAGACTGCATCCCCCCAGCCAGTTCGGTCACAGTGATCCCATATTTAGCCATGGCTGTTGGAAGCCACACCCCATGCTGAGGCCACACCCCATGCTGAGGCCACACCCATGTTTTTTAGAACATGCGTGCCATGGTGCCCGCCTGCAATTTTTCTGGATCCACCCTTTAGTAATGTTACAGTGCAGCACCCAGCTCCTGTCACTGAGAAGGAGCTAGCATTATAGGGTCGCAGATCCATTCACATTGGTCCACATGAAAACAATGGGTGTTCCCATGGTTACATGGGTGGGTCAATGTATGCAGTCTCTTGCTTATCTGACTAGATTTATTGTATATGCTAATTTTTCAACTACCGACGATAGCGAAGTAGTTAATTTACTTAAAAAAAAGACAAACAACCACAACGTGTGACAGTATACATTTACCCTTAAGTGTTTTATTGTATGGAAGTAGTCTAATACGGCCTACACACATGCCGATATTAAGGCATTTTCTACGCGATTTTGCTTAGTTTGGCAAAGTCGCTTAGCAAATGCCCTCACATCGGTGTATGTGTGGGGGCTGTATCGGCATCCGTGCGCGTCCCCGCGCGTCTTTATCGCTGGCCGAGATTGTTGGACAGTGTCCATCAATCTCGGCATCGGCAGTGTTCTCCCACCGGAGAACACTGGCGCTGTCTGCTCGCTTAGCACACAGAGCTGACAGCTCGCTCTGTGTGTGGGCTGTCAGCTCTGTGTGCTAGGCGATAGCTGCGCAGCACAGCCCGACCTAGCATAGCTAGGTAGCCCTGCACACATCGGCATGTGTGTAGGGCCCATTAATGTGTGTATATTTATTCAAAATACTATAGATCTAGGTAAGTTATAGCCAGCCACTTCAAATCATGAATTTACATGTGTTCAGAAAACAGCCGACACTGAGAGTGAATACTGGGATGAGAACTTGTACCCCCAGCACATACATTATTAAGGGTCATCAGTAACCACAAAACACACAGGTGGGTGTGATAAAATGGCTGCCGACTGATTTATGTTGGTTCTTTCACACACCTGAAATCACTAGGGGGTGGATTTCAAATGTATCTGTGAAGTTTTACTTGCATGGTTGTATAGAGTTGAAACATTCAGGTTATACTGTAGCTCAATAGACCGGTTAAACAAGAAGAGTAGAACTTAACCTATAAATAGACAAAGTACAGGTCATACAAACCTCATCTGAACATTAAATGAGTGTGAAATTCACTTCATGTTGTGCTATAACATATATCCTAATAATTGTGCTATCAAACATGACCTCCTGTATATGGAGTATTCATGATTTACAATCCAGTCTAAACCCAGTGATCTCCTGAGCCTGCATACTATGGGACTTATGTACTAAGCCTTGGGCAGAGATAGGGGCCAGATGTATCAAGCTTCAAAAAGTGATAAAATGGAGAGTGATAAACTACCATTCAGTATGGTCTTTTAGTCTGGTTGGCTAATCAGATCTGCCATCATTTCTGTCTGCATTTGCCAACATGCCCAGACCAGATGCCATTCAGTTGGATCATAGTCCTTTTCATGCCTCAAAAACTGTAATAAGGAGACAATAGCTAGATATCAGCAATATGTCTGCAAGGTGTACTGGTATTACAGAGCATTACACTCCATCCTGAATCTTCAAGATAATACCACCTTAATTAGGAAGCAAATATATTTAGTATTTACATTTCTTTTGCTTTATTACTTAGGTAAAAGTATAGAGGCGTGACGGGTGCTCGGATTGGCCCTTCTAGACCCAGCACCTGTGGCCGGCTTTCCTTTGAGTGTCTTTAAGATCAGTAGAGCAACATATATATATTCAAGGTTTATATTATATGTTCAGTATATTCAGTACATACAATATTAACAGTTGTATAAAAATCCTACACTTGCTAGTTAGCTACATAAATATTTTCTGTATTCTAAAAAAAAAAAAAAAATAGGTTTTTCCCATTGACAAAAAAATACATCCCTCGTTTCTGGAGGTCCAGCCATGCAATAATTTGGAGGTGTTTGCGATCATATGTAAATCACTGGTGGAACTTCAGTGATAACTACTCTTCTGTAAGGCTAAGTATAGATGTACATACGGTATAACTCACTGCTCCAGATTTCTGAAGCAAACAGAACCTTTAGTTTGTACAGTGCTTATGCTGAAAATGCTTTTCTGAAAGCTATCTTTACACTTGTGATTTTCATGTGATAATTTTTACACATTTCAGTGCAAATGGCAAATCCTTCTTGCGAAGGAAAAAGTACAACATAAGACTTTCCTAGCATATAGGATGTAATGTACCTATATGGATCCCTTAAACTATCATCTCTTTATGGTTTCTTCATCCGTCATCTCGGCCCTTCCCATGGCATCCTGGACGTTGGGCTGGATCTGCTGCACAGTCTCTTCTAGACAGCTGTTTGGGAATACTACGTAGCGCGCGGTAACGCCATGATTTTTCGGGTCACGTAAGTTCTCTTTGCTGTGCCAAATGCCGTACCCAAAATAAACAATGAGACCTGCAAGGAAAGCAAAGAAAATGCTTGGAAACAAAATATATTTAAATTTTAATTCAAATGTGATTGTTAAAATTAATTTTAATCATTGCAATATACAGGGTGACCCAAAAGTAGCAGTACACTATTTGGTTTCAATCTGTGCAGGAAATGGGAAAACTGACTTAGATCCAAGATGGCACCCATGTTCTGTACATACCCTAAAAATAGCCCACCTCTCCCATACCTTACTGGAGTATTCAAGTTTTCCCATTTCCTGCACAGTTTTTGTAACAAAATGGTGTACTGCTGCTTTTGAATCACCCTGTATATTGCAAGGCATCTTTACTGGGGTAGCTATGGATCTTCACAACTTTGCTTATACTACGAATCAGTTGCAGCAGTAACACCACAGTTACAAAATATACAAGGCCAAGTAACAATGGTAGTAATTATAGTTAGCTTCTACAGAGTTTCTGATTTGTGCCCACAAGATTCAGAGACAAAGAAATCATTGAAGTACAACAGAGGGCATTTCACCAGATAACCATTAAGACCCTGTGACAACATCAAAGTGAAGCTATCAGCTATCTCTATCCAGTATGGTATTGGGATCCGGGCAATCAGAAGATAGACAGCTGCATCCCAATGGTCAGGATCTCAACACTTTTTAGTGTTGTATACTAATCGTATGCTAACCGCCCCCTCCCCCAGCCTAATCCCTTTGGTACTTAAGAGTGGTATGCACACAGTTTAGATTCCAACATCGGCACAATATATTTGGAGATCCTTCCTGAATAACCCCCCAGAGTGCGCCCCACTATGCTGCAATTAGTGTGCTGCAACACTGTAAAGGGAAACCTGTATATCGCAAGCCTTAAAGTAAAATCGCCCAGTGTATGGGGACCTTTAGATACTAATTTATATGGTGTCCAATACAAAACAATGATATCTGAAACGCTTATGATGCAGCAGATACTTCCCCTGTGCTAACTTTATTACTTCTGGGATTAAAAACATAGGAGTAGAACATGTCCTTGTTTCAGCTGCCACAACACTTATTCAGACACAAGGATATATTTTGAAGTAGGCAACACTCCAAAACTGGGAATATTATGGACCATCTGCACCACTCAATGGAGCTTTGCTCCAGCTAATATCCTGATAAAACGGAAAATAATTCTGCACTAGTTACTGATTGCAACTCTAGACGGAACCCCAACACCACCACCAGGAATTTGAAAAGATACCACTGGAGCAATAGAGGGGATTCACTGCTGTTATCCAAATTAGGAACTGGAGGAGAGCAGAGATCCACTGTAAACTGATAATGTAACTTTGTACAACCTACATTTAAACTTGAAATTTTAACCATGCTTATAATACAATAAATATAAGGGGATGTGCACATATATACTCTATATGTAGGATACTGCAATTGTGTGAACTGGATCCAACACATAGAAATGAGAGACAGAACATATACACATCTCATAAGTTATATAGTGTATCAGAGCCCAAACAACTATCTTATTAGATTGCTGAACACAATGCCTAAAGTATAATGCAGAAAGTCTTACCAACAGCAAGCCATATGGAAAATCGCACCCATGTCATGTAGTTCAGCTTCAGCATGAGGTATATGTTGAGCAGGATACTCAGAGATGGAATCAGGGGCACCAATGGCACCTACATTATACACATTGACACTGTTAAAGCAAGTAAATACATCGGATAAATCAAAAGCTACTTATTGGTATAGAACGTATACTTGTGTACGATACATCACCTCTCATGCGGCCACATGGGTGAAAAATCATTTGATGGTCGCTCTCCATCGAATGCTTTTTCACCCGTTCGCTAATAAAAGTCAGTCTAGCCCAGTGATGGATAACCCGGACACCCCAAATGTTGTTGAACGTGTAGTTCCCTGCTACAGTTCTACTATTTTGCCATGCTAAAACTGAGGCAGGGCATGCTGGGATGTGTAGTTCAACAACAGCAGGAGTGTCAAGGTTAGCCGTCACTGGTCTAGACTGATTAATTTGGCCACAGATTGCCGAATTCAGGAAGGGCGCTGACATCATGTGGCCGCATGCCGGTCATCATGACATCATGCCACGCACCCAAAGCAGGCATCATCACACCTACAGCATGTGCAGGGGAACTTCCAGCATTTTTATGGGCACACCCAGAAAAGCTGGAAGTTCCCCTGCCCGTCCCATTCCTCCCCTCCATGGACTTCACCACCTCCAACACATACTGAATGCACGGCCTGGACGCCCTTCACTGAACTCCAGGCCTGCAGGTCTCTAAGACCTATGCTCATAGCCAGTACTTTCTGTTTACCCTAATATCATAAGTCACATTTTCTCTGCTCCAGATCCCACATCAGTTCTCTCTGCAGTGTATATTATATGTCCCTTTACACCTGCTTCGGTCTCTGCACTATATATGTCCCTCTACACCGGCTTCTCACACTACTTACCCTAACTTTGTATTTATATTTATTTTCTCTATTTTGACACTATCTTTCTGAACTACACTGTTGTACCAGAGCCATGGCTCCTCGATCCTGTGCTATACCTATTCACTCTGCATGCTTTCTGCCCCCTAGCAGGGTGTGTTGTGGCATGGGCCACAGTGCAGGGCTGTTAGGGGTCAAGGGTGCAGGTGGAGGGGGGAGAGGAGGATAGGAGGAGGGAGATGACTACTTTGTCTGTCCACTCTCTACCTGCTGTCTCATGTCCTGACCCTCCCTGCCATGCTCACTTCTTGCTTTCAGGTCTCCTTACCTGCACCTCATGTCACTCGTCTGTCTCCCCCACCCTTTGTCTAGACCTGGGGTAGCCAACCCTAGTCCTTGAGAGCTACCAACAGTGCATGTTTTGCAGGTCTCCTCACAGAATCACAAGTGAGCTAATTAGCTCCATTTGTGTATCTTTTAAAATGTGTCAGTAATTAATGAGTGCAGCTGCTAGGTTGTCTGGAAAATGTGAACTGTTGGTAGCTCTCATAAGCTAGGGTTGGCTACCACTGGTCTAGACTGTAAGCTCCTTAGAGCAGGGCCCTCTTTCCTCCTGTTCTCACAGCACTCTTCTTGCATTTCAATTACAGATCTCTTACTCACCTACAATCTATACCTGCATCTCTTCTCATTCACTTCCCTATATCTCAGCTGTATTGTGTACTAAGAATTGTGCTGCTAATTGTTAATTGTGCTCTGTTTTAGTTCTTTTGTTGCTGTTATGTTTTGTTCTGTGTACCCTGTACTTTTGTAATGTGTGCTCTATGTATGGCGCTGCGTACCACTTATGGCGCCTTATAAATACAAATATAATAATAATAATAATAATAATAATAATAATAATAATAATAGCAGTATTGGGGGGGGGGGGATATTAGTGTGTCCTAATAGAGAAGTCTGATTAGCCTTTATATTAGATATGACAAGTACGGACACTGGAAATCCAGCATAAATATTGCAGTAGATATAAGCTGCTGGTTACTATTAGACTCATGAAGCACACAGGGCCTTATTTTAGTTCACTCTTTCTGACAAAATCCTTCTTAAATGGACAAAACCATGTGCACTGCAGGTGAGGCAGATATAACTTGTGCAGAGAGAATTAGATTTGGGTGGGGTTTTACTTCAAAGTGAGATCTGTATTGCAGTGTAAAAATAAAGCAGCCAGTATTTACTCTGCACAGAAACAAAATAACTCACCCAAATCTAATTATCTCTGCACATTTTACATCTGCACCCCTGCAGTGCATTTGGTTTTGTCCATCTAAGAAGGATTTTGTCAGAAAGAGTGAACTAGAATAAGGCCCTATGGGCTGGATTCAGAGATGGATGCAATGCCTTTACAGCTGTGATCCCATACAAGGCGGTCGTAAGAAAATATGTAAATGTTGGAGCCACCAGGTATGGTTCTGAATTGACCACTGGGGGTATCTTATATTCTGCGTTTGTGTTTAGGTGCAACTAATGGACACACATCAGTTGATTACCAACCTTCTGAGACTCCCTACGGTTATGCAGCACAGCCATCAGGAGGAAGACGCAAGAACCAATTTAACTGCTTATGGGACTGCAATCGCAAGCTGTGATACGTCCCCAAAACTATAGCACCAATAACTCATTAAAACCCACAAATGCCCATCAATCACTTTGCAATTAAATACTCACTGCTACAGCTGTAGCAAGAAGACTGTAGCAAGAAAACTGCGGCATATGCGCAATGCCGCTTCAATCAATGCACACTACTGAATAAGGCCCTATGAACACAAAATCCCAGGAACACATCTTAGCACCTACGTATTACAACATGTTTATTGCTTAGAACACTAGTCAGGAATGTGGCATACAGACTAACCTGAAATGTTGTCGTTTTCTTCTGTTGCTCATGGACCCAAATTAAAAACAGGCTGACCAAATACCCAATCACAAAAATGATAATCAGTAAATAGAAAGTCCATCTTGGGAGCTGTAATTGATGAACTCCAAACACCAGAATAGAGCACAAGCCTGTGGCAAAGACCATCATCATCACTACTGCGACTGTGACAACTTCACCTGGATAAAAGTCATTTAAGAACTTTAAGTATGGTTCAAAGGCAGCTTTCAAGTGTCCCGTTCCTCTGCGGTCTTTGGCTTTTTTCTGAGTTTCAACCAATTGAAGCTTATCAGAAAAAGACTCATATTCCTTAAGTTCCTCTCCGACAACCCTCTCTGCACTGGCTCCAGGGTCACGGTGCTGAGGACTTGATTCCTGGTCAGCCGCATTTGAGGGTTCTGCTTTATCTTGCTGAAATCTTAACACAATGATACTGGCTGCCACAAATGTGTAGGCCAGAAGGGTCCCAATAGACAAAAACTGCACCAATGCTTCCAAGTCAAAGATAAGTGCCAGGAATGCCATCAAAATGCCAAATACAATGATTCCTATGACCGGTACTTTGGTAACTGGGTTCACTTTGGAGAAAACCTGAAAGAATAGCCCATCTTCAGCCATGGCATATACAATTCTCGGCAGGGAGAAGAGGTTACTGAGCAGCACGGTATTCATAGCTTTAATGGAATACAAGAAATGATGTTAATTGTGTAAAAAAATAAAATAAAAAAACTAGTCTTTATATAGAATTAGGTGATAGCCATATTACTGGATACAGTCATTTCAATAGAGGGTTATGGTGCATACAGCCATACACTAGGCACACTGCACCTGGTCATAGGGTGGCATATTATGTTGCAGTGTGATGCATTGTGGTTTAGTGTGGTGTATGGATTTGCCGGCATGTGAAATACTTATGTCCAGGAGATATCGCTTTTAAAAATCACCATATCGTCTCCAATGAAATACAGTACAGTAATATAGTGCAAGAACCACTGCATGTTAAATGCAGCATCCAGGTGATAACATGCTTTACAGATGCTGGGCTACAGGATTACTGAATACAGATCACAGACAGTTAATTAGAAATGGAAACAGTACATTGTATATTATCTTCTAGAGCAGGGGTGTCAAACTCAAATTCATCGGGGGCCGCATCAGCAGTTTGTTCACCCTCAAAAGGGCCGGTTGTATCTGTAGGACTATGTGTCCACTCTTTATTATCATAAATTATTGTCACTGCATTCAATTGTTACTGTTTTTTGTAATAATGTAAGTAATAACTAGCAGGGAGATTGGCTGGGGGCCTGAGACAGGGCACAGTGACGTGACGTCAGATCGCCCAGCAGGTGACCTGGGCCTCTGGGTTCGCAGGACTCTCGCTAGAGTTCTGGACAGGTGGTGACAGTGGGACAGATAATGATAATGACCCTGGACACAGGCAGCCGCACTGCAGATTTGTGGGCTCAGGCTGCGGCTGTGTGCTGCTGGCCTGGCTCTCTGCCTGCCCGGCCACGGACTCTGGACTGGACAGACTGGTCAGGACAACAAGAGACAACACAACTGTGCCCACCCCACTGCTGAACTTACAGTAAATATACTGAACTAACTGATGCCACTGCTGCACAGCGCGGCACCACAGGCAGGAGGCAGCTCACCGCCGGGCCGGCGTCCAAGTCCGACAGGCAGCCGCAGCAGCATGCATGTCACTGGCACTGCTGTCAGGCGGGCGTGTGTCACACATGGCAGTGCCGTAGCCCGCAGGAGGAGCCGGGGAGGAGTCGGGCACGTCACACAGTGACACTAACAAGTCTGTGTCCACTGTCCTGCCTCCCTCCTCCTCCCAGCGAGCGCCGCGGCGGAGTGACTGTGTCACCCGGCTTCCTCACGTTGTTAGGTATGTCTCTCAGTCTCGAGTAGTCATGTGAGTGTCACTGAATGTGATGTGACACTCACACTGTGATGGCTTCCCGCAGTAATGTAATCGGCGCCAGGCGGGGGTGGGTGGCGGCGGCTGCGCGGGCCACATGACGAGGTCTGGCGGGCCGGATTTGGCCCGCGGGCCTTGTGTTTGACACCCGTGTTCTAGAGGGTGCCCATAGCAACATTCCATGTGAAATTGAACATAGTAAATTTCCTCCAGTGTGCCTTATCATGTGATTCTTATGGCATGACTAGGATACCTGGATAGGGTTGCTATAACTGTAGTTACTATATAGAAAGCTAGTGTGTGATCTTGGTAGTGGAGGAAAGCTACAAAGATACTAATTATTTATCTTGTGAATCTGTGAGGAGGCCTGGAGAACATGCATGTAAGGCTTCTTACAGGATGGGAGTTAGGAAACTCTGCCACAGCTAATGCTACCCAAAGCAGTGGTTGGGGCTTAAGCCTCATACACACTAGGCAATATTGTTCACAATATCACTCAGAAAGGGCTTTCTGATCAATATTTTTCAAGAAATGCACTTAACGCTTGTTCATACATCTGCCCTATTATTATTAGTTATTGTGGAACAAAGCTCAGTCCCGACCGGATCCCAGCATTATATAAATCCATAGTCAGTCCTGAGTTTACAGAACTCAGCAATTACTATAATCAATTCTTCAGCTTGTCATAATTGTTGCATTGTACTACAGGCCAGTGGCATTTTCCATCTCAGTAATGGCAATTCTCTAGGGAGGTGATGACATTAGCAGTGTAGCTCAATAAATATAATTAGTAGGAAAAAAAGCATTTAAACTACTGATTACATTATAGATTGACAAATCTGCTAATACTGTATACAAACATTTTACTCATGAAACACTAATCTTTAAAACAAGATATGCAAAAACATAGATAACTCTGTGGAAGGGTAAACATATAGGTAACACAGGAGCTTTTATTTCCCTACTACATGTACACACACACACACACACACACCAGGGCCGGCTCAAGGTCTGTGGAGGCCCCGGACAAAAAGGTCTCTGGGGGCCCCCAGCCCCCCCTCTCCAGTGTAGGCATCACTCCCTCCCCCCTGGTGGAGGCACCATTCACCCCCCTCCTACCTGGCCAGCGCAGGGAAGGGATCCGGGCAGCGGGGTCACATACGCCGGGCAGGGGATCCCTGCGGCGTATGTGAAGTCAGCAGCGGGGTCCCTGCGGCGAATGGGAACTAGTAGGGACCCCGCTGCTGATCTCACATACGCTGCAGGGACCACCAGCCCGCCAGCGCTACCAGACCCCGCTGCATGCTACCCCCCAGCCACCGCAGCAGGTGTAGGGACCACTACTGTCGCCCCGTGGCTACTCCGCCACTGACACACACACACAGATATTCTAGAGTAAATTTTTTGTTGGGAGCCAATTAACCTACCAGTATATTTTTTTGCATTGTGGGAGGAAACCGGAGTACCCGAAGGAACCCCACGCAAGTACAGGGTACAGTACAGAGAATATACAAACTCCGCACAGTTAGGGCCATGGTGGGAATGGAACCCATGACCTCAGTGCTGGGAGACAGTAATGATAACCATTACACCATCCATACTGCCCCAAATGACGTGGAAGTTTAGCGTGCCCCGGCGACAGCACTGTGCACTTATATTGTTCAGTTTGTACACTCAATATCTGTCACCCACGGCCGATATTGAATGTGTATGGGGATTTAGTGATTGGTTGCCATGGCATGCTTTTTCCAATCTTATCACTGCTTCTTAAGGCCCATACACACTGGGCGATTTTGAGCTGAAAGCAGCTCAGTGTTGACGTTTGAGCGGTTTTTAGCGCAAAATGCCACCCAGTGTGTACGGGCCTGCGATGAGCGCTGATGCGAGCTCCCGTATCATTGCTGGCAGCCATCGATAACCATCTGCTGGTAACACGGTGTGGATGGTTTCCATAGCATCCTGATATGGAAGGTCATCCACCCCCTGGTAAATCCGCTTAAACTGGTGAAAATTGCTCAGTGTTTATGCACTGAGCATTATTCAGCCCAGCGATTTTCCCCATCATTGCTGTGCATCCACTCTGGGCAAAATCACCTAGTGTGTATTACATCTACCCCACAGTATGTAAAATTACAGTAAGAAGCTGTTTTGTTTTTTCTTACAGTATCTATCTCCACTTTCTTTTGTGCAATAAGGATCATGTGTCATAAACCAACACTTTAAAAACAGCCAAGAAAAACAAAGAAACCGGATAAAGCAATTCATACTAGAGTGTTTTGGGAGATGGTCATTTTATGGAACATTAAGCAATATGTACTAAGTAACTTCTAAATTCACCATTTGCCCTTTTCTACAACATATCAACTTATTCCGCTGGTGTTATTATTTCTACAGTATAGCTTTAATTAAATAGTTTTTAACTGCTATGCAATTAATGTTCTCAAAAGTAAGAGTTGTCATTTTATGCTGTGTACACATGGTGAGATTTGACATTAGATTTTGACTATATAGTCAATATTGCATGCAGATCGCACAGGTTTTTTTTTTACCTTGCGATCCCGATGCGCGATCCCGAAACAGCACAAATTGAAACCCAGATAGACAGGGCAGCAATGACTATATAGTGCAAATCGAATGGAGATTGCATGAATTGTATGTAAATAGTACAGAGTTAGCAAAGATTGCATAGCAATCTTATACCCTCCAACTGTACCGAATTTGCTGGTACAGTACCGTTTTTTTAACGGTCTGTACCGGCAAATAAAGATAGTACCGAGTGTACCGATTTATTTGTGTTTGCTCCCCCTTGGCTCCTGTCAGTCACTGGTGCGTTTTCCATAATTTATCCGGACTCAGTCCTCCACCTGGCTCCCGGGCTCCGCTCGGTGTCAGCTTGTTGCGCCGCTCTGCCCTGGCCCAGCACCCGTTCCCAAGAGTGCATTGCGGCCCGGTCCCGTGCATCATAACGTCATGATATCACGCACCGGCACCGCGGATCCGGTGCACTCAGGGAAAGTGCTGTCATCCCCTCAGTGAGCAACTTCTGGGCGCGAAGCTGTATGAGGCTGAGCTGCTCAGCGTGGGGAGTGGTGGTCAGCACGACAGCGGTTGGATCGGGATCTGAGCCTGAAGCAAGCACTCTGCAGCAAGTAAGGTAGCGGCACTTATTCATTGTCTCATCCTCATAAGAGATATTTAGGAGTGGGTGACATACAGACACAGTTTCTATTTGATGCCTGGGAACTGCTGCTGCTGAGGAGAAGGCACCCCCTGGCCCCACATGTGCGCAGATGGGGGACACAACAGCTAGAAATAGTGACTAGGGCCCTGTCCCACCCCCTGTCAAAGTCGTGCCATCAGCAGTCATGTGGCCTACACATCACAGGACCACAGCAATCACCTGGTTATTTTATTTTAAATGCCCAGTACACATACGGAAAGGGGGATGGCCATGCCCCCTTTACCAGTGGGCACACCCACTTTACTCATGGCCACTGCCCTTTCTGGTGTGTACCGATTTCTACCCTTCAGAGGGTATGCTTTCTACATTCAATTTGCACTATATAGTCATTGCTGCCCTGTCTATCTGGCTTTCGATTTGTGCTGTCACGGGAGCGCGCATCGGGATCACAAGGTAAAAAACCTGTGCAATCTGCATGCGATAACTATGCTATTTTAACTATATTGTCAAATCTCACCATGTGTACACAGCATAAGTCGAATGGCAAGGGAATCTCACCATGTGTACACACCATTTGTTTTTGTTTTTAATCCACGAGAGAATCTGCAATGGGTAGTAGTGTGTGAGTAAACATTTTCCTAAAAAATATAAATAAACAGTAGCTCTATTAAGCATAAAATGATATGGGGGTAAATACAAGAGGGTAGTAGGAGCAAGATTTAAGTATATAAGCCCATAGGCAAACTTTGAGGCTTCACTTACCACAAATAGAGCCAACGGCCACAATATATCCTGCCCACGAATAACCTCGTCGGAAAAATGCATCAGACAGAGCAGAGTCTGGTATTAATGTGTTCCAAGGCACCATTAGAGTCAGTACAGTAGACACTAGGATGTAGGCCGTTGTTGCCAGGCCTAGAGACAGAGCTGTAGCAATGGGAATAGATTTTTGAGGATTCCTCGCCTCTTCACTTGATGCTGCAATCACATCAAAGCCAACAAAGGCATAAAAGCACGTGGCAGTGCCAGACATAATGCCAGACCACCCGAATGGAGCAAAACCTCCATATTCAGCAGACCAATTCTTTGGCTCTGCAAGGATAAACCCAAATATTAGAATAAAAAGGATGATACCCATACTAATGGCAGCAAAAATATGATTAAGCCAGGAAGATACTCTGACCCCAAAAGATATAAATGCTGTGGCAAATAATAAGATTCCAGCAGCCAAAAAATCAGGGTAGTGAGCCAGGAACTGTACATTCCAAGTTCCAACATGGATTTCAGTGAAGTTTTTGATTTTGTGATCAAACATGGAGTCTAAATATCCACTCCAAGCTCTGGCAACTGCTGCCCCACCAATCATATATTCCAGGATGACATTCCAGCCAATGAGAAAGGCCCATATTTCACCGACCGATACATATGTAAACATGTACGCAGAGCCAGTCTTTGGCACCCTAGCACCAAACTCAGCATAGCAAAGAGCTGCAAGCAAAGAGGCAAAACCGGCAATAATAAATGATATAAGGACAGCTGGCCCTGCTATCTCCTTGGCTACTGTGCCAGTCAGTACATAAAGGCCAGATCCCACCATTCCACCTACACCTAAAAGCGTGAGGTCAACAGTCGAAAGGCATCTTTTCAATGAAGTCTCCATAAGATCATCATCCAGAGTCTTAACCCTGTTCAGTTTCTGGCAGAACCGAACAAAAGACGCAGTACTGGGTAGCCTGGTCCCCATCTTGCAAGGAGTTATTTCTTATCAGGTGCACAGGATAACCGATTACCACATTATTTCCTCCATGTCTATGGGTAGTACAGATCTAAAACAGCAAAAAGAAATGAATCATTATTATGTATGTGAGACCGTAGTTCTACTGCTCAAAATATATCACAAGTAACATCCCAAGGGTATAGACTTCCTAAGGGTATCATTTGGTAGACTAGGTCTACAAGCATTAAGGTCAACATGCATTAAGGTCAACATGACTGAAGGCTGACATGCAGGAAGGTCGACAGGGCATTAAGTTGACACAAGCATTAGGTTGACATGGGGAAGTTCGACAGTCAAAAAGTCAACATGGGGTTTTTCACTTTTTTTTGTCCCCAATTAGACACTGTCGACATGGACACTAAAATGTAGCACTGCGTCTCCTCTCATGGCTTGCTTCACCATGCTCCGGGCTCGGCACACTATTTTATTCTCCCATAATGCCCTAGTGGACTGTAGTGCATGAAATACCACCTGTCGGCACATGTTGGCTCGAAAAAAAAATGGTAAAAACCCAATGTCGACATTTTGACTGTCGACCTTCCCCATGTTGTGCTTCAATCATGTCGACCTAATGCTTGTCAACCTAATTATTGTAGACCTAGTGACCATATCACCCTTCCTAATATGCTTTGTGATTATTCAAGTTATGTTCAAAATTTGGTTTATCACATTAAATGCAACTTACTTTTGAAATTACATTATGTATAAAACTTTTTTTGGTACTTGTTTCCTAGCACGGCCACCCCGATTTACATCGGGGTGGTCGTGTCGGAAAAATCGGGTCGATCGCATCGCATGCGATTTGGTCGCATGCGATGCGATCGACGCGACCGACCGATTTTGGACCCGATTTTTTTTTTTATTTTTTTTATGTAAATCGGGTCCCTGGGACCCGATTTTACATTGCATTCAATGTAAAATTTTCCCAACCCCCCCAAATTGAACGGCGTACACCGCACCCCACGATAGACGCCAACCCGAAGCGTGGCGAGCGCAGCGAGCCCGCGAGGGGCGGCGGTGCGCGTCCTCCGACCTTTTCATTCCCCTACTATCCACGTCGGCGTGGAGTTGAGAATAGAATAGTGTGGGGAGCGCAGCGAGCCACCGAGCCCGAAGCGTGGCGAGCGCAGCGAGCCCCGTGAGGGGACGCGTATACCTGTGAAGTTATACGCGCCCCCTCGCGGGGCTCGCTGCGCTCGCCACGCTTCGGGCTCGGTGGCTCGCTGCGCTCGCCACACTATTCTATTCTCACCTCCACGCCGACGTGGATAGTAGGGGAATGAAAAGGTCGGAGGACGCGCACCGCCGCTGCGCTCGCCACGCTTCGGGTTGGCGTCAATAGTGGGGTGGCGTTTACAATGGGGGGGCATGACGGGGCCATATACAATGAGAAATGGCCCATATCCCATTGATTACTATGTTAAGATGGACTTAATGAAGTCCATCTTATCTTGTGCCATTATAATGGCACAAGACCGACACGACCGACGCGATTTCAATGTTAAAAATATTTTAACATTGAAGCCTATGGAGAAATCGGGTCCATCGCGTCGGTCGCGTCGTGTGCCATGTTAAGGTACACGACGCGACCGACGCGATGGACCCGATGAACGCGATTTCTCCATAGGCTTCAATGTTAAAATATTTTTAACATTGAAGCCTATGGAGAATCGGGTCCATCCCGTCGGTCGCGTCGTGTGCCTTATTAAAGGCACACGACCGACGCGATGGACCCGATTTTCCATTTTACGGTAAAATGGACCTGATTTGAAAGAAAATCGGGTCCATCGGGGGCATCGTGTGCCTTAAAGTTAAGGCACACGACCAAGAAGATTGTGGCCGTGCTAGGAAACAAGTACCCTTTTTTTTCTGGGTAAATATCTGGGTAATTATATCTCTGATTATATCATATTAGCTTGATGTTTTAGTAATATCACTTCATGTTACATTATTTGTTTCAAAGCAAGCGGACTTCGCCATACATAGATACTCATAAACTAAATGTTAACTACTGTACATTGCTTTTCTTCCCTTTGGCCAATTCACCTAGTGCACTATTCACCCCCTGATCTCCCATTTGAACTGATAGCCTCATTAGGGTCATGTTAAGCCACGTAAAGCAGTCAAACCTATCTAAACTAATTGGCACAATGCAAATGGCAAAAGTCAAGTGGGTCACCTTTCAGTCTTTTTTAGCTTACCACACCTGTGGGGGTAAAAGCAGAGATGGAGATGTTCGCTCCTGAGTGGAGCAAAAATTAAATAGCTCTGTTGGTTACCATCCACTGGTGCAGAAACTGAATAGAGCCCTTAGTGTTTACTATAGGTGCAGGGTACTGAACAGGGCTATTGTATCTGTAGTGATACATTACGTCTACCATTTTGCTCTTCAAAATTAAAATCTACCCTCCTCACTGATCAGTGTGCTGGACCTAGAGTGAACACACTGCTGAGATATAAGTGTAACCAGTCTGGTCACTGTGATTGAACTAGGAAGGAAACACACAATACTCATTACTTTAGATAAATTTATAGATGCAAGCACTGTACATGTAGACTCTAGTTTGGAAAGCATCTGTTTATAATCAGTAGGAACCAAATATTCACTTCCATCCATTCATCTAATGCCACCCTTTTGAGTGTAGCAGATGCATTACATAAATGACAAGTGGACGTGTTTTCTTTGGAAGACTTTTTACACCCACACTTACTAAGTGGACGTGTTTTCTTTGGAAGACTTTTTACACCCACACTTACTAAAAAAAAAAAACCCAAAAAACCATCTAGAATTATGGGTATACTGTATGTATACAAACAAGAAATAAATTATGAACAGGGAATAAAATACAATTCTGACTCTACTAGAGGAAACTTTTCTTTCTGGAAGACTGGCATCGTCATTGGCAGGGGAAATGCAACAGTGCAAATGTACGTAAAATACTTCTCTGATGAAAAGCTCGTGAAAAGTGTTATATAAAGAGAAATTAACTGAAAAATAAAGACATATTCATTTTATCATATACTGGTTATTGGTCCGAAATCATTATTTAGATGAATACTGTGCTGGAGCCCAACAAAAATAAATTTGCATGTATGAAATCAATATATGTCCAGCAGACTCCTCTTGGATTTCTGTGAGTGTGGAACCCGAGTCCTGGATCCTACTTCTCTTTTTTTTTATAAAACACTGGGTCATTGCTGATGTGATCTGCATTAATGCCCTGCCCCTGTGCACACACCAATGGGTGTAGCCTAATGGGGCAAATCGAGTGAGCATGTCCTCATGATTAATATGGATGAAACTGGATATTTGGAAACTTGAATTATCCAAAGTCATAAATTACAATATCCATAAATATGCAAAAGGTAATTTAAAAAGAGTAAAATTACATTCCTGTAATACAAAGGAGCTTTGGGCATAACATACACCCTGAAGTATATCCTGTACCCATCTGTAGCCTTTGAACAATTTATATTATTATTATTATTATTATTATTACGGTGAAGATCCGGCTCTTGGCGGGCACCAGACAGAGAAGTTAGATGTGTTTGTGCTACATTTCAGAACTAGTATTTACTGGAATCTGCTTTAATTGTAAACAGTCAGCGTAAGACTAACACCTAGAGGAATAGAGCAGGTTAGAGGCGATACCATCTATAAATTTACACTGCTTGTATATATAGGGCTAACATTTTTAAAATCAACCCCAGACAACCACATGACCTGAAGTATAGTCTATCCAAATAAATCATACCTATCACCTGTCTGGAATTAGGCACTGGCAGTTGGGGTGTAAACACCATTCACTGCTGCTCTGCGTAATAAGCAGTGGTTAATGGGGGTGCCGGATGGGTTCCCGACAGTCATTTACCCGACGTCGTAAAAAAATTTTTTTTTAACTGCAGGAATCTCAGCGCTATAGGTCTGCTGGAGGGAGATAGAACACTTGTGGTAACCCCGCACCACAAAAGTAAGACACCAACAAAAGAGAAAGATGTGTACAAGACACATCTAATGTGTTCCAATCCCTCCTGCGAGCTGGAAATAAAATATGAACATCAACGTTCCTATATTACATAGAACACTCCTCTTCTCCACCTCTGGAAACCATATGTAGCACTCAAGTTTTTATACACAGATCTCTCAGAGTATTATAGAGGTTAGACAGTCGACCCTTCACCAAGGCTGAATTTCCCTTGAAGTGGAAAAAGTACCAAATACACCCCTCATAAGGGATAGGCGTCTCCTCTTCTCCGGCTGGGCTAAGTTCTCAATACACTGATTCCACAGGATACTCTTATTTTCCGGGGAAAGGCTCCATGTGGTGGTGTGCCATATGGAAATAACAATAAAACCTCTATAATACCCTGAGAGATCTGTGTATAAAAACTTGAGTGCTACATATGGTTTCCAGAGGCGGAGAAGAGGAGCGTTCTATGTAATATAGGAACGTTGATGTTCATATTTTATTTCCAGCTCGCAGGAGGGATTGGAACACATTAGATTTACCCGACGTCGGCATCCCGACCGCCGGCAGCCGGGTGACCGACGGCCACCCGCTATTTTCCCTCGTGGGGGTCCACGACCCCTATAGAGGGAGAATAGAATAGGTGGCTCGCGTAGCGAGCCACTGCGCCCGCAGCTTGGTGAGCCCGCAAGGGGCTTTTTTGCACTCGCCATGCTGTCTGACTCCGGGCAGTCGGGATCCCAACGTCGGGATAATGACTGTCGGGATCCCGACAGTCGGAGTCCCATACCACACCCATGAATGGGTGCTGTGTGATTCTGTTAAAAAGAAGGCAAGGACAAAGAGTGTGGTTTCCTGGAGACATCTGCGTAAGAGGGTATGACAAGCATCTGTACAGGAAAGCCATGTCACAGAACACACTAGCATCATAATTTGTATTACCAATAGATTATTGCACGTACTATAAGTCATTTTCCGAATGGACTGGCTAGAAACAATGGCCTTTATTCAGATCTGATCACAGCACAATTTGTTTGGAAAATGGGCAAAGCCATGTGCACTGCAGGTGGGGCAGATGTAATATGTATAGAGAGAGTTAGATTTGTTTGAGTTATTTTGTTTCTGTGCAGGATAAATACTGGCTACATTATTTTTACACTGCAATTTAGATTTCAGTTTCAACACACCCCAACCAAATCTAACTCTCTCTGCACATGTGACATCTGCCCCACCTGCAGTGCACATGGTTTTGCCCATTTTGAGAACAAATTTGCACTGCGCTCAAATCTAAATAAGGGCCATTATGTTAGCTACTACAGAAATTCAAATACATTATGAGAGCCGTGGTAATTAAAAAAAATGCACAAGTATGGGGGATATTCAATTAGCTGAGGGTACTTCCTGTGTATAATTCACAGCTATGCAAGTACGTCCTCATTGAACTTTAGCTCTATGAGAATAGAATTCCCAGTGACATCTTTTCCTGCCTATTATTACAGCAGTTTGTAAGTGTACCTGTGGTAAATATGCGTACTATTCTGCATCGCTCCTTCTCAGGCTATGAGCAATGCAAATTCATGCCAGATATTTACTGGAATTAGGAATACATTCAACGCTGCATCAGCCCTATGATATCAAAATCAGCGTCACTATTCAGATAGAGTGAATAACAGCAAAGTACAGGTAGAAGCTCTGTATCTAACTTTGTTCGCCATTATTCTCTTGTCCTGCTAGGGTAAAATTACTAAAGCTTCTAGACAGAATCTGAATGGTTGCTATGGACAACATCAGCTCTTCATTTTTTATAAGCGTTCGTAAATTTACCCCTAAAAGTCATCATTGTGCGGTTGCATGCGATATCTTCCCTTGAAGCTCTACGTTGCGATAAATCGCATCCGAAGTGCTTTTTTCCCCTCATTCGATGTGCAAACAATCCTGCGATAAATTGCATGCCCCTTGCGACCTGAAAATGGGTGATGTAATGAGGGCTGGGCTATCTGGGAATGTATAAACTGAGAGATCGCACATCGCATTGGGATAAATCGCATAAGTATTATGGGCAGCACATAATATCTTAAAATGCGAGATTTGACCAGCGTGATTAATGTGAGATCCATGCAATTTGTCACTGTGATTTATCGAAATCACATGATTTTACCCACGATCTCACAAGTGTATGGGCACCATAAAGGTTGACTTTAATCCCTCAGAATGCCTACTCTTTTGGGCACCCAAATATTGTGTGTCCTGCCCAGTACTTTGTCTGCGGCACTGTTGCCAGTCAGCAGAGCAATAGAACAGCTTGTCGGGTACCCATTACTTACAAACAATTGAATTTACCCCTGAATCATCCAACATACACTGCCACAAAGGATGGTAATAAGAGCAGTACTTGGCTTCAGTACCCTGTTTCTGTTGTTTGGTGATTAATAGCTGGCTATATTCTATGGGAAACAGGCACCAGTCTGGGTAGAATCATTTAATCATTGTGACAAAAAAAAAAAAAAAAAAAAAAAGTTTATAAAATATATATATATTTGGTACTCTTTACCTAGCACGGCGCCCACGATGTCCATCGCGGTCATCGGGATCAATGTTAAAAGTGTGATTGGACGCGATTTTACTGTTCAATGCCTCAATGCCCGCGATTTTTCCATAGGAAACAATGTTAAATGGGCCACAGAGCCCTAATAGTCCCCCTGAAGTCTGAAATGGCCCCCACAATTGTTAACGCCACCCCACGATCAACGTGAACCCGAAGCGTGGCGAGCGCAGCGGTACGCGTCCTCCGACCTTTTCATACCCCCACTATCCACGTCGGCGTGGAGTTGAGAATAGAATAGTGTGGCGAGCGCAGCGAGCTACCGAGCCCGAAGCGTGGCGAGCCCCGCGAGGGGACGCGGATACCTGTGAAGCCCGCGAAGGGACGCGTTTACCTGTGAAGGTATCCGGCTGCGCTCGCCACGCTTCGGGCTCGCCACACTATTCTATTCTCAACTCCACGCCGACGTGGATAGTGGGGGTATGAAAAGGTCGGAGGACGCGTACCGCCGCCGCTCGCCACGCTTCGGGTTCACGTTGATCGTGGGGTGGCGTTAACAATTGTGGAGGCCATTTCAGACTTCAGGGGGACTATTTGGGCTCTGTGGCCCATTTAACATTGTTTTCTATGGAAAAATCGCGGCCATTGAGGCATTGAACAGTAATATCGCGTCCAATCACACTTTTGACATTGGTCCCTATGGGAAATCGCGGGCATCGCGTCGCACACGTTTTTTAGTGCATTTGATGGCCGCGATGGGCGCCGTGCTAGGTAAAGAGTACCATATATTTATTTATATTTTAATTAAAATGTAACCTTTCTGTGTTATATGTGGCCTATAGTTTACATTATGGGTGTTTGTATTTCAAAATTAGTATCTTCAAGACGCATATAATAATAATAATAATAATAATAATAATAATAATAATAATAATATACTACAAAAGGGTTGCAGTGTTATGACAAACACAGTAATCTATCACCAAATTGACAGTCATGTGTCATCATGGATAACACTATTCTGTATAACGCTATACAAAACAAATGTATATACAGTATGACTCCCTCGTGCAAGTTGTGCAAACAATAACATAACAGGCACCATAAAGTAGAGAATACTAGGACAGAATGTATGGCTCACACACAGCCAGGGCTGGTTACTAGTTACTGTACATATGAAGGACATGCACACTGCAGACCTGCTAGACCAATATTTCCTGTATACCGACAGAAGCCATAATCCTGTTAGCTGCAAGCTCCATGATTGTGCTCCATCACTCACCCACACAGGCAGTGGGCAGAACAGCTGCTCGGGATAACACAGGCAGCCTCTCACACACACACACACACCATCACCATCATACATTATTTAGCACTGCAAAGAGCAAGGCCACCTTCAGGCTGCGCACCCAGAGACACAATACCACGGCCCCTGTGCTGCACACACATGTACTAACAGGTTTCCTAAGGATTAGTCTCCCCCTATATACAGTGGTCATCTGGATACGCACAGTAGTATGTGCCCATGCCTGGTGCACGCAGCCTCTCCCAGCCAAGCCCATGTTGCCAGATAGCCAGCACCCAGTATGTCCTCACCTGTTCCTGCTGTACCCGCCCAGCTACTGCTGCCAGAGAGGGGGAGCCGGGGTCCGGGCGCCGCTGCTGCTACTGCTGTTGCTGTCACCCGCTGCACTTTGTGAGCCAGGGGGAAGATCCGGCCACCTCACCTGTCACACAGAGAGACTGCTGCTTACTCCAGATCTGCCAGGGGTTCCCGGCATAATGATGTGAGCTGCTAAGGCTGCTCAGGGAGGAGCACTGTCTACAGATCCTGGAGTCATTAAAGGGACACAGCATATCCATGTACTGATGACGTCGGACTACAGCCTTAACCATGTCAGCCAAATGTTACTAGGAGATAAGAAACAATATAGATAGATATATAAATTACAATTGTGTCACAACATATAACAAAACCCACAGTGAAACAACATATTCTAAAATTATAAAAATAAAGTGGCAGCTAGAAGAGTTCCCCAGATGACTTTAAAAAAAATATTGCATAGAATGGCCCTTCTGAGCGATATCATTTAAAAACCATGCAGAGTGTGTATGCTCAATATCATTAATGGTGTGTGTGTGCACCTGCACATCGTTAATGCCCCCCCCCCCCCCCCACTGTCATCTATGCATATAGTAAATATAGTTATCTATATTGGGGGGTGACGCTAATTGGCTAGTGTGTGCAGGGTTTTAACTTAGCCCAAAATACACTAGATGATTTTTAAAAGATTTCGCTCATTTTGGCTTTTCTGAGTGATATCTTTTAAAACATTGCTCAATGTGTATGCTCAATATCTTAACAATGCGTGCTCCCGCTCATCGTTAATGAGCTCCCCCATATTGGCTATGTGTATTAGGCTTAACAATATGCGCATACCAGAAATAGTAAATACAACAAACACCTAACAGTTTTTTGAAAGACCATTGTTCACTTTTCCTCCTCCTTCAATGCCCCAAGATCCAATGGGCGACATATGACATAACCAAGACTAAATAGGGGTGAATAAATAATATATGCCTTCCAACTTAAAGGGAAAGATGTACTAAGTCTTGAAAAGAGATAAAATAGAGAGTGATAAACCACCAACCAATCAGCCCCTAACTATCATTTTTCAAACACAGGCTGTAACATGAGAGTAAGGACACTGCCTTCTGAAGAAACCGCTATCTGTTTACAGCAGAGAAACGCGTCAAGGACTGTTTTCCAGCACGTCTCCTGTATATCTTTTACCAGGACTACCTGCCCCTTCTAAACAACAGCCGGTAACTCTTCCCAACTGCCGAACTCTGCCGATACCTACTATCCATTCTAACAACCTCCGAAGCCGTTCACAGTATACCTGCATTCCATCACAGGTTCGTGCCCCTCGCTCCCTGCTCAAACATCTATAGCGGCCAGCCGGCACTATGCTGACCGCTGTGCGGTGTAGCTTGAGCAGCACCTGACACTCGTGTTTACCATCTCTTGGCTGCCATGAGGATTCGATTCATTCAGTAAGAGGTATTACCGCTGTTCATTTATCTCCCTTTAAAAGCTGAGGATTGCTTATTACCTCACGTCAGGTGCGCTAAACCACCATTTCACCTGCTTTTTCAACTTACGGGATCTGTCCATCTAACACTATGCCCTTTGAGTATTCAGAGACTCAATTTACTCATTAATTAAAAAGGTGGTACCACTCCGGAGCGAATACAGCATAAGAATATCAATTGCTATTAATTTATTAAGGAACTGATATGTTGCACTACTAATTTTATCTTACTATTCAGTTTTTATGTATATTGTTTGTTTAGAATGAATTTTAGCTAAATATAAATAATAAATATATCCATTTATTTTTATTCATAAATTCTCCAGATGTGTGGCGCTCTCTTCTACATCTACATGCAATTATAGGCATACGTGTGTATACATGTTATTGTTTAGAGTAGTTAAATGAAAATTCCATTTCTGTCCTAAATAGTAATTTTCCAGAATTGCTCTTGGGAGCAGCCCACCCATTGGGTCTATTCAACGCACGCTGTTACAGTGTGCGTATGTAAAAGTGGAGCCTTGAGATTGATATCGCGCCTGATTGTTTTGCAGTTATTTTATGACAGTAAGGAGCTGGTGTGTTATCACTCTCCACTTTATCACTTTTCAAGCTTAGAACATCTGGCCCAAGGTGATGGGTGCTTACATGGAAGGTGATAAAAAGTATCAGCTTAATGTAGCAGAGCTAAAAACACCAATTGTGAGAAGGCACTCCACTCATTGTGCTCCAATGCCACAAGCAATTCAAATAGATAAAATGCCAATATACCCTTTAAAACAGGATGTTGATCCTTAGATGAATTTCTGTTGTCTTTTAAAAGTTTTAGTTTTCCCAGATGTCACTTTTAAAACCAAAAATACTCCCATGATGGAAAGGACACTGATACTGCTTTCACATTGCAGAAACGGGTATTGACCCTGTATTCTTAAATGGGACTTTAAAACGGGTCTGAGCCTTGAGACCTTTCACATTGCAGGTGAAAACCGTTTTAAAAATCATTTAATACCATTCAAACATTCAACCCATTTAACCCCCAAGGGACACGTTTCAAGCCATTGAAACAGAGCTGTTCAAACTGCCAAAAAAACGGCTTCAAAACGTGTAGGACTCTGCTTTTTAACCGTGTTGAAATACCGGTTAACTTTAACCGGTAAATCAACTCTGGCACTTTCACATTGCAGCCTTAAACATTTTAAAATGGGGAAAAAACAGCAATATACTGTTTTAAAAGTGCGATGTAAAAGGGGTATTATATACCCCTTTCACATTGCAGCTGTAACACGGTATATTGCCATTTTTTTAGTGCTTTAAAATGGTTCCAGCTGCAATGTGAAAGCTACATTGTCTATTTACCGGTTACAGAAAACCGGTATTTTGACACGTGTTAAAAGCAGGATCCTACACGTTTCTGAGCTGTTTTCCCTGCAGTCTGAACAGCTCAGGAACGGTATTTGCTACAAATGATAACCACACTTGATCCCCGCCCACAAGCAGGAAAAAAACATTTAAAATGACATTGTATGGCTTTCTATGGGTGAAACGGGTTGAATCTGAAAGGTACAAAACGGTATTTAAACTGCAATATACCTTTACATCATGCAATATGAAAGGGGTTTAACTGGCTTTTGACCAGTTTTAAGACACGTTTAGAAAAACAGGTTGAAAGCAGGTTTTTGCAATGTGAAAGGGGTAATAGTGTATAATGATTTGTTTATATTATTGAGTAACACATATAGAACACATAAGTAATGGAGTCATACATTATTAAAATAATATAAAGTGCTTATCTGATAGCTGCTTCTCCCCCCTATGGGGAAAATCCAAGTGTTAAGAATGCCAGCGGCTACTAGATGTAGCCCGCCCGACCGAGCAAATGAAGTGTTGCAACTCATGTGTTTTGCATGCGATTTGTGTGCGATGCGAGGACAGTACATACTTTTTGTACTGTGCGATGAGATGCCCGCGGGAACGCGCATCGCACGGTCAAAACGCACCGTGTATGGGCACCTTAAGTGCTTCCCTGCTCTTTGCCCAGCAGCAGCGCCCCAGGAACTCAGGCACATGTTCAGAGGGACCCTCTAGATGTATCCAACACCCGCAGCGGTGGACTGAAGGAGAAGACAGCACCACTGCAGCTCGATATACCACACTGATTTGCCGTAAAGGTGTGTATACGATGTATAGTGATAAGTATCAATTAATACACGTGACAATTTACAGAGGTGGATCTTCACAGCGCTTATCTCAGGAAAGACGGTTCTAATCCAGGTGTTCACCAACACATGGGGCAGAAGAGAAAAAGATTTTCCAGTTAGCAAATAAACTGAAAAACTCTGATTCAGACGGGTGAAAGTACCACCGCCACTCACCTAGACTGGCTAGGAGATGTTCACATCAAGGTATCTTTAAATGCCAATACACCAAGCTAATGGAGAGACACTCACCGAGGGAACAGTCCCTATGTTCATCAGAAAGGTTTCTTTATTCAGCAGACTTCACACGACTGGTCCACAGGTAAAATTCACATTTATTGAAATACGGCAAAACACAGGGCCCCACACTTCCATGGCTGTATAACTGTCCTCTCACCCGGAATAAGAGGTGGCAGCGACACAGTTCAACCCAATGATGGCATAAGGGTTAGGTGGAAACGCAAGGGTCCAGATAAAAGTCCTTTATACACCAACGCGTTTCGAACATGAATGTTCTTCCTCAGGGTGCAGTACAAAATAAAATGGCTCCAGGATGGGTATATATGCTAAAAGCAGACATGATAATTCTAAAACATGGCAGAGATCAAAGCTCTGACCAGCATACATAATACACATAAATTACTTAAAATACACACAATTTCATAATTCTTTAACAATCATAAAAAAAGCATTTATAAAACGTTATTCAATATATATAAAATGCGGGGTGAACATAGGTAACCTCCATTGTATATAGACACATTAGGTCCGCTTCTGGTTTTACTATTAATTGAACGGCGTCCGTCTTCCGGAGTCTGTGCGCTCTCACTTCCGGGATGTAGACGTCATATCATCTTTGTGGAACGCACCGTGCGGGTCACCGCCCGACAACACGCTTCCTGTCAGATCGCGGCGCATAAGTTTTGGAACGCAAGCTGCTGGCTTGTTCCCAGGAAGTGGTGATTATAAATGCGTTCCACTGCGGATCGTGCGGACTTAGGTACTGAAAGTCTGTGCCTTCATAACGCGGATTGTCTCCCCCATAATACAACAGAAACAAAATAAGAGATGGGTCAGTCACTATAAGAAATATACCATTTTATCCTTACAAATATATATATAATAGCGGGTTTACATACAGATATTATATAGAGAGCTCATTGTATACAGGCAGATCATATCAAGAAACATTTTAATTCAAAATCTGTATTTAAGCCCCTAGGCATCAAGGTTTTAAGGTCATAGATCGTTTTCATTTCGGTTTGAGACAATCTGTTGTCTCTATCGTCTCTCCTCCAGTTGGAATTGACCACCTTGATACCACAAAACGATTTAATAAATTTGGGGTCACTACCATGAACATTTTTAAAATGTAAGGATACACTGTGACTCTCCATACCCTTCCTGATGTTACGTACATGTTCCCCCAGACGTACTTTTAGTGCTCTGGAGGTTTTTCCCACGTATTGTTTGTCGCATGTACAGCATAGTAGATAAATACAGTACTTAGTGTCACAGGTCACAAAATCTTTAATGTCGTATGTTTTCCCTGTTTGATTAGACTTATATTCCAAAAGTTTTCTTTCTGTGGATTTACACACCTTACAGATGCTGCAAGTACCACATCGATGGAACCCCTTTGTCTTTATCAAATTCCGGGTTTCTGGTGTGTTAATTGCACTCCGTACTATCATATTTTTAATGTTGTCGGATCTCCTATAAATAAAATTGGGAGTAGTTCCTATATATTTCTCAAGCAGGGGATCACTCTTGAGGATATCCCAGTGTTTTTTTATTACAGATTCTATCTCTTTATGTTGAGAATTGAATTTTGTAATAAAGGGTACCCCCCTCTTATTCTCTTTAATCTTTTTGGGGCCCTTTTTTAAAGCCTCTACTCTGTTCATTTCTTCCCCTTCTTTTAGAGCACTTCCCACAGTTGCCGGATCGTACCCTTTCGCAATGAACTGTTGTTGCATCATTTTTGCTTGTTCCCTATACGTGGTTATATCCGTACAATTTCTCCGTATACGGAAAAATTGGCTTTTGGGCACACTTCTTTTCCAGTTTACATGGTGATTGCTATCAAACGGGATATATGAATTGCAATCCGTACTCTTGATATAGTTTTTAGTTTTTATCTCATTATTTTCTATATAAATGGACAGATCAAGGAAGTGTACTTCCCTTTTATTTGTTTCAAAGGTAAGTTTGATGGACAAATTATTCTCATTTAGATGTTTGGAGAAAGTTTCAAGGGAAGATTCCCCTCCCCTCCAGACGAAAAAGACATCGTCAATATACCGGGACCAGGACACCAGGCTGGCACCATACGGGTGGCCACTCCAAACTGAAGTGGCCTCCCACCACGCCATAAAAAGGTTGGCATAGCTTGGTGCCAGCCTGGTGCCCATAGCAGTCCCGGTGAGCTGAAGATAGTAGGACCCCTCATACCATATGAGTATATCAGCTCACCGGGACTGCTATGGGCACCAGGCTGGCACCAAGCTATGCCAACCTTTTTATGGCGTGGTGGGAGGCCACTTCAGTTTGGAGTGGCCACCCGTATGGTGCCAGCCTGGTGTCCTGGTCCCGGTATATTGACGATGTCTTTTTCGTCTGGAGGGGAGGGGAATCTTCCCTTGAAACTTTCTCCAAACATCTAAATGAGAATAATTTGTCCATCAAACTTACCTTTGAAACAAATAAAAGGGAAGTACACTTCCTTGATCTGTCCATTTATATAGAAAATAATGAGATAAAAACAAAAAACTATATCAAGAGTACGGATTGCAATTCATATATCCCGTCTGATAGCAATCACCATGTAAACTGGAAAAGAAGTGTGCCCAAAAGCCAATTTTTCCGTATACGGAGAAATTGTACGGATATAACCACGTATAGGGAACAAGCAAAAATGATGCAACAACAGTTCATTGCGAAAGGGTACGATCCGGCAACTGTGGGAAGTGCTCTAAAAGAAGGGGAAGAAATGAACAGAGTAGAGGCTTTAAAAAAGGGCCCCAAAAAGATTAAAGAGAATAAGAGGGGGGTACCCTTTATTACAAAATTCAATTCTCAACATAAAGAGATAGAATCTGTAATAAAAAAACACTGGGATATCCTCAAGAGTGATCCCCTGCTTGAGAAATATATAGGAACTACTCCCAATTTTATTTATAGGAGATCCGACAACATTAAAAATATGATAGTACGGAGTGCAATTAACACACCAGAAACCCGGAATTTGATAAAGACAAAGGGGTTCCATCGATGTGGTACTTACAGCATCTGTAAGGTGTGTAAATCCACAGAAAGAAAACTTTTGGAATATAAGTCTAATCAAACAGGGAAAACATACGAAATTAAAGATTTTGTGACCTGTGACACTAAGTACTGTATTTATCTACTATGCTGTACATGCGACAAACAATACGTGGGAAAAACCTCCAGAGCACTAAAAGTACGTCTGGGGGAACATGTACGTAACATCAGGAAGGGTATGGAGAGTCACAGTGTATCCTTACATTTTAAAAATGTTCATGGTAGTGACCCCAAATTTATTAAATCGTTTTGTGGTATCAAGGTGGTCAATTCCAACTGGAGGAGAGACGATAGAGACAACAGATTGTCTCAAACCGAAATGAAAACGATCTATGACCTTAAAACCTTGATGCCTAGGGGCTTAAATACAGATTTTGAATTAAAATGTTTCTTGATATGATCTGCCTGTATACAATGAGCTCTCTATATAATATCTGTATGTAAACCCGCTATTATATATATATTTGTAAGGATAAAATGGTATATTTCTTATAGTGACTGACCCATCTCTTATTTTGTTTCTGTTGTATTATGGGGGAGACAATCCGCGTTATGAAGGCACAGACTTTCAGTACCTAAGTCCGCACGATCCGCAGTGGAACGCATTTATAATCACCACTTCCTGGGAACAAGCCAGCAGCTTGCGTTCCAAAACTTATGCGCCGCGATCTGACAGGAAGCGTGTTGTCGGGCGGTGACCCGCACGGTGCGTTCCACAAAGATGATATGACGTCTACATCCCGGAAGTGAGAGCGCACAGACTCCGGAAGACGGACGCCGTTCAATTAATAGTAAAACCAGAAGCGGACCTAATGTGTCTATATACAATGGAGGTTACCTATGTTCACCCCGCATTTTATATATATTGAATAACGTTTTATAAATGCTTTTTTTATGATTGTTAAAGAATGATGAAATTGTGTGTATTTTAAGTAATTTATGTGTATTATGTATGCTGGTCAGAGCTTTGATCTCTGCCATGTTTTAGAATTATCATGTCTGCTTTTAGCATATATACCCATCCTGGAGCCATTTTATTTTGTACTGCACCCTGAGGAAGAACATTCATGTTCGAAACGCGTTGGTGTATAAAGGACTTTTATCTGGACCCTTGCGTTTCCACCTAACCCTTATGCCATCATTGGGTTGAACTGTGTCGCTGCCACCTCTTATTCCGGGTGAGAGGACAGTTATACAGCCGTGGAAGTGTGGGGCCCTGTGTTTTGCCGTATTTCAATAAATGTGAATTTTACCTGTGGACCAGTCGTGTGAAGTCTGCTGAATAAAGAAACCTTTCTGATGAACATAGGGACTGTTCCCTCGGTGAGTGTCTCTCCATTAGCTTGGTGTATTGGCATTTAAAGATACCTTGATGTGAACATCTCCTAGCCAGTCTAGGTGAGTGGCGGTGGTACTTTCACCCGTCTGAATCAGAGTTTTTCAGTTTATTTGCTAACTGGAAAATCTTTTTCTCTTCTGCCCCATGTGTTGGTGAACACCTGGATTAGAACCGTCTTTCCTGAGATAAGCGCTGTGAAGATCCACCTCTGTAAATTGTCACGTGTATCTGTTTTTAGGGTTTGGTAGCCCTATCTGGTGTATTTTCCAGCTGCATTTCTGTAGTGAGCGCAGGTGACCACTAATATCTTTTTCCCAAGTATCAATTAATGTTACCTAATGTGAAAATACTCCTACAGTATGTCCTAGGGGTCCATTTAATCATGAATATTTGCAGCTAATTCACGGTTAGTCACAAATAATAAGTATCCCCTGAATGTATCAGGAGGGACCGCAGCAGGAATCGAGCCCTCAGGACCCTGCTGTATATTGCTGCAGCATACTCACTCCTGCAAGCTCCCCTGCTGATTCTGGTCTCCCATTAAACAAACCCCCTGCCCCTGCCGCTGGCAAACTCAGCTCATTCGAGCACATCTACTCATGCCGGCTAACTGGCCATCAAAGTTAATTGTGCTTGGGAACCCCAGCACTAGGTAATCAATTGGCAGGATTTTTCTGTCACTTCTATCTGATAGAGCTACATGCTAAGGGCCAGATGTATCAAGCTTCAGAAAGTGATAAAGTGGAGAGTGATAAACAACCAGCCAATCAGCTCCTACAGTACCTACAGCCTGTGACATGGCAGTTAGGAGCCGATTGGCTGGCTGTTTATCACTCTCCACTTTATCACTCTTTGAAGCTTGTTACATCTGGCCCTAAGTGATTTTATTTGTGAGTTTTTCGATTTCCTGCCACTCCATACTGATTTGCATATGTCTGCCCATAAGGATAAGGTAATTAGGATAAACTGTAGGAAATACATTGCACGATATCAAGACCTTTTGGCGGATATCTTTTGCTAAAAATGACCAATCGGATAACTAAAGCCCGGCATTACTAGGCATTTTTGACCTGTTCTATCTGCATTTGGCGTAACGCTCATGCCTTAATACTATACGGAAATTCAGCCCAATAGTTGTATATTGTGTACTTAGCTTATTAAAAGGGATAACATTTCCACTGATTCAAGGGGGTAAATGTAATAGGGTGCGATTTTGTAAAAGGTGCGATTTTTTTGGTCCAATTATCAATTAAAAAAATTGCATTTCAAAAATCAGATCCAGATGTTTTCCCATTGAAAACATCAAAATCACAAATGTAATAGGGTGTGATTTTGTAACTCAAAACACCTAAAATGCACAAAAATAAACCTGCTTCTGGCAGGTGAGATTCACAGAAGTATGCACACATCAGTGGGTCCATGTATGCTCTGGGCCAGATGCACTAAGCTTCAAAATGATAAAATGGAGAGTGATTAACAAACAGCCAATCATTTTTTTTTTAAATGACATGGGGTCTCCCCACACGAGTATAACATGCACCGGGCTCTTTGAGCCAGTCCTGGTTGCAGAAATACAGGGGGGAATATGACTAGGGTTAACCCGTATTTCCAAAACCAACACCGGGCTCTGGGACTGGTCCTGGTGTCAAAAATATGGGGAAGAAAATAAGTAGGTGTCCCCCATATTCTTGGAAGCAGCAATGGGCTGCAACAGCCAGCAAGGTAATGCCATAGCCAGGGGATACTTTTTACACAAAGTGGATCCTCACCAATAAAGCGGCCTAACCCAGACCACCTTCACCTCTGGGTAGTGGGTGCCGGGTTGAAAACGTTAATTAAAAAATAAATAAATAGCATTGATTTATTTTTTCACAGGTGGATTCTACTAGAAAAAAGTGATTTTTGTAAGAACTTACCGTCCGAATCCCTTTCTCTGATACTATCCTGGTGACACAGCTACACATTGGGATGTAGTAGGGTTCCGAAGGAGCCAGGCACCTATGCTAAAGTTTCAGAGAGGCAGGCTCTTCTCTTCCGCATCCCAGGATTCCTCAGTTCAACTTCCAGTGCACACTAGGATACATTAACATATGTAACATTAACTGAACATATTAATATGCACAATCCAATTAACATAACCATTATAACATGACAACACATGAAAACGGTATTACTTACTGAGCATAAGGGAGGGATCGCTGTGTCACCAGGATAGTATCAGAGAAAGAGATTCAAACGGTAAGTTCTTTCAAAAATCCCATTTTCTCTTTCAACTATCCTGGTGACACAGCTACACATTGGGATGTTCAAGAGCCGGTCCTTTGGGAGGGTACGCTCAGGTCTGCAGTTCTCATCACTGCTCGCCCGAATGATGAGTCCTCCGACGCAAACTCATGGAACTTATAAAATTTGGTAAATGTGTGAACAGATGACCAAGTTGTATCCCTGTATACTTGTTCTGCTGTAGCTCCGTGGCGCACCGCCCATGAGACAGCCACTGACCTGGTGGTATGAGCATTGATCTTGGAAGGCACTGGTCTGCCAACTTCGGTATAGGCAAAGGCAATTACCTACCTCAACCACAAGCAATGGTCTGCTTAGAAGCTGGCCAGCCCTTCTTGTGTATCGTATAAAACCAATAAAGAATCAGTTTTGCGGAGATCTTTCACTATGTCCACATAAATGCGCAAAGTGCGAACCACATCCAAATTCTTTAGTCTGTCCCTTTTCCTGGTATCTTCCGGAGGACTGAACACCGAAAGAACAATGTCTTGGTTTAAATGAAATGAAGAAACCACTTCAGGCAAAAACTTAGGAACTGTTCGAAGCACAGCCTGATCATCATGAAATATCAAAAACGGAGGCTTACAATATAAGGTTCCTAATTCAGAAACACGTCTTGCTGAGACGATTGCCAACAAAAAAGTAAATTTCCATGTAAGAAACTTTAGGTCAGCCGACCTTAAGGGTTCAAAAGGAGGTTTCTGCAAGACTGACAGCACCAAGGATAAATCCCATGGTGCAACTGGTTGTTTATAAGGAGGCTTAAGCCACGTAACCCCTTGTAGGAAAGTCTGTACCTCCGGTATCGAGGCCACTGTCTTTTGAAAAAAGATAGACAAGGACGAAATTTTAACCTTTAATGACTGAAGACTCAGTCCCAAGGAGAAACCATCCTGTAAAAATTCTAGCAGTCTAGAAACCTTAAACCGAGAAGTGTGAACCTTAATAATAGTTTTTTGAAGAAACCGGTTTCCTTGCATTTATCATGGTAGATGTAACGGCATCAGAAAACCCCTTCTTTTTTAAGATAGAGATTTCAAGAGCCAAGCCAACAAATTTAGCCAAGCTAAATCCTGATGAAAGAAAGGACCCTGTCTGAGCAGGTCTGGTCGTAGAGGAAGACGCCGCAACTCTGTCGACAGCCTCAGAATGCTGGAGTACCAAGATCTCCTTAGCCAGTCCGGCGCTATTATGATGACGCACGTCCCTTGTGATCTCACCCTTTTCAGCACCCTGGCAATCATTGTGAATGTAGGGAATTCCTAGGCCAACTTGACATTCCAAGACACAGTCATGGCATCCACCGCCCAAGCCAGTGGATCCCTGGTCCTTGCACAGAACCTGGGTACCTGGTAATTGTACCTGGACGCCATCTAGTCCACTTTTGGAAGTCCCCAGCGAGCTACAATCTCCTGGAAAACTTGCGGAAGTAACGCCCATTCCCCCTCCAGAAGTTTCTCTCTGCTCAGGAAATCCGCTTCCACATTCTAGATTCCTGGAAGACAGCAGAGATGGCCGAAACATTGCTTCTGCACATTGAAAAATCCGTGAGACTTCCCTCATTGCCATTTTGCTGCGCGTGCTACCTTGGTGGTTCAAATATGCCACAGCCGTCGCATTGTCTGACTGAATGCGAATGGGTGAACCTTTCAACACTCTTCCGCTTGTGTCCACATCTTCCAGACCGCACGTAATTCCAACACATTGTTCGGTAATACCGATTCTTCCCTGGACCATAGGACTTGTAACCTCAAGTCCAGAGCCACTGCTCGCATGCCCCTGAGACTGGCGTCGGTGGGGACCAACAGCCACTCCCAAGACTGAAGAGAGTGACCCCACTGTAGAGAGTCCACTTCTGTCCACCAAAGCAAAGCTGTCCGCGTTTCCGGAGTTAAAATCACTTTCTCTATTTTCATGGTCTTGGGATCTACTGACCAACATGCCAATATGTTCCATTAAAACGGTCAGAAATGGAATCTGCCATACTGAAGGGTCTCGAAGGTTGCCACCATCTTGCCACTAACTTCAGGTAATTCCGTACTGATGGACCGGGTGACCTCAGAATTGTCCAGACTAACTGACAGATGTATCTGGCCTTCAATTCCGGAAGAAATACCCAATGTCGATGGGTATCCAATATGACTCCCAGAAATGGAAGTCTTTGATTAGGGCACAGGTGTGACTTTTGTAAATTCAGAATCCTTCTGTAAAAAACTAATGGCTTTTGCCAGGTCTTCTTGTAATTTTTCCGCAGAATCTGCTTTAAACAGAAGATCGTCCAAATATGGTATGACCACTATACCCTTTAGTCTGAGGGCAGCTGCCATGACCACCATAATCTTTGTAAATACCCTTGGGGCCGTTGCAAGCCCAAAGGGAAGTGCCTGAAACTGCAGATGTAAGTCCCCTATTGCAAAACACAGTAAGGATTGATGTTCTATGCAAATAGGAGCGTGTAAATACGCGTCTTGGATGTCCATAGGCGCTAGAAATTCCCCTTTTTCTAGGCTCAACAGAACTGACCTCAAGGATTCCATTCTGTAATGATCCACCCACAAGTGGAGATTTAGTGACTTCAGATTCAGAATTGGTCTGAATGTATTGTCTGGTTTTGGCACTAAGAAAAGAACGGAATAGAATCCCTTCTTTCTTTCCTCCCACCGTACCGGAACAACCATGCCCTTTTCCCTGAGAGACTTTATCACTCCTAAAAGGAATGTTCTGAGGCAACCCTCTCTGGCCCACGGTGTAGAAAGGAACCTCTTTGGATGAAGCCCTTTCAGGTTTATCCTGTACCCCTGGGACACCACGTTGAGGACCCAAGGATCCTGGCATAACAAGGCCCAAGTGTACCGGTACTGCAAGAGGCGACCCCCCACCTTGACCACAGACTGGGGAGTCTCCGGCCTGTCATGCTGAGGGCTTCTCCTCACCCTTGGAGGCCTGTTTCTTTGTAAAGACCCCAAATCGGGATTTTGGCGCTTTCCCAGCAGCAAACGTCCTCTGCTGGATTGTCCCCTGGAAGACGTACCTCCTCTAAAGGAGGGCCAAAAGGAGGAACGAAAGGCAGTAAATCTAGCCGAACTCTGTTTGGCTGTTGGAGTAGGAAGAAAAGTACTTTTCCCACCTGTTTCCTGTTTAATAATGGCTTCCAATTCTGACCCAAAAAGTAATTCACCCATAAAGGCCAAAGCCTCCAAGGATTTTTTGGATTCATTGTCAGCCTCCTAGGCCTTGAGCCACAAGACTCTCTGTGCATTAACTGAAACGACAGATACTTTTGAAACCATTTTGATTGCCTCTTTTCTAGCCTCACAAGTATATTCTGCAACTGCCTTTAACTTTTCCGCAAAAGCCAAGGCTTCCGAATCTGGATGTAGTAGAGTACACAACATATTTGCCCATGCCATCATAGCTTTGGACACCAATGCAGAAGCAATCACAGGTCTTAGGGTATAACCCACACCTTCAAACATTGTTTTTAAGCAACCCTCTAGCTTTTTGTCAACCAGGTCCTTAAATGCAGCACCCCCTTGCACAGGTAGAACAGTGGATTTTGACAACCTTGCAACTGGGGCATCTACTAAGGGAACCTTTTCTCACAGCTTAACATGCTCCTCCGGCATGGGATACAGGCTCAAAAACCTTTTTTGGCATAAGGAGTTTTTTTATCAGGCGTTTTCCAAGCCCCTCCTAGTAAATCCTGCAAGCCCTCATCCGAGGGAAAAGTGATCACGTTTCTGCGCTGCCTTTTAAACACTCCCAGCATCTGAGTTTTTCCACGTCAAACAAATGTAATGCCTGTTTAACAGCCAGAATCAAATCATCTATACCAGGGACAGACATTTCCATATCTTCCCTCTGATCCTATGGCCTCTCTGCCCCACACTTTCCCTCCTCCTCTGACTCCACACTCAGGATAGGAAGAGAGGCGAAGGAGTGCCTAGAAGACACTTCAGGTTCCTTAGAGAACTGCTCCATTTGGTAATTAAACTTTTGAATCCCTTGTGCAGTATCCTGCATTACTTGCAACAAAGCAGGTTCGCCTGGCATAGAACCAATAGACTGTTGAGACTGTTGAGAGGATGACAATGGTCTAGGAGATCTCACCAACTCATCTCTCTGTCTGTTTAACACCTGTACCAAAGCAGTAACAGACTTGCCTAAAAGCAGAAGCCCACGTAGGTTCTGGCTGTTCCCCCCTTTGAGCTTGCGCTCCACTGGGTACAGCATCACATACAGGACAAATATCCCCTTGTGTCATCTGCTCAGGAGTTAAATTTAGCCCACACAATTTGCAGCAATTTAACATGGCCAGCGCTCCCTCCCCTCTTCCAGCAGATCATTTTTCTGTCATGTTTCACCATGTTGCACAATGTCAGGCGAGTACTTATCTACCTGCTGGGTGATTCTAGTCAGCGGGGTAGCGTGGCTCAGAAGAAAGCAATTCCACTCTGCTGTGTCCAGGATCTTTCTCTCAGCTCCGCACAGCCAGGAAGAAATGGTGCCAAAACAGAGTGCAGGAAGAGACCAAAGTCCCTGCTAGAGCGGGGTATGAGGCTTTTTTGAGCCTTCTACCCCCTGTGAGGCGCTCCTGTGGTAGCTTCTCCTCCTCCCAGTGCCTCCCCTCGGCCGGGGAACACTTGGATTTGCCCATGAAGTTAACACTTGGAAGTTAAAACAATTTCACCATAAGACAAACCTGTAACATCTGAGGAATGGGAGATGGCTCTGGCTTATGTGCCAAAAGCAACCAAATTCAATAAGAGTTCTACAGGTGCAACTATTTGTTTTACATAAGTCTTATCTATCTACATCGCAACTGTATAAATTTGGTGGTAGGATATCGGCCAATGTCCTAAATGTAACATTGCACCTGGTTCCTTTTGGCACTTAATGTGGGAATGCCAAGTTTTGGGGGAATTCTGGGCTAGAATTATACAGGTTTCGGTAAACGTGGGTATACCCAGGGATGTATCACGTTAAGTGCTGGTGATATGATCATACGATGATGTTTATATAATTAATGTGCACTGGCTAAGTTGTTGATAGCTAGATCATGTATGTCTAATGATGGCCCTGTCTATGCAGGATGGGTGTCTATGGTTAACTACATGGTAATACACAAGAAATATGTATATGTATGTAGATATAATAAAACTAAATATGAATATATTTGGCACAGATGACTTGAGTCCCATTAAGGGCAGGTGGGCCCACTATAAATTAAATGGAGTTTTGTGACAGCTGCCCTGTTGTACTGAGCACTGACCAGGTCGGTGGTACAACAACGAAGGTGGCTGCTCTATCATTAAATACCTATGACAGTATGCATGGCCTAGTGCTTGGCCCACAAGCAGAGTCTTAACTATGATGCAATGCCGCTATGTATAAAACGGTATTGGTATGCACCGTAGTTACACTATCCCTACTATGGATCCAACTGATATAGTTATTCTAATATCCATTGTTGTAGTCGTAGCGTCCCACTACCCTCTGTCTATTTCTTTATTTATCTGTGTTTTTTAACCATGTATATATAGAGGCAGAATGGCCGGTGTAATAGCATTACTGCCTCACAGCACTGAGGTCATGGGTTCGATTCCCACCATGGCCCTAACTGTGCGGAGTTTGTATATTCTCCCCATACTTGCGTGAGTTTCCTCTAGACCAGTGGTCAGGGAACTCGGTCTTCATTACCCCACACAGTGCATGTTTTGCTGGTAACTCAGCAGGTGCACAGGTGCACTTATTACTCTCAGACACATTTTATAAGGTCCGCAGGTGGAGTTAATTATTTCACTTGTGATTCTGTGAGGAGACCTGCAAAACATGCACTGCGTGGGGCAATGAGGACCGAGTTCCCTGACCACTGCTTTAGGTACTCCGGTTTCCTCCCACAATTTAAAAATATACTGGCAGGCTAATTGGCTCCTAACAAATTAACCCTTGAATGTCTGTGTGTGTGTTTGTGCATGTGATAGGGAATATAGATTGTAAGCCCACTGGAGCAGGGACTGATGTGAATGTTCATATGTTCTCTGTAAAGCGCTTATATAAGAAACTGTTAATAAATAAATGTGTTGTCGATCTCTGTATAGGTATACGCATGGATTTATGTTTCCTTTTATGTCTTGTGTCTATTGGTGTAAATGGAGGCCGTGAGCAGCCTCCTACGTTCCTGCCCCCTCCTCTCTGCCGGCCGAAGCACCGCATCACCCAGCGCAATAGAGTCTGCATGTGCACACCTCTCGAAAAATGGTGATGCGCCCATTTTTCCTGCGAGTACGGGTGCAATGTGGGTGGTGTGAGCCCCCCTGGGCAATGGCTTATAATTTGTTTAGGAGACCTGGTGACAGAAAGTATACAAAGCTTTGTTGACACATATTAAACACTTTGGGCACTTATCCTAAGCTTTGTGTGCCCGTTATAACATTCTCATAAATCCAGTTACCTTGTTGTTTATACTGTTGTAGAAAGTATAAGATTACACTGCAGCCTTCCAGGGTTATTCTCCTACTGTGCTATGTCTCTGATTGTACTAATCTGGTTTTTCAGGTTTAAATCAGTAACACTACCACCCACTGCTGCACTAACAATACATATAGCGGCCACAAACATACGGCACATTGGTTGATCGGTTTTGATGAATGACATCAGTCTGCTTTTGGTTCACTAATCTACTGCATATTTAATGGCAAAATATAATTCCGAATAGACAATGGAAAGGATGCATGCAATGAAAGATGGCACGACAAGTCACAGTCAGAATAAAAATATCAGTTCAGAACTTTATAACAAAGAACTAAAACTTTGCTTATACAGTATAAGAACACACAATAGAAAATTATATTGTACATAAAGTCAGTATCCATTCACACTAGATTAGGCCAGGCATGTCCAAACTGTGGCCCTCCAGCTGTTGTGAAACTACACATCCCAGCATGCTTTGCCATAGGTTTACCATTCCCTAATAGCAAATCTGTGGCAAGGCATGATGGGACTTGTAGTTTTACAACAGCTGGAAGGCCATAGTTTGGACATGCCTGGATTAGGCCAATCAAAACCAAGGGTTTATTCAGGGACAGATTAACAATGGGCTGGACGAAGTTGCAGCTTCAGGCCTCCACATAAAAATAGGTCCATCATCATGACAGCAAGATGATCACCAGAACGCCACATGGTTGGCCATAAATGATAGGTATTAAAAGTTTTATTTTCCACATGAAATTATGCATTTCTTTTTTAACTTTTATAGATTAAGGGAGAAATTGGGGCATATAGTGCATGTGTTCTAGATTTCATTGGCATCACCTGCTACACTTCTCATAATAGGCCCTTGAACATTTTCAGCTCTAGGCCCATGAGGCCCTTAATTATATGTGAACAACCCTAGCTAGCCATGGCTTGGACTCATTAATGTTGCCTTTCTGCAAATGCTGCCTTTGTCCTCTGTAGAGCTACAGTTGGCTTGGTGGAAATCTAGGAACACTTTAAATCAAAGTGCACTGTTCCTCTAACAAGTGTTTTGTACTTCATGGTTGTTGTGTACTTTGCTAATGCTGACAGTAATGGCACAAGTCTGTGATGAAACAGGATCTCACCTAGAGGAATGCCGCTTATTATGGTTGCAGTCCACCAGTTTGTAACCAAATTCATTCCTATAGGTTTGAAATTTACAGTTACTGACCATCTTCCTCCAGTGAGAAAGTAAGTGATTTGGTTTAAATTTTGTTGTTAGTGGTTTTCTTGTAATGCTCTTTTTTTGATTTTTTTTAATAGTGATAAGCTCTGTCTGTACAGGTATATGCATCTCCTATCTACCCCCCCCCCCCCCAAAAAAAATAATAATAATAATAATAATAATAATAATAATGAGCTAGACAACCAGTGACGAGTCCTTGGCATTTAAGAACATTAGGCCTGATTCATTGGTACTTGAATGCACATGCTTAAAACCTGTTCTAAACAGTGCAGAGTGAGTCTTGTGATTGGGCTTGCAGCCGCCTCCCTCCCGGCTACAGCATTAATTGACATGCAGCAACATTTGGGGTGCGGGGACCGGGTCAGTTTTACAAAGGCATGTGGCCCCCTTTCAGTAGGCATCACTGTCTGTGTCATCGGATGACAACTTTCTGGACCTGAATGAAGACTGACCAAAGTCTGCTCCATCATGAATCAAAACAGATGGTAGCGATTATGATCCAATGCTACGTTCTCAAACACAGCACTCACATCTTGCAGATGCATGCAGGATGCATCCATCCAACAGAAGAAGCTGCACACTGACAAAGTGAAATATAACAGGTTATTGTGCTCTGGGGATCTGAATCATAGGGATGATATGCAAAAGGTCGACATCTAAATAACGTTAACACAAGCAAACGGCTGGCATGAAAATGGTTGACACATGAAAAGGTCAACATGAGGTTTTTTTTACATTATTGCCATGAATTTTTACCTTGTAGCACATGGACACCCATTTAGTGTACGGCTGTACTTGCCATTCTTCCCTCAAGGTGTCTCGCACTGCTACTGCTGCGCCTGCGCTACACACATTTCACTGTTCCAAATTATGATCCATCAGCAATGAGTAAGCTACCTGTGAGCATCAGATGTTGGATAGATGTACGTGTAACACACTGGTGATGGTCTATTCACAAAAGAAACCTTTATGATTCTACACACAGCTTTTTACGTGTTAAGGGCCCTACATACGCAGAGATGTGTGCCAGAGATACATAACGGGAGATTCAGCACAAGAGATTTCACTAATTGGCTCATTTCAGACAATGAGCCACATACAGAGAGATTTGTGTCAGAGATTCAAATTGGGAGATTCAGCACGGGAGATCTCAAATCTGTCACGACTGGACATTGTGCAGCTGGCTACTCTGGATGTGCCTGCCCAGACTGCGCTATATATATATATATATATATATATATATATATATATATATATATATATATATATATATATATATATATATATATATACATACATATATACACATATATATATATATATACATATACATATATATATATATATATATATATATATATATATATATATATATACATATACATATATATACATATACATATAATAGTTTTAGTCCCCCATATAAAAAGTTTAATCGTTGGTGGTATAGTGTGGCATCCCCCTCTCCCCTCAACCGTTGGTGGCACAGTGTAAAAAAAAAAAAAAAGAATATACTTACCAACTCCGTTGTCTTCCAGCGTCGCGTCCTCTCACTGCAGCTTCCATCTGACTGCAGAGGGCGGGCGCGGCACCCGGCAGGTCCAGGAAGCGTCTCTGCTGGGCTCCGGCGGCGAGGCTTCCAGGCGGCGGGGCTTCCAGGCGGCGGCAGCGGGGCTTCCAGGCGGCGGCGGCGGGGCTTCCAGGCGGCGGCGGCGGCGGGGCTTCCAGGCGGCGGCGGCGGCGGGGCTTCCAGGCGGCGGCGGCGGGGCTTCCAGGTCGGTGGCAGCGGGGCTTGACAGTCACAGTCACCGGCATGACAGTCGCTCAGATGGCCCTGCTCATCCCCGCGCCACACATGCGGGAGATGAGCAGGAGCTTCTGAGCGACTGTTATGAATTGACTGACCGGGCCATTCTGAATCTTGTGCAGATTCAGAACGGCGGGGGCGCGCATGTAAATCGCTGTGTGGGCTATATACACAGCGATTTACATGCATTTTCAGGCATTTTCTGAGCGATTTAGTAAAATCGCTCAGAAAGTGCCTGAAAATTGTGCTGTGTGTGGGGGCCATAAGATTTCTGTAAGCACTTTTTTATGGTCAACACAAAAGGGTGAAAATTATATGTCACATCAGACCATTTTATTGATATATTATTTTCATATATTTTTTCCATATATACTGGACATCGTGCTGGAGGATTTATGGAGACAATCTTGGATGCACGTATGAGACTTGGACAATTTTTGCGCAAGACTTTGTTTGCCATATTTGTGTATCAATATTGCATTTTGACAGAGATTGTAGCACTGTGTTGGTGACGGAGACTTGCAGCAACCAGTAGCGCCCAATCTCTGGCACCCCCTGTATTTTTATGTCTCCCACTCCCCTCCACCCTCATTAAAGATCGATCTTTCATGTGCAATCGTTTGTACAATTCTTCAGTATTTGACACCAAATAGTTCGTCCAGAAGTTCTGAGGAAATAGTTAATGAGATTGGATCGTTTGTTAAATCTTTCCGTGTGTATGCACCTTTAGGCCTTTCACTGAACTCAGCATATACACTTGCCTTGCTGATAAAGATTATTGGGTCTTGTTACAGATGCACTATTTTGCCTCTTCTCTAGTTGGTCTTCCAACATTCAATAGGGAACTGATAACTTTTGGATCCATGCTGGCTCACTCAGGGGGTAATTTTGGATCACTCTTTCTGACAAATTCCTTCTTAACCCCTTCCCGACATTTGACGTATATATACGTCATGGCCGGGATGTACTCCCCGACACATGACGTATATATACGTCATGACTTTAAACTGTCCCCGCGTCTATAGACGCGGTGACAGTTTAAACATGTCTGCTGTCCCTGACAGCAGACATGTCCCTGCATGCCCAGGGGGGGGTGGCGATGCCTCCCCCCCGTCGGCGATCGCTGTGATTGGCTGTTCAATGTGAACAGCCAGTCGCAGTGTTTTCCTGTGTTACCGGCGAGCTCGGTAACACAGGTGTCAATCACCGCCGGGTGTGAGGGGGCATGAGGGGGTCACCGGTGATGACCACACCTCACCCCACCTCACCCCACCTGCCCCCAAGGCTGTGATTGGTCCGTCGGACCGACGGACCAATCACAGCCAAGGCGCGTCATTTAAACTAACGGTGACTGCGCTGCAGACGCCATTCCGGTCTGGAATTGCGTGCAGAGCGGTCACCGGCCACTCTGTCGTGCTATACATACCTGAACCTTGCCTGATACTTACCTGATCACCGCTGGTAGCGTGCTGCCAGCAGCTGGATGCTTCCTGGATCTTGTGACTTCCTGTGTCCTGCTGCTGCAGTGTCATAGAGTCACAGATCGTGAGAGATAGTGACAGATAGTGACAGAGAGTGATAGAGAGTGCTATATTTTGTGTCTGCTGCACCCCTTTTGTGCTGATCAGTATATCTGTGCTGATCAGCAACTTTTTTTTTTTTTTTTTTATATATATAAACCTGTCAGTTGCACCAAAGGTTGTGCTGCCTGTGCAACTGACTGCTGCCCCCCCTTTTGTGCTGATCAGTTTAAATTAATTAACTGATCAGCAACTTTTTGGGGGTCCAGGTTTTTTTTTTTATATATACCCTGTCAGGTTGCACCCACAGTTGTCTGCCTGCTGCCCCTCACTGCTAATCAGTGTTGCATCACTGCATCACTGATCTGCAGTTTTTTTTTTGGGGGGGGGATTGCAGTGGGGTTTTGTTTTTACACCCACGTTGCTTTTGTGGGTGTCCTGTGGCCGCTGATCAGTGACGTACATCACTGAACAGCATTTTGGCACAGGGTTGATATCATTTTTTTTCTGCTTGGAGAGTGCTGTGGTTTATTACACCCACGTTGCTTTTGTGGGTGTCCTGTGGCCGCTGATCAGTGACGTACATCACTGAACAGCATTTTTGGCACAGGGTTGATATAATTTTTTTCCTGCAGTTTTTTTACATTTTTTTTTTTTTTTTGGAGAGTGCTGTGGTTTATTACACCCACGTTGCTTTTGTGGGTGTCCTGTGGCCGCTGATCAGTGACGTACATCACTGAACAGCATTTTTGGCACAGGGTTGATATAATTTTTTTCCTGCAGTTTTTTTACATTTTTTTTTTTTTTGGAGAGTGCTGTGGTTTATTACACCCACGTTGCTTTTGTGGGTGTCCTGTGGCCGCTGATCAGTGACGTACATCACTGAACAGCATTTTTGGCACAGGGTTGATATAATTTTTTTTCTGCAGTTTTTTTAAATTGTTTTTTTTTTGGAGAGTGCTGTGGTATTTTTTTTTTTTAATTGTTTTTACACCCACGTTGCTTTTGTGGGTGTCCTGTTGCCTTTGAGCGCTGTTCAGTGACGGACGTTACTGACCAACATCTGTGCTCAATTTTTGGCGCAGGACCTTTTTTTTTAACCCCTTCAATTTTTTTTTTTTTTATTGGGATCAAATTCTTGTATAAAGTATTTTTTTTCTGCACTACATACACACTACATACCCCCCGTGTTGAAATAAAGTTTGTACCCCCCCTACACTATACACGTGTTGAAACATTACACTTACAGAAACACAAAAATAAAAATGGCATACCAAATGTCATCCCAAATGTCATCCAGAAGAATGTATTCAGCAGAGGAGGCATATGCCATGCTTGCCTCTGACTGACACAGCCAGTGATGCAAGCGGGGAATTTGAAGGATTCGTCTTAAGCTCCTCTTCCTCCTCTAGTGATGAGGGACCCCCTCAAAGACGCCCCCGTAGAGCAGCTGAGACCCCCCCCAAATGATTGATCCCGTATGGACCCCACCACCAGACAATTTTGAGCCCCAGGTTCCTGAGTTTTTGGCCATCCCAGGAATCCAATAGGTCTCAGAGAAATTGACTTTTTCAAATTATTTTTCTCTGATGATTTTATAAATTTAATGGTGGACCAAAGTAATTTATATGCCCAGCAGTTTATTGCTCAAAACCCCACGTCATCATTTGCTAGGTGGACTCCTGTAGATGCAGTAGAGATGATGACGTTTTGGGGTCTGGTGTTACATATGGGCATAGTAAAAAAGCCAGAAATTAGGCAATATTGGAGTACAGATGTTCTGTACAGCACCCCATTTTACCGTATGGCCATGACTCGGACTCGTTTTGAGACAATCCTTAAATTTTTACATTACACCGATAATGCACAGTGCCCACCCAGAGATGATCCCACCTTTGACCGGCTATTCAAAGTCAGGCCGGTCATTGATCATTTCAGTGCCAAATTTGCAGAGATATACATCCCTGAAAAATTTATTTGTATCGACGAGTCCCTTATACATTTTAAAGGAAGGGTTAAATTCCGCCAGTACCTTCCCAGTAAGAGGGCAAGGTATGGCATAAAAATGTATAAGCTGTGTGAAAGCACCTCAGGGTACACCCACAGGTTTAGGGTATATGAAGGGAAGGATTCAAGAATTGAACCGCCAGAATGCCCCCCCTCCCTCGTAGGTGTTAGTGGAAAAATTGTCTGGGATTTAGTGCACCCCTTCCTGGATAAAGGTTATCACCTCTATGTGGATAACATTTACACTAGCATCCCCCTGTTTAAGGCCCTTGGTTCAAGAGGTACAGCAGCTTGCGGTACTGTGCGCAAGAACCAAAGAGGCCTCCCAAAAACGCACATTGCCCAAGTAATGAGAAGGGGTGAAAGCAGGGCACAATCCACCGAAAATATGTTGTTGGTCAAATATAAGGACAAGAGGGATGTCCTTATACTGACAACAATTCACGGAGACAGTACCACCTCCATCCCTGTACGAGGTACCAGTACCCACACCTCAAAACCTAATTGTATCCTGGATTACAATAAGTACATGGGCGGAGTGGATCTTTCAGATCAGGTACTGAAGCCGTACAGTCCCCTGCGGAAAACAAAAATCTGGTACAAGAAGCTGGCCGTGTATATCACCCAGATGGCACTGTATAACGCTTACGTGCTATTCCGTTCTACCAGCCAGAGGGGGACATTTATGCACTTTCAAGAGGAAGTCATAAAGGGCCTAATATTTGGGAACCAGCAGGCAGAGGGCCCCAGTACTTCTAGTACTGGCCCCCGTATTGTACCAGGGCAGCATTTTCCTAACGAAATCCCCTCCACTGCAAGAAAGGGCAGGACCAGTGGCGTAACGAAAAATTTTGCTCCCCCACGCCGGGACAATTTCGCCGCCCCCCCCCCGGACAATTTAGCCGCTGCCCCTCGTTAAAAGACCCCCCTGGGGAGCTGGCAGGGGGGTCCGTGCGGCGCGGAGGTACCTGTATTCAGGGAGAGCCTGAAGGTCCCTGCGCCTGCGGCGCTGAGTATGATGTTGCTGGGGTCCCTGCAGTGAAGTGGAAATAACGCGCTATCTCCAGCGGAGATAGCGCGTTATTTCCACTTCACTGCAGGGACCCTGGCGGCGGCAACATCATACTCAGCGGTACAGGGACCTCCAGGCTCTCCCTGAATACAGGTACCTCCGCGCCGCACGGACCCCCCTGCCAGCTCCCCGCTGCACCCACAAGCAGTGGGGAGCTGGCAGAGAAAAAATAGCGCCCGCAGACCCCCGGCGCCTCCCCGCCACCGCGGGGGCTGCGGCCTTATAGTTACGCCAGTGGGCAGGACACAAAAAAGGTGCAAAGTTTGCTATAAAAAGGGAATAAGAAAGGATACTATTTTCCACTGTGAAACTTGCCCCGACAAACCCGGCCTATGTATAAAGGAGTGTTTTAAAATATACCACACATCTATGGATTATTAGGTTCATCATTTCACCATGCTTCGGGGGTCTTGCTAATGCCACATAGCACCCACCATTCATTCCACCAGAATCTGAGCTGCAAAATCCAAAAATCACTCCTTCCCTTCTGAGTCCTGCCATGCACCCAACTGGTATTTTTTGGTCACATATGAGGCATTGCCATACTCGGGAGAAATTGGGGCACAGATTTTGGGGTGCTTTGTCTCCTTCATTCCTTGTGAAAATGAAAAATTTGGAGCCAGAACTGCATTTTTGTGTAAAAAATGTAATTTTTCATTTGCACAGCCCAGTTGTATCAAAATTGGTGAAACCCCTGGGGGTTTGAAATGTACACTATTCCCCTAGATGAATTCCCTGAGGGGAGTAGTTTGCAAAATGGGGTCACTTGTGGGGGGGTTCCACTGTATTGGTGCTTCGGGGGTCTTGCTAATGCGACATAGCACCCACCAACATTCCACCAGAATCTGAGCTGCAAAATCCAAAAATCACTCCTTCCCTTCTGAGTCCTGCCATGCACCCAAATGGTATTTTTTGGTCACATGTGAGGCATTGCCGTACTCGGGAGAAATTGGGGCACAGATTTTGGGGTGCTTTGTCTCCTTCATTCCTTGTGAAAATGAAAAATTTGGAGCCAGAACTGCATTTTTGTGTAAAAAATGTAATTTTTCATTTGCACAGCCCAGTTGTATCAAAATTGGTGAAACCCCTGGGGGTTTGAAATGTACACTATACCCCTAGATGAATTCCCTGAGGGGTGTAGTTTGCAAAATGGGGTCACTTGTGGGGGGGTTCCACTGTATTGGTGCTTCGGGGGTCTTGCTAATGCGACATAGCACCCACCAACATTCCACCAGAATCTGAGCTGCAAAATCCAAAAATCACTCCTTCCCTTCTGAGTCCTGCCATGCACCCAAATGGTATTTTTTGGTCACATGTGAGGCATTGCCGTACTCGGGAGAAATTGGGGCACAGATTTTGGGGTGCTTTGTCTCCTTCATTCCTTGTGAAAATGAAAAATTTGGAGCCAGAACTGCATTTTTGTGTAAAAAATGTAATTTTTCATTTGCACAGCCCAGTTGTATCAAAATTGGTGAAACCCCTGGGGGTTTGAAATGTACACTATACCCCTAGATGAATTCCCTGAGGGGTGTAGTTTGCAAAATGGGGTCACTTGTGGGGGGGTTCCACTGTATTGGTGCTTCGGGGGTCTTGCTAATGCGACATAGCACCCACCAACATTCCACCAGAATCTGAGCTGCAAAATCCAAAAATCACTCCTTCCCTTCTGAGTCCTGCCATGCACCCAAATGGTATTTTTTGGTCACATGTGAGGCATTGCCGTACTCGGGAGAAATTGGGGCACAGATTTTGGGGTGCTTTGTCTCCTTCATTCCTTGTGAAAATGAAAAATTTGGAGCCAGAACTGCATTTTTGTGTAAAAAATGTAATTTTTCATTTGCACAGCCCAGTTGTATCAAAATTGGTGAAACCCCTGGGGGTTTGAAATGTACACTATACCCCTAGATGAATTCCCTGAGGGGTGTAGTTTGCAAAATGGGGTCACTTGTGGGGGGGTTCCTAACTTTTAGCATCTTATGGTGCCTAGAAACCTACATGGTGCCTAAAACATAATCTCATAAAAAGGAGGCTCCAAAATCAAGTAGGTGCTCCTTCTATTATGAAGCCTGTGGTTTGGTCAACGTGCACACTAGGGCCACATATAGGATATTTATGAAAACAAAAGAATTGGGGGAATCAATTTTTAGTCACATTTCTCTAGTAAAATCTACTGTGTTCCTTAGAAAAATGTATTAAAATTGCAAATCTGCAAAGAAAATGAAATTTTGAAATTTCATCTACACTTTGTTTTAATTCCTGTGAAACACCTAAAGGGTTAACAAACGTCCAAAATGCTGTTTTGAATACTGTGAGGGGTGCAGTTTTTGAAATGGCATCATTTATGGGGGTGTCTCACATACAAGTCCCTCAAAGTCACATCAGAACTGAACTGGTCCCTAAAAAAATCAGTGTTTGAAATTTTCTTGAAAATTTGAGAATTTGCTATTCATATTTTAAGCCTCCTAGTGTCCAAAAAAATTAAAAGGAGGCTGAAATAATGATGGAAACATAAAGTAGACATATGGTCTATGTTAGTTATTAACTATTTTGAGTGGTATGATTATTTGTCTCACAAGCAGAAAATTTAACATTTTGAAAATTGCTAAATTTTCCATTTTTTTTACGACATTTTGGTATTTTTCACAAAAAAACACAGACTGTATCGACCCAAATTTACCACTAACTTGAAGTACAATGTGTCACGAGAAAACAATCTCAAAATCACTGGGATAAGTAAAAGCAAAAAAAGTTATCCCCACTTAAGTGATACATGTCAGATTTGAAAAAAAGGGCTCTGTCAGGAAGGCAAAAACATGCTGCGTCAGGAAGGGGTTAAGGTGCGTACACACGGGGGCGATTTTGTACAATATCGAGGGAAATATGGTCGCTAAGCGACCATATTGCCCACGATGGGAGTGTGCACCGGCGATATATCGCCGGGTGCGCGCTCCCGTTTTTACCCCTGTAGTGATCGCTGGTCGCAGGAACATGCTCCTGCGACCAGCTGATTACCACTGCCGGGCTCCCCCGGCAGTTTCTTTTTCATCAGCGACCATCTCTGGTCGCTGATGAAAAGGAGAAACTGAGCAATATATTGCTCAGCCATATATTGCTCAGCAATATATGGCTGAGCAATATATCTCCCCCGTGTGTATGGGCAGTGCTATTTTTGTAGGGAAATAGGTTCAGGAACTGTGGGCGGGGCAGATGTGGGTGGAGCTACTAAAGGGGCGGGGTATAAATTGTTGCATACACTTTTTTTTAACACATAATGCCCTCAGCAGTGTTATATAGAGACATAAAGCCACAGTAATGCCATATATACACATGCCATTAGTAGTGCCAGTTACACAATGCCCACAATACCCACAGTAATGCCCAATACACAATGACCACAATGTGCAAACACTCTGCCTGGGGGGCAAGTCCAGATTACTGGCCCATAAGTACCAGTGCATTGTTAAATGGAGGTTTTAATATTTGCTCCTGGGAGGGGGGGAGAGAGAGAGAAGGAGCGTGGGGAGAGAGATAGAGGGGTTGCAACAGGCATTACTGTGTATCTCTCCCCACCCACAGGAGAGGTTTTTCAACGGGTGCGAGATAGACAGGGAGCGAGAGAGGGTGCGAGGATGAGACAGGGAGCGAGAGAGGGTGCGAGGATGAGACAGGGAGCGAGAGAGGGTGCGAGGATGAGACAGGGAGCGAGAGAGGGTGCTAGGAAGAGACAGGGAGTGAGTGAGGGTGCTAGGAAAATACAGGGAGCGAGAGAGGGTGTGAGGATGAGACAGGGAGAAAGAGAGGGTGTGAGGGTGAGGCAGGGAGAAAGAGAGGGTGTGAGGGTGAGGCAGGGACGGAGAGAGAGTGTGAGGAAGAGAGATAGGGTGTAGTGAAGAGACAAGGAGTGAAAGAAGGTTTGAAAGAGACGGGGCAAGAGATAAAATAAAAGCGATGGGGCGAGAGAATAGAGACGGCGAAGAAAAATATGAAGTTAAAGAGGGGGGGGGAGAATTGGGGTTGAGAGAAAAGGGGAGAGGGGTGAGACAGGGGGAGTAAGAGGCAGGGTGAGAGAGAGCGGGAGGGAGGGGAGGCTATTCAGGGGAGAGAGATAGAGAACAGGCATTTAAAAAGGGTTACTTTTCCCTCATAATCCCCCTCCTCCACCCCCCAGTATAAGCAGCCTGTGTACATCTGACTCACCAGGCAGAGGTAGGCTCCAGGGCAGCGGCAGTCCCGGGGTCTCCAGAGTAGAGGCTGCACCGGGGTCTGCAGGGCAGCGGCCTTCCTGTGGTCTTCAGAAGAGAGGCTGCGCCGGGATCTACAGGGCAGCGGCAGTCCTGGGGTCTCCAGAATAGAGGCTGCGCCGGGGTCTGCAGGGCAGCGGCCATCCTGAGGTCTCCAGAATAGAGGCTGCAGCGGGGTCTGCAGGGCAGCGGCGAATCCGGGGTCCCCAGGGTAGAGGCTGCACTGGGGTCTACAGGGCAGCGGCAATGCCGGGGACAGAGCAGCGACTGCGCTGGCATCTTTAGGTAGCGGCACCGACGGGTCTTTCATCTGCCGCTGGGTCTTTCATCTTGCGCCAGTCAGCAGTGCACGGCGCAGCTCCAATCAAGACACAGATGCAGCCACTGCCAGCAGCTCGTGGGGTAACTATCTGCCATTAGTGCTGGCTGCAGTAAGGCCCTTCCGCAAGCGTCCCATCTAAATCACCTTTAGGATAGCCCCCCTCCCCATCCCACCCCTTCATCGCGGTCATAGCACTGGTACTGTAGGGGAAGAATTGGAGAGGTTGCAGGGCCTTCTGGGTGGGGGAAACAGGGCTTAGTAGTAGTAGTTTGACCCCTGGCTGGAGCAGCTGACAGCTCTCAGCAGAGGAGGTGAGCGGCCTGTCACGGCAGGGGGGAGGGGCAGCAGGAAGTGACTGAGTGTAAGCGCTGAGACGCTGCTCTGAATTTAGCAGCGTCTCAGCTTGTTTAGCAGCATGTGAAATGTTTTGGCCGCGTCCATCCCCGCCGTCGCCACCCCACACTAAGCTGACAGAACCCGCCCGTGCACACGCCTGACGCCAGATTACACAGATGCCCCATCAGCGTCTCTCCTTCCCTACCTTCACAGTGTGTCCCCGTGACATCAGTCAATCAAAGCTCGCGGGCCGGCTCCTGATTGGCTCGCGGGCCGGCAGCCAATCAGGAGCCGGCCCCAAAGCTTTCATCGGCTAATGTCCCATTGACACACAGTGAAGGAAGGAAAGGAGAGACGCTGGGGGGACGCCTCTCAGAGCAGCTGCGCATCAAAGCGGGGCAGGCCGCAGAGGTCCCGGAACGCCGTTCCTGCTGACGTCATTTTGCAAAAGAGCTTCAGGAACGGAGTTCCGGAGCGTTCCGGCCCAAAAATAGCCCTGTGTACGGGGCTTTAGAGGGACAAAACCATGTGCACTGCAGGGGGCAGATGTAAAATGTGCAGAGAGAATTAGATTTTGCAATCATATTGTCTATCATTTCTTTATTGCATCCTACTAGACCGAATCTGGCTGCTATGGGTAACATCACCTCTTTTTAATTTTTAGAAGCTTTAGTAAATGTACCACATAGTGCCATTTTAATTTTGGTTATTACCCTTCACAAAAATCCCTATTTACAGCTAAAAAAAATATATATATTTTATGAAGCATTTCAATAATGCAGCCAATGCAGTGGTCCTGGTCCTGGTATGCTGGTGCTCACAAACTCCTCCAGTGGCCAGGGATTGGTGCAAATGTTTTTAGGTCTACATGGCCATGAACAATATATTCTTCCTCACATGCAACAAATACACTGAGTCAATGGTGCTTCAGTTTAGGTGGAATGACCTTCTGCACATACTGTATAAGGCACTTTTACCCCTATTCTAAGTGTTATTTATAGTCTACATTTACTATTCTGCAATCCAGCAAGTACAGCCATGTTGATTAGTTGCTTATATTATAACGGGACTCGTATAATGTCTTCTCCAGAGGATACCGGAGTTATCGCACTCTGACCACATTGTATAAGACTGAGAACTCCCAAAGCATAAGGTGGGTGGTAATTATACCTACCCTTTCATTAAGCTAATTTAGCTTCAGTCCATAGGCCTAATAGGAACGGACATACCGATTACAATCAATGGGCTAAAATCTAAAGTACAAACAAATGTTGCAATTGTATTTACTATTACTATGCTCTGCCATAATACTTTTTCTGATATTTTAAACATAAAATTGTGAATTCAATCCATTCTGTTCATTTTAAATTATTTTTACTTAATTAGCAATGCTTCATCTTTTCTTCTCGTTTTTCTATGCAGGTCTGACTAACCTGCTTTTAAAAGCAGCTGCTTAGACTGTATATACAGCTGGCGTTGGTGCGCCCCAATATGGCCCCCTCACAGGGATCAGTACTTTTTCCCTGTTTTGAGAACTAAGCCTTAATTCTGGCACGCCACAATAGTCTCTGCTAACCAGCAAATTGGGGTTACAGCTATACACCAAAACAGTTTAGATCAGTGGTTCCCAACCCTGGTCCTCAACTACCCCCAACAGTGCACATTTTCCAGGTCACACGGCAGGTGCACTCATTATTCAGGCACATATGAAAAGATCCACAGGTGGAGCTAATTATAGCACTTCTGATTCTGTGTGGAGACCTGCTAAACATGCACTGTTGGGGGTACTTGAGGACCAGGGTTGGGAACCACTGGTCTAGATCATGCATGTCCAAACTGTAGCCCACCAGATGTTGTGAAACTACACATCCCAACATGCCTTGTCATAGTTTTAGCATTCCCTTACAGCAAAATTGTGGCAATGCATGATGGGAATTGTATTTTCACAACAGCTGAAGGGCCATAGTTTGGACATGCCTGCTAGATATAGCAAGAGCCCTTAGAATTAATGTAAAGGTCAAAGGAGGTGGCAACACAAAAAAGCATGGCTGGCCAGTGTGTAAGCAATCAATTGCTAGATGGATTACAGCTGTAATCTTGCCAGGTTTACATAGGAGCATAAAGATTCCAGAAACAGCCAGAAGCTCATTCAGTGCAGACTAGGAGTAAAGCCATTAACGCAGATGGACAACTTCGTTGTTTATATATAAACCTTTACAAACTGTAAAGATTGGTTATATTTGCATCTAGGGATGCAAGTTGATAGTGTTTCGCCCTGCCCATTTTAACTTTTACCATACACCTTTCTAAAACTTTGGAGGATACTGAATGCCTTCCCTTATGCTCCTTATTCATGTTTGTTGTATTGATTATTTTGAAATTTGTATTTTTCCAGGACTGCAGTTAACAAAAATCCCAACTGGGCGGGCAAATTCAATTACGCACCCAGTTGTGATGTCAGCGCAGAAACATTGAGTGACTGAGCAAGAAGTAAGCTTACCAGAAGTAGCTGCACATGTGTTGGATATAGACCCAAAAGTCTAATCTCGACTGGTCATGCCAGAGATTGTGTGCACATCGTGTGCATGATGTGCACTCCTGCGGTTCAAGTGGTTGGTCCTCTGATCAGACAGGCTGCACATCTGATCCTTCGGCTATCATTACAGTCAGACTATCGCTCGACGGCTCCATGACCTGCCTACGATCAGGTCATCCTGATGTATGGCCAGTTTAAGGTGGTCTGCAGACAGGTCAGGTAAGTGTGTAACCATGGACATGTACTGTCAGATAAAAGACAACGCATATTAAGCCTTGGAGAGAGATAGAGTGGAGAAAGTGCCCCAAAGCAACCAACCTTCTAATGGTCATTTATATAAAACACAGTATCTAAAATGGGAAGAAGCTGATTCGGTTGCATTGTACAACTTCTCCAATTTCTCGCTCTCCAAGAGTTGACATCTCCCCTTGAAGGTCAAATCAGACATATTATCTGAAAGCCTGAAACCAGCAGATACATATTGTGGCCATACACCGTGAGATATTTCAGTGTATGGCATTGATATTAGTATTGCTCCCCTCTAGAGAAAATATTTCCCTGTTTCTCCTTCTATGAAAGAACAGAGGAAATGTCAATCACTCAGTCAGGGCAACACATACACTCACTGATGTGGCCAATTAACAGTTCACAAATGATTGGGTCTTTCAGACATGCCTTGGCATATGCAACAGACCGGTAATTTACACTGCACAATAATCAGCCAGATAACTGTATAATGTATGCCCAGTATAACACATGATAATAGAATACTAATAATGCCGGTTATGGACTGGATAGCTGGGGTGAGCCTTAGCAGCCTTATGCATTAGTTACTGGAGAACACATGATGTCATAAAATGCATTTATTTAATGACTCTATCGTCACATATTATCCAGCAACTAATAAGCAATCAATCAGTATTGCCCATTCTATACATCTGCTAGGGCTTGAGGTCGAAATGTTGTAAAAAGAGGAGTTAAAGCCATAGGTTTGGTGTACGGATTACAGCCGGATATGGGTCATAGGGTCCACCGCATTAGGTCGACCGCTGAAAGTCCACAGGGCTCGAGTCGACATGGCTAAGGTTGCCGGGTTGGAAGGTTGACATAAGAATTATTGGGAAGGTAGACAGTCAAAAGGTTGACATGAGGTTTTTTTTACAGTTTTTGTCCTGAATGTTGACATGGACATTTTCTTAGTGTACGGCTGCACTCGCCATGCTTCTGGGCACACTATTTTATTCTTCCACCATGCCATAGTGGATGGTAGGGCATGAAATACCGCCTGTCCGCACGACGGCTCAAAAAAACCCCACTGAACTCATGTCGCCCTTTCCATTGTCGACCTAATGCTTAGCTATGTCAGCTGATTTCAAATGTCGACCTAAAATAAGTTGACCTTCAGTGGTCGACCTTCATAGGGTCGATCTAATGACTGTGGGGAAGATGTATGAAGCAGTGATAAGGGAGGAGAAGTGATAAAGTGCCTGGTACTTTATCACCAGCCAATCAGCTCCTGACTGTTAAGTTACAGGCTGGGTTTAAAAAGGGACATTTAAGAGCTGATAGGGCGGTGATAAAGTACCAGTCACTTTATCACTTCTGATCCCTTATCACTGCTTCATACACCTACCCCTGTTTCCCTTACAGCCCTGCTTCTAGGACAAATAGAGCGAAATCAACTATGTGACATACTTCTGAAACGAAAGATGTTAATAACAATGACAAACAATATGTAAAATGGTACTTATGTATTATCTGGGCGCCCGATTTTGTCATTGCATGCCACTACTTAAGGCATGCGATGCGATTTTTCATTGTAAAGACCCGATTTTTAATTGTATAGTCAACCATGGGTGATTTCATACCCCCACTATCCAACTACGCATGGAGTTGATTTTATATAGTGTGGCGAGCGCACGCGGATTACTTTACATGTATTCAGCGTCCGCTTGCCACACTATATAAAATCAACTCCATGCGTAGTGGGGGTATGAAAAAAAAAGCCAAAACCCTCTCGTTAAAACATTTGTAAACCCGAGAGGTAGCATCATGTAACAATGTAGGAATGCAACACGCTAAAAGATGATCAATGTGAAAACACATAACTGAATAAGCTATTTAATAAAGAAGAATGAAAACCTAAAAAAAATATATATTCATTCCAATAGCAGTTGCTAACTATATTACAGTCTCTGCATGCAAACATTGGCTTCATGTTTACAGCAAAAATAAGAAAATAAATAATTCAAAGATAGCTTTACAGTAGAATGTGTCATGAAATGTTCAGGTTGGGTATCACAGCAAAGGGGCGTTAACGTTTGTTCCACTATGAAAAAAAAAAAAGAATTGTTAAAACTGTGAAAGTCAATTAGGAATACATTTTGTTTGTCATAGACTCCTTCTGTTGTAACTTGCGGATTAGCTCCAATAAATTCATCTGTAACGTCAGCTCCTACAAGTCAAAAAGGTAAATGCATTAGCCACTTCGCCAACAAGGCTTTTCTTACCCCTATGCTGAGCCTATGTTGGCAATTTTTAGGGCTGGTCACATTCAAACACTAATATGAGTAAGTTTTCAATACAAAAATGGTACCTTTTATTTTTCCCATAACACTTGATTAGTCATAAAATATGTGTTTATACTATCCTACAACCCACCATAAAATAGACAAAGCATTCAATCCTCAGCTGCTGTTTCCGATGGGGGAAATATTGGCGAGTGCCTATTTAATGCTGTCTTTCCCGACCGCATAGAACAGGCATCTCGGCAGAATGGACCAGAACGGCCGAATCTAACTCTCTCTGCACATGTTACATCAGCCCCACCTGCAGTGCATACAGTTTTGTCCATTTGAGAGTGATTGTGCCTTTCCGAGTGAATCAGAATAACCCCCTATGTGTGCACATGAACAGAAAAGCATAAAATAAATAAGTACAGTAATGAACTTAAATAGGTACTGTAATGTGAAATTCATATAGAGACATGGATTTAAAGTGGCTGCAAAAATAAATGCTAAACCCGCCCTCAGCACTGCCAAGCACTTACTAGCTGATGAGGGCTGGCGGAGTGCAGCGATGTGTGGGCCGGCGGACGGGGACGCATGAGCGACTTGCTCACGCATTCCCGTCAGCAAGGCGGCGGGGACAAGGTGCTTCCCTGCCCGTCTTTGCTTCAGGGAGTGGGCAGAGCAGGGACAGGGTGATTCCCTGCCCATCTCCGCTTCAGAGACACAGGCAGGGCTTCCAACATAATGGGGCGCAGGAGCAGCTCCATCTGTATTTTATTATTTTTGTTCTGTTTCCACTTTAAATCCACCATTCAAAGCTGCCAATCATCAGAAGCTTTGAAGTACTGATGGATAAGCCTTTCCTGATGTTAATGTGATACCATATAAACCTTGATTCATTCCCAGATTGCTATTGCTAATTAGCCTACTAGCTCCCATTCACTGTTACAGGACATTCATAGGGCTGCACCCACCCTATGGAATGGGAGGGCATGCACAATACAACTCTCCTCAAGCCTCCAAACTTTTCAAGGGTTCCCTGAAAACTCACCTCTTCAGGCAAGCCTATCAAATTTAGGCACCACCCACATGACCCTCAGAGGCACTCATGTATTATATAGCTTCCCTTCTGGACTTGCAACTTGGTGGGGCTGCTATGCTATTACTGGTGCCTGTCCTTGTGTTTCCCTCTTATTTCCCTATAGAATGTAAGCTTGCAGCAATGCCCTCCTTCCTCCATGTATGTCTGTTTTACCCATTTTTTTTCCTTCAGTGTCAACATTTGTAAAGCGCAATGGAATCTGCTGCGCTATATAAAAAAACCTGTAAATAAATAAGGTGAAAGTGAGGAGAATGCAATGTAAACAAACCACTCACCTGTGGATTGGTTGTTATATAGAACCCAGAAACACCTGCTTTTTCTAAGGTGCTCTGCTGGTCTATAACTTTTTGGTCTAATTCCAGAACTATTTTTTCATCCATCATCCTCTGTTCTTCTTTGATTCTGTGTTCCAGAGTCTAGAAGTGACAAACAGAGGAGAGTACGCATCTTTGCATCTTCCAATCAGTAAAACCTTGTGAACACTTATTACACTGCTAAAACACAAAAAGGCATTATATAATATGTAATAAGTCACAAACCATTCAATGTCCTTCATTTGGGTTTACAAAAGCACACAACTGGGCAAAACCACGTGATTCGTGCACCATGGTTTTGCCCAGTTGTGTTATTTTGCTTTGACCTGAATCAGGCAAAGTGTACTTCTTTCAACAAATTCCATTGCACAACTGTCTGTAAAACCGATAAACTATTGCAAATTAACAATAATCCTTTTACAGTAGGTTAGGGATACAGTAGGTTAGGGATACTGTTAGTGGCTATGTACTGCTTATAATCCGATAATGTTCATCTGCGCACATAACTACTTTATTATTATGGTAGGATCAACACTGCTCCTTTTCCCGAGCTCCTCTATATGATATGCAAAGAAACACTAATGATGTTACTGGCTGCAACAAAATGCTAACTGATGCTGCTTTCCCACTGCCTACACGGGTAATGACCCGTTTTTTTTAAACGGGTCTTTAAACGGGTAAGAGCCATAAAGACTCTTTCCCACTGCAGCTTTTAAACGGTAAATTACCGTTTAAAAGCTGTTTTTGTCACATTCACACTTACCCGTTTAAAAACCCGTTTAAGCAGTGTAAAGATAGGGGGGGGGGGAGAATTTAAAAAAAAAAAACGGCGTGGGGTCCCCCCCACTGCCGTAACCAGCACCAGGCTATAAGAGCCGGGGCTGGTAATAAAAAATCAGGAAACCCGACAAATAGGGGATTCCTGATTTTTTACAACCAGCCCCAGGCTCCAGGTCTGGGGCTGGTTCCCAAAATACGGGGGACAAAATGACTAGGGGTCCCCCGTATTTTAAGAACCAGCCCCAGGCACAACCAGCCAGCAGGGTAATGCCACAGCCGGGGGACACTTATGATATAAGTTCCCGCGGCCAAAGCATTAACCCTACCGACCAGTCAGCCTGGCCAGGGGCCCTGGGGGAGTGGGGACCCCCCCAATAAAGGGGTCCCCCCCCTCCAGGACTTACCTGACCAGGCTGAAGCCTGGTGCTGTCCTCGATGCCCCTGGGCGGTGGGCATCGAGCTGATGGTATGGTGTAAAAAATAGAATAAAAACCATTGTCTTTTACTGGTGAACTATGAGTCCCAGCAAGCCTCCCCCGCAAGCTGGGACTTGGAGAACCACAAGTCCCAGCCTGCGGGGCATTAAAGGGCCCGCTGGGTCTTGTAGTTCCACAGTAAAAGAAAGAGTTAAATAAACACACTGACACACGTGAAAAATAAAAGTTTAATACATACATAACACATACATACTGATACTTACCTATCTTCTTCCCGTAGGTAGCCCTGGTCCTGATGTCCTGGTCCGTGTCGGCGTCTGTATCCATGTCGGCATCCCTGTCGGCGGTCCGGAGTCCGAAGAAATCCATTTGGGAAGCTGTGGAAGGAAACCATACTCACCTGTCCCAGCGCGACGTAGTCCAGGTAAGGTCTTTGCAAAAAAAACAAACCGACACCCGAACCAAGCGAACAGGCAGAGAGCCGCACGGTGTGTTTACATCGTGCGGCTCCGCCCCCGAATGCCGCTATTGGCCGCCTTGCGGCCTAGCGGCCAATAGCGGCATTCGGGGGCAGAGCCGCACGATGTAAACACACTGTGCGTCTCAGCTGTCCGCTTGGTTCGGGTGTTCGTTTTTTTTTTTTTTGCAAAGACCTTACCTGGACTACGTCGCGCTGGGACAGGTGAGTATGGTTTCCTTCCACAGCTTCCCAAATGGATTTCTTCGGACTCCGGACCGCCGACGCCGTCGCCGACAGGGATGCCGACATGGATACAGACGCCGACACGGACCAGGACATCAGGACCAGGGCTACCTACGGGCTCAAGATAGGTAAGTATCAGTCAGTAAGTATGTGTTATGTATGTATTAAACTTTTATTTTTCACGTGTGTCAGTGTGTTTATTTAACTCTTTCTTTTACTGTGGAACTACAAGACCCAGCGGGCCCTTTAATGCCCCGCAGGCTGGGACTTGTGGTTCTCCAAGTCCCAGCTTGCGGGGGAGGCTTGCTGGGACTCATAGTTCACCAGTAAAAGACAATGGTTTTTATTCTATTTTTAACACCATACCATCAGCTCGATGCCCACCGCCCAGGGGCATCGAGGACAGCACCAGGCTTCAGCCTGGTCAGGTAAGTCCTGGAGGGGGGGGACCCCTTTATTGGGGGGGTCCCCACTCCCCCAGGGCCCCTGGCCAGGCTGACTGGTCGGTAGGGTTAATGCTTTGGCCGCGGGAACTTATATCATAAGTGTCCCCCGGCTGTGGCATTACCCTGCTGGCTGGTTGTGCCTGGGGCTGGTTCTTAAAATACGGGGGACCCCTAGTCATTTTGTCCCCCGTATTTTGGGAACCAGCCCCGGACCTGGAGCCTGGGGCTGGTTGTAAAAAATCAGGGAACCCCTATTTGTCGGGTTTCCTGATTTTTTTTAATACCAGCCCCGGCTTCTTCAGCCTGGTGCTGGTTACAGCAGTGGGGGGGGACCCCATGCCGTTTTTTTTTTTTAACGGGTAAAGGGCTACCCCTTTCCCACTGCCGAAAAAACGGCTTTTACACGGTAAAAACACTGCTTTTTACCCGGTTAACAAATACCGGTATTTGTTAACCGTGTAAAGCAACCTGGAGCTTTCCCACTGCAGCTCTAGCCGTTTAAAAAGGCTAAAAAAACGGCATTTTACCGTGTAAAGCCTGCAGTGGGAAAGGGGTATCAAATACCACATTTGTTTGTATTAAGAACCATAAATTCCAGCACCAGACACTTGTTATGCTATGGGATACAGGCAATTTACCAACACTCAAAATACTGATACTTTCAAAATGCTGACATCCATGATGCCGACATGGTCAAAATGCCAACATGTCAAAAAGATGACTTGAGTATTTCATGATTTTTTTCTTTAAAACTGTTTTCTTACTTCACAATCCAAGTGCCTGAAGTATGGCGAGCACACGAGGTACACGTGTCCACGTTGACCATGTCGGCATAATGAATGACGTCATTATGTCAGTATTTTATACTGAACTGTATTTTAGAACGGATTTGCTATAATTTGATAAAGGGTATTTCTTAAAAATACAGAGCAATGCCATTAGGCACCTATCACTTGGGGTTGTTGAGACTACGGCATCAAACCATTTTTTAAATGAAATTCTCTTATCACTAATATAATAAATGTCAATCACGGAAATGTATTCAATTTTCAGTAGCTCATTCAGTCAGCGATCCATCTCCCAAGCCACAGCAATGACGATGTCATTCTACAGCAAATTAATTCATTTTAAGCTGTGAGACAGGATGGATTATGGATGAGGTCTGCTCATGTAACATCACAGCTGCCCTTCCCAATGTGTAGTAATCTCCTTAACAGTTAAATCCAGAGTACAAGCAAATGCAGCAGCAGGAACGTTACCAGTTTCCATTTTAGCAGCTGTATTCAATCAGTGGCTTCTAGTTCCAAGATACGCCACAGAACCTGGGCATACATTCAGCTCTGCATCAGCCCCCTTATCTCGTATCGGGGTATTTTAAGCTCTGCGCTTTCTATTACTTTGCTGCATAAAGCTATTTACCATAATGCTATTTGAGCCATGTAGTTGTACCCAGATTTTGCTTTTCATATTCACATGGTTCGGTCTAATCCTATACATGAACAACAGAAAATAAATCAGCACAGCCTTACATACCACCCTGCAGAAGAGAGCAAACCAATATGCTACAATACGTGCTACTTACTTCTTGCTCCCTCTGCTGGCTGGTTCTGAGAACAGGTACATTGTGTGCTTTGCATGACTGCTGGGCATCTTTTTGCCTCCTGAGGAGATCCTGTTTCAGTGCTTTGGGAAAACAAATGCAATTATAAATACATCCTGTATTATAGAAATAAAAAGTACAGAAATAACCAGACTTTTCTTTTGCTCAGATGTGATGACCGATAGAATGAATGATCCTCGCAGCACTGATACATGCACATGTGCAAATATAAGTCACTGCTTGCTACATACTTATATATAGTATAGTGTCACATACTGCATTGCACAATGCTATCAGTGAGGACGTAAAGACAGCATGGAATTGAAGATCTGTACAACAATGCAAGAAGACAGCAGACTGGTGATAATTCAGGTGGGCACTGAGGAGTTGGGTTAAATGAAAAAAAAAATATTGTGCATCTGTGTATGTTAAAAAAAAGGTGGCACATCTCTTCTGGACCACAGTTACAGTAAATGGCTACAGAGATGCTGCCTATCAGTTACATATGTCATGGATACTGGAACAGAGGCTATATCATATCGGGCCCAATTTTGCATATAACTGGGTGTCATCAGTCTTTTACTTTGAAAGAACCAATATTTTTTACTTTTTTCTTTAATTAAATAAATAGCCTCCATCTGTTCCCATTGATGATATTTAGGAGCTGATTGGTTTGTACTTTATCACTGTCCATTATGTATCTCTCCAATGCTTAGTGAATAGACCCCATTATCTTGTACTAGTGGTGTAACTTTGTGCATTACCTCTGTGTTCTGCATGTAGCTTTACACGCTGGTTGTAGAGGTTTTTTTCTGTCAGGTGCTGGATTTCCAACAAACCTTGAACAATTTCAAAGACTGTGCCATCAATGAGTGCAAGGGCCAAATCACTGAGAATTGTGTGTGACATACGCTGCTGGCAGGAGCTAGAAGACACAGATTAGAGAACTAAGCACAGGAAAATATTATAAAGAAAATCATAAGCAAATACTGATTTACTGTGGTCTTTTCTATGTGAAGAATAAACACTGAATTCTAAAAACGTAATCTTCATTCGCTCCGTTTGCCGACATGCTACGATCTCCAATGGTCCCACATTACTGTCTTGTTTTTATCATTATTTGGGGGTTCCTTAATTTACACAGGAAATAATGCTGCCAATGTCCCCCAGATAGATAACAGTACTTGTTTCCTAGCACAGGGCCCACGATATTAAGTTGTATGGCATCTCATCGCATGCGGGCGTATGGCATGCGATGCGATTTTAAATTGTATAAGCCCCTATACGATTTTTAATTGTATAAGCACCGTAATGGGTGCTTAAAATGTTAAATGCACCCCCACGCCACCTCCAGTATTGAAGTTAACCCGAAGCGTGGCGAGTGCAGCGACCCCACGACGGGCGGCGGTACGCGTCCTCCGACCTTTTCATACCCCCACTATCCACGTCGGCGTGGAGTTTTTATATAGTGTGGCGAGCGCAGCGCGCCCCACGTATTACTTCACATGTATTCCGCATCCGCTCGCCACACTATATAAAATCAACTCAACGCGGACAGTGGGTGTATGTAAAGGTCGGAGGACGCGTACCGCTGCGCTCGCCACGCTTCGGGTTGGCGTTGATAGTACGGGTGGCGTGGGTGTGCTTTTAACATTGTAAGCACCTATTATGGTGCTTATACAATTTTTTATCTTATAGGGGGCACATTTAACATTGAAAACACCCATTAGGGTGCTTATACAATTTAAAACCGTATACCATTGTATATGCCATACAATGGCATACAATTCAATGGTATACAATTTAAAATTGTACAACATCGGCTAACATCGCATGCGATGCGATGGGCGCTGTGCAATGAAACAAGTACCAAAAAAAATATTCTGTTAGGATGTGGCTTCAATGTAGATGGACATCCCTATAGTGGACTACACCATTATTATCCTCCACAGGTACATCAGGTGACCACAGTATGCCTGTGTCATTATGCTCTTTCACTGCATATACACTACTCACTTTTAAAATACCAATAACATATACAGTGAAAGTGACATCTAACAAATGGAGAACTCATTGTGCCACGCAGCCTGCCCATACTAAGAACCATGACAACCTTGCATAACTACCAGAACATATGATGGTTATCTATGTTACAGTGCCCCCATCTTGCCCACATTGGCTGGCAGAGATGCTACAACTCCCCCCAGCAACAGCTAGAGAGTGGGGTTTAGGACAAGTGTGGGATGTATTTATGTGAGAGTGGTGCTCATGCCTGGGCAGATCTTTCACCAGGCCCTGCAGCTCGGACAGCAGGTAGTAGTGCCGCTCCTGCTGCTGCGTTATGTCGCTCGGCGCCTCGTACATCCCCAGGTAGCCGGCCATTCTGGACTACCGACACGGCCACCGTTGTAAAGACATCAGTCAGCATCCATCCCAGTCACGTGAGACAGCTCTGCGAGTCATGTGATCACAACAGCCGTCCCGGAAACAGCGTGACGTCCCTTCTGGCGCACGCGCAAACAGCAGTCGGAGGCGGAGCGAGAGCTGCTGAAGGCAGCCTGGCAGGTTACACATACACGGCCTGGGACAAATCCAATGAATGCTGCAAGACAAGTGCACAGACAAGTGGATGTGGTGTGGAGGGCCCGAGCTTGTGCTGACTTTTGAGTGTAGATACTGGACCGAGCTACAGTGGCTGCTGTGCCAGAAGGATCTAGCCCTGACCTGACCTGCTCTGACAGCAGGCAGGAAATACTGGCTTTAGCGAATGCGATGATAGGTCATGCTGCCTGACTTTCACTGTTGGGAAATGTGATAGAAGAAAAAACAGTTCAAAGCATGGTACACACTACTCAAAGCTGGGTGTGATATATTATTTCAACAGTGTCTACGATAGTTGACAGTAAAATGTTGACATGTCAGTAGGGTTACCACCTTTTTGTTGAGAGATTCCCGCACCAGCCCCGCCCCTTGACCCGCCCCAGCCCCTCCCGATGACCTGCCTTATCATGTTTTTTAACTTTTTCCTTCCATTGATTTTGCACACCGTGATGCCCATTACACTGCAATGACCATTGCGCCACACACTGTGATGCCCACTACATGTTATGCCAGGGCTCTACAATTTTTTAAATCTAGGAGCCAGGATGAAAGTGTAATGCCAGACAAACTAAAACCAGGGAAGGTGCGCACCAAATATTTCCACTGTAATGCCTATTATGTCACAAACCCTTTACATATTATACCACAAGCCATAATGCCAATTACACATTATGCCACACACCATAATACCTATTATATATTACATCACATTCCGTAATGCTCATTACACATTGTGCACACACACACAGTGATGCCCATTACAAGTTACATCTCACACCATGATGCCCATAACACGTTACGTCTCACACACACACACACACACACACACACACACACACACACACACACACACACACACACACTGTGATGCACATTAGACGTTATGTCACACTCATGTCCACTACACGCTATGCCACACACTGACGCCCACTACACGTTATGTCACACACCATGATGCCATTTACTTATTATACCACACAATGGATATTACGTGTTATGCCACATAAGTGGCACTTACCTATATGTTAATAGCTAGGGAATTCTTGCTCGGTCTTAACCGGAGGACTGTAGGAACCCTAGGCTCATGTCACACTCATGTCCACTACACGCTATGCCACACACTGATGCCCACTACACGTTATGTCACACACCATGATGCCATTTACTTATTATACCACACAATGGATATTACGTGTTATGCCACATAAGTGGCACTTACCTATATGTTAATAGCTAGGGAATTCTTGCTCGGTCTTAACCGGAGGACTGTAGGAACCCTAGGCTGAGGTGAGAGAGGATGATGGGGTGGCGAAGTGACAGGGTGAGGTGAGGGGGCAACAGGCTGAGGTGAGAGGGGATGATGGGGTGGCAAGGTGACAGGGTGAGGTGAGGGGGCAACAGGCCGAAGTGACAGGGGGTGAAAGGGGATGATGGGGTGGCAAGGTGACAGGGTGAGGTGAGGGGGCAACAGGCTGAGGTGACAGGGAGTGAGAGGGGATGATGGGGTGGCAAGGTGACAGGGTGAGGTGAGGGGGCAACAGGCTGAGGTGACGGGGTGAGAGGGGATGATGGGGTGGCAAGGTGACGGGGTGAGAGGGGATGATGGGGTGGCGAGGTGACAGGGTGAGGTGAGGGGGCAACAGTCTGAAGTGACGGGGTGAGAGGGGATGATTAGGGGGCAAGGAGACATGGAAAGGTGAGGGGGCAACCGGCTGAGGTGAGAGGGGATGATGGGGTGGCAAGGAGACAGTTTGAGGTGAGGGGGCAACAGGCTGAGGTGACGGGGTGAGAGGGGATGATGGGGTGGCGAGGTGACAGGGTGAGGTGAGGGAAAAACAGGCTGAGGTGAGAGGGGATAATTAGGGGGCAAGGTGACAAGGGGCCAGATGTACTAAGCTTGAAAATTGATAAAATGGAGAGTGATAAACCACCAGCCAAGCGAAGGGAGGGTAAGTCTGCACACTACTTAATCAATTTCCTATGTTTTTGGAAATACTGGTCCACCTTATTTATTTTGGTAGGTGGGGGTGCTATCTGTAAACAACCTGTGTATCAGGAGGTTTGGAGAGAAGGCAAAAAAGGGGTTGCGGGGGTAGATGCACACCAAAAAATGGGACAAAAAGAATTTTTGTACCATAAAGAAGAAAATTTGGTTATTTTTCAAAGAATTTTTCTTAAAAAATGGCCCTTGCGTTTTCCTTTTATTGTTTGAAACTCAGGGTCATGAGGCATTTTTAGACATGGTGAAATAAGAGAGGTTAAAAATACAAACAATCACTAACAACATACATATAAAGAGTATTAGTGGTGAGAAAATGGTGAGTAAAATAGTATTTTAAAATGTGGAGTCCTGCTTAGCCGTATTCAGGGATTGATTTTTATGGGGTAATCACTGGTTTTTGCATTTATATTTGGGGCTATATTGCCACTATGCAACTCTGTTTATTTCTAACACAGAGCCCAGTTTTACACATAATGGGGGGTATAGGCTAGTGTGCTATTTAGATAGCTTTATTTTATTATATAAGTTTTTAGCCTTTACTTGGTCCTAGGGGTTGGGGGGTTCCCTATATCTTGAGGGATGTGCGTGGTGTATTATCAATATAGGCAGGCAAAATCGATGTTTATTAGAAATGCACCTGCTGCTGTCACATACAGTGTTCAAGTGCTGTGTATCTCTCTGTATTGAGATTCGCTGGTAGTTCTTGTTTCCAGAGCTACAATATGGATACAATGTATTTTAAGCTCCTGTGTTTAGGTGATAAAGATATTATTGTATCACCTAACTCCCCAGGGAGAGTGGAATATACTCTCTGCTCTAGTAGCTGTAATAGATTTCTCAGCTACTGCAGCGTATTTTATTCCAATTATTCTTTTGATGGTATTAGGGAGGTAATACTTCTCCACTCTTGTCACCACAGCCCCAGTATCCCTTCTCTTAAACAGACAGATATTTTTCAACAATATGAGGCTTGTACCTCTATCTGTTGTTTTTGAGTCCCTAGGACACAACCCCTCCCAGTGGCGATGTTGCCGATATTCCTTGCAGAGATATATCGAAATGTCTGGCTTGTGTTTGGGAAACCCACTGACAGCCTGTACACGGGGCCTGATTCAGTACTGTTTGTAATTGTGTAAATATCGCATGCGCAAATGCTAAAACTACGATTGCATCACTAAAGGATGTGACTGCAGTCTGGGTGACAGCCAAGAAGTGGCGGCAATGGGTGGAAGAGGTCCAGACAATGCAAGCATGTCCAGACCATTTTTTGGTGGTTTGCTGCTGCTGCATGATGGAAAATGGCGGTCCTGCGCAGGCAAGGGGCTGCCTTAGAAATGAGAATGCATCACATCTCTGCGACGCAATTGCAATTTTATCACAATGAGTGCGGGTGCCTGTGTGGTGGCTTAGTATACACCTTATCGATCAGTTGGGGGAAAAGTTCCCCTACACCTGAACGATTATTTGGGGAAAATCAAACTTGTTTTTTCAGCGTGTGGGAGAAAATGGTTGATTTTCGTTCGCTCTCATACACTCCCAAAGTATCTTTCCAACCAGACAGCTATGTATCTAGTGGTTGAATAGTTTGCAAACAGATCAGCTAAAGAACTTGCTGGTTTTATTAAAGGGACCAGGAGGGCTGCTGTGAGGGGGTTACTGAAGGAGGAGAGTGATTTGTTGTAGATTTTGAAGGGGAGAGTTCATTGAATGGAGGAAATGCTTTTAGGAAGACATTAAAGGAGCTAAGTAGATTTATTATTATTTATTTATTAACAGTTTCTTATATAGCGCATACAAATTCCGCAGCGCTTTACAGAGCATAGTTATGAGCAAACACATAACAAATTACATTACAAGACAGTTTAGGACAAGTACATGGTTAATATGGATAGTTGCATCAGGGGACAGGACACTGAAGCAATTATCAGGGTGGCAGTGGTTTATATATTCTAAGAAAGGCACATGAGGAGAGAGGGCCCTGCCCGTGAGAGCTTACATTCTAAAGGGGAGGGTTAGACAGACAGGGGTGACACAGAAGGTGAAGAAGTGAGCTTAAACAGGTTAGGATGAGAGATGGTCAGGTTTTATGCAGGAGGGTGGGAAGAGGTCAGCTTAGTTTTTGATATTTTAAGTCTAAAATAGCGCTGCGTCATCCAAGAGTAGACAACAGAGAGACAGTTTGAGATATGAGTTAGGATGGAAGGAGAGCGATCAGGAAACGAGGGGTAGATTTTAGTATTTTCGGCATAGTGGAAGTCGAGTGAACAAATAAGTTCACCCAGAGAGGACATGTAGAGATAGAGAAGAGGGCCAAGAATAAAATAATCAGGGACACCTACTCTCAATGGAACAGCAAGAGAGGTAAAGTCATTAGAGGTACAGCTGGGCATTTTCAAAACTGACAGTGCAAGTACAAGCATAAAGAGTGATATTCAAAAAGTTTTAGCAGATGGAGAAATGGTGATATAACAGCTGAATAGGCAGATTAAGCAGCAAGGAGTAGTATGATGTGAGAATGAAGTGAGCTCACTCAGAGCAGTCTCTTGGTTTTCTGGGTTGCTGGTGTCTTTCTGAGTCACTTTGATACGAAGATGTTAAGTTGGTTGGCAGTTTCTGTCCAGTTTAAGTCCAGAATAAGTCCAAGCTTTAATCTATGTAACTGTTTTCGCCCTACTTAAAAATATTCCTACTTTAAAATATGACAAACTAACAATAGTCAGCTTGCAATAGTCAGCCAGGCTGAGGTCAGCCTTGTGTTCACAATATATCCTAAAAGCTGTTTCTAAGTTAATTGATTGAGACCCCACCCAGCCAGAGCCCCTCTTCCACTAGCAATAAAACTAAGATAACAAATGGTAAGAGGTTACATACCATCCCAGCCACTAATAAATTCTAACTCACTTTCAAATCTTATAAAATATTTGCACAATTACCTAAATGTAGAATATTGCAGTATGCAAGAAGCTACTTCAATACTGGTGTAACAGATGATATGAGTTACCTAAATGTAGAATATTGCAGTATGCAAGAAGCTACTTCAATACTGGTGTAACAGATGATATGAGTTACCTAAATGTAGAATATTGCAGTATGCAAGAAGCTACTTCAATACTGGTGTAACAGATGATATGAGTTACCTGTAATGAGAAGGAGACAGGAGTTACATCACAGTTGGTCCAGAATAAGTCCAAGCTTTAATCTATGTAACTGTTTTCGCCCTACTTAAAAATATTCCTACTTTAAAATATGACAAACTAACAATAGTCAGCTTGCAATAGTCAGCCAGGCTGAGGTCAGCCTTGTGTTCACAATATATCCTAAAAGCTGTTTCTAAGTTAATTGATTGAGACCCCACCCAGCCAGAGCCCCTCTTCCACTAGCAATAAAACTAAGATAACAAATGGTAAGAGGTTACATACCATCCCAGCCACTAATAAATTCTAACTCACTTTCAAATCTTATAAAATATTTGCACAATTACCTAAATGTAGAATATTGCAGTATGCAAGAAGCTACTTCAATACTGGTGTAACAGATGATATGAGTTACCTAAATGTAGAATATTGCAGTATGCAAGAAGCTACTTCAATACTGGTGTAACAGATGATATGAGTTACCTAAATGTAGAATATTGCAGTATGCAAGAAGCTACTTCAATACTGGTGTAACAGATGATATGAGTTACCTGTAATGAGAAGGAGACAGGAGTTACATCACAGTTGGTCCAGAATAAGTCCAAGCTTTAATCTATGTAACTGTTTTCGCCCTACTTAAAAATATTCCTACTTTAAAATATGACAAACTAACAATAGTCAGCTTGCAATAGTCAGCCAGGCTGAGGTCAGCCTTGTGTTCACAATATATCCTAAAAGCTGTTTCTAAGTTAATTGATTGAGACCCCACCCAGCCAGAGCCCCTCTTCCACTAGCAATAAAACTAAGATAACAAATGGTAAGAGGTTACATACCATCCCAGCCACTAATAAATTCTAACTCACTTTCAAATCTTATAAAATATTTGCACAATTACCTAAATGTAGAATATTGCAGTATGCAAGAAGCTACTTCAATACTGGTGTTACAGATGATATGAGTTACCTAAATGTAGAATATTGCAGTATGCAAGAAGCTACTTCAATACTGGTGTAACAGATGATATGAGTTACCTAAATGTAGAATATTGCAGTATGCAAGAAGCTACTTCAATACTGGTGTAACAGATGATATGAGTTACCTGTAATGAGAAGGAGACAGGAGTTACATCACAGTTGGTCCAGAATAAGTCCAAGCTTTAATCTATGTAACTGTTTTCGCCCTACTTAAAAATATTCCTACTTTAAAATATGACAAACTAACAATAGTCAGCTTGCAATAGTCAGCCAGGCTGAGGTCAGCCTTGTGTTCACAATATATCCTAAAAGCTGTTTCTAAGTTAATTGATTGAGACCCCACCCAGCCAGAGCCCCTCTTCCACTAGCAATAAAACTAAGATAACAAATGGTAAGAGGTTACATACCATCCCAGCCACTAATAAATTCTAACTCACTTTCAAATCTTATAAAATATTTGCACAATTACCTAAATGTAGAATATTGCAGTATGCAAGAAGCTACTTCATTACTGGTGTAACAGATGATATGAGTTACCTAAATGTAGAATATTGCAGTATGCAAGAAGCTACTTCAATACTGGTGTAACAGATGATATGAGTTACCTAAATGTAGAATATTGCAGTATGCAAGAAGCTACTTCAATACTGGTGTAACAGATGATATGAGTTACCTAAATGTAGAATATTGCAGTATGCAAGAAGCTACTTCAATACTGGTGTAACAGATGATATGAGTTACCTAAATGTAGAATATTGCAGTATGCAAGAAGCTACTTCAATACTGGTGTAACAGATGATATGAGTTACCTAAATGTAGAATATTGCAGTATGCAAGAAGCTACTTCAATACTGGTGTAACAGATGATATGAGTTACCTGTAATGAGAAGGAGACAGGAGTTACATCACAGTTGGTCCAGAATAAGTCCAAGCTTTAATCTATGTAACTGTTTTTGCCCTACTTAAAAATATTCCTACTTTAAAATATGACAAACTAACAATAGTCAGCTTGCAATAGTCAGCCAGGCTGAGGTCAGCCTTGTGTTCACAATATATCCTAAAAGCTGTTTCTAAGTTAATTGATTGAGACCCCACCCAGCCAAAACCCCTCTTCCACTAGCAATAAAACTAAGATAACAAATGGTAAGAGGTTACATACCATCCCAGCCACTAATAAATTCTAACTCACTTTCAAATCTTATAAAATATTTGCACAATTACCTAAATGTAGAATATTGCAGTATGCAAGAAGCTACTTCTGTACTGGTGTAACAGATGATATGAGTTACCTAAATGTAGAATATTGCAGTATGCAAGAAGCTACTTCAATACTGGTGTAACAGATGATATGAGTTACCTAAATGTAGAATATTGCAGTATGCAAGAAGCTACTTCAATACTGGTGTAACAGATGATATGAGCATAGGCGAATGTAGAATTATGGTAATGGGTGGTCCCAGAACTAGACATAACAGGAGGGGGACCTTTGCGCGGCGTAGCCGCGCTGGGAAAAGGGGGCGTGGTCTCATGGGAAGGAGGCGTGGCATCACAAAAAGGGGTGTGTTATTACACTTTAGACCATACACAGTAATGTCCATTACGCATTTTAGCAAACTCCGTAATACCCATTACACATAAAGCCACACGTCGTAATGCCAATTACACTTAAGGTCACACACACCATAATGCCCAATACACATTGTGCCACAGATCATGATGCCCATTACATACTATATAACAAACTGTAATGCCCATTACATATTTGCCACATAAGTGCTGCTTACCTACGTGCTCATTGCTAGGGGTTTCTTGCTTGATAGCACCATAGTACCCATTACACATGATGCCGCACACCATAGTACCCATTACACATGATGCCGCGCACCATAGTACCCATTACACATGATGCTGCACACATAATGGCCCTTACACATGATGCTGCACACATAATGCCCCTTACATATGATGCTGCACACCGTAATGCCCCTTACACATTAAGCCACACATTATGCGTAATGCCCCCACATACCGCCACTTGTAGCGTCCCTGAAGCAATGCCCCCAAAAGTGCCACTTACTGTAAATTTTTATATGAGCCTTTGCTGCTGCTGCAGGGAGAAATGGAGAGCGGTGCAGGGAGAGGAGCAGAGCGCAGCGCAGAGCATGCTCCCACTCCCCTCCTGGTGTCCCCTCTAGCCGAGTGGACATTTGAACTATAATACGCGCTGTTGTTGTGCGCGACGGCGGGGGAGCACGCCGGGCGCCGGCACCACATGATTAAAGGGGGGGGGGCGGGCAGAGGTGAAAGCGGGGAGAAGAATTGGAGCGGAAGCTGCAGGGGTGACAGTCATTGACAGCTGGGCAGAGAGCAGGGGGCTGCCTGGCTGTATTCAGAGCACTGCTGGTCACAGCTGTTTGAAATAATACCCCTTTCACAACAAAAAATGCAGGGATTTACCCGGGAATATGGTCCCAGGATCATGCAGGGACATTCCCAGGCTGACCCCTTATACACCAGACTAGTCCCTGCATTTTCTGGTGTGAGGGGGAGAGACAACCACTCCCCTCTCCCTACCCCCCTATAATCAACCAGCTATATCTTCGGAACCAACTGACCTATTTACATGAGACCAGTATCATATTGAAGAACTTTTGAGTTGGCTTCGAATGATTTTGGTCCCGTGAAACTGGACTTTTTGATTCCAGAGAAATCTGCCCTCAAAGAACATAAACAGTCATGAAATTAAATTTAAGAAATGAAAAAAAAAAAAAAACGGTTTAACCTCAATATCCCTGGAACCAATTAACCCATTTGGATCCAGCCTGGTATCAGATTGAAGTGATTTGGGTTCGACTGAGATCAACCTCGAGCTTCATTGATGCCGAAGGGGGAACTGGCAGCCGTTGAACTGGGTGGGGGTCGGAATTAGCGGGTCCCATGTTATCCTATAGTGAAAATGTTCCAGCTTTGCCTGGCAGTATCTCTGGTTCCCAGGGGGCTAGAGACACGGGGCTGGGCTCGTTGGAAAGCCCCATCCCTCAGCTACAAAATGGGCTAATGGGTGGTCCTGTGCACCCCCGGACCACCCCCTAGATTCGCCTATGGATATGAGTTACCTAAATGTAGAATATTGCAGTATGCAAGAAGCTACTTCAATACTGGTGTAACAGATGATATGAGTTACCTAAATGTAGAATATTGCAGTATGCAAGAAGCTACTTCAATACTGGTGTAACAGATGATATGAGTTACCTAAATGTAGAATATTGCAGTATGCAAGAAGCTACTTCAATACTGGTGTAACAGATGATATGAGTTACCTGTAATGAGAAGGAGACAGGAGTTACATCACAGTTGGTCCAGAATAAGTCAAAGCTTTAATCTATGTAACTGTTTTCGCCCTACTTAAAAATATTCCTACTTTAAAATATGACAAACTAACAATAGTCAGCTTGCAATAGTCAGCCAGGCTGAGGTCAGCCTTGTGTTCACAATATATCCTAAAAGCTGTTTCTAAGTTAATTGATTGAGACCCCACCCAGCCAGAGCCCCTCTTCCACTAGCAATAAAACTAAGATAACAAATGGTAAGAGGTTACATACCATCCCAGCCACTAATAAATTCTAACTCACTTTCAAATCTTATAAAATATTTGGTACTCTTTACCTAGAAGGGCGCCAGCGATTGAAATCGCGGTCGTCGTGGGTAAAAATCGCGGTGATCGCGGTCATCGCGGGCATCGCGGGTAAATCGGGATGGCCGCGATGCCCGCGATGACCGCGATCACCGCGATTTTCCCATAGGGAACAATGTTAAAACGGCAGATTGACCGCGATTTTACTGTTAAATGCCTCAATGGACCCGATTTGGGGCCAAATAGGCCAAATTAACCCTTAAATGTCCCCCCAAATTTTTAACGCCACCCCACGATCCATGCCAACCCGAAGCATGGCGAGCGCAGCGAGCCCGCGAGGGGCGGCGGTACGCGTCCTCCGACCTTTTCATGCCCTACTATCCACTAGGGCGTGGTGTGAGAATATAATAGTGTGGCGAGCGCAGCGAGCCACCGAGCCCGAAGCGTGGCGAGCGCAGCGAGCCCCGCGAGGGGACGCGGATACCTTCACAGGTAGACGCGTCCCCTCGCAGGCTTCACAGGTGTCCGCCTCGCCACGGACACCTGTGAAGCCCGCGAGGGGACGCGCATAACTGTGAAGGTATCCGCGTCCCCTCGCGGGGCTCGCTGCGCTCGCCACGCTTCGGGCTCGGTGGCTCGCTGCGCTCGCCACACTATTATATTCTCACACCACGCCCTAGTGGATAGTAGGGCATGAAAAGGTCGGAGGACGCGTACCGCCGCCCCTCGCGGGCTCGCTGCGCTCGCCACGCTTCGGGTTGGCGTGGATCGTGGGGTGGCGTTAAAAATTTGGGGGGACATTTAAGGGTTAATGGGCTCTGTGGCCCATTTAACATTGATTCCTATGGCCAAATCGGGTGGATTGAGCCATTTAACAGTAAAATCGGGTCCATCGCGCCTTTTAACATTGATTCCTATGGGAAATCGGGAGCATCGCGTCGCGGGCATCGCGGGTACATTTATGGCCGGCCGCGACGCGACCGACACGATTTCCATGTTTAACATTGGTTTCAATGGGAAATCGCGGGCATCGCGTCGGTCGCGTCGCGGCCATACATAAATGTACCCGCGATGCCCGCGACGGGCGCCCTTCTAGGTAAAGAGTACTAAATATTTGCACAATTACCTGAATGTAGAATATTGCAGTATGCAAGAAGCTACTTCATTACTGGTGTAACAGATGATATGAGTTACCTAAATGTAGAATATTGCAGTATGCAAGAAGCTACTTCAATACTGGTGTAACAGATGATATGAGTTACCTAAATGTAGAATATTGCAGTATGCAAGAAGCTACTTCAATACTGGTGTAACAGATGATATGAGTTACCTAAATGTAGAATATTGCAGTATGCAAGAAGCTACTTCAATACTGGTGTAACAGATGATATGAGTTACCTGTAATGAGAAGGAGACAGGAGTTACATCACAGTTGGTCCAGAATAAGTCCAAGCTTTAATCTATGTAACTGTTTTCGCCCTACTTAAAAATATTCCTACTTTAAAATATGACAAACTAACAATAGTCAGCTTGCAATAGTCAGCCAGGCTGAGGTCAGCCTTGTGTTCACAATATATCCTAAAAGCTGTTTCTTAGTTAATTGATTGAGACCCCACCCAGCCAGAGCCCCTCTTCCACTAGCAATACAACTAAGATAACAAATGGTAAGAGGTTACATACCATCCCAGCCACTAATAAATTCTAACTCACTTTCAAATCTTATAAAATATTTGCACAATTACCTAAATGTAGAATATTGCAGTATGCAAGAAGCTACTTCAATACTGGTGTAACAGATGATATGAGTTACCTAAATGTAGAATATTGCAGTATGCAAGAAGCTACTTCAATACTGGTGTAACAGATGATAATGAGTTACCTAAATGTAGAATATTGCAGTATGCAAGAAGCTACTTCAATACTGGTGTAACAGATGATATGAGTTACCTAAATTTAGAATATTGCAGTATGCAAGAAGCTACTTCAATACTGGTGTAACAGATGATATGAGTTACCTAAATGTAGAATATTGCAGTATGCAAGAAGCTACTTCAATACTGGTGTAACAGATGATATGAGTTACCTAAATGTAGAATATTGCAGTATGCAAGAAGATACTTCAATACTGGTGTAACAGATGATATGAGTTACCTAAATGTAGAATATTGCAGTATGCAAGAAGCTACTTCAATACTGGTGTAAAGGATGATATGAGTTACCTAAATGTAGAATATTGCAGTATGCAAGAAGCTACTTCAATACTGGTGTAACAGATGATATGAGTTACCTAAATGTAGAATATTGCAGTATGCAAGAAGATACTTCAATACTGGTGTAACAGATGATATGAGTTACCTAAATGTAGAATATTGCAGTATGCAAGAAGCTACTTCAATACTGGTGTAACAGATGATATGAGTTACCTAAATGTAGAATATTGCAGTATGCAAGAAGCTACTTCAATACTGGTGTAACAGATGATATGAGTTACCTAAATGTAGAATATTGCAGTATGCAAGAAGCTACTTCAATACTGGTGTAACAGATGATATGAGTTACCTAAATGTAGAATATTGCAGTATGCAAGAAGCTACTTCAATACTGGTGTAACAGATGATATGAGTTACCTGTAATGAGGAGACAGGAGTTACATCACAGTTGGTCCAGAATAAGTCCAAGCTTTAATCTATGTAACTGTTTTCGCCCTACTTAAAAATATTCCTACTTTAAAATATGACAAACTAACAATAGTCAGCTTGCAATAGTCAGCCAGGCTGAGGTCAGCCTTGTGTTCACAATATATCCTAAAAGCTGTTTCTAAGTTAATTGATTGAGACCCCACCCAGCCAGAGCCCCTCTTCCACTAGCAATAAAACTAAGATAACAAATGGTAAGAGGTTACATACCATCCCAGCCACTAATAAATTCTAACTCACTTTCAAATCTTATAAAATATTTGCACAATTACCTAAATGTAGAATATTGCAGTATGCAAGAAGCTGCTTCAATACTGGTGTAACAGATGATATGAGTTACCTAAATGTAGAATATTGCAGTATGCAAGAAGCTACTTCAATACTGGTGTAACAGATGATATGAGTTACCTAAATGTAGAATATTGCAGTATGCAAGAAGCTACTTCAATACTGGTGTAACAGATGATATGAGTTACCTAAATGTAGAATATTGCAGTATGCAAGAAGCTACTTCAATACTGGTGTAACAGATGATATGAGTTACCTAAATGTAGAATATTGCAGTATGCAAGAAGCTACTTCAATACTGGTGTAACAGATGATATGAGTTACCTAAATGTAGAATATTGCAGTATGCAAGAAGCTACTTCAATACTGGTGTAACAGATGATATGAGTTACCTAAATGTAGAATATTGCAGTATGCAAGAAGCTACTTCAATAATGGTGTAACAGATGATATGAGTTACCTGTAATGAGAAGGAGACAGGAGTTACATCACAGTTGGTCCAGAATAAGTCCAAGCTTTAATCTATGTAACTGTTTTCGCCCTACTTAAAAATATTCCTACTTTAAAATATGACAAACTAACAATAGTCAGCTTGCAATAGTCAGCCAGGCTGAGGTCAGCCTTGTGTTCACAATATATCCTAAAAGCTGTTTCTAAGTTAATTGATTGAGACCCCACCCAGCCAGAGCCCCTCTTCCACTAGCAATAAAACTAAGATAACAAATGGTAAGAGGTTACATACCATCCCAGCCACTAATAAATTCTAACTCACTTTCAAATCTTATAAAATATTTGCACAATTACCTAAATGTAGAATATTGCAGTATGCAAGAAGCTACTTCAATACTGGTGTAACAGATGATATGAGTTACCTAAATGTAGAATATTGCAGTATGCAAGAAGCTACTTCAATACTGGTGTAACAGATGATATGAGTTACCTAAATGTAGAATATTGCAGTATGCAAGAAGCTACTTCAATACTGGTGTAACAGATGATATGAGTTACCTAAATGTAGAATATTGCAGTATGCAAGAAGCTACTTCAATACTGGTGTAACAGATGATATGAGTTACCTAAATGTAGAATATTGCAGTATGCAAGAAGCTACTTCAATACTGGTGTAACAGATGATATGAGTTACCTAAATGTAGAATATTGCAGTATGCAAGAAGCTACTTCAATACTGGTGTAACAGATGATATGAGTTACCTAAATGTAGAATATTGCAGTATGCAAGAAGCTACTTCAATACTGGTGTAACAGATGATATGAGTTACCTAAATGTAGAATATTGCAGTATGCAAGAAGCTACTTCAATACTGGTGTAACAGATGATATGAGTTACCTAAATGTAGAATATTGCAGTATGCAAGAAGCTACTTCAATACTGGTGTAACAGATGATATGAGTTACCTAAATGTAGAATATTGCAGTATGCAAGAAGCTACTTCAATACTGGTGTAACAGATGATATGAGTTACCTAAATGTAGAATATTGCAGTATGCAAGAAGCTACTTCAATACTGGTGTAACAGATGATATGAGTTACCTAAATGTAGAATATTGCAGTATGCAAGAAGCTTCTTCAATACTGGTGTAACAGATGATATGAGTTACCTGTAATGAGAAGGAGACAGGAGTTACATCACAGTTGGTCCAGAATAAGTCCAAGCTTTAATCTATGTAACTGTTTTCGCCCTACTTAAAAATATTCCTACTTTAAAATATGACAAACTAACAATAGTCAGCTTGCAATAGTCAGCCAGGCTGAGGTCAGCCTTGTGTTCACAATATATCCTAAAAGCTGTTTCTAAGTTAATTGATTGAGACCCCACCCAGCCAGAGCCCCTCTTCCACTAGCAATAAAACTAAGATAACAAATGGTAAGAGGTTACATACCATCCCAGCCACTAATAAATTCTAACTCACTTTCAAATCTTATAAAATATTTGCACAATTACTTAAATGTAGAATATTGCAGTATGCAAGAAGCTACTTCAATACTGGTGTAACAGATGATATGAGTTACCTAAATGTAGAATATTGCAGTATGCAAGAAGCTACTTCAATACTGGTGTAACAGATGATATGAGTTACCTAAATGTAGAATATTGCAGTATGCAAGAAGCTACTTCAGAATCAGAATCAGAATCAGAATCAACTTTATTGGCCATGTGTGCTTGCGCACACTAGGAATTTTTTGTGGATTTTTACAGTGCAGGATCAACCAGGGAGGGGAGGGGGGGGGGACATTACATACATTAAATTGAGACATTATATGCAGGAAACACATGCCTGCCGAGCTGCACAGCGCCTAGGCAGCCAACAGCGGCGCCACTGGTCGTTGCAGCAGCCGGTAGGTAGCAATATAAGCAGGGACAGTACAATACCACACAGGGAACATATACCCGCCGAGCTGCACAGCGCCTAGGCAGCCATCAGCGGCGCCACTGGTCGTTGCGGCAGCCGGTAGGTAACAATATGAGCAGGGACAGTACAATATCACACAGGGAACATATACCCGCCGAGCTGCACAACGCCTAGGCAGCCATCAGCGGCGCCACTTGTCGTTGCAGCAGCCAGGTAGGTAGCAGTATGAGCAGGTACAGTACAGTTATCACATAAGGAACAAATACCCGCCAAGCTGCACAGCGCCTAGGCAGCCATCAGCGGCGCCACTGGTCGTTGCAGCAGCCAGGTAGGTAGCAGTATGAGCAGGGACAGTACAGTTATCACATAAGGAACAAATACCCGCCAAGCTGCACAGCGCCTAGGCAGCCATCAGCGGCGCCACTGGTTGTTGCAGCAGCCAGGTAGGTAGCAGTATGAGCAGGGACAGTACAGTTATCACATAGGGTATCAAATACCCGCCAAGCTGCACAGCGCCTAGGCAGCCATCAGCGGCGCCACTGGTCGTTGCAGCAGCCAGGTAGGTAACAGTATGAGCAATACATTGCAGTTTAAGGCAGAGATAGCTTAGGCAGTACAGTTATCACATTGCAGTTAAGGCAGAGATAGCTTAGGCAGTACAGTTATCACACAGGGGACACAGGTTATATATGGTTGAGTGCACAGATCCTAGGCAGCCATTTGCGGCGCCATTTGCAGTGGTGGAGATGGTGGTGGGGGGGAGGGGAGAGTCACTGAGGCCAGGGGAGAGTCAGCGAGGCCTGTGGCTGGAGCCTGACCATTTCCAGTGAGTCCGGGGGCCTTTGTTGGGGGCCGCGGCTGAGCAGCAGGCCAGGGCGTGCCGCAAGCCAGGGGGTGAGAAAGGGGGGCCAAGGCTGGGCCCGCAGTAGGCCAGAGAATGGGACAGGGAGCCAAGTCCAGGCCTGCAGGGAAGGGAGGCTACCGCTGGTGAGACTACCAGGGCAGGGGCCCACCTAGGTGAGGCAGCGGGCCAGGGGTGGTCCTGCAGGGAAGAGAGTGATCGGGGGTCCTCCTCACCGTCCTGACCTGCACCGGACCTGCCAGGATACTCCCATCCATGTAAAGGGGGATCTGGAGATAATCTTCCTCCTCCAGTGGTCCCCCCCGGGCCGATGGCGATGCTGGAGGCTGCGGTGCCGGCCTCCACTGGCCGGGTGTCGCTGTGTCCTCCTCGCGGTTACAGTTTCAGTGCGGCCCGACCTCTCCGGAAGCCTCTCCTCCATCGAGCGCCGCACTCTTTCTTCCACAGCGCCTCCCCAGCCGGCGAGCAGGCTGTGCCTGTGTTCGCAGGGCTGCTCCGACATGAGCAGCCGATGCCCGTGCCGCCATGGGGGAGCTCCGTCGCGTCCGGTCCACAGCCGGTCCGCAGTTCTCCTCATCCCCGGCATTCGGGGAAATCCCCAGCGCACACCGTCGCCCTCCTTTCTCCGTCCTCCCCACGCCACTCACTCATCTCCGGGGCCGGGGATGGGAGCCCCCGACCTAGGACGGACGGAGCTCACGTTGGTGCGACCATCCCCAGCCCCCACCGGATGTCAATACTGGTGTAACAGATGATATGAGTTACCTAAATGTAGAATATTGCAGTATGCAAGAAGCTACTTCAATACTGGTGTAACAGATGATATGAGTTACCTAAATGTAGAATATTGCAGTATGCAAGAAGCTACTTCAATGCTGGTGTAACAGATGATATGAGTTACCTAAATGTAGAATATTGCAGTATGCAAGAAGCTACTTCAATACTGGTGTAACAGATGATATGAGTTACCTAAATGTAGAATATTGCAGTATGCAAGAAGCTACTTCAATACTGGTGTAACAGATGATATGAGTTACCTGTAATGAGAAGGAGACAGGAGTTACATCACAGTTGGTCCAGAATAAGTCCAAGCTTTAATCTATGTAACTGTTTTCGCCCTACTTAAAAATATTCCTACTTTAAAATATGACAAACTAACAATAGTCAGCTTGCAATAGTCAGCCAGGCTGAGGTCAGCCTTGTGTTCACAATATATCCTAAAAGCTGTTTCTAAGTTAATTGATTGAGACCCCACCCAGCCAGAGCCCCTCTTCCACTAGCAATAAAACTAAGATAACAAATGGTAAGAGGTTACATACCATCCCAGCCACTAATAAATTCTAACTCACTTTCAAATCTTATAAAATATTTGCACAATTACCTAAATGTAGAATATTGCAGTATGCAAGAAGCTACTTCAATACTGGTGTAACAGATGATATGAGTTACCTAAATGTAGAATATTGCAGTATGCAAGAAGCTACTTCAATACTGGTGTAACAGATGATATGAGTTACCTAAATGTAGAATATTGCAGTATGCAAGAAGCTACTTCAATACTGGTGTAACAGATGATATGAGTTACCTAAATGTAGAATATTGCAGTATGCAAGAAGCTACTTCAATACTGGTGTAACAGATGATATGAGTTACCTGTAATGAGAAGGAGACAGGAGTTACATCACAGTTGGTCCAGAATAAGTCCAAGCTTTAATCTATGTAACTGTTTTCGCCCTACTTAAAAATATTCCTACTTTAAAATATGACAAACTAACAATAGTCAGCTTGCAATAGTCAGCCAGGCTGAGGTCAGCCTTGTGTTCACAATATATCCTAAAAGCTGTTTCTAAGTTAATTGATTGAGACCCCACCCAGCCAGAGCCCCTCTTCCACTAGCAATAAAACTAAGATAACAAATGGTAAGAGGTTAAATACTATCCCAGCCACTAATAAATTCTAACTCACTTTCAAATCTTATAAAATATTTGCACAATTACCTAAATGTAGAATATTGCAGTATGCAAGAAGCTATTTCAATACTGGTGTAACAGATTATATGAGTTACCTAAATGTAGAATATTGCAGTATGCAAGAAGCTCCTACAATACTGAAGTAACAGATGATATGAGTTACCTAAATGTAGAATATTGCAGTATGCAAGAAGCTACTTCAATACTGGTGTAACAGATGATATGAGTTACCTAAATGTAGAATATTGCAGTATGCAAGAAGCTACTTCAATACTGGTGTAACAGATGATATGAGTTACCTAAATGTAGAATATTGCAGTATGCAAGAAGATACTTCAATACTGGTGTAAAGGATGATATGAGTTACCTAAATGTAGAATATTGCAGTATGCAAGAAGCTACTTCAATACTGGTGTAACAGATGATATGAGTTACCTGTAATGAAAAGGAGACAGGAGTTACATCACAGTTGGTCCAGAATAAGTCCAAGCTTTAATCTATGTAACTGTTTTCGCCCTACTTAAAAATATTTCTACTTTAAAATATGACAAACTAACAATAGTCAGCTTGCAATAGTCAGCCAGGCTGAGGTCAGCCTTGTGTTCACAATATATCCTAAAAGCTGTTTCTAAGTTAATTGATTGAGACCCCACCCAGCCAAAGCCCCTCTTCCACTAGCAATAAAACTAAAATAACAAATGGTAAGAGGTTACATACCATCCCAGCCACTAATAAATTCTAACTCACTTTCAAATCTTATAAAATATTTGCACAATTACCTAAATGTAGAATATTGCAGTATGCAAGAAGCTACTTCAATACTGGTGTAACAGATGATATGAGTTACCTAAATGTAGAATATTGCAGTATGCAAGAAGCTACTTCAATACTGGTGTAACAGACGATATGAGTTACCTAAATGTAGAATATTGCAGTATGCAAGAAGCTACTTCAATACTGGTGTAACAGATAATATGAGTTACCTGTAATGAGAAGGAGACAGGAGTTACATCACAGTTGGTCCAGAATAAGTCCAAGCTTTAATCTATGTAACTGTTTTCGCCCTACTTAAAAATATTCCTACTTTAAAATATGACAAACTAACAATAGTCAGCTTGCAATAGTCAGCCAGGCTGAGGTCAGCCTTGTGTTCACAATATATCCTAAAAGCTGTTTCTAAGTTAATTGATTGAGACCCCACCCAGCCAGAGCCCCTCTTCCACTAGCAATAAAACTAAGATAACAAATGGTAAGAGGTTACATACCATCCCAGCCACTAATAAATTCTAACTCACTTTCAAATCTTATAAAATATTTGCACAATTACCTAAATGTAGAATATTGCAGTATGCAAGAAGCTGCTTCAATACTGGTGTAACAGATGATATGAGTTACCTAAATGTAGAATATTGCAGTATGCAAGAAGCTACTTCAATACTGGTGTAACAGATGATATGAGTTACCTAAATGTAGAATATTGCAGTATGCAAGAAGCTACTTCAATACTGGTGTAACAGATGATATGAGTTACCTAAATGTAGAATATTGCAGTATGCAAGAAGCTACTTCAATACTGGTGTAACAGATGATATGAGTTACCTAAATGTAGAATATTGCAGTATGCAAGAAGCTACTTCAATACTGGTGTAACAGATGATATGAGTTACCTAAATGTAGAATATTGCAGTATGCAAGAAGCTACTTCAATACTGGTGTAACAGATGATATGAGTTACCTAAATGTAGAATATTGCAGTATGCAAGAAGCTACTTCAATACTGGTGTAACAGATGATATGAGTTACCTGTAATGAGAAGGAGACAGGAGTTACATCACAGTTGGTCCAGAATAAGTCCAAGCTTTAATCTATGTAACTGTTTTCGCCCTACTTAAAAATATTCCTACTTTAAAATATGACAAACTAACAATAGTCAGCTTGCAATAGTCAGCCAGGCTGAGGTCAGCCTTGTGTTCACAATATATCCTAAAAGCGGTTTCTAAGTTAATTGATTGAGACCCCACCCAGCCAGAGCCCCTCTTCCACTAGCAATAAAACTAAGATAACAAATGGTAAGAGGTTACATACCATCCCAGCCACTAATAAATTCTAACTCACTTTCAAATCTTATAAAATATTTGCACAATTACCTAAATGTAGAATATTGCAGTATGCAAGAAGCTACTTCAATACTGGTGTAACAGATGATATGAGTTACCTAAATGTAGAATATTGCAGTATGCAAGAAGCTACTTCAATACTGGTGTAACAGATGATATGAGTTACCTAAATGTAGAATATTGCAGTATGCAAGAAGCTACTTCAATACTGGTGTAACAGATAATATGAGTTACCTGTAATGAGAAGGAGACAGGAGTTACATCACAGTTGGTCCAGAATAAGTCCAAGCTTTAATCTATGTAACTGTTTTCGCCCTACTTAAAAATATTCCTACTTTAAAATATGACAAACTAACAATAGTCAGCTTGCAATAGTCAGCCAGGCTGAGGTCAGCCTTGTGTTCACAATATATCCTAAAAGCTGTTTCTAAGTTAATTGATTGAGACCCCACCCAGCCAGAGCCCCTCTTCCACTAGCAATAAAACTAAGATAACAAATGGTAAGAGGTTACATACCATCCCAGCCACTAATAAATTCTAACTCACTTTCAAATCTTATAAAATATTTGCACAATTACCTAAATGTAGAATATTGCAGTATGCAAGAAGCTGCTTCAATACTGGTGTAACAGATGATATGAGTTACCTAAATGTAGAATATTGCAGTATGCAAGAAGCTACTTCAATACTGGTGTAACAGATGATATTAGTTACCTAAATGTAGAATATTGCAGTATGCAAGAAGCTACTTCAATACTGGTGTAACAGATGATATGAGTTACCTAAATGTAGAATATTGCAGTATGCAAGAAGCTACTTCAATACTGGTGTAACAGATGATATGAGTTACCTAAATGTAGAATATTGCAGTATGCAAGAAGCTACTTCAATACTGGTGTAACAGATGATATGAGTTACCTAAATGTAGAATATTGCAGTATGCAAGAAGCTACTTCAATACTGGTGTAACAGATGATATGAGTTACCTGTAATGAGAAGGAGACAGGAGTTACATCACAGTTGGTCCAGAATAAGTCCAAGCTTTAATCTATGTAACTGTTTTCGCCCTACTTAAAAATATTCCTACTTTAAAATATGACAAACTAACAATAGTCAGCTTGCAATAGTCAGCCAGGCTGAGGTCAGCCTTGTGTTCACAATATATCCTAAAAGCTGTTTCTAAGTTAATTGATTGAGACCCCACCCAGCCAGAGCCCCTCTTCCACTAGCAATAAAACTAAGATAACAAATGGTAAGAGGTTACATACCATCCCAGCCACTAATAAATTCTAAATCACTTTCAAATCTTATAAAATATTTGCACAATTACCTAAATGTAGAATATTGCAGTATGCAAGAAGCTACTTCAATACTGGTGTAACAGATGATATGAGTTACCTAAATGTAGAATATTGCAGTATGCAAGAAGCTACTTCAATACTGGTGTAACAGATGATATGAGTTACCTAAATGTAGAATATTGCAGTATGCAAGAAGCTACTTCAATACTGGTGTAACAGATGATATGAGTTACCTAAATGTAGAATATTGCAGTATGCAAGAAGCTACTTCAATACTGGTGTAACAGATGATATGAGTTACCTAAATGTAGAATATTGCAGTATGCAAGAAGCTACTTCAATACTGGTGTAACAGATGATATGAGTTACCTAAATGTAGAATATTGCAGTATGCAAGTAGCTACTTCAATACTGGTGTAACAGATGATATGAGTTACCTAAATGTAGAATATTGCAGTATGCAAGAAGCTACTTCAATACTGGTGTAACAGATGATATGAGTTACCTAAATGTAGAATATTGCAGTATGCAAGAAGCTACTTCAATACTGGTGTAACAGATGATATGAGTTACCTGTAATGAGAAGGAGACAGGAGTTACATCACAGTTGGTCCAGAATAAGTCCAAGCTTTAATCTATGTAACTGTTTTCACCCTACTTAAAAATATTCCTACTTTAAAATATGACAAACTAACAATAGTCAGCTTGCAATAGTCAGCCAGGCTGAGGTCAGCCTTGTGTTCACAATATATCCTAAAAGCTGTTTCTAAGTTAATTGATTGAGACCCCACCCAGCCAGAGCCCCTCTTCCACTAGCAATAAAACTAAGATAACAAATGGTAAGAGGTTACATACCATCCCAGCCACTAATAAATTCTAACTCACTTTCAAATCTTATAAAATATTTGCACAATTACCTAAATGTAGAATATTGCAGTATGCAAGAAGCTACTTCAATACTGGTGTAACAGATGATATGAGTTACCTAAATGTAGAATATTGCAGTATGCAAGAAGCTACTTCAATACTGGTGTAACAGATGATATGAGTTACCTAAATGTAGAATATTGCAGTATGCAAGAAGCTACTTCAATGCTGGTGTAACAGATGATATGAGTTACCTAAATGTAGAATATTGCAGTATGCAAGAAGCTACTTCAATACTGGTGTAACAGATGATATGAGTTACCTAAATGTAGAATATTGCAGTATGCAAGAAGCTACTTCAATACTGGTGTAACAGATGATATGAGTTACCTAAATGTAGAATATTGCAGTATGCAAGAAGCTACTTCAATACTGGTGTAACAGATGATATGAGTTACCTAAATGTAGAATATTGCAGTATGCAAGAAGCTACTTCAATACTGGTGTAACAGATGATATGAGTTACCTGTAATGAGAAGGAGACAGGAGTTACATCACAGTTGGTCCAGAATAAGTCCAAGCTTTAATCTATGTAACTGTTTTCGCCCTACTTAAAAATATTCCTACTTTAAAATATGACAAACTAACAATAGTCAGCTTGCAATAGTCAGCCAGGCTGAGGTCAGCCTTGTGTTCACAATACATCCTAAAAGCTGTTTCTAAGTTAATTGATTGAGACCCCACCCAGCCAGAGCCCCTCTTCCACTAGCAATAAAACTAAGATAACAAATGGTAAGAGGTTACATACCATCCCAGCCACTAATAAATTCTAACTCACTTTCAAATCTTATAAAATATTTGCACAATTACTTAAATGTAGAATATTGCAGTATGCAAGAAGCTACTTCAATACTGGTGTAACAGATGATATGAGTTACCTAAATGTAGAATATTGCAGTATGCAAGAAGCTACTTCAATACTGGTGTAACAGATGATATGAGTTACCTAAATGTAGAATATTGCAGTATGCAAGAAGCTACTTCAGAATCAGAATCAGAATCAACTTTATTGGCCATGTGTGCTTGCGCACACTAGGAATTTTTTGTGGATTTTTACAGTGCAGGATCAACCAGGGAGGGGAGGGGGGGGGGGACATTACATACATTAAATTGAGACATTATATGCAGGAAACACATGCCTGCCGAGCTGCACAGCGCCTAGGCAGCCAACAGCGGCGCCACTGGTCGTTGCAGCAGCCGGTAGGTAGCAATATAAGCAGGGACAGTACAATACCACACAGGGAACATATACCCGCCGAGCTGCACAGCGCCTAGGCAGCCATCAGCGGCGCCACTGGTCGTTGCGGCAGCCGGTAGGTAACAATATGAGCAGGGACAGTACAATATCACACAGGGAACATATACCCGCCGAGCTGCACAACGCCTAGGCAGCCATCAGCGGCGCCACTGGTCGTTGCAGCAGCCAGGTAGGTAGTAGTATGAGCAGGGACAGTACAGTTATCACATAAGGAACAAATACCCGCCAAGCTGCACAGCGCCTAGGCAGCCATCAGCGGCGCCACTGGTCGTTGCAGCAGCCAGGTAGGTAGCAGTATGAGCAGGGACAGTACAGTTATCACATAAGGAACAAATACCCGCCAAGCTGCACAGCGCCTAGGCAGCCATCAGCGGCACCACTGGTTGTTGCAGCAGCCAGGTAGGTAGCAGTATGAGCAGGGACAGTACAGTTATCACATACTGGTGTAACAGATGATATGAGTTACCTAAATGTAGAATATTGCAGTATGCAAGAAGCTACTTCAATACTGGTATAACAGATGATATGAGTTACCTAAATGTAGAATATTGCAGTATGCAAGAAACTACTTCAATACTGGTGTAACAGATGATATGAGTTACCTAAATGTAAAATATTGCAGTATGCAAGAAGCTACTTCAATACTGGTGTAACAGATGATATGAGTTACCTAAATGTAGAATATTGCAGTATGCAAGAAGCTACTTCAATACTGGTGTAACAGATGATATGAGTTACCTAAATGTAGAATATTGCAGTATGCAAGAAGCTACTTCAATACTGGTGTAACAGATGATATGAGTTACCTAAATGTAGAATATTGCAGTATGCAATATTTAACTCATTTAACCTGTAATGAGAAGGAGACAGGAGTTACATCACAGTTGGTCCAGAATAAGTCCAAGCTTTAATCTATGTAACTGTTTTCGCCCTACTTAAAAATATTCCTACTTTAAAATATGACAAACTAACAATAGTCAGCTTGCAATAGTCAGCCAGGCTGAGGTCAGCCTTGTGTTCACAATATATCCTAAAAGCTGTTTCTAAGTTAATTGATTGAGACCCCACCCAGCCAGAGCCCCTCTTCCACTAGCAATAAAACTAAGATAACAAATGGTAAGAGGTTACATACCATCCCAGCCACTAATACATTCTTACTCACTTTCAAATCTTATAAAATATTTGCACAATTACCTAAATGTAGAATATTGCAGTATGCAAGAAGCTACTTCAATACTGGTGTAACAGATTATATGAGTTACCTAAATGTAGAATATTGCAGTATGCAAGAAGCTACTTCAATACTGGTGTAACAGATTATATGAGTTACCTAAATGTAGAATATTGCAGTATGCAAGAAGCTACTTCAATACTGGTGTAACAGATGATATGAGTTACCTAAATGTAGAATATTGCAGTATGCAAGAAGCTACTTCAATACTGGTGTAACAGATGATATGAGTTACCTAAATGTAGAATATTGCAGTATGCAAGAAGCTACTTCAATACTGGTGTAACAGATGATATGAGTTACCTAAATGTAGAATATTGCAGTATGCAAGAAGCTACTTCAATTCTGGTGTAACAGATGATATGAGTTACCTAAATGTAGAATATTGCAGTATGCAAGAAGCTACTTCAATACTGGTGTAACAGATGATATGAGTTACCTGTAATGAGAAGGAGACAGGAGTTACATCTCAGTTGGTCCAGAATAAGTCCAAGCTTTAATCTATGTAACTGTTTTCGCCCTACTTAAAAATATTCCTACTTTAAAATATGACAAACTAACAATAGTCAGCTTGCAATAGTCAGCCAGGCTGAGGTCAGCCTTGTGTTCACAATATATCCTAAAAGCTGTTTCTAAGTTAATTGATTGAGACCCCACCCAGCCAGAGCCCCTCTTCCACTAGCAATAAAACTAAGATAACAAATGGTAAGAGGTTACATACCATCCCAGCCACTAATAAATTCTAACTCACTTTCAAATCTAATAAAATATTTGCACAATTACCTAAATGTAGAATATTGCAGTATGCAAGAAGCTACTTCAATACTGGTGTAACAGATGATATGAGTTACCTAAATGTAGAATATTGCAGTATGCAAGAAGCTACTTCAATACTGGTGTAACAGATGATATGAGTTACCTAAATGTAGAATATTGCAATATGCAAGAAGCTACTTCAATACTGGTGTAACAGATGATATGAGTTACCTAAATGTAGAATATTGCAGTATGCAAGAAGCTACTTCAATACTGGTGTAACAGATGATATGAGTTACCTAAATGTAGAATATTGCAGTATGCAAGAAGCTACTTCAATACTGGTGTAACAGATGATATGAGTTACCTAAATGTAGAATATTGCAGTATGCAAGAAGCTACTTCAATACTGGTGTAACAGATGATATGAGTTACCTAAATGTAGAATATTGCAGTATGCAAGAAGCTACTTCAATACTGGTGTAACAGATTATATGAGTTACCTAAATGTAGAATATTGCAGTATGCAAGAAGCTACTTCAATACTGGTGTAACAGATGATATGAGTTACCTAAATGTAGAATATTGCAGTATGCAATATTTAACTCATTTAACCTGTAATGAGAAGGAGACAGGAGTTACATCACAGTTGGTCCAGAATAAGTCCAAGCTTTAATCTATGTAACTGTTTTCGCCCTACTTAAAAATATTCCTACTTTAAAATATGACAAACTAACAATAGTCAGCTTGCAATAGTCAGCCAGGCTGAGGTCAGCCTTGTGTTCACAATATATCCTAAAAGCTGTTTCTAAGTTAATTGATTGAGACCCCACCCAGCCAGAGTCCCTCTTCCACTAGCAATAAAACTAAGATAACAAATGGTAAGAGGTTACATACCATCCCAGCCACTAATAAATTCTAACTCACTTTCAAATCTTATAAAATATTTGCACAATTACCTAAATGTAGAATATTGCAGTATGCAAGAAGCTACTTCAATACTGGTGTAACAGATTATATGAGTTACCTAAATGTAGAATATTGCAGTATGCAAGAAGCTACTTCAATACTGGTGTAACAGATTATATGAGTTACCTAAATGTAGAATATTGCAGTATGCAAGAAGCTACTTCAATACTGGTGTAACAGATGATATGAGTTACCTAAATGTAGAATATTGCAGTATGCAAGAAGCTACTTCAATACTGGTGTAACAGATGATATGAGTTACCTAAATGTAGAATATTGCAGTATGCAAGAAGCTACTTCAATACTGGTGTAACAGATGATATGAGTTACCTAAATGTAGAATATTGCAGTATGCAAGAAGCTACTTCAGAATCAGAATCAGAATCAACTTTATTGGCCATGTGTGCTTGCGCACACTAGGAATTTTTTGTGGATTTTTACAGTGCAGGATCAACCAGGGAGGGGAGGGGGGGGGGGACATTACATACATTAAATTGAGACATTATATGCAGGAAACACATGCCTGCCGAGCTGCACAGCGCCTAGGCAGCCAACAGCGGCGCCACTGGTCGTTGCAGCAGCCGGTAGGTAGCAATATAAGCAGGGACAGTACAATACCACACAGGGAACATATACCCGCCGAGCTGCACAGCGCCTAGGCAGCCATCAGCGGCGCCACTGGTCGTTGCGGCAGCCGGTAGGTAACAATATGAGCAGGGACAGTACAATATCACACAGGGAACATATACCCGCCGAGCTGCACAACGCCTAGGCAGCCATCAGCGGCGCCACTGGTCGTTGCAGCAGCCAGGTAGGTAGTAGTATGAGCAGGGACAGTACAGTTATCACATAAGGAACAAATACCCGCCAAGCTGCACAGCGCCTAGGCAGCCATCAGCGGCGCCACTGGTCGTTGCAGCAGCCAGGTAGGTAGCAGTATGAGCAGGGACAGTACAGTTATCACATAAGGAACAAATACCCGCCAAGCTGCACAGCGCCTAGGCAGCCATCAGCGGCACCACTGGTTGTTGCAGCAGCCAGGTAGGTAGCAGTATGAGCAGGGACAGTACAGTTATCACATACTGGTGTAACAGATGATATGAGTTACCTAAATGTAGAATATTGCAGTATGCAAGAAGCTACTTCAATACTGGTATAACAGATGATATGAGTTACCTAAATGTAGAATATTGCAGTATGCAAGAAACTACTTCAATACTGGTGTAACAGATGATATGAGTTACCTAAATGTAAAATATTGCAGTATGCAAGAAGCTACTTCAATACTGGTGTAACAGATGATATGAGTTACCTAAATGTAGAATATTGCAGTATGCAAGAAGCTACTTCAATACTGGTGTAACAGATGATATGAGTTACCTAAATGTAGAATATTGCAGTATGCAAGAAGCTACTTCAATACTGGTGTAACAGATGATATGAGTTACCTAAATGTAGAATATTGCAGTATGCAATATTTAACTCATTTAACCTGTAATGAGAAGGAGACAGGAGTTACATCACAGTTGGTCCAGAATAAGTCCAAGCTTTAATCTATGTAACTGTTTTCGCCCTACTTAAAAATATTCCTACTTTAAAATATGACAAACTAACAATAGTCAGCTTGCAATAGTCAGCCAGGCTGAGGTCAGCCTTGTGTTCACAATATATCCTAAAAGCTGTTTCTAAGTTAATTGATTGAGACCCCACCCAGCCAGAGCCCCTCTTCCACTAGCAATAAAACTAAGATAACAAATGGTAAGAGGTTACATACCATCCCAGCCACTAATACATTCTTACTCACTTTCAAATCTTATAAAATATTTGCACAATTACCTAAATGTAGAATATTGCAGTATGCAAGAAGCTACTTCAATACTGGTGTAACAGATTATATGAGTTACCTAAATGTAGAATATTGCAGTATGCAAGAAGCTACTTCAATACTGGTGTAACAGATTATATGAGTTACCTAAATGTAGAATATTGCAGTATGCAAGAAGCTACTTCAATACTGGTGTAACAGATGATATGAGTTACCTAAATGTAGAATATTGCAGTATGCAAGAAGCTACTTCAATACTGGTGTAACAGATGATATGAGTTACCTAAATGTAGAATATTGCAGTATGCAAGAAGCTACTTCAATACTGGTGTAACAGATGATATGAGTTACCTAAATGTAGAATATTGCAGTATGCAAGAAGCTACTTCAATTCTGGTGTAACAGATGATATGAGTTACCTAAATGTAGAATATTGCAGTATGCAAGAAGCTACTTCAATACTGGTGTAACAGATGATATGAGTTACCTGTAATGAGAAGGAGACAGGAGTTACATCTCAGTTGGTCCAGAATAAGTCCAAGCTTTAATCTATGTAACTGTTTTCGCCCTACTTAAAAATATTCCTACTTTAAAATATGACAAACTAACAATAGTCAGCTTGCAATAGTCAGCCAGGCTGAGGTCAGCCTTGTGTTCACAATATATCCTAAAAGCTGTTTCTAAGTTAATTGATTGAGACCCCACCCAGCCAGAGCCCCTCTTCCACTAGCAATAAAACTAAGATAACAAATGGTAAGAGGTTACATACCATCCCAGCCACTAATAAATTCTAACTCACTTTCAAATCTAATAAAATATTTGCACAATTACCTAAATGTAGAATATTGCAGTATGCAAGAAGCTACTTCAATACTGGTGTAACAGATGATATGAGTTACCTAAATGTAGAATATTGCAGTATGCAAGAAGCTACTTCAATACTGGTGTAACAGATGATATGAGTTACCTAAATGTAGAATATTGCAATATGCAAGAAGCTACTTCAATACTGGTGTAACAGATGATATGAGTTACCTAAATGTAGAATATTGCAGTATGCAAGAAGCTACTTCAATACTGGTGTAACAGATGATATGAGTTACCTAAATGTAGAATATTGCAGTATGCAAGAAGCTACTTCAATACTGGTGTAACAGATGATATGAGTTACCTAAATGTAGAATATTGCAGTATGCAAGAAGCTACTTCAATACTGGTGTAACAGATGATATGAGTTACCTAAATGTAGAATATTGCAGTATGCAAGAAGCTACTTCAATACTGGTGTAACAGATTATATGAGTTACCTAAATGTAGAATATTGCAGTATGCAAGAAGCTACTTCAATACTGGTGTAACAGATGATATGAGTTACCTAAATGTAGAATATTGCAGTATGCAATATTTAACTCATTTAACCTGTAATGAGAAGGAGACAGGAGTTACATCACAGTTGGTCCAGAATAAGTCCAAGCTTTAATCTATGTAACTGTTTTCGCCCTACTTAAAAATATTCCTACTTTAAAATATGACAAACTAACAATAGTCAGCTTGCAATAGTCAGCCAGGCTGAGGTCAGCCTTGTGTTCACAATATATCCTAAAAGCTGTTTCTAAGTTAATTGATTGAGACCCCACCCAGCCAGAGTCCCTCTTCCACTAGCAATAAAACTAAGATAACAAATGGTAAGAGGTTACATACCATCCCAGCCACTAATAAATTCTAACTCACTTTCAAATCTTATAAAATATTTGCACAATTACCTAAATGTAGAATATTGCAGTATGCAAGAAGCTACTTCAATACTGGTGTAACAGATTATATGAGTTACCTAAATGTAGAATATTGCAGTATGCAAGAAGCTACTTCAATACTGGTGTAACAGATTATATGAGTTACCTAAATGTAGAATATTGCAGTATGCAAGAAGCTACTTCAATACTGGTGTAACAGATGATATGAGTTACCTAAATGTAGAATATTGCAGTATGCAAGAAGCTACTTCAATACTGGTGTAACAGATGATATGAGTTACCTAAATGTAGAATATTGCAGTATGCAAGAAGCTACTTCAATACTGGTGTAACAGATGATATGAGTTACCTAAATGTAGAATATTGCAGTATGCAAGAAGCTACTTCAATTCTGGTGTAACAGATGATATGAGTTACCTAAATGTAGAATATTGCAGTATGCAAGAAGCTACTTCAATACTGGTGTAACAGATGATATGAGTTACCTAAATGTAGAATATTGCAGTATGCAAGAAGCTACTTCAATACTGGTGTAACAGATGATATGAGTTACCTAAATGTAGAATATTGCAGTATGCAAGAAGCTACTTCAATACTGGTGTAACAGATGATATGAGTTACCTGTAATGAGAAGGAGACAGGAGTTACATCTCAGTTGGTCCAGAATAAGTCCAAGCTTTAATCTATGTAACTGTTTTCGCCCTACTTAAAAATATTCCTACTTTAAAATATGACAAACTAACAATAGTCAGCTTGCAATAGTCAGCCAGGCTGAGGTCAGCCTTGTGTTCACAATATATCCTAAAAGCTGTTTCTAAGTTAATTGATTGAGACCCCACCCAGCCAGAGCCCCTCTTCCACTAGCAATAAAACTAAGATAACAAATGGTAAGAGGTTACATACCATCCCAGCCACTAATAAATTCTAACTCACTTTCAAATCTAATAAAATATTTGCACAATTACCTAAATGTAGAATATTGCAGTATGCAAGAAGCTACTTCAATACTGGTGTAACAGATGATATGAGTTACCTAAATGTAGAATATTGCAGTATGCAAGAAGCTACTTCAATACTGGTGTAACAGATGATATGAGTTACCTAAATGTAGAATATTGCAATATGCAAGAAGCTACTTCAATACTGGTGTAACAGATGATATGAGTTACCTAAATGTAGAATATTGCAGTATGCAAGAAGCTACTTCAATACTGGTGTAACAGATGATATGAGTTACCTAAATGTAGAATATTGCAGTATGCAAGAAGCTACTTCAATACTGGTGTAACAGATGATATGAGTTACCTAAATGTAGAATATTGCAGTATGCAAGAAGCTACTTCAATACTGGTGTAACAGATGATATGAGTTACCTAAATGTAGAATATTGCAGTATGCAAGAAGCTACTTCAATACTGGTGTAACAGATTATATGAGTTACCTAAATGTAGAATATTGCAGTATGCAAGAAGCTACTTCAATACTGGTGTAACAGATGATATGAGTTACCTAAATGTAGAATATTGCAGTATGCAAGAAGCTACTTCAATACTGGTGTAACAGATGATATGAGTTACCTAAATGTAGAATATTGCAGTATGCAAGAAGCTACTTCAATACTGGTGTAACAGATTATATGAGTTACCTAAATGTAGAATATTGCAGTATGCAAGAAGCTACTTCAATACTGGTGTAACAGATGATATGAGTTACCTAAATGTAGAATATTGCAGTATGCAATATTTAACTCATTTAACCTGTAATGAGAAGGAGACAGGAGTTACATCACAGTTGGTCCAGAATAAGTCCAAGCTTTAATCTATGTAACTGTTTTCGCCCTACTTAAAAATATTCCTACTTTAAAATATGACAAACTAACAATAGTCAGCTTGCAATAGTCAGCCAGGCTGAGGTCAGCCTTGTGTTCACAATATATCCTAAAAGCTGTTTCTAAGTTAATTGATTGAGACCCCACCCAGCCAGAGTCCCTCTTCCACTAGCAATAAAACTAAGATAACAAATGGTAAGAGGTTACATACCATCCCAGCCACTAATAAATTCTAACTCACTTTCAAATCTTATAAAATATTTGCACAATTACCTAAATGTAGAATATTGCAGTATGCAAGAAGCTACTTCAATACTGGTGTAACAGATTATATGAGTTACCTAAATGTAGAATATTGCAGTATGCAAGAAGCTACTTCAATACTGGTGTAACAGATTATATGAGTTACCTAAATGTAGAATATTGCAGTATGCAAGAAGCTACTTCAATACTGGTGTAACAGATGATATGAGTTACCTAAATGTAGAATATTGCAGTATGCAAGAAGCTACTTCAATACTGGTGTAACAGATGATATGAGTTACCTAAATGTAGAATATTGCAGTATGCAAGAAGCTACTTCAATACTGGTGTAACAGATGATATGAGTTACCTAAATGTAGAATATTGCAGTATGCAAGAAGCTACTTCAATTCTGGTGTAACAGATGATATGAGTTACCTAAATGTAGAATATTGCAGTATGCAAGAAGCTACTTCAATACTGGTGTAACAGATGATATGAGTTACCTAAATGTAGAATATTGCAGTATGCAAGAAGCTACTTCAATACTGGTGTAACAGATGATATGAGTTACCTAAATGTAGAATATTGCAGTATGCAAGAAGCTACTTCAATACTGGTGTAACAGATGATATGAGTTACCTGTAATGAGAAGGAGACAGGAGTTACATCTCAGTTGGTCCAGAATAAGTCCAAGCTTTAATCTATGTAACTGTTTTCGCCCTACTTAAAAATATTCCTACTTTAAAATATGACAAACTAACAATAGTCAGCTTGCAATAGTCAGCCAGGCTGAGGTCAGCCTTGTGTTCACAATATATCCTAAAAGCTGTTTCTAAGTTAATTGATTGAGACCCCACCCAGCCAGAGCCCCTCTTCCACTAGCAATAAAACTAAGATAACAAATGGTAAGAGGTTACATACCATCCCAGCCACTAATAAATTCTAACTCACTTTCAAATCTAATAAAATATTTGCACAATTACCTAAATGTAGAATATTGCAGTATGCAAGAAGCTACTTCAATACTGGTGTAACAGATGATATGAGTTACCTAAATGTAGAATATTGCAGTATGCAAGAAGCTACTTCAATACTGGTGTAACAGATGATATGAGTTACCTAAATGTAGAATATTGCAATATGCAAGAAGCTACTTCAATACTGGTGTAACAGATGATATGAGTTACCTAAATGTAGAATATTGCAGTATGCAAGAAGCTACTTCAATACTGGTGTAACAGATGATATGAGTTACCTAAATGTAGAATATTGCAGTATGCAAGAAGCTACTTCAATACTGGTGTAACAGATGATATGAGTTACCTAAATGTAGAATATTGCAGTATGCAAGAAGCTACTTCAATACTGGTGTAACAGATGATATGAGTTACCTAAATGTAGAATATTGCAGTATGCAAGAAGCTACTTCAATACTGGTGTAACAGATTATATGAGTTACCTAAATGTAGAATATTGCAGTATGCAAGAAGCTACTTCAATACTGGTGTAACAGATGATATGAGTTACCTGTAATGAGAAGGAGACATGAGTTACATCACAGTTGGTCCAGAATAAGTCCAAGCTTTAATCTATGTAACTGTTTTCGCCCTACTTAAAAATATTCCTACTTTAAAATATGACAAACTAACAATAGTCAGCTTGCAATAGTCAGCCAGGCTGAGGTCAGCCTTGTGTTCACAATATATCCTAAAAGCTGTTTCTAAGTTAATTGATTGAGACCCCACCCAGCCAGAGCCCCTCTTCCACTAGCAATAAAACTAAGATAACAAATGGTAAGAGGTTACATACCATCCCAGCCACTAATAAATTCTAACTCACTTTCAAATCTTATAAAATATTTGCACAATTACCTAAATGTAGAATATTGCAGTATGCAAGAAGCTACTTCAATACTGGTGTAACAGATGATATGAGTTACCTAAATGTAGAATATTGCAGTATGCAAGAAGCTACTTCAATACTGGTGTAACAGATGATATGAGTTACCTAAATGTAGAATATTGCAGTATGCAAGAAGCTACTTCAATACTGGTGTAACAGATGATATGAGTTACCTAAATGTGGAATATTGCAGTATGCAAGAAGCTACTTCAATACTGGTGTAACAGATGATATGAGTTACCTAAATGTAGAATGTTGCAGTATGTAAGAAGCTACTTCAATACTGGTGTAACAGATGATATGAGTTACCTAAATGTAGAATATTGCAGTATGCAAGAAGCTACTTCAATACTGGTGTAACAGATGATATGAGTTACCTGTAATGAGAAGGAGACAGGAGTTACATCACAGTTGGTCCAGAATAAGTCCAAGCTTTAATCTATGTAACTGTTTTTGCCCTACTTAAAAATATTCCTACTTTAAAATATGACAAACTAACAATAGTCAGCTTGCAATAGTCAGCCAGGCTGAGGTCAGCCTTGTGTTCACAACATATCCTAAAAGCTGTTTCTAAGTTAATTGATTGAGACCCCACCCAGCCAGAGCCCCTCTTCCACTAGCAATAAAACTAAGATAACAAATGGTAAGAGGTTACATACCATCCCAGCCACTAATAAATTCTAACTCACTTTCAAATCTTATAAAATATTTGCACAATTACCTAAATGTAGAATATTGCAGTATGCAAGAAGCTACTTCAATACTGGTGTAACAGATGATATGAGTTACCTAAATGTAGAATATTACAGTATGCAAGAAGCTAATTCAATACTGGTGTAACAGATGATATGAGTTACCTAAATGTAGAATATTGCAGTATGCAAGAAGCTATTTCAATACTGGTGTAACAGATGATATGAGTTACCTAAATGTAGAATATTGCAGTATGCAAGAAGCTACTTCAATACTGGTGTAACAGATGATATGAGTTACCTAAATGTAGAATATTGCAGTATGCAAGAAGCTACTTCAATACTGGTGTAACAGATGATATGAGTTACCTAAATGTAGAATATTGCAGTACGCAAGAAGCTACTTCAATACTGGTGTAACAGATGATATGAGTTACCTAAATGTAGAATATTGCAGTATGCAAGAAGCTACTTCAATACTGGTGTAACAGATGATATGAGTTACCTAAATGTAGAATATTGCAGTATGCAAGAAGCTACTTCAATACTGGTGTAACAGATGATATGAGTTACCTGTAATGAGAAGGAGACAGGAGTTACATCACAGTTGGTCCAGAATAAGTCCAAGCTTTAATCTATGTAACTGTTTTCGCCCTACTTAAAAATATTCCTACTTTAAAATATGACAAACTAACAATAGTCAGCTTGCAATAGTCAGCCAGGCTGAGGTCAGCCTTGTGTTCACAATATATCCTAAAAGCTGTTTCTAAGTTAATTGATTGAGACCCCACCCAGCCAGAGCCCCTCTTCCACTAGCAATAAAACTAAGATAACAAATGGTAAGAGGTTACATACCATCCCAGCCACTAATAAATTCTAACTCACTTTCAAATCTTATAAAATATTTGCACAATTACCTAAATGTAGAATATTGCAGTATGCAATAAGCTACTTCAATACTGGTGTAACAGATGATATGAGTTACCTAAATGTAGAATATTGCAGTATGCAAGAAGCTACTTCATTACTGGTGTAACAGATGATATGAGTTACCTAAATGTAGAATATTGCAGTATGCAAGAAGCTACTTCAATACTGGTGTAACAGATGATATGAGTTACCTAAATGTAGAATATTGCAGTATGCAAGAAGCTACTTCAATACTGGTGTAACAGATGATATGAGTTACCTAAATGTAGAATATTGCAGTATGCAAGAAGCTACTTCAATACTGGTGTAACAGATGATATGAGTTACCTAAATGTAGAATATTGCAGTATGCAAGAAGCTACTTCAATACTGGTGTAACAGATGATATGAGTTACCTAAATGTAGAATATTGCAGTACGCAAGAAGCTACTTCAATACTGGTGTAACAGATGATATGAGTTACCTAAATGTAGAATATTGCAGTACGCAAGAAGCTACTTCAATACTGGTGTAACAGATGATATGAGTTACCTAAATGTAGAATATTGCAGTATGCAAGAAGCTACTTCAATACTGGTGTAACAGATGATATGAGTTACCTAAATGTAGAATATTGCAGTATGCAAAAAGCTACTTCAATACTGGTGTAACAGATGATATGAGTTACCTAAATGTAGAATATTGCAGTATGCAAGAAGCTACTTCAATACTGGTGTAACAGATGATATGAGTTACCTGTAATGAGAAGGAGACAGGAGTTACATCACAGTTGGTCCAGAATAAGTCCAAGCTTTAATCTATGTAACTGTTTTCGCCCTACTTAAAAATATTCCTACTTTAAAATATGACAAACTAACAATAGTCAGCTTGCAATAGTCAGCCAGGCTAAGTAGATGGGTGCTTTAAGGTGCACATTAAAAGGGCTAGGGCAGTGGTTCCCAAACTGTGTGCCTAGGCACCCTGGGGTGCCTCAGGATGTTTGCAGGGGTGCCTCAGGTTGAGGGCCCACGACCAAAACAATTTATTTAAATCATAGGCAAAACTAGTGCTGCTGGCTGCCAATCATAAAATGTATGGACAATTAGAACCACTGCTATGTTCCCCATCACATAACTGAACCTGAGGGTAGCATTTTGGCACCATTTACTTTATTTTTTATCTATCCATAAGAAACTTTTTGACTAGGGGTGCCGTGAACAAATGCTGATGTTCTAGAGCGCCCTGGTCAAGAAAATTTGGGAACCTCTGGGCTAGGGCTAATACCAAAATCATGCGATCCTGCTCTAACCCGCAGAATTACTAATGCTATTGATTTTCAACAACTTTCTACCTCTCTGCAACAACTGCTCTCACCCATTTCTACACTTGCCTGTCCTGAGACAGCTGTAACCCACCTGAACCAGACTCTACAAACTGCCCTTGATGAAGCTGCTCCAGCTATTCCTCACATTCCACGTAGGCTAAAGCTGGGTACACATCTATACAATCCTTTTTTTTTGCAAGCGTTCGGCCGACCGTACTCCCGTCGGACCGTACGCAAACAACAGCCGACACGCGCGTACACACCTGTACAATTTACTTGCGACGTCTGATGTACTCCCGTCCAAACAGTCGCAAGAAAAATATTGTACCACCGTACACACTCTCCCGATTTGGGCTATTCACACTTCACATGTGACCAAAATTATAATAATGGGCTGGGTTAGGGCATAATTATAGCAGTCACCCTTTTACCTATTAAAAAAAAAACGGCGTGGGGTCCCCCCCACAGCCGTAACCAGCACCAGGCTGAAGGAGCCGGGGCTGGTATTAAAAAATCAGGAAACCCGACAAATAGGGCTTCGCTGATTTTTTAAAACCAGCCCCAGGCTCCAGGTCCGGGGCTGGTTCCCAAAATACGGGGGACAAAATGACTAGGGGTCCCCCGTATTTTAAGAACCAGCCCCAGGCACAACCAGCCAGCAGGGTAATGCCACAGCCGGGGGACACTTATGATATAAGTTCCCGCGGCCAAAGCATTCATCCCTACTGACCAGTCAGCCTGGCCAGGGGCCCTGGGGGAGTGGGGACCCCCCCAATGAAGGGGTCCCCCCCTCCAGGATTTACCTGACCAGGCTGAAGCCTGGTACTGTCCCCGATGCCCCTGGGCGGTGGGCATCGGGCTGATGGAATGGTGTAAAAAAAATAGAATAAAAACAATTGTTTTTTCCTGTGGAACTATGAGTCCCAGCAAGCCTCCCCCGCATGCTGGGACTTGGAGAACCACAAGTCCCAGCATGCGGGGCATTAAAGGGCCCGCTGGCACTTGTAGTTCCACAGAAAAAAAATAGTTAAATAAATACACACTGACACATATGAAAAATAAAAGTTTAATATATACATACATTACACAAACACACTGATACTTACCTATCTTGATCCCGTAGGTAGGTCCCTGGGTCCGGTCCACTGGCTTGGTTCCGGGGCTGGTCCGGGTCCGGGGCTCCAGGGCTGAAGAGTCCGGGGTCCTGGATCCGTAGTAATCCAAATGGGTACCTGGGGAAGGAAATCCAACTCACCTGTCTTCTGGCGACCACCCCGGCATCTGCTGTTCAAGACGCGCTGCTAAAATGTAGACGCAATAACTGGTCTATATAGAACTTTAGTCACCCTGCCGGCTGACTAAAGTTCTATATAGACGTGTTTGCGCCTAAATTTTAGTCAGCCGGCAGGGTGACTATAGTTCTATATAGATGGGTTTGCGTCTAAATTTTAGGCACCCTGCCGGCTGACTAAAATTTTGACGCTAACCCGTCTATATAGAACTTTAGTCAGCCGGCAGGCTGACTAAAGTTCTATATAGACCGGTTACTGCGTCTACATTTTAGTCACCCTTTTACTAGTTAAAAAAAAAAACGACGTGGGGTCCCCCCCATTGCCGTAACCAGCACCAGGCTGAAAGAGCCGGGGCTGGTATTAAAAAATCAGGAAACCAACCAGATAGGGCTTCACTGATTTTTTAAAACCAGCCCCAAGCTCCAGGTCCGGGGCTGGTTCCCAAAATACGGGGGACAAAATGACTAGGGGTCCCCTGTATTTTAAGAACCAGCCCCAGGCCAAACCAGCCAGCAGGGTAATGCCACAGCCGGGGGGAGACTTTTTATACAAGTCCCCCCGGCCAAAGCATTCATACCTGTGACCGGTCAGCCTGGCCAGGGGTCCTGGGGGAGTGGGGACCCCCTCAATAAAGGGGTCCCCCCCCTCCAGGACTTACCTGACCAGGCTGAAGCCTGGTACTGTCCCCGATGCCCCTGGACGGTGGGCATCGGGCTGATGGAATGGTGTAAAAAAATAGAATAAAAACTATTGTCTTTTCCTGTGGAACTATGAGTCCCAGCAAGCCTCCCCCGCAGGCTGGGACTTGGAGAACCACAAGTCCCAGCCTGCGGAGCATTAAAGGGCCCGCTGGCACTTGTAGTTCTACAGTAAAAGAAAGAGTTAAATAAACACACACTGACAACACAGAAAAATAAAACTTTAATACAAACATTACACACACACATACTGATACTTACCTATCTTGATCCCGTAGGTAGGTCCCAGGGTCCGGGTCCGGGGCTCCAGGGCTGAAGAGTCCGGGGTCCTGGATCCGTAGTACTCCAAAGGGGTACCTGGGGAAGCAAATCCTACTCACCTGTCCTGTCCACCCCGGCATCTTCACTTCAAGACGCGCTGCTCCCGGCTTCTGTGGTACCGCTCTGCCTCCGCTGTATACTAGAGATGCAGAGGTCCTTCTCCCTCGGCGTCTCTCCTCAGAATGATTTCTGGCCAATCAGAAGCCGGGAGCAGCGCGTCTTGAACAGCAGATGCTGGGGTGGTCGCCAGAAGACAGGTGAGTTGGATTTCCTTCCCCAGGTACCCATCTGGATTACTACGGATCCAGGACCCCGGACTCTTCAGCCCTGGAGCCCCAGACCCGGACCAGCCCCGGAACCAAGCCAGTTGACCGGACCCAGGGACCTACCTACGGGCTCAAGATAGGTAAGGATCAGTGTGTTTGTGTAATGTATGTATGTATTAAACTTTTATTTTTCATATGTGTCAGAGTGTATTTATTTAACTATTTTTTTTTCTGTGGAACTACAAGTGCCAGCGGGCCCTTTAATGCCCCGCATGCTGAGACTTGTGGTTCTCCAAGTCCCAGCATGCAGGGGAGGCTTGCTGGGACTCATAGTTCCACAGGAAAAAACAATAGTTTTTATTCTATTTTTTTACACCATTCCATCAGCCCGATGCCCACCGCCCAGGGGCATCGGGGACAGTACCAGGCTTCAGCCTGGTCAGGTAAGTCCTGGAGGGGGGGGGGACCCCTTCATTGGGGGGGTCCCCACTCCCCCAGGGCCCCTGGCCAGGCTGACTGGTCAGTAGGGATGAATGCTTTGGCCGCGGGAACTTATATCATTTGTCCCCCGGCTGTGGCATTACCCTGCTGGCTGGTTGTGCCTGGGGCTGGTTCTTAAAATACGGGGGACCCCTAGTCATTTTGTCCCCCGTATTTTGGGAACCAGCCCCGGACCTGGAGCCTGGGGCTGGTTTTAAAAAATCAGTGAAGCCCTATCTGGTTGGTTTCCTGATTTTTTAATACCAGCCCCGGCTCCTTCAGCCTGGTGCTGGTTACAGCTGTGGGGGGGACCCCACGCCGGTTTTTTTTTTTAGTCAAAGCTAGAACGCCCACATGGGCGTTCCAGCTTTGTCAGTATAGTCGCAAGGATGGCAGCATATCGGTCGGACGTGCGTACACACTGCACTTTTGTACCGATATGGGGCCGTCCTGTCGGATGAAAATTAAACTGCAAAGAACCATTGACCGACCGAGTTTGGACGGTCAAGACAGTTTTTTGCCGTTTATCGGTCGGTAGGGACAGTGTACACACCTATACAATTGAACGGCTGTCCGACCCAGAACGGAAGAACGGCCCGACAATTGTATATATGTGTACCCAGCTTTAGATGCCAACCATGGCACTCTAAATTAACTAGAAACCTGCAAAAACTATCACATAGATCTGAACATCAGTGGCATAAATCTAAAAATCCAAGTGACTTTGTCAGATTTAAGACTACCTACCACTCCTATCGTAATGCTCTGGACACTGCTAAACAAACATTTTCAATCTGCCATTTCTTCTCATGCCACTAACCCCAAGCGACCTTTTAATACATTTAAATCACTTCTTTACCCTTCCTCACCTTCCGTACCAGCTAATATCAGTGTGCAAGAGCTTGCTTCCTTCTTCAAGGAAAAGATTGCTACAATCCAAGATTAAATGGCATGCTCTCCCTTCAGCCAGTGACTTGCTTACTTCCTTTCCTAAACTCTTTGCCACTTTCTCCTCTTTTGACTCCACAAGTGAGGATGAAGTATTAACACACTTCTTATCCTCCTACTCCACTACCTCTCCTTTTGATCCCCCCTTGAGCTTGCAAGTGGTACAGTCCAAGCAAAGGACTACGTCAGCCATTGTTTACAGCTAGTAAAGCTCTGTCTCCTTTGCTTATCCCAAGCCTAACTAAAATTTGTAACCTCTTTCTCTCTACTGGTATCTTTCCTTCTCTGTTCAAGCATGCACTTATTACTCCCATTCTAAAAAAACACAATTCTGATCCAAACGGTCTCTCTAACTACCATCCTATCTCTTAGCTCCCATGCCTCTCCAAGCTACTTGAGAGAATTTCCTACACTCGGCTCACACTTTTTTAACTCCTACAACTTATTGGTCCTCTGCTTTTCTCAATCTATACCTCCTCTCTTGGCAAAGTAATCAACTCTTTTGGATTTCAGTATCATCTGTACGCTGATGATACTCAAATCTATCTATCCTCCTCGGAATTGTCACCATCAGTATTGCCCCATATTTCTGAATGCCTTTCTGACATTTCATCTTGGATGTCATTTTGCCACCTCAAACTCAACATTTCCAAAACAGAATTAATTATATTCCCACCAGCCAAGACTAGTTACCATACATTACACACAAGAGGGGATTTCCAAATCTGGGGCGCAATCAATCATATATAATGGATCAGAGTATCTATATCTTCATGTGTCTTCAAACTCTTCAGAGGTATTCCCAGTGATATATAGAGAAATTAGAAAAGTTGATGATTAGATGTTATTATCCCAATTAAAAGAGGCAAAGAGGAACGTGTGGAGAAGAGAAGATGGATGGGCGTACCCCACTCACCGTACGTAAGGCGAAGTATAGGCACGTAGCGGTTTATTTTCTCCTCCTGCTGGAATTTTTAATCTGGGTAAGTTCTTCGTCTCCGTAGGTGAGGGTGTGAAAGAAAAAACGATCAATGTGTAGATTTGTTATATTCAGTGCACTCTAGAACACCCCGTGAATTTGGATACAGTGGAAGAAAGTGTCAATCGTACCTTACTCACCAAAGAATGAGACAAGGTACATATATAAAGGCTTCTTTAGAAATTCACACAAAGTTTAGTTATAGATGGGCATACCCCACTCACTGTAAAAGGATGTTAGTATATGCCCATAGCGTTTTCTTTTCCTTTAGGGTTATGCTTCACTGTGATATCATATTTCTCTCCATTGATGTGATGTGTAAAAATAAAACAATAAAAAAGTATTGTGTCAATTTGTTTATATTTTTAAATGGTAATATACCCTTAAGTAAAGAGGAGGTATATGTATATATAGGTGACTGTGCCTCTTATTTTTATAATTATAGTGATTGAAGGTACTAATGTCATACCGTGACGCACACTTAATTGTGTAATAGAACACCCAGAAAGGTATCTTTGGAAGTTAAATCTCCTCCACCATGTGCCAATACGTGCTTATGGAAATCAAAATATGTACCCAAAGTATTCTCTGAAGACAAAGTATATGCGTACCCAACTCACAATTATGTCAGTTTTTTCACCACATGTAGCTGTTTCTTTGCCTTCAGATGATGGTCTTTTATTTTTTATGGAAATATGTCCAGATATACCGACCAAAAAATCTCTTAAAAAAGGTATATTTATTGCACAGTGGAAAAACCAGATACAAAATCCTCCATCCCAACAATGGAAGGATCCCGAAACATCCAAATATATCCAAGAATATCCACATAAACACCAGAAAAAAAAAAAAAAAGAAAAAAAAAAATTCTTAATTTTTAAAAAAATACATACAAATGTGTCCAATGTACAACCGAAAGGAAAAGGTGATGGCTGCTCACTCTCCACAGTACTTGTTGACGCGTTTCGGTGTTTAGAACACCTTTTTCAAGATGTTACCAACCTGATATCTCTATTACTGTTGAGAACACAACAATCAATCCTACTCCTTAAGCCCGTCTGCCCCTAGGGGTCATCCTCGACTCTGAACTGTCCATTATTCCTCAAATTCAATCTGTCTCTAAATCATGTTGCATGCATCTAATCACATATCGAAAATTTGTCTGTACCTTACACAAGACACTGCAAAAACTCTAATCCATGCACTCATCATATCACGCATTAATTATTGCAATAGCCTCCTTACCAGTCTTCCTAAGAAAAGACTCTCATCACTACAATCTATTTTGAATGCAGCTGTAAAGCTGATCTTCCTGGCTAGACGTTCATTGTCTGCTGATCTGCTCTGTCCCTCCATTGGTTGCCTGTATATTACCGCATTCAATAAAAAATACTTACAATAAAGAATAAAGCAGCCAGTTTTTATTCTGTACATAAACAAAATAACTCGCCCAAATGTAACATGTGCAGAGAGAGTTACATTTGGGCGAGTTATTATGTTTATGTACAGAATAAATACTGGCTGCTTTATTCTTACACTGCAATTTATATATCAGTTTGAATACACTCCACCCAAATGTAACTCTGCACATGTTACATCTGACCCACCTGCAGTGCACATGGTTTTGTCCATTAGGAGTTTGCATTTGCAAACCAACCAGAATCACCCCCTTGATGTATTGTTTCTTCATATACAGAAGACGGAACAGTAGCTAGTAATGGTAGTTGACAAAACTTGAGCAGAGATGCAGAGTCTAACCCGCCAGTGGTCTTCTCGCAAGGTGGCTTAAACTTTGCTGTGTATGACGAAGGTCACGGCTCCTCAGCTCAGGTCCAACAAATATGTCATGGTCCGACTGTTGAAACACTTGTCCTTCCAAACAATGCAGGAAATCCAGCCTGGCAGCTCTAATAACTCTTTGTGTTATCTGTGGCATTGGTACTGATGAGGAGGACCCAGGCAATTCATACTATCTACATTATATCTGCACTATATAGTCATTGCTGCATGTCTATTTGGCTTTTTGATTTCAGTGGGATGGGCGCGCACATCAGAATCGAATCGGGATGTAAAGCTCAAAAGCAAAACCATGTTTGAAGTCTATTCGATGTCTATGTGATACCGGTTCAGTTTTGACTATATAGTCAAAATTGAGTGGGAAATCTTACTGTGTGTACACACCATAAGTCTGCCAATACCCGATACCTTAGCCAGATCCACAAAAATCTAGGTTTGTGAGATGACCTAATAGTCTTGAAACAGACAACTGAGTAATTGGTAACGTGGAAATTCTGCACAGGAGTTTGTGACACTGCCCTTGATGAAGCTGCTCCAGCTATTCCTCACATTCCACGTAGGCTAAAGCTGGGTACACATCTATACAATCCTTTTTTTTTGCAAGCGTTCGGCCGACCGTACTCCCGTCGGACCGTACGCAAACAACAGCCGACACGCGCGTACACACCTGTACAATTTACTTGCGACGTCTGATGTACTCCCGTCCAAACAGTCGCAAGAAAAATATTGTACCACCGTACACACTCTCCCGATTTGGGCTATTCACACTTCACATGTGACCAAAATTATAATAATGGGCTGGGTTAGGGCATAATTATAGCAGTCACCCTTTTACCTATTAAAAAAAAAACGGCGTGGGGTCCCCCCCACAGCCGTAACCAGCACCAGGCTGAAGGAGCCGGGGCTGGTATTAAAAAATCAGGAAACCCGACAAATAGGGCTTCGCTGATTTTTTAAAACCAGCCCCAGGCTCCAGGTCCGGGGCTGGTTCCCAAAATACGGGGGACAAAATGACTAGGGGTCCCCCGTATTTTAAGAACCAGCCCCAGGCACAACCAGCCAGCAGGGTAATGCCACAGCCGGGGGACACTTATGATATAAGTTCCCGCGGCCAAAGCATTCATCCCTACTGACCAGTCAGCCTGGCCAGGGGCCCTGGGGGAGTGGGGACCCCCCCAATGAAGGGGTCCCCCCCTCCAGGATTTACCTGACCAGGCTGAAGCCTGGTACTGTCCCCGATGCCCCTGGGCGGTGGGCATCGGGCTGATGGAATGGTGTAAAAAAAATAGAATAAAAACAATTGTTTTTTCCTGTGGAACTATGAGTCCCAGCAAGCCTCCCCCGCATGCTGGGACTTGGAGAACCACAAGTCCCAGCATGCGGGGCATTAAAGGGCCCGCTGGCACTTGTAGTTCCACAGAAAAAAAATAGTTAAATAAATACACACTGACACATATGAAAAATAAAAGTTTAATATATACATACATTACACAAACACACTGATACTTACCTATCTTGATCCCGTAGGTAGGTCCCTGGGTCCGGTCCACTGGCTTGGTTCCGGGGCTGGTCCGGGTCCGGGGCTCCAGGGCTGAAGAGTCCGGGGTCCTGGATCCGTAGTAATCCAAATGGGTACCTGGGGAAGGAAATCCAACTCACCTGTCTTCTGGCGACCACCCCGGCATCTGCTGTTCAAGACGCGCTGCTAAAATGTAGACGCAATAACTGGTCTATATAGAACTTTAGTCACCCTGCCGGCTGACTAAAGTTCTATATAGACGTGTTTGCGCCTAAATTTTAGTCAGCCGGCAGGGTGACTATAGTTCTATATAGATGGGTTTGCGTCTAAATTTTAGGCACCCTGCCGGCTGACTAAAATTTTGACGCTAACCCGTCTATATAGAACTTTAGTCAGCCGGCAGGCTGACTAAATTCTATATAGACCGGTTACTGCGTCTACATTTTAGTCACCCTTTTACTAGTTAAAAAAAAAAACGACGTGGGGTCCCCCCCATTGCCGTAACCAGCACCAGGCTGAAAGAGCCGGGGCTGGTATTAAAAAATCAGGAAACCAACCAGATAGGGCTTCACTGATTTTTTAAAACCAGCCCCAAGCTCCAGGTCCGGGGCTGGTTCCCAAAATACGGGGGACAAAATGACTAGGGGTCCCCTGTATTTTAAGAACCAGCCCCAGGCCAAACCAGCCAGCAGGGTAATGCCACAGCCGGGGGGAGACTTTTTATACAAGTCCCCCCGGCCAAAGCATTCATACCTGTGACCGGTCAGCCTGGCCAGGGGTCCTGGGGGAGTGGGGACCCCCTCAATAAAGGGGTCCCCCCCCTCCAGGACTTACCTGACCAGGCTGAAGCCTGGTACTGTCCCCGATGCCCCTGGACGGTGGGCATCGGGCTGATGGAATGGTGTAAAAAAATAGAATAAAAACTATTGTCTTTTCCTGTGGAACTATGAGTCCCAGCAAGCCTCCCCCGCAGGCTGGGACTTGGAGAACCACAAGTCCCAGCCTGCGGAGCATTAAAGGGCCCGCTGGCACTTGTAGTTCTACAGTAAAAGAAAGAGTTAAATAAACACACACTGACAACACAGAAAAATAAAACTTTAATACAAACATTACACACACACATACTGATACTTACCTATCTTGATCCCGTAGGTAGGTCCCAGGGTCCGGGTCCGGGGCTCCAGGGCTGAAGAGTCCGGGGTCCTGGATCCGTAGTACTCCAAAGGGGTACCTGGGGAAGCAAATCCTACTCACCTGTCCTGTCCACCCCGGCATCTTCACTTCAAGACGCGCTGCTCCCGGCTTCTGTGGTACCGCTCTGCCTCCGCTGTATACTAGAGATGCAGAGGTCCTTCTCCCTCGGCGTCTCTCCTCAGAATGATTTCTGGCCAATCAGAAGCCGGGAGCAGCGCGTCTTGAACAGCAGATGCTGGGGTGGTCGCCAGAAGACAGGTGAGTTGGATTTCCTTCCCCAGGTACCCATCTGGATTACTACGGATCCAGGACCCCGGACTCTTCAGCCCTGGAGCCCCAGACCCGGACCAGCCCCGGAACCAAGCCAGTTGACCGGACCCAGGGACCTACCTACGGGCTCAAGATAGGTAAGGATCAGTGTGTTTGTGTAATGTATGTATGTATTAAACTTTTATTTTTCATATGTGTCAGAGTGTATTTATTTAACTATTTTTTTTTCTGTGGAACTACAAGTGCCAGCGGGCCCTTTAATGCCCCGCATGCTGAGACTTGTGGTTCTCCAAGTCCCAGCATGCAGGGGAGGCTTGCTGGGACTCATAGTTCCACAGGAAAAAACAATAGTTTTTATTCTATTTTTTTACACCATTCCATCAGCCCGATGCCCACCGCCCAGGGGCATCGGGGACAGTACCAGGCTTCAGCCTGGTCAGGTAAGTCCTGGAGGGGGGGGGGACCCCTTCATTGGGGGGGTCCCCACTCCCCCAGGGCCCCTGGCCAGGCTGACTGGTCAGTAGGGATGAATGCTTTGGCCGCGGGAACTTATATCATTTGTCCCCCGGCTGTGGCATTACCCTGCTGGCTGGTTGTGCCTGGGGCTGGTTCTTAAAATACGGGGGACCCCTAGTCATTTTGTCCCCCGTATTTTGGGAACCAGCCCCGGACCTGGAGCCTGGGGCTGGTTTTAAAAAATCAGTGAAGCCCTATCTGGTTGGTTTCCTGATTTTTTAATACCAGCCCCGGCTCCTTCAGCCTGGTGCTGGTTACAGCTGTGGGGGGGACCCCACGCCGGTTTTTTTTTTTAGTCAAAGCTAGAACGCCCACATGGGCGTTCCAGCTTTGTCAGTATAGTCGCAAGGATGGCAGCATATCGGTCGGACGTGCGTACACACTGCACTTTTGTACCGATATGGGGCCGTCCTGTCGGATGAAAATTAAACTGCAAAGAACCATTGACCGACCGAGTTTGGACGGTCAAGACAGTTTTTTGCCGTTTATCGGTCGGTAGGGACAGTGTACACACCTATACAATTGAACGGCTGTCCGACCCAGAACGGAAGAACGGCCCGACAATTGTATATATGTGTACCCAGCTTTAGATGCCAACCATGGCACTCTAAATTAACTAGAAACCTGCAAAAACTATCACATAGATCTGAACATCAGTGGCATAAATCTAAAAATCCAAGTGACTTTGTCAGATTTAAGACTACCTACCACTCCTATCGTAATGCTCTGGACACTGCTAAACAAACATTTTCAATCTGCCATTTCTTCTCATGCCACTAACCCCAAGCGACCTTTTAATACATTTAAATCACTTCTTTACCCTTCCTCACCTTCCGTACCAGCTAATATCAGTGTGCAAGAGCTTGCTTCCTTCTTCAAGGAAAAGATTGCTACAATCCAAGATTAAATGGCATGCTCTCCCTTCAGCCAGTGACTTGCTTACTTCCTTTCCTAAACTCTTTGCCACTTTCTCCTCTTTTGACTCCACAAGTGAGGATGAAGTATTAACACACTTCTTATCCTCCTACTCCACTACCTCTCCTTTTGATCCCCCCTTGAGCTTGCAAGTGGTACAGTCCAAGCAAAGGACTACGTCAGCCATTGTTTACAGCTAGTAAAGCTCTGTCTCCTTTGCTTATCCCAAGCCTAACTAAAATTTGTAACCTCTTTCTCTCTACTGGTATCTTTCCTTCTCTGTTCAAGCATGCACTTATTACTCCCATTCTAAAAAAACACAATTCTGATCCAAACGGTCTCTCTAACTACCATCCTATCTCTTAGCTCCCATGCCTCTCCAAGCTACTTGAGAGAATTTCCTACACTCGGCTCACACTTTTTTAACTCCTACAACTTATTGGTCCTCTGCTTTTCTCAATCTATACCTCCTCTCTTGGCAAAGTAATCAACTCTTTTGGATTTCAGTATCATCTGTACGCTGATGATACTCAAATCTATCTATCCTCCTCGGAATTGTCACCATCAGTATTGCCCCATATTTCTGAATGCCTTTCTGACATTTCATCTTGGATGTCATTTTGCCACCTCAAACTCAACATTTCCAAAACAGAATTAATTATATTCCCACCAGCCAAGACTAGTTACCATACATTACACACAAGAGGGGATTTCCAAATCTGGGGCGCAATCAATCATATATAATGGATCAGAGTATCTATATCTTCATGTGTCTTCAAACTCTTCAGAGGTATTCCCAGTGATATATAGAGAAATTAGAAAAGTTGATGATTAGATGTTATTATCCCAATTAAAAGAGGCAAAGAGGAACGTGTGGAGAAGAGAAGATGGATGGGCGTACCCCACTCACCGTACGTAAGGCGAAGTATAGGCACGTAGCGGTTTATTTTCTCCTCCTGCTGGAATTTTTAATCTGGGTAAGTTCTTCGTCTCCGTAGGTGAGGGTGTGAAAGAAAAAACGATCAATGTGTAGATTTGTTATATTCAGTGCACTCTAGAACACCCCGTGAATTTGGATACAGTGGAAGAAAGTGTCAATCGTACCTTACTCACCAAAGAATGAGACAAGGTACATATATAAAGGCTTCTTTAGAAATTCACACAAAGTTTAGTTATAGATGGGCATACCCCACTCACTGTAAAAGGATGTTAGTATATGCCCATAGCGTTTTCTTTTCCTTTAGGGTTATGCTTCACTGTGATATCATATTTCTCTCCATTGATGTGATGTGTAAAAATAAAACAATAAAAAAGTATTGTGTCAATTTGTTTATATTTTTAAATGGTAATATACCCTTAAGTAAAGAGGAGGTATATGTATATATAGGTGACTGTGCCTCTTATTTTTATAATTATAGTGATTGAAGGTACTAATGTCATACCGTGACGCACACTCAATTGTGTAATAGAACACCCAGAAAGGTATCTTTGGAAGTTAAATCTCCTCCACCATGTGCCAATACGTGCTTATGGAAATCAAAATATGTACCCAAAGTATTCTCTGAAGACAAAGTATATGCGTACCCAACTCACAATTATGTCAGTTTTTTCACCACATGTAGCTGTTTCTTTGCCTTCAGATGATGGTCTTTTATTTTTTATGGAAATATGTCCAGATATACCGACCAAAAAATCTCTTAAAAAAGGTATATTTATTGCACAGTGGAAAAACCAGATACAAAATCCTCCATCCCAACAATGGAAGGATCCCGAAACATCCAAATATATCCAAGAATATCCACATAAACACCAGAAAAAAAAAAAAAAAAGAAAAAAAAAAATTCTTAATTTTTAAAAAAATACATACAAATGTGTCCAATGTACAACCGAAAGGAAAAGGTGATGGCTGCTCACTCTCCACAGTACTTGTTGACGCGTTTCGGTGTTTAGAACACCTTTTTCAAGATGTTACCAACCTGATATCTCTATTACTGTTGAGAACACAACAATCAATCCTACTCCTTAAGCCCGTCTGCCCCTAGGGGTCATCCTCGACTCTGAACTGTCCATTATTCCTCAAATTCAATCTGTCTCTAAATCATGTTGCATGCATCTAATCACATATCGAAAATTTGTCTGTACCTTACACAAGACACTGCAAAAACTCTAATCCATGCACTCATCATATCACGCATTAATTATTGCAATAGCCTCCTTACCAGTCTTCCTAAGAAAAGACTCTCATCACTACAATCTATTTTGAATGCAGCTGTAAAGCTGATCTTCCTGGCTAGACGTTCATTGTCTGCTGATCTGCTCTGTCCCTCCATTGGTTGCCTGTATATTACCGCATTCAATAAAAAATACTTACAATAAAGAATAAAGCAGCCAGTTTTTATTCTGTACATAAACAAAATAACTCGCCCAAATGTAACATGTGCAGAGAGAGTTACATTTGGGCGAGTTATTATGTTTATGTACAGAATAAATACTGGCTGCTTTATTCTTACACTGCAATTTATATATCAGTTTGAATACACTCCACCCAAATGTAACTCTGCACATGTTACATCTGACCCACCTGCAGTGCACATGGTTTTGTCCATTAGGAGTTTGCATTTGCAAACCAACCAGAATCACCCCCTTGATGTATTGTTTCTTCATATACAGAAGACGGAACAGTAGCTAGTAATGGTAGTTGACAAAACTTGAGCAGAGATGCAGAGTCTAACCCGCCAGTGGTCTTCTCGCAAGGTGGCTTAAACTTTGCTGTGTATGACGAAGGTCACGGCTCCTCAGCTCAGGTCCAACAAATATGTCATGGTCCGACTGTTGAAACACTTGTCCTTCCAAACAATGCAGGAAATCCAGCCTGGCAGCTCTAATAACTCTTTGTGTTATCTGTGGCATTGGTACTGATGAGGAGGACCCAGGCAATTCATACTATCTACATTATATCTGCACTATATAGTCATTGCTGCATGTCTATTTGGCTTTTTGATTTCAGTGGGATGGGCGCGCACATCAGAATCGAATCGGGATGTAAAGCTCAAAAGCAAAACCATGTTTGAAGTCTATTCGATGTCTATGTGATACCGGTTCAGTTTTGACTATATAGTCAAAATTGAGTGGGAAATCTTACTGTGTGTACACACCATAAGTCTGCCAATACCCGATACCTTAGCCAGATCCACAAAAATCTAGGTTTGTGAGATGACCTAATAGTCTTGAAACAGACAACTGAGTAATTGGTAACGTGGAAATTCTGCACAGGAGTTTGTGACACTGGACCATTGGTTACCAGGCAAACAGGAAATACATAACACTGCATTGTCAGAAGCCAAACTGAACCTTCACTGACTGGACTGATAAGCGGCAAGAATACAGAACCAGTGGACTTGAACCGGCTATGTACACTTGATACCAGACATTGGCAGGATCCCAATAGACAGATAATTCAGAATAGAATTGGACCACAGAGGATGCAGATACCGGTCATGAATGATTACAGACAGAAGTACAATGTGATGAAGAAGACCACAGAGAGACACTGTAGAGCACAGACAACTAACACGCATAGGGGTTGATTCTGGTTCACATTTAAAGCTGCGAAATTTGCAGCTTTGCGCGTGCTTTAAACGTTGGCCGCTGCCTGTATGACGCCACCCCACATGCACGCTGAGTTCCCCTGCATAAGTGTGAATGGTTGTTTAGCAGAAACATTAATTTGCAGCTTGCGTGTAGCTCTCTGGTGTCTTAGTTCTGCGGGCTCCCTGTAGTAAAATGGGCAGGCAGCTGACATCTGCTGACATCAGCTGCCTGCCCCGGCACCCACGTCATCGCCATATTGCCATAGGAACACCCAGCTTTTTCATGGGAACAGCCATGAAATGCTGGGTGTACCCATGGGCGCAGCACATTGCCCCTGCTCCTTGTCCACACTACCAGGTACGTGCCAAGCATCTGCACATGCACATAAATGCTTATGCGCAGACGCTAAACACCGCGCGGGGGAGCAATCACATCAGAATAAGCTCCATAGGCTATGAGAAGCATTGCTCTGGCGACAGAGTACTTGGGATGCCCCTTAAATACTGAAGGGTGCTTGATAATTGGCTAAAGTGGTCAGGTGATCCAAAATGTAGGGAGATTGGCTGAGATTTGATCAGCTGACACCAGCAATATAGAGGACTGGAAACCCTGCCACCTAGTCCCCTGGGAGTGCAAAGATGCCTGAGGGTCTCCCTGTCACACAGGATGCCCAGGCGCAGAAGCTAGAGCGTCCAGTAAGGTAAGCGGCCCACCACTGCGCACTCTGCCGATCTATAACACTTTATATAATAAATTTATTTTGGAGGTGGAAATAGAAAATTCTGCACAATTAGGGGCATATATTGTTTCTTTGATTTTTCATACTGCATAAAGTTATACTTTTTTTTTTATTATTACTCTATATTGTCCATTTAAATATATAATAGTAATAACTATAGGTTTGCACATGATTTTCTTTTTCATTTACTGCATGTACTTTTTCAGCTACTTTTAACATCAGCTCCCTTAATCATTATGCTAACCTTGTGACTTGGTTTATCTGTCAATCATCATTAATTCACTGTTTCTCCTACATAAACCTCTCAAACCTCATTAAGCAGCCACTTGCCTGAGGAAGAAGTCAGAGATCTGAGATACACATAGCAAATATTTGAGGTTTCTATTTTCCCATGCATCTCTTTATTTTTTATTTTCTATCTCATAATGCTTTTCTTTTTGGTTTTAGTAATTTTGTTCTTATTTTAAAATGTATATGTTAATTGCAATCTTTTCTCTTCTTTAATGTTAAAGAATCTTCACCTCCTTTTTATCAATAGTAAAAATGTTTATACTGATTGTATCTTTTGTTATATTGGGAAGACCATCATCTAAGTACATGCTAGCACTCTCTATTTTTTAACTCCTTATCCCTCTCTGTAATGAGGTTACAGGACTTACTATTTAATTACTAATAATTCAATAGACATCAGCGTTATAAATGGATGTCCCAGGCTAATAACACATTTATATAAAGGGTGAGAACAATCCTTTATATCCAAACCACAGTAAAGATATCAAATATTTGACTCGGCACTATGGAAGAGTAACCATTTTTTAATTTTCAGAAGCTATATGTAAATTTACATAATAAGTCCAAGTTGAAATATCATGGGCATGAAGTCCTCCAAATGTAAAGCACTGCAGATACACTTATTTCATCATGTATATTTGAATTCAACCTGGCAAGGCAGACAGGGAAAAAGTGGCCAAATCAGTACCGGCCCACCGGGAAATGGCCCAGTCTTCCAGTGGGCCAATCCGCCCCTGCAACCTGGTAATTGCGGTAAATACCTCAAACAGAAGTATATGGAGCTCAGTTCTCAGTCGACAGAAACAATTATGGATGGCCATCAACCATTGATGATTCAAAATCATCTATGTTATATGATCAATGTTGGATACTTTTAGCCCCACCCTCTCACAACATTGAACACAAACCTCCAGTCACTGATTGGGCCACAGCCCATTCAGTAGTAAAGCAGGGATGACCATTGATGGATGAAACATTGATGGTTCACTTGCAGAATGGATTATATCATCAATGGTGGCCAGCGATAGAAGGCTATGCCTAGAAACATTGGTAAACCCCAAAATAGTAGCAAGTATGCCAGAGACAAATTATTCACAGGACATCAGTAAGGTCAGTGCTAGAATCCTTGGCGCCCTTGCTAACTTTAAAATTTGCACTCTTGAGAATTTCTAGAGGATCTTTTTAAATTGCCACATTGTAGCATAAGCTCCTAAAACATGGGAATATTATAGCACAAAAATCCATCAATACTTTATGGCCTATGGCGAATACTTTTGCTATCGATGGGGGAGAACCAGATGTTTTTCTGCCATCAATGGTATCTGTAAACTCAATGTTTTGAGACATGGAGCATAGCCACACTCCCATTTTCTAATCCACAGTCAAGTCAGGTAAAATGACAGGGATGACCATCCATTTATAGCATTTAATGTAGAAAAGGTTATAGAGCGCTAAATATTATGTAATGAGTGAACACATGAAAACATAAAATAAATGTTAGATAAAATGTGCTAAATTGGGTCATTCCATGGTAACTCCCGTTACAAATTGACTGAAAAAGTACCATGAAATATTTTATTTTTATTTTGTATTATAATTAACATTAAGACACACTCCAAATGTAGCATAACATATTTTGAAACCTTCTAGTAGTTTTCAAGAAATTACTGATTTTCTACTGGCAACTCACGTTACGTGTTTTGTCCATGGTTTTTAACATACATTAGCAATTAGGAAATCTCTGCTCTCCTATGTACAGTAGCATATGTTTTTTTTTAACTAAATTAAATAAATGACAGATGATGTTCCAAGGCATGGAATATGATATATAACCAAAAAATAAAAAATAAATTTACAGCAAAACAAAAATGATGGTAACTCACGTTACATTAAAGGTAACTCGCGTTACACTTTGCTTATATTAATACAAATATATTTATTAAACAACCCAAAATATACATATTTTACAAGTTATAACTACTTTTTCACAGCTGTAGCAATTGTTGGTGCTGAAATTTTTGTAACAAATTACATCTTTGACGGATGGCCATTTCTAGTATTTCCCATCTCTTGTCATGACGTTAACATGATATTCCCCTTTTCCTATATTCGTAACAACTGGCTAATCTACACAAGCTACTGTAAAGCATTAATGAGCGCTCCTGCGGCATTAACAACCCCGTCTGCAGTCAAATCTTGACTATCATGTCAACGACCGCATGTTCTTGGTCGTGGCCACTGAATGACAATGTTAACTGCTGTATATTGTTCTGTGTGTATTCACTATATTATTTGTCCTGGAGTTCCAGGCAGTTCAAGGCAAAATCGTTAACAATATCATCATTAACTACTGTATGGCCCTTATTCAGATCGGATTGCAGTAAAAATGTGTTCTCAAAATGGGCAAAACCATGTGCACTGCAGGTGGGGCAGATGTAACATGTATAGAAACATAGAATTTGACGGCAGATAAAAACCATTTGGCCCATCTAGTCTGCCCCCCTTTTTTTTTTAAGGAATAACTCTGTTTCACCACAACATCTAAATACCTATCTAATACAACATTCCATTCTCTCTACACTTCTACACATATTGTACATAATGAGAGTAAGAAAAACATCCACAGATGGTGATATACAGGGTTCCACAATAAGGAATCCCCATCAGGGTCATGTCCATACTTTCCAGCGCTCCCTGATGCACCTGTGCCGCTCATTCGCGGTGCACAGCGTCACTTCCGGTCCCACGGACGTGACTTCCGGTATCCGGACGAAATGTGTTGCTTAGGTGTATGGTTCCCGACTGCAGTAGGAGATACACACATCCTGCTTCAAGTATATGGACCGCATACTTCCTTCGGTATGCGGTCCATATACTGGAAGCAGGATGTGTGTATCTCCTACCTAAGCAACCATACACCTAAGCAACACATTTCGTCCGGACACCGGAAGTCACGTCTGTGGGACCGGAAGTGACGCTGTGCACCGCGAATGAGCGTCACAGGTGCATCAGGGAGCGCTGGAAATTATGGACATGACCCTGATGGGGATTCCTTATTGTTGAACCCTGTATATTTCACCATCTGTGGATGTTTTTCTTACTCTCATTATGTACAGTATGTGTAGAAGTGTAGAGAGAATGGAATGTTGTATTAGATAGGTATTTAGATGTTGTGGTGAAACGGAGTTATTCCTTTACTCCAGCCCATGTTTTATTGTTGATGATTTTAAGATAATTAATGGGACAGGTATAAATACCACCATATACCATAGACCCCTCACACCTTGAAAAAGGGCTGAAGTGTGAGCCCGAAATGCGTTGGTGAGGAGGAGGGGACACATCTGATAGTGAGACCTATTGCTTCATTCCATCTGGCAATTCCTCTCAACCTGTTCTGGATACAGGGAGAGAGTGTATTTTGGTCCCACACATCGATTTGTGAATGTGTTTTTTAATCGTTTTTATCATCTGTTTTACTTGTATATCATATGGAATAAATACTTTTTTACGGAGTATCCTGGGTGTGGAGAGTCTCCTTATCTGGATAAAGACCAAAGAAACTGCTCTGTGAAAATAGGGCCTCATATTGAGGTGAGTGTTGGTCCATCTGACGTCCGATGTTTTATGATTGATTGAATATGGGGTGTCAAGTGAGATTGACGATTAGAATCCTGGTTTAAAGATACCTTTACGTGCAAATAGGGCCTTATATACAGGTCAGTAATGTCTATATTCTGCTTGTGAAGAGGTCACAGGAGTAGAAGGGAGACTACCATTTGAAAAACATAAAGATACCTTTATGTGTATATAGGGACCCCTACGGAGGTCAGTAGAAGTCCTTAAAATCGGTTCAGATCATATTTGGACATCAGTCGGTCCAGAGATCTACAAGCAAGCTTAATGTGCTTTAGCTTTACTCTATTGGGATAGCGCTGAAGTGTATCTTCAATTTGTTTTGGTGTATCTGTGTAGTGGGCAGGGGCGGGCTGGGCCGGGGGGCAGGGTGCCATGTGCTCCCTGGGCCGCTCAAACAATTTGTGTGCGGGCTGCCATATATCTTTGGCTGCTGCTGCAGCCACGGGGCTGTGACCAGTCTCCGACTGGTCTCCAGAAACATGGCCGCCGGCCTCCTGCACTGAGGACATGTCTAGTGCAGGAGGCCGGCGGCCATGTTTCTGGAGACCAGTCGGAGACAGAGACTCCGTGTGTTTTAATTTACATCCGGCCTGCCTGTGCGTTCTTCCTCATCTACTGTATTTTCCCCGTGCTGCAGCCCGCTTAGGTCCGGCTTCAAGATCAGGTAAGAGGGACTGTACAGGCAGAGCAGCCTGTGCGGTCCAGTTATTATACAGGGGAGAGCAGCCTGTGGGGGTCCTGTTATTATTATAAGGGGAAGCAGCCTTTGGGGTCCCTTAATTATTATACAGGGGGAGCAACCTGTGGGGGGTCCCTTCATTTTTATATAGGGGGAGCAACCTGTGGGGGCCCCCTAATTATTATACAGGGGAGCAACCTGTGGGGGTCCGGTAATTATTTTACAGGGGGAGCAGCCTGTGGGGGTCCCATTATTATTGTACAGGGGGAGCAGCCTGTAGGGGTCCCATTATTATTATACAGGGGGTGCAGCCTGTGGGGTCCTGTTATTATTATAAGACTGGGGGAGTAGCCTGTGGTGTCCTGATATTATAAAGGGGGAGCAGCCTGTGGGGGTCCTATTATTATACAGGGGAGCAGCCTGTGGTGTCTTGTTATAATTATAAGACAGGGGGAGTAGCATGTGGTGTCCTGATATTATACAGGGGAAGCAGCCTGTGGGGTCCTATTATTATACAATGGAGCAGCCTGTGATGTCTTGTTATAATTATAAGACTGGGGAGTAGCCTGTGGTGTCCTGATATTATACAGGTGGAGCAGCCTGTGGGGTCCTATTATTGATTTTTTTTCTTAATAAATATTTTTAAAATGAAAAACCTCAATTTAACGATGCACTGTTAAGGGCATACACACGGGGCAATATGATCGTTGGCAATATATTGCTAGCAATATATTGCTCAGTGTCCCATTTTCATCTGCGACCATCTCTGGTCGCAGATAAAAAAGAGCCCGGCAGTGGAAATCAGCTGCGGGCAGAAAACGGGAGCGCGCACCCGACGATTTATAGCCGGTGCACACTCCCATCGCTGGCAATATGGTCGCTCAGCAACCATATTTCCTGCGATATTTGCAATAATCGTCCCCGTGTGTACGCACCTGTACTTATGGGCCGGTGCTCTGGACTTGCCCCCCAGGCTAAAAGTTGCCAGCCAGCCCCTGGTAGTGGGAGTGTAGTGACCCACAGAATATACACACAGCAGCAATCCCGGGCGCAATCACCTACCTGTTGAACCAGCTCTTTTCCTTATTCAGATATGATTGCAGGACAAATTTGCTTGGAAAATTGGCACAACAATGTGCATTGCAGGTGGGGCAGATGAAACCTGTGCAGAGAGAGTTAAATTTGGGTGGGGTATGTTGAAACTGAAATCTAAATTGCAGTGTAAAAATAATGCAGCCAGTATTTACCCTGAACAGAAACAAAATAACTCACCCAAATCTAACTCCCTCTGCATATGTTACATCTGCCCCACCTGCAGTGCACATGGTCTAATGTGTAAAAGTCAGTGCAGTTACCTGTGCTAAGCAGAAGCTGTGTTTGTGGCAAGTGCATACCCAATTAAAGATGTTGTTTTGTTGTGTCTCTGGGAGCTTGTGCACATCTGCCACTGACAGTTAAGTCTCTACATGTCATAGAGAGTGATTTATCAGTGTTTGTTAAAGGAAGCTACATTTTCCACAGTGGGTGAAAGAAATATGGAGGAAATCCTTGGGGATACTATAAATGTGTCTGCAGGCCTGAAGGCCCAAATTCAAAGTGCAGTCCTATGCAGGCTGATCCTGTATGGATAATACCGGTAACATTTGACCACATACTCAGAGGTGATATTACCCTCTATCTTGATATCATAATCCAGTGGATAGCCCTGTTGTAACACGCTATTTATCACTGGCTGTTTTCCCAACTTCTGGATGCCATTACATAAAATAAGGTATATTGCCTTCTAATTTAACCATTAAGTGCACTACACACTCAACATTAGCAACTGTGTTTATACTCACAACTGAACTTTTAATATTGTGTACTTTTTATGTCATTTAGTAATTATTATTATTATTATTATTAATATTATTATATTTATGTTTTTTATTTTTTTTATATATTTTTTTTGGTTCTTTTTTATTATTCATCATTTATTATATATAGTCTGTGATTTGTGGCAGAAATAAATTGGTTTTACTATAAATGTGACTGGTTGTATAACTAAGTGTATTCTTTCTGTTTGGGACCAACAGGTTGATTGTCATTTGCTACCATAAATTACCAGATATTTGTTCCTACCAGACAGATTGACCAGACACATCTGTAGGTGTGTACCGAGCTTTTGATAAGCTGAGGGTAGAAGGGAAATGGCCATGAGAGAGAAAAAAAATGTCAAAGATCTGAAATATTAGGAAACAATTATGCTTTATTTATTAATGTTATTTTGTTTTTCTGTGTCAGCAATACTTTCTTACTCATTCTTGTTCTTTACGTACAACTATCTGATTTATTAATAGTACGGGTGAAATTTAATAGGATGAGAGATTCAGAAAGTGAGAGATTTGGTAAGAAATCTCCAGTTTTTTTTAAAAGCGGCAATCATTTACACTGCAAAACCAGTTTGATTTTGAAGTTCAAATGATTGCTGCTTTAAAAATAAACTGGAGACTTCTTGCCAGATCTCTCACTTTCTGAATTTCTCATCCTATTAACCCCTTCAGTGGTGGGTTTTTCTGGGGCAGGAGTACCTAAATAGGACAGGTTTTTCCTGTTCCAGAAAAACCATCCACTGATGGGGTAGATGAATCCCAGTGCTCCCCTCCCCTCCTGTGACCCCCCCCCCCAGCCCCTCTGCTCCAGTGGTCTTCAGCAGAGCTCCCCTGCCGCTGCGGCCGCTGTCAATCATAGCAGCACACTGACCGGCAGTAGGTGGCAGGCTCTGGGATGTTCGGGGCGGCTCGGGAGGACTCGGACGCCCGAACGATCCCGAGTCCCCCGAGCCATGCCGAACATCCCTGAGCCTAGCCCCACCTCTCCTGAAGTAATGGCGGCGGCAGGGGAGCTCCGGCGTACGATCGCCGGAGCGAGGGTGATGCCCGCGACGGCACCTCAGCTTTTTTCCGGGACTGCCACTGAAGGGGTTAAATTTTACCCTAGATCTTTCAGTCTCATGCCCTTTATCTAAAGGGGCCTATAAATGGAGTGATACTGCTGAGCGATATGAGGAATGAAGATCGCTCAGCACACAGAACTGCGATGTGTCAGCACTGTGTGCTGAGTGATCTGACTAGATTTATCCAGTATGCTGTATATTAATCGCTGGGCGATATCGCCGTGCGGGGCCGCTACACATGGAGCGATTTAGTGAGAATGCTTCCAAAATGAAATTGCCCCTTGTGTAGGCCCCATAAACAGGGGAAGCCAATACCAGTCCTCAAGAGCTACCAGTTAACATTTTCCAGGTGTCCGCACAGAATCACTATGCATCTTTTAAAATGTGAGCAATGAAAACACCTGTGCATTTGCTGGATAACATGAACTGTTGGTAGCTGTGGAAGGCTGGAGTTGGCTACCACTGGTCGAAAGCATCTCTAACTCCCATCCCACATTTGAATCCATCATTGCACAAGACGTCTATAGCTCTAAGCATTATTATGCAGAGTATTCTTATTTTCCTTGTCAGCTCTCTAAGGTACAAGATATTTCAAGAGGAGGGTACATGAAGCTTCCAAATGGGGATAGATTACTGCGGGGAGGGCAGCCATTATTATTAAAACCTCTTCATAAATCCATATTTGGCCTCCCCTCAAGACCTGCTTTACTGCAGTTTTTCATTGATGTACATAGTTTCATAATTGCATTTGACTATTTATAGTTCACATCTGTCTGAGCTGTGAAAAAAAATCATGTCTGTGTGCAGTGTGGCTGCAGGATTTATCAGACTCAATTTAGGGTTGGCATTGATGTCTAATTAGGACCCTACTCTTTCTGGAATATGAGTGATGAGAAATAAGTAAATCAAGTAATTCTGACACTGAATCATAGACTGTAAGATAGATAGATAGTGTACATACATAGAAAGATACAGATACCATTTTTGTGTTTTTAATCTATATGCTGGCTTGCAGTACACTGACTGTCCACAAGATGCTGCTCATGTACTTCTTTTCATAGTACTGTACCAAATAACAAACACATTTTTATGCATTGAAGTATTGTGAGCTGTGTTTATTGGCCTCACCCTCTGCAATATGCATCAATTTTTTTTTCAGAAATTGAGTCTTTTAGCTCGATGTGTTTGCATTAATATAGGAAATAATGAACATATTTTTACGTGCTAATAGTAAATAAGTAAGAGGAAATGATATTTATCATAGTTTGTTATAATTTGGTGCACACAGAATGTTCCCACATAGCACAAAGCTGCAGCAGCACAGCTGACAGATGGTCTGGAGGGAAAGGTTTGCATTTTTGCAGATGACACAAAAATCTGAGGAGACGTTCAGGCAGTATAATATAGTTGTTAGGGATTTAGCTATATTACAACAGGAGAATACAGTCTGAATACTGTATTATTTTTCACTTTATGTTAAATTGCATTTGCTTGCAAAAATGTAAAAAGCGTGTTGCCAAAGATGAAGGGATTAAGGTGTTACAAAGAGGCTCTGTAAATTAGAAAGCAAGAAAACTATGTGGCAATTTGGATACTTAACACTATCAATATGTTTTTATAATTAATATTATTTGTAGTAGTAAACATTTCATAGGTTGGATATGACTGGTCGACAGTTACCATGTTAACATAGCTCCCAACTGTCCTGATTTTTGTGGGACAGACCTGTTTTTTGGGACTGTCCTGATGTACCACCCACAGGCCGGGGGGGGGGGGGGGGTGCAATAGTGACAGCAAAATTACGTGGCTCAGGGCATTGCTGTGAAGTCACGCCCCTTTTGATGAGGCCATGCCCCCCTTTTTCAGGAATGCTCAGGAGTCCTGCTTTTGTAATTCTAACAGATAGGAGGTATGCATTAATCATGTTGGCAAAACAATGTTAACATTTATCATGTTGTTAACACTAAGAATTGTCGACATGCAGCAAGTTGACAGTAACCATGTCAAAATTCATCTTATCTACATGGATGATATATCAACATGATGAATTCTCCAGTGTCTTCTTTCAGGTCCAATTGGTCAAGTGAGGATGAGCCCCAGCAATGTTGCGGTGAGTATTAACTCCTTAAAGGCTGACCCTTATGCTTAACCCTAACCCTCCCATGGGGCACTGTTTATCCCTAACTGTAAGTATCCTCAGCTTGTTGACAATTTGCATGGCGACAGGTCAGATGTTGGCACTGTGAATATGTCGACTCTGAGGATGTCAACATGGGGTCTGTCGAATGTTTGATCTCATGCACATAACCAGAAGTGACTCCAGATGGAGCCGCTGTCATTCAGGCAGGGGATGGCGGAAGATTTGCCAGCCGCCATCCCCCACCAGCCGTCGGAAGGGGACGCGGGCGTGCATCCCCTTACAACGGAGCTCCTCGCCAGTCCCCACCGGTCCCCACCGCTCGATCCCACCTCCCCCCTTCCCCCCCTAACCCTGCCAATCTACCTGAAGTGAAGACGGGCGTCCCCCGCCGAAACTGGGACACGAGCGCGCGTGAGACACTTGCGTGTCCCAGTCAGATGGAGCGCCGGCATGCCAGTGAGGGGCCGTCTATCGAGCCCCGGAGCTAAGCGAGAGGTGCTCCATCTGTACCTGGATGCTGCTGTTGGCCACTCTGCACCTAGATTTAGCAATAGGGACTCACAAAACGCAGTGAAGCCTTGACAGGTGGCTTGTGGGCTAACCCATGACTTTGCAAATATATGTAATAAATATCTCTGAATCCTACTACCATGTGGTTACTGATATCATTCAGGGCGAGATGTATCAAATGGAAAATGCGGTAAAACCCCAGTTTTACCGCATTTTCCAATGTATCAAAAATGATACCGCACTGAAGGGTATCGCCACCCAAAGGCCACCTTATAGAAGCCTATGGGCTTCTTTTTGACGCCCGCCGAAGCCGACGCAATCCCGCCGCCTCGCCGACCCCCCCTCTGGCTTACCTTCCTGAAGGGTCCTCCTGGACCCCGGAAGGTAAGCCCTGCCTCCCCCTAGTGAAGCAGCCGGACATCCTTCCGTCTGCAGGGGGAGGAGGAAACGTCCCCGGCGTGAGAGGAGAGGGTGGCGGCAGGGAGGTGACGGAGACCCCCCTCACACCAGTGTACAGGTATCGCGGGGGGGGCCTCCGTCACCGCACCGCGATGCCAGCCGCATATGTTAGTACATATGCGGCAGGGGGGGCGGCGAAGGGCGGCGATGTATGTTAATACATCCCGCCCTTAGTGTGCTGGGGGAAACATGTTTTTTTTTCTTACTAAGTATTACACTTCCCTTACACTCCACTAAACTGATGGAGTGTCTACCAGTATGTATTTCTGTTGTGAGAGGCAATAGGGAGCTAGCATTAGGAGGAGGTGGTGGTCCAGACAGGGCCGGCGCTACCCACTCATGCTGAAAAGGCGCTGTCTCCCTCCCTGCTCTGCTAAAGCTGCCTCAGCCTTCAATGTCACTGCCTCCTACACGCCACCCACGGGCGGGTGGCAGTGTAAAGATTTGCTCCCTGCACCGCGAGTGCACACAGCCCGTATGCCACCCACAGTGCCTGTCTGTAGCGCTGTCTGCTACCCATTGCTCTATGCCCGTCAGCTGCCAAACAAATGACCAACAGGCAGCAGCGCCGCCTCCCCTTCCTTCACTCTTCTCAGTGTGCTGTGCCAGTGCCACTGCCAGTCCTCAACACTCCGGCCCCTCTATCTCCTCCCCTCTTCTTCCATCTCCTCCTTCTCTCCCCTCCTTTCCCCCTCAGTCACGAGAGGGGTTTAATGGCGTCCTCAGTGTCCTGCCTACACAGATAGAAGAGGAGGGACTACACAAGAGATAAACAGCAAAAGAACAGTGATTCTTTTATTATACATGTTTATAACAAATTTTGTAATAATTGTAGATTTTTTTTATATTAAGACACATTTAGACACTTTTTAAATAATGGGTTGGGTTATGTGCCTAAAGGTGGCCATACACGCTGCAATAGCAGCGTGAGATGCGATTTGCACTCCCGCAGGCATCGCATTTCACAGTACAAAAAGTATGTGCTGCACATACTTTTTGTACTGCTTTCGGATCGCATCGCATACACATTGCATGCATGCCGTGTGTTGGGATCTAGCCCATAACGTATGCGATTCTCGCAGCATGTATGGGCACCTTTAGTGCCTGCAACATTTTGCGGACACAGCAATGAGATGGTGTATGCATACATGTACATGCACCTGAGATCCTCCATAGGATCGCATGTTGCATACGCTCCCACAATCGGGCTGCAGCTTGTTGCAATGGCAATATGAAAGGGCGCAATGTATGGGCAAATGTATGGTTTGCAGGAGGGCGCCAGACACCCTAGCACCGGCCCTGGGTCCAGACATGCCGTATGGAGCACTATGAGGTTGTTCTAGGTAGGCTGCTCTTAGTTTAGGTATATTTAAGTATGAGCCATTATCATGTGTCTCTAGTAGTTAATTATTGGACCCACATTAGGGTTAACATGGGTTTGGGGTGAGGTGCCCCTGGATTGGTGTGGCTGGGTGGCTCTGTAGTAACACATTATTACTATTTAACACTTCTCTCTTACTAATAATCTCACTAACGCTATTCCTTTAATATTTGTATTCCATTCATCACTTTTGTATCACTTTGGTACATAGCTCTGGCTTCTTAACACCTATTAACACTAGCTTTTTCTATGGTTTGTTGTTCTGGGCTCTCTGGTTAATGCTGATTTTTGAAGTGCCGCACTGTGCACCTAGATATAACAATACTCAGGGAAGTTTTGACAGATGGTTTGGTGTTTACCCATGTATTTGCAAATATATGTAACCAAGAGTTATCCTGCTACCATGTGGTTTTCAAATCTGGTTACTGATATCATTCAGTGTGCTGGGGTAAACAATATATTTTTTTCTTAATCAGTATTACCCCTCCTTCCATTCACCACAGTGATTTCATTAAAATGATTGGTACTTGTTTCCTAGCACGTCCACAATCGCGGGCATCGGGTGTCATTTTTAGTGGTATACGACGCGACCGACGCGATGCCCCCGATTTTCCCATTGAAATGCCTTGAAAAAAGTCAAAATCGCGTCGGTCGCGTCGTATGCGGCTAAAAAAGGCTTAAATGGTCCAGACGCGATGCCCACGATTTCCCCATAGGAAACAATGTTAAATGGCTCAATGTACCCGCGATGCCCCCGATTTCTCATAGGGAACAATGTTAAATACCTCAATTTCACCAAATCATCATAGGGAACAATGGTAAATGGGCCAGAAAACCCTAAAAACACCCCAGAACATTGAAATGTCCCCCCAAAAGTAGTTTACGCCACCCCACGATCAACGCGAACCCGAAGCGTGGGGAGCGCAGCGAGCCCGCGTCCTCCGACCTTTTCATACCCCCACTATCCACGTCGGCGTGGAGTTGAGAATATAATAGTGTGGCGAGCGCAGCGTGCCACCGAGCCCGAAGCGTGGCGAGCGGACGCGGATACCTTCACAGGTAAACGCGTCCCTTCGCGGGCTTCACAGGTATCCGCGTAACCTCGCGGGGCTTGCTGCGCTCGCCACGCTTCGGGCTCGGTGGCTCGCTGCGCTCGCCACACTATTCTGTTCTCAACTCCACGCCGACGTGGATAGTGGGGGTATGAAAAGGTCGGAGGACGCGTACCGCCGCCCCTCGCGGGCTCGCTGCGCTCGCCAGGCTTCGGGTTCGCGTTGATCGTGGGGTGGCGTAAACTACTTTTGGGGGGATATTTCACTGTTCTGGGGTGTTTTGGGGGGTTTATGGCCCATTTAACATTGTTCCCTATGATGATTTGGGTAAATTGACCCATTTAACATTGTTTCCTATGGGAAATCGGGGGCATCGTGGCTAAATTGAGGCATTTAACATTGTTCCCTATGGGGAAATCGCGGGCATCGCGTCGCGACCATCGCACCCGATTTTTTAGTGCTTGCGATGGCCGCGATGCCCCCGATTTTTCCTCACGATGCCCACGATCATGATCGTTGTGGCCGTGCTAGGAAACAAGTACCAAATGATTGAACGTCTACCAGTATTTCGTTTTGGTTGTGATAGTGCTCAGTAGTTCTAACTAGCAGTTATGAGTATCACACCAGCACATGATGAGAGACTCAGGATTGACACAAGGTTGTCTACCCTCCCGGATTGGCCGGGAGGATCCCGAAAATCAGTTCCCCCTCCCGGCCCCCCGGAAAGGTGGGCAATCCTCCCGGATTCTCCCTCACCCTCCGCAATCTGCCTGGCCACCTCCTTGAATTACTGCAATTTGCAGATTTTCGTGGAGAGGGGGCGGGGCTAAATATGCAAATCATGCCATGTAGTCCCGCCCCCTCCTCGTGGTCCCGCAAATCGAGGGGGATTTTCAGTGCTGGGGGCGGGGTTGATGACGTCCACATAAGGCCGCCGCCCCCAGAAGTGATGATGTCAGTCTCCTCTCCGGGCTTCTCCTGGAGAGGAAAGTTCAAAAGTAGGCAAGTATGGACTGACAGCTCAACAGGAACTCAATGAAAACTGTGAGAACACTCAGTATCAGGGTCTAGCACTGGAAATATGTGGGTTGTTCAGACTCTGGAAACTGCAGAACTAGCAAACAAGTTACAGCAGAGGTTGCTCATGTGTAGTGACCAGGGAGAGACTTATATAGGGGATCCTGGGTGCTGATAGGTCACTTGTGTCATGTCCAGGGAATCATGTGTGGGTTTGATTATCATGTGTGGGTATTCAGCTGAACTCAGGCAAGATGGTGGCACTAGTTCCACATGAACAAAACTTACAGACTCTGGTGTTAGTATTGCTTGGTAAATGTCCTGACAGCCTAGTAGAGATATGAACTGCCACATAGCAATAGCGCTGGATGCATTAATAGGGCTTGCCACACCAGCATTTGACCGTGGGGCCTTGGGGTGGGGCACATTCAAAATGCTGCTATGGGACCCACAAAGTTCTGGCACATTCCACATTATCTCTCTCTAAGCTTTGATAAATCCTCCCTTTGTAAAAGTTATTCTTTTAACTGTACACCAAAAGTGTCAATTTACACATTAAAAAATTTGCGTATGATCCAGCTTGTTGATAACTGGGCCCCTTTGTATGTAATCATATATATTTCTACCTCTGAAAGTAACTAAAACGTATCCACATTTAGGTGGTTATTCAGACCTGATTGCTGCTGTGCGAATTTGCAGAGCCCTGCGATCAGAATATCGCCACCCAGACAGACTTGAAACCCGCCTTGAGCCAGCTGCAAAACCATTTGCAACTCATCATCGAATGGTTTTTCCAGTCTGTGAAAGTAAGTGTGTCTCTGACCCCTCCACAGCTCTGCAACAGAGACAGGCTGATCGAGGCCTCAACTGACGTCACACGCCCTCCCTGAAAATGCCTGGGTATGGCTGTGTATTTTCTGACACTCCCAGAAAACGTCAGCTTCCTGTGGGGTGAAGCAAACTGCATGGGAGAATATTACACTGTCAAAACAGAGTAAAGACAACAGTATAAACTTGGTCAATGGGTAACTGCAGAGGTGTGTATATATATATATATATATATATATATAAGAACAAGTGTGGAATGGCGCACTTCTCAACTTCAGTTCATAATATATTAAACAAAGTCCATAACTTGGGAGTTATTCTCTTTATTATAAGTCTTTTAAGACAAAACATGCTGTTTTCATCCTGTTTTCAGGGTGAAAACAGCATGTTTTGTATATATATATATATATATATATATATATATATATATATATATATATATATATATATATATATATATATATATATATATATAGAAAAAAGTAGTGGCCCCTATAATGCGCTTAGACGAGCAGCACCTCTATAGTACCCTGCTGTCAGTGAAGGTACAAGGGGGAAGAAATAGAAAAAGAAATAGGGGTGCGCTTAATGAACCACTTAGTAGCTATACATACAATAAGTAAAAAACGTGTTTTTCATAAAAGCAGAACAGCATTTATTATGGGTTCATCCAACATTAAAAGATTCTTTCATTTGTTCAGAATTTTTCAGAAGTGTGCCACATACACTGTTAAATCCGTGGCCCAACGCGTTTCGTCCCTTAGGACTTCATCAGGGGCAGTGAATCAATCTATTTTAGGAGAGATCACCAACTTTGTTTGTGGGTGAGGTTTAAATTTCTTTTTATGAGAGGCTTTGACTGAAATTGCCAATTAGAATGAATAAGGATCTTCCGGTTTAGACAACTTTGTTCCAATAAGGAAGGTTAAATACCGCTTCGGGATAGGTGTGGACTTCTTTGACCAAAGAGCGGGGTTTACACAGATCAATACATAAATGATAGTGCTGGTTTCTTCAGGTTTCTAGCGGGTGTGTTAATAACCCTTTAGGGTGGACGGGTGAATTTCAACACCAGCAGTGGGATCACATATATAAAGACATTAGGATATCCCTCCGTTCACAGAAGGATGCAATTTCCTTTAGGGTGGGCAGAAGGACTTCAGCACCAATACAAAAGAAAATTAGGTATCCCTCTGTTCACAAGTAAATGCAATTTCTAAAAGCGTATAGACCAAGTATCACAGGGTCTCCAGAGGTTAATGCACAAATGCTGGATAGGGCACCAAAAAAGACGTGTCAACTGAGTATCACTTTACTATTACTTTCTTTATTGAAACCCAACGCGTTTCATCAGAACGACTTCTTCAGGGGTAAGACAGAATAACTTTAAGTGTATGATTTGATAAACGTTTTGAATTCATACAGGATAATGATAAAATCAGTGGAAGGTAAGTGAAAGCCAAACTGGCTAGGTGATTAGATGTCGATGAAAATCCTTCCTATTGTGCCTTAGTGTTTAGGACCGGGTACATACTAGCTAAAAGACAGCCCCCCTCTGAGTCACTCGATTGGGGACCCTATAAAAACTCAGATATTCAAGGATTTTCATCGACATCTAATCACCTAGCCAGTTTGGCTTTCACTTACCTTCCACTGATTTTATCATTATCCTGTATGAATTCAAAACGTTGATCAAATCATACACTTAAAGTTATTCTGTCTTACCCCTGAAGAAGTCGTTCTGACGAAACGCGTTGGGTTTCAATAAAGAACTTTTTACCTTGAACGGATTCCACGTTTCATTCGGGAAAGGGACAATAATCAATTGTTGTTAAAAGTTTTACCAGTATTTCATACTGTACTAAAGTGACTAGGTGGTACATAATTCAGCGCTCTCCGATAAACTCTTTTTTGTGTACCTCTTGCTTGACTCCCACTAACAGGGGAGTCTTATCGGGTAGCAGCAGATATTGATACTTGTTAGCGCAATACGAGGTCCATATTGTGTTTTTATATATATATATATATATATACATATATATATATATATATATATATATATATACACACACGTTTTGTATATATTTAAAATACATGCCAACCACAGGGGTACTGACCCCCTTTGCCCCCCCTTTAAACCGGCCCTGGTTGGGAATGTTGCTGGGGTCACAGAACAAGTCCTGGTGATTTTTCAAATCAGACTTGCGATGCTATGAAAAAGATGCAGTGATTTCTTTAGATATTCCCACCTACTATTTTATGTTCCCTAATTGAATACCAAAACCCTTCGGACTGGAGTTTTCACATTTCCAACAGTGGCTTTGTCACTAGTTATGTAGAGTAGAAGAAGAAGTGGAAGCATGGAATTTGTTTTTATTGTTTGATTTGTATTGTACAAATGTATATGTGGCATGTTTGTATTTTATGTTGGTATACATTAAAAGTACAGTATTTTATTTATTCCATAGCCACATGAATAAAAATAGCATGCCCCTCCTCAGAATAAAATTCCTGATTTTTTGACACCAAATGTAAAAAACAAAACACTTTATTTTAAAAGTTCACATTCCACTTCACCATAAAAAGATAGCGATTCCTACTCGGTGAATCATGGCGAAAAAAACCTTCAAATGTATTCGCCATGTGGTCATTGAATAGGGTGATTCACCGTTTTTGTCAAAAATTCGCCAAACAGCACAAATTCGCCATAAAAACATGGCGAATCAGCCTCAATGAATACCGCCCATTGAATCTGTATACTAGCAACAAGCAGATTAGAAGCAGGAGAAGAAGAGACTATTAGCGACTCCGGAGGTGGGGCTGCAGCACAGACCAAAATGTAAACAGGGGAGCCAAACCAACTGCCAGTAAGTCCCGGCTAGTGATGTTTGGCAGCGTTTAGGGGTGGTATTTGATGTGACTCCCCTATTTGAATTTTGGACTATGCTGCAGCCCCACTGCTGGACCAGCCCCTCGTAGACACTACTTCTGTTTACACATATTTTACAATGGCTGTTGGTTAAAGTTCAGGTGATTGATGTCACATTGTGCTTCCTCCTGCAGATAAACATTAGAAGAGATTTATTTTGGGCAGGAGAGCGGAGACAGCTCTGCAATACAGCAGCAGCCAACAGAACTGTAAGAACACCTCGCTCAGGTTCTATGACTGTAATGTTCTGAAAGAATCACTATTGTGTTGGCGGTATACTTTGCCCAGTTTGTTGCAGATAAACAGATGTGACTCAGAATACGGAATCCCCAAACCATATGTCAGTACAATATCAGAAATGTAAAATTCTGTTTTCATTAACGTTGTAAGAGAGCTAACCTAAATAAACGTAAGCATACTTCTGTGTTTTATCTATCTATCAGTATGTGCTTTATGTTATGATACAGTTTATTTTATAATATATTTTAGATATGTTATGTGAAAGGATATTTGCATTGTATTTAATAATTGTTGTCCTAATAGATTTTTTTTCCTTTAATTAAAGCAGAAATCTAATTACAAAGGCTGCTTATATAAAAAAAAAAATCTGAATTGCAGTTAATAAGATACATACTTCCCTTCATTATATGTTTAACATATAGTAGTCAGGTACTGTAGGTTCTACCAATATCATAGATCGTAACAGATTTTAACCCCACTCAAGCATTGCAATTCTAGATAGGAGTATAGCACACCGCATTAAACATTATATACACATTTTTTAAGATTATCGTCAATGGTTATAACAAGAATAAAAATAAATCCCATTTTATGACCACTTTATAAGCTAAGAATGAGAAGGTTTAAAACATTATGACCTTTAATGAAAATGTAAATTTTCAACATATAAAACAGAAATTTCCAAAACGTGTTAAAATAAATATTTACAGTTTTATGGTGTCTGCACACAGTGTGATTTGCGCTTTCGATCGTGACTATATAGTCAAAATCTCATAGCACCTAGTGCAAATTGCACCGTGCTTTGCAGAACCCTATCCTAATTCGATCCTAATGCACGACTCCGCGGCATCGGAATCGAATGTAGTTCAGCATAGTCTATATCTACGTCCCTCCCTTCCTGCCAGCAGATGCCAGCACCCCACCGGCTGCCGATATCAGATCGATATTACTGGCTGCCAAATTGCATCATGTGTATACAACTTAAGATTTGTTTCCTATGACAAAATATTTACAACTGTAAATATACATTAAAAGCCTTGGAAGAGTTAAATAAGTGATATTCTTCGATGGTCATATTGTTGATGATAAAGTGAGTTATATGCTTTAATCATCAACTTTTTTCCCCTTTTAAGTGTCCTCTGATAAGAATGCATGGCCTATAAAAGCTGCATTTATTAAAAAATGTTTCTATGTTGTGTTGTTGATAGTCTTTGGCAATGAAATCAGTCCATCTGCAGAGCTATATCAGATGAAGTATATGTTAACTGCTCTGCATAACATCAGAGCCATTTGACAAATGTGAAAGTGAACAGAAATATATGCAGTGAAAACTAATATAAAATAGAAATGACTGTAAAGTAAATCATAATAATATGTACATAATAAAAAGTAATTTCAGTACTCCACTCAAGTTTGCAAAACTAATGCTTGTGATCATATTCCATAGACTGTGTTGTTTTAGATAACTTCTGTCCAAAATGAATTTGAGATGCTACAGAATTAAAATGCCTTGTGGAAACAAATAGACAGCAGTTAGTCCTGGAATGACAAGAGTATTGTCAACCAAAAACATACAATATGTGTTCCATACAGTATGCACTCCGTACAGGTACCATAATAACCATATGATACTTGCAGAAAAGTACCTGACCTACAGTGTAATAGTTGTGTCTCATTCTTGTATTCTTATATTATTTAGTATTTTTATAGTGATGTTGAACTTTATGATTACTCCTTTAGAGGTGGGGTATTTTGGTATACGGACATTGCAGCAAAGGAAGCCATGGGAGGGGATTCAGTGCACAAATTGGGTTCTATGTGCTACAAGATAAAAATTTACACCAGGAATACACTGTGTGTGGGAGGACATCCCACAGAGTGGGTGCAGCCAAAAGAAAGTCCTGCAATCTTCAATGGGAACAAATAATGAGTGTGGATGAGAGATGGAAGAACAAAGAGGTCGGACTGGGAGATATTTTGAGATAAGCAAAGAAATGTATGTTGGTGTAGTTTGGTTTTTGGCCTTGTGTGTGAGTAAAAGTATTTTATATTGAGTATGATAGAATACTGGTAGCCAATGGAGGGACTGACATAGCAGTTTTGCAGATAATGAGCATCTATAGAGGAAGATCAGCCTTGCAGCTGCATTCATGACTATTGCAATAATCATATTAAAAACATCAGAGAGCGCTGAGTAAAGAAAAATCAATACATATACATTTATTAAAACACTTGAAAATAAAAAGAATATATATATATCTTTGAAATAGCCACAATAAAAAGTCTCTCAATGACTGATCCTTGAGAGCTTATTGATTGTCCCGTATTATGGACCAGTGTCCTCAGTATGTATCAATAATGATGAAGCTTAATTAGGGTTCCTATTGAGGATTAAATATACAGATGTGATTTTAAGTAAATTCACTACTAGTGCTCTGCTCTACCTCCGGAATAAATGTCTCACCAAATGTGCTTGAGATGTCCTATTGGCTGAGAGGTAAAAGCATGGAGCTCTGGTCCATATACAGACTCAGTCATCATACACAATAAACACATACAAATATTTACACACCCAAATACAGGCTTGCACCATAGTCATATAGTGCCATGAATACATTTTTTCTCTTGGTCAGTTTCCGTGGTCAGATGTAAGGAGATTTACAGTACCACTTATCTCCTGCATGGTTCACAGCTGACTTCTGGCCAGTGGCGTAATTATACATTTTGCTCCTCCCTGCCAAAATAGTTTATTTTAAGCCCCCCCCTCCAATAATAAAGCAGCCCCCCCCCCCCCCGGATGCCCATGCCCCCCCCCCCCCATCCCCCGCAGATTTACCTGTATGCGCTGCGGTGGTCCCCTCCTGGCTTCATACTGATGCTGTATGAAATACGCACCATCACAAAATGTCGGCCCCCATACAGCAGACCGTTTCAGAGAACTGTCTGCTATATGGGGGCGGACATTTTATGATGGTCCGTCTCCATATTTTCAGAATGAAGCCAGGAGAGGAGCCGGGGCCACTGCAACGAATATAGGTAAATCTGCGGGTCTGTGGCGGCATTACAATAGCCCCGCAGCCCCCCGGTGCCCCCACTTACACAGCGCCTCCTAGCTACCGCAGGGGCTGTGGGGCTATTGTTACGCCACTGCCTGCAGTGTCTGTCACTCACCCAGGGCAGTTACAGCTTCACCCGGCCAGCACAGAGAGGAAAGAAGTTAGAGGCGCTGTGGTCTTCAGCTCCCCTTACAGCCAGTCCAGGCTATTTTGCAGGCAGCTCTCCTGCTTAGCGTGATTGCTGCATTGTGATTCTCTCCTCTCAGGCTGTAATCACGCTAGATCAGCCTGACAGGAGACGCTCCCCACTGCCTGCTAGCGGCTGCCTGTGCCTGGGAACTGTCAATCAGTGTCACTGCGCCCACAGCAGACCCCCCTGGCGCTTGCTCCTCCAAGCAGCCGCAGGGTCTGCCACACAGTAGTTACACCTCTGCTTCTGGCTATGTGTGCTTGATCCCAGTATTAATGCTGGGTCATCAATGTTTCTATATATGCTGTATATCTGTCCCTACCCTACTGTACTTTCATCTGCACCCAAGATGTTTATGGCAAAGGGTCTAATTCAGACCTGAATGCTGGGCTTCTAATTTTTGGAGCCCCGTGCAAGCCTGTGATTTGCATAGCAGGGTTTGCGCAAATTAGTTGCTCACCATATGTGCAGTCTATACGTAGCCCAGGACTTACTTGGCAGCTGGGATAGAATCAGGCTGAATGGGGCCAAAACTAACCTCACACGTCTTGGGAACCCCTGCGTTTTTCCTGATACTCCCTGAAATGGTCAGTTACTACCCCCAAACGCTGGCTTCCTGTCAATCACCTTGCGAACGACTGGCAATCAATAAAAGTAGCATTATTTTATCGCAGAATGGCCTTGTACATGGGTGCTATGGGCCATACGCATTCACAGCCTATCGATAATCGTCTGGCCTACAGGTCTGGATTAGGCCCAAAATCAAGTAGACTCCCACATATATCAGTGCACAACAGCATGTTGAATATACATTACCAAACACACAAAAAGATGCTAATAGCAAACCGTAAACTTGTGGCGGTGTCAATAAGACTAAATGGTAAAGAAACAATCATCCTATTAGGAGGGACATAAACACTTCCTGCCAGCTACAGGGTAAGTAGACAAACTCAGTTCACCATATTCCTCTTTCTCCTACTGCTTTATAGTCTAAAATTGCAAACAGCTGAAAGACATCATTTACATTTATGATTTACACATTCTACCTAAGTAGGAGTTTGCGAAGAAATAAAACACTACAAGTCCAGTACTAAATATGTCTTGCTGCTTACTGGCTGTGAAGATAAGCGACCATACTTTCTAATTTAAATTTGTTCTACACCACATTTCTTTATAGGCCTTAATTTGTAGGGAGTAGCTATGCCTTACTAAAGTATTTTGTCTTCATTTACATGCCAAGGCGATGTAGAATTACATGGTAGACACTGCACAGCAGCCACTAAATTACCATGCATTCTTTTCTCTGTAAGGCATTTTAGTGTGCTGGGAACAGCAATGGGGAAACATGTACATTTTAAAGATAAGTATAAGCAGTTACGTGGCGTAGTAGTGGGGTGGGATATAAACTTGGCTTCCTACGGTATTTCAGAAGTTAATCGGTAATACACAAGCTTGCTGACATTCATTTTCTCATACCTGGGAGAGTGTCCAAAGGGAAAATGCAGCTGATCATTGATGGTCATATGGCTGGCGCATCTCATCAATAGTAATCACCCCTTCACTGTATAATGCTGCAAATTGTGAGTCTATGAAGTGGGGGCAGGGCCAAGATTTAGCAATTATCATAGAATATCATTATATTTCCCCCCACCCCCTATTCATGGACCCACTGCTTATTTCAGTTGGAAGTGGAGAGGTCACTTACCGAAGTCTCTTGGGCATTCTGAGATATAGGTGATATATGATGACATTGGCACCAGCAATATAGCCGCTCGGTGATACTGACTGTAAACAGTTAAGAAAACCTTACTGCTTTAAAGTCCATGTTGGATGTATCAGTACATCCATTGCCCAACTTTGTACTTCCACTGTCTGCAAGAAAGAAATAAAAATATAAGATCCAAATATTGCAGTTATATAGATCACATTTGTGATCTATGTTTCAGTATATGTATTACTTTTATTAACTGTACCAATAAGTGTTCATTTCTCCCAGTGTAGTATAACAAAAACATGGTAGACATTAATAGGTAACTTATAGAAATGGGATGTTGAAATTTATAAAACCCATCATTTTTGTTAACAAAATCCAGCAGAATAGTGGTCAGGAAACAGGGGTAAATTACCCCAAATGGGGTAAAAATGAAATCCTGGGGGTAGTGGACGGTCGCGCTGCCGAGACACAGCCAGGCATGTATATGAGTCTATATGTATGCCCGGCTGTGTCTTGGCAGCGCAACCCTCCATTACCCCCAGAAATTAAATTTCATTGCATATAGATTCTATATATAGATTCTATATACATGCCTGGCTGTATGTGTTACAGTACTGTAGTGTACAAGGACCTGCAGTGCAGTAGGCCCTTTTCTATAACAAGCTTCCCTGCGTGATGTCCCTGGCCCCGCTTCCAATTCCGCCCTCTTCTTCGGTAGAGTAGACTAGTTGCTGCACCATCTCGGCAGCGCACAGTCTGTACTGCTGCTGCTGCGGTGCCGATTCTTTGCCTGGTTATAGGATCCTATCAAGGTATACCCAACTCTAGTCTAGGAAAAAAATATTGCACAGACTGTCACTATATCATCTTGAAATACTGACACTAATAGTTGCCTGGATGTAACATCAATGGCTATACCACACACAGCCTGGCAGCCATTGATGATGATGATGATGATGATGATAATGATGATGATGATAATAATTACCGTACATGGCTGTAAAAATTTTGTACCACACACAGCCATACATGGTCGTCATCATCATCATCATCAATTGCTGCCAGGCTGTGTACTATACTAGCTGGATATATCATAAATTTTTTGGTGTACAGTGGCCCTCATTCTGATTGATTCGCCCCATTGTGAATTCGCCATGGGGGACCAATGGTGAAGTCTTCACTGTGGAGCCCTTAGAAACTTGCATAGTCTCTGAGGCGCACGCAGGGAGGGGGCATCCTACCAGCCTTCCATGGGCCGGGCAGCTGGGATGTCAGTTGCCCGCCCTGTTCATGGAGCAGGGTGCCGCTAATCTAAGGCACCAGAGAGTGACTGTAAATAGCTGTTTAAGCAAAACATCCATCTGCAGGTCTGTGGGGACATTTGTCGGGGGTGGGCATTTGCACCCCGGGGAGGGGGGAGGGGGGATTACTTGTCTCGCAAAGCAGCGAAATACCAGAATGAGGGCCTGTGTGTATTACAATTATGGTCTTTATTCAGATCTGATCGCAGTACAAATTTGTTTGGAAAATGGGCAAAATCATGTGCCCTGCAGGTGGGGCAGATGTAACATGTGCAGAGAGAGTTAGATTTGGGTGAGTTATTTTGTTTCTGTGCAGGGTAAATACTGGCTGCATTATTTTTACACTGCAATTTAGATTTCAGTTTCAACACACCCCACCCAAATTTAACTCTCTCTGCATGTTACATCTGCCCCACCTGCAGTGCACATGGTTTTCCAAACAAATTTGTCCTGAAATCATATCTGAATAAGGGCCAATATGATGTCATTCCTTTTAAATCAAGGGGGTTGGCTTATCTAAATATATTTCGAGGTAAAATTTCCCTGACCCCTGCAGTAGAAGTGTTTTAGAGCTCTTTCAGTTTTCAGCTGCAATATATTCATAGTGCTATGTGACTTTTCGAAAAGCAGAATGAATTCAGCCTCACAATCTAATGTATTCATAGGCCCAGAGATGGATTTTCCACAAGGCAACCGAGTCGCCCTCCTAGGGCCAGCAGGTCCCAAGGGGACCCATAAAGATATCCTGGTCATCTAAAACTTTGACAGAGGAGCATTGTGGGACTACTGCTTATCATCATGACATCACCCGGACCTGTCCATAAGTCCCTTTTGAGGTTCTTTTATAGGATAAAATAAATGTTTGGACACACAAAATGGTTTGATGCACTGTATGTGGGCAGTCAGTTTACTTTAAATTGAGCGTACTCACAAATGACCTAGAGCCTGATACAGATTTATAGGCAATGTGATGTTCACGCCGAGGAGCATTTATCGGTAGACAGAGGAGCATTTATCGGTAGACTGTGCATGCACCAAGGTACTCTGTCCATGTCTCCTGCAATCAGCAGCAAAAATATACTGCTATGGATTTTGGATGTTTGTTCATCCAAAAATCCAGCATGAAATGCATATCCTTATGGGACATACACATGGGGCGATTACAGCCCCATTTCAAAGTGATCTGACCCGATCCAACCCGATCCGACCCAATGACGCACAGATCGCTCTGTGTGTATGGCCCCACATCCTCAATGTTCTCTCTATATTGAGAACACAGGCAGTGACAGATAGCTCATCACACATTACGGGTGCAGCGCTGTGTGCTGAGCAATCTGTGCTTAATTAGATTGCTCAGCACAAAGCTCCCATTGCCCCATGCGTACGGGGCATAAGATTATACTGGTCTCCAGAGTAGGCGTAGTGGGACATGCAGAAAGTAAGACGCTGGAGCCATTGCAGATACTGTTTGTAAAGCTGGGTATACACTAGCCTGTGTATACCCGGAGAGATTGGCGATGGCAAGGGCCTGGTGGGGTGCATACACACTTGCCAATGCTGACAGGGAAGGATAGCTTTGGAGTGGGACCCTAACCCTTTCTCTTATGCCTTGCCAACAGCAGGGGTTAGCGCTGCTATTCAGTTTACCAACAGCCAGAAACTCTCTTGTACGTCTGCAACTGTCTTAAGTCTGCTGGCTGTGTCTTCTTTGTAATAATCTTTTGGAGCTATTCTCTGCTCCCTTGCCACTACTGGAGTACTTATGCTCTGATAGTGTCAGCTAATAAAAGTTGGAACAGGGATGCGGAGCCATGCCTGGAGCCTGGATTGGCTCACTGTGGCCTACTCTGATTAGCCAGTCCACAAGCAAAATTCTTCAGTGCCATCTTTGGCGTTAGTGGGCGTATTTGCTTGGCCCATGTGCCAGTCACTGCTTTGTCCTGTGCAGGATGTTTTACACTTTGAGGGACCTTCTGGCCAGCACAATCATTTTATTCCAAGGATCAAATTTTACACCCATATACTTGATGATAAATAAAATGAGTAAGTGATGTCAGGGCCACCAATAGGCCAGTGCTGTGGGTACAGCTGTCCCAGGCCCCGACCTCTGGAAAGGTCTGGGCAGCTCATTTTGCCCACCGCACCGCAATTCCCCCCCCCCCCGACTGCCTCCGCTGCACTGTGCTCAGTGCGCAAAACAAAGCAGGTCCCGGAGTGCAGGCTTATGCAACCTAAGACGCCAGCGGATAATTAAAATGCTGCACCGACTTTTAAGTCAATCAGAGCTTGTGTACCAGCAGCCAATCAGAGCTCTGATTGGCTCATCAGCCGGTGCTGCATTTTAATTGGGTGCCTGAGTTGAAGAAGCCTGCGCTCAGGGACCTCCGGGCTGCAGCTCAACGGAAGAGGAGATGGGGAGCAGGAGCCAGGTTACTGGGTGTCAAGTGAGGAGGGGAGGCTGGGGGCCCAGACTTAAAATGAGTCCTGGGCCCCAAAATTCCTGATGGCAGCCCTGAGTGATGTCACAAAACATCTTTTACACTGTGGGCCTCCAGTTTTACATTTCCTACTGTAAGTGACCATTAAAATCTTGAATATATTTTTAATGCTACTGAGTAATATGAACAAACGGACAGCATTGATAGATTCTTTTTTTCCCCAGTCCAGATATATCATTTAAAAAAATAGAACGGCCTGACTTTTCCCAAATGAATAGAAGTATTCTGCCGCAACCGCAGTTTGGTGTTTAAAAATTCCTTTCCACAGCTGCTGTCTTAATGATCTGTAGTTCAAACTATGAGCGAAAAGTGCTTCTTCTTTATTCCCATGTATAACTATAGTCTCTCTCGCTTGTCCAAAGGTTTTTTTGTTTAAATTATGAGTCATTCATTTTGACTGATACCTCTGCTAGTGCTTTTTGGACAAGATTCATAAGCTTCAGTTCAACAACTCTTTGCTTGCAACACATTCTAAGCATCGCTTTATTGAAATAAGAAAATGGCATGCAACATTAAACCTCGGTTAGAGTCCAATTTATAGAGGAAGCCTACTTTTGTTTAGACTAAATTGCTATGTTTGACTCTTAAATACAAAAGAAGGCCTTGTGCACGAAGTAGAGGGTATAATGCAGCAGGGATACTGCGCATTATCTGAATATTTAGTAACCGAATGGCAGCAATATTCACAACATCACACCTTCTTATTGAGGAAGGGCACAGTTATAAAAGATGCTGTATATGACAGAAATCTCAATACAGAAATCATATAATAACTTTAACCCCGTACTGAATAGACTCAAAGCTCTCCTAGGTGTAAGGGATTGCAATGTGATTTTCCTAAAACCTATTGAGAGAAAAAGCAGTCTAATACTCCTTTTTCCACTGCCGAAAAAAGCTGGGTAAATGGTGGGGACAACCGGGAATTGGCTCAGTGGAAATGACCAAGATTTTTAGTGAGTTAAACCTTTTAACAGTGCAGTGGAAATGGGAATTTACACAAGGGTAAATCCAAAAGCCACTGATTAGTCCTTCCAGGATACTGGCCAAAGCTGCCTACCCAATCTCTCTTCCTCATTAGTCTACCAGTCTCCCTCATGTCACCTAGTCCACATTACACTGTTACATTTTTTGGGAAAAAAAACATTACAGTTACATTGAATCATCAGCACCATTTCCCAGCACTTTACCAAGTATAGTAGCTCTTACTAACTGCTTTGGGGCTCATCTACATTTGGATCTAAGTCATTTTAAAAGATACACACCCACGCTTCTAGGTGCCACGTTCACAATCTCTTTTCACAATCTCTCCATATATGGAACTAGACACGCCCTTTAGGTGGAGCATGACACGCCCCCTCAATTCTGCACTGTGCAAAATTATATTACCAACTATAATCTCCCTGAAACTAGTTTTCAAAAGTAGGCAAGTAAGGTACTGGCTGCTGATGTAATCAACCAGAGACCAGAGTTGATGCGTTCATGCTGGGAGAAGCTGTTTTTTGAGAGAGACCGAGAGAAGGAAATGGGTGCAGAAGTATAGCTGGACACAAGGGACGCCACTGTGTATCATAGCATCACCAAGATACTGGCAAGTCAGGGAATAAAAAGGTCACAGCAGCAGGTGATAAACAAATTAAAGCGCTGGCTGCCACATTACCACCTTCCACTTTATCCCTTCACCAGGCTTGCACTTTTGCCCTCCTGGTTTCTATGGCCCTTAAAATGGTAGTATCCTGGCTAGTGGGGGTGGTATATTGAGATTTCAGTGTGGTACCACAGGTAAACATGTGCTAAACATTTTATAAAATGTATCAATGTAAGGATGCTGCACCTATAGTGTACAGTACATCCAGGGCCGGCCTTAGGCATAGGCAAACTAGGCAATTGCCTAGGGCATTTGGAATGCCTAGGGGCATCAGCAGCTTCTGCTGATTAAAATGATATGCAGCATGCCTATTTTCTGTGTGTGAGTGAGGCTGTATCTGCATATGAAATAGTGTATTAATTGAAATCACTGTAACATAGTATTCCGTATGCAGGTACAGCCACAGTCGCACATAAAATATAGGCATGCCGCATATCATTTTAATCACCGGAAGCTTCTTGTGTGTGCTGGTCAAAACAATGCAACTAAGACGAATTTTCATCAAAAAGGCACCCAACTTTAGCAGAACTGGCCAGGAGCTGCATGGCCTAATGAGGCAAGATATATGAGGAAACATCTGTATCCAAGCAGAGGTCACAGTGTTAGCGGCTGTGCGAGTGCTGTCTGCGGGTGGGTTGGTAGTGCAATAGTGTTCGGCATATGTGTAAGGGGCATTATGTGTGTCACGTATAAATGCATTAATAATGTGCAACATATGTGTAACAGGCATTATGTGTGTCATGTGTATAAGGGCATTAATAATGTGCAACATATGTGTAAGGGGCATTATGTGTGTCATGTATAAATGCATTAATAATGTGCAACATATGTGTAACAGGCATTATGTGTGTCATGTGTATAAGGGCATTAATAATGTGCAACATATGTATAATGGGCATTATGTGTGTCATGTGTATAAGGGCATTAATAATGTGCAACATATGTGTAAGGGGTATTATGTGTGTCATTATGTGTATGAAGGGCATTAATAAAGGTTGGCATAATGTGTAAGGGGCATTATGGTTATAAGGGCATTAATAATGTGTGTCATGTGTAAGGGGCATTACTGTGTGGTATTATCAGGGGTGTAAAGAGAAAGGGGTAGGGGGTACAAATTACCCAGGCCAAAGTCTGATGGGAGGGCCTAGTGGGGGCCCCAGGCCCCCTCCCCTTAAGTGACAGCAGCAGCTGCAGCCCTTCTCCTCTGCCCAGCACACACTGCTTTGTTTGGCCATGGAGGTGGTTAAAATACAATATTTTCTCAGGATTTTTTTTAAGGGTATAATGTGAATAATGTGAGGAGTAATGTATTTAAGGTAAAGTGGTACTACAGTGTGATGTAATGTGAATAAGGGACACCATCGCATGATATAATGTGAATAAAGTTGCACTACTGTGTGGCATAATTTGAATTGGGGGTAAAATTGTGTGGCCATGCCCCTTCCCAGCAAGAACACACCCCTGTTTGGGCTGCGCACCGAATGTGTGCACTGTTTCTATTTAAAAGATTGCGGGTAGGAGCACCAAAATGATGACTGCTATGATGAGGGTTGATGGTGCTGGGAAAGGGGAGCAGGGTCAGAGGCAGAACTAGTGGCGGTGCTAGAGGGCACCAGCCAAAATCTTGCCTAGGGCGTCATTTAGGCTAGGGCCGGCTCTGAGTACATCACACTAGCACGTACTTTATGTTACTTGTATGTGAGCTAACATTTAAAAAAAAATCTGTTTGTTTTCAAAGTTTGGCCAAACATTTTCCTCTATAACATTGAGGGAGAGTTTGTGATACAGATGAGTGATGAAATAACTGCAATAAATCCAGTTTAGCAATGGGGCAGATGGAACTGCACCACCAGGCCTCTACATAACAATAGGCCTAACATCATGACAGCATAATGATCACCAGACAGACATCAGCTGGCCACATGGTCGGCCATCAATCATAAGATTGCTATTTTACACATGTATGCAATGTTTGTACTTTTATACATATATTTAAGGAGACATTGGGGCTTATCGTGTATGGGTTCTACATGGCATTGGCCTCACCACCCTCATTTATAATAATAGGCCCATGAACATTTCCAGCTCCAGGCCCATCAGCCCCTTAATCCAGCCCTGCCTCTAATACACTGTTACTATATTAGCGGGTAAGACAGCCAGGGGGGAGATCAGGGCCGCTGCAAAGTTTTTCACCATAGGCACAACTACAGCCAATTGCTCCCACTACCGCCCACACACCAATACCGACTTTACCGAACCTCAGGAGAAAGTGTGGAGGTGGCATCTCAAACGTTCAACATCTGCTATTTGCATTAAAGTTTAACAAGAAGGTTCTCTCAGTGATCCTTAGTTTTGTGATATATTCTGTATACCCCCATATTCTGGAGTCCCTAAGCAGCTGCATCAAGCTTTTCAGTATGGGGCAGATGTACTTGGAGAGTGATAAACTGGAGAGATCTACCAATCAATGAGCCCCTTACTGTCATTTTCAAATATAGCCTGTAATTCAGCAGTTAGGAGCTGATTGGTAATTTAGGAGATTTTGAAAATGGACTAAGCTCTAGTGAGTGACAGAGGCAAAGTTGAGAGAGATGTAGTATCAGCTAATCAGCTCCTACAGTATATGCTATGAAGCAGGCTGGGTTTGAAAACTTAAGGGTAGGAGTTGATTGGTTTGTGCTTTTTCTCTTTCCACTCTATCATACTTCAACATTTTGTAAATTTAATTTGTACTGTAGTCACATTAACATTAACTAACTGTATCTGTACTAGTGTTGTCTGCCTTCTGTCAAGCAGGGTCCCAGAGGTTCCGGATGACAGATTCTGGAGGCATTGTCACAGGTCTGGTCACTTGCTGCCATTGTGGCTTCTGACAACTGTTATTAGATAATTTAAAAATATTGTTGGTGATTTTTATAATATAAAGTTCTACTTGACAATTGGACACTCTCATTGATTGCTCTGCACAGTGGCATAACTACAGAGGGTGCAGGGGATGCAGCTGCTATGGGGCAGCTTGGGGGCCCCCATAGCAGGCTATCCCTTGCACCTATTAAAAGTGTGCTTTTTAAAAATAGCGTGCAGCCGTGAGTTCGGGCCAGTGTAAATGGAATGAAGGGAGAGGTGGAGGGGGAAAGAGTATCCACTGCTGCTGCTGCCAGGAGCAGTATGTATGTGTCAGTGTGCCCCTGATCCATGTACGAAAAGTGTTTGTGTGTGCGCGTGTGTACACCCATGGTCCCTGTACAGTGTATGCATATATGTGTTTGTGTATATCAGTGTGACGGTACAACGTGTGTGTAAGTGTGCCCCTGCCTGGTCCATATACAGCATGTGTTTGTGTGTCAGTGTGCCCCTGGAATATATGTGTGTCAATGTGCCGCAGTGTGGGACGATGTAGTGGACTTCTCACACTGTATCAAAGTTTGCCATAGTCTGGCCAGCTCCTAGCAGTGACGCGATTTGCCAGTTATAGGGATGGGGCCTAATGCTGTAAAGTGTCCGCCCCATCAGAGCTCTGTGTCTGTGCTGTAGCCAGGTAGTGGGCGGGATGTACTAAAGGGAAAATGCGGTAAAACGGGGGTTTTACCGCATTTTCCTATGTACCATTACCCGTCCGCCCCATCTCTGCCGGGCAGGGTATTGCCACCTCTGGGTGGCGATACCCTATAGAAGCCTATGGGCTTCTATCGCAGCCCGCCGTCCGCGCGACCCCCTATCCCGTCCTCCATCGATCTCCTCCTCCCCCAGCAGGTGTCACAGCCGGGAGGACATCGAGCTGCAGGGGGGAGGAGGAGACGCCGGGGACACTGACAGCCGCCGCGATGTGACGGAGACCCCCGCACACATTACAGGTATCGCGGGGGTCTCCATCACCGCACCCCGATTCTAGCCGCATATGTTAGTACATATGCGGTAGCATCGCGGCGAGGGGTGGCGATGTATATTAATTCATCCCGCCCAGTGTGCGCTCTTCCCCCTCCTCTCTATGTTTCTCTCTCTTGCATTGTTCACTCTCACTGACACTGTCTCTCCCCCCCTGATAACCCGATCTCTATCTTCACTGAGTCTCTGTCTCAATTACTCTCTTTCGCTGACACTGTCTCTCTCTCTCTGCCCCTCTCTGCCCCAGTCCCACTCTCTATATCTCTCTCTGTGTGACAATGGTTAGGGGGCCCTTTCAAGATTTTGCTATGGGGCCCACAAGGCTCTAGTTACGCCCCTGCCTCTGCAGATCCCAGACGAGATGGGAGTAATGTGATGCTGAGTTTTATGTCTAAAGTGATCTTTAATAAAGATTTTGCAGTCAGTGCCATTAAAAATATTTTATCCTTAATTGCGGTGATCACTGATACACTGTAACATTAAAAACAAACTACAGTAACCACAGTGTAAATAGAGCTCATACAAAGCCTCACATAGCCAAAGATACATAGGGAAACCCTGCAATACAAATAATAAATAATATTCTAATGTACCTGGAACTGATTCAAGGCAATGTTGAAACTTCGAGGTTATATTCAATTGGGCTCTTAGTTTGCTTTGAGTAATGAGGTTGGGAAACACTAATATAGATTATTCATACTGTAGCAACATGTTACATAGCACCTATAAATAAGTAACAAACAGAAGTGGTATGATGGCCCAACAGTCGGGATTCTGACCGCTGGTACTTCTACAGGGGGGTGAGCACAAAGAAGCCGCTTGCGGGCTCGGCTGCTCGCTGTGCTTGCCACAGGTTCTATTCTCCATCCTGGGGAGACGTGGTCCCCCAGGAGGGAGAACAGCCCCTGTCAGTCAGGATCCTGACTGTCAGGAATATGAATAGTCAAAATTCTGATGTCAGTATACTGACCGTCGGGATACCGACGGACCGTCATCTGGCACCCGTAACAAACTATATAATACTTTTTACTCCTTTATTATAAACTAGTTTTAGTTTTGTTCTCACTTAAATGGTCCTTTCTGTATTGGGTATTTCCCAAAGTAATACTAATAGTATTGCAGCTGAATGCATATAGAAAATAATGATTTATTGTACCAAGAAAAATCTAACAGTACCAAGAAATCTCTTTTTCCTATTCTCAGGGGGACCGAAACCTGTTTTCTCTGTAGAAAATCCTAGGACAAAGAGCCAAGCTTTGAAGCTAAGATTTAGTACACTGGGGGGTTATATGGGAAAGCTGTTTCTTTGCAGACGTAAAAAAGAATAACATGTAACATTCTTTCAGCTAAACTGAGTGTGGCACAAACAGGAAAGTAGCTAATTAAGAGTTGTGGTTACTTCAAAAGAAAACATAAATATTACTTTAGGAAAAGCTCGCATTCATCTTACTCTATTATACACATTTAATCTATCTTGTAACTTTTATGGGGCAAGGCCAGTTCAAATGTATTGCTCACAATTTTTTGCATCCGTGATGATTGGCTACAAAACCTATCAACTACTGACTAATGACAACTTCCCCCAAGTCTGAAGTCTGTAGGATGAAAACTATCGTCAATGCTATATAGCTTCCAGAATATTACCCAATGAGTGATCATTTGTAGCAGACATTAAGGTGTTCTAAATAATTATTTGTGATTTTTTTTATAGAACCATTTACTGCTTTGTGTAACCTTTGATACTTATATCTTAAAGATGTAATGTGTTATATAGGTTATGCATCCAAATGCCCAATTATGGAGAGGCTTATTTCTCCAGAGCAAGCTGTTTATGAGCCATTCCAATTAAACTCCAGTGTTCATAATAGAGAGATACTGTAAAAAGAAATTAACAATGAAAAGAAAACCGTTCTCCAGCCTCTAGTACAAATTAAATATAATGAGTTGGGGAGGTCAGTTTGAAAGCAGCAGCAAAGCAAAAGGTCATGCAGTCACCCCAGCCAATTCAAGAAGAGCTCAACAGCTTTTTATTTGTGTTTGTTGTTGAGTGTAGATGAAGTGAAATTTTAGCCATAATAGTTGTGACGGATCATGGGTTTAGCTATGTACAGTAATTTATATTATGAATGGTAAAAACTAGTATCCAACCACTGGAGGATCTGGTACAGGAAAAATGGTAAGTAATTTAATGCTGTTATATAGTGTAGCGCATGGTTGTATACTGCATACAGTATATATAGTTGCATGCTGTTACTGTATAGTAGTTGGAAATGTTTTTGTTTAGGTTCACATCAAGTGGTGCACACCTTGGAAACATAGAAAATGAGTGCAAGCCCCATATCTACATATGTACAAGCATATGTCTGATGTCAGCTGATGATTGCATGATGACCCTATGGTAGGGGCATAACCTTTGTCCCCCACACAGCACTCACCCCCTAAAGTAGTATGCTAGAGGTATTTCCATGAGTTCTGGCAAGCTTAGATACTATGGGCCTGATTCAGAGGTAAAAATGTAGTAGTGACTTTTTACGCAAATGCTGGAGCCCATCAAGTAGTTCTCAACTTGCTGCCGCTCTAATCCACTGTGGTGTGCAAAAGTCATCCCATTAGTCTGACATTGGCCACAGCATCAGACTTCTTAGCAATCCCCATGTTTGATTAAACTGTCCTACGGATCATGGCTGCCAGTGTCAGTGGAGCTGCATCGAACTGACATAGAAACTGACAACGACATGTGGGTCTGACAGCAACACGTCCCCACTGGTGTTGTTAGGATTGGAAAAAGGTTAAGGTAAAGGTGAATTATATACCTACAGTATAACAAACTTTTCTATTTTGGTTTGGTACTAATGAGTTTGTTGGTGTTTGATTGAGGGTAAAATCTTTTTATTTAGATTTTTTTGTATGTAATGCTGTTGCCATACCTTATAATAAAAAGCATGACTAACACCTCACCGACATGCCCGCTGACCCTAGCTACCCTTACATGCAATTCCAATCTGTCTCACGGTGTAACCCTCGGGACACTGCTGTGCATTGCAGATGTATATGCAGATGGAGAAAATAGGGGGATTGCATGTGATGTTCAACATCTATGAATCAGGCCCACTGTATCAGAGTGTGTTGAAGCAAGTAGTGTAAGCAGGTAGGCAGTTTAATATGATAAAGGACACTTTTACATAGAAACATAGAAGGCATAAAAGGCAACAGGAAAAAAGGTCAATATCTCTTGTAGTTTATCAAGATGAAATACTAGTACAAAGAAAGAATGGCCCGTCATATAATAGAAAAAAATTATTTATTTATAGAAGTTAGATAACCAATTTAGATAGATGAAGGGATATTGGACAAGCAACTAACACCTGATGAACCAGCACTCCAAATATGAGGGAATGCAGACAATGTTAGTCTTAATCCAGTATAAATCACTGAAAATCCCTATTTATTGTAAACCATAGGGCTGGAGACAGAAATGGACAAAAAAGTGGAAATATCAGATACAGATCAGTCTATTCAACTTCTGATTACTGTAATAATAAGCTGTCTCACCTGTGTTGTCTCAAGCCCCATACTCACTACATGTTAATGGCTGCGGCTGATATAGTTAACAATATCGGCCGTAGGTCCCAATATTGAGCATACACACCGAACTATATTGATAAATTATATTGTTTAATGGCGTTGTCGGGACCCACTGAACATGCAGATGTTAGGCTCCAACAGCCCGCAGGGTGATGTCACAGCTGGGGAAGACTCTTTATTTAAGGTCCGCTGACCAAAACATTATCCCCTGGCTGGTCAGCACTAGATGGGGCCCCTGGAGGAGCCGGGGCCCTTCAATCAAGGCTTCCCCTTTATAGAAATTAAGCCCGAGAATGTTCCCCACACCCCTGGCTGTGGGTGTCTGGGTGATAGTATGTGTAAAAATAGATTAAAATCACGAACGTTGGGTTGTGCTGTGAAACTATAAGTTCCATCAAGCCTCCCCCACATGCAGAGACTTGTAGTTCCACAGCATGAACAATGTTAAAATAAAAACACACCCACCATGAAAAGTTTATTATCATACATGCATACACACACAAACAAGCATACATATACTGACCTCCCCTGGGTCCCCCGCAGGTTGGGGCCCTTGTCCAGTAGATAATCGAAAGGCTTAAAAAAATAAAAAAAAAATAACAGCGCGACTGGTACACACACATGTGGCTGAGCCCCTATTTTTTTGTACCCAGCATTTTTGGCACCAGGACCAGTCCAAGAGCCCGGAGCTGGTTGCTTAAATACTGGGGAACCCAACACTTTGTTTCCCTTTCTTTATGAAACCAGTACCAGCTCAAAGAGTCCAGTGCTGATTATGCTTGGGGGGAACCCCGTGCCATTTTTTTATGTTTACTGAAAAACCGCACACTCCCTTTTCTAAGAAATTACACCTTTACTAAAAAATTGCACATTTCCGTTACAAAAAATTGCAATTGATTTCTGGCTCATTCTAAAAAATCACGCCCTATTACATGAGCAATTTTCGGCCAAAAATCTCAGATGTGACATGTGCGATTTGGTGCGATTTTTTTTATCTGTCTTAAACATCGCACCTTATTACATCTCACCCCAGATGCTGAAAACACATTGGTACTGTTCTTGCTTACATTTCCCAAGCTTTCACATTAACAGACCCCAAATCATGCACACCAGTTAAAAAAAAGAAAGTGTCCACATTCCTGACTGAAATGACAATATTAAAGCAATGCTTGAAAGTGATAACTATCAGCTTCCAATAAGTAGTGCACTTAAATGTGGTATGGGCAACAGAGGTGGAGCTACCATTGGTGCAGCACGTTCAGCGCACTGTGGCCCCAGAGAACTTAGAGGGGGCCTACTTCTGCCCCTGTCACCCTCTTCCTGTCACTCATGGTTTTTCCCTGTTGCACTCTGCCGCCCCCTGCATCTCACTGTCGCCTTCTACCTGTCCCTGTCACCTACTGCCGTGTTGCATATTGTGAACTTAGGTAGGGGTGGAGGAGGGGGGCACAAGTTCCACCACTGATGGACACTACTTTATTGTAACAAATTAGACACAAGCCAGGCCTAATATATTGTATTGGTCTATTATATACTGTATGTGTACTAGCATAACTGACATTATATACTACTGTAAATTAAATAGAGTTTGAAGTTAGCTTTTGTATATCTATATAATATAAAAAAATTCTAAGGCCTGTCCCATCCAATCAGAGTGCACACAGTGAAAACCTATGGATCCCACTTCTATGAAGACAAGACAGGCCTATTAGAGGAGGAAGAAACATTAAAGTACATTATAGGTAAATTGTTGCCGGATGGGGGAAAGGGTAGGATGAGCAGCTGCAGCACTGTGGGGGAGGACCAGTTTAAATATAGGGGTGTGACCAGGCAGAGATTGAGCAGTGTGGAATAGACCAAAGTAACCACAATACTATACTATACACAATACTAGTTTATGATAAATGCATATGAAAAAATACCAGTAACATAATTAAAACTATATTTTACTTTCAATCCCATGTTATTTTAATTCATGTGCTGTTAAATAAACTTAAATTAAAAAAAAATGTGGATTCATAAATAATACATCAACTGTTAATAACTGAAATGTACCTGTAGAGAGGATACAGATTAAGCTGTTTCTTGAGTTACGGAACAGAGCCTGTGGTTTATTCAGCTGCTATATAACTGATCAGATGACAGTGGCCGCTCTTTACTATAAACCTGGAGCCTTGGCAGGCCACCTAGAGTATGTATTTGTAAAATGGGTTAGTTCCGATTTACAGATAATGGCTTCATGCCTGGATGTGTCTAAGCGGGTGTGTGACTTAAAGGGAAAAAGCAAGTTTTGTAATATGTTTTGCAGTGATTGGATGTGAGAGTTAGCGTGACTATGAGTGTATGACTGGCCATATGCCAAGTAAATCAGTAATTGGGCACGGGTTTGTAAAAGGTAGACTTGGCAGTCAGTATTTCATATGAAAAAACATATTCCCCGACTGGTATTATAATTTCCTACATACATGTTCTGCACTATGCAATGAACATGGCCGAAACCATGCAGAGAAATAGCTGGTGTGTCTAGTAAATATAATACACCTAGACATTTGTCATTTCTGCTGCAGAGAACCATAGTTGTGATATAATTGATTCAGTAATGTATTTCAAAGCGTTTGCTTTACGACTGGCTAGAACATTACATCTGGTTAGAGTTTTTGCCACATAATAATGTAACATTAACCCCCTCAGGGCTTAAAAATATATCAAGATAATTGGACAGATGCCATATTTTTACACATGACTCCAAGGCACGAAGGAAAATTTAAGTTTTTCTACTACGGTCAAAGTACAATATAACCTAATGTGCTGGAAAGGAGCAGTGCCATAAATATGTTTTAATTGCAATCAGGTGCATGGACATCCCGCGACTGAACTAAACACGCACACAACTCATACTAGACATCCCCGTGAAGCCTGGCCCATTCCAGGCCTAATCCTACGTTGTATCTCATATCCTCTCCATGTCCAGTATGATATAAAGTGCGGCCAAATGTCAAATAATTAAACTTAGGATTTATATTTTTCTGTACAGCTGATGATGTGAATACAATGAAGGAGCACAGATACAGTAAAAGAAATACAATGTCTATAATGAGAACTGAAATGTCTATCCATGCTCCTCTCATCTAGTAAGGAGAGATCTTTCCCTGACATCTCCAACATCCATGTGCAGCGGAAAGGTTGGCTTGTAGTCTTGTTGATGTTATCCACAGATTAAGTTTGAAGGAGCGTATGTGTTATATGCCTTTGGTTTTTGTCAATATTCTAGTAGCTTTCATCACAAATATTACAGAATGTTGATGAATGGACTCAAATATCTCCATCATACCCATATCTTAGCTGCCACATAATAATTACTAGAGACAGTATTAAAATGCAGAAGTAATATTATCCAAGTTAGTACATAATGTAAGAGGTAAGTATAGATCACAGCATAGATCAAATATAGATTCAGAAAAAAATAGAACTCCACGTTTCTCGCAATTGACAGACAATAGTGTAAGGTAATATTAAAAGGGGTTATTGTATGTGCATAGGGTGTGCTCATGGGTGTAGCTATATTTGAGTTGCCATTGCTTTGGGCAAAGAGGTTTAGGTGGTCCCAGACTCAGGTCTTCCAAGATCCCAATATAGACAGCTAAGCAATTGGGTCTGGCACATTGATAACTTGGTAGAAGGGACTAGTATGTACTTATTCAGGTTGCAGTCTGTGTCTGTCCCTCTCAGTGAAACTCCACACTCATAGGATTCATCTCCCAGGTTCTCATTTGACCCTGAAAGAAAAAAATCAGATGTACACTCTATAGTACCAAGCATTGCTAATAAGAATAATTATAAAAAAAACTCTGCAATCTAACATAAAGCAAAATCGAGGTGCCCACTAACCAACGTCCAAGTGGCCTAATCTGGTGGGTCCCTAACACAAAGGTTCAAGTCAAGGCCACTGCCCCTGAGCAGCTGGGCAGCCCCCCGCTCCCCTACCTGCATTGATACATCTGTTCAGTGATCCCTGGCTGCTTTGCAGAGCAGCACTGATCATCAGCTCCCACACTGAACACTGCAACCCACTGGTTGGACAGCAGGACCGTGTCCGATTAGCGGGACTGTCCTGTTGTTATCAGGACAGTTAGAGGTATGATAATATTGTAACATGCATTTCATCGGTAATTACGTTTTGTGGCAAAGCTGTTTGTTCTGCAGGTATATGGCCAATGCAATTTTTGAGTCCTTTGCCGTTCCGTCCAATAATTGTAAAATTTCGTATTGTGGAATAAAATAGAGCTGGTATAATGATGGTCAAGTCAAGAAGCCATTTCATTTTTGCAATATCCTGAAAATAGGTTCAGTGGGAGACTGAGATTGCTGAGAGCTCGGCCCTGTGTAGGAGGGAGGGAGAGAGGTATAGGCAGAGGTGGGAAGTCATGGCGCATGCCCACCTAACACACAACATCCGCTCCCCTTTATCTGCCATCTGAATGTAGCGCCTACACTGGGTGCAGTCTTTGGATATTTATGTTGTGCTTAGTATCATAGCAGCTCATTTTGTGAATCAATGTAAAGAGTTCACTTTGCAGAGTGATAATAATGGAACGTGATGAAGGAATAGAGCGATTGCAGTTCTATGACAGTTGCCATGCAGAAGGCTGTGCAGCTATTTCCACTGTGGCGAAGGATATTTTACCAGCTGTGAGGAAACTGGGGTAATGGTTATCTGCATTCACCCTGCCAGCCAACTGGTCTGCCTGTAGGTAAAATATGTTTTCTACACCATAAAATATATAATTATGTTTTATATAGCATAAAATAAAAAAAATATGTTTTATATAACCAATTATAAATGTTGTATATAGCATCAAATAAATAAATATGTTTTATATAGCATCCACAAGTGCGTTGGATTTACGGCTTCATGGCTGTCGTTGACATCTTTAGTGCTTCTTTATCCATACAGTTCCAAACCGTCCATAGTCAGCCTTATGCTTTGCCCCTGTCATTCCCAATACCCTTCAATCTACTGCAGGCATGCCCAAAGTCAGGCCCGGGGGCCAATTGCGGCCCGTGTTGTCATTTCAAGTGGCCCGCAGCCTCCAGCTGGAAGGGGGCAGAGCATCAGATGTGGGAAGCACAGCACAGGACACTAAAGGTGGGGCCCCGGCGAGCGTGCCTTTACCTTGCTGTCTGCTGCAGTGAGGAGGTGCCGGCCGCCACAGTCAGATGTGTTTGGCGTCCTACCCCTGCTGCTGCAATCGTATATCACCCTACTCCACAATCACAGTGACAGCAGTGTTTGGGGAGAGGAGCAGCAAGGGGGAAGCTTGCTCCCATAATTTGCAGAGCAGAGGAGGGCAGCAGCGGAAGCCCAAGCATCTCCTGTCCTTGCAGTGCCTGCTTTGCCTCTCTTACTCTGGCTCACACAAGGGTCTGGGAAACATACAGAAAAGGGAGGGGGCAGAGTGGGGGACATACAGTGAAGGAGGGTCAGGCTGTGGGACATACAGTGAATGGAGGCAGTGATGGCCATTCAGAGAAGGGGGAGCAGGGGCAGGGACATACAGTGAATGGGGGCAGAGTGGAGTACATAGTGAATGGGGGTCATACAGTGAATGTGAGTCATACAGTGAAGGAGGGTCAGACTTGGGTACATACAATGAATGGAGGCAATGAATGGTCATTAAGAGAAGGGGGGCAGGCTGGGGGACAGAGTGAATGGGTGCAGAGTGGGGAACATACAGTGAATGGGGGACATACAGTGAATAGGGGCAGGCTGGGGGACATAGAGTGAATGGGGGCAGAGTGGGGGACCATTCTGATGTGATTCAAAGAATGTCAGGCTTAATGGTCGGCCCCCCACATTTTCACCTCACCAAATCTGGCCCTCGTTGCAAAAAGTTTGGACACCCCTGGTCTACTGACTGTCGACCTAGTGACCTGATACTCAATTGGAGGAGGCTGTGCACGGTCCTCCTCCTCTGCTAAAACGGCTTTTGTAAGAGGACTATAGTATTCATATTAGTGCAGAACCAATAAATACTGCAGTGTGAATCCAGTGAGTTTGTATATCAGGATACTGTCTTTCTCCAGGCAACCCCTAACTATCCTATTGATTTTAAGCAGCAGCAATTGCTCATAATACCCTGTCATTCTAAGGCTGGGTACACATCAGAATTATCTTGGCACGATACAATATGTAGTTTCTGTCCAAATTTGGAGGGCATATCAAGCAGATCATACAGTGTGTACACCCAATGCCATGTGTTGCACACATGCTGCACACCCAGTGAGAAGATATTGCACACGATGCCATGCAGCTGAAAGTGACATGGTACATTACGCTTTTGTATTATTTCATTGTGCAGGCACTGCGCGATACGTCAGCCAGCAAATCCCCCAGGAACACATCGTTCTGATGTGTACCCAGCCTAAGACATGTGCTGGAGTCATGCCCCCTTTATTCTAGATTGCCTTTCATGACGATGAATTATTATACAGCAGAGATACTATAAAACTCTCACAATATATACCCACTTCACAACTTACATTCAGGAAAAATCTAATGCAGCATTATCAATCCCCATGTCATATTATCCTCCCATCTTTAACTTCCCTCTCAATATATTATTACTGTCTAATTAGCCTGTGTTGAATTAACTAATCAGAGGAGAACATTGTTCTAAACAATAGATTAATAGGTTCTTACGCTAGAGACATTCTGTATTGGAAGATTGGGAGCAGAGAATGTTATATTGGATGCAGAGGGTCATATATGAGGGTCTGGTATTATTAATAGTCTATCATCAAGTTGTTCTTCCCTAATTAATGTATATAATTTGGAACAAGCAGCTGTAAAACTAATTTGACACAGTGGATCTCATTACAAAAATAGATGTTAAGAAAAGCAATATATACATAATACAAGTCCCTAAGCACCTTATTATTGTACTTTCTTCTAAATCTTTTCTTTTATCTATTATTTAAAATTAATATGTTAGCTTAAACTGAATCTCACCTCTCTTTGGACATTACTGTCACTAATTATTTTATACTAATATTAGTGATTCATTGAACTAATTACTAATATCACAAACTGTGCAATTTACTGATGTATTTCTTATTTAACCTTTTCAGTGCCAACATCTCTGTGAGAGATGCTCAAAATATCTGTTAAAAATGCCAGCATCGCTCACATTTGTTATATAAATTCAAATAAAAAATGTTGCATAAAGAAATATTGTATTTCCCACTGGGGGGGTGTAAACACTAATGGTCATTATGATGAATAAAAAGGTTTCCTTGGCAGTTTTCACACCTATTTTGACAAATTCCTTTGGCACTCAAAGGGTTAACATGATAACAAAGCTGTAACACTTTATGGTTAATTCCATATACAGTGCCTGTACACCAAAATGTTAATAGTAGATTAAACAGTACTGTATACAGTATTTGAAATACCTTTAACTGCTGGTAATAAAAATATGGAGGCACCAGACTGTACTTAGGTTCCAAAAATACTCAATAGAGACATTTTTTGTAAACCTGGCATAGATGCAACTAAACACTGCTTCTAAGTAGACTTTGGCAGCCTTATTAATACTAAACTAAGCAGGGGATAATAATGACCTTCCCATTTAGAATACATCTATTGTATGACATCACTTCCCTAGTTTGAGGTGTTTGGATATTTCGCCTTCACATTCTCAAAGAGGCTTTTTGTGGCCCTATGTTTACTTATGCTTAAAGTTAAACAAATCCAACCAGCTCTTGCCTTATCAAAACAACTTGTAGGTAATGTAGGGAAGTGATATCATTTTTAAGATCAGGTTCATGAATAGCATTTTTATTCAATAAATAAATAGGCATGGTATAAATGTGTGCAATTGTTCACAGCATCACAGTAGCTAATACTTAGCTGGGTGAAAGCAATACATATCATTTTAAAAAGAGTAGAGAGCAGAAATTATTTTAAATGTAAATGATATCTATAATGACATTTCCAGCGGTGATTTTTTTTTGTAAGATTGCTTTTTTAGATTTTTATTGACCTTGCTAGTGAATGACCCTTCACTAAACTTACTATGTTAATGTACTCTTCAAAGAAAAGATTGAAGGTGTAAGCAGTGGTACATTATTTCCCAGGGACTCCTATAATGTGGCATTCACAGAAAGGGGTGTTTCTGTAAATGGCACAAAAGGAATTGTTAATTGCCCTTTTGCAACCAATCAAGTTCTGTTCAAGAATACAGAATACAGAATATGCATTCTTTTACAGCTTGCTGTATTTATTTTCATTAAGTCTGGGTTTACTTGTGGGATACCCACAAATAACGGCACTCCAGAGGCACTGCTGCTGGCAAGTTTCTGTTGCCCGCAGCAGCGAGTTGCCGAGCAACTTGCGTAGGTCATTTGACCACTTATGGATGCGGTGGAGGGACCGGGACACCAGGAGGCCGGACATGCTGGAGGTATATAGGGGGTGAGTACAGTACATCTATTCCTGTAGGTTTTTTCTTTGTGTCCTGACAACGGAGGTTATACCTCGAAAACTTGATCTTTCAATACACATCTTTTTGCAAGATTTAAAACGCCTCTGGAGTGCCGTTATTTGCGGGAGTTTGATTATTTTTCGGGCACCGTGGCTGGCTGATTGAGGTATTTGTTGTTGAGTGCCGGCAGATTTGGACAAATACATGTGTACTGCTTTCCTGTTGTGGATTACAGTGCATTGTTGAAAGGCACCTTTTGTATTATTCCGGTTTATTTCATATATATCCAGCTGGACACTGCTCTACCTCTTATCTGCTTTTCTTATTGTGGTGACATTGCACCATTATGGAAACGGGGAGTACAGCAGCCTCTCAGGATATGGCTGGCTGCCAAACTTTCTCCATTCCAATGACAGAAACATTCGCATTTACAGAGGCTGAGATTGATTATATCCTGTTTAAGGATGACACTATACCTGCTGAGTTACATCAAGGCATTGAGGAACTATACCATCATCTATTTAAATTAAGACGTCGAGAGATTGATTATTTGCTGCACGGATCTTCATTGTCCGACTATTATCGGGTAAAACGCATTCCTAGAGGTTTTAGGGTGCTTAACATACCTGGGCGTCATAATCACAATTTTGTATGGAAATGGGTCGGCATATTAACCTATTGTGCTATGGACCTTATGGTCCTAGTTATAGAGGAGTCCGGATGGGAACTGAATTCTACTAAAGCCAAAATAGCGACTTTTAAAGAAACACACAGTGATATACTTGATGATCTGGCTAACAAGAGCTAAATTCAGAAACTCGAACAGCAATGTATTAATTATAAAAATTACTTTCTCAAGTTCAAGCGTAAAAAAAAAAGACACACGGTTGATTCAGACTATGATGAAAATAGGGTATATGGGTGGTTGACCGGCGAATTTACGTCCAGACGCCCAGAAGGGAATGATAGAAGACATAAACTCTGGCAAGTTTGGTTTGGGAAGGGTCCTCTAATAAAATGAGTGACAGTGACTTTATGCTATCAGAATCTGACGATGCAGGAGAACAACAAAGTGGACAGTACGAATGTTGTAATGGTTAACATTACTGCCTCACAGCACTAAGGTCATGGGTTCGATTCCCACCATGGCTCGAACTGTGCGGAGTTTGTATGTTCTCCCCATACTTGCGTGGGTTTAATCCGGGTACTCCGGTTTCCTCCCACAATCCAAAAATATACTGGTAGGCTAATTGGCTCCCAACAAATTTAACCCTAGAATGTCTGTTTGTGCATGTACATTTGGTAATGAACATAGATTGTAAGCTCCACTGGGGCAGGGACTGATGTAAATGTTCAATTATTCTCTGTAAAGCGCTGTGGAATATGTATGCGCTATATAAGAAACTGTTAATAAATAAATAAACAAAGAAGTGTCCCTTTAGGTCAAGCCAAAGCACCTTCCACCAAAACCATCAGAGGCCGGCCACCAATCGGGGCAAACAGAACACAAGAATTAAGACGCAATCCACCCCGACTCCAGGGCCCCAAGAAGCCTTAATAATCAATTTGTCTAACCGTGTGTTGTCGCCAAAGGAAACCCGGATGTTGGAAAAGGGTTTATCCTTTGTCCCAACTAATTTCCATGATTCATTCAACTGGAAGTGTGAGCACCAGAGATTTATGCATAAATTACACTTAAAAGAACACTTTCAACATCACCAAGAGGACACTACCAAAGACCCACTGCACGATTTCCTGAGCATGACCTCTAAATCTAGATTTGATCCTCCCTCTACAAATGCCTCTATTAAAGTATTTGGTCGACTGCTCGATGACTCAGTGACTAAGTTTATTTCGGCCCCTGGCAAAGTTTCTAAAAATCTGACCAGAGAGGAATCGGTTGCCCTAGAACATCTAAGTAATTATGAGGACATTGTAATTCGGCCCGCTGACAAAGGCGGAGCCATTGACGTTCAGGACATCTCCGAGTATCGGGCAGAAATCTACCAACAATTGGATGAGGTAAAGGTAAATCAAAGGTTGCCCAGGGACCCCACCAAGATTTATCAAAAAGAAATCTTGGAGGTTCTATCTGGTGCACTTACAGCTGGTCATATATCCTTTAAAGTGTGTCAGCACTTATACTCTGAGTTCCCTGTGGTACCTGTGTTGTACACACTTGTTAAATTACATAAGAATGCTGCAAATCCACCCGGATGCCCTATAATTGCTGCTTGAGACTCTTTACAGCCCGTGGCACAACTGCTGGACTCTACAGCCATTGTTATTGCGTAAGAAATCGCTCTTGAAGGATACCACAAGTTTTCTTAAACTTTTGATCGATATTGTAGTGGTTCCTCCAGGTACAATTATGTGCTGCTTAGATGATGGGAGTTTATACACTTCCATCCCGCATGATGGTGGGTTGGAGGCCATGAGAGGGTTTTTTTCACGACACCTTGAACAGGAGCGATTTAATCTAGAGCTATTTCTCAAATTACTGGGTTTAACGCTATGTCGAAATTATTTCCTCTTAGATGACAATTTTTCCTACAGCTGGGGGGGGGGGGGGGGGGTGCGCTATGGGGTCGACTGTCGCACCCTTGTATGCAAACATATATATGTTTAGTCAGGAAGAGGAAATGTTTTTGAATCATCCTGAAGTTAGCCAGCATTTATTGCTCTACACCCATTACATAGACGACATTTTTATTCTATGGACAGGGGGTGTAGAGGCTTTTGAACAGCTTATGATTGAGGTAAATACTAGGGCTACACTTACAGTCATAGTCCCAGTCTATCTCGTTTTTTGGATGTTGAGATAAATATTGAGGATGGTGTCATCTCCACAGATGCATTCTTTAAGGATGTAGGCCGTAATACCTTTCTCATGTCCTCGAGCCACCATCCAACTGCATTGAAGAAGGGTCTGCCACTTTTGCAGAGGATGCATGTGGCCAGACTTATGAGTAATGTATCTATCTTACCTGAAAGACTTGATAATTTGATCGAGAAATTCATACATAGAGGTTATGATCGAGTCCTGCTTGAGTGCCAAAAAACTCATGTGCTCAGCTTGCCTAGATCATGGTTACTTAAGCCCACTGTAAGAAAGACATCGGCTATACTCCCCTGGATGAGCACTTATTCAGTTGCTAGTCCTGTAATTAGATACACAACAAGATCCCTTTGGCCCATTGTCAAGATGGATCAGGATCTACCAGTGTTTAAATCCACACGTCCGCTGGCTGCGTTTAAACGTGGCTCTAGCATTAGAGACAGGCTGGTTAAATCAGACATCACAGGGAAGGGGCTACCATTAGCTCCTAACACTTATTTTAAACCCCCTGGATGTTATAGCTGCTCTAAATGTATGACTTGTAGATATCTGATTCCCTGCAAGACTTTTCAACACCCGCATAACAATAAATCTTTCGACATTAGATCGGTTCTTACTTGTAGATCATACTTTGTGGTCTATGTTATTGTCTGCCCCTGCGGGCTGTGTTTTATAGGCCAGACAACGCGCTCATTTTGGGAGCGGATTGCTTTCCACCGATCTGCCATAGATCTGATATTAGGAGGTAGAGATATAGATCAACCTGTGGCGCGCCACTTTACATTGCAGGGCCACAAATTATCAGATCTTAAGTATTTTATGTGAAAAAATCTCTACGCGGGGGGAATAGGGCTAAACGCCTATTGATACATGAGTCTAGATGGATTTTCAGGCTCAATGCCATCTCACCCCATGGTTTAAATGACAAGATTAACTGGAACACTGTGATATGATTATGGTTATTTTTCTTGATTCCTTGATGTACTTTTTTTGAATACTATTGTATTTTATCTGTTATTGTATGTATTATTTGTTTTGGTTTACGTTTTTGTGCTTTGGGGTTATTTAAATATATATGCTGTCTTTTTACTAGTGTCCGTTCTCCGGACGTGTGGCCCTCTTCCTGCAGACATGGGCGCATATGACGGATGTATGAAGTCAGCCCGGAACAAAAGCTACAGCGTTGCTAGGCAATGCGCTGCTGCGGGCAACAGGAAGTAGGTCATTTGACCACTTCCAGATGCGGTGGAGGGACCGGGAAGCCCGGAGGCCGGACATGCTGGATGTATATAGGGGGTTAGTACAGTATGTCTATTGCTGTAAGTTTTTTCTTTACCGGGGACTCACTTTCTGTTAGGGACTCGGGAGATCTCGCCAACCCTAACTCCGTTGTCACCTATTGGAGTTGGCGGAAGCGTGCTAAGCTAACCTTCACCAATAATAGCCGCGTTCGTGGGAGCCCGTTAGTCAGGCTCCCACCCCGATGCCACCTGGTCTTACTAGTGACAACGCAGCCGCCAAAGCCAGAGGTACACAAGGGGAAAGCTAACTAAGAAACAAGAGGCGAGAACTACCCTTGCCCTACGGAGGAGGGTGTCAGTAGATAACCCTCTACGCTGGAACCCCTTAAGCAAATGCTGTTGTAACAGGCCGCCGTCCGGTATCTCCAGTACCCGGACGGTCGGCGGATGGAGAGCGGGGCTGCGAGGCTGGTGACGCTGCTCGGCAGCGTTCCAAGCCTTCCTGTCAGCTCGGGCGTCGGGGCGTTGCTAGGCAACGTCCCCGAACTTCCGCCCGGCAGCAGCACCCGTACGGCGCGCCTGACGTCATGCAGGCGGCGCCAAATTCAAATAAGAAGCCGGCGTCTGCTGGGCACAGACGCCGGTTATAGCGTTTCCATACGCCTGCCCGGTCCCTGGCATCCTCCAGCGCTCTCCAGCCCTCCTGGGTCCCTTCCTGGAAGATCTCCAGTCTCCCTGCCTGCCTATCGTTGGAGGTCAGCGTCTCAGCCTCCTCCTGTGACCTGTGCAGCTTCCCTGCAGATCTTGGGGGTCAAGTAAGTGCTCCTTTGGAGCCTGGTTTATTCTGTGGAGCCTCCGAGCTCCTTTGTCTCTGATCTGCCTGTGCCCACACTGGTTCCGCTCCCCTGCTGGGGCATCGGACCTGCCCCGCCGTGGGCCTTATTCAGAACCTGACTCCATCTGTATTTTACCCTTGTTCTTGCCTTCCCTTTCCTGTCTGTCCTAGGCAGGGCCTTCCCTGCCTTTCCACTCCTGCTGGGGGGTTTTGGGGATTCACTGTCTTGCATTATATTGTATTCTTTTGGAGATTCCCCGTTAAGTTCTCCTGGTGTCTGCGACTGGGTCGTATTCCCGTTATTGGCCTGGTGCCGGCAGACAGGGGTTACCTTTCAGTCAGGCCCGGTAGTTAGTATTTCCTTTTGAGTTACCCCTGACGATCACTTCTCCTTTGTCCATTCATAGACCTAGCTGCATCGGGGTTGGAGCGGGCCTAACTCGCTCCTTCGAACGCGGCGGCCACAGGTGAAGCCTAGCTCCCGCAGGGATTGGTCATCTGCCCGGGGTACTCAACAGAGTTAGTATAGGGTTCGCTGTGGCCGTCCTAACCGGCGGTCCCGGCTGCGGGCTCACGCCTAACTTCCCATTCCCGGTTCCAGGTTACCATCACCCTGTGCCTAACGGCAAGCGTAACATTATAACCGGCCCAACAGGTTATATAAAGGAGGTTTATATAACAAATTTCTGGTTTTGAATTGCCGTGGGTGTACTATGAATCCCACTCCTCAGACGTTCTCGGATCAAATCCAGGGGTTAACCCAAATGGTCCGGGATCTGTCCCTTAAGGTAAACTCCCAGGAGCAGAGGGTGCGTCCTCCAGAGTCAGGGGTATTAGAACCCAAGATGAACCTGCCCGATCGGTTCTCTGGGGATCGGAGGGCTTTTTTCAACTTTAGGGAGAGTTGTAAGTTGTATTTCAGACTTCGACCCCAATCCTCTGGTTCAGAGTCGCAACGGGTAGGCCTGGTGATATCTTTATTACAGGGGGACCCGCAGACCTGGGCCTTTGGGCTTCCCTCTGACAGTCCAGCCTTATCCTCGGTTGACAACTTTTTTAGTTCTTTAGGGTTGCTGTATGATGACCCTGATAGAGAGGCTTCCGCGGAGACTCACCTGCGAGCCCTTAAACAAGGGAAGAACCCCGCGGAAGTATATTGTACAGAATTCCGTCGTTGGTCGAATGATTGCGGTTGGAATGACCCTGCTTTACGGAGTCAGTTCCGCTGTGGCCTGTCTGACATCATCAAGGATAGCCTTATCCAGTATCCTGTACCTAGTTCCCTTGACAAACTGATGGAACTGGCTATCAAGATTGACCGTCGTCTCCGGGAGCGGAGGTCGGAGCAGGGTGCTCAAGCTCGGTCTCTTCCCTATGTTCCTCTCGTTCCGGAGGAGATGGACGAGCCCATGCAAATTGGGGCGACTCGTATCTCTCCAGAGGAGAGAACTCGTAGGTTGGTTACAGGTCTTTGTTTATATTGTGGCAATAAAGGTCATGTCCTTAAGAATTGTCCCAATAGGCCAGTAAAAGCCTTGGCCAGGTGAACGAAGAGAGGGTTCACTTAGGCCTGCAATTATTTTCCTCTCACGATTCTGTATTAGTGCCATGTAGCATTTCTTTTCAGGAACATCAGTTTTCCGGTTCTGCATTTATTGATAGTGGTGCAGCCGGAAATTTCCTGGATATCAGTTTAGCCCAGGAATTGGGCATTCCTCATTTAAAACTCCAAGGCCTGGTTACCCTTCGGGGTTTGGATGGGAATATCCTGTCCAATGGGGCTATTTCTTTTCAGACTCCCTCAGTCTCGATGACTGTTGGATTATTCCATAGGGAGCATATTTCTTTTTTGTTAACTTCTTGTCCTCTTGTTCCCATAGTTTTGGGTTATCCTTGGTTAGTTAAACATAATCCCATTATTGACTGGAGTTCGGCGCAGATTGCCCAGTGGAGTCCTTACTGTAAACAGCATTGTCTTCATACGTCGGCCTTGGTGGCTTCCGTCTCCCTCTCTGGGATACCTTCCCCTTATCAGGACTTTGCGGATGTTTTTTCCAAAGGGAAAGCGGACAGTCTTCCGCCCCATCGTCCGTACGATTGTGCCATCAGGATAATTCCCAATTCTCCTTTACCCAAGGGTAGATTGTACGCCTTATCTATCCCAGAGACGAAGGCGATGGATGAATACATACAGGAGAGTCTCAAAAAAGGGTTCATCCGCCCGTCTAAGTCCCCTCTCAGTGCGGGGTTTTTTTTTGTGGCCAAGAAGGATGGTTCCTTAAGGCCTTGTATTGATTTTCGTGCCTTAAACAAAATCACGGTGAAGAACACCTATCCCCTTCCTTTAATTACGGTACTTTTTGACCAATTAAGATCCGCTACGGTTTTTTCCAAGATTGATCTCAGAGGGGCATACAATCTTATTAGGATCAAGGAAGGCGACGAGTGGAAAACAGCTTTCAGTACTCAGACGGGGCATTATGAGTACTTGGTTATGCCCTTTGGCCTCTCCAATGCGCCCGCTGTTTTTCAGGATTTTATCAATGATGTCCTTCGTGATTTTTTGGGCCACTTCGTAGTCGTTTATTTAGACGACATCTTGATTTTCTCACAAGACTTGAGATCACATAGAAGTCAGGTTCGGCAGGTCCTGCAAAGACTGAGAGAAAATCAGTTATTTGCCAAATTAGAAAAATGTGAGTTTGAAGTCACACAGGTTTCTTTTCTGGGTTATATTATTTCCTCCCAGGGTTTTCAAATGGACCCCAAGAAACTTCAAGCAGTTGTGGATTGGGCCCGACCTACCAGTCTGAAGGCAATCCAACGTTTTCTTGGCTTCGCCAATTATTATAGACGTTTCATTGATTCTTTTTCTTCTATTGTTGCGCCATTGGTGGCTTTAACCAAAAAGGGTGCAGATCCATCTCAATGGTCTCCTCAGGTTGTGCAGGCCTTTGAATCCCTGAAGCAAGCGTTTGTCTCGGCTCCGGTTCTGAGGCATCCTGATCCTGACCTTCCCTTCATTGTGGAGGTGGACGCCTCCGAAGTCGGGGCGGGAGCAGTGTTATCCCAAAGGGATCCGAAATCATTGGATTTACATCCCTGTGCGTATATGTCTAGAAAATTTTCACAGGCAGAGGCCAACTATGATGTTGGAAACAGAGAATTGCTTGCCATCAAATGGGCCTTTGATGAGTGGCGCCATTGGTTGGAAGGAGCAATTCATCAGATTCTCGTTCTCACGGATCACAAGAATCTGCAATATATTGAGACAGCTAAGAGGCTTAACGCCCGACAGGCTCGTTGGGCGCTGTTTTTCATGCGCTTTAATTTTGTGATCTCTTACAGACCGGGCTCAAAGAACGCCAGAGCTGACGCACTGTCTCGGTGTTTTCTTCCCCAATTCGATGGCAAGGTCAGCAAGACTTCCATAGTGCCCACGTCTTGTATCCATGCAGGAGCCCAACAGACTCTGGAGGGTCTCATCCGTCAAGCGCAGGGTCAGGCGCCGGCCCAAACCCCCACCAACAAATTATTTGTTCCTCCATCTCTTAGACGCAGGGTCCTTTCTGAGTTTCATGATTCCAAATTGGCTGGGCATCCTGGGGTCTTCAAAACCTTGAAACTCCTTTCCCGTGTTGCTTGGTGGCCGGGTATGTCACGAGACACCCGGGAGTTTGTATTATCCTGCCAAGGTTGCGCTCAACATAAGGTCCCTAGGTCGCGGCCTGTCGGGGAACTTGTTCCTTTATCCATTCCTGTCAGACCCTGGTCACACTTGGCGATGGATTTTATTGTAGGATTACCTGTATCTGCTCATTGTCAGGTGGTTTGGGTCGTTATAGACAGGTTTTCTAAGATGGCGCACTTTGTGGCTTTGAGACAATTGCCATCAGCCAAGGAGTTGGTAACTCTGTTCCTGCAGCATATTTTTAGGTTACACGGTCTACCCTCAGATATTGTGTCCGATCGCGGTCCACAATTTGTGGCGCAGTTTTGGAGGCTCTTTTGCACTGCATTAAAAGTTAAGACCAGTCTGACTTCGGCTTTCCACCCACAGTCCAACGGACAAACTGAGCGATTGAACCAGTCTCTCAAACAATACCTGAGATGCTTTGTGTCCAAATTACAGAATGATTGGGCAAGTTTCTTACCGCTTGCTGAATTTGCATATAATAATGCTCATCATTCAGCCTCCAGGACCTCGCCATTCTTTGCAGTGTATGGGTTCCATCCGCGAGCCAACTCTTTAGGTCCTGAAGCGTCCGGCTCGGGTTCTTCGTCGGCCTCTCGGCTTAGAGTCATTTGGAGGAGTATTCATGTTGCTCTCAAGGAGGCCGCATTAAGGGAGAAAGGATCGGCAGACAGGTCTAGACGTCCTTGTCGTTTTAAGGTGGGTGACTGGGTCTGGCTTTCGACCCGTAACATCAAGCTTCACCAACCTTCAGCGAGGTTGGGGCCTCGATTTATCAGTCCCTTTCGGATCATTAAGAGGGTAAATCCGGTAGCCTTCCGCCTGTCTCTACCCAAATCCCTTAAGATTGCCAATACATTCCATGCCTCCCTGCTTAAGCCGGTGTTCTTTTCTCAAAAATTTCCTCGCAGAAGTGGCGCTGGATCCTCCCCAGTGATGGTGCAGGGACAACAGGAGTTCCCGGTAGAGAAAATTCTGGACTCCAAGTTCGTGAGAGGTTCTTTGCAGTTCTTGGTACACTGGAGAGGATTCGGTCCAGAGGAAAGGTCATGGGTTCCTGACAGGGATCTTCATGCACCCAACCTCAAAAGGATTTTTTTTCGGGAGTTCCCTGATAAACCTGGGGGTAAGGGTTTGTTAACCCTTCCTCAAGGGGGGGGTACTGTTACACGCCGCCGTCCGGTATCTCCAGTACCCGGACGGTCGGCGGATGGAGAGCGGGGCTGCGAGGCTGGTGACGCTGCTCGGCAGCGTTCCAAGCCTTCCTGTCAGCTCGGGCGTCGGGGCGTTGCTAGGCAACGTCCCCGAACTTCCGCCCGGCAGCAGCACCCGTACGGCGCGCCTGACGTCATGCAGGCGGCGCCAAATTCAAATAAGAAGCCGGCGTCTGCTGGGCACAGACGCCGGTTATAGCGTTTCCATACGCCTGCCCGGTCCCTGGCATCCTCCAGCGCTCTCCAGCCCTCCTGGGTCCCTTCCTGGAAGATCTCCAGTCTCCCTGCCTGCCTATCGTTGGAGGTCAGCGTCTCAGCCTCCTCCTGTGACCTGTGCAGCTTCCCTGCAGATCTTGGGGGTCAAGTAAGTGCTCCTTTGGAGCCTGGTTTATTCTGTGGAGCCTCCGAGCTCCTTTGTCTCTGATCTGCCTGTGCCCACACTGGTTCCGCTCCCCTGCTGGGGCATCGGACCTGCCCCGCCGTGGGCCTTATTCAGAACCTGACTCCATCTGTATTTTACCCTTGTTCTTGCCTTCCCTTTCCTGTCTGTCCTAGGCAGGGCCTTCCCTGCCTTTCCACTCCTGCTGGGGGGTTTTGGGGATTCACTGTCTTGCATTATATTGTATTCTTTTGGAGATTCCCCGTTAAGTTCTCCTGGTGTCTGCGACTGGGTCGTATTCCCGTTATTGGCCTGGTGCCGGCAGACAGGGGTTACCTTTCAGTCAGGCCCGGTAGTTAGTATTTCCTTTTGAGTTACCCCTGACGATCACTTCTCCTTTGTCCATTCATAGACCTAGCTGCATCGGGGTTGGAGCGGGCCTAACTCGCTCCTTCGAACGCGGCGGCCACAGGTGAAGCCTAGCTCCCGCAGGGATTGGTCATCTGCCCGGGGTACTCAACAGAGTTAGTATAGGGTTCGCTGTGGCCGTCCTAACCGGCGGTCCCGGCTGCGGGCTCACGCCTAACTTCCCATTCCCGGTTCCAGGTTACCATCACCCTGTGCCTAACGGCAAGCGTAACAGCTGTAGCCTATAGGTGTAACAATACACAATAGCTGATCCAATAAACCAAACTGACGGGTGTAACAATACACAGGATGGACCCAATAGGAAAAGCTGACAGGTGTAACAATACACAGTATGCTGACACAATACTATATATCCTGACGGGTGTAACAATACACAAGATGAACCCAATAAGTTTAAACTGACAGGTGTAACAATACACAGTATGATGGTATAATAAGGAAATGATAAGCAATGAGACAGGGAGTGGGAAAACTCCCAACTTATCTGAGAACGGAGGAATCTGCAACCAACAAGGAACAAGGATCCTGGAGGCAGGCTGGAGCAAGGCCACTGGAGACAGGAACAAACGCTGTACAGAGACCTGGGACCGGAAACATTCAAAGACACGAAATCCAGAACTATAGCCGGCGTCTGAGTGCGCTGGCTATGCAGTTTAAATAGCGCGCCAGAGTGCTAACCTGACGCTGCGTGTGACGTCACGTACACCCCTTCCTCCGTGCGGCCGCCAGGCGTCCCCCGTCGCCTAGGCAACCGCTGCGGCAGGGGAGGAAGGGGTTGTCTCCATGTTGCCGGGCGCCCGTCTCCGTCCGCCGGAAGTATCCGGCTGATGACGCAACGGCGTCCTGGCAACGCGGCAACCGCCGGGACCTCCAAGGAGGCTGCCGGGCGAGCGCAGGTGCTGCCCGTGCAGCTCCTAACACTTTCACAGTGTGCTCCTCAGATGTTGTTAGGTGATAAGTGTTGTGGGAAAAAAGGTGTTTCCCACAACACTTATCACCTAACAACATCTGAGGAGCACACTGTGAAAGTGAGTCCCCGGAAGGAAAGAGAAGAGGAAAAAGCAGGAAAAGAACAACAAGAATAAAAAGAAGAAAAGAAACCGCTACGTGCATTTACGCTGCCCTGCCTACTGTAAGTAGGGTATGCTTGCTTTCTTTTTACACAAGAATATCTTTTGTGTTCATTGTAGTAGGTCTTTGTGATGGTCAGTAGTAACCACCATCTTTCCTCTTAAATTTCCCTTATATGGTCGAGAAACTGCTAAGGAGAATTCAGCAAGACCTAAAAGACTACAAATCCATCTTGCGCCCGTGGTTGGAAATCCCCAATTGTTGTTTATTACTCAAAGAGCAGTGTGAGAAAAAAAAGTAGGGTATCTTACTATATCTAAGCCCGGGGCTTGGTATTTCCTGCCAAGCTCAGATCCAAAAACAGGGCAAATAGCCATCCTCCTGGTTTTGGATTTTGTGTGTTTGGAATTAAATAAAAAACCTTCCTCGGGGATGTGGTGAAGGGCAGTTGGAAATAAGAAGTCTAAATAATATTTCTCAATGTTAAAGAAAACATCAGCTTTAAATAAAAAAAAAAAAAATTACTGCTGAAAAACATACTACTGACAACATCATACACCACACTCAGATGTAAATTTACTCAAATGGGAGTTCTATTGAAATGGGATGTGGCCCATAGCAACCAATCCCTGGCAGTCCATGTTGCTGAAGTGTTTGCTTTGATAAACTGTTTTTTAATATCTAACACAATAGTGGGTGGGAGGGCCAAAGTACAATTCAATCTTGCAATACTTTTCTTTTCATAATGTGATATATTTTGGGGGGCATTGGGGATGGACTTTTTCTTTACATTTTTATTTGTTATTGCTCTAATAAATTACATTTGCCACAATTTTTTAAGCAGAAAAGACTACAATGTTAATACAATAGCCAAGAATTCCTGACAAGGATTGAAGAGTGACTCACAATTATTATGGACAAAAAAAAAAAAAAAACATTTTATTTTGCTCCAATCTAAGAAATTAAATTCAATGTAATATATAGTAATTTTCACAACCCAATAAGGAAGATTTATCACATTAAGCATAAATGACATTATTATTTTGATATCACAAACATATTTTCTATTTACCAGTTACTTAATAACACATTCTAAGAAAATACTTTTCAATAAATTCAAAAGACTATTAACAGTTTTGAAACTAAATTAAGTTTACTCTGCATGATCGTCAGTGATCTTGCATTCAACTCCATATTCTAGGTGTTAATATCCTCATTTCATGTAGTTAGCTCGACCTTGACACAATAAATTTACTACTGTATATCATTCAGATTCTACCTTGGAAAAGTTATATCTCATCAAAAGAAATGACTGCTGGTGACTTGTCATCCTTCATAACATAGCACAACACATTTGACTCTCTTATTAGTAATGGTCAGTTATTTCACAGTACCTCTGGGGGAAATTTACCAATATGAAAAACCTAGTTTTTCGTATTGGTATTTTCCCTACGACTGCATACGACTGTTTAAGTCGTATGCAAAGTCGTGTTCCGGAGGATCAGTTACAAAGCAGTCATATACGACTGCTTTGTAACCCTCCGATGGTGTAATGATTCGTATTAGCGGCCGTATATACGGCCGCTAATACGAATTATTTCTAGCAGTCTGCACGGATCAGTCAGATCCGTGCAGGCTGCAAGGTGTAAAAAAAATAGAAAAAATAAATAAATTAAAAAAAAAACGGCGTGGGGTCCCCCCCACAGCTGTAACCAGCACCAGGCTGAAGGAGCCGGGGCCGGTAATTAAAAATCAGGGAACCCGACAAATAGGGGTTCCCCGATTTTTAACAACCAGCCCCAGGCTCCAGGTCCGGGGCTGGTTCCCAAAATACGGGGGACAAAATGAGTAGGGGTCCCCCGTATTTTAAGAACCAGCCCCAGGCACAACCAGCCGGCAGGGTAATGTCACAGCCGGGGGACACTTATAATATAAGGTCCCGCGGCCAAAACATTCTCCCTACCGACCAGTCAGCCTGGCCAGGGGCCCTGGGGGAGTGGGGACCCCCCCAATGAAGGGGTCCCCCCCCCTCCAGGACTTACCTGACCAGGCTGAAGACTGGTGCTGTCCTCGATGCCCCTGGGCGGTGGGCATCGAGCTGATAAATGGTGTAAAAAAAAGATGAACCTATTGTTTTTTACTGTGGCACTACAAGTGCCAGCAAGCCTCCCCAGCAAGCTGGGACTTGGAGAACCACAAGTCCCAGCCTGCTGGGCATTAAAGGGCCCGCTGGCACTTGTAGTTCTACAGTTAAAAAAATAGTGCACAAAACACACTGACACACTTTTAAAATAAAACTTTATTACACACAAAGCCCACACATACTAATACTTACCTATCTTCTTCCCATAGGTCGCCCTGGTCCTGTGTCGGCGTCTTCTGGTCCTGTGTCGTCTTCTTCCTCCATGTCGACCGTCGCTGTCGCCGTCCGGATCCGACGAAATCCATTTGGGAAGCTGTGGAAGGAAACCATACTCACCTGTCCCAGCGCGACGTAGTCCAGGTAAGGGTCTTTGCAAAAAAACAAACCGACACCCCGAAACCAGACCGGACTGACGGAGACGCACGGTGTTTACATCGTGCGGCTCCGCCTCCCGATTGCCACAGTAAAAAACAATAGGTTCATCTTTTTTTTACACCATTTATCAGCTCGATGCCCACCGCCCAGGGGCATCGAGGACAGCACCAGGCTTCAGCCTGGTCAGGTAAGTCCTGGAGGGGGGGGACCCCTTCATTGGGGGGGTCCCCACTCCCCCAGGGCCCCTGGCCAGGCTGACTGGTCGGTAGGGAGAATGTTTTGGCCGCGGGACCTTATATTATAAGTGTCCCCCGGCTGTGACAATACCCTGCCGGCTGGTTGTGCCTGGGGCTGGTTCTTAAAATACGGGGGACCCCTACTCATTTTGTCCCCCGTATTTTGGGAACCAGCCCCGGACCTGGAGCCTGGGGCTGGTTGTTAAAAATCGGGGAACCCCTATTTGTCGGGTTCCCTGATTTTTAATTACCGGCCCCGGCTCCTTCAGCCTGGTGCTGGTTACGGCTGTGGGGGGGACCCCACGCCGTTTTTTTTTAAATGTATTTATGTTTCTATTTTTTTACACTGTACCCTGCACGGATCTGACTGATCCGTGCAGGCTAAAACGCAAATAGAACAGGAAAATGGTGTTCTATTTTCCTGTCGTATTTGCGTGGGTGTTTCACACCACTAAGCAGCCGTATTGTCAGTACGGCTGCTTAGTAAATCAGAAACCACCATTCTTTTGAATGGTGATTTCTGTCGTATCCTATCGATGGTGTAGGGCATTCGTATTTGTAACTACAAATACGAATGTTCCATCTTTAGGACTACGAATTGTTGTATTTTTGGGATTGTAAATCCCGAAAATACAAATTCGTAAAAAAAAGGTGTATTTCTCCCTACGAATACACCTTTTTTCTACGAATCCATTTTGGTAAATTTCCCCCTCTGTGTCACTGATAAAATGGTTAATACCCATATGCAAATGAGCGACACTGCAGCAATCTGTGTAAATTATATCCTGATTAGTGACCACTAAAGGGCCCCATACACTACAACAATATGTCTGACCCTGCGATTTCCTTTGAACTCCCCCTGGACCTTCCCGGGAGTGACTTCATCCGATTTTGTTACTTTGGTGTCATTTTTGCATAATATATATCTCTAATGCGATTGATTAAGCCAAGATAAATGGCAAGAGAGATATCTTATGGTATACAATTGTACCATAAGATATATCTGATGGGCTGGATTTGGGAGCTAGAGGGACTGGAATCAAACTCCCAATGATATATCACATCTACAAAAAGCACTCTTTTTTCCATCTGATTCCAAGTGATTCCGATAAATGAAATGTGTAGTACGAACAATCTAGGGGCTCCTATCCGACACTCACGGGGCCGCGCATTGGATTGGATCTGATGGAAAACACATACAATTTGCCACTTTACAAATGATATATCGTCCTGAAAGGTCGGAATCGAATGAAATTGTATGGGGCCTTGAATCTAATAGGGCATTTATGCAAATTTATGTTATTTTAGTGTAACTGCTGAGGTCTCAGCATCAGTAAAAAGGCAGCCAAGGTACTGCGGCTACTCATTCCACTTTTATCAAAAGCAGGTTAGAGGCCAGAATCCATTGGTGGATATAACATTAGGTATCCTCACTTGCACAAGAGCCTTGCTAGGCAAATGGCCAGATGATAACATTTGAGGTCGGGCAATGATCTTTACATTGTGGTGATGGATGGGGGGTGTGGGTTATTGTTGGGGTTTGGCTAACGTGTCGCATTAACATGAGGAGGGCAGTGATGTGATAGAGGTGATCGATGAAGTTGTAACTAGAAGTTGAGTCCTAAATTGTACATAGTTTTATAGAATTCAAGGAACTCTAGAGCACATGTAGACCCATAGCACACTATCCTGACTTTAGTGAGAAACACCTTGCCTGAATAATGGCAAGAGAAGTGGTACACTAATTGGGGGTCCTTATGCTACAAGATAAAAATTCATACCACAAAAAACTTAAAAAAATTTTTTTGACCTTTTCATGTTGGTATTTTGCTTGTAGAAGATACAAATACCAATGTACTGTACAAGCAGTAGCTTAACACTATATAAAGACAGAACTTCAAGCAAACCACTAACAACAAAATTTAAGCCAAACCACTTACTTTCTCACTAGAGTACATGTGCGGTTTGCGGTTTGAGTGGAGATACTGCTTTTCCAGTATCTATGCTTTCCCAGATAACTGAATAGAAGAAGGGTGTTCTCACATACAGTATTGCATTGTACTCTGAGCCAGAAGGTCTGGTCCTTGCACAGGAGTTTGAATTAAGGACCTTATTCTGGTTGACTAGCAAGGCTGCAAATTTCATAGCCATGTGAGTCCCCCAGAAGCATCACCGGGCCATTACCTTTGGAATGCCCAGTCTTTTCATGGGAAAGCCCTTGAAACGCTGGGTGTTCCCATGGGCTATGCCCCCGCCACCTCCCCACGCCCCCTGCCAGCACTGCTAGGTGTGAGCGGGAAGGTGAACATGCAGTTAATCGTGTCCATTTGCACATACGCATAACTGTCCCCCATGTGAACTCGCGGGAGACCGATTACACTAGAATAACCCCCTAAGTGTCCTTTGTTATGAGATCAGTAAGCCCTGACTGAATACAATGTTTTTTTTCTTAAGGATCTTTCTATCACTGCTGTATTCTCTGCAGGAAAAGGGTGCTTTCATAGGGTTCTGCATATATAGCAAAATGCCATATGTGAACCAGTTCACACCTGCATTGAATGACATGCCTTCTAAAATTTATGGAGCCATACAGCCTTTTGTCCCAGCAATTACATTGCCATTGGTTTCTCCTTATACATTCAACAGGGCCAGACCAAAGTCCAATTTTAAGTTTCTGTGTATTATTGCTCTGGAATACATTAACTGCAATCCACAGACCAGTTCTGATGCACTACATTTTATTGTCATTGGGTTCAGCATGTTCTTTATCCCAAAATGCCTGTTCCATCGCACAGCTTAGATATCTGTTTTAAACAAAAAGAGATGTGAAATTGGTATACAATGAGGCGCAGAAGATACTTAGAAATATAGCAAGGTATGGTCTTCCTTTTTGCTAGTAGTATTCTTTTTCAGTGGTCGTGGGGTCGTTTTTGCCTGATGTCAATATTGATCCCCAAAAAAACAAAACAAATAAACAATTTTTACAATGTGTACAGTGTCCCAATAAATTATTCCCTTGGAATATATGTGTATATAGAGAGCAGAGTGGCGTGTGCGTACCAAACTCACGTTTGTATACGGCAATATAAACTTATAAAGGTATCTTTCTTGGTGATTTTCCGGAAAGTGTTTGCTTGAAGCAGAAGATTTTTTTCCTTTCTTATTCAAGGTGTACTCGGAAAAAGGAAACAAAGAAGGTGCAATGTGTAGGTCTGTTGTGTAACAACAGGGTTTTTAAGATTGTGTGTGAGAGGCTTAATTGGCGTACCTCACTCACCCGAAAGTGAAGAAAAAAACATACATAAAGGTTTCTTTAACTAAAAGACGGGCGTACCCCAACTCACGATATTCAAGGTGTTATCCAGGCGCATAAAGGTATCTTTTTCTCCTCCTCAAGAAGTTATACAGGTATTTTTCAATTTATCTCGGAAAAAGGTTTGATAAACCAAATGTCAGAATTTAATCATAACTCCACAATCAAAACTTAGAGTAAGAAATAGTAATTGGTAGTGGGCGTACCCAGACTCACACTTCGTGTGTTGGGCAGTCCACTTATAAAGGTTTCTTTCAAATCCACCAAGGTGTGGGACTATTAGATTTTATCACCGTATGTCATCCGGGGAACATATAAAGAAAGAGAGGTATATCCCCAATGTAGATATCTTCTTAATACATATAGGTATATATTTAACCAAGAAATCTTGGTGTACCTTACTCACCACTTTAGGTGGTAACGCCAAGCCTGTAGCGGTTTCTTTTTATCTTTCCAAAGTGACAAATGCCAAATAGACGAATATTTTTATAAAAGTATCAAAAAGGTTTTTAATCCAGTATATCCAAAAAAGACAGGAAAGCCCACCATGGGCTCGAAAAAGTTAAAAACAATCCAATGTAACAATCCAATATAGCACCAAAGCGGTGTAAAAACACAATTTAAAAACAAAACAGAGCTAAGTCTGATACATACATCCGGGTTTTTTTTTTGTGTGGCTGTTCACTCCTCTCCAATTCTTGAATTGGAGAGGAGTGAACAGCCACACAACCCCCCCACCCCCCCCCCGGATGTATGTATCAGACTTAGCTCTGTTTTGTTTTTAAATCGTGTTTTTACACCGCTTTGGTGCTATATTGGATTGTTACATTGGATTGTTTTTAACTTTTTCGAGCCCATGGTGGGCTTTCCTGTCTTTTTTGGATATACTGGATTAAAAACCTTTTTGATACTTTTATAAAAATATTCATCTATTTGGCATTTGTCACTTTGGAAAGATAAAAAGAAACCGCTACAGGCTTGGCGTTACCACCTAAAGTGGTGAGTAAGGTACGCCAAGATTTCTTGGTTAAATATATACCTATATGTATTAAGAAGATATCTACATTGGGGATATACCTCTCTTTCTTTATATGTTCCCCGGATGACATACAGTGATAAAATCTAATAGTCCCACACCTTGGTGGATTTGAAAGAAACCTTTATAAGTGGACTGCCCAACACACGAAGTGTGAGTCTGGGTACGCCCACTACCAATTACTATTTCTTACTCTAAGTTTTGATTGTGGAGTTATGATTAAATTCTGACATTTGGTTTATCAAACCTTTTTCCGAGATAAATTGAAAAATACCTGTATAACTTCTTGAGGAGGAGAAAAAGATACCTTTATGCGCCTGGATAACACCTTGAATATCGTGAGTTGGGGTACGCCCGTCTTTTAGTTAAAGAAACCTTTATGTATGTTTTTTTCTTCACTTTCGGGTGAGTGAGGTACGCCAATTAAGCCCCTCACACACAATCTTAAAAACCCTGTTGTTACACAACAGACCTACACATTGCACCTTCTTTGTTTCCTTTTTCCGAGTACACCTTGAATAAGAAAGGAAAAAAATCTTCTGCTTCAAGCAAACACTTTCCGGAAAATCACCAAGAAAGATACCTTTATAAGTTTATATTGCCGTATACAAACGTGAGTTTGGTACCCACACGCCACTCTGCTCTCTATATACACATATATTCCAAGGGAATAATTTATTGGGACACTGTACACCAGGCATGCCCAAAGTCAGGCCCGGGGGCCAATTGCGGCCCGTGTTGTCATTTCAAGTGGCCCGCAGCCTCCAGCTGGAAGGGGGCAGAGCATCAGATGTGGGAAGCACAGCACAGGACACTAAAGGTGGGGCCCCGGCGAGCGTGCCTTTACCTTGCTGTCTGCTGCAGTGAGGAGGTGCCGGCCGCCACAGTCAGATGTGTTTGGCGTCCTACCCCTGCTGCTGCAATCGTATATCACCCTACTCCACAATCACAGTGACAGCAGTGTTTGGGGAGAGGAGCAGCAAGGGGGAAGCTTGCTCCCATAATTTGCAGAGCAGAGGAGGGCAGCAGCGGAAGCCCAAGCATCTCCTGTCCTTGCAGTGCCTGCTTTGCCTCTCTTACTCTGGCTCACACAAGGGTCTGGGAAACATACAGAAAAGGGAGGGGGCAGAGTGGGGGACATACAGTGAAGGAGGGTCAGGCTGTGGGACATACAGTGAATGGAGGCAGTGATGGCCATTCAGAGAAGGGGGAGCAGGGGCAGGGACATACAGTGAATGGGGGCAGAGTGGAGTACATAGTGAATGGGGGTCATACAGTGAATGTGAGTCATACAGTGAAGGAGGGTCAGACTTGGGTACATACAATGAATGGAGGCAATGAATGGTCATTAAGAGAAGGGGGGCAGGCTGGGGGACAGAGTGAATGGGTGCAGAGTGGGGAACATACAGTGAATGGGGGACATACAGTGAATAGGGGCAGGCTGGGGGACATAGAGTGAATGGGGGCAGAGTGGGGGACCATTCTGATGTGATTCAAAGAATGTCAGGCTTAATGGTCGGCCCCCCACATTTTCACCTCACCAAATCTGGCCCTCGTTGCAAAAAGTTTGGACACCCCTGCTGTACACATTGTAAAAATTGTTTATTTGTTTTGTTTTTTTGGGGATCAATATTGACATCAGGCAAAAACGACCCCACGACCACTGAAAAAGAATACTACTAGCAAAAAGGAAGACCATACCTTGCTATATTTCTAAGTATCTTCTGCGCCTCATTGTATACCAATTTCACATCTCTTTTTGTTTGTATAGTAATTTAAGTGTGGGTGACACTTACGTGAATTGTTACAACAGGGCAGCACAGCGCCATATAATATTTCTGTCACTTTCTATTGTTTAGATATCTGTTTTGTAAGGCTGCATATCCAAGGGGTCAGGAAAGGACTCTCATGTGTCATCTGAAGTACCTGAGCCAAAGTATTTCCATAATTCTTGGTTCTTTGCACTTTAAATTTTCTTTCAAATCTTAAGTGCTACTTTTCCTTATGAACACCATCTGTTGCAAGCATCGCTTTGCCGTAACCTCACTTTGCAAGTAGTCAGTGGAAAGTAAAAGTCTGTTAAGGGGACAGTGATGCTCTCATCTGCAATTTGCTGACCGTTGGGATGTCTAGATGTTTTGTGCCAAATCCTGTTATGAATTTACTCTTTTTTAGCAAATCTGTCTTTGTAAAGGGGCTTTGTGTGAATTCATTTTGCACATCTTTTTATCTGGCAAGTTTGCCTGGCCTTCACAATGACTGCATCCTTCTCCTGGATTTTTGGCAATGTTCATGTTTCTCCTGTATCTTGTTTGCAAAAAGCTGGGGCATCTGCTACATGATTTTAGGAAGTGATCTATCCTAGCCTCTCTGTACACCTGCAATCAATGCATTCCTTCTCATCTCTTTTGCTACCTGCTATGTTTTGCTGATCTGTTTCCTTCTATTCTTTATCATCTTTCTTTTATACCTCCATGTTTTCTTTATCGCTTTCTTTATCCTATTAGGTTCCAAAATATGTCTGAGGACAAGTATAGGGATCTTATAGAAAATAACAAACTTGCTATATCACATATTGGGCCAGATGTACTAAGATAGAAAAGTGATAAAATGGAAAGTGATAAACCACCAGCCAATCAGCTCCTACCTGCCATGTTACAGCCTGTGTTTGAAATATGACAGGTAGGAGTTGATTGGCTGGTTGTTTATCACTCTCCATTTTATCACCTTTCAAGGCTTAGTACATCTCGCCCAATGTGTCTGTAGTTTGGAGTGTATAAAATCTGAGCATTGAGCAGCTGTGTACAGTAAGTAGCTGCATGATGTCAACAGTACTGTAACTGTGATCCCAGCCACAACTGTGATACCACTTGAGCATAGTCTTAACGATCACCTTCATTATAGCAGCTAATATATATGAATCTGATATATATGAAAGTTTTATCATTTTAAAATTGTAAACTTATTTTCTTCAGTTGTTATATTACCAATTGGCACAATTTTTCAACAGTCCTATGAGGAATTATTTCCCCAATGGGACTTATGTCTCATGAGCAGACTAGCATTGCTGAATAAATTGGCTTTTACTGTATTTCATACTTTCATACAATTCAGTTCAGCAAAATCAGTTTTCATGTACTAGTTCTGTGTCGATGTCTTTGAGGCATATGTGAGACCCCAGGTTGGATTTCCCATAAATCACATGAGGTAGGTACTTTTGTTGCGGGGGGGGGGGGGGGTTCACATCCAGCTCACATGCATGAGAGCCTTGCTAGGGCAATGGCCAGATAAGGCCAGGAGATTGTTTTTTGTCATTACAGTTAGCTATAGGAAACTTGTATTTTTTATAAAACCTGTGCTGGAGCTGAATCATATTTACAGTCAATCCCTGGGGTGGAGTAGAAGCCTATTAGCTGGTTCATAAAATGTAGTTGGGATAAGCAGGGTCTTGATTTCTCTAACCAAATCAGCAACAGAGCTGAGGGCTGAACCAACTGTGTCAGATGGATCAGGGGCTGGACCTGTTCCAGTTACTTCATCTGTTTCCCCACATACAGTGCTAAAGCCTCTAGTCATACTACCTCAGCTGACAGGGGTCTGCTTTGTTTTCCTGAAGTAAGGCACCAGTGAACACTGGACATATGACCAGCTATTGAACTCTTGAGCAGGTTCTAAAGCTGATGGGAATTCAGTGTCAGGTGAAATGTATAGTGTTTAGCGGGGTATTACACTTATATTAATATATGTATATATTCATGCCACACTATGTACAGTACATTTTAAATATTAGGTAAGCAGTTTTTTTTTATATTTTTGTATCCCTGGTGACAATGTGGTTAAACATTGAAACGTTGAATATCTATTATCCTAATGGCTAGTTCACACCCTTTTATATTTTGGAACTATTTGTAAAGGCACTGGGCACATTTAAAGCTAAGAGTGTAGTGTATTCTCTCCCTCTCTCTCTAGTGTATATATATATATATATATATATATATATATATATATACACACATACATACATACATATACACACATAAGATACAAATACTCAATATATAACTTAAATGAAATATGACACAAAAACATCCACAGAGAGGGATTTGCATTTGTTAGTAAAGGCCCATACACACTAAACAATGTACCCGATGCCGCCCGATATTGGCGGCATCGGGGACCAAGCGGGGGGCAGTGTGTATGCACTTGCTGATGCCTTCTCTGAGGTGAGCAATGGCAGGGGATGGTGAGGGGAGCGACAACCATGCTGCCACTACAGCATGGCCGTCATTAACGTTGACCTCACTTGTCTGGACATCCTTGGACGAGGGAGGGGGTTGTTAATGACGCGTGGGAGTGTGCATCGTTAATGACAGGGAGTGTACACACTAGGTGATATTGTCCATGATATCGCTCAGAAAGCCCTTTCTGAACGATATTGTGACCAATATCATCTAGTGTGTATGGGGAAACCAATACATATCAACTAGTACTTTCAGTTACTATCCTACTGGGTAAACTCTTATTGAAGCCTATGGTAAGTCTGCCCTAGTAAATATTTTCCAACCAATATATAATTTCCAATAATACAAATAAGAAAAAAAACCTCAACTATAAACCACATTTGGATACAATGTACTTTAATGATAATTATACAAGTTGAAAAAATGAATACATTCGGACACATAGGGGGAAATTTACTAATATGAAAAACCTAGTTTTTGGTATTAGTATTTTCCCTACGACTGCATATGACTGTTTCAGTCGTATGCAAAGTCGTGTTCCGGAGGGGAAATTACAAAGCAGTCATATACGACTGCTTTGTAACCCTCCGATGTCATATTCATTCATATTAGCTGGCCGTATATACGGCCGCTAATACGAATTTTTCTGGCAGTCTGCACGGATCAGTCAGATCCGTGCAGGCTGCAGTGTGTAAAAAAAAAAAAGAAAAAAAACCCGGCGTGGGGTCACCCCCACAGCTGTAACCAGCACCAGACTGAAAGAGCCGGGCCGGTAATTAAAAATCAGGGAACCCGACAAATAGGGGTTCCCTGATTTTTAACAACCAGCCCCAGGCTCCAGGTCCGGGGCTGGTTCCCAAAATACGGGGGACAAAAGAAGAAAGACTACATGATTCAGAACCAGGACAAGGCACCGGATCAAGACTCTGGGACCTACCTACAGGATCAAGATAGGTAAGTATCAGTGTGTGTAATGTATGTATTAAACTTTTATTTTTCAGGTGTCAGTGTGTATTTATTTAACAATTTTTTTTACTGTGGAACTACAAGACCCAGCGGTGCCCTTTAATGCCCCGCAGGCTGGGACTTGTGGTTCACCAAGTCCCAGCTTGCAGGGGAGGCTTGCTGGGACTCATAGTTCCACAGTTTAAAACAATAGTTTATTGTTCTATTTTTTACACCAAGATCAGCCCAGTGGCCACCGCACAGGGCCACCGGGGACAGCACCAGGCTTCAGCCTGGTCAGGTAAGTCCTGGAGGGGGGGGACCCCTTTATTGGGGGGGTCCCCACTCCCCCAGGGCCCCTGGCCAGGCTGACTGGTCGGTAGGGCTGAATGCTTTGGCCGGGGGGACTTGTATAAAAAGTCTGCCCCCGGCTGTGGCATTACTCTGCTGGCTGGTTTGGCCTGGGGCTGGTTCTTAAAATACGGGGGACCCCTAGTCATTTTGTCCCCCGTATTTTGGGAACCAGCCTCGGACCTGGAGCCTGGGGCTGGTTGTTAAAAATCAGGGAACCCCTATTTGTCGGGTTCCCTGATTTTTAATTACCGGCCCTGGCTCTTTCAGCCTGGTGCTGGTTACAGCTGTGGGGGGGACCCCACGCTGATTTTATTTTTATTTATTTTTTTTTTCTATTTTTTTACACTAAAGCCTGCTCAGATCTGACTGATCCGTGCCGGCTTAAAGCAAATACGACAGGGAAAGCAAGGTGTATTTTCCTGTCGTATTTGCTTGCCTGTTTTACACCAATTAGCAGCCATATTATCAATATGGCTGCTTAGTACATCAGGAACCACCATTCTTTTGAATGGTGATTCCTGTCGTATTCTATTGATGGTGTAGACATTCGTATTTGTAAATACAAATACGAATGTCCCATCATTAGGAATACTAATTGCTGTATTTTCGGGATTGTAAATCCCGAAAATACAAATGTGTAAAAAATAGGTGTATTTCTGCCTACGAATACACCTATTTTTTACGAATCCATTTTGGTAAATTTCCCCCATGTTGTCACTTGCTGCCTTAAACATTCTCTTCCTTTTGCATTCATCTTAATGAATATAACATAACACATTGGATCCAAAGCTAAAAATAAACAGATGATTCAAGGATTTTCTCTAGCTGTCATATGACTTCTGGTTTGTGAACCGAATGCTTTAAATTGGCTTTATAAACTAATCCAAATTCCAGGTGGAGTTCAGCTGAGATCTGTAGCTGTCACTCCCTTAGGATTGCACATTTTGCAGACATTTAGGGGGAAATTTACCAATATGAAAAACCTAGTTTTTCGTATTGGTATTTTCCCTACGACTGCATACGACTGTTTAAGTCGTATGCTAAGTCGTGTTCCGGAGGATCAGTTACAAAGCAGTCATATACGACTGCTTTGTAACCCTCCGATGGTGTAATGATTCGTATTAGCGGCCGTATATACGGCTGCTAATACGAATTATTTGTAGCAGTCTGCACGGATCAGTCAGATCCGTGCAGGCTGCAAGGTGTAAAAAAAATAGAAAAAAAAAATAAATTAAAAAAAAAAACGGCGTGGGGTCCCCCCCACAGCCGAAACCAGCACCAGGCTGACAGAGCCTGGAGCCGGTAATTAAAAATCAGGGAACCCGACAAATAGGGGTTCCCCGATTTTTAACAACCAGCCCCAGGCTCCTGCTCTGGGGCTGGTTCCCAAAATACGGGGGACAAAATGACTAGGGGTCCCCCGTATTTCAAGAACCAGCCCCAGGCAAAACCAGCCAGCGGGTAATGCCACAGCCGGGGGGAGACTTTTTATGCAAGTCCCCCCGGCCAAAGCATTAACCCTACCGACCAGTCAGCCTGGCCAGGGGCCCTGGGGGAGTGGGGACCCCCCCAATAAAGGGGTCCCCCCCCTCCAGGACTTACCTGACCAGGCTGAAGCCTGGTGCTGTCCTCGATGCCCCTGGGCGGTGGGCATCGAGCTGATGGTTTTGTGTAAAAAATAGAATAAAAACCATTGTTTTTTACTGTGGCACTACAAGTGCCAGCAAGCCTCCCCAGCAAGCTGGGACTTGGATAACCACAAGTCCCAGCCTGCTGGGCATTAAAGGGCCCGCTGGGTCTTGTAGTGCCACCGTAAAAAAAATAGTTAAATAAAACACACTGACACCCGTTTTAAATAAAAGTTTAATACACACATTACATACATACTGATACTTACCTTTCTTGATCCCGTAGGTAGCCCTGGTCCTGATGTCCTGTGTCGTCCTCCAGGTCCATGTCGGCTGTCTGCGTCGTCCTCCAGGTCCATGTCGACGGTCCGTGTCGTCCTCCAGGTCCATGGCGGTGTCCGGGTCCGAAGAAATCCATGTTGGAGCTGTGGAAGGAAATCCTACTCACCTGTTCCTGCGCTGAAGAAGTCTTCTCTTGATCCGACGTAGTCCAGGTAATCTTCCTGCTGTCGCCGGTCCCCGCTGTCTGCGCTGTCCGTGCATCGCGCTGAGGAGAGATGCTGAAGTTTCATATTCGGCGCCTCTCCTCAGACTGAATTCTATTGGCCGCCTAGCGGGCCAATCAGGAGCCGACTTTCTCGGCTCCTGATTGGCCCGCTAGGCGGCCAATAGAATTCAGTCTGAGGAGAGGCGCCGAATATGAAACTTCAGCATCTCTCCTCAGCGCGATGCACGGACAGCGGAGACAGCGGGGACCGGCGACAGCAGGAAGATTACCTGGACTACGTCGGATCAAGAGAAGACTTCTTCAGCGCAGGAACAGGTGAGTAGGATTTCCTTCCACAGCTCCAACATGGATTTCTTCGGACCCGGACACCGCCATGGACCTGGAGGACGACACGGACCGTCGACATGGACCTGGAGGACGACGCAGACAGCCGACATGGACCTGGAGGACGACACAGGACATCAGGACCAGGGCTACCTACGGGATCAAGAAAGGTAAGTATCAGTATGTATGTAATGTGTGTATTAAACTTTTATTTAAAACGGGTGTCAGTGTGTTTTATTTAACTATTTTTTTTACGGTGGCACTACAAGACCCAGCGGGCCCTTTAATGCCCAGCAGGCTGGGACTTGTGGTTATCCAAGTCCCAGCTTGCTGGGGAGGCTTGCTGGCACTTGTAGTGCCACAGTAAAAAACAATGGTTTTTATTCTATTTTTTACACAAAACCATCAGCTCGATGCCCACCGCCCAGGGGCATCGAGGACAGCACCAGGCTTCAGCCTGGTCAGGTAAGTCCTGGAGGGGGGGGACCCCTTTATTGGGGGGGTCCCCACTCCCCCAGGGCCCCTGGCCAGGCTGACTGGTCGGTAGGGTTAATGCTTTGGCCGGGGGGACTTGCATAAAAAGTCTCCCCCCGGCTGTGGCATTACCCGCTGGCTGGTTTTGCCTGGGGCTGGTTCTTGAAATACGGGGGACCCCTAGTCATTTTGTCCCCCGTATTTTGGGAACCAGCCCCAGAGCAGGAGCCTGGGGCTGGTTGTTAAAAATCGGGGAACCCCTATTTGTCGGGTTCCCTGATTTTTAATTACCGGCTCCAGGCTCTGTCAGCCTGGTGCTGGTTTCGGCTGTGGGGGGGACCCCACGCCGTTTTTTTTTTTTAATTTATTTTTTTTTCTATTTTTTACACCGAAGCCTGCACGGATCTGACTGATCCGTGCAGGCAAAAACGCAAATACGACATGAAAATGGTGTTCTATTTTCCTGTCGTATTTGCGTGGGTGTTTTACACCACTAAGCAGCCGTATTATCCATACGGCTGCTTAGTAAATCAGAAACCACCATTCTTTTGAATGGTGATTTCTGTCGTATTCTATCGATGGTGTAGACATTCGTATTTGTAACTACAAATACGAATGTTCCATCTTTAGGACTACGAATTGTTGTATTTTTGGGATTGTAAATCCCGAAAATACAAATTCGTAAAAAAAAGGTGTATTTCTCCCTACGAATACACCTTTTTTCTACGAATCCATTTTGGTAAATGTCCCCCTTAATATAAATTAGTACAACTTGACTTGTCTTAATGCAGCTCATCCTCTAGTGTCCTGTGCAGCAGATGGTAAATATACATAGTATATGAACTTTTATAGTAAAAGAGTAAATTCATGAATAAATTAGATATGTAAGCGAAACCATTGTAGGAACAGAAGGAAATATTCTATTCCCTATTTTGGATAATGATTGATTTTAAGTAATATACCCATTCATCTTTCCTAGAAACTCAATTACCTTAATATAGAAGAAAGGTATAAATGATTGGAAATACTGTACCATAAAAACAACACTTACAATATACTACAATAAATTCATAGTCATTTTCCTACACACTGGGCCTTATTCAGATCTGATCGCAGTACAAATTTGTTTGGAAAATGGGCAAAACCATGTGCGCTGCAGGTGGGGCAGATGTAACATGTATAGAGTGAGTTAGATTTGTGTGAGTTATTTTGTTTCTGTGCAGCGTAAATACTAGCTTCAATATTTTTACACTGCAATTTAGATTTCAGTTTCAACACACTCCATCCAAATGTAACTCTCTTTTCTATCTCTTATACTGTAATTCACACTATGGGCCTTATTTTAGTTCACTCTTTCTGACAAAATCCTTCTTAGATGGACAAAACCATGTGCACTGCAGGGGGGCAGATGTAAAATGTGCAGAGAGAATTAGATTTGTGTGAGGTATTTAGTTTCTGTGCAGGGTAAATACTGGCGGCTTTATTTTTACACTGCAATATAGATCTCACTTTGAAGTAAAACCCCACCCAAATCTAATTCTCTCTTCACAAGTAATATCTGCCCCACCTACAGTGCACATGGTTTTGTCCATCTAAGAAGGATTTTGTCAGAAAGAGTGAACTAAAATAAGGCCCTATATGCTTTATTAAATTAACACTGTGCTAAACCACCTTTGTTACTAAAATTAATATAGTTATTACTGGCATTTATTTTTATTTTGGCATTGACAGTGTCGTACAGAGCAAAAGCACAAAATAGACTTAACAAAATAACATACATATGGAATCTCTGATATGTGCCTGTGTAGGCTGATTAAAGAAAACGTGCTATTTGCAATAAAAATATTATATATATATATTATAAAAATATAATATAACAGTATTTTCAATTTAGTTACACCACTTTTATACCTAAATCCCGGTTCCGACCCAGCATTTGGAACATGGATCCAAGCTGGGACTGCTGATCGTCATGCTGGGGGCAAGCCCAGCACCAAGGTAAGGTGCTGTGGTGCCTCCAGGCCCCATGCACCCCCCCCCCCAGCCCCCATCCGTGAGGTTAATGGATGCCAAACACAGGCATCCATTCACCTCCTCTCTGCCTTCACTATTGTCTGCAGAGTACAGCAGACAGCAGCAGAGGCTGTGTGTGTCCCCCGTCCAACTTGCAGATGCTGCAGTCCAGAGGTTGGGCTTCCCCATATTGATGTAAATGGTACCAGGTTGGATGACCCGGCGTACCCTTTTAATCTGCCATCTACCCAGGTCCTTCCTTTGTTCTACTCTGGTCAGGAGCTGGGTAGAAGTCCCATGTAAAGGGACACGGGTTAACCCCTTTTACACTGCCACTGGCCCGGGTCCACAAGGGAAAAACCCGGCAGCGGTGAAAAACGGGTATAAATGGCCTATACACTATGATAAGTTATATCAGCAGATAAAGCTGATAAATGACAGTTCTATACCAAACAGTGACATTGTTAATAAAGCTGAATGACATCACAAAGTATGTTCATGATTTTAGCTAGTCACATGACTAGTCTGCTAAATTGCTAAATCAAAACTTTCCTGCATTTCACCACAGATACTGTATCTGTATATCGATCTATCTAGTAATATTTTTATAACTAATAGGTTTAAGTCACGCTGGCAGATGCAGCAGATAACTGAGTTTTATACCAAGCAGTGAGTTTTAGACCAAACCTACTGAGATGATAAATCTCAACCTTTCTGCATATCATTTCAGATACTGTATCTACGTACAGTATTGATATGCATCTAAAATAATTTTTACAATATACAGTATAGCTTAAAAGGTCATGTGATGAACGTAATAGGAAGTAAAGTATAAATCTTTATTTCAAAGCTTTACAGTGACATTCAAAGAAGGGAAAAAGTTCAGGGTTATCATGAGACAAAATCCAATTTTTGTGTGCGCAACTATGGCATGTTGATGCATAATGTTAATGCATAAAGAACACCCTGGGGTGTATTCAATGTGGCCGGCAAGGGGGGTTAAACAGCGGGGATCGCAGAAAACAAACAAGCCTCCCTGTTTAACCCCCCGTGCCAGCTGCTCACCCTATTCAACGTTTCGGGGGAATCTTTGCTGTCAGAGCTCGCCAGCAGCATTGAATACTGCCCCCTGACTTGCTCATTGTTATGGTTTTGTCGGGAGTGAACCCGTAGCCGGGACTGCTGTTTAGAACAGCCACAGCTAGACCCTACTCTCTCTCTCTGTTGGCCCCCAAAGTTAGGTAACCGGTTCCTGCTGAACTAGGCTTCGCCTTTAGCCGCCACGTTTGGAAGGGCGAGTTAAGCCCGCCCTAACTCCGGTGCAGCCAGGAGTTATGAGGTGACAAAGAACCGGGACCTCCTGAGGGTACAGCCAAGAGGTGAACTAGCTAAGGGATCTGACTGGATTTTAACAAAGGGCAACTTGCCCAACTAACTATGCTGCTAAGCGCCAGCGACCTAGTCGCCAACCACCGGCGACAGAGTCGCATACACAGGAAAAATACACCACGCAAAAGCACACCACAAACAGTACAAACAAAACACTAAACACTGAATGAAGTGCCCGGGGCACGGCCTCTGAACTAGGCAAACAGATAAACTGCGACCGGACGAAGATATTTGCCAGCAAGCCGCTGGACAAAGTCAGAAAACAAGATGAACCCCAGAACGGGTAGTAATGCAAGAAACAGAACAGCCCCTAACAGGGGTACTCACAGATACCAGGGTGAAGCTGGACGCAAAAGCCTGCAGAGCACTCCAACAAGATATTCCCTGGAGCCGGGACAGAGAACAGACAGGAACCACTGTCACATGAACTATCACCGGCGGGGCTGTGAGGAACAGGAGCCCTTAAATAGGAAATGGCAGTGTCCTTAATAGGCCAGCCCACCTCCTGGTCCAATGGTGGACTGGACGCCGGGTAATCCATAGCCCGGCCCTAACAATGCGGGCAATGGCGTCTAGTAACTAGGCGACGGCGTCTGTTGCTAAGCAACGGCGCCACCGCGTCATGCCCCCTTGTGCCGGGTCCTTCCGGCTTCCCGGATTGCCCGGACATGATGCGGTGGAGGGCGGAGGCTGCGCCCGACTGCGGCATCCCCTGGCGTCTCTGGTTGCCGAGCAACCAGACGGCGTGACGTCAGAACGCGCAGCCGGGACGCGCCGCTGATCCCCTCCGCCGGCCGCCGGAGACCGGGGCGCAACACTCATCATCTAAATAAAATTGGAATTTGTTTGATAAGCCTACCATTGTGACTGACAATGCTGACACAGTGGAGTAAAGGCAGACCCAAGGCAGACCTATGTTAGTTGGGCGCCCACTAAGCCAATTGCTAAGTTTTCCGTCTCCCCTCGTGGGGCTCACTACGCTCGCCACGCTTCAGTACTAACTATAGTGGGCGCCCAACTAACATATAAGTACCCATTTTATATTAAATATGTCACTGAATTGTTTTTATGATTCCCTTAGTGAAATAGTGGACTTTATTCTATATATAGAACAATACCCAATACTTTTCTATCATTTTAGTGCCCCTTTAAAATAAATTGAAATAACTATGTTCAGTGTATATGCAATCAGTGATTTATTTCCATTTTAAATAAAAGTTTAATCCTTTGGAAGTGACAACTGTTGACATAATATGTCTGCCTGACAAAGGTCTATAAGACATCTGGAACTCCACCAAGGCACATGATACTTCAGTGCAAGACCTCTTAACGTTTTCCCCTTTGACCCTTTTTGTAGCTAATATGTATCAATAGATAAAGTTTCACTAGTGGTGGTGTAAAAAGGCTGCTGTAAATGATGCTGGTCTTACTTTTTATTTTATTTTATTTTACGTTGTACTGTTGATTTACAACTGCATACCATTCTAATTAAAAGATCCACTGTGGGACTTGTAAGCAGGGTTTAAATAGCTGGTGGTTTGCATACCAGAAAATTAGGATCTGATTGATTTCTGTTATGCATTTTTTAAGTATCCGTATTTGTAAAACTTTTTATAGCTTTCATCTTCCCCAGTGAAGAATAGGTGGAAGACAATTTGCTGGAAGGTTTATTTTTACTAGTTAAAAGAGATGGTAACATAATGAATAATGATAACATTTATTCACTGGGGTTATGACAAGATTTAATCTACAAGTTGGGGGCCAGATTCAATTCAACTTAGTTATTTACCGTGATAGGAAATGGTTGGCAACCTCTGGCTTTAATGAAGCCTCCTTTCCTTGGTAAATGACACGCTAATGTGAGTTAAACTGTAAAATACACATACGTTTCCAGATCTATTGGTTAACAAGTTTGAGGCACATACTATCAGGGCAGTTAGGGGGTCATTGTGGTTTGCTTGGTAAGCTGCAAAGCTCGCAACTTAATGAGCACCAGAAACGCTGCCGCCCTGCAGTCAATGCTGCAGTGCATACACCTTACTTGGGCACGGATCCCAATAATGGTGGCCGGTGTGTTTCTGGCAGGGTGCAATGTTGCGATGTGTCAAGTCCACGCACTGGCACAGCCACCTACAACTCAGATCACTGAGAAGAGATGAGTCAGGTTAGTGGGGAGACTGCACCTACTCCCCCTAGAGACACAGAATTGGGTGTACAGGCTCCAGGTACCCTCCAGTCAGGAGTCTCTGAGCTTAGACTTCTTAATTATCAAGGCACTGCAATTGGCTGTGGTCATCTTTGATCTCCACATCATCCAACAAACAGCAACTGTTCCTACCCCACAGTGTTGTGCACCTGATTTCCTGCATAGCCTGAGAGAACCCGGCTGCTAGGCAGACATGAGAGCAGGAAGGGGTTGGAGGCCTTTATTTGGTATGAACAATTAAATGCCTAAGAGACGAGAGATATATGGGGGAAGGGGAACTCAACTGTGCATATTGAGGGTGGCACTGTGGGACATGTGGGGGGCACTGTGGGGCAGTGTATAAAATGTATTGGTGGTTAGCACGCCACAACTTTGTTACCATGGGATTTCCACAAGCCTTAATCTGGTCATGACAATCATAGCATAGATCAGTGGTTCCCAGCCTGGGAGTATGCTGCAGACCGGTTTGAGGCACTTGAAAATAATATCGATAATGGCGAAAGAAGAGAAAGAAGTCTTGCTATGACAGAAGTCTCCCATTGCCATAGAGATGAACCACGTGACCACGGTTCTGTTTGTAGCATCATCAGCGCCTCGTGCTTTTGCCCAATCAATCCACTGGGAGCGACCTGCACTGCCCTCAGACATCAGTGTTCATCTACCCCATGCTGACACGGGTGGAGGGAGCATCGGCATTAATCCTACAGGCATTAGTGGGAACTCTGGAAACAGTACACAGCCAGCGGCCAGACACAGAGGGACCCAATTCCTGACTTCACACTACTCCTTTGCTTCTCATTAATATAAGGATACACATAAGGACACACATACCGCACACTTTCACTCCAAGTACTGTGGATATTTCAAATTGAGATGAGGGGGTACTCATAAACGAAAAGCCTAATCAAGGGGTACATAGATCAGCGGTTCTCAAACTGTGGGTCCTGACCCCAAAGTGGGTCACGACCTTCTCAGCATGGGGTCACGACTCCATGTTGCTGACCATCAGGCTGATGACTTTTCTAATCTCTGTCAGTGATTCAAGTCTGAAATATCTGTTGAATTGTGTTACTTTAGACTCCTCCGATAAGGCCTTATTCTGATTCACTCTTAGAGGCAAATTCCTTCTCAAATGGACAAAACCTTGTGCACTGCAGGTGGGGCAGATGTAACATGTGCAGAGAGAATTAGATTTGGGTGGGGTTTTTCTTCAAAGTGAGATCTATTTTGCAGTGTAGAAATAGAGCAGGCAGGATTTTCCCTGCGCAGAAACAAAATAACTCACCCAAATCTACTTCTCTCTGCACATGTTACATCTGCCCCACCTGCAGTGCACATGGTTTTGTCCATTTGAGAAGGAATTTGCCTCTAAGAGTGATCCAGAATAAAGCCCATAATGTTGTTCCTCCACAATGCTGCCATGTATGTGTGGTCTGCTGTGCTGACTACACATGTGATGTGAAGACCTTCTGCAGTAACTTGCTGGGGCCCTTTCATTATTTTTATTGTCTGATGGGGCCCCGGACCAAAATAGTTTGAGGACCCCTGGCATAGATAATCATTCACATGACATTAGCCATTTAAGTAATGGAAAATCTTCTCTTTTTAATTCATTTAGAGGGCAACACAAACATATTTTGTACTGGTGTAATAATAATATTAATAATAATAATAATAATAATAATAATAATAATAATAATAATAATAATAATAATAAGGGATTTTACCAAATGCTTATCTTCTAGCAGGATTAATAATTTCTACTTAAATGGCTTTTAAACTAGTTTCTTACTTCCTTGACCTTTTATAATGTGATTTACTTACACATTTTTATTTTACTTACATAACATTTGCCAAGTGTCAAGGTTGTATTTTTGTGATTATTTCAAACCCCCATTCTATGTGTGACACTGTTGTTTCCAGAACACATTCCCTCCTTTGCAGTTGTGATGTAGCAGATGTTACCTATGGGCTGCAAGATTGCACCCCCCCCCCCTCCCCCAGTTAATTCTGCCAACCTGCTCAGCACGAGTGAAGCCAAATGCAGTTTGTGACATCCTAGTAGAAGTCCTACCTGCCAGACACCAGCAGTACAGGCAGTCCCATTGCGGGGTATTTCCTCACTCAAGGATTACCAGTCCGGCCTGCGATAAACATCGAAGCCAGGCCTGTGCAGTACAGCCAAGCACAGGGTCTGTGTACTGTACTGTATATGTACCAAGACCCAGCCTGCTTCAGGTACAATGCAGCAGGGACCTGGCAGCATTGTCAGTACTAGCCCCTTCATACACCAAGGTAGGAGCCGCCACAGGATGTAACTCTTGGCTTGATCTCCTTCATTTAGGTAATTGTAATCTAATATTAATTTGTCTCCTTGACTTTTTTGGGGGTAAATTCAAGCCAGGTTTTGTCTTTGTGCTACAAGGGAAAATATGATAAGTATAAGTAATATATTTCTAATTTTTCTGATTATCCTCCATTTTTTTTTATTTTTGGTATACTGTATTACTTTCAGGGGCAGAACGTTTGAGTGGTTGGCCCAGTTGCAAAAAATATAATTTGGGCCCCTTTTTTCCACTCCAACCCAAGTTCACAATATGCCACACAACAGTGGGTAGCAGCAGTGGGCCCCTTAGTCCTCAGGGGTCCCGGTGCAATGCACCTGCTGCACCAATGGTAGTTCCACCTCTGATTGCTTTAATGCCACAACCAATGTCTCTGATATATTCAGACTCACCAAAATGGACAGGAAACCCCTTGGCAAGTAGGTCATTTGTGTCCCTAATTACTAGTATTATTAGTAGTCAGTCTTTACTTCATAAAGGTGGGTGCACACTCATACAATCGTTGTCCTGATCAACTAATGGATTGGGAAGTGACATGTATTGTGTTGTTCAATATTTTAGATGCCGGCCTCTAAATCCCATAGAAGACCGTGCATAGTGATCGACTTCTAGCTCAGTGTGAACAGGAGTCACTATGGCTCAAGCTGTGTGTACACACATAGGTGAGCATCAGTGATGGCTGCTGTCCCTGGTCTGCAGCGCTGACCAGAGACTGAAGGGGGAAGCCAGTTAGCACGTATAGTAAATAATGTAAAGTTTTATGTAAGATATTTGCTGGCTGCCTTACCTGGGGATCAGCAGACGCAGCATGCGTGGGACACAAGCACACAGTGCTCAGCCCTTATACTTTTGTAAAACTAACAATCGGAGTCCAGGGGCAGACTTATTGCATACATGCCAATTAATTAGAGCTGTGTTTTGCAAAAACATACAAGGTATGCCCATGAAATCCCAGGCATCCCCCTGCTGGCACACCCCGGCGCTCCCTTCCCAGAGAGAGAACGGCTTAGCGAGTGGAAACTCTCTGAAGCTGTTTGCTTCTGGGGTTTGTGCATGTGCAAATCCCGAACATCGGGGACAGGGCTGAATTGGGCCCTAATATCGCACATATAACTCCTCATATGAACGATCAGAGCTCCTGCCTTCCATTTATGTGCTGTTAGTGGATATTGTCTGGGGTAACATACTGTATGATCCCCAAATGCAATATTCGCTTATTATCCTGAGAACCACTATAGATACATGTGTCCCCTAGATGCTGAAAACTTGTGAAGAAAATGTATTTTAATTTTCAACTACATTTGTATTATGAAAACGTATTTTAAAATGATATTTATTTAATGTCAAACCTGATTGAAAATTGTTGTTGATAGTGGCGGATCTTTTTAGATTTCCTCTATGCACCTTATTTTCCAATCAAGAACACAACATTTCAGAACCAGAAATTGAGCTTAAAGCAGGAGCAGCAAATAGTAAAAGCTGCAAGAGGAAATAAGAGAGAGTAGGACAGTCTGTGAACTGTCCTGATTGGGCAGTTTAGATTTTGAGTGACTCTTCTCAGTTAGTAACAGTCGGTTCTGAGAAAGGCCACAGTAGTGGCCAAACCACATTTCTGTCCCCATTTTATGACCCACTGAACCCTGAATACAGAGACTACATGCTATATTTGCTGCATCTGCCCACGATTAATAGTGGACACTGTGCTGGCTCACTGTAATTGCCTGTGGTCAAATTATATTATGGAACCTTGTTTCTGTTGCTCCTGCCCACAACTGTCTACTATTGTGGTAACCCTACACCAGCCTACAGCACCTGCTTGTGACTGACTATGACTGCAGGATCACATGTGAGTTGACAACCTGGTGCTTGGAGCCCTCCAGAGATTAATCCTGGCTTTCGTCTGTGACTGCCATACTGAGATCCAGGCAATCATGACTAGCCATGAAGTGATAAAGTTTCTGGTCTTTATCACCGGCCAATCACCTCCTAACCATCTTTCAAACCAAGCCTACAGTTAGCAGCTGATTGGCTGGTGATAAACTATCAGTCACATTATCACTTCACCATGCTTAATAAATCTGCCCCTCAGTTCAAAAACCCAGTTATGTTGTCTGACTCCGTCATATATAATTTAGCTGATATTGGCCTGTATTCAGAGTTGGATGCATCAGGTGATGGATTGATACTTCACAGTTGAGGAGGAAGTAAGGTCCTCCAGCAGCGGAGTCCACCAGGGACCTCACCTGTAAATCTATGGATCAGTCCAGGTTTGGATGCATCTATGCATTGGCACCACCCAAATCATTATCATCATAACTATTTAGGAAAACAGCTGCATACGTCTCTCATCCACACTCATTACCCGCTCCCATTCCCGACTGCAGGACTTTCTTCGGGCTGCACCCACTCTGTGGAATGCCCTCCCAAGCACAATAAGACTCTCCTCCAGTCTCCAAACCTATAAGCGTTCCCTGAAGACTCATCTCTTCAGGCAAGCTTATCAAATTCCAGAACCAGTCATAGAACCTTGCGTTCTGGTGGAATCGATGCAATAAAGAATACAGTATCTATCCTTATGTATCAATGCCTATTTCCCTATAGATTGTAAGCTTGCGAGCAGGGCCCTCCTACATTTTGACTGTCTGTAAATACCCTGTTTTGTTGTTTCAATGTCTGCTATTGTAAAGCGCAACGGAATATGCTGCGCTATATAAGAAACTGTTAATAAATAAATAAATAAATACAATAACCTCTGAATAGCCTACAATTCGTTCTAAACACCCACAGCACACTTATTTTATATAAACTCAGCCAGATGCTGCCAAGTTAAACCCACTAAGCCCCAATCGAAGATGTGATTTAAATGCATAAGATTCTGATTCGCACATTGGGACTGATTTTGGAAGTACTGTAAAACCATGCTGAACTGCAGGTGAGGAAGATGTAACATGAAGAAGGAGTTAGATTTAAGAGGGATCCATGTGTCCCAACTCACATCTAAACAGCAGTGTAAAAATAAAGCCACCCAGCATGTTTGGGCTACACGCAAAAACAGCCAGTATTTACCCTGCATGTAAAAAGCATATGTACAGTATTTGCAACCCTTGCATTGCAACATGGTTTATCCAGAAACAGTATTACTTGTTCTTTATCTATTTTTTTCGGTACTTATGTAGTATCTGGGCGCCCGATTTAGAAATCGGGTCGGATCGGGCACATCGCATCGCATCGCATGCGACCAAATCGGATGCGATGCAATGCGATGCGATGGACCCGATTTTTCCATAGGATTCAGTGTTAAAATGGTCTGAGTCCATTTTAACATAGAATTCAATGGGAAAAAGGGGTCCTTTTCATACCCCTACTATCCAAGTGGGCATGGAGTTGGAAATAAACCTGTGGCGAGCGTAGCGAGCCCCGCGAGGGGACGGTATTCTGTGTCCCCTCGCGGGGCTCGCTACGCTCGCCACGCTTCGGGCTCGGTGGCTCGCTACGCTCGCCACAGGTTTATATCCAACTCCATGCCCACTTGGATAGTAGGGCATACAATCAAAAAATCGGGCGCCCAGATACTACATAAGTACCTTTTTTTCTAAATCAGAATCATACCCATAGTTTGCTATAGGGGTGTAGCAAGGGTGGTTCTGAGGAGCACGAGCTCCAGGCACCAAAAACTTCAGAGAGCACGTGTATGCCATTGCCAGGATCCTTGCCACTGCCTGGCCAGTACTGGGCTCCTCCCAGATGCAGTCCATGCGGGGCATACACCTACATTTGGTGGCATGGCTCATCATCCCATCTGCGCTGAGGCAGGCTATGATGAAGTGATGGAGCTGATGAAGGTGATAGTTCTGTGGTTGAAGAGGGACTGGGGGCTGAGGATGATGGTGATATAGCTTGGGGTGGAGGAAGGTGATGGGACTGGGGCTAATGAAGGTGATGGGGCTATTGGAGGTGATGGGTCTGGGGCTGAAGAAGGTGAGGGACTGGGAGCTGAAGATGGTGATTAGGCAGAGGATGGTAACAGGGCTGGGAACTGAGGAAGGTAAGGGGCAGAAGAAAGTGATGGGGCTCTGGCTGAGAAGGTGAAGGGTCTATGGCTGAGCAAGGTGAGAGCCTGAGAAAGGTGATGGGAGCTGTGGCTGAGGAAGGTGATGGGGACTGTGGCTGAGGAAGGTGATGGGGACTGTGGCTGAGGATGATGTGTCTAAGGATGGTGATGGAGGCTGTGGCTTAATAAGGTAATGAAGTCTGTGTTTGAATAAGGTGATGGGGCTTTGACTGAGGAAATCAAATGGTCTGTGGTAGAGGAACATTATGAGTCTGTGGCTGAGGATGGTTATGGGGGCTGTGGCTGAGAAGGGTGATGGGGCTTTGACTGATAAAGGCGAATGGGCTGTGGTTGTGGTATGTGATGAGTCTGTGACTAAGGATGGTGATGGGGGCTTTAGGTTTGTTTTATTTTTCTTTCTGGCCATAGGGGCTATGAATCAATGTGTTTTGTTTTTCCTATCATTGAATCTAGGTATCCCTGTGGGAGACAAGGTTTTTTCCTGTGGGGACATTTTGTTGTGTTTTTTTTTCTCTCTGTGGGGGCTATTGTGTGTTTTTTTTCCCCTGTGGGTGTCAATTTTTTTTTCCTGTTGGGAACAATGTGTCTGTGTATACATGGAGGGGGTGCCTTGGCTTTATGCTACGCCTCTGGTTTGCAGCTTCTAAAAATAGCAAGATCCATCCATATGCATACAGCTCTGTAACTGAAATAAAGCTGGATGAAACGAGATGCAGAGGTACAACTTACAAATGCACACTTGTAGTGGGGGCCCTGAGAAGGAAGGGCCCAGGGCGGGCCCTTCCTTCTCAGGGCCCCCACTACAACACTACAAGTGTGCATTTGTAAGTTGTCCTTCTCCTTGTTCTAATGCAACCAAAGCACACTGCCCTCAGGGCTTGATTTAGACCTGCTCCCAAGGTTGCATGTATTTGCAGCCTAGCGAGCAGGTAAACACTGCCCGCCACGCGGCTGAACATTCTGCCCCCCCCCTGCCGGTGGAATCTATCCCCTAGCATGTGAGATGATGCCTTCACATTGCATGCACCCGAACGGGAGAGAAATCATTCGATGGTCGCTCACCCTTGAATTAATTCTCCAATGTTTGTTAAGAAAAGTCAGCCAATATCAGGACGAGCGCTGATGTGAAGTGACGTCAGCTGCCTGCCCCAAGCAGGCATTGATACGCCTACATCTGCAGGAGTATGCCCAGCATTTTTGTGGGCTTGCCTGTAAAATGATGGGCGATCCTCTGCTTATGCACCATGCCCGCCCCCTTTACTGCCCCTCCTGGTGTGAACTGCCCGTCGAGTGTGAAATTCGATAAAGCCATTCGCTCCCGAGGTTTACATATGCACATGTGCAAACCCCAACCAACGGGGATGGGGTTGAATTCGGCCCGCTACCAGCAGGTCTGAATTATGCACTGTGCTGTTCTCTACAAGTTGCATTTTCCAAGGGCCAGATAAATATATTTCACACTACTACATTTATACATTGATATACCAGACACAATGTTGGTTTAGTGTATAATGAGCTTGATTCTGCGTTACACCTAATGCATAAGACTCTGCATACAGTACATATTGCATTAATGTTAGTATGCAAATGTGATTCTTTAGGGTATTTTGAGCTGTACACATCTTTGTGTATTCAATGCCCTAGTGCAGTGGTTCCCAAACCGAGTGCCATGGCACCCTGGGGTGCATTGGGTTGGTGGTCCAGGTCCAATACAAATATTTTATGTTTTATGTTCAATATAATAGGCCAAACCAGTCCCGTCGGCTGCCAATCATAAAATATGTAGACGAACAGAAATAAATCTTGTCCCTTACCACAGTTTACTTAATTTAACATTTGTTTATTTCAATTTCTCAACTAGAACTTTTTGAACTAGGATTGCCATTAAAAAATCTGATACACTCTTGTTTTAATTTCCGCAATGTACTTTATTTCAATCTTTATTGTGAAAACTCACGACTTAATAGTACAGCAAAACAAAATCTTTATTTTGTATTTGTTTCTTTTACTACTGCATTTTTGCTGATATTCTTTATTGTACTGGACAAATGTGATTGTACAATTGCAATGCAATGCTTTAATAAAAAGTTATTTAAAAAACAAAAAATCTGATACTCTAGGACGCCATGATTGAAAAAAGTTTGGGAACCACTGCCCTAGTTGCTCTATCTGTAAACGCAGCATTGATCAACCCAATGGCATTTACACCAACCCTATGCTGACTTAAGAAGATACAACTTAGACACATTCCAGAGTGGTGAGTTACTCCGGCACTAGATCTGGTTTGGCTCTGGCTGAGTGTGCCCATAGCACACCCATTTTAATGCCCTTGCTAAGTGTATGCCCAGGGCTTAAAGTGGTCATGCAGAGGTGGGGGAACTCATTTCTCTATACCACCTAATTAACCCCCTCCCCTCCCCCATTAGAAAGAGACAGGGCTAGTGGTTGGGTTTTGGCACCCCCTTGTAAACTAGAATGCTTTTCTGTGAGAACTACTGTTCACGGCCAAGGTTTAGGTTAAAATGTTCCACTTCACTATTAGAGGTGGTGGAACTCAGGTCCACCCCGTTCCCCCTCACTTTAACCCTGCGTATGCCCAATTCCCACCCAGAAACAACCATTTTTTTACCAAACAGCAAGAGACATCCGGGGCGAAATGTAATAGGGTGCGATTTTTAGACATGTGCGATTTTTGGTCAAAAACGGCCGAAATCGCACATTTTCCGAAAATCGCACATTTAATAGGTTGAAAATCGCGGTAAAAATATCACTTTTTACCGCGAAATCGCACTTTTGAAAGTGGCGATTTTTAGTCACATTTCAAATCGCATCCAGATGTTTTCCCATTATAAAGTATACAACTCGCAAATGTAATAGGGTGCGATTTTTGGTAAATGTTACCAAAAATCGCAAAAAAAATAGACCAGGTTCTGACAGGCGAATTTGACAGAACCATGCACAGATCATTGAGATCTGTGCATGGTCCTGTTAATAAAAATGTGTAAAAGTGTTTTTATAAAAAAAAAACGGCGTGGGCTCCCCCCTCCTAAGCATAACCAGCCCTGGGCTCATTGAGCCGGACCTGGTTCCAAAAATACGGGGGGACAAAAAGCATAGGGGTCCCCCGTATTTCTGAAACCAGCCCCGGACTTTTGGACCGGTCCTGGTTCCAAAAATACGGGGGACAAAAAATCTGGGGGTCCCCCGTATTTTGAAACCAGCACCGGCCTCCAACAGCCCGCGGTGTCATGCCACAGCCGGGGGACACTTTTTATACAAGGTCCCCCGGCCAAAACATGAGCACCGTGGCTGGTCAGCCTTGGACGGGGTACCTGGAGGAGTGGGGACCCCCCCAATAAAGGAGTCCCCCCCCAGGCTTCACCCGTCCAGGGCTGAAGCCCGGGGCTGTCACCGGCCTGATAGGGTTAAATCGATCATACGTTACATTGCTTTATACCGGAGAACTACAAGTGCCAGCAGACCTCCCCCGCATGCTGGGACTTGGAGAACCACAAGTCCCAGCATGCGGGGCATTAATGGGCCCGCTGGGACTTGTAGTCCACCTGTAAAAAGAATGTTTATAAAAAACACACACACAGAGAAGTAAAAGTTTATTACACACACACCTCACTTTTACACAAGCGTTACTTACCATTCCTGGATCCAGCGCTGGTCTGGCTGCTTCACAGCCGGCTCCCCCCGCACTGACAGGCAGCGGGGAGAACCGGCTTTCTCCGTTGCCTCTAACAGCTTCTGTAGCGCTGTTCCAGCGCTACAGAGGCTGAGAGCGCGATTGGCCCATAGCTCAGCCAATCGCGCTCTCAGCCTCTATAACACTGAGTCCCCCAGACCGGGACTTAGCCCCGCCTACCAGCCAATGATGGTCCAGCATGGGGGTTTTCCCAGACCATCATTGGCTGGTAGGCGGGGCTAAGTCCCGGTCTGGGGGCGGAGCCCCAGATGTAAACAGAACACCGGAGGACGGTGATCGTGGGAAAAATGCTGCAGGGCTCCCGGGGAAGCGCTAAAGACGTCTGTGGTGAGTATGATTTCTCTCCACAGCCTCCCCTCTGGATTCTACTGGACAAGGGGACCGAAGCTTCGTGTCAACATAGGTGAGTATTGGATGAATTGGCTTGGTGTGTATTAAAGTTGTACTGTCTGTGTGTGTGTGTTTTTATTTAACTATTTGTAGTACTGTGGGACTACTAGTCCCAGCGGGCCCTTTATTGCCCCACATGCTGGGACTTGTGGTTCTTCAAGTCCCTGCATGTGGTGCAGGCTTGCTGGGACTCATAGTTCCACAGCAATACACAATAGGATTTTATCTATTTTTTTGCACCATTAATCAGCTCGATGCCCACAGCCTAGGGGCATCGAGGACAGCCCCGGGCTTCAGCATGGGCTGGTAAGTTCTGGAGGGGGGGGACCCCTTTTTTGGGGGGGTCCCCACTCCCCCAGGGCCCCTGCCCATGCTGACCAGTCAGAGGGCTAAATGCTTTGGCCGGGGGGACTTGTATAAAAAGTCTCCCCCCGGCTGTGGCATTACCCTGCTGGCTGGTTGGGCCCGGTGCTGGTTCTTGAAATACGGGGGACCCCCAGTCATTTTGTCCCCCGTATTTTGGGAACCAGGACCGGCCCTTGAGCCTGGTGCTGGTTTTATAAAATCCAGGGAGCCCCAACTTGATTGTTCCTTTGATTTTATGAAACCAGGACTGGCTCTTTGAGCCCGGGGCTGGTTATGCTCAGGAGGGGGGACCCCACGCCGTTTTTTTTTTTCCACCCAAAATCGCATATATGAAAATGCGCACATTTTCATGACTGAAAATCGCCCGAAATCACGGCAAATCACATTTTTTGCCGCTAATTCGCATCTCATTACATATGCGAATTCGCAGCAAAAAACGCGATTTTTAAAGGTGCGATTTCTGGCGAGTTTGGAACTCGTCCAAAAATCGCACCCTATTACATTTCACCCCAGGGATCCATTGGAGCATACACATTCACATGTATGCAATTTAAAAAAGTGTGCATTTGTGCAGCTCTGGAACAGGCTCAATGTCTGAGAAAAGTATTAACACAACTTTAACATTTCATTTTATCACATCATGAATCATGAGTTTTGATTGAAAAATTGACTGATCAACACAAAATACTTCATAACATCAAATATACTGTAAAACAAACAAACAAAAATGTCTTTATTCATTTTAATTAATAGATGTAAGGAAAAAGTGTGTGAGAATTGGCAGTAGGACTGAATGGTTTTTAGAGCCACAGCATAATATTGCTGTCTTATGGAAGCTATGAGCTACATTGTTCTGTAAAGGCTGATTGATCGATTCATTAAGTTCTATGTCCTGACTACAGTACTGTACGGCCACATTACTCACGATGACTTGTGCAGCTTTATTATCTAATGCACTTACCCTTCTCCTAAAATGCCATAGGTTATGTATCCAGTAACATTGTATATCCTGCACATCACTAAAGGTTAGTAAAGAAATCAAAGGAGAGACATTCAAATTTAATTATTTCGTTCTGGGTTTCAACTAGCAAAATATTTCCGAGGTCTATTAGGTAACACTTGTTTAGTAACTGATAATTGCTTAATTTATGGTTATATATGAAACACTTGTGGAAAATAACAGTTTTTGACACTCTCACTTGAGAGCTTGCAGTATCTTCAAAATATACGGCTAATTAATCAGTTGTCACTTTATACTTTTGCAAATGCTACAAAATAAAAAAAAAACTTGTATGTAAATAGAAATGTGCGCTGGACCATTTTTGCTGGATTTGTATTAGGCTCTGATTCGTCGTCTGGTTTTGGATTTGGATTTGACAAACAACTGTGACTGGTTTTGGTTTGCATTTTTTTGTAAATGAACAACAACAACAAAAAAAGGTGTAATCACATCATTGTGTCCTTTTTTAAAATTCCTAGAGCATTACTAACCCCAATAACATTAATTTCCAGTTAATTCTGACCATCTCACAGCTCACAATATTTTTCACAAACATAGGCCAAATGCCAGCTGGCTAAACAAACCAACAGCCGTTTAAAATGTTATACAAATGATTGAGGACTTAGCAATAAACAATTAGACCAACTTGCAAGTACTTTCAATAGAAAACAATAGAACAAAAATTTGGGTCAGATAATAATCGGGTGGGTTACAGTGCGAGATACAATACAGGTTGGATACAGTACAGGAAACAGTGTGGGTTTATACAGTGCAAGTCAGATATAGTGTGAGTTGGATATAGTGCAGGATGCAGTATGGGTTGGATCAGGGCCGGTGCTAGGGTGTTTTTACTAACTCAAAATTGTATCCTTATGCTAAATGCATTCTACTAACATATGTTTACATCCTTACCTAATTACATTGTGTGTATATATTTCATCAGAAAGGTATATTGTGTGTTTTTATATGCTAAAATGTTACACACTCCTTGCAATGAAATTTATACACTTTTATAATTGTAGAACCACAAACATCAACCAAGAACGTGATATCATATGTAAAGAGTTGGATTGAGTGAATTGAAAATGTGGGCAAACATCACTTTATTTATGCAACTTGCTAAGTTTTCTTTATTAAAAAATGCAGTTTTCAAATGGACGTTTACCTTGAAAAGCAAACCATCAACCCGATCCAAAAAAGTGCACAAGAAAAGCTACTATATATAATACATGAGTGCCTCTGAGGGTTATGTTATGTGGGTGGTACATCAATTTGATAGGCTTGCCTGAAGAGGTGAGTTTTCAGGGAACACTTGAACGTTTGGAGGTTGTCACATTTTGTGGATAGCCAATAACATATTGCTTTGAAATCCAAGTAAATCCGAGCCAAATCTAATGGAGATATCAGGATGGTAACTGTTCATGGCTGGTGGGACTATAAGTAATTCAGTTTTGGAAATATTGAGTTTAAGGTGGCGAGAAGACAACCAAGATGAGATGGCAGAGAGACATTCAGAGATCCTATACCTGCACAATTACTTGTGCAGGTATAGGATTAAGAGGAGAGGTAGTAGAGTAGGAGGATAAGAAGAGTGTGGATACTTCATTTTCATTTGTGGGCTCGAATGATTAACATATTTTCCAGAACTATTGGTACATTTTACTTTTCAATTGGCTTTTCAGGACAAAATATAACTCATTACCTCAGAAAGGTCGCACATATCTGATCATATTACATATCCATATCACGGACGGTGTCGTGGTTAGTATTACTGCCTCACAGCACTGAGGTCATGGGTTTGCTTCCCACCATGGTTCTAACTGTGTGGAGTTTGTATATTCTCCACCTACTTGCATGGGTTTCCTCTGGGTACTCCGGTTTCCTCCCACAATCCAAAAATATACAGGCAGGTCAATTGGTTTTCAACAAAATTAACCCTAGAATGTCTGTGTGCATGTACATGTGTTAGGTAATAATTGTATATATAATTTCTTGTTTTTGACACTTACATCTTGAACTTGGCCGGCTTGGCTCTACTTGTATGGGTTTCTCATCTTTGCCTTCAAAGAGATCTGGGTGAAAGAATGCTGATATACCAGAAGAGAATCCTGCACTGGTTTGTGGTTGCTCTGCTGAAATTACATTAAAATAAGGTTAAACATCACTGACTTTGTAACCATTTCCATTAGTATTAGCATGTATTATTGCACCAAAATAACATCTACCATGTTCTGGTGTGGATCTGCCAACAGCAGATGCAATCTGTTTGTTCCTATGCTGTCTTTTAGAAGTCCTTTCCGAAGCTAAAGATGATTCTGACCGACTTGTTTTGAAGCCAACAAATGTCCCTTCAGTAACTTCACTGTCATCGAATATACTAAGATTCACTCCCATCTCCTCACTTGTTGGAACTTGGCTTGGGAAGTTGATGACTGTTTCCTGATGATCTTCCTGTGTTTTAGGTGCTATTACGCTTGGTCTGTGACTTCCTTGATGTTCCAAGAATGATTAAAGAATACATGAATAGTTATTTTTTATGAAGAAGCAGTTTTTTGCCCAAAATCTATATTTTTTTCTTACTTTCTAAAAAGGTACACAATTTTTTTTTTATAGTGTTTGGCTGTGAGTCAAAAATGTAATGAAAGCAGAATTAAAATGCCATAATAGTAACAGTATTTAAGAAAATAAATAAAGTCACATGGCATTGCAGAAACATTTCACACCCCTAAACTGCACCTGACCCAGTAAACACGAGCCCCACCCAAAAACTACATCACAAGGCATAACATGCACCAAAAACCCTGTGCAGGCTGACATAAAGCATTGAAGATAACAGCAGTGCACAGAAATGGATAATGTGAGAATTGTAAGGTAAACTAAAAACACACACTCACATACATTACATGGCATGACAGCCCTCACTAAACGCGATCACAATAAGTCCATATACGTTTTCAGCAAAACAGAGAGCAGTACAGGTAAACAAATGGGAAAAAGTAGGAAGGCTAAACCCAGACTGAAGCAACCATACACCACCTCCTCTACATTACAAACTCAAGTACGCGATCAATAGGCAGAAAGGGAAAGCGAAAGAATACACACCCAGAAATAATACAACAAAAAACGCCCTTACCTATGTTGAAATGTCTGAAATCCAAACTCCTACTGCCCTCCACTGGGTTTTTGGGGTGTCCATGGTTGAAATCACATTCCTCCTCGCCTTCAAAAGCCACTCCAGAAAGTACTGCGTCACAAGGGATGAACATCCTCAGCTCTGCAGCGCTCCAAGCCAAAACACTCCTTTCACGAAAGACGGCACTGCCTCACATGGTGCAGGCCTTTGTTTGCTAGCTGTCGAGGTGGGAAAGCGAGTTTGCAATGCCTACAGTACATCACGCCTGATAGGTCCAAGGTCTGATAGGTCCAACTATGACACTTTGAATAGGCTGGCCGAATGAATGGTGAGACTGGGTGCACAAAGTCGATCTGAACAAAAACTTCTCAGATTGACAATTCGAGCAGTAACGACTGGGATGAATACCCCCCATAGACCCTTAATTAGTGTACCACATCCCCTCACATGGCTTCCAATGCACTCAGCACCCTTTACCATACCCTGTCATAGTCCATGTGAATGGTGAAGTATGACAAAGTTTAAAAAATGGCCGACCTTTTCATATGTCTGCCATTACTGCATCTATCTTTTGCTTCTGTTGACCTAATGCATGTTGACTAATAGTGGTCAATCTATTGCTATAGGATGATCCAAAGTAGGAATCCCTCTAATTACCTTGAGTCTCTTCTGTATAGCAGCTAGCTAAGAAGGCAATATGGCTCAGGTAACATGGGTGAAGAAAACTATTTTACTCTGCTCTAGCATGAACCATACAACATTATTCTGTTTGCTGTTAGCTAATGGGAATATTTGTTTGAATGTACTATACTTCCCAGCTAACTGCTCTGGGGAGTAATATGCGGGTTCTACTATAGACTCTCTGATATCACCACAGGATGCCTGAAATACAGCATTAAAATAAAGATTGTAATGAAATAGAAAACAAGAATCTGGACGAGGACTATTTGAAAAGAACAGGATCAGGATAGTAATGGTTACATGGCCATAGCTTGTTATAAAACGGGCAAGTCCTCTGTGCATTTGTACATGCACCATAAAGGACTCATCGGGTATAGTTGGGAATATACTAAATAAATGTGATAGTGGTGAAAGGGTATTTTTTCTGGTTCAGGAACAGCTCCAAAAGAATGTGAAAGCTGAAACCTTTAACCGCAGAACTTCCTTTGCAGGGAGAGAAGTAATCTGTTTCCCATTAAACAAAGCTTCCTTAACTCCCAGGATAAAGTATGCAGGCTCTGTTCTGGTGGCTATTTTCCAAGAAAACATCCCTTCTGACATTTCCAAATTGCAAAGCCTGCACAGGAGTAGTGCCAAGCCTCTGTCCCAGGCCCAATCTCTTACTAGAGTCAGTCACCACATTTGTATAGTGGGATGTGTTACAGTGGACCTTACCAATGAAACCCTTATGTTATGTACAATACTAGCAGAGATGATGACAAAGCTTGTGGTAAGCTGACCAGGTAAAATAATGTATGTCTGTTTGTGAAGCCAGAACTGAGCAAATATACAGTATATATATTATGTACTGTATTTCATCGGTTTCCATGGAATTTCTTTTCCTTTTTGATGCAAAAGAATACAAGATTTGTCCATGAATTTTACCTGGACTTTTCTTTATTATTACTGTTATTAATTAAATTATTTGTACAGCTTCAGGCACAGTTCCCTACTGATCCCCCTACAATGCAAGATTCACCAACTAAGCAGTCACTGCTATCTGGTGGCGATACTCGGTTGATATCTACATTTTATTCAGAGCTCCTGACCTTGCACCATGATGATGATCTATCTCATCTTAGAGGATTGTGGGAGATTGATATAGATCCATTGTCTCAAGAAGCCTGTAGCCTATAGCTTTGGGCTGCCCTCCTATTTCTTCCCCTTCAACTAGATTCCAGCAAATTCAACTTTTTATATTGCATAGAGTGTATCTAACCCCCATAGGGTTACTTAGCATGGGAGGCTGGAGTGATTCTAAATGCACTTCACTGGACGGCTCTTTCTGGCATATGTTATGGGCCTGCCCTGTTGCTTCTAAGTTCTGGCAGGAAACTACTCAAATCGTTGCAGCAACTGGTATTCCTCTGGATACTTTTACCCCAACAATGTGTATTCTTGCAGCATTTGAGGAGGACACTTTAGATAACCCTACCCAATTTGTGCACATTGATAAAGGTTTGCATTGCTAGATCCTGGTTAGCCTCTTCTGTTCCTACACCTGAACTGATCCTTACCACTGTTTGCTTATGGCAACAATTGACCAGGGTCGGCTGTAATATTGCTTAACTATTTGTTGTTAGTGAATATGCCTAACCTACTATAGGAGTACTAATACCAAACTTGCTGTCGTTTGCACGTAGAGTATGGTCACTATAGGGCCTGACTGGCGAACGTGAGACAGCTGCCACACAGTAAATAACAACACATACACATGTGATTCAATGCTTAATAACATATTAGTTTATTTTCACTATTACGTGCTCATATTTCTGCAGTAATTTTTAATAGTTGCCTTTGTTCAATTTTTACATGTTTGCATGTTCTCTTTGCATACAAAAAAAATTCAATAAAAATTATTGTATTTAAAAAATATATACCGTATTTGCCGGTGTATAAGACAACTGGGCGTATAAGACGACCCCCAACATTTCCACTCAAAATATAGAGTTTGTTATATAAGTGCACCCGGCGTATAAGACGACCCTCCCACTTGGAGGCATGTCTTTCAGGGGAAAAAAGTAGTCTTATACGCCAGCAAATACAGTATATATATTTGTACAGCTTTCATGTTAACCTAGTAGCAGATCACACATATGAAGCAAGACACATGCTGTATCTGGTGGAACATCTCACTGTCAAAACTAGAGGCGTAACGCTGGGAGACAATGGAGTCATCTGCCGCCGGGCTCCTACTCCCAAGGGGGCACCTCTCCTCTCCTGCCAGTTTGAATCAGTTCATTGAAAGCCATCGAGATCGCTTCTGTGGCTGACTCCCCCTCATAGCATTATTTTTGTAAGTGTCACAACCTGTATTCCTGTATTAGAACCCATGACCTGTCTTACTGGAGACAGACACCTTACTGATTGAGCTATATGGGGGGCACCAATATTTATCTTGCCTCCGGGCAACTGGGGCGAACTTACGCCACTGGTCAAAACCACATGTATGTATGTGTATGTCATAACTTTCAGCTGCCCCATCTGGAAGTGAGTGGACAGGTCTGCAATGCAGTAGAGTCTGGCATACTCAATTGGGTTGAGTACTTCAGACTCCTTGCATCACTGGCTTAGAGATCTGAGGAGTCATCAGGAAACTCCATCCTCTCTCTACTTGTAGATATCCACAGGGGGCACGTGGCTGGCAGCAAGGGCACTCCTGGGTCTTCTGAGCTGTAGGAAATTTACAGATTAAACAGGCAGACCGCAGTCAGACTGAGGAACCAGCTCTCAATAAGCAGTACTCTGAATCTGTGTAAAAAAAAGTGCAGCATGGGTGGAGAGGGCATCTGCAGGCATTAGAAGGGGAGGATGAGAGGGAAGGATTTTATGGTACAGTATGTGTTCTGTGTGTGTGTGTGTGGGGGGGGGGGGGAGGGTATAACTCATTAAATAAACACCCTCTGCATTCCATTTCCACCCCCATTTCATCCACTTGCATCCCCCATTACTCACTGCCTCTCAGTCATATTAGCGGTCACTTCACTTCCTCTGCAATGCTACTGTGCATGTGCAGTCTGTTGACCACACCTATGGTTGCCATTCTGCAGTAACTTGCTAGGGTCCTGTAATAATTTGGTAGCCTGACGTGATCCCAGAGTAAAGTACGAAACCCCTGTTCTAGATCTAGCAACAGTAAACAACCCCCCTTCCTCCAGTCTGTACATGAAGCTCAATGTTGACTATATTGTCAATGACTGCATGGTCATTGGTAGACGTGATGACATAACAGAATGATATCAATCAGTATGTATGCACTTTATTGTTTGCCGGGATTTCAGTGGAAAATTGTTGATGATATCATTCATACATGATATTGTCTGTGTGTATGCGGCTTTAGAGTGACATTTCACTCTTTTCAGCCAGATAGTTATTCCTTTCAGTTGTAGACAGTTTGTTTTCCTGTGTGTGTGTGTGTGTGTGTGTGTGAGGTGGAAAAATAGGCACATTACCACAAAATGCAAACCTACATGCATCTGTGTTTTTTGCAGTTGCATTAATTATGTTCATTATCCTGAAGAATCATATTCCTTTTGTGTTCTGTGTTGTGAAGAGGTGACTATAGCTGATTTTGTGGTTTGTGATTGCCCTATTACTTTAAATGACTCTACAAGCATGATACATCGAGCCAGTTGTTAATGTCAGCACAGTGAAACATCAGACCTCGCTATCTCTAGCAAACCTGAACACAGACCACCAAAATGATCCCACTGGCGCCACAGTTTCCCTTTATAGATAGCTGCTAACATGGTGGTCTTTACAAATGTGCCTATTTTTTCTCTTCTTTGGCACCAGGTTGGTATATTCTAATGCACGCATGGAAAGTCTAACATTTTCGATACTGGGCCTAAATTCAGAACATACCAAAGACTATTTAAGGATTTAATAACTCAAATCCATGAATAGCCATTTTTAAACTCCTGTTTGATGAAGAAGATATCTCTTAATGCGACTGTTAGAAACTAAAGAAATAAAGGATGTGTCTATTCACAGTTAAAAAATGCTTATAAGCAAATACGGATGATAAAAGTAGTGCATAGTAAATGTGTATACTAGAGCACATAGTGGAGACATTACCCATGGTGGCCAATTAGCATTGAAGTAACATTTATAATTTGCATACTATAAAATAAAAAAGAGCAGCTGGTTGGTCGCCATGGGCAACTTCTCCACTGGTTCACTTGTCTCCTTTTATCATTGCTTCCTAAATTGTTCTATTGCTGTAAGAAGATTACTGTATGTAATGCTCAAAAAACTAGATTGCAAGCTTTCAGAAATCTCTTGAAAAAGTATTATGGCACCGCTTTATATCAATCACGTCATGTAGAAAATGAGACTGCCCTCCCCTCGGGGGAAGCAGTATGAAATCCCGGCGGTCGGGATCCCGGCGTTCAAAATCCCAACGCCGGAATCCCGACCGCCGAAATCCCGGCAAGGGGGGGACGTGGATCGCCCCCCCCCTTGCGGGCTCGGTGCCTCGCTACGCTCGGCACACTAATTTATTCTCCCTCCAGGGGTGTCGTGGACACCCCAGGAGGGAGAAAGTGTCGGGATTTCGGCGGTCGGGATTCCGGTGTCGGGATTCTGAACGCCGGGATCCCGACCGCCGGGATTTTAACTGCATCCCCCCTCGGGCTCTCTTTATATGCCATCTGATCATAGTTGCCTACCCTCCTGCATTCCTGAGACTCCATAAAACAGGAACAATCTCCCTGTCTCCCTGAAGAGTCTACCAATGTATATGATTTCACCCAACTCAGATTATGCAGCGGTTACATTTTTTTGTTATACTGTATATAGATATAAACATTCACCAACTATCAGGGTCATTTTCCTGCACTGGTGATAAAGCACAATGGGGTAGAGGTATTAAGCCAGGCAAAGAGATAAAGTGGAGATAAAGTGAAAGGAGATATAGCACCAGCCAATCAACTCCCAACTGTAATTTTCAAACACAGTTCATTGGCTGGTGCTTTATCTCCTTTTACTTTATATCCACTTTATCTCCAGTTTATCTCAAGGCTTAATACATTTGCCCCATTGATTCCTATGGCTACATGCTTTTTAAATAAGGTTTCTTGTGGCCACTTATATGGAACCGCTTGTGAAATACAATACATGGACAAGCCTTAAAACCTATCAGTGTCTTTCCTTCAACAAGTACAGTAGATGTTGCTTGGGGCTCATCTACATTTTGGATATAAGTCCAGAAGCAGAACTACCATTGGAACAGCAAGTGCAGTGCATTGGGGCCCCTGAGGACTAAGGGACCCACTTCTGCCCCTGTCACCCACTGTTTTTTTCCTGTTACACTTAGGTCCTGTAATAAGGCCTTTCTCAGTCACCCTCTGCCTCTTCACATCACCCATTGCTGTGTTGCTTTTTGTGAACTTGGGTTGGAGTGGAGGAGGGGGCCACAAGTTTCACCACTGTGTAAGTCATTTTATGACATGCCTTGCCTCTCAGATATAGCAGTACATGAACATGCTTATAGGTGTCACGCTCACAATCTCCTTGAAATGCTTTTTCAAAAGTTGTCAAGTTCCCCCTCACTTTAAGCCCTGGGTACTGGGCTGTAACGTACAAGCAGCTGTAGTACTTGAGTACTTCATTTGTCTAGTTCTATTTAGTAGCACTGAACAGAATGTGCAGCTCTGATGAAAGGATCCTTATGTATTGAGTCTGCTACAGTGGCTGCCTTCACTTATATTTTGACTTCCAGTGACATTAATAGGGTTCTGGATAGTTGAGAGTATATTGAAGTGGGCAACCCTTATAAAGCTGTACGCAGGGAACCTAAAAGCTGTATTTAAAAGCTGACAATACACCTGATGAACTGCAAGTACTGTGCTTGCACTTACAACCAATTCCAGCAATCAAAAGTCCTTTGTACACAACCTCTTGTGTTCTTAGTAAACACTAATAGTACCATTACTTACTCCAGCACCATACTTGCTGCAGATGATCGGACAGATAGTGGCATGAACTTGGCGTGCTCTCAAAACAGAATAGGTGGCAATTCTGTCAATATAACAACAGGCCACTTTTCTTATGTGCGAATGCCTACATTGACACTTACTACATACTTGCCTACTTTTAACTACTTCTCTCCACACAGCAGCATGTCAGGGGGTGGAGGACGTCACCAAGCCCCGCCCCCATAGCGTATAAAAGCGGCAAATCACGGGTCCACGGATTAGGGGGCTGAAATGACGCGAAATTACGCAATTCGTGTCATTTTAGCCCCACCCCTCACCGCGGACCCGCGAAAATTGGTATATAGTGTAGCGGGGAAGGGGAGTGCTGGGGACAGTGTGGCCAATGCGGGAGACTTGCCCACCTTCCCGAGGGGCCGGGAGGGGGCCCGAATTTCGGGAGCCTCCCGGCCATTGTGGGAGGGTAGGCAAGCCTGACTTGGTAACATCCATTCAGAAATAAGTGGGAAGGATGAGACTGTTCTAATTTTTGGGACAGTCTCTTTTTTGGGACTGTCTCACTCCACTATCCCGCCCACATGTAGCAGTTTCCCGCGGTGGGGTTGAGGGCAGTTTGGAGGCTTCCTGTGAATGTGCACAGCATCTATTCACTGGAGATGGAGGGACTGGTGGTCCCAATTCAGGAAGCCTGTATGTTGGCAGGTTTGGAGATGCATAGAAATCAGAATTAAGTTGTGTATGTAGGTTTTAATTTAATTCAGTTTCCTATAAAAAATAAATCAAGAGATACTGGGGGAAATTTAATAAGAATACGAATACAATTTTTCGAATTCATATTCTTAATAGGAATGCATACGGTTGTTTTAGCCGTATGCAAATTCGTGTTCCAGGGCATAATTTACAAAGCAGTCAAATACGACTGCTTTGTAAACCTCCGATGGCGTATTCATTCGTACTGATTCGTATTAGCAGCCGTATATACGGCCGCTAATACGAATTTGTATAGGCAGTCTGCACGGATCAGTCAGATCCATGCAGGCTGCAGTGTGTTCAAAAAATAAATAATTGGAAAAAAATGGTGTGTGATTCCCCCCCCCACCCCCCCCCCCACCCCCCTCGGCCGTAACCGGCACCAGGCTCAAAGAAAAATCAGGGAAAAATTGAGATAGGGCTCCGCTGAGCTTTTAAAACCAGCCCCTGCTCTTTGAGCCTCCTGGTGATGGTTATGGCCGTGGGGCGGGGTGGGGGGGGGGGGGGGGGGGGGTGGGGGGGGGGGGGGGTTTGCATCCCACGCTGTGTTTTATTTATTTATTTTTCTTTTTTTAACACACTGCAGCCTGCACAGATCTGCCTATACAAATTCATATAAGCAGCCGTATATACGGCTGGTTAATTTATTAATTTTTTTTTTTACACATGCAGGCTAAAGCCAAATACGCCTTGTGATTGATTGAAGTCTGGAATATTTGGCCAGCCACTACAGCCGATTTACACTAATTTGCTTAGTAAATTAGGAATCCCCATTCCTTTGTATGGTGATTCCTATTCGTGTTGTCCGATGGCATATACATTCGTATTTGTAAATACAAATACGAATGTGCCATAAATATGAATACGGATCTTAGAATACGCCTAAAAAAATTTGTATTTTACTATAGAAATACGATTTTTTTTTAGGCGTATTTGCATTAGTTAATTTCCCCCACTGTATGTTGTCATTTGGAATTGCATACTACTCACCTTTTCTAGACATTACGGGATTAAAAGTTATTATTCTAAAATATTTGTACTGCCTTTAAATTGTTAGTGTTTTTAGTAACCGAGCTTTAGTGCTTGTTCATGTTGGGAATGATGTGTGTGTGCAGGTGTTGGGTTATATAGGCAAACACCAGCAGATGACCCAAACGAGCAGCGCAGCAGGGGTGTATCTAGAGTACTGAGCTCTCTGGCATAGTAATGGGCTGGCGCTCAATATTCTCCCTTCCTCATGTATTTTTCTCCTACGACATGTTAATAGTAAATAATGCAGAGCAGTGCAGTGTCGTCTGATATGGCTGATTAGCCGGCAGCCACCAAAGCAGTGTCAAGGAAGGATGTCTCTTTTTTTTTTTTAAATGTTATTTTTATTGAAGCAAAAGCATTGAAAGTAAGTATACAATGTACACATATAAGTTGAGCATTTCCAATGTTACAAGAAAGAACAATAAAATATGATGATATAAAGCTAAATACAGTATTATGGCCCTTATTCTGTTTTATTCATTCAGATACACATTCGCTCGCAGCCGAGCGAACGGACCGCACAAGCACACAGGGAGCAAAGGCCACCAAAGCCGTTCTTTTGGATTAACACACAAAGGGGAGTGGTGTGCTAATGCATGTTCACTACCGTGTTCATTTGGATCTTCGCCTGTCCACTTGGACTTCCAGCGTGCGGACGGGCGGACGGCTGAGTGAACAGGTCACCAATCTGTACGGAAGTAATGCTCAAACCATTACCCAATTACCTAAAGTGTATGTTGTTTATTAAAGTCAATTAACTAATTCCCCAATTACACTACACTAATAGCAGTTAAGAATACTGCTGCATTTGTGTGTAAAAGCAATGAAATATATGAGATATGAATGCAGAGAAGTGTAAATGGTTAAAGTTTAAAAGTGTGCTTCCCGTGTTGCTGCCATGTAGTTAGTTAATTGATAAATGAGGGAAACCTCTATGCTGTATGGGTGTGTATTCCGTGCAGCTGAAAGTCATTTTGCTATGGTGCGTGTTGATTGTCCGAGCGAATGTGGGCCCACTGAGGCGGCTGGGCTGCGAGGCGTGAGACTTGCTTTTTTCGTGCGAGTGTTTCTCATGTGCACTGGCCCGAGTGCTCGGTGACTCAAGCAAGGCCTACGCCCAGCACTTGTTGTCACCACCCATATGCACGCCCCGGTTACCACCCACTTTTAATGCTGCACCCTGTGATACACCCACATTATGACTACTGTGTCCGAGTGTGCTTGGAAGAGTATTTCTGTTTGCTGGGTCATGTCCGTACACATTTGAATGAGCCTGCACATGCGCATAGCGAACGGTACGCATGCACAGTATGCTCCGTGCGAAGTTGTAACCGAATGAGTCAATCAGAATAACCTCCTATGTCTCATCATTATTGTATACGAACCTAAATATAAAGCAATATTACACAGATATGAAATGTATGTACAATTTTAAAGCATTGTTACAAATGAATTGTGTTTAAAAGTACTGTATGACAACACCCACTGACGCTCACCCACTGGGGATCACCAAGCAATTAATCGCATAGCATTGTGAATTTGGGATTGTGTTGATACTGGTAAGGTTGTAATAAAGATTGCCCATGTATCAAAAAAGGAAGGAGCTTTCTTTTTCTTATCAAACATGGGGGTTATTCTGGTTCATTCGATCCCCCGTGTGTTCGCACGCGGGAGCGATATTTTGCATCTACGCATGCACAGATGCACTTCTGCGCATGTGCAGATGCATGGTGCGTGCTGCCACAGTGAACAGGGTGTTGTGTGGGGGGGGGGCGTCGAGGGGCATGGGGCAGCGGACTGGGCCATTTACATATGGGAATGGCCATCGTTTCATGCCCCGGTGACGCGGGTGAGGGGGTGGCCAGCTGACATTACCTGATGTAAGCTGCCCGCCCACATCAGCCCGAGCGTCCATGCATATGTAAGTGACTTGAGAGTCACTTTTATATGCATGCACCTTCCCCATGATTCGATGGTAGCGGACCATCGAATTATGTGGGTGGATCCCACTAGGCTGTGAATGGATGTTACTGCATAACATCCATTCACAATCCCTGCAATGGAATCGCCCTTGTGAATGGATGGTGGCCAGGCCACTATTCACAAGGCGGGGTTTGGTGGACTCGTAAGGCTGTGACCCAATCCGTATGGAAAATGAAGGTGAGTTTCTACTTACATAATTAAAAATAAATAGGGGTTGGTTGAATCCAATCTCATAGAATAGTTTTTTTTGCTGCGCCACTAATTTTTGCAACCCGGGGCAAACCTCTGTCCTTTTGGGAGGATACCCAGAACCGCCCACTCCAGAGTAAAGGGTACAAAATTAATTAAGTGGGTTTCAGCATCTCTTCTAACCCATCTCCAGATACCATGAACCACAGGGCACTTCCAGAGACAATGGTATAGGTCCGCCTGTCCCTTGGCACATCTAGGGCACCTATGGTAATCAGATAAACCCATTCTGAACTGCCTATTTGATATATGTTTAAAAAAAAAAAAGCTTGTTATATGTACAGTACTAGCAGTTGATAAAGTATGATAAATCATGCATAGAAAGGAACCAAAATTGTGTCAACCATTGATGCATCCCCTGGCTAACCAGATCATGGTCTAGGTTTAAGGATGTCTCATTGTTAATATCTTGCCAGTGTCTGGAGCCCTAGACAATTGCCTAATGGTGATTCTACACCCTTCAGCCCATTAACTGAACCGGGTGGGCTTGGTTTATTGAAGTTATCAGGAACAGCCATAGTCACTGTTAAACACATGGTTATGGTCATGGTTAGTGTTATACATGCTGGTGATGGATTGAAGCTCTGAGTTTACTGGAGTTCTATGCAGCTCATCAGCCGGTGAGTGTATGTTGCTTGCAGGTAGCGATGCACAGATGCTGGAATGGCTTCATGCAGATAATCACTGAGGAGCTTAGCGGGAGACATGTGTAAGTAAGGATCAACAAAATGGCTGTAGTCACATGGTACAGCAACACATCAAGTTTGAAGGACAGCCCTCCTTGGGTCTAAATACCCAGTCACTAACCCAGTGGTTCCCAAACTTTTTCAGTTCAAGGCACCCTTTGGGTCTCCATGACTTCTTCAAGGCACCCTTTAGCCAAAATAGTTACCGAACTGTCCCTTTTTAAAAGTAGTTATGTCAAAATAACGCTACTGTATTAGTATTTAGATCAGCTAAAAAATATTTATTAACTTGTTTGAAAATATAATAAACCTAAATCCAGGATAAAAATTTATATTTGATATAGTTCCAGACTTCTCCAGCGGCACCCCAGCTCTGTGTCTGAATTGCATCACCATACTTTAATATGATGAGTGCGATTCAGGAAGGGATGGAAGACTCTTCTTTATGCTTCTCCATGGAGTTCAGATTCACCATCTCATGATGTTGGAATCTGAACATCGGTGCAGAAACTGCAAGCAAACTAAGGGGCTGATTCAGACACATTTATAGTGAGCTAAATTCGGCTCCTTCCCCAATGTATGGGTTTGCTCATGTGCGTTTATGCGCATATGCAAACCCCGAAAGTGACCACTCGCCGATCGCTACATAGTGGGTGGGCGGGGAGTAGACAGGGGTCTGGAGTAGGGGTGCCCCCATAAAAATGCTGGGCGTTCCCCTGGGAATGCAGATAGCTCAGTGCCCCCTTTTCGGCGATCAACTGCGGAAGCAAAGGTCATTTTTCACTGACGGAGGGGGGCGCTGACCTGTTTGCTAGACTGCAAGTATAGGCAACCTAGCGAACAGGTCTGAACAGTGGCGGATTCAGGGGGGGGGGGCACCCAGGCACGTGCCCCCCTGTCATTTCATTTTGTAGCTGAGGTTCAGAGCTTTCCAACGAGCCCAGCCCCGTGTCTCTAGCCCCCCGGGAACCGGAGATATCGCCTGGCAAAGCTGTAACGTTTTTTCCCCATAGGATAATATGGGACCCGTCAATTCTGACCCACACCCAGTTCCGACAGGTGCCAGTCCCGCCCAAGGCATCACAGAAGCTGGTGATTAATCTCATTTAATTCCAAATCGCTGGGCCTTCAATATGATACCAGGATGGTCCATATTGGCCAATCGGTTCCAGAGATATTGCGTGTAAACCGATTGATTTATTTTTTAAATCATTCAAAGCCCACTCAAAAGTTCTTCAATATGATACTTGTCTCGTGTAAATGGGTCCGTTGGTTCCAAAGATATAGCTGGTTAAATGAGATAACTGGTTAAAGGGGAGGGGTGGTTTTCTCTCCCCCTCACACCAGAAAATGCAGGGACTAGGCTGGTGTAAAAGGGGCCAACCTGGGAATGCATTCTCTGGTGTGAAAGGGGTATTATTTCAATTAGCCGGGACCTGCAGTGCTCTGAATACAGCCAGGCTCTGCCACTGTCAGTAGCTATCACTTCTGCATGGCGGCTGTCCCCCATTTACCGCAAGCATGTATCCCCCTTGGCAATGAGCATGTCATCCCACATGGCAACGAGTATGGAACCTCTGGCAATGAGCATGGAACCCTTGGCAATGAGCATGTAGATAAGCAGCACTTATGTAGCATAATTTTCAATAGGCATTATGGTGTTTGGCATAATACATAATGGAGATAATGGCGTGTAACTTAACGTGTAATGGGCATTATGGTGTAAATGTTTAATGCGCGCCTTTGGTGGACAATGTCCCTGTTTATGAAGCGTATTATACATTTTGGCTTAATCTGTGTGGCATTATGTGAATTCTGCCTCAATCCGTGTGGCATTATGTGAATTTTGGCTCAATCCAGGTGGCATTATGTGAATTTTGGCTCAATCCATATGGCATTTTTTGAATTTGGCTCAATCCATGTGGCATTATGTGAATTTTGACACAATCCATGTGGCATTATGTGAATTTTGGCTCATTCCAATTGGCATTATGTGAATTTTGGCTGAATCCGTCTGTTATTATGTAAATTTTGGCTCAATCCATGTGGCATTATGTGAATTTTGACACAATCCATGTGGCATTATGTGAATTTTGGCTCATTCCATTTGGCATCATGTGTAAGGGGCAAGTATAATGGGGTCTAGTATTTTGTTTCATAATGTGTAGAAGTTGTATATGGTGTTGTACACTACACTCAAGGATAGGCCCCCTGTTGAGTGGCCACACCCCCTTTCCCGGAGCGCGCCTTCAGTGCGCGCACAACTACATCCTTCACTTTTGTTGCCATGGTGGGCCTGTGTACTTTAAATGCCATGGCCTATTTTTAATCTCATTCCCACCCTCTCTGCCGCTCTCTTAGCATGTACACTGGCACCACTAACACCGCCCTCCCCCACCTAAGCCCTCTTTTATCATGGTGCCCCCCCTGTCATTTTATCCTGGATCCGCCCCTGGGTCTGAATCAGGCTGAAAGTGCTTCCCTGCGCTCTTGCCAACACCCAGCGGTAACTCTGCCCCCTGACCTCCCTGCGGCATCCCAGGACCTCTGGCACATGTGCAGAGGGACCTGCCAACTGAGTGGAACCACAGAAGACAGCACCACTGGAGCTCGAGATACCACATCACATTGCCGGAAAGGTCAGTATACATGAATTGCTACTTACAAAAGTTATATATTGCATCAAAGCGATGCAATATATAGTGAAAAGTATTCATTCATTTTGCGTAATGTACATGACTATCCCTCTATGTCTCATTGCAGCGCATTCTTCATATCTTGTACCTTTATCCATTAAAAAAACAGCTCAGGTGTTGCATCTTATAAGTCACTTATATTATAACATGCAATCCCCCCCAACACACACACACGTTCCCTAAGCAGCACCTCGCATCCTTGGATTGCCAGCCAATGCATCGCTATTGTGCTCCTCTCTGACAGTCGCCAGGACCTCATTGAGCCATCTACCGACCCCGTCTGACTCCAGTAAACTAAGCACATTGTGCACGCAACCCCCCATTGCAAGCAGACTTCCTTCATCTGGGCTTCCTTCATCTGAGCTCATCCCTCCTGCACACCACCTTTGGCCCTGACTGACTCTGCTCATACATGTGGCTACCAGCTGGCAGATTTGTGCATGTCAAATGCTTGCATGCTCTTATAAAAAGGGGTGTGGGTCTGAATCATGCCCTATGCCAGGGTTGCCTAATTTCTGGCTGCCTTCCCTCGGAGAGATCAGCCATCTCCATGAAGTGGGGAGAGGGCGTCAGTGTGACGCAAAAGGGGCAGAGCTATGAGTGAAATGCTGTGTTTGGGGGTGTGGCCAGCAATATCGCATCATTGTGGCCATGCCCCCCACCATGCAATGCTGGCAGTACAGGCATTGCATAGCGGTGGGCGGGGCTACAGTAACGCAATCCGCTTCACTTGGTCCCACAGACCCCCCTGCTGAGGGGGGGTTGCAGGAGACTGGTGGCAATACTGGGGACTTGCCCCCCCTCCCGTGGGGCTGAGACCCAATATTTGGGAGCCTCCCGGCCATTCCAGGAGGTTAGGCAACCCTGCATTATGTGTAGTCACAAGAATCAGGTTTGGAATGGCAGATACCTAATAGGGGCTCCAAGAAAGGATCACTGTCACATTCATCATAGATATTATGAGCAACAACTCACAAAAGACTTGTCATACAATTATTAACATTTATTACACATTTAATCCTGGCTGGAGTTCAGAAACAGTAACTCTTAAGCATTAAAAGATGAATAGGGAATAACATCAATCCTAAATTAAATAAGTGTTAAAGACCAAACAAAATTGAAAATGAACATTTGAAGCCACTATTACTATTCTTATTCTGATGATGTAATTAAATTAATTAGGATACACATATAATATCAAATTACTTGGCAATCGAGTCACCCTTCATGGGGCAACAATTAAGAAATAATTAAAGATGATTAAATTTACAAGGTGTGGCTCCATGTTAAGATCTCACTTAATAATGTCACAGAACGTAGCTGTATGCCTACAACACAGTCATTTCCAAAAGTATGGGGGAAATGTACTAAGCCATGGAGACAGAGAAAGTACGGATATATAAAAGTACCAGCCAATCAGCTCTTTACTGCCATGATCCAGGCTGTGTTTGAAAAATGACAGGAGGTGATTGGTTGGTACAATATCTCTCTTCATTTAATTGCTGTCCTAGACTTAAACCATCTTCCTTTGTGTTAAAGGACAGAATCTGATTAATTGATTGATTGATTGAATAAATAATGAATTAATTGATTTATTGCTTTGGTTACTTTATCTCTCTCATGGGATTGATACATCTCCTTCTTGAACCAGGGCTTTCACCTCAGAATAAAAACATGCATAATGTCAAATTTATGACAACCTTTTGATTTCATCAATGAAAAACACTCTTTGTCATGGTAGTGTACTCATTGCCCCAATATTGTATATGTTTGGAATAAACCACTGTCAGTGTGCAGACTGGTGCCCTGGCAATGGGAGATTCAGCTCAGAAAAGCCTGAACAATTTTAGAAGGGGCAGGATACAGAAAATGAAGGGGGAGCTGTGAGGTGTTTTCACATTAACATATCCAGATTTCCTGGTTTCTGGCAGATTTCCTGGTTTCTAACAGTCAGGTTAGAATGGGGCACCAACACTAGCAACTGTCCATAGTTTACTGCTTACCTTTGTATCATATCACTTCAGGTTCACTGGTCTTGAATTACATGAATTTCAATAAAAATTGGATTAATAGGAATTGTTTTAAAATATGAGGGGGTACACCAAAAATTGGAATCGTGTTCTGGAGGGCGGGACAATTACATTATGGACTTCCGCCACTACATGAATGTTTGCAGAACACTTCCTGGTCAGTATACCCGCCGATGTTGCGGGGGAAGGTAGGGGTTGGTGTTTATTTTTCTAGGAATTATTAAATCTTTCACCGATTTTTGTGAAGGCTAATTTACATGAACAATGGGCTGCTGTAAAGGGTTGCTTCCTTTTGGGAACAAATGTGGCAGAATCGGTGGTTATGCTACAACCAGCTTACAAGGAAGCTGCCATGAGTAAAACACAAGTTTATGAATTATTCTTATATATTAAATGAGGTCAAATTGACGATCAACCTCCTTCCAGACCTCCCTTGACCACCCAAACTGATGAAAATGTGGCGAACATTCATCAAGCCATTCTAGGAGATCGACCTCGGACCACAGGCACTATTAGTTTCAGGTTGCTTTTGCTGGTTGTCAGCTGAGGGCAGTCTTTATCTTTTTGTTTCTTTTTATTTGTAATGAACTCCCTTTGGACATTTGCCAGTTTTAGCAATTTACCTGATTCTCATCCATGTCTGTATTTGCCTGTTCCCATATTTACAGCTTATATATGTTATATATGTATTAGTATTTGTACAAAATTGGCAAGTAAAAATTGCATACAGATGGAGCCTTCTTCAACTAGCCTTCTCTGCAGAGCCATGGTGAGCCCCTCACCAAGGCTTATTATCATCTATTGTTCTCAGCTGCAATACAATACATACAGTAGGGGATTATGTGAGGATTAAATCCAACAGCTCTGGCTCACTTAATCCTATTAAAGGACAAGATGAAGATAGCTCTATCTGTACCACAATGAAATTAATCTGTTATTGACTAATAATAATAATAATAATAATAATAATAATAATAATAAAATAATAATAATAATAATAATAATAATAAGACTAGTTCTACTCATAGGCATCTGTACAATGGGTGCAGGCTGTGTGGTGTACACACTCCGCACACCCTGACCAGTACCCAGAGATTACTTATCTTGTGCCAGCAAGTGGCTCCCTCCTACTCTGTGACACACAGATATAGCCACGCTCATCTATCCTATCCTTGCGATCTGATTGCAATGTAATCCACACTGCAGCATGGGGAAGCATTGCGCAACACTGCTAGTGTGGCATATGGCGTTGCTGGCGAGTGTAATGCTTATGGTCACCCACTAGATGTCGCTTTTGTAAATCACCATTGCACATGCGTGAGATCTCCATTGAAATAAAATACAGTAATAAAGTTCACGAACTGCTTTACTGTATGTTAAATTCATTAATATGCTTTATAGATTAGCACTGAATACAGATCACGCACAGTAACTGTAGCCTTCCACATGGATGCAGGGCTGTACATTGCTTTAAATTCACTAGGATTCACTACTATTCATTCAGTCATGATTTCATTTCTGCTGTTACTATACGCTACTGTATGGTACAGTATATATTTGTCCCCATTAGATGCTAAAATGCCTGATCGGAAAGTGGTAAAAAAACTTTTCTTTTCTTTTTGCAGAGAAGACGCTTGCAAAGCAGTTCACACAGTGAGCTTACCTGCATCAGGTGTGAATTAGCTGACAGGTCAGGGGCTACAGTAGCTTTAATGGTTTAGTGGTTACGGCCACAGCATGCTATGCACTGTGCATAGGGTTCAGATCCCACTCAGGAGCAATTCATGTTTTGTATTTCCACTGTTTTATCATTTTTTTGTGCATTCAAATGTTGAAATATTTATGGTTAAGAGTCCCTGGGCGTGAATGAGGAATTACATAGTCTCAGCCTGCAACCATTTTGTAAATATGCTATCAGCCACAAGGAAACCCACCCTAATGGAGCTAAGCTTGGCATACACAAGTAAAGTTGAAGCAAATATGGCCGGTAAATGGAGGTGGCACTTCACATACTGTATCCATCCGCAGCACTCTACTATAGTTTTCATTAGAGGAGCAATCGCCCCCCAGCTGTGAAGCAGTGTAATTACATGCTTTCGCTATTGTACATCTTAGTGCGCCATAACGGGATATATCTCATGGCGGGACAACAAAGCCAGGATGGCAGGCCAACAGGATAGATGATCGTGGATACATCTGTATTTGGGAAGATGGCAGTGGGCAGTGAAGGCAAAAGAACAATGGGAGTGTTAATATTCCCTGGATCTGCTGCATCTTCCATAAAAGTGATTCTTGTCTGAGCTCCAAGGCAGACCACCCTCAGCCTGGCAATGGCATTCAAGATACATGACCTTATAGCACCCCCATAATTACACTATTGCCCAGCCCTGAATTTACTTGATGATTATAAAAAAACAAATGGGTCTACAGCTGGGTACACACTGTGTAATATATAGTTAACGATATGCAGTGGCGGAACTCCCGGAGGCAATGGAGTCATCTGCCGCCGGGCGACAGCCTTAAGGGGGGCATTGGCTCCATTGCCTCCCGATTTTCCGCTTCCTTGCTCATTCCTGCACTTTAAGGTGCTGGCTAACGGTTGCCTTATTGAATGCAGCGCGCCCGGTGCCCGGTGCCCCCCCCCCCATCCCCTTCTCCCCTCCGCGATTACAGTGCAGGCAACAACGCTTCCTCCGCTCAAACTGCTTGATGTTCAATAGTAGTGCACAGCCAGCCAGTGAACTCCTCAGGGATCTGAAATTACTTACCCTGGCTTTAACTTCAGGCTACTTGGAGATTGAAGATGATCACTGTCTGGCTGTGATTAGCTCCGTCCAGGACATCAGGAAGTCCCGCCCCTCTTCTGTGCTCAGTGTGTTACTCTGCAGTTAAATCGAGTGCTGCTGCCAGCAGCATGTATTCAGTAGAAGCTCAGAAGCTTTGCAACAGATGGCTATTGAAAGTAAGTCCCTGCTGGGTGGAGCAATGGGAAGGGGCCAGGAGGGGCACAGAAAGGCATGTGGAGGAATAGGGCATGTGGGATGTTTTGGCACACAGAGTCTTATGGTTGAAAGGGGCTAGGGTGACACAGTCATGTAGTTGGATGGGGCCAGGGTGGCACAAAGAGGCATGTGGTTAGAAGGGGCCAGGTTTGCACAGAGATGCATGTGGTTGGAAGGGGCCAGTGTAGCACAGAGGCATGTGGCAGGCCAGGGTGGCACAAAGTCATGTAGTTGCAAGGGGCCAGGGTGGCACAGAGAGGCAAGTGTTTTGAAGGGGCCAGGGTGGCACAGAGAGAGTCATGCAATTGGAAGGGGCCAGGGTGGCACAAAGAGGCATGTGGTTAGAAGGGGCCAGGTTGGCACAGAGATGCATGTGGTTGGAAGGGGCCAGTGTAGCACAGAGGCATGTGGCAGGCCAGGGTGGCACAAAGTCATGTAGTTGCAAGGGGCCAGGGTGGCACAGAGAGGCATGTGGTTGGAAGGCCAGGGTGGCACAGAGTCATGTGGTTGGAAGGGGCCAGGGTGGCACAGAGAGGTGTGTGGTTGGAAGGGGCCAGGGTGGCACATAGGCAAGTGGTATATGGGAGCACAATGCTAACAAAAGAACTGCACAATATGGTATGTGGAGGGAGAAGGGGAGCACAGCCTGGGGTGTGAAAGTTGGAAGGAAAGCATAGTGTGGGATATGGTTTGAGTGAGGGGATGGGACATGCCAGATCCATTGCATTGGTGCCAGGACCTGGCTAGCCATCGCTGGCTCTCACCTCTCCTGGCATAGCCAGCAGCAACCTATATGTGTGTGTTTTTCTTCTATCAGTGCCTGTGTGTGTTCTTCTATTGATGCTTATGTGTGTGATACAGACCATAAATTACATGCAGGCGGCATCTGTTCACACTGCAGGCAGAGTTTTTGGGTTGATTAGCATCTTCATGAGTCTTAGGCACAGCACTTCCATTGATAAAAAAGGGTGTGTTTCTTAAGGACATGCCCCTTTTGATAGGCCAAAACCCCATCATAAAGTGAGTGCAACAGTACACCCTTTAGTAAACATTAAGGGCCTGATTCAGACCTGTTTGCTAGGCAGTGAATGTTCACAGCCTAGCAAACAAGTAAATGCCTGCATTTGCATGCAAGTGGATGTGTACGATTACACATCCACTTGCATGCAGCCACACGCTGACCATGGAATGATTTTATTCCCCTTCGCTGATAAGTCAGTCTAAACTGACTTTTATCCTGCTGGAGATGGCCAAATTCAGGGTGGGCACTGACGTCAGCTGCTCGCCCCAAGTAGGCATTGACACGCCTGCATGAGCAGGGGTGTGCCCAGCATTTTTATGCTTCCTCCCCAATTCCTTCAACTATGGAGCAAACACCCTGGCGAGTGAGAAACTCGGGTTTGAATCACCCCCTACATACCTTTTCTTCTATATATCCATAACAGTAAGTCAGCTTTAAATCAGACGGGGGGGGGGGGGGCACCAACATGTACCTTGCCTCCGGGCAACTGGTATGAACTTACGCCACTGACGATATGAATGATATCAATATAGTTAACGATATATAGCGCAAATCAATCAGTGTGTATCCACTATATTGTAGACAATGCGCACATCTCAACAACCCCCTGTCATCTAAATCTGACAATAACTTCAGAGACTGCATGTATGGCGCAGGGGGTGGATGACGTCACTGATGTCGATATCAGTCAGTGTGTAATGCACTGTATCATTCTCCAGCAACACTGCCGATATACTTAACAAAATCGGCGGTGCCGAGGATCGCTAAGTGTGTAGTACCCAGCTTTAGAGGGAATACAGGCAAGAGCCAAATTACATTGTGTGTCAATGTCCTAAACATTGAGGGGGTTATTGTGGTTCACTCACAAAGGCACAATCACTCTCTAATGGACAAAACCATGTGCACTGCAGGTGGGGCTGATTTGGGTGGGGTTTGTACTTCAAACTGATATCTATATTGCAGTGTAAAAATAAAGCATCCAGTATTTACCCTGCACAGAAACAATACAACACCCAAATATAACTCTCTCTGCACATGTTACATCAGCCCCACCTGTAGTGCACATGGTTTTGTCCATTAGAGAGTGATTGTGCCTTTGTGAGTGAACCAGAATAACCCCCTAAGTACATTAAGAGCTGTTAAAAACAATAACAAATTAAAATATAATAATAAATCTAGTAAGCTACTATCTTAGAAATGTAGGCCAAACAGCAGTCCAGAGTGTAATTTATATTAAATACTTCCCTTGCCAATAACCTCAGGTGGCCTGTGGGATATTGAGCAACTGAAGATCAACAATCCACTCAGCAAACGAGTTTAAATAAAGCTTAAGAGGAGACTACCATACTATAAAAACATCAGACTCCTGAAAAGTAGTGAGTCAAATTATACTGCAAATATTGGAGCCAACTGTGTTACTGTCTGATAAATCTATGCAGACATTAGCAGCTTTTATTATATTTAAGTTTTAAAATCTACACCTTTTTAATTAATTCTAAAAAGATAAAGCCCAGTTGCCGACTCTCCCGGAATGTCTGTGAGACTCCCAGAATCCGGGGACATCGCACGGACTCCCGGAAAAGCTCCCCTTTCTCCCGCAGCTGCCGCTATGTTCTGCCGTGATCGATACTGCGCATGTGCTAGATAACATTAATGACACCGCCAACACGATGACGCCGTTATGTAGCGAATGTGCAGTATCGAACGCGGAAGCACATAGCGGCAGCTACAGGAGAAAGCAAGAGGGGTCCTCTTCCTTGCGAGCGTAACGGGCGGTAAGTATTGGCACTTGACAGCCCATGCTTTCCTCTCCTCTCATCCTCCTCGGCCTGTGATTATTGACAAGTTGTAGTCTGTCCTCTTCATGCCAGCTGGCCCCTTGCACTGCAGCCTGTCTTCCAGCCCTCTCCTCCTCTGTGGCTCAGCCCCAGACCACCCTCCTTCCAGCCAGCTCTGGTGCCTAGCCCTAGCTTTGCCCCACCAAGTGGTGGATTAAGGGGGGTGCCCAGGGGGTCAGTACCCACAGGCCCCCCTATCTTTATGGCCCCCCTAGCAAGAGATGCTATATAAACTATGTTGAATACATAATTCTAAAACAGTATATAGGAAAGTTAAGGGGGCATAAATAATTTTATATATATATATATATATATATATATATATATATATATATAGTGTATGACTATGCTGGGAGACACCACTTGCATTCATTGGATAAAGATGATGATGCAAGGCCCGCCCCCTGGTGACACAAGACCCGCCCCCTGACAACACAAGGCGCCCCCCCCCCGGCTTTTACTTTTCTCCCTGAAATGGTTTTTCAAAAGTAGTCAACCCTGAGATAAAGTGAATTACACTGAAATATTGAGTTGGTTAACCATAGTTAAAAGTGACCCGTCTACAATAATCGGCACCATCTCGGATTTTGTTTAAGTGGCAATCATGAGCTGGCAAATGATTGCCACCTAAAAAGAAGTCTAAGATCACGTACCAGCCGTCAAACTCTGACCTTAATACATCGCAAGGGGGCATACACATGGAGCAATTTTTTCCTATTTTCTAAGCTATCTGTCAAGATCACTTCGAAATTAAGCACAAATGGATTCATACTGTATGTAGCCCCATAGTGATGGTGATGCGCAAGTGTTCAGAAAACAGAGTGGTTAGCACACATAGCTGTGTGTGTACAGGCAATCTAGACACCGGCAAGCTCAGAAGAAATCATCTAGCCTATATCACTTATCGGGATGCAGTTTAAATCCCGGCGGTCGGGATCCCGGCGTTCAGAATCCCGACGCTGGAATCCCGACCGCCGAAATCCCGACACTTTCTCCCTCCGTGGGTGTCCATGACACCCCTGGAGGGAGAATAAATTAGCGTGCCGAGCGTAGCGAGGCACCGGGACCCCTGCGTGGCGAGCGCAGCGAGCCCGCAAGGGGGGACGATCCACGTCCCCCCTTGTCGGGATTTCGGCGGTCGGGATTCCGGCGTCAGGATTTTGAACGCCGGGATCCCGACCGCCAGGATTTCATACTGAATCCCACTTATCACATATCGCCCCATGTGTACGCCCCTTAAGACATTTATTTTATGAATACAATATGTTTTGTTTTGGATGGCATCTATTTCAATCATATCCCCTTCAGACATTGGAACCAAGACTTAGGGCCTGATTCAGACATGTTAGCAAGACTGCAAATTTTGCAGATGGACAAAACCATGCTGCACTGCAGGTGGGGCAGATGTAACAGGTGCAGAGAGCGTTAGATTTGGGAGGGTTGTTTGGTTTCTGTGCAGGGTAAATCCTGCATTTAGATTTCAGTTTGAACACACCCCACCCAAATCTACCTCTCTTTGCGCATGTTACATCTGCCCCACCTGCAGTGCAGCATGGTTTTGTCCATCTGCAAAAATTGCAGCCTTGCTAAGAGGTCTGAATCAGGCCCTAAGTCTTGGTTCCAATGTCTGAAAGGGATATGATTGAAATAGATGCCATCCAATATAAAATATATCTATGCTACATTACAAGAGCAATACAAACCGACACAAATATATACATCTAAATTGACATCTTAATAGTCATGGTATTGATGCATTGTATTGATGCTAGGTGCTGTGAAATTTGAATTTTTGCAGTGGAATAGGCCAGATACAAAGTCACAGTAATAGAAGAAGAAATATATATTCAGGTTGTGTTTCTTTTGCAGAATGGCACTAATGTATTTATAAATTCTGAATTTTGCAGTACTTATATCTTGCTTATACAGCTAGTATAACAATGGTGTCAGTTCTGCGCTGTAGTCTATTATAAGCAATTTCACGTTAAACAGTTAAGGCTAAAATTCTGTTAAGATTCACATTCTAAAGCGGAATGATAACATTTTCGTGAATTCGTCATTTTACCCATGTGCATAATGGACCTTATTCTGGTTGACTTGCAAACCTGCAAAGTTCGTAGCCTTGCGAGTCAACTAAACACTGCCTGCAAGGCCGCCCACCCCACATCGCACGGAGAGTTCACCGCACGCATGGATGGATGGATTTTTAGCATAAACAGCCATTCGCAGCTTGTGTGCGGGTCGTCAACCATCCAATGATTTCTACAGCGCTCGCAGATGTAAGACACCTCTATGGTGCCTTACATCTGTGAGTGCGATGTGCGGGAAGCGGGCAGGCAGCTGACATCCACTGGCGCATTATCATGGGAATGCTCAGTGTTTTCATGGGAATGCCCATGAAATGCTGGGTATTCCCATGTGCACAGCCTGTCGCCGCTTCCCCCCCCCTGCCCGCACTGCTAGGTGTGAACAGGACGGCGAACAAGCAGTTCACCGTGCTCACTCGTACCAAGTGCATATGTGCACAAAAATGCGCATGCGCAGATGCCAAACATCGCTCCTCCGTGCAAACGCATTGGTGATGTGAATGAACCAGAACAACCTATAACCTAAAGCAGTAGTTCCCAAACTTTTTTGAATCACGGCGCCCTAGAGCATCAAAATATTTTCATGGCACCCCTAGGCCAAATGTTTCTTATCGAGAAATTCAGAAAAAATATATTACAGTAAGTGCATTGTGTGTATGGGATGCAGTTACGATCCCGGCGGTCGGGATCCCGGCGTTCAGAATCCCGACGCCGGAATCCCGACCGCCGAAATGCCGACACTTTCTCCCTCCTGGGGTGTCCACGACACCCCTGGAGGGAGAATAAATTAGTGTGCCGAGCGTAGCGAGGCACCGGGCCCGCTGCGTGGCGAGCGCAGCGAACCCGCAAGGGGGGGCGATCCACGTCCCACCCTTGTCGGCATTTCGGCTGTCGGGATTCCGGCGTCGGGATTCTGAACGCCGGGATCCTGACCGCCGGGATTCAATACTGAATCCATGTGTATATGTCACAGTTATCTGGTGAGGGGCAGGATTTGCTTCTGTTTCTCCACATATATTGTGTTTGGCAGCCACAAGCACTGGTTTTGCCTGGTACATTGACCATAAATAATATGAATTGATCTTGGTCCACCAACCCAAGGCACCCCTGCAAGTGTCCTGAGGCACCCCAGGGGGCCTAGGACCACAGTTTGGGAACCACTGACCTAAAGCATATACAGATCTATTTAGATGCAGCTGAGCCACCTCTACGTATAAAATACAAGATCATAACAACAATGCACTGCATTCCTACTTACGCTTGGAGACAGTTAATGTTCCAGAACTTCAACAATATAAATTTTGTAGCATAACATTCACAAGGCAGATATCATTTTAAAATCCATTAAATCTTAAGGGCTTCTATCTATCCAATAGTATCTGAAATGGGGTTAGGTATGGTATCCCAGTGCTAAGAATGACAGAAGTCAGCATACTGGACTCGGCATCCTGACAGCCAGGATCCCAACAGATTCAGGACAAATATATGAACCTTCTCCCCTCCCCCCTAATCCCAACCTCCTCTCCTTCAGCCTAACTGTGACCCTCCCTACCTCTCCTCAGTCTGATCCTAGCTTAACTCCTGACACTAAAATTCAGAACGTGGGCTGCCAGGATTCCAGCGTTGGTATTCTCACAGTCTTCTGTCCACCAACAACCTGAGTGATGGGAAGCCAGCTACATCCCTTTGAAATAGTAACATAGGGGTAGATGTATGAAGCAGTGATAAGGGACGAGAAGTGATAAAGTGCCTGGTACTTTATCACTGACCAATCAGCTCCTGACTGTTAAGTTACAGGCTGGGTTTAAAAAGGAACAGTCAGGAGCTGATTGACCGATGATATAGTACCAGGCACTTTATTACTTCTCCTCCCTTATCACTGCTTCATACATCTACTGCATATTAACATTTAATAATAAATAATCAATTTATACAGTGGCAAGATTACACTGTCATCCCTTGCCTCTATTCCCCTTTTTAACGCATGCTAATACCTTATTGGCCTTTGCTACTGCTCCTTGACATTGATCACTGCTGCTAAGTCTGCTGTCAGTAGATCCTTCTCCATTACAGATTCCCCTCTATTTTCCTTAATTTCAATTATAGATTGCATGTTTGTTTATGGTGCCAAAATGCATAACCTTAATTGAACAATTTGCGCTCTAGATTATCGCCTAGATCAGTAAAAAATATCTTAAACAGAAGTGGCCCCAGCACAGAACCTTGAAGAACACCACTTAATACTTTAACCTAGTTTGAAAATGGTCCATTTACCACAACTCTCTGTTCCCTATTATCCAACCAATTTTTGACCCAAGTACAAATATTGCTTCCTAGACCCATCCCTCATTTGTAGAGCATCCTTATGTGAGGCACTATATCAAAGGTATTAGCAAAATCTAAGCAGACCACCAATGTGTTGCCATCTAAATTCTCACTCATTTCCTCATAGAAGATAATTAAGCTAATTTGACATGACCTCACAAATCCATGCTGGTTCCTACTAATGATCTTATTGCACACCAAGTACTCCTGAATGCTGTCCCTTAATATACCCTCCAGTAATTTCCCCACCATTGATGTCAGATTTACAGGCCTATAATTTTCTGGATGTGTTTTACTTTCCTTTTTAAATAATCTGCTATTCGCCCTGGAAATTTTTTTATCTTCATTTTGCATAATACCTTAAGGAAATGTTTTTTCAGTCAATTATTAAGTAACAGGACATTATAATCTTGTTGTTTTGTAATATTCCCATCATTTGTTCCTCGCTAGTAAACACTGATGAAAAGACATTGTTCAATTTCTCTGCTGCTTCCTCATTGACCAATCCAGCTAACTCACTTCTTAAGAGTTCCTATATTGTATTTTTTAACTTTTTACCATTGATATACTTAAAATGTTTAGGGTTTTTAACAGCTTTTTAGTACAGCTTTTTAGTAATTTTAACAGATTTGATTACCTTTCTGCATGTTTTATTACATCCCTTGTAGAAGCATAAGGACTCCTCATTCCTGTCAGACTTAAACAATTTGAATGCACGCCTCTTTATTTCCATTCTACCCATGGAAATAAACTTTTTTAAACTAGGCGACGGGGGGGTGGGGGCAGCAAGACATTATGGGACCATCAGGGAGAGAAGCCGGACTGGGATCAGGAATCATATGGGGGAAGGAGATGGGGGGGGGGGGACATAGACAAAGTCCTGGGACATAACAAGGGTATAATCGGGGGTAACTCTCAGGGTGCATCAGGAATGTCATGTAATAAAATGTTATGTTGTAACAGTCACGTTACCCCATTACAGTTCTTAGGTACAGATGATCTTAGTATACGGGAAGGAGGGAATGACAGAGGAAGAATTCCCAGAACTATAAAGAGGGCAGGCAGTGTGCATGGTGGGGAGGCCTGTAGAGAGTCTATTGAAGGGGGAGAGTGGAAAGAGGAAGCTAGTAAAGAATTTAAATGGGTCCTGGGGTGAAACTAATCACAATATTAGAGCCATATCTAAAAATAAACATAAATTAAAATGCTTACTGGCTAATGCAAGAAGCTTAGTGAGTAAAATCGGGGAGCTAGAAACGGTGATCAGTAGGGACGACTACGACATCATTGGTATTACAGAAACATGGTGTAATGAGTCGCATAACTGGGCATTAAACATGGAGGGATATACACTCTACAGGAAAGACAGGGAAAATAGAAGGGGCGGGGGTGTGTGCCTATATGTAAATAATAACTTAACATCATGTGAGAAAAATATGAGCACAGACCTGGAAGACGACAACTCGGAGACAGTGTGGGCAGAGATAACCGACAATAATAAAAAAACAAAAAACAAATTTATAATAGGGGTATGCTATAGACCACCAAATATAAACGAAAGTCTCTTCTTTTAAACCAAATCAAGCAAGCATCAAATCAGGGTCAGGTATTAATTATGGGGGATTTTAATTTACCCGACATTGATTGGGAAAACGAAACAGGTAAATCAGCAAGAAGCAATGGGTTCTTAAGCTTACTTAAAGACCAGTTTATTACACAAACGGTAGAAACTCCAACTCGTGATGAGGCACTCTTGGACTTAGTATTAACAAATAACACAGACTTAGTTTCAAACACAAAAGTAATTGAACAATTAGGGAACAGTGATCACAATATGGTTTCACTGGAAATCAACTTCAGTAAATTACATCAAAAAGGATCTGCAAAAATACTAAACTTCAGAAAAGCGAACTTTGAATTATTCAGGGAAGCCCTAACAGGAATTGGGTGGGAAACGGTTATGGAGGGAAAAAATGCAGAGGAAATGTGGGATACTCTAAAAAAGGTGCTTGATTCACTAACTATTGAATACATTCCTAAAGTAACTAAAGGTAAATTCAACAAAAAAAAGCCACCATGGTTGGACAAAGAAGTAAGGTCAGCTATCAACAATAAAACCAGAGCCTTTAAATTCTATAAAAATAACTTGAATGAGGAGGCGTTCGCAAAATTCAAAGAATCAAACAAAACTTGTAAAGGGGTAATCAAAGCAGCTAAAATATTATATGAAGAGTGCATAGCCACTGAAAGCAAAACCAACCCAAAGAAGTTTTTTAAATACATAAATAGTAAACGTTTAATTAAGGAAAACATAGGCCCACTAACTGATACTAGTGGAAAAAGTGTTACTGAGGACAAGGGAAAAGCAAAACTGTTAAATGAGTTCTTCTCATCAGTATTTACTAAGGGAGAGCAGACTGTGGAACGAACATTTACCACAAACGATAACAATAACAATAAGCCAGATCTCATTGTGGATTTCACGCCGAAGGAAATAATACTGAGGCTAAGCAAACTCAAAACAAATAAATCACCAGGGCCAGATGGGATTCATCCGAGGCTATTAATGGAATTAAGGGATGAACTAGCTACCCCCCTACATTATATCTTTAGCAAGTCACTATCGTCAGGTATAGTACTAAAAGATTGGAGAATAGCAGAGGTAGTGCCAATATTCAAAAAAGGAAAAAAGGAAGATCCCGCTAATTACAGACCCGTTAGTTTAACATCAATTGTGGGTAAACTATTTGAAGGATTTTTAAGGGATGGTATCCAGGAATATTTAGATCATCACCGTCTACTCAGTACTAACCAACATGGGTTCGTGAAAAATCGTTCATGCCAAACTAATCTACTAGGGTTCTATGAAGAGGTTAGCAAAAACCTCGATAATGGAAAGGCTGTAGATGTGATTTTCCTAGATTTCGCTAAAGCATTTGATACTGTCCCACACAAGAGATTGATTAGTAAAATGGAGAACCTAGGATTGGGTGAAAATATCTGCAGATGGGTAGGGAATTGGCTATGTAATAGAGAACAAAGAGTGGTTGTGAATGGTGCCATATCAGATATGATACCGGTACTAAGTGGAGTGCCCAAGGGTTCGGTTTTGGGGCCCATTTTGTTTAACATTTTTATTAACGATATTGGGATAGGGTTACTCAGCAATGTATCCATCTTTGCGGACGATACAAAACTTAGCAAAGTCATCAAATCATCAGAAGATGTCACCATGCTTCAAAATGATCTTGCAATTCTAGATGAGTGGGCAAAAAAATGGAAGATGAGGTTCAATGTAGATAAATGTAAGGTTATGCACCTTGGGAGACACAACCAGTGTGCAAGTTACAACCTTAGCGGAGAGGAACTGGGTAATTCCATACTTGAAAAGGATCTAGGAGTCCAAATATACAGCAAACTAGGATGTAGTGCCCATTGTAATGTAGCTACAAAAAAGGCCAACAAAATTCTGGCATGTATTAAGAGGGGAATGGAAACTAGGGACTCAAGGGTAATTATGCCACTATATAAAGCATTGGTGAGACCTCACCTAGAGTACGGAGTACAGTTCTGGGCCCCACACTATAAAAAGGACATTATACAATTAGAAAAAGTCCAAAGGCGAGCAACAAAGCTTATTAGGGGAATGGAGAATTTAAGCTACGGGGAGAGATTAAGCAATTTGGGACTATTTACATTAGAAAAGAGACGTTTAAGGGGGGACATGTTCAACATGTACAAGTATATCAAGGGCCAATATAAGGAACTGTCACACACCCTCTTTTCTACTAGAAAGGAATCTAGGACGCGAGGGCATGAGTATAAATTAGAAGAAAAAAGATTTCATTCAGCTAGTAGAAAGAATTTCTTTACGGTCAGAACAGTCAAACTCTGGAACTCTCTTCCCAGAGAGGTGGTAACGGCTGGCTCATTAAATGCGTTCAAAGCAAAGTTGGACAAACATTTACTGGAGAAAAACATCCATGGGTACAAATAAGAAATATAATTTGTCTGTAAAATACCAGAACCTACCAAATCAGCAATGGATATCTATACCAGGTTGAACTAGATGGACGCAAGTCTTTTTTCAGCCTTACCTACTATGTAACTATGTAACATACATTCTTATTTAGCCACATCGGTATAAATGTAATACTCTTGCCACAGGCAGTAGGGCCCACCAGGGGTTTCGCCTTTGCCCCTGTGGGCCAGTCCGACCCTGGTTGGGGGGGTATGCCCAATGGTCATCAATGGTTTAAGGAATAATGGGGAGATCATATGTATGAAGCAGTGAAAAGATTGGCAACCAAACAACATTTTCCCTCCCTATCCTTACAGAAATTGCAGCCCACAGGTGTGACAGAAAGTGGGACAGTTAGGAGGTATGAGGGACTATGTAAAAAGCGGACCAGACTAGACTCCGGACCGCCGGACAGGACATCAAAATCTGCAGTCCAGAGCTTGTAGGGTCCGGTCCGGGGGGTGTCCTGTTCGGGGGGTGTCTTGTCCGGGGGGGTCCCTGTGATAGCTATCACCAGGGACATGGGAGAGGGGAGATTACAGCCTCCCCGTGTGGTCCGGACCGTCCGGTTTTTGCTACATGCCCGGACCATACAGGGAGGCTTTATTCTACCCCTCCTCCTCTACCTGGTAACAGGTGTCACAGGCAGAACCCCCAGATAGGACACCCCCAGACAGGACACCCCCCAGACCGGACGATACAAGCTCCAAAATACAAGTATATGTGTGTATTTTATGTCTATATATGTTCAGAGCCAGATTAAGGTCTAAATGGGCCTGGAGCTGAAAATGATCAAGGGCCTATTATGCGCAATAATAGGGGTTGCGGCCAGCATCTAATAATGTGGGGGATGTGACCAGTGTTCTGTTTGGGTGGTCTGCTCATGGGTGTGTCTCTATTTGTGTAAATACTTTCAACTAATTATATATACCTGGAAAATGCAGGGGGCTGGCATAAGAAAAATGCAGGGAGATATATTGGCGGGTGCACTCCAAAGGTGCACCCGCAGGACGCCGATGTCCTAAGATACTTTCGGGGTGAGACGGCACTCCAGTTATAAAAAAATACTGAAAACCGAAACTTGGTAGACAGTATGTCCCACCACATTTGGGAATGCTGAGAGCCTATAGAAAGCCACCTTAAGGTCCTGCCACTCGGACTCACAACGTGGGACTCTGATATATGTGCACCACAACTTCTTGAAAGCAAGTAACACTTGAGTGAAATGCTTAGAGAAAGTGGCTTGTGAGACCCCCAATGACCATGAGGTCACAGACTGAGTGGAGACTGTGGCCAAGAAGTAGAGGGCACACATTCATTTCTGCAGCCCAGACACTGCATAGTTGCCTCCCCCATAAGGGTCCAAATCATCTCTCACCTGCTCATATAAGTTCAAAAGGTTATTGCGGTTCAGCCGAAACATCCCCACAACCTGTTGATCAGAGAGGGAGTTCAGGTACAGCCTAACACGATACCTATGTGAAGCACGCAGTACTCGGGGTACCTGGATCTAGCGCGCAGCTTGCTCCCTCCTTCTGCACAGCTTCTCCAAATGATGAAAGTCACAAACAGCCAGCTCCACACTACTCTGCACAATCTCCATCTCTCAAACCCTCACAGGTGTCCTTAATGATGTTGGGGTATATGTAGGGGAGTTTATGATAAAAAATGAGGACACCTGTGAGAAAATTAACCATTTCTGCACTTGACCAAAGTTGCTTTTTGGTCAATTCGCCCATCAGCACCTGGTCTGCACCAGTGGGGATTTTTAGACACTTTTGAAATGCGAATTCGGTTTGCGCATTCCATAAAATAAGCAATATGTATACTTTTGTATGGGATAACATCTGGATGCGATAAAAATGTGAATTGAAACCGGCAAGTGAGAAAGTGCGAGTTATCACACAAAATGTGCGAATTACGGGATTTAGCGCACCCGATTAAGTACGCGATTTCGGCAAAAAGTGCAATAACCCCATTTTGTTGCCTAAAAATCGCAAAACCCCCCCCAAAAAGCGCATCTTATTAAATGTCACCCTCCATGTCTGGAAATAGGATTTCCCCACTTGGGGTATGAATATAGGAAGTAGGTCCGCCTCTCCACATGCCTTCAATAAGAAACCTTTTTGGTTTTGAAACGCTTTGGCCGTGGAGAGAAGGGTGGACAACACTGGACTTCACTGGGACAAAGGCTCCAGGGACGCCTGTGATATAAAACCAAGTGCCTGATTTGTGTACAAATGCTTTGTGGACCATTTTACTCGGTGAGAGTCTGCTGTGATACACTTGTTTTTATTTTAAATTGTTTGTTGTGAATAAAAAAGCGGTATTACACTATACCAGCTTCATTTTCTTTCATATACTACAATTGGAATTGGAAGCATTGGTGACTTGATGGTGACGTTACTGCTCCCTAACAAGTGAATTGTGTCTACCTTAAATAGTAGACCACCTTATAGGGTATGAGTCTCATGTTCCTTTATTTTGGGTGAGAAAATTAATCAACGTGAAAAAAATCTCTGTTGGCACCAAGAATTTGTCAGTATCTTTTCTTGTATTTATTCAAGTGGAGTTACCACTCCCCCAACTAATGTCAGCACAAATCTCTGCATGTGTATGTGCTCCCCATGGGCGATCTGTACACCAGAAAATCGCCTACCCTAAATAGCTTAGCAAAATTGCTTAGCATACATCTCTACGTGTGTATGCCTCTTAAAACAGTAGTGAAATGCAATATACAGATGTGTCCTCATACATCCAGCCTCAACACGCCATGCAGCACGAGATGAGTGAGCCACCTGGTCACATGCGTCTTAGTAGCATCTGAAATGTAGACATGTGAAAATGTTAATATTCTGCAAAGACTAGATGGGTAGGATTGGGCTATGAGATGGGAGGTTAAGGATAGGCTATAGGAGGGTAAAGGGTACATTTACTAAGATGGAAGTTCTATTGAGGATGTGATGTTGCATATAATAACCAATCAGAGTCTCCTTCTTACTAATTTAGCAGCTTTTAGAATCTAGAAGACAATAGATAGAATCTTGTTGGTTGCTATGGGCAGTAAAGAGAAACAGTTGTCTAAATCGCTAGGGAGTCTCGCAGTGTGTAGTGTAGCCCTGCAGCCACTATGCTGGAGGACTGTCAACCTCCAAAAAGTACCACAAGAAAGAAAACAGCGTGGGGCGCGCAACGGTACACACAAATATTTAATAACATTTATTAAATCTAAAAACACAAAATAACATAAAATTACACTAAAAAATGTTTTATAATGATAAAAGGTTCATATATACACATATGGGCTTAATAACTCTTATTTGATCGATAAACCAATAGCTGGATTAGCAGTTTTAGTCCGTTTTGGTAAGTATCACAATATACTGCAATGGCTGAATAGTTCTTGCTCAATTAGTAGGACCAAGACTCAGCTGTAAAGTGCAATAATCGCAATCTATCCAGCATCCAGTGTAGTCTGCTCAATGGACCAATACGAATATTTAGCTCCAAATAAGAATGTGTATTACCTCTCAAGATTCCACATAGGTAATTAGTCCAGGCAGCAGGTGTCCATGTATTTGTAAATGGAAAGGAGTGCCTGCATCTGTGAGCTCACACGGCTCACCAATTTAGTGCAGTCTGTGTCGTAGGCTGTGCCGTTCTCCTCCTATCCACATGGAGGTCACCGGCTCTGATATCTGTCAACCCAGCTGAGATGTAACAGCTAGCACCACTTCTCCTGCCAGACTCACATTGTGCAGAAGCGCTGTTGGAAGCTCTGCCACAGCGCCGGCAGTGCAGATGTGAACGCACCAGTCGGGTCCCTTGTGGCAATAAATATGCGGGCGGCCGGGTGTCAGTTTGACCAGACTCCTTAGGAAAACTAATTTCTCCACTCCAGGGTGGCTTTCTCAATTCCAGAGATGTCGTCCTCATCCTTTGATTCCTCACCCTCTTCAGTGTGTACTTACTCATCCTCACAGATTATCAATTCATCCCTGCTAGACTCCACAATCGCAGGTCCCACTGTAGTCTCTGGTGGCAATTGCTGGTCTTCATTCAAGAATTGATAATTAATTTCGATGAACATCATCTTCTCCACATTTTGTGGAAGCAACCTTCTACACCGCTCACTGACCAGGTTCCCTACTGCACTAAAAACTCTTTCAGAGTACACACTGGAGGGGGGACAACTCAGATAAAATAGAGCCAGTTTTTACAAGGACCTCCAAACTGCCTTTTTTTCCTGCCAGTAGAGGTATGGACTGCTTGACATGTCTACTTGGATGCTGTCACCAAAGTAATCCTCCACCATTTTTTCAATGGTGACAGCATCCAATGCAGCGACAGTAGACATGTCAGCAATCATTGGCAGGTCCTTTAGTCTGGACCAGATGTCCAAACTTGCTCCTGCCTGCCCGGCATCCCCGCCAGCGGGTTGTGTTGGAAATTTCAGCTGTTTCCTCGCAACCACAGGTGTGGGAGAAATGAGGGAGGAGCTCTTGCCGTGTCATGGTACGCTTCAGATGACAATCTCCTGACCAGCAGGTCTTTGCACCTTTGTAGACTTGTGACTGCCGGAAACAGAGACACAACATACTCTTTAAACCGAGGATCGAGCACAGTGGCCAGAATGTATTCCTCTAACAGACCACCCTCATATACTGACAAAGCGTATGGAGGGCTTCATCCATAGGAGCTACATGCTTTGCAGAATTGCAATGCTTTAACTCCTCCTTCACTTTCTCCAGCTGCTTCTGCAACAGCCTGATCAGGGGAATAACTTGACTAAAGCTGTCAGTGTTGGAGCTGACTTCATGTGTGGCAAGTTCAAACTGCTGGAGAACCTTACACAACACTGAAATCAGTCTCCACTGCACTTGAGTCAGGTGCATCCCCGCTCATCTGCCTATGTCGTAGGTGGCCGTGTAGGCTTGAATGGCCTTTTGCTGCTCCTCCATCCTCTGCAGCATATAGAGGGTGAAGTTCCAGCGCGTCACCACCTCTTGTTTGAGGTGATGGGAGGGCAGGTTGAGGAGTTTTTGCTGCCGCTCCAGCCTTCGTAAGGCAGTGGCAGAATGGCGAAAGTGTCCAGAAATTTTGCGGCAAAATGATACGCTATTAACCCCACTCCCAGAACACAATATACCCCCCTTGCCAGCACACATAATTATACACCATCCCCCCTCTCAGCGCACATAATTATAGACCATTCCTTGCAGCACACATAATTATATGCCATCCCCCCAGCGCAAATAATTATACACCATTCCCTCCCTTCTCAGTGCAAATAATTATAAACACCCACAGCCAATGCACATAATCATACACCACCCATCCCTTCCAGCGCACATTACTCTGTGACCCCCAGCAAAATAAGCTGACACTCCCTTAGCACACTCTGTTAGTGTCGTCGTCTTCCCCCCACTACACTAATCTGTGGCACTCTCCGCAGAAATCATCACCAGGACCCCCCCCCCCCCAAAAAGTAGTTTTTACCAGAGTCTCTTTTGTGCCTGCTATTCAGCTGCTCCACTCGTCACATCAGCTGGGCTCCTCCAGTCCAGTCTCCAGTGACTGTGCACCATGTGAGTCAAGAGAGGGGAGGAAATGACGGAAAAGGAGACGTGGGAGAGGGGAGGGCCGGGCGATGGTCTTGCATGTATGTCAGTACCTCACAGTTGAGACAGGGTGATAAGTAGAGAACTCTGACAGTGCCGCTGCTGCCTGTGTGACAGGCGCCGCGGCAGCGCAGACTGGCAGCCAGTAGCGCACAGCAGGGTATTCTCATACCCCGTGCGCTACTGGCTGCGCTGCTGCGGCGCCTGTCACACGGGCAGCAGCAGTGCTGTCAGAGGATGCAGGGAGTGGCTCTCCAGGCCTGCGCGTCCCTGCACCAGCACCACATACCTTGCTGTGCGGGTAGCGATGGCCCTAGCCACCGTACATGAGACACATTTTAATGGAAATCCCCAGCACTGTCTGCAGGGGATCTCAGAGGCAGACACGTAGCTGCGGTCCCCACTCTGCGGCCATCCAAGTAGGGTGAGCGGCCGTTTCTGCAGGGCATTAGGGCCAGCCCACCGGAATCTGACCCGGTGTCCCAGCATGCCAATCCGCCGCTGCCTATGGGCACCTTCACAGTCCATGTTTTAAGGATATCCTGGCTTGAGTCCAGTTGTTTATATTCAGTTGACTGATGTAATTCTGTTCTCTCACATGGACATCCTTAAACCCTGGACAGTAATTGCAGAATTTGGGAAATTCAGCCTACACTGTTTTTCTGAAGATCATGTGGTGTTAATTCCAAGATGTATCGCAAGACCCGTGACACTGACCCACAATATCATGTAATATTTTGGAGCTCTATAAATCATGATAAAAATATTATGCTATACTGAATCAGCTAATGTTAGCCCACATTTATACATATGTAAACAATAATAAGTGTAAAATAATGACTTGGAGACATATTGGCGATGAAAAGGGTCAGGTTTACTAATTAATAGCTGAAGTTTACCAGAGTTTAAATGTTCAAATTATTAAATTATCAATGAGTTGGATTTAATTGTCAACACTTTAAAAATAATTAGCAGCTTAGCAGCTCTTCCAACACACCCATGAGGTGGCTGCTCAATGTCGTTTTTTTTTTTGGGGTGTCGCCAGTAGCCCTAATCCCCAGCTTGTTTACGTCAATTCCCTCCAGTTTCAAAACAGATAATTAAAAGAGAAAAACACTGTAAACATGTAACAACAATTGTTGGAACTGGAGGGATCAGTGACAAGTCTTTTAATTGTTTGAAAAATTCAAAAACTGTAAATTGAAAAAAAAAAACACTCTAAAAGTGTAAAATATTTTGAACTTTAAAATTAAACAGGAACTTACCGCTTTAGACCATGATCTTATGTTTGGTTGTTCTGCTTTGCTGGGGAGCCGTCAGTAAAGGTGGGAGAAATGATCTGGGTTCAAGAGTCTCACGCGGCACAGAGGGCAGATGTTGTTGACCTGCAGCCATTCTGTCAGACAGGGAACATGGAAGGTGTGGTGACAGTACGATACAGCCATTTCTGTACCTACCCCAATGTCAGAGATGCAGATGGAGCAGTACTCTGGTTCCTCTCCGTCTGCAATGGTGCGCCTGCTGTAGGTGGGGAGATGGGACAGGACGAGCCGCATGATGCTGTCCAGCAGGAGGTGATCTACTCTGTCTGCAACTGCCTGATGGTCTCTTCCTCTTCGTCCAGATCTTCCTCTTCCCGATGTTGGTCCAGATCTTCTTGCTGACTGACTCCCACGGGATGGTCTGCGGCGTCCTGACCTCAGCCATGGCTCTCTGGTGTTCTGGCTGGGTCCATCTAAAACGATATTTCATATATTGTAGATATAACAAATAGCCATATGTAACATGTGAGAATCAGATATTGCTGGTGTACAATAAGACTTCCAACAGTAACATGATTTATATATTATATTACTATACAACTAAAAAACAGAGCTGTAACAGTATGAGTGTATGGATGCAGGCCCCAATGTATAGCGGTTCCTGATCTGTAACTGACAGCATGGAAGGTGCCAGCCAGTAACACAGGGACACTGGCCAGCCACCACTACTATAATCCCTCCCACTACAAAGGACAACTGCTAGAGATGAGACATTGGTCTAAGATTTAATTTACTAAACAAACATTTTACTGACCTTCATTTCCAATCAGCTGGGATAACTCTCGGCGGCTCATTGTAGCCGGAGGCAGAAGGTGATCAAATTAAAAAAAAAAAAAAAAGGGGGGGGAAAAAGAGAAAGAAAAAGCACAGATGTAATTGTGCGCTGAGCTCCACTCACTGATAACTCACTAGGAGAATCACTGTCAGAAAATAATCGCCTGCAAATTGTTCTCACCTGAGAGGCCTTTTCTCCTGCGTCCACATCAGCTGCTGTCCAGGAAATGCCAGTGATATTGCTGTGCACTGAGGATTGCAATGTGGCATGCGGGCGGCAGTTGGTGATGGTCATGCGGCACATCACATCTACAGTATACCCCACATTATTCTCTTCCCTCTTATGTTACACAGGGGGACAGGTGGGAAACCACCAAGAACAGGATGTTTTAAGGCATATACTCAAACTATCTCACATCTGCTGCCAGGACTACTGGATTGTACAGAGCCACATAGAAATGCACATACAGAGTATATACACACATTGGTCTGGGTTTGTCAATCGCACAGATACTAATCACCTATAAAGTACCCCTTTATTGGTGTCTATCTACACAGATCATGAGTCATTTTTCTGGGGTGTGCTACCACTGGACAATAAGCAGGGGCTGGCTGGCAACTTTTAGCCTGGGGGGGCAAGTCCAGAGCACTGGCCCATAAGTAACAACGCATCATTAAATGGCGGCTTTTCGGTAAAAAAATATGTATTAATATAAAAAAACCATAATAACGACACCACAGGCTGCTCCCCCTGTATAATATCAGGACACCACAGGCTGCTCCCCCTGTATAATAACAGGACACCACAGACTGCTGCCCTGTATAATATCAGAACACCACAGGCTGCCCCCCAGTATTAAAATAACAGAATAGGACACCACAGGCTGCTCCCTCTGTATAATCATACCAGAACATCATAGGCTGCTCCCCCTGTATAATTATACCTTACACCACAGGCTGCTCCCCCGCATAATAACAAGAAGACACCACAGGCTGCTCCCCTATAGTCAAAGATCAGGACACCACAGGCTGCTCCCCCTGTATAATTATACCTTACACCACAGGCTGCTCCCCCGCATAATAACAAGAAGACACCACAGGCTGCTCCCCTATATTCAAAGATCAGGACACCACAGGCTGCTCCCCCTGTATAATTATACCAGGACACCACAGGCTGCTCCCCTTTATAATTATACCAAGACTGTCCTGGTATAATTATACAGGGGGGGCAGCCTGTGGTGTCCTGGCAGGACACCACAGGCTGCTCCCCCTGTATAATTATAGCTTTCACCATAGGCTGCTCCCCCTGTATAATTACACCAAGACTGTTCTGGAATAATTATACTGGGAGAGCAGCCTGTGGTGTCCTGGCAGGACACCACAGGCTGCTCCCCCTGTTTATTTATACCAGGACACTACATGCAGCTCCCCCTGTATAATTATACCAAGACTTTTCTGGTATAATTATACAGGGGGAGCAGCCTGTGGTGTCCTGGCAGGACACCACAGGCTGCTCCCCCTGTTTATTTATACCAGGACACTACAGGCAGCTCCCCCTGTATAATTACACCAAGACTGTTCTGGTATAATTATACAGGGGGAGCAGCCTGTGGTGTCCTGGCAGGACACCACAGGGTGCTCCCCCTGTATAATTATACCAGGACACCACAGGCAGATCCCCCACCCCCATTATAACACCCAATACATAGTACTGTAACTTGCTTTTAGGCCCGGGTCCGTGCTCCACTGCTGCAGCTCCCGTCTCTCTGCCCTGCCTTGCTTCCCCACGTTGCGGCTCCATCCTCCGAGTAGCAGTCCTTCGTCCACCGCGGCCTGCCCCTTCCCCCCTAGAGGCACGAGTGGTTGGCCAGGAATCAGGCCAAGAATGTCAATGTAACAGGCGGCCGGCCTGGGACATGTGAACATGTCCTCATGCAGGAGGCTGGCGGCCATGTTCCTGTAGCCGCGGCACGGCCTACAGGAGTTCTTCAAAATGTAAAATACAAGGCGGCCCGAAAATAAGTATTATAAGACTGGGAATGAAAAGAATGCCCTATTGTGGTGCACTAATTTATCATTATCATTTAATACTGTACATTGGACCACAATAGGACATTCTTTTCCTTCCCTCTTCTTATATACACACACACAGAGAGAGCGAGAGACAGAGACAGAGACAGTAAATCAAGTAAGGGGGAAATAAATGTAATAGGATGAGGAAATCAGAAAGTGAGAGATTTGGTAAAATATCTCCAGTTTTTAAAGCGGCAATCATTTACACTGCAAAATCAAACTGGTTTTACAGTGTAAATAATTGCGCTTTAAAAAAATTTAGATTTCTTACCAAATCTCTCACTATGTGAATCTCCTATTTCATTTCACCCCTTGTCTATGAAAATATATATTGACACATCGTAATAAGTAAGTTCAGCCTATAGCATTGTAGTGATGTATGTAGGTAAAAGTAAAGTTTCCCAATCCATTCAGATTCACCATACAGTTGAAACTTCTCCCACATCCTTAGAACCAAGGTTGGACTGGCCCACAGGGGAACAGGGAAACCCCTGGTAGGCCCCATGTCCTGTGTCCACTTAATATATATGACTGCTACCTGACTGTATTATGATGCTGTACTTGGGTGACTATATACATTAGTGTTTACCTGCCTCTCTACTCTGCCATCAGTTGCATCCCAGTCCATGTTTGGCTAGAACCTTGGCCACATGAAATAAATTACTTTCTTTATACCTTTAACAAGGAGTGCTGCCTCATATGTCTTTTTGGCATGAAGTTTTCCTAACAATCTTTTCCAAGGATTCTGCACCCACATATATCCTCCAGATTAATGAGTGCTACTCCCACAAGTTTTCATATATATATATATATATATATATATATATATATATATATATACATACAAGCCTCTGGGTCAGCTGACCACACCCCCTCTGACTGGCCACACCCCTAAACATGGGCCCTTGTCACTACATTCCCCTGGTGGGTCCGTCATGGCCCAGTCTGCCGCTGCTTATAACAGTTATCTGAGAGTATCACATACTGGTCATAATAATAAATGATTGCAATGTCACTGACGGTACTTCTGTGTATGAATGAACAAATCCCTGTAGAGCAAATCTGCAAAGCTGAAGCTCAGAAACTGTCGTCCAAGCATACTGTTCTGCAGAATAGTCATACAGATAATGTCACTATTCTCATAAACGATCAGCAGATGATTAGATAATAATACAAACCAGCGGCAGGAGGCAGTAGGCTGGAGATAATTATTCAGCTGTAGTAGTAATCAGAAAGCGTATAAATACATAGACAGGGATACTGGTGAATGATCCAGACAGGGAGCAGAAGATTGGAATGGTCAGAGGCATTTGAAAAATATGGATTTTGGGAGCATCATAGTATACCATAGCCAAGCCACAACATGTGTAGTTAGGAACACCTATGTTTATTTGTAAAAGATTTATTATATAGGCTGGGACCTTTTTTTATCAAAGTGTGATCAAATTGAAGCATAACTTCAGTGTTATAACTTATCTTCAGCTGACCATGAATTGATGCTTCTTCTATTCTTGTCTATAGGTAGTTCACTACAGCTCCCAACATCCACTACAGCCTTGTGTTTTATAGGCCTGCTTTGAAACTCAAAGGTATTCGAAATTTAAACTTCATGGTATCTCATTCTGATGTATGTTCTTCAGTTTATAAATATAGATGCCCAGCTATGTGGTATGACTTGCTTGTTTGTTTAATGTAATTTATTTGTTGGCATTCTAGGGGGTGGGAAGTGGTTGTGAATTCAAAGTGTGCTATGTATCAAAATCAGCTGAAACATTACTTGTTTGAGCAGCTTTCAGCTTGAAAGCCACCCAGTGTGTACAGGGCAGCGGTGAGCACTGATGCTTGTTCCCGCATCTTTGCTGCCCCGGCCGCTCCTCTGCTCGTATTACCAGCAGATGAGCGGCGGAGTGGATGGTTTTCAATGGCGTCCCACTATGGAAAGCTGTCCACCTTGGTGTAATTCACTGAAATGGGTGTTTATGCACTGAGCATTTTTCAGACCAGCGACTCTCCCCATAATCACTTTCCATACATGCTGGGCAAAAACGCCCAGTGTGCATGGACCTTAATGGACTATTTTCAACAAATGTTCACACATGCACAAACACAGACGGTAGCAGACTAGCTTTCAAAGCTTTCAAAGCAGTTGGTTTGAGTGGGCTTACTAGTGTATATATATATAATATATATATATCTAAAAAAATTAAATGTCTTTTCCTTAGTTCTGACTCTTACACAAAAGCCTTTAAATGCATATCATGCCAAGTTGTGTACACACAAGCAATATCTCTTTCCTGTCACCAGGCCATGATTTGTAGAAAGGCATCTTAGGCTTGGGCACAATTGCTGGGTTGGTAGCCTGCTTCTTACCTCATTGTACCACAGATATTTGCTATGTATATTTGTCAGCATATAAACCGTTATCAGTTTAATTTACTGGTAGACTACATTTTATTCTATACAGATGATATGTGGGACAGGTTGTGGGCAGATATTATTAAAAGCAAAGTCCTTGTGATAAATCCCTTTCTTCTGATTGCTTTTTACTTTTTTCAATTCAACTTCTGTAGCATTTTTGGCCTTGGGAATGTGAGTTATGCACAAGTTCTGAAAAGAAAATCAATATAAATTTTTATAGTAATTCCAAATTTCAGAACTTTTTTCATATCTCTGTCTGCACTAAATATGGTTTAATTAATATGACATATTTTAACCCATAGAGAAGAAAAGTGCTAAACTTAAATTCTCATCCATTATGGGCTCAGTTGCTGTATTCAGAACATATACTGCAGATTGACATAAATACCTTAGGACTTATTTATAAATCATCAGGTTCTAAAATCTTCTAAAAACAAAATACTTTTGGACAGAAAGCGCTCTCTAATACCCTTTTCACACTTGCAAAAATGTCCCGGGTTTTTGCACATGAACGCGCATCAACCCGGGATTTAGCTCAGTGTGAAAGGGTCTTGTCACTGCATCCCATGTTCAGCATTCCGGGATTTCTACCCGGGTCCTGACCTGGGTAGATTCTGGAATCGACATGGTATGCGGTGAGTGTGAACGGGTATTCCGGGTCAGCGTGACCCAGATCCCGTTCACTGCAGTGAAAATGCGCCGCTGGGAGGTGCTGACATCTCCCAGCGCCGCCCCGGGCAAGCCTCCAGATGAAGCCACCCGCCCGACTTCTTTCCGGGTAGGTGGCCAGTGTGAAAGCACTTGCAAGCCGGGTCGCACCCGGATCTTAGAACCCGGCTTGTGACCCGGCTTGCATGTGTGAAAGAGGTATAAGACTGCAGCTCAATGCCTACCTAGGAGCAGTGGTGTAGCTAGGTTCCACGGTGCACGGAGCAAGGGCATATTTCCCCCCCCCCCCTGATTTGTAATAGGTGGGACCCTTGCGCGGCGAATAGGGGGCATGGCCTAACATTATACCACACACCGTAATGCCCATTGCACATTTTAGTGAACTTTGTAATACCCGTTACACATAAAGCCACATGCCGTAATTATATACTATATAACAAACCGTAATGCCCATTACACATTTGTCACATACAGTGCCACTTACCTACATGCTCATTGCTAGGAACTTCATGCTCTATGCCAGGGGCTTCATGCTCGTTGCCAAGAGGGACTGACCTTGCTTGTTGCTAAAAGGACTGACCTTGCTCGTTGCCAAGCCCGCTCGCCCAGCTCTCCAGCTCCCCGCTGTGCCCACCTGAGCTAGAGCTCAAGTCTCCCGCTGGACCGCTAACCAATAGGAGCTCGCAGTGCTGCTTCTGCTGCCTATTGGCGAGCGGTCCAGCGAGTAACTTTAATTGAAAACAGCGTCGGACAGTGGACTCTGACCAGTGTTGCAAGTACGAAAAATGTCTTAGTGGTACTGTGCCGCGCCTGTGAAAAAAATGTCATGGGCATGGCCATATGATACTAGTGGAAGCGGTTACATGACAAAGGGTCAGGCTGCTCCCCCTGTATAATAACAGGACCCCAAAGGCTGCTCCCCCTGTATAATCACAACATGACCCCACAGGATGCTCCACTGTATAATAAAAGGAAACCACAGGCTGCTCCCCTGTATAATAATAATAGGACCCCACAGCTGGCTGCTGCAATAGTAAGCTGGGAGCAAAGAAAGACACCCCAGCCCACTATCCTACCCTCCACACGCTGTCCAGCCTCCAGCCGCTCACCCCTTGACCCCTGGATAGGGATTCTGGTGCCAGGGATGCGGCGCTATGACATTGATGTCTTAACTGACTTTTATTTGTGGGTGCCTAGGCAGGCGGATGATATCATGTGACGTCAGCACCCGCAGCCCGGCAGGTCCCCCCATTGGAACAGTTGTTTTACCTAGACCCTCCCTATCTCACTTACCCCCAATTCTTAGAACAATAAAAGTACTCCAATTCCTATTATAATGCTAGTACTGCCCCATTAAATGGAAATCATTTAAAAATAATATTTAAATGACCTACCTGTGCTCTGAGCAAGTCCCATCTGCCCCATCTTCTTGTGGTGACTGAGTGAACAATAGAACTCTGCAAGATCTACAACCATCCATGGATAGAGCTGTTGTGTATTCTATGTGGTTATGGTTTTTGTTCGTGTTTTTGGAATGTTGCTCCCACATAAATTAATTCATAAGCTGTCCTGGTAGCTGGTAGTTTTTTGTTCCTGTTGTGGGGTTATACCTGTATATCAGAATCATGGACCCAGTAAATGTCCACTAGCATCCCCTTTCTCTGGGACTACCAGATAGGCTCCCGATCATGTGACCTTCATGTCCTCCCCTATGGCAGTTCGGATTGCATCGGGCAGTGAAAGCTTACCACAAGGTGAATGCCCGCTCCCCGCTGTGCCCGGCATCAGTCAGTGGGTATATTTAAAACTCGGCGAGCGCACTCACATTGCGCACACACCAGTTTGGGAGCCTGTAGGCATGGATGCGGCGCCATGACATTGATGACATTGGGATGTCATGGCGCCGCATCCCAGCCTCCGGCGTCCCAAACCGGCGCATGTGCAGAGCGCTCGCCGGGTTTTAACTTTCACTGACTGATGCCGGGCACAGCGGGGAGCAGGGAGCGGGCGAGCAGGGCGGGGGAGCCGGCAGCAGAGCTCTGGCGCCAGATGACATGTCGGCGCCCGGAGCTAGCTACGCCTCTGCCTAGGAGCACCATTCCTCTGTTAACCTCAAAAGAACACAAACATGAAAACAGGTCATTTTCTGGTGTGTGGTACAGGAGTCCGACAGTCGGAATCCCGACAGTCATTAGCCCGACGTTGGGATCTTGACTGGCCGGACAAAGAAAGCATGGCAAGTGCAACTAAGCCCCTTGCAGGCTCGCTTTGCTCATCACGCTGCGGGCACGGTGGCTTGCTACGCGAGCCACCTATTCTATTCTCCCTCTATGGGGGTCGTGGACCCCCATGAGAGAAAACAGCAGGTGGTCGTCGGGAACCTGGCTGTTGGTGTTTTGACAGTTGGGATCCTGACGACGGGTAAATGCCTGTCGGGATCCTGACTGTCGGGACCTCGTCCTGCACCCCACTTTCTGTACATCACGTACATTATAGTATTCCCATGCACACATACTGACCGTGAGAATATTCCCTATGTTCACATAGCAGTTTCTTTGTATCCAAATCCCCATCACAATTTATTAAAAACTTGTCCATAAAATCCAAATCAATAAAACAGAGGAATTCACGGGTAGACCACAGTTAACAAAAGGTTTGCTTCCCTGCCACCCGGACAGTGGCCCTTATTCTGATCTGTGCGGCCAGATCAGAATATGCGGCCAGGACCGTGTAGGCGAATCCCCGCCTTCCATACGGATCGCCACCTCCGTCCGTACGCGGATATGTGGCGGTCCGCATGAAAGTGGACGGGGATACGCCTCCTCCATCTTGGGAGCAGCCCCTGCATTCGATGTTCGCCGACCATCGAATGCAAGGCCGCACGCTCCACCAGCTCCCGCCACCCTAGACCACACGGACACTTGTCCGTATGAAATCATGTATGGGGGCGGGCAGCTGACATCCGGCGATGTCAGATGCCCGCCCCCTACACATGCGTCACGGCTTTATTACCATGCATACGCCCAGCGATTGCATGGGAACGCCCATGAAACGCGGGGCGTATGCATAGGGTAATGAGGCTAAGTAGCCCTTCACGCCCCTCTCCGCCCCCTGTGCGGCGTCTAAAAAAAACGTACGGCGAAACCGCTTGCACATGCGCAGAGTGACCTCTGCACATGCGCAGACGAAAAACATCGGCGGTACGACCGCAAGCGGCAAACACCGCACCAACCAGAATAAGGGCCAGTATCCGGACTGATCACAGAATGACTCAAGATAGGCAGTCATATGGTCGACCACTAATCGTCGACAGTCAAAAGGTTGACAGGGTTTAATGGTCAACAGGCTATAGGTCGACATGGTCAAAAGGTCGACCTGGAAAAGGTTGACATGAAAAGGTCGACATGTAATTTTTTACAAAATTTTCAGCCAATATGTGCTGACACGCGGTATTTCATGCCCTACCATCCACTAGGGCATGGAGGGAGAACAAAATAGTGCCGAGCGTAGTGAGCTATGCAAGGGGATGTGGTACACTTAGCTAGTGTCCATGTTAAGCTATGTCGACATAGACACCCTAAAACATTAAAAGCATGTCATCCTTTTTCCATGTCGACCTTTTGACCATGTCAACCCTTTTGATGTCGAACTTTTAACCATGATGACCTTTTACCTGTCAACTTTTGACCCTGTCAGCCTTTTGACTGTCGACCGTTGGACCCTGTAGACCTTTTCAATGTTGACTTTTAGAACCTTTCGACCTTTTAACTGTCAATCCATTAGTGGACTACCATATGATTGTAGACCTAGACACTGTAGATGTTTTATACCATATCCCATCCACACTGAGCTGGAGTAAAAAAATGTTCCTGATGGCAGGAGTAGATGTACAGTAGGTCCCTCCTGTGTAACTGTGTCCTGTTACACTAATGTGTTTCAGATGGCTGTCCATCCTCTGAGTGTCATTCCTGTATCTATTACATCCGTATTCATATATATATATATATATATATATATATATATATATATATATATATATATATATATATATATACAGGACCTTGTATCTGTACAACTACCTTCTGGTGTCGAATCATCTATTGGATCTACTACTTGATTTTATGTAAAGTTTTCCAATTGAAGTGAAATTCTATGTATTAACAACTTTAATAAATACAGATTTTTAACTTTGTATGTTCTGTGGTGGAGAAATTATATTGGGCCTTTATTAATAGCAAGGCACTATAGAAGTGCTGCCCCAGTACTAGCGCAGAAAAAAGGCCACACACTCCTTTTTATATATATATATATATATATATATATATATATATATATATACAGGACGAGGAGGTCGGCACCCAGGACTGAGGAAAATGCCAACAGGTGACTTGCTCCGGTGCCCTCTAGCAAGAGGGTGAGAGTCCTCCAGAAATATATAGCGGGAGTAAGCGGCACTCAGAGACAGTGGTAAATGGTGAAATCCAATAGGAATATTTATTCCATGTGCAGGAAACAAAACGTTTCGGAGCTCGCAGGCTTACTCTCAACTGACGACGGAGCCTGCGAGCTCCAAAACGTTTTGTTTCCTGCACATGGAATAAATATTCCTATTGGATTTCACCATTTACCACTGTCTCTGAGTGCCGCTTACTCCCGCTATATATATATATATATATATATATATATATATATATATATATATATATAGTCGACACAGGTAGCGGCGGCACTCACGGGGAGTAATGATCACAAACAGCCAAGTTTGGAGCTTAACGTTTCAATTCTATTGAATTTTCATCAGAAGCATTAGGAATACAAAAGCAACATAACTTAAATACACCCGATAACCCCACCACGTGAAAGCGGCAGCCTCCTGCTTCCGTCCCCGCTTGGCTCGGGCGCTGCGTCGCGTCATCCGTGACGTCACCAGCGTCTCCCGGTTGCTAGGTGACTAGCCGCTGTAGAAAACAAATATATTAAGTTAAACAATGGCATGATGAATGACACATACATACAGTAAATAGCAAGAGAATTACAAAAAGCAATTAAGATTTAATTGCTCATTTAAACCGTTCGGGCTATAAGTATTAAGAAGGTAAATCCATTTAGCCTCTTTTTGCAGGAGGCACTTAGCGCGGTCACCACCTCGTATGGACCAGGGTACACCATTGATGATTTTATAGCGAATTGATGAGGGTCCATATTTGAATTGTAAAAAATGCCTGGCTACAGGCTGATCTATGTTTTTACCCTCATAGATCTGGTGGATAGCGCTCCGATGAAGCGCCATACGCTCTTTAAATTTGCGTACGGTCTTGCCTACGTAGGCAAGACCGCAGGGACATTTAATAAGATAAACCACGAAGGTGGAGTTACAGGTGAAAACTTGATTTATTTTGAAAATCTTTCCCGAATAGGGATGTGAGAATGTGTTGCCAACCTCTAAAAAATTGCAGGTTGTGCAACCTAAACACCTGTAATTTCCTGTTTTTTTGCTGAGGAAGTGACTGGCAGGTTCCTTCTTTATAATGGGGTTGGTTTTGACCACCCAATCCCTAATGTTTCTTCCTCTTCTGTAACAAGGGACTAGTTTGGAATCCTGCAGAAGGGGTAGCTCTGGGTTGGAGTTGATGATTGGCCATAATCTTTTTGCTGTGCTGTTAATGACTTTACTTGCCGGAGAAAAGTCTGTTATAAATACTGTTTTTTTGTCCATCATGTTCGGTATTTTCTTAGCTAAGAAATGTTCTTTGGGTAATGCTGTCACTCGATCCATAGCATCCTTGATGATGTGGGTAGAGTAGCCCCTCTCTAAAAATGTATTAGCCATCACTTTGAGTTGTAGATTTTCTTCCTCAACAGTGTTGCAGATTCTGCGCACTCTGCAGAATTGTGAAAAGGGTAAACCTTTTTTTAGGATGGAAACTAGAGGCTAGTAAAAGCGAGTTACCATCCGTGGGTTTACTGAAGAGAGTAGTGGAAATTTTTCCTTCTTGTAGAGAAATTTTAACGTCCAGGAAAGTTATTTCGCTGTTGCTGCAATTGTAGGTAAATTTAATGTGTTCATCCTGGGTATTAGCTAGTGACATCATCTCATTAAATTCCTCGGCAGTGCCTCGCCATACTACAAACACGTCATCTATGTAACGTTTAAAGTATTGTATTTTGGAAGCATATGTTGGTTTAGACAGAAACAGATCCCTTTCAATATCGAACATGAAACAGTTGGCGTACGTCGGCGCGACGCAAGCGCCCATAGCACAGCCTTTCACTTGGATATAGAAGCTGTTGCCAAAAATGAAATAATTCCTAGTCAGTACTAGGTTTAATAACTTCAAAAATAGTTCCAAGTCAGGGCCTTGATATGCAGGATTATCAGTTAAAAGTTTTCTGGTGGCTAGTATACCGCGGTCATGTGGAATGCTGGTATATAAACTGACAATGTCAATGGTGCACAATAAACAATTGTCTCCCTCGAAATTCAGACCAGCTATGTCATTAAGGAACATTGTAGTGTCTTGTAGAAATGGTAGAATAAATGATCTAAATTAGTAAATATAACAATGATTTAAATTAATAGAAGATGTTTAGAGAGCGCCACACAATTTTTGAAAAATTGATTACAGTTTATTATAAAAAATACATATAAAAATAAATATAAAAATATAAGGACTGTCACTTTGTGACCCATACCATATCCAGAGCCCTCACTCATCACATCTTGATTTCCCTGAGAACGACTGCATCCTCTATAACGCACAGCTGCCATCTACTCAAAGTGTCTGCAAGCAGTTTAACACTGGAGAAGAAGGTCCTGTCACAAACATCAACAGGTCAGTGAGGCTTGCTCCCCGCTCTACCCACAACAGAGGCTCGCCACATACAGCTAGAGCCTAAGCGGGTCGTAGCGAGCTCACCTATTGAATACCTTTCTTCTGCGGCAAATAAGTATATTTCACATTCATATACAGAGGAACATTGCAGCCAATATATTGTACAGTCTGTACCTCATGGTGATTAGACACCTATCCAACTCTCAGGGTGTCCTGTTATTTTCACCAATCAAAGTTTTAAAGTTCTTTTGGAACTGACAAAAATTGCCATACACGTATCTTCTAAAAATAAATTTGGAGGACTATATATTTTTTTCAATTAATACACACACCCTGGTGCGCACAGGGTTGTGTGTTTAAGAAAATTTGAAATCTCATTATATATTCCTAAATTGAGTGATTTGGAGCCGGATACTATTAATTATATCTTGGTCATTTATTGTGACTTTTTTATACAGTATGAGTTATTTCTAATTGTGTATTTTTATATTTATTTTTATATGTATTTTTTATAATAAACTGTAATCAATTTTTCAAAAATTGTGTGACGCTCTCTAAACATCTTCTATTAATTTAAATCATTGTTATATTTACTAATTTAGATCATTTATTCTACTATTTTTATTGACAATTTCCAGAATTGTCTCTGGGAGCGGCCATTATCTAGACTTACCAGATTTGCTCCCCCCCCCCCTTTTTTGTGTGTATGTATTTGTGTATATATGTGTGCATGTATATGTACATATATATACACTGAGTAGTGGATTTATTAAAAGAGATCGCGCCCGATTATATTCTTTTTATATTTTTTCTTGTAGAAATGCTACAATGTTCCTTAATGAAATAGCTGGTCTGAATTTCGAGGGAGACAATTGTTTATTGTGCACCATTGACATTGTCAGTTTATATACCAGCATTCCACATGACCGCGGTATACTAGCCACCAGAAAACTTTTAACTGATAATCCTGCATATCAAGGCCCTGACTTGGAACTATTTTTGAAGTTATTAAACCTAGTACTGACTAGGAATTATTTCATTTTTGGCAACAGCTTCTATATCCAAGTGAAAGGCTGTGCTATGGGCGCTTGCGTCGCGCCGACGTACGCCAACTGTTTCATGTTCGATATTGAAAGGGATCTGTTTCTGTCTAAACCAACATATGCTTCCAAAATACAATACTTTAAACGCTACATAGATGACGTGTTTGTAGTATGGCGAGGCACTGCCGAGGAATTTAATGAGATGATGTCACTAGCTAATACCCAGGATGAACACATTAAATTTACCTACAATTGCAGCAACAGCAAAATAACTTTCCTGGACGTTAAAATTTCTCTACAAGAAGGAAAAATTTCCACTACTCTCTTCAGTAAACCCACGGACGGTAACTCGCTTTTACTAGCCTCTAGTTTCCATCCTGATCCCCTAAAAAAAGGTTTTCCCTTTTCACAATTCTGCAGAGTGCGCAGAATCTGCAACACTGTTGAGGAAGAATATCTACAACTCAAAGTGATGGCTAATAAATTTTTAGAGAGGGGCTACTCTACCCACATCATCAAGGATGCTATGGATCGAGTGACAGCATTACCCAAAGAACATTTCTTAGCTAAGAAAATACCGAACATGATGGACAAAAAAACAGTATTTATAACAGACTTTTCTCCGGCAAGTAAAGTCATTAACAGCACAGCAAAAAGATTATGGCCAATCATCAACTCCAACCCAGAGCTACCCCTTCTGCAGGATTCCAAACTAGTCCCTTGCTACAGAAGAGGAAGAAACATTAGGGATTGGGTGGTCAAAACCAACCCCATTATAAAGAAGGAACCTGCCAGTCACTTCCTCAGCAAAAAAACAGGAAATTTAGGTTGCACAACCTGCAATTTTTTAGAGGTTGGCAACACATTCTCACATCCCTATTCGGGAAAGATTTTCAAAATAAATCAAGTTTTCACCTGTAACTCCACCTTCGTGGTTTATCTTATTAAATGTCCCTGCGGTCTTGCCTACGTAGGCAAGACCGTACGCAAATTTAAAGAGCGTATGGCGCTTCATCGGAGCGCTATCCACCAGATCTATGAGGGTAAAAACATAGATCAGCCTGTAGCCAGGCATTTTTTACAATTCAAATATGGACCCTCATCAATTCGCTATAAAATCATCGATGGTGTACCCTGGTTCATATGAGGTGGTGACCGCGCTAAGTGCCTCCTGCAAAAAGAGGCTAAATGGATTTACCTTCTTAATACTTATAGCCCGAACGGTTTAAATGAACAATTAAATCTTAATTGCTTTTTGTAATTCTCTTGCTATTTACTGTATGTATGTGTCATTTATCATGCCATTGTTTAACTTAATATATTTGTTTTCTACAGCGGCTAGTCACCTAGCAACCGGGAGACGCTGGTGACGTCACGGATGACGCGACGCAGCGCCCGTGCACGCGCCAAGCGGGGACGGAAGCAGGAGGCTGCCGCTTTCACGTGGTGGGGTTATCGGGTGTATTTAAGGTATGTTGCTTTTGTATTCCTAATGCTTTTGATGAAAATTCAATAGAATTGAAACGTTAAGCTCCAAACTTGGCTGTTTGTGATCATTACTCCCCGTGAGTGCCGCCGCTACCTGTGTCGACTATCTACTCTTACATTGGAGGGCACCGGAACTTTTTGTTTTATGCAGCAGTGAGTGCCGAACCCTGCAACTGTATATATATATATATATATATATATATATATATATATATATATATATATACAGTATATATTATATAAAAATATATAAAACATACATATAACATATAATAGTCTCCCAATGACAGATGTGCGATCACCTGCCTGAGGCACCTGCACCTACAGTAGATATAGTGCTAGGGATCCCCAAATTGCAGAGAAACCTTGATGATGGCTTGAGGATTAATTCATAAATTAGTGCAAAATTATGTAACCAAGATCTCTGAATTCTGTTACCATATATCTTGTTACTAGTATCATTCAGGGTGCTGGGGGGAAATAAGTTGTGTTTTTCTTACTTAGAATTACCCCTTCCTTGTGAACACCTGAGTGATATCACTAAACTAATTGAGCATCTGCCAGTTTCTATATGATTGCCTGAGGCAGGAAAAGCATAGTCCCTGATAAATGCCAGTATAAGGGAAAAAGACTCAGTGTTTGGGGCTAATAGGATAGGATAAATTACTGCATCTAATACAATACCCTCCATAGTATTTTGTTGTTGTCTTTGTATATGGACATTTGCATAGTACCAGGTTTACGTTTTTCGTATGTTCATATTCAATGACCACTAGAGGGTGAAGAATTGTGAAGCATTTGTCTATTTTGAATTGTATTAAACTAGCTAAAAATATACACATTTGGTAAGAGCTTTAGTACTTTATTATACAGGCTTCTTTTCTAAAGTGTTAACATTTTTCTGGCGTATATTATGCTTGCCTTTGCAGAAAATTGTTGAATCTTTGGTACTTGTTTCCTATCTGGGCGCCCAGGTTTTCTACGTACGGCACCGTAATGAAATCGGATCGCATCGCATCGTACACATACACGATATTGAACGATGCGATGCGATGCGATGCGATCCGATTCGATTTCCCATAGGAAACAATGTTAAATGGCTCAATTTAGCCAAATTATCATAGGAACAATAGTAAATGGGCCAAAAACACCCCTCACCATTGAAATGTCCCCCCAAAAGTAGTTGACGCCACCCCGCCATCAACGTGAACCCGAAGCGTGGCGAGCGCAGCGAGCCCGCGAGGGGCGGCGGTACGCGTCCTCCGACCTTTTCATGCCCTACTATCCACTAGGGCGTGGAGTGAGAATAGAATAGTGTGGCGAGCGCAGCGAGCCACCGAGCCCGAAGCGTGGCGAGCGCAGCGAGCCCCGCGAGGGGACGCGGATACCTTCACAGTTATACGCGTCCCCTCGCGGGCTTCCCAGGTGTCCATGGCGACGCGGACACCTGGGAAGCCCGCAAAGGGACGCGTTTACCTGTGAAGGTATCCGCGTCCCCTCGCGGGGCTCGCTGCGCTCGCCACGCTTCGGGCTCGGTGGCTCGCTGCGCTCGCCACACTATTCTATTCTCACTCCACGCCCTAGTGGATAGTAGGGCATGAAAAGGTCGGAGGACGCGTACCGCCGCCCCTCGCGGGCTCGCTGCGCTCGCCACGCTTCGGGTTCACGTTGATGGCGGGGTGGCGTCAACTACTTTTGGGGGGACATTTCAATGTTCAGGGGTGTTTTTGGCCCATTTACTATTGTTCCTATGATAATTTGGCTAAATTGAGCCATTTAACATTGTTTCCTATGGGAAATCGAATCAGATCGCATCGCATCGCATCGCATCGTTCAATATCGTGTATGTGTACGATGCGATGCGATCAGATTTCTCTACGGAGAATAGCATGGTGCGCAATTAACTTAGTGGGCGCCCAGATAGGAAACAAGTACCGAATCTTTTTTTTCCCAGCCATATTTTTCTTGCACAATAACTAGCAGATGTGGTGGGTCACATGTTGCCACTACCATGGCAACTGAGAGATCTCATTATTCTACTAGGCCTGACTAGCTGGCTTCAGTACAGGCCTATTGAAGGACCTATTTTTATGTGAGAACTGGCATTGCCTTGAAACCTGCCGAGTAATAAGATGTTTAACTTGGAAACAAGTTAGTGATTATTGTTTCACTTTTACTCCCCCATTCTATTACAATATGGCTTTCTGTCAAAAAAATAAAACATATGTCCAAACCCATGACACAGACATGGTACCAGCCCAGTGACTTCTGCAAAATACGTCTTTGACAAATAGCTTTGCCCTGATTTCAACTTCAATGTGATTTCAAGACACGGTCCTTTCAGCAAAACAAAAACCACTGTAACTAGTCACAATGACTCACTTGGTAGTGGTAGGATGGAGCATATGTGCTTTGCATGCTACAGTATATTGCAGTTGAGTGAATGTACAAACGGCAATACAGATTTTATGTTTTTACATTGCATTCTGTTTTTTTGTTTAACATTTGCATTATGTTTGCCTAGAGACAAAGGATTCTTTGTCTCAAACTATTTATTATAGTTCATTTATATGGCGGAAATTGTGGGTTGTGGACCCAGGTGATAAAATATAATTTGGTGCCCCCCCTCCTCCAACCTAACCCAAGTTCACAATATGCAACACAGTAGTGGGTGGCAGGAGGCAGAGGGTGACAGGGAGAGGCAGAATGCAACAGGAAGAGGGTGACCGGTAGGGTTACCACCGCATCCCTTTTATTCTGGACACATATTAATTACACAGGTTCTGTAGCTGACTGACTTCAAGACTCCATTTCACCTGGTTTTAAACTGCCACAGAACCTGTGTAATTAATATGCCCTTATGTGCCCCATAGTGCCCCGGGTACTATCCAATACACATGGTGCCCAGAGTAGTGCCCAATGCACATAGTGCTTAGAGTAGTGCCCAATACATATAATGCCCAGAGTAGTACCCAAAAAATTCTGTATGACCCCCTCCGTTTCTTAAATGTGCATCCTACCCCTCCCCTACTAGTTACTCCTGACAGCTCCTCCTCCTGTGCTCCATGTGTCTGTAGCAACAGCAGCTTCAGGCTCCTGTCTTCAGTCACTGCAGCCACGGCTCCTCACAGTGAGGGAAGCATCATGGCAGGAGATCCAGTTTGGAGCTGCTGCTGCACTGCCTGCGTGGCGCACTGAGCCCGGAGTCTGTCATATATTGTGACAGGAGCAGGCTAAGGCAGCAGGCTGCAGCGGTGTCAGGGAGGGGAAGGGTAGTGCCTCTAAGAGCCAATGCCTACCTTCTTTACAGGCTGTGCTGAGTGGGTAGCACTGGCCTTGGTCTTACCGTACGTCATGCTCCAAATTAGTTTGCACCGGGCAGGGCTCTCTTTCCTCATGTGCTTTTTCTTCTCTTAGTATATATATATATATATATATATATATCGCAGCAATGTGCGGCACTCTCGACTCTTTGTAAGAAATAACGATGGCAGACACGAATATAGCTTCTGAAGCTATATTCGTGTCTGCCATCTTTATTTCTTACGAAGAGTCGAGAGTGCCGCACATTGCTGCCATATACCCTCCATGTTTGGAAGTGAGGGCACCAGACCAAGTATTCCTGCAGTAATGCAGTGCCGGGTCACAAGCCTGATATATATATATATATATAGATATATATATATCTATATATATATCTATATATATATATATATATATATATATAGTAGTGGGATGAGCCGGCACTCCAAATGGGGATGATGCAACGATAACTGACCTGGTGCCCTCCAGCGTGGACATACAGTCCTAGTATAGGGGTAGGAATCAGGCGGCACTCCCGGATTTTGTTGCAAAGTGAAGAAAATTTATTCAGTCATCCAACATGTTTCGGGCTCCTGGCCCGTCCTCAGGGATATACGTATATCCCTGAGGACGGGCCAGGAGCCCGAAACATGTTGGATGACTGAATAAATTTTCTTCACTTTGCAACAAAATCCGGGAGTGCCGCCTGATTCCTACCCCTATATATATATATATATATATATATATATATATATATATATATATATATATATATATATATCTCAATCCAGATTGTCCGGCACAGCCTCCTCCACTCAATTACTGCATGGGTGCCCGCATAAAAATGTAGACAGACTTGTAGATAAGATGCAGCACACCATTCACCAAAAAAGGTACAAATTTATTCGCTCTAAGGCAACGTTTCAATGCCTATGACGGTTTAGCCTGATGAAAATGCCGTCATAGGCATTGAAACGTTGCCTTAGAGCAAATAAATTTGTACCTTTTTTGGTGAATGGTGTGCCGCATCTTATCTACAAGTCTATATATATATATATATATATATATATATATATATATATATATATATATATATATAAATATATATATATTCTTCCCCCTCCCCCTTTTTTCTCTTACACAAATCTTATATCATGAGTCTGCTATAAAAATGCGATGAAAATGGTTAATATTGTAAATGCAAGTTCATTTTATATGGGTATACTCTGATTTTTTGGAAATACCACTATATATTATATTTTTTGGTACATACATTGTATGTATATACCCATTTTTTCAATTATACACCCCTATTGTCCGAGTCTATTAAGTAATTAAAACACTTATGTTCTCTAATGGAAACGCACGTCAATAATAGATTGGCCCACAGTTCATCACTAATATATATGTTAGTTTGTCCCTCTCAAAAACCTTTAAAAATGGCCGCTGAATGGAACGCACATTAGAATTCGTGTGTTCCACAGGTTAATGAACTCTTCCTAGAGCTAGCGCTCAAGGTGTTCCTTAGCCGGACGTCACATCCATTATAGGTAATAAACTTGAAGTGCACAGTACCTATGCACACTTTTCCAAAATGGCCGCCGGATGGAACGCATATTAGATTCTGTGCGCTCCACCGGCTTACAATACCACCTAGAGCTAGTGCTCAAGGTGTTTTCAAGCGGGCCATCACATCCGCATATGCATTGCACTCGGGGCGCTTATCCCCTGTGCACCCCCCCGATCCTCCGCTATCCAAAATGGCCGCTGGTTGGAACGCACGCCATTAATTATGCGTTCCACCGGCTAAAAATATCATTAGGACAACGCTTTTTTGTTCTTTTTTCAACCCCCTCACTAGGTAATGATGCGGTTTAGCATCACACAGTAGCCTCTTTGGAGCCTTTCATTTAAAATCACTTTTTAAGCACTTTTTCAGCTATCATTAGCCCGGAAGTGATGTCACACTCCCTGGGCTATATATACACTGTAGAGACACAGGGCTATCATTCACACTGGTGAACCCATGCTGTATGTGACTGCTCTTGTCCTTGCTAGTAAGTATTTCCTTTTATGGATACCTAATCTGATGAACTGAACTTGCATATTATGTTTTGGACTGTAATTTTACATTAAGATTACATTGTTTTTGTTATTAGATTTATTTTGAGGATTCTATCACATCTGGCAAATTTCTGTGATTGTTTAAGCCAAACTAGGAATATCTCTCATTTTTTCTGGTATGTAAAAATATCTGGTTGTGAAGTCTGATTTAAAATATATGGGTCAGAGTGTGACATTTTTGAAAATCTATATAGATTGCTGGAAGCGTACCAGATTATTTCTGAGACACCTGACTCCTAAGTATTTATTGCATAGAACATCCATAGGTATGTGTCCTATCATTAATCACCACGTGGTGCTCATGGGCTAATTTCATTCATTTATTGTATTAATTGTGGTTTTTTCATCTTGGTCATTGTTTTCCCCTTCTCTCCATCTCCTCCTCCTGTTCTTCCTCTCTGTTTTGACATCTCATTTTTGAACTTTTAATTGATGTTATGTATTATTGTAAATTACAGTTACTGCTGATTGCAATATTTTGCCCCTGATGAAGTCATGATTTGACGAAACGCGTTGGGCCTTCTATCTGTGATTAAGAAATCTCTGAATCGAGCAAATCCTACTGATGTTCACCAATTGTGTATTTGTGATACCCCAAGAAGGGTTCTTTTATTGTACATAATGTATATGTGTACTTTTTATATTTTATATTAAATATACAATTTTCTAAGTGACATTTATTGTTCATTAGCACACTCTGATCTCCCCCCTTTCCTTTATGTCTATTTGATTGGGTCTTGTCTGGCAGAGGACCCTTCAGAGGTGCCGCTTTCATTCCATTAGCGCAGGAAAGGGTTTCTCCTTTTGTATATATATATATATATATATATATATATATATATATATATATATATATAAACACAATACTCCACGACGCGCTTAACAATATCAAACAGAAGAGCTTTCTTTTAACCCCTTCCCGACATTGCCTTTTATGGTAATTTTTTTTTTTTTTCCTCCTTGTGTTCAAATAAGCGTAACTTTTTTAATTTTCCGGCTATATAGACACATGAGGGCTTTTTTTTGCGGGACAAGTTGTACTTTTTAATGGTACCATTTACTATACCGTATAATATTCTGGGCAATCAGGAAATAATTCAATGTGGGGTAAAAAGAAAAAAAAAACGCAATTCCACAATTTTGCGCTGGTTACGGTTTTTTTGGAGTTCATAGTTCGTTTAAAATGATGTGTTATCTTTATTCTATGGGTCGTTACGATTCCGGTGATACCAAACTTATATAGTTTTCGTTACATTTTACCACAAAAAAAAAATAGAAAATGTTACGGTTTTTCGAATTTGCGTCGCGTCGCCATGTTCTGCGGCTTATAACTTTTTTATTTTTCCACCTACGGACCTGGGTGAGGGCTCATTTTTTGCGGGCTGAAGTGTACTTTTTAATTAATACCATTATGGGATATGGGCGACTTTCTGATCTCTTTTAGCTATTTTTTTTTGGGTAGGCGATGCGACCAAAAAACGTAGTTTTGGCGTTGGGGATTATTTTCCGTTTACGCCTTTAACCGTGCGGGATAACTAATGTTATATTTTAATAGATCGGACTTTTAGGAACGCGGCGATACCAAATATGTTTATTTTTTTTATTTTTTATTTATTTTTATTTGGGAAATGGGGAAAGGGGGGTGATTTGAACTTTTAATATTTTTTTATTTTTTTTATTTTTAAACTTTATTTTTTTTTTTTTTTTACTTTTACTACAAGGCCCCCTAGTGTACTTGACCACTAGGGGGCGCGATCGCCTGTACTAGGTTCAGCCATAGAGCTCTATGGCTGAACGTAGTGATTTTATGCACTTCCTATTACATCCTGCCTCAGGCAGGATATGATAGGTATGCAGACACGGCCAGCACAGGGGTCTACATTAGACCCCTGGCTACCATGGCAACCGATCGGCACCCTCCGATCTCGCTGCGGGGGGCCCCGATCGGCGCCGGAGGGGGGCGCCCCCCCTCCGATCAGCTATTTAAGCACTGCGGTCGCTTTGCCCGCGGTGCTTAAAGGGTTAAACGGCCACGATCGGCGAACTCGCCGCTCGTGGCCGTGAGAGCAGGGACCTGGCTGTAATATACAGCCATTACCTGCTCTCTTTCAAGCCAGCTCACTCCGTGAGCTGGCTTGATTCCCCCGCAACCGACATATGACGTATATATACGTCATATGTCGGGAAGGGGTTAACAATATATACTGAGGCTGCTATACCACAATGTTACCCGAGGGCCGGGTAACTTACATGCAACATACACCATGGGATTCTGTTGTATGGCCAGACGGTCAATCAAACTTTGAAGATTTTAATAAATTGTTATCTTGGAGAAATTACGTATGGACTATCAATTGAGTAAAGGGCGCTGAACTACATTTGGGAAGTGTATATATACACGGCGGGCGGAAGTGACGCTGTCAGTAACTTCCGCCGAGTGGAACGCAGACCGGCTAGTGACACGCACGCCGGATCTGCAGCATGCAATTTGACTATCCACTAATGCACTCCCTGTCGATGTATACATTTGGATGTGGCACCGATTATAAGGTGAGTAGACATATGATCATTGTGTGTGACAATTGGTGCAGGTGCATATTGTTTGATCTTATTGATGAGTCCCTTGCAAATTATGCAAAGGGGAGGTACCCTTAGGGGCATATAAGGCTCACACTGTCTTAGGTTTAGTTGCACACTGGTGGAGACAGGAGAGGGGGTCTTGAAAAAGGCCTTACATAAGGCCGAAACGTTGACCATCCTACCCACTGTTATGTGAACTGTTGCTGTGGTATGTATATTAAAATCCACAAAGCATGAAAAAAGAAGTCCGGTGAGTGCGTCTATTTTCTAAATACATTGGATCTGTGGGAACTCCCGTTTGGGTTTGCCTTCTGGACTGAGACACCCCGGCAGGTGATGATAAGGAGGAGTGTGCGGTCTTATTTGTGGCAAATATATATATATATATATTTACTCCTTGGATCGGCACCTATCCCTAAAGCTGGGCATACGCTAGGGCGACTGCTCCCCTCTAAGAAGTTGCCTGCGATCCAGCCTTGAACTGCCAGGGACCTTCCCATGTGACAGGATCACATGCGATATATCGAAAGTGGTCCTTTTGCATGCGATATAGCGCATACAATCCCAGCCAAGCCTGCCCAGCTCGGAAGCAATCGAACAGATCGCTTCTGCAGCAGGTGCGACTACCAGGCTCCAGTGCAATGATGGTTTATGCATTACACCTTAAAAAGAGATAAATGCAAGGGTGATAACGAGTGATTATGGCTTAATACATCTGCCCCTATGTTTATACACATTCCACACATTTTAGATTGTAAGGTTTTTAGGACAGGTCATCTTTGCCTTGAATTTAATGTAATTGTATGTTATCTGTTTAATGTAATCAGTAGGTACTTTAAAAAATATGAGGATTGATGACAATGATGATGATGATAATAATAATAACAACAGTAATGATCTCTTTTTCCATTGGTAGAAATAATGATAAGGTTTTTACATATTATTAATCTGGGGCTGCAAGATTAGAACTCCTAATAAGAATCCCCCCCAAAAATCCTGAAAACATATTTGACTTGGCACAAGATGGAATTATCCACTATTATATAACAATGTTATCGCCCATTAAATGTTCTAAGCATATATGTAACATCCCTGCATGTTTCATTCTACAGGGCCCTACACACGGAGAGATTTGTGCCAGAGATTCATAATGGGAGATTCAGCATGAGAGATTTCAAATCTCTCACAGAAAGTGTTTAAGTGACTTCAGGGGAATAAAGAAAAGTCTTCAAATTGAAATAATGGGTTGAAATAAAGCCTGAGGGGTGGGGGTCATCTTCATTTGTCTATAATAGGAAAATAAATAAATAAATAATGTCAAAAAATGGTGTGGGGTTCCCCACACGAGCAGGACCAGCCCCGGGCTCTCTGAGTTTCTCAAATACCAGGCGGAAAAAAAAATAAGGTCCCCCCTAAATTCAAGAAAGCAGCACAGGGCTCTTGGGTCAGACCTGGTTCCCAAAATATGGGGGAAAAAAGGAGTAGGGGTCCCCCATATTTTGGAAACCAGCATCGAGCTCAAACAGCAATCAGGATAATGCCACAGCCAGGGGGACACTTATTATATAAGGTCCCGTGGAAAAAGCAGCCTGGGCTAGGTCCCTGGGGGAGTGGGGACCAACCCATTAAATGGGTCCCTCCCTCCAGGGCCCCACTGGCCTGGGCTGAACCCCGAGGCTGTCCCTGGTGCCTGGGGGTACCAGGCTGATAAATAATAAAATTATTACTGGCCAGTGTCCTTATAAATAAACGTTGGTGGCATAGGAGGTTATTCTGATCGGAGCGGCCAAACGTGCGTACGTTCCATATTAACGTACGCTCTCCGTACGCGGCCGTTGGGGTTAAGTCCACCCACAAATCAGCCGCATACGTACGGCCAGAAACAACGTCTAAGGGGAGTGGCGTACAATTGAGCGTACGCCAACGTACACGGACGGATCAGCCCTTAGACTCCGACAACTGGCGTACAACAGAGCGTACGCCACCGTTTACGGACGTCTCTCGTCCGTCTTCCCACCGACTTCTTGCGGAAATCTGAGCGTACGCCAGCTTGCACGGACGGGTCGCTATTGTTTTCAATGGAAAACTCAGCTTATGTCACCGCTCGTGAGAGTGAGCGTACGTCCGTGTACGCTGGCATACCCTTCACATGTATGGACCTGCAAATCTTGCCTTTCAACTATAATTCAGACAATTAATTATTCTAATTGTTATTCAATTATTGTTTTCTATTAACTCAATTGTCTACCTTAATAAAGACCCTAATAACACAACATTTTAACCCTCATTACATGTATATTTGTTATGTTCTAATGTGGCATTTTAATCACTATCTATGTGTCCCCACATTGCTTTTACTTGTAAATAAATTTATGTTGGTGTTTGTGTGTATGTACTAAATTATGTCCCTAATTAGTTTGATGTTTTGATGTTATGTGTGATGTTTTAATCAAACATTCATGCATTTTCACTATGTGTTATTTAACTAAAAAAAAAAACACATTCACACAGCAATCGTTACCCCTCACCTCAAATTACAAATATAACTTACATTACACATCTGTATGTACCTACCCTTACAAACCCTATAACATATTTATGATTAAAAACACAGCCAACTTCTAACTCAACAAAAACTTTTATTTAGTACAAACATAATAAGGGGGGGGGGGAATAAAAATAAATTAAATGAGGGCCTCCAAACGTAAAAAAAGAATATTCAAATAAAATAACGTCAGGAATATCTCCCGCAAAATGTTGTCCACCTCCTCCTGGTGCTGTTCAGTGTCTGTAGTGAAGGGGAAAAACACATTATAATTAATATATCATATACATAAATGTTTATTGCATTGTAACATAATATGAATTTGTGAGTTAAGTGTGAAGGCCACATACATTTTTCCACTACATTGAAGATGGGTATGCTGTAAACATGGTCCAAAATACAATTCTGTTGACACACACATACTGTACATATTACATAAAAATAAAAAAATTACTCCTTATTGGATGAATGTATGCTGTATCCCAATTGGTAGTTTGGTTTTGGGGGACTCACCTCTAACCTCACAATTAGGCTGTGCTATTTAAGGGTTATGACATTGTTGCGGCTTAAGCACTCCTTACTATTTTAAATTTAGGACATTGCTGTACAAATTATAGGCCTAAAGCTATGTTTGTAAAGCATGCATCCGCATGGCCTCACACACTATGAACAAAACAATCTATAAATTAATGTTGCACATCATGCTGGGAAGTGGAGTTACCCAACACCTGGACCCACATAACTACAACACCACTAATGTCGGATATCTCATTGGATGTACTGTTATGTCAATTATTCAAGGGGTGAGCCATGGCCACACTCCAAAAAACCACCAAGGGGACCCTTGTTCCTGGAGAAGGACAGGCCACACCTCATGGTCGCCCTGCAGTGATATGTTGCAACTAATGTTGATGTTGGATACACATATGTGGTTGTTGTGATTGTTTATGTGTAGAAATGTGTAGGTAAACATTAGACACATTATTTACTTACGGCTAGTTGAGCCATTCTGCTCGCCGCTGGTTGGGTGTCCGGTGGTTGGGGGGGGTCAGGAGCAAGGGGGATGGGATAGGACTTGGGATACAGGTAGTGGGTTGGAGTGGGGATTGGAGAGGTTTGGGGGTGGGTGGTGGAGAGGTGTAGGGGGGTTGGAAATGGGGTGGGGAGGGGGTGGGGGTAGGGGAGGGGGTGGGTGTAGGGGAGGGGGTGGGGGTAGGGGTGTGGGTGGGGGTAGGGGTGGGGGTGTGGGTCGGGGAGGGGGGAGGGGAGGGGGTGGGGGTAGGGGAGGGGGTAGGGGAGGGGGTGGGGGTAGGGGTGTGGGTGGGGGTAGGGGTGTGGCTGGTGGAAGGGGATGTCGAAATGGGGTGGTCACCAGCAGGTGCCAATGTCTCCTCCTCTTCCTCCTTCTCTTCCTCCTCCTCTTCCTCCTCCTCTTCCTCCTCCTGGGCTGCCTGCTCTCGGGCTGCCTGCTCCCGGGCTGCCTCCTCCCGGTGCTTCCATGCGTGCCCTTGCCCGTGCTGAAATGTTCATGTTGATGGCATAGAAATCGAAGGTTGGGTTTCATAAAAATGGGGGAAAGAAAAATTCACATTAGTCATGCTCATAACCTTACAAATTATCATTGCTGTTATATTTCAGACATTTATCATGCGAACTAATTGATATGCTACACCCAAAAACAGAGCGACTACTTATACCCCCCCTATACACCCCCTATACACCCCCTATACACCCATATACACCCCCTATACACCCCCTATACACCCCCTATACACCCATATACACCCATATACACCCCATATACACCCCCTATACACCCATATACACCCATATACACCCACATACTCATGAACATATTTATAAAAATTACAGAAATCATTGAAAAAAAAAACGCAGACATACTAGTAAATAAAAACTTACATCGGGCAATATGGCGGCGAATTGTTGAAAGCATCACTGGCTGCCGCCGGCGCAGGTCAGACCAGCGCCGCTGAACTTGTGCCAGGCTTCTGCGGACGCCGGTCCGGGCGTAGATTAGCCGGCGGGCAGCATTATATGCCTGCCGCTTGTCCATGTTGGACACATATGGGCCCCTGGGCCCCAGGCGACGGTCCATGACCTCAACCAAGGCCACCAGCTCCTGGGTAGAAAACGCGCTAGCCCTGGTTGAAGTCATATTGGCAATGGCGCAGTTATTAATTGCAGGTACATATATCACTTTTGGTGCTTGCTGATTGGTCTAAAAACTTGTTTGTTTAGTATTAACTTTATTAATCCTTCTTACATTAACAAACTGGATGCGAATAGAAACTTACGCGGACCGTTCCGATATACACACACCATAACCAACAGCATGCTTTCAATGTATAGAGAGACGAACTGTATATACAGTGTGCGGAAAATAATACACGCAACCGTCTACTAATAAATACGCTGATAAAAGGGCACAATACACCGATTTCCATGGAGAGACGTACTGTATATACAGTGTGCTGAAAATAATACACGCAACCGTCTACTAATAAATACGCTGCTAAAAGGGCACAATACACCGATTTCCATGGAGAGACGTACTGTATATACAGTGTGCTGAAAATAATACACGCAACCGTCTACTAATAAATACGCTGCTAAAAGGGCACAATACACCGATTTCCATGGAGAGACGTACTGTATATACAGTGTGCTGAAAATAATACACGCAACCGTCTACTAATAAATACGCTGCTAAAAAAGGCACAATGCAACATGTTGGTGTATGACAATTTCATACTCATTACATATGTAAGGAAAGCATTATAACGTGATGTTTTGAAATGTGACTCAGAAAGCATACACGAACTCCAACAGATACCAGCTGACAACACTCATCATTGGATTGACAGGTGCACACATTTCACCATGTAGCACACAATGCTCCACAACCTGTATATGTGCATATACAGGTGAATGATCAGGTGCGTTGAGACCTGCGTAATTGCGAATTATCGGCGGGAAATATCGGCGTAAATTAGCAACTACATTGCAGGGAAAAATATACGCCCCCTTGTTCATGGCGGGAGATTACCATATAAATATTCAGTCAGATGCAGGCCAGAATTGCTGCAAACATGTCTAGCTCAGATGATTCCGCAGCTGAGGACGCTCTACAGAGAGCTACAGCAGAATCCCTGCTTGAAGCTTTGCAGAAGAGGGAACAGGAGCGGAGAAGGAGGGCCCAAGAGAGAAGTAGCCTGCAAGACCAAGCGGGCCCCTCACTAACAGGCCCTGTTCAAACTGCACCAGCTCCACAAGGGCCAAGCAACTAGCCAGAACAAGAGGTTGCATCTCTCCAAACAGGTGTGACCCAGCAGGTGCATGGTGAGAGAACTGGGGCCACCAGAAAACGAGCTGCAACATCTAGGGTGAGGACTGAGCAGGATACCACCACCAAAAAGAGAAACCCTGCATTTGTAGAGGCAGAATTGCGAATTTTAGTGCCCAGGGCACGCAAATGGATAGAATTGCCAACCAGGAAGCCGGGTACCAGTGCAAGGAGAAACCTTTGGGACAAGATCACAGAGGAAGTGAACCAGGTGTCACCAGTGGTCAGAGATTGGCTAGCGGTGAAGAAAAGGCAAGTGTGTTTGTCCCCCTGATAATGTCATATGTGTGTACATATGTTACATGTATGTTTTGAGAATAATAGAAAGGTGTGTTTGTAGATAGTGCTACACTTCAATGTCACATGTGAACACAACCATGTCTAATAACCCACATTTATATATGAAACATGCACCATTGGTGTGATGTAAGGTTATGGGCACAGTTCTGCTCATGTGAAGTATGTGAAGTATGTGATGGGACAAGAGAAAGTGTGTTTTTGAAAGAGTTGTTGTAACATGTTCCATATGATGCTACTGAAACAAGAATGACCAAACTGTGCACATGTAGCTGGTGAGAAACTACACATCCCAGTATGCCATCCCATAGTTAAATTACTCCATAATAACCACACTGTCAAGCTATGGTGGAATGTGTAGTTTCACAACAGGTGGAGGTGCATAATTTGGCCATGGATGATGTCATTTCTGCATAGTGATCTATGTATGTGCATTTAGTGGCCTAATGAATAAAATGAGACACTGAAATGCCTCCTAATGGAGACATTAATGTGTGTGTGGGACACATATGGCTAAATAACATAAGATCACCCACACTAGGAAATGTAACGTAGTCATGATGTTCACTAGCACAGTGGTGCACATATCTCATGGTAATATTTGTATTTTTAAACTTGTAGGTGGACAGACTTCAAAACGACACTGAAGAGGAAGATGACTGACCGGTACAACCACAGCATGTCCACCGGGAGGGGGCCTATGCCAGACACCTTGGAATATACCCCCCTGGAGCAGGATACCTTGGATGTAATTGATGTGGCCGAGGTCAGGGGGATATCCAATATGGATAGTGAGCTCCCGGTGGAGGTCTTTGCTGCTGCTTTTGATGGTAAGTCACAGTAATGCACTGTATTTTGCAAGATATTTTTTAGTGCGTATGTGATGGTGACATTGTTTTCAATTATTATCCTAGAAGAAGCAGAAACCCAGGATGAACTGGCAGCATCTTCCTCTGCAGAGCCACAGGTGGAGCAAGTGGTCCAGCCTCCACCAAGACAACACCCCCAGCCACAGGACACATGGGATGCCAGCTTGATGGTGATGCTGGAGAGGATCGAGAAGCAAGGGGTGGATGCTGCGGTCCGTCAGCAGCAGGTTGTGGAAATTCTGGCGGATTGGAAGGCCACAAACAGGCAGCAGGGTGAGGCCTTCAACCGCATGAATGACACTCTGGCGGCTGGCATGCAAAGCATTGGCCAACACCTCAGCCGCCAGAATGAAATTCTTGCGGAGCTGCTGACCACTGCCAGGTCCCTAAGGGACAATCCCCCATCTGCTGGCCCACCCCAAGCTGCTCCCCAACCTTCCACCTCTGCTGACCCTCCTGTGTCCACTAGGGGAAGACGCCGCAAGCCATCTGAGCCAAAGGCCCCTGTCCCCAAGGCCCCATCTAAAAAGGGGAAAAAAGGGCCCAAATAATGAGACCTGGTTCACTTCCTCTGTGGTTGGACCCCAAATGTTTAAATTGCACTGGACATCCACTTCCTGAGTTGGCCATCGATCCATTTTCGTGCCATGGGCATTAAAGTTCTTATTTTGACCTCTACAAATGCAGGATAAATTTTTGGTGGTGTGTATCTTGCTTAGTATTCACCCTGGTTGTTGCAGTACGTATTCTGGTGTCCCCATTTCTTTCACCATTGCATTTGCAGGGTAACACATGTTTGGAGATATGCAACCTCTTGTTCTGGCTGTTTTTTTATTTTTGTGTATATTTTATTTGTTTATTTGATTTCTGACATTAAAGTGTCAAATAAGCTGTGATGCTGAACAGCAAATAAATTTATTTTACCAATTAAAACACAATTGTTGTATGTGTAATTTCTTGTGTGAAACAAATACTACATTTATGTGTACTTACTGACCAGGGTATTTTTGAGCATTTGTTGAAGTGTGGTAGAAGTTTCCCATGTGTAACCCTCTCCATGGCCATTCACATGTTCCTATCCAACTTTTCCCTGCTAATTAGTTTGTGTCAGCACATGTGCAGAGCAACTTAATAGGTGAGAAAGCAGTTTGTGTGCAGGTGAGGTAGCTCCTACATTAGTAGGTAAAAGCAGGTCCAGAACAATGCTTTCCTCATGGAGTGGGTGAGGTAGACAAACAAGGGTCAAAAGGTACATTTGTGTAGGAATGCATATGTGTCCTCCCTAAAAAAAGATGTGTGAATCGGCCAAACATGATAAAATTGCTTGTGGACAAACATGTTTAACTTTGTACATATATATGATTTTACAGTGTCATAAGCAGATGTAGGAATCCTTTGTTAGAGAGATGTGAGTGCAATAATGTGATTGGTGGCATCTTACATCCAGAGTGTAGTAAAATCCAATTCATAGCAGATCAGATAGTGGTACAGGTCACCTTTGTAGGTGTTAGATGTGGTTTATGTTATTGTATCATAAATACAAAACCTATGTTTGTATTAGAGTGAACACGTTGACACATGTCGACTTGTGTAGATTGAGTGTGCTACTGTGTAAAGTCTATGAAAGCACGTAGTGAATGTGTATAACTGTTTAACAAATACCTGCCTTAGCATATATAAGCAGGTCTTAAAAAGATTCTTACCTTAAATTAAACAAACCTTTAAATGTCGAGAAGTATAGAAAGATAAGCTTCCAATGTGTTTGAGTGCTGTGTGTGGCTTGCAGGTAGTGAAATCATGGTTTGGACCTAATAGACTGCAGCATTGCTTATTACATTCAGGTGTATGTGTTGGAGTAGTAATCAGCGTAAATTAGCAAACCCAGGCGCACGCTGGCATGCGGTATCTGTAGGGGTGGTCTGAGGTGGCGGTTGGCGGCTGCCTGTTTTGTGTCCGAAATGAACGGTGCTTTAGCCGATCGTGCGGTAGTAGCACCGTTCATTTTTGGTGCACACCCCCGTGTACGCCCATATTTACGCCCATTTTCCCTCATTATTTCAGCCGCTCCCCTCATCACGCCCCTATGCCGCCCCCAATGCCCGTACTCTCGCGTACAGGTTTTTTCGCACGGAGAGACCCGTCCGTAAGCGTTGTGGAGTGTTCGCGCCTGCGCATTGGCGATTGTACGCATGCGCAGATCATTAAAAACCCCGGAACGTACGCGTACGGGCCGGCCGCACCAACCAGAATAAGGCCCATAGTGTCCATCCTCATCCCAAACACATAAACATTGGTTGCATAGTATGTCCCCGCTCCCCACAACCAAATAAATGTAGGTGGCATAGTATTCTTCGCCCCTTCCCACAAACAAATAAATGGTGGTGGCTAGTGTCCCCCCCCCCAAAAAAAAATCAAGTTTAATCATTAGTTGCTAGTGGCCCCCCCCAAAAAAGGTTAATCATTGGTGGCTAGTGCCCCCCCCCCCCCCCCAAAAAAAAAAAGTTTAAACATTGGTGGCTAGTGGCCCCACCAAAAAAGTGTTATATTGGTCGCTAATACTTACCCAGTCCAGAGTCCAGTGTCTCGTCCTCTCACTACCGCAGCGGGCTACACACACAGCGATTTACATGGGTTTTCAGACATTTTTGGAGTGATTTCTTATAGTTTAGAAAATGCCTGCAAGTCGCCCAGTGTGTGGGGTCCATAAGTTTCATTACAAGCTACGGGTTTAACACCTCAGATTAGGAGGCGACTAACATCAAAATTGAACAAACCTTCATGTTACTTTTTACCAGTGTATAAAAGTATATTTGATTTAAAAAAAAGTGTGGGTACTTGTTTCCTAGCACGGCCACAATCGCGGCCATCGGGGGTAATTTTTAGTGGCCTGCGACGCGACCGACGCTATGCCCCCGATTTTTCCATTGAAATGCATTGAAAACATTGAAAATCGCGTCGGTCGGGTCGTATGCGGCCAAAAATGCTTAAATGGTCCACCGGCGATGGCCGCGATTTCCCCATAGGGAACAATGTTAAATGCCTCAATTTACCCGCGATGACCGCGATTTCCCATAGGAAACAATGTTAAATGGGTCAATTTACACAAATCATCATAGGGAAGAATGGTAAATGGGCCAGAAACCCCCAAAAAAACCCCTTAACATTGACATGTCCCCCCAAAAGTAGTTCACGCCACCCCGCGATGAACGTGAACCCGAAGCGTGGCGAGCACAGCGAGCTCGCGAGGGGCGGCAGTACGCGTCCTCCGACCTTTTCATACCCCCACTATCCACGTCGGCGTGGAGTTGAGAATAGAATAGTGTGGCGAGCGCAGCGAGCCACCGAGCCCGAAGCGTTACCTTCACAGGTAAACGCGTCCCTTCGCGGGCTTCACAGGTGTCCGCGTCGCCATGGACACCTGGGAAGCCCGCGAGGGGACGCGTCTAACTGTGAAGGTATCCGCGTGCGCTCGCCACGCTTCGGGCTCGGTGGCTCGCTGTGCTCGCCACACTATTCTATTCTCAACTCCACGCCGATGTGGATAGTGGGGGTATGAAAAGGTCGGAGGACGCGTACCGCCGCCCCTCGCGGGCTCGCTACGCTCGCCATGCTTCGGGTTCACGTTGATCGCGGGGTGGCGTATAGTACTTTTGGGGGGACATTGTAATGTTCAGGGGTGTTTTTGGGCCATTTACCATTGTTCCCTATGATAATTTGGGTAAATTGATCCATTTCACATTGTTTCCTATGGGAAATCGGGGTCATTGCGGGTAAATTGAGGCATTTAACATTGTTCTCTATGGGTAAATCGCGGGCATCGCGTCTGGCCCATCGTACCCGATTTTTTAGTGCATGCGATGCCCGCGATGGCCCTGATTTTACCCCCGATGACCGCGATCATGATCGTTGTGGCCGTGCTAGGAAACAAGTACCAAAGTGTATACTACACAGTATATTATCAATTTATTTATGTACTCAAGTGCAGAGAGAGTTATGTAGGGTACACACCAGAACGACCATAATCATGCGACGATCGTGAAATGATTTCCTGAAATTGTATAATGATCGCACGATTGGATTGGAGTACACGATCTGCACATGATCTGTACCCAGTAGATGACGAATCATTAGTGCAGCAGTTAAAATTTCCAAAGAGACCAAACGACCGTCAGGGTGCACTTTGGATCAGCATCGCATTGAAAACATGTACAATTCTGCTCTTTTTTACACACAATCGGTCGTCAAGTGTGTCGAAATTTAGGGAATTGAGCCCAAATTGTTCTGGTGCGTACCCAGCATTAGATTCGGGTGGGGTGTGTTCAAACTGAAATCTAAATTGCAGTGTAAAAATAAAACTGTCTAATATCTGTGGGCTACATGCAGGATCAGACAGCATTTACCCTGCACAGAAACATCTAAATGCATTTGCTCCCCTTGCATTGCAACATGATGTGTTCCAGACACAGAAGGGCCTGATTCAGCTGGGCTCGCTAGGCTGTGTATATTCACTGCCTAGCAAGCAGGTAAATGCCGCCGAAAGTTACCGAATTCCGGCAACTCGATGCAAGCGGCTGTGTACGCTTACACATCCGCTCGCATTCGTCCGCACAAATTATTGTTAGGCAGAGGAGAGCACATCCGAAGTAACTTCAGGATTTTCCTAGGAGAAATTCCATCTTGGTTTTAAAGAGCATGTCATTTGCTTCAAACTATATTCTTACTGTTTATTGCACAATACTTGTAGAATGAGACAATCTTTGTGTATTCATTCTGTGAAACTGAGACACATGCTGTGGGGTTGTAATGAAAATAATGGGCCGGATGTATTGCGGTGTGAGTCCGGCGGCCATGCGTGATTCCAGCTGGGTTCTTTTTTTTTTAACTCTTTGAGTGCCAACGTTGCTGTGAGAGATGGGCAAAATATCCACTAACAAAAGCCCAGGGCCATAGTCGAGGCATATCAATCACATTAGTTGTTGCCGGCTAAGGATCTGAAGTCAATTAATTGAAGTTTAGTTAAATATTGTACCCGAAAAAGAACAGTCGCTGTGAGCAACGCTGGCATTTTTATCTCTCACAGCAACGTTTGAATTTAAAGGGTTAAATAGTCAACAATTTACAAGGAAAAACTTTACCTTGTAAATAACTCCCTCTTTATAGAAAAATTCAGAGTTCGTCTGCAATCCTACACGGACTCGCACTGCAATGCATTCAGCCCATTTGTTGAAAAGTAGATATAAAAAAATATTTAACACTGATTAGGTGGAATTTTTGGTTCATCTGATCAGTAAAGGGAGCTGAGTTGCTGATATCTCTGTTCATTTGTCTGGGTACAGGTAAGTGTAAACTTTGTAGTTGGGTTGGGCATCAGTAGGAGGGGCAGCACCAGGTGGGGGGGTGAGATGTTCCACTAGCTGGCAATTGCCCATGCCCATGGCATTTTTTGACAAGTTCGAGGACCCACGTGCACCTCCTCAAGTCAGCGGCACTGGTCTTACTTGCACTAATGCTGTGGAGGTAGCCTCCTCTTGGACAGTACAGGGACTGATTCTCCAGCCTCCTAGCCACCAGCATCCCTCAACAGTTGCCGCGTAGCTGCCAGGAGGGCTGCTTCTGAGAGCGATGTCATGGACAGCAGTAGGATTGGCAAAAAACATCTTTGGCCCAGTACACTACTTTTTATTGGCCTTAATGCCCATCCCTCTCCGCTCGGTAAAGGCAATCAGCTTGAGCCCTTTCTTACTTATACAGTGATTTGTATGCAAGATGAACCTCTGAAGATGCGGATCCTCTCTGGGCAGAATATAAATTCATGTAGGTGAAGGTGATCACATGATCCATAAGAAGTCAGTTTATATAGGAATAAAACCAATGTCATCCTCATACAACATAGGCAATACATGTTTTGTTTGTTTAAGCTGTGTACACACGGGCAAAAATCGCTGGCAATATGGTCGCAATTGGAGTGTGCACCGGCGATAAATTGCTTATGATCGCTGGTCGCAGGAGCTCGGACCAGATGCTTCCCTCTGCGGCTCCCCCGGTAGAAGTTCCCTTTCATCAGCTACCATCTCTAGTCGCTGATGAAAATGGGACACTGAGTGATATATCACTCATCGATATATCGTCGATCGATATATCGCTCCGTGTGTACGCACCTTTAGTGTCTTAATGATTTAGTGTGCCCCAGACTTTTCCTTCTAATCGTCAAAGTTGTGAAAAATAACCAGGAATGTCTTTCCTACTGCATCTCTCCATAGCCTCAGCTTCTCCTCCCCCGTGTCCCTCCATAGCTTCTGCTACACCCTTGTTTCTCTACATTGCCTTGGGTCACCACATCCCACTGTGTATCTCCAGCAACCTCAGCATCTTGCACCACCCTGTCTCTTAGTAGCCTCAGCTTGCACCCTGTGCCTCTGAAGCAGCTTCAGTCCTCAAGCCTCATTCCAAACCTACCCATTTCTGCACTGTCTGACACAGTTTAGGCATGGGCATTGACCATTTATTATTTGAAAACATTTATGTTCTATGACCAATTGTGAATACTTTTGGTATTGATAATGGAGAACCAGATGGTTTTCTACCATCGATGATGCACACGCAACTAATAATATTTTAATTTTTTTACAAATTGCGGGGACATGGAACTTAGCTCCACCCCAAAACTCTAATGAAGCCCTGCCACCATGCGCTCATTGGCCTACTAAATTATAACACAGGGATGACCACTGGTGGGTGAATCATCAATGGTTCCTTTAGAGATGGTTTCACACCATCAGGGTTACCTAACAATGGTACCAAAAATGGGCAACTCACCCAATGGCAAAATGGCAATCCCTACCTTAATTCCCCTGCCCCCCGCCTCTGCATTGTCTGCAGCAGTCTCACTCATCCCTGTCTCTGTGCTGTCACTGCCTCATGTGCTCATAAGAACCACTAGTAACCATCTAGTCTGCCCATTTTGTTACCTCAACCTTTAATGGATCCTTATTTTTCCTGAATGCAATCAATATGTTTATTTATTGCAAAAGTACTGTATGAACATGTGTTTGGTATAGACAAATTATTATGGTATCAATTAATAGATAATGCGCAGGAATTACTCATAAAGAACAGTTAAAAAACAGTTATCCTTCATGAAATTCCTGAATATGGACTGATCTTCTGTTTATTTCTCTTCTCACAGGTATGTGATTTAAATTGGTCAGCACTACAAGTCCAGCTGTCTGCTCTGCATAAACTCCTATGAGCCCATTGCAGTAATATACAATGAATGTGATTTAAATTAGCATCTTAAAATCACTATAACTGCTAATCTGTATTTTGCCTATTGCATAACCAGTGTTGTATTGTTAATGTGTTTCTAGTCTTTGTAGTACATGTTTGAATCTGTGTTCAGTGAGGCATAATTTATTGGAGTATATTTATTTTGGCTAGTGTTTATTTAACACAGGCTAATTTACAGTATGTCCTTTGATTAGCTGGTCATGTGACCTCAGCTGTAGGCAGGGCTATTTTACAGCAGGCTCCAGCAGGAACTGTGGTCTTTATTCTAGTTCACTGTTTCTGACAAAATATTTCTTATGGAGCCCATACACGGTCCGTTGTGTCCGGCTCCGTTCTGTACCATGCGATGCGCGCTCCCGCGCATCACATAGTATGGTACAAAAAGTATGTGCTGCACATACTTTTTGTACTAGGTACACATCGGATCGGATCGCAGTGCATGCACACTGCATGCACTAGAGATGCGATCCGATCCGATGTGTACTATTTAAGTCCCAAACGGATCCGTTAAACGGACCGTGTATGGGCTGCTTTAGATGGACAAAACCATGTGCACTGCAGGTGAGGCAGGTGTAAAACCCCACCCAAATCTAATTATCTCTGCACAAGTAACACCTGCCTCACCTGCAGTGCACATCGTTTTGTCCATCTAATAAATATTTTGTCAGAAAGAGTGAACTAGAATAAATGCCACAGTTCCTGCTGGAGCCTGCTGAAAAATAGCCCTGCCTGTAGGCTCTCCTAATTAGACCTGGTATATCTGTTCACATAGAGGGCAGTTCTCTGCCAGGGCAGTTCTACAAGTTAGAAATCTACTAAATGAGAAATCACAAAGTGGGAATTACTCATAAAGAACAGTTAAAAAAACAGTTGCAAAACATTGAACAACATCAAGCAAGGTAAATACAATACTTATTACACATTATACTATACTAATCCACTATACTTAACCCTGTCTCAAACATACACACAATCACATCATGCTCACCAAACTGCTACTTCTCATTTCACTACATGGAATACTCAGCAAACTTCAACCATCCTATAATTTCCCTGACACTCACCACTCATCGCACATTGCCTCTTCCATTCTTCTCTCCCCTCTTCTAAATACTCATGAGCTCTTTACTTACTTGTACTTTCACATCCACATCCCACCACCAATACAAAAAAAACACGAACATCCACCTATATCTATCTCTCCTTTCTAATCTTGTCAGCTGGTGACATATCATCAAACCCAGGCCCCAACCACCTGTCCCACTCAGATTTAATTGGTTCTAAGCCTAGAAATTCAGCTAACCTCATAAATATCACATGCCTCCCACTACACACAAAACAACTTAAATGTGCCCTATTGAATGCACCCTCTGATTGCAATAAATTAACATCCATCCATGACCTCTTCATCTCTCACAACTTTAACCTACCATTACAGAAACCTGGCTCACACAATTGGACACAGCCTTGCCTGCAGCACTATCACATGGTGGTTTCCACTTCACTCACACCTCCAGGCCTGGTAACTGTAAAGGTGGTGGGGTTGGTATATTACTGTCACAAGCCTTCACATACTCAGTTCCACCACCAGTTCCTTCACTCACATTTACATCATTTGAAGTTCACTTTATTAGGGTTTTTCCCCCTTTCTCTCTGCGTGTTGCTGCTATCTATCGCCCACCTGGGCTTCCCAAAACTCTATTTCTAGAAGATTTCTCTGCCTGGCTCCCCATTTCTTATATCTTGAAATTCCAGTTATGATACAGGTCGAGTATCCCGTATCCGAATATCCGTTATCCGAATTATTCCGAAAACCAGACATTCCAGAAAGTGAAAAAAACATTTTTTTTTGCTAAAAACTCACTGGGGACATTTGTAACAGCATCACTGGGGACATGATATGTAACTGGCACTATATATGTGCAAGACAATGATTGCTTGGCATTCAAATTCAGTGCTGAGATAGTACACAAATTTTGTTTGATGTTTTGAAACCTTGTTTTTTGAACAAATAAAATATATTTGTGTGTATTTGATGTGGTAATAAAATATATTTGTGTGTATATTATGTGTTTATACAGCATAAATGCAAGATACTTCAAAATACATAATTGAAATATTAAAATATTCCGAAATACGGAATAATCCGTTATCCAAAATTATCCTGGTCCCGAGCATTTTGGATAAGGGATACTCAACCTGTATATTCTTGGCAGCCACCTTAACACTTAGTGACCATGAACAAACAGCCTGCGTTAGTGACAACATCTGCCCAATTATTACTGTCTGGCAGGAAATCAGGAGGCTGGTGGTCACTCACACAGTCCATGAAAAGTTTCACAGTTTTAATACGAGTATCCCAGAGTTTGTCATCGTTCAAAAATTGTATTTATGCAGCATTTTATATTTACTATACACACACACTAACCACTTTCAATCAATCAAATGAATTAGAGAAATGTATTTATAATGTTCCTCTAGAGTACTAATAATGCAATCACCAATATACAGTAGCCTAAACTCTCATGCAGCTAGATGTATTTAGTCTTGAAAAGTGATAAAGTACAGAGTAATAATCCACCAACCAATCAGCTCCCAAATGTCATTTTTAAATCCAGCCTGCAACATGTCATTTAGGAGCTGATTATCATTCTCCATTTAATCTTCAAGCCATCTCCATGGAGATGGCTACATCCAATCAGCTGGAGAACTCCCCAGTGACGATTCCATGAGTAGTTTGGGTTTTGTGGGGTTTTTTTTACCCACTGGGGCCCTACTGGAGAAAAGGACAGACCTGCGTTGGAGCATATATCAATGTGTATCTATTGTAACATTGGTCATGGTATGGAATTACAAGTCCCAACTTGCGGTCCTCCAAATACCTGCATGCAGGGGAAGCTTGCTGGGACTTGTTGTTCCAAAGCACAATGCAATGTAAAATTTTAGTTCTATTTTAACCACAAAATAATCAGCCCAGGGGTGCCAGGGACAGCCTTGGGTTTCAGTCCTTGATGAATGAAGCCTCGGGGGGGGGGGACTCCTTTACTGGAGGGGTCCCCACTCCCCTAAGAACCCCGTCCAGAGCTGACTAGCCACAGTGTTCATGTGTCCGAGGCTGTGGCATGACAGCAGTGGCTGTTTCCTGGTGATCCCAGTGCTGGTTCCAAAATAAGGGGGACCCCTAATCTTTTTGCCCCCACACTTTTGGACCCAGGACTCGTCCAAGAGCCCGGTGCTAGTTTCTTAAATACGGGGAAACCATAAATGTTCCCCCCCCCCCCCCCCCATTACTTGGCAAACCAGGACAGGCTCAGTAACACGCCATTATTTTTTATTTTTTTTTACACACTTTTTTGCAAACCTGATAGATAGATTTTGCTGTGGCCAACAGCTTAGATAATATAGTAAAAAGGCGGAGGCTTTGATGTAATTTTTTTAAATTCAATTCTCAGCTATGAAAATCATATTGTCATATAATTGTATTTGCTTTTTTTTTTTAAGTTTTTGAATTGCAGATTGAAGGCGAATGTTCTGTAGCTCTTAGATGTGAGCACATACATAGTAATGTATGCGTTCTTCCCAACATAACTGCATCCCTGCCTCTAATGTGTGGGCAGCCATATAGGAGCCTGTGTGCAGGCTCCTTGAGGCCAAGAGGGTCCCGATGAACAGGACCCGCTTGGCCACAATGTGTGGCCTCAGCCTTAGAGCTATAAAAAGGCTGGGGCCACACATAGCGGTGCAGTTGGTTCTGCTAAAGCTTCGCCACAAGGAGCCCGCACACAGTCTTCTATGCGGCTGCCCACTCATTAGCAGCAGGGTAACAGCCATCAGGTCCTACCACAGCATGCACTTGTCCGCTATGTGTGTTATAGAGGGACATGCGACTGGAAGCCAGTGATAATGATTGATAGGATCACTTAAGTGATTTTAACAGTAATTATGAAGAAAGTTATATTTGATTTTGAAAGCAGTTAAACAGGGATATTTAACCAGCGTGAGTTTCTAGGTTAAACAGCCACATGAGATTCCTGCTAGCAATTCCAGTAGCTGAATTTCCTATTGCTCTGCTAGAGTATGAATCATAACCACAGACCACATGAGGTACTTATTGTTACTGCTCATCTGTCAATATCCAAGATAACATTTAATATAGATGTGATGATTAAACCTAATAACAAGTTAATATTTGTGTTATAAAGGTCACCCTATTGCTCTGGATGAAAACAGTTGTAGACTTTATGTTTATATAGTGAGGAATGTTGCAAGGCTAATAGGTAGTTTTAGAAAATAAAAATATGAATATAAAGTATAAATATAGTGCTTTCTACACTTGTGTTTCCCTCCTATGTCCCTATAGTATGTAAGCTTGCAGCAGGGCCCTCCTACCTCCATGTCTGTCTGTTTTTTACCCTGTTTGTTTTATCACTGTCTACTATTGTAAAGCGCAGTGGAATCTGTTGTGCTATATAAGAAACTGTAAATATATAAATAAATACACTGGGTTTTCTCTCACAACTGTTATAATGAACAGCTAATGGTAACTAAAGATGTTGTATTTGTTGACTTTTTGGCTGCTCCCACCAGGAGAGAGTAGCCAGGTAAGCTCAGATTGGGGGGGTTTGAGAATATGAAAAGGGGGACATTTCGAACAGCGGCAATGCAATTGCCTCTTCGCACCCAGCCCCTTGCTTTGCATCGCCCACATAAAGTCGTGGCAGGGCTATGATGCCTCAATTCAGTGCAAATTGCATCACTGCCCCGCAGGGCCGGACTGGGACCAAAAATCTGCATTTTTACCAAACAGGCCCATCTGCTGTGGACACACAGGCCCACCGGTTTTTTACTTTTTCCTCAAAACCCACACATTACTATCTGACAACATCAACAATCTAATATATTGGGCGCAATAGTTTCTATATATATTTTAGAAAACTATGCGATCACTCCAAAGAGAATCTTTTAAATTAAGAGTAACAAAATAATATTGGCAGTCAGAAAAGCCATGTGATATATAAATTACATATACAGTAGGTAAACTACTACATCTGCTAAGATAGTGCCGACCCCGCCATTGCGCCGTTCAGCTTCTCCCGCCATCTGGAAATTAATGATGTGGACGTCGTGGTCACATGGCCGGCCCCTCAGCTCCCCCCACCCGTGCTGGCTGATCAGACTGGATGGTGTGGCGGCGCCGGCAGCTCAAGTCCGGTCTCAGCCGCAGTGTCATGACGTCAATATGCAAATTACGTGGCACTCAGCACAGTGATGCCCAGGGGGCAGGGCTGAAAGCGCCAAGCAAAGGATGCACAAAATCGGCCCACAAGACCATTGGCCCTTCTGGCATTTGCCAGAAGTGCCAGATTGCCAATCCGGCCCTGCTGCCCCGCCAAGCTTTTGTTCATAGACAGTGGTGAGTGGGGGTGTGAGGGGCCAGTGGCTCACTGATTGGGGGTGCAAACAGGCTAAGAGAGACTTGTCTCCTTATCCAGTTGCCAGGGTGCCACATGATTTTTGAGAAGCTTCCAGCCATTCCAGGAGAGCAGACAAGTATGAACGTGTATTCATAGCAATGCTACCAAGTTCATTGTGTAATGATAGGTTTTTGGATTGTGTTAGTGTGATGACTAGGGACCCATTTCTTCCTTTGATCTCTGTTTTTAGAGAATATGAGGCTGATTCAGAGTTGGGAGCAGACTCAGGTCTAAATTGCAGTGAAAAAAAAAGGCATCAAGTATTTTGGGCTACATGCAGAAATGGCTACTATTTACCCTGCATGCAAAAATATAAAATGTATTTGCACTCCTTGCATTGCAGCATGGTTTGTCCAGGTGCAACGCTACTGTTCTTATAGGCCTGTTCCAGATCTGTATGCGCTTGCCTAAGTATCTGTGATTTTTGAGACTATGGAAGTGGTTCCGAAACTGTGTGCCCAGGCACCTTGGGGTGGCAACAAGTGCTTGCAGATGTGCCCAGGGTAGGATGCCCAAGACCAATTCAAATTATTTATGGTAAATTTAATAGGCAAAACAAACGCTGAGGATTCCAATCATAAGATATGTGGATGAAAAGAAACACCTACCGTTCCTTAGCACATAGCTGACCTTAAGACCCATACACTGTAGACGAATAGGGGCACCATGGATATAGTTAACTACATTATATCAGCATGCCGCTGGTCAAATGATATTGAGTGCACACACTGAATGATATTGGTAAATTATATCATTCAGTGATGTCACCGGGACCAGCTGAACATTCGGGTCATTGGCCATATAGCCAAAGTCGACAATGGAACCTGGTCAACATACATCAACCCTAGGTCTTTTATAAACACACAATGTGGTGCCCCTCTCACATTTGCAGCAATGAGAAATTCACAGAAATGGTTGAGAGAAAGGTAGCACCGGTATTGTACCGGTCAATGGTTTATTTAGAATCTGCCTTTTTCCATTAATATCCTCCTGAATATAAGTAAATTGTCTCTTATCTACAGTACATTTTGTAATTGGATGTAATCAGGAAAGTACGAAACATACCTTAACCGTGATTAAAAGTCTGCTATACATAGCTTCCATTCTTTTAATGATCTGAGGTCCTTAATAGACCCAGCAGTATATCAAACACCTTTAAATCAGTTCACAATGTCCTATGTTCACCACAGGATTTTCTAATTATCTTTACTGCACTGGGAGATTTATTGACACCAATATTGCTGATTTATTGAACCACTTTGAAACAGTTTTTGAAAAGTTTTTCGAACTTATAGGAGAAACATAATCACTGCAGTTGAATTGATTGTCAGAGTACACTAGTGCTGTTTCTCATCACAAGTCTGTAATTTCAGCACAGCGGAAGCAAATTGATTCAGTTTTAATTGAAATTTTAATTGAAAGGAACTCGTTATCATATTCTGCTCTTATTTACCTAATAGTGTTTTGTGAATTGTGGTGTAAGTGCTATTAAATTTAACCCTACATTTTAAAGACAGATGTTTGTTTTTGGCAGCAATAAAATATAAATGACTATCTGTCAAATTGACAGCAGGATCTGCAATGCAGCCCAGCAGGACGGTAGCATCTAAAGTTGCTGTAGTCCCCTTTGACAATTTTACTTTTAGTCATCAGGGTGAGAATATCTTACACGTCTTACAACATTTGTGAGGAGAAAAAAGTGCCTGCTTGTTCTACGACATTGCTATCCAGATATCCGTCTTTGATTATTGTTTAGTGCAGGGTTTTTTACCTGTCCCTCTCCTTCAGGGAGACAATGCTCTGTTCCTGGACTTCCCTGGTAATGTATGATTGCCATCATCTGTGGAGAGCTAGGTAATTGATAAGAAAGGTGTTTTAATACAGGTGATGGCAATCATACATTACCAGGGAAGTCCAGGAACAGAGCATTTTCTTCCTGAAGGAGAGGGTCTAGTGTTTAACATACTAGGGCAGATTCATTTAAGCACAAGGTTCCACCAGTATTCATGGGGTGGCTGGAAAACCTTGCTTGTTTTTGATCACACCTTAATTGGGTTGAAGGGAACATTAACTATCTGGATAACCACATTATAGTAACATGGAAGCAGTTCCCATAGTGTGCACCTGCTGAAATATTACTCATCTCTACAACCAGTGGCGGGCCTACATTATTAGGGAACATTGAACTGTTATGGGGGCCCCTTTGCAATCAGCAACAAAAAGTCAACATCCAATGAGGTGTAAATGTCTCCCTCTCATCACAGTCAACCCCCTCCCCTTTCAATAATCACCCCACAGGACCCTCAATTTCATTAATCAACTTGTAGCACTCTTTCCCCTCCCCCTCAGTTCAATAAACAGCACACCCCACCCAGCACCAGCAGAATTACCTTATAAGATGCATCCTTCTCCCGGGCTTCTTCTTAGCGTTCATTACTTCCAGCCTCCTTTCTAGGCCAGGCCCTCTCAGGCTCCACCATTCCTGGGAATGTTGCATTGACAGTTCTGCAGGCTGTCTGGAATTGCAGTATGAAAAGGATACATGTTCTACACTATTTACAGAGCGCAAATCCATACCTCCCAACTTTCGAAAGGACTCTTGTGGGACCTTTGTAGGTGCCTGAATAGACGCACCTGAATAGACACTGTACGCATGCGCACAGTGTCTATTCACTGTTGTGCAGTGGGTGACTCCTAACAGGGACACTGCCCTTAAAATGGGATGTTCCCGCAGAAAGTGGGACAGTTGGTAAGAATGCAAATCAAACAGCTAGCCCACAACTCTCAGCAGCTCCCACAGTACTAAGCGGCACATATCCAAGCTGTAGTGGCTAGGGTTGCCACCTCATCCCTTTAAAACTGGAGACATATTAATTACACAGGTTCTGTGGCTGGCTCACTTCAAGACTCAATTTTTTTTAAACAGCCATCAGACTCCATTCCAACTGTATTTTTTTAATCAGCCACAGAACCTGTGTAATTAATATGTCTCCAGTTTTAAAGGGATGAGGTGGCAACCCTAGTGGTGGCAGATATGCTGCATTAGAAATCTGGTTGTCATGGCGTTATTTGTTATTAGGTTTAGCCATCGGTATATAAATCTAGTGGGGAAAATCTGATTTTTAGTATTAAAATGCACAAGTGAGACAAGAGACGGTTCTATCACTAAGATAACCTTGCAGTAATAACACACACTTAAAAATCTATTTTTCAGAAAAATTCACTAATTTAAAAGAAGTTGCTTCAAAGTATAAACTAGTAAGCACGCTCGAAGCAAATGCTTTGGAACCTAGTAAGGTAGCTAATGTGAGAGAGAGAAAGAAATGTAGTTTCACTTGATGCCAACAGATGGCAGTGTTTTGGTGACACACAAACACTAGGCATATATATATAGATAATATGTCCCTGTCTAGATCTCACAAAGCAGTCCCACAGCACTGCTAGGGAAATGTACATTGTGGTTCAGCTTTTCAGCAGTGTATCAGCAGCTTCTGTGCTCCTGGGGGAAGGAAAGTTGTGCTGTCTGAGCTTTGTATCAGAGACTTTTCCACAAATGGTTATTCCCTGCTATCTGCCAGACAATGTGCTTCATCACACATCTGTCCACTTCACTAGGGAAGTGGCCTTGGGGCCCGATTCAGACCTGCTTGCTAGGCCGCGTATATTCACTGCATAGCGAGCAGGCAAACACCAGCCCGCCCAACGCACGCCCCCCCCCAATCGCACTTCCATGCAAGCGGATGTGTACAGTTACACATTCACTCACATGTGGCCGCACAGAGGAAAAATCATTTAGATGGTCGCTCAGCATCAAATGATTTTTACTCCCTTCATAGATAAACGTCTATAAGGAGATGGTCGAGATCAGGTGACATCAGCCGCCCGCCCAAAGCAGGCATGGACATGCCTGGGTTCGCAGGTGTCTGCCCAGTGTTTCCATGGGCGTGGCCACCTTTTTTGTGGGCACGCCCATAAAATGCTGAGCAGGGACCACCCCCATGCCGCCTATCAATGAGCAAACGCCCTGGTGAGTGTGAAACTCCTGGGTTTTGAACATGCACATATTCATGCAACCCCCACCATCGGCCGTGGGATCGAATTCGGACCTCAGCAACCAGGTCTCAATCGCCCCCTTGATACAGTAGGCTGGTCTACCCTCCCAGCAGTATGGAGAGCTCTACAAAATTCTGGAGTTTTCAGAAAGCTGAAACTATGGGCCTTATTCAGATCTGATCGCAGGGCAAATTTGTTCTCAAAATGGGCAAAACCATGTGCACTGCAGGTGGGGCAGATGTAACATGTCCAGAGAGAGTTAGATTTGTGTGAGTTATTTTGTATTTTTTGGGGGGTGGATTATTTGCATCGGCAGTGTCTCGGTTGTCAGTCAATATTGAATTATTGGTCGACACTCACAGGCAATATATTGACACATGAAAAAGGTCGATATGGTCTAGGACGACATGGACAAATGGTCAACACGTGCAAAACCTCGACATGTAAATGGTCAACACAGGAAATGTCCACATGGGTTTAAATTTTTTGCCATAAGTCGACATGGACAAGGTATTAGTATACAGCATCAACTCGCTGTGCTCGCCATGCTTCATCCGCATTGCTTGCTGCGCTCTGCACACTATTTTATTTTTCCCTCTAGGCCTACTGGGATCATGATGTAGGAACAAGTTGATTTAAAAAGATGATCTGGAAAAACAGGTGTGGATCGTATTGTCGTCATTAGGTCGACACCGTTAGGTCGACAGGCAGCAAGGTCGACAGGGTTGAAGGTCGACAGGTGTCTAGGTCGACATGGGTTTAGGTCGACAAATGCGTTAGGTCGACAGGTTGTGAGGTCGACATGGGTTTTTCACAGTTTTTTTACCTGAATGTCGACACAGTCGACATGGACACAGTTGGAAGTGAACCGCAGCCCCTCGCAGCGCTCGCTTCGCTCGCAATGCTTCGGTCACCTCCGCCCCCCACAACTGCCCCTCCGTCCGCAGGACATTGTCAGCCACAGAAGGGACAGTGGGACCATCTCCAAATAGCTGGACTGTTCCGCTGTAATCGGGACGGTTGGGAGGTATTTACTTTTTGTACATTACTGTATCTTGATAATTTGTGTACATTATGTCATACAGTACGTCCATATCATTGAATAAAGAACAACTTGTTGTATCTGGTTGCAAGTTTTTCTTAACACATAAAAAAAAAATGTAAAACACAAACTATGGAAGCACTGAACACCTCTTTGGATTGCAAAAGTGGGAGGTTAAATCAAGTTAGCACAGATAGTAAAGTTAAGACCTACTGCTGCTTTACGCTGAAAACAAGAGGACTATTCATGGCCTAACAGCCAATGCTCTGTGTGCGGGTCATGTAGCTAATGTATCATATGCAGAATACTTGCACTCTCAGGGGGAAAAGCATGGCAGTAAAGAAAAGAAAATGCCGATCATGTGGCTCATAATGAGATCCAGATGTTGTCAAAGTGATGACATACTGCTGTGCTTTCCACACGACGGCAGACTAAACAAAAAAAGAGCCCTTATAATTTGTTACTTTTACACTGTAGCAAAAATAGGAGAAAAAAAAGAAAAGGAACCACCAGCCACGTATTTGTACTTGCTGTATAACTATAAAACCTATCCATTGCATGGAGTTTCATTTCATAACACACTGTATTTTAAAATAATTCAGACAAACACAGAATTCAAGAAAACTGTGATATCCTGTGGGATTCTTAGGAAAACAGAACCGCATAGTCACCCTACAATAGCAATATCCTTTTTTCTCTGTCCAATATCACCAAGAGGGTGGGTGGGTTGTATACTCTTTACCTGGGTCCTACCTTGATGGAGGGGCTTAGGTCTGCAAGTCCCATCCCCATAAAAGGCAGCAACGCTATGTACATTGGGCAGGAAGAGGAAGCATACGGCTGCTGCCATTGGTTATCCCTCTTCTGTCCCCACTACCCAGACTCACAGTGATGACAATGGACCCACCCTGCTCCACCCACTGCACACAGAGAAAGTGAGCTGAGATGAGGCATAGGAAGACATGGCCAGAGAGAAAGTGGGCACAGAGCAATGCAGGTGGAGAGAAAACTAATTACCCCAAGTGGCGTGCGGTAAGGTCAGTAGCTGGTGAAGAACCCGGCCAGGCTCCCGCAACCCCCACCCCCTTCCCCCAGGTATGCGACAGCTGTTGTGGAGCAGAGGAGTTTGGTGAAGCGGAGCTGTAAGGAAAAAAACTGACCCAGCAGTATACACACAGTGGGCGGCTGCAGCTGCCCACCTTGGATCACTAAAATTGGAACAGCCAATGGGACTCATCACCAGGTGCCCTTGAATCCTGGTTACCCTGTGCAGAAATCAGACCCCGCCACATGCGCAGAAGGTTTGTCTGTGAGTGACTTTTGTCAGAGGGCTGCGGGCATTTCGCGATGCTAAGTGCTGGGAGGATGTGCTGTGTTTTTCTGTATCTCACAGTCAGTGGTTGGCGGGCGTTTCGATGTGCTGTTGCTGGGAGAATGTGCTGTGCCCAGTGTCTTTCAAGGGATGTGGGTTTAAGAGTGTGGCATTTTTTGGTGTCATCCCACTAAAGGCTGACACCTGAGTGCGGGCTGCACTCCCCTGGTGACGCCACTGTCCAATCAGATTCTGTGACAAGGATGTGCTTTCATATTGGCTGAAAGCACACCTCTGTCACTGAGGCACTTGTAATGGTGCTGCTTATGCTAGTTTATTTTAATGGGTTTTACAGCCCTCTGCTTGTCCCCATGTAGGAACGTGCCACGGTGCTGGGACAGCTCCCCTGCTCCCAGCATCAGAGCAGCAGCAGCGACACAATCAGGGCTTCTGAATTGGGAGCCAATAGGAGAATGCCACGGCACGCCGCCGAGAGAAGACAACACGGCCGGAAGAAGAGGATGGCGGCAACGGCCTGAACCACTCCGGTGGCCTCTGAAGAGGCCATAAGACGCCAGGATCAAGCGAGAAGATCTACGACGCCTTCTGGAAGGGCCAGTGGCAGAAGATGGCGGTTAGTCCCAGAGAGGCCAGTGGGGGTGAAATGCAAAAGAGCTAATGATGCTCCCCGCCCACGGCCTCTCCCAACATCAGGTACCCCACCCCCCTACACTAGACCACCGGGTGTTTGGCACTAGGCTCGTGGGCAGAGTCGGGCCCTTCCGGCCTGTGGGCACTGTAGTCGGGCCCTCTCGGCCTGTGGCCATTAGATTGTCGGTCCCTCCTGGCCCGTTTACTGTTAGCTGGGCCCCAAGGCCTCTTGTAGGTGAGGCATTAGGCCCGTGGCAGTGTGAGGTGGGCATACTGTCCGGGGCTCTATCTTCAGGCACTAGGCTTGTACGCATTGAAAGGCAGTAGGCCTTGGAGCAGATAGGAGGTTTATAAGTGACTCGCACTACCGTCACTTGTGTGATTAAAGGCAGGCACTGAGGTTGCAGACTAGGCAATAAGCCTGCGGGTGATTAAGGGGCACTAGGCCCCGGGATTTCCCCATATTGGAGACTTTTCCGTGGGTGGTTGGGGCAGGAGGTGGACAGACAGTGCGGCTGTCACCTCTCCGGTCCCCAGGTAGGAGCAGCGGGAATAGTTAGGCCATGCGTAAGCTGGCCAGCTCTAGTTAGGGAGTTGTAACAGAAAATAGGCAGAGGTTTAAAGAGACAGCTTGTTTGTAAATCTTGTACTGTATTGCATGTTTGTTGTGTTCATGCAGAGCAAAATTATTTACCTGTTTTTTTATAGTTGTGTTGCACCACACACTTAGTCAGTTTAAGGACTTTGTGTTAAAGTTATAGTAGTTGTGCCACATTTAGGTAAGTGTTAGGCTCTGCACATGTCCGGTGTTATTGTCTCCTTACAGGGACCTGTGAGGAGAATTGAGGGGTGAAGTACAAGATTAGAGACGTGAGTGTCATCCTGTCCATCTATCTCTGTATGTCTGTCTCTGCCTATCCCTCTTCCTTCTACGTTCAGGGCGTACGTGGACCTTGCATCCCTATGCAAGGTCAAGACTTTATCTAGGGGTATGAGTGCCAATAGGTGACACTCTGCGTTCTGAGGCCCTGTGCCGAGAATGGCGCTCTCCAGAGCCTGAACCCTTTAGCTGTAGAGACTTCCCAGGATGGAGGGCACATCGGTCTGTGTCCGGGAAGAGCAGAACTCACCTCTTCTTCTTCCTCCTAGGTGATCGTGTCCGGGTGCCGGAGTTTACCAAGACCGTTCATCACGGCCTGAAGGTGAGAGGGTGCAGCACAGGTAATTGGTCTGAATACACCTGCATGGCAGCAGGTCCCACAGTGCACTGCCTACACCGCTCTTACACCCACCTCCTGCCTGCACCCTACTTCCAGATACTTATAATGAGCAGTGGAAGCAGTTTGAATCCTATAAAAAAAATTATTAAGTATAAAGTATCTTCTTTGTATTATTTGAATCCCCTGCCTGCACCTCCCTGTTACGGCCCCACTCCAAATTGCCTGTCTGTGGCAGAACATCAGTCTGCATCCACCTGCGGTGGATACAGGAGGGGTAAATGTACTAAGGAGAGAGCTTTTAGAAGTGTGTGTTGTCGCATAGAGCAACCAGTTAGATTCTAGCTATTATATTCTAGGAGGTGATAGATAAATGATAATTAGAATCTGATTGGTTGCTAGGGGCAAATACTCACACATATAAAAAACTTTTGCCTTTCCCACTGGGATTCTGCTGCTGCATTGATCACAACAACTCTCCCAAACTGCCCCTGGCAGAGGAGCATACCATGGAGTGTGCAGTGGTCTGCCCAGGCTCTCTACAGGCCTGGCACTTTCCTCGCAATGCAAATCTCAGGTTACAATGATATCTGCTTCTTCTTTAAACATAATATATGTAACATACCGTACTATATACAGTATAACTGCATTGCATTTGTATGTCAGCTTCAGTTTAACCACTTCAGTGGTGAGTTTTTTAGGGAGCGCTCCCCACTGGGTGAGTTTTTACTGGGGAGCGCTCCCTAAAAAAACCCCACTGCTGTCTCCCCGAACCAGCGCCGCTGAACCGTCAATCAGCCGCTACCCTGCCCTGCGCCCCGGCGCCCCGTCCCTACAGGCTGTAATGCAACAGCCGGGAGCGGGCTGCGGAGGAGAGGGAGCCATTGCTAATCAATGGCAATCCCGAGAATGTTCCCGGGCTTGCCAGCCTGGGCAGCAAAGCATAGCAGAAAATTTGCAGGATTACCAGTGAAGGGGTTAATGCATGCTGTCTTATGTTGAAAGGGGCAGCCAGGTGGGCACAATAGGGGCGTGACCTCATCGTGGATGGGTGATACATGGTTGCACAACCACATCATTGCGGCCCCGTAACCCCTATTCATTACACATAATACGCCATTGTATTGTGGTGGTGGGGCCACAATTACATTATTCAATGGGAGCCATGTTGCTAGTCTTATACTATAAGAAGTTTTCAGTTTGACGCTTACAGCTATTTGCATGGTGTTCTACTTGTATGGGATTTGTCTTGGTATTCCAGTTAATTCCTGTCCTTTCTTTCTTCCTGTCCATTCATGGTGAATTTGTGTGCTTATATTAGCAAATTTCTATTTTATCATGACATGGAATTGTGTACCTGAATATAATAATCATTGTACAGTGCTGCAGATTTTGCTGGTGCTATATAAATGAAGAATAGTGATAAATAACAGTAAGGCGTTTATATGCAGCTGTGTCTGCTGCTCTAATTTAGTGGCCCATTTACTAAGGATTACATATACAGTGCGATCTGATCGCATTACAATATGTGATCCGAACATCTGGATGCATCTTCCCGCAGAGGTGTGGAAAGGGGCTATGAAAGGTTTGAATAGATATCGGTACATCGGGCAGCTTCGAGTCGCCCATAGAAACCTATGAGGACGTGTCTGTGAGCGGGACAGAAGGGATCGCAGCAGGTATTATAGATTACTGCTGAAGAAAATAGGTGTTTTGGGGAATTAGCCGAAAATTGTAAAGATAAATGGGCCCTTTAATGTTGTAGCCCTGATTTGATAAGTTGGAAAACACAGGATATCAGCTGTCTAATGGCTCCATACTGAAATAATGACCATTTGAGAAGAGTAACAGCTATATCAGTATGATATTTTGCATCATTTTGTCATTCAGTTAACAGTAACAAAGGAAACAATCAGAAGCGGTTTGGCAAATTCAGGCCATCGTAAAAAATATTCTGAAAGTGGCCTTGTGGTGATTGTTGTGGCCAAAATGTCAGCTGGTGGAGTTAATGAACAATAGGTAGGCCATTCAGCCATACTGTATGTGGGAGAAGCCAGCATGCAAATGGAGTTGCCATCACATTACTACTTTAAACAGACATCACTATTAGGTGCATGTGGCTCCCCTGTCAATCAGAACACATGTACTGTAGAAGAACTAACATCTTCATACTCACAAATAGTCAGGGCAAAGTACATGACATTGGGACAGTTGGCAAAAAATCTCTCTCCTACTAGTTCTTGCAGCTCCATCACCTGCAAATTTCCATATTAATGTTGATTTGCTAAAACAATTTGTATGGTCTTCACATTCATAATACTGAGATCTACCCCAAGCTATATTGCTAATAGTAAAGCTGGGAATGGTTACTATGATACAACTTAGCCTGGGCACGGTACTAGATCTAATGAAATCATTTTTGCTTGCATTTTACCTTGTACTGCGCACTTGGGAAAGCTCGGAGTTTGCCTTACAGTTGGCAGCTCGCTTTGCTTTTGGTAAGATGTACTGTGTACTGTGTTTGCGCAGTGCCTACTAATTGAAAATAAGAACATGATAAACCCTGGGATGGTCCAAGCAAAGTAGGGCCAATTAATAAACTGCTACATTTTATTTAAATAAAAAGATTTCTAACAGTGGGGCAGAAGTATTAAGCCTGGAGAAGAGATAAACTGGAGATAAAGTGGAGCTAAAGTGAAAGGAGATAAAGCACCAGCCAATCAACTCCCATTCATTTTCAAACACAGGGGTAGATTTATTATCTGGTGTTGTGAGGCATCTGCGCTATCCGCCTGCGCTAAAGCAGGGGATAGCGCTTCACTGCATCTTTCAACCCCGCTGTGCGGGTACATTACCGACGGCGATGTGTGGGTGGCGACGTAGCGCATGTGCTATTTGAAGTACAGCGCTTACCTGTCATACCTAATTTATGAGCAGTCAGCATCGCTGACCGTTCTGCCGCCTGCAGCTATCGACTTAGACAGCTGCAGGCGGCGATGCCCTATGCCCACAGCAGGGACAGCGCTGTCCCTACTGCTGGCTCTGAGCTGCACTGGGGATATCGTGTGAGTAGCGAGATCCCGCGCATGCGCAGTTCAGCCGGCCGGAAGAAGCAGACAGCGCGTCAGTGTTAAAGGATGCGCTGTCAGCTGGAGGAGGCATCGCCGGAGGGGGGAGTTAGCGCCAGTGGCGTAACTACAGTGGGTGCAGGGGGTGCAGCTGCTATGGGGCCTGGGGGCTGGGGGGGCCCCATGGGTAGCAAGCACTCCCCTGCACCGTGGCTGTGACTTTTTAATTTCATAAAAGCACTGGCGCGGCGCGGGACACAGCCGCCTATACTGTCACTGCTGCTGCCGGGCGGGGGGATGGGGTCGCGCCGGGTGGATAAGCTGAGACAACCTGGCACCGGCGGAACTGCAGCCACATGCTGGCCTGGGACTCGGAGAGGGAGTGCCTACAGCGGCTGCGGTGCTCACCTGCAGCAGGAAGGCAGGGAGTGCTGGCAAGTCAGAACTGTATGTGACCAACTGCCTGAGCCTGGGGTGTGAGCACCCTGATGTGGCCAAGGACAGGTAACACAAAAAGGTGAATGGATCGGTTAGGGCAGTGTTTAATATACTGGGGCTGTGTTTGCATTCCGTGGAAAACGTGTGTGTGTGTGTGTGGTATATATAGTGTGGTGTGTGTGTGTAGTATATATATAGTGTGGCATGTGTGTACAGTATATATATATATATATATATATATATATATATATATAGTGTGGGATATATGTGTGTGCAGTATATATAGTGTGGGACTTGTGTGTACAGTATATAAAGTGTGGGACATTGCGGTGTCTAACGTAAGGAGTAATGGAAATAGGGGGCCCCATTGTAAATTTTGCTATTTACAATGGGGTTACGCCCCTGGTTAGCGCTGGTTACGCCCCTGGTTAGCGCTCCCCCGCTTCAGCGGGCAAGATCTTAGTAGATCTTGTCGCTCTCCCCTCCTGCTTCGCCTCGCTACTGAGGCGAAGCAGGAAGTGTTATAGCGCTGCTTTTAGCGCCGCTATAATAAATCTACCCCACAGTTCATTGGCTGGTGCTTTATCTCCTTATACTTTATCTCCAGTGAATTTCTTCTCCAGAAGAAGCCTCTCACTTAGTTAAAAATGTCCCTTCACAGAGTCCTTCGGAATATACACCCTTAACTGGCCCTGTGGTTGTGGAGATGTGAAGTCCTTGTAGAATATAATCCTCCAACTGCAGTTGTATGGTTTCGGTATTGTTTATCTGATCTATACTTCTGATTAGTTTATATTTCTGTTGGTTTACTGCTCTCTTGTATTGCTAGTCTCATCTGAAATAATAGCTACCAGAGATTGTTATTGTTTTTTAATGGCAGTTAGCTCACATTTTTGTTATGAATAGCTTCTTTTCATTGAGACAAACATTTACTTGTGTGCAGTGCAATTTACTGTATTTTTAAGTAGTTTAGAAACATCTGTGGCCTACTTTCCTTATATTTATACAAGTGATCTGGCATGTCTTCATTGAAATCATTCGATTTAGTCTTCCTGTTTTTCCATCTTAAAAAATTGGATCCTTTTGATGTCCTTGGCGTGTACTTTATTTACTGCTAAACATTTCCATATATATATTTATACATCTAATTTGCTATGCATCCATGCTTCAAAATATTCACTGCCAAGAAAAATTCTTCCGGTGATACCCAACTCTGAACTAAGGAGCTATTATTATCCATAAGAAATGGCTTATGGTGATAGTAGATTTCTTTGGGACAGTAGCAAACAATGTTTATAAAAGTTATGCTAATCTATATAATAGAATTGACTGCTGGTGAAAATCAAGTTGGCAGTAAATGACAGTGACCTCACCTTCCAGTGTCAATTCCAAGAGTACAGTAAGACATATACATTCCCCAAACACTTCTGATATTTCCTATACTTTACTTTACACATACCATCTCATGGTGAAGACACTATTAAAAAAAAAAATCAAAAATCATTCAAGAATAACACCCAATGACAACCAATACAAGTATAGCAGTATACTATAGAAGAATGCAGGCCAGATACAGAGAATAAAAATGAGGATGAAAGAAAAAGTACAATAGTTTTGAAAATGCACAGCTGCTCCTCTAATGCCTCCACCGCTCCTGCTCTTCCATTGATAGTAGGTGTCCCCCAACACTTTCTTCTTGGTCCTCTTCTATATCTGTACATGTCCTCTCTGGGTGAGCTTATTTGCTCACTCGACTTCCACTATCACATCTATGCTGATAATACTGAAATCTACCGCTCCTTTCCTGATCACTCTCCCTCTATCCTCACTCATATCTCCAACTGTCTCTCTGCTGTCTACTCCTGGATGACCCAGCGCTTTTTTAGACCTAAAATATCAAGGACTAAGCTGACCTCTTCCCACCCTCCTGCATAAAACCTGACCATCTCTCATCCTAACCTACTGTTTATGTTCACCTCTTTCCCTTCTGTGTCACCCCTGTCTGTCTAACCCTCCCCTTTAGAATGTAAGCTCTCATGAGCAGGGCCCTCTCTCCTCATGTGCCTTTCTTAGAATATATAAACCACTGCCACCCTGATGATTGCTTCAGTGTCCTGTCCCCTAATGCAACTATCCATAGTAACCATGTACTTGTCCTAAACTGGCTTGCACTGTAATTCGTTATGTGTTTTTGCTCATAACTATGCTCTGTAAAGCGCTGCGTAATATGTATGTGCTATATAAGAAACTGTTAATAAATAAATAAATAATAGTAAAATTCTAAGGAAAATATACATCATAAAATCAAGTGCTGATAAAAGTGATTTGTGTTAGTGCCTAATACACACGTGTTACACTAAACCTCCATAAAGTTTAAAACACAATACAGGAACCAGATACATGTACACTAGATCCCTTGTACACACTGGCAAAAACAGTGCATAAGCTGAAGCAAGTTTTTAGTAGGCCCAAGGAGGAGGAGCTACTGAAGTTTAAAAAGAGAGAGAGAAAAGAGTAAAGAGCAAGAAACTGAGAAGCAAGGGTGGAGGGGAACAACCAACTTCCCTGCACTCCCTGGGCTTTAAGTATGTGGGTAATAAAGAAATAACTATTTACCACCATACTGAAAGTCCTGGGCTGACCAGTTTAAGTCTGGTTAAGGGTGACCCCATGCTCAGTGTCCCCCTGACCAATCATCGCCAGATGTTCTGCCACACTTCCCATGCAATTGGTGTATGAAGAAGACAATCAGTGCTGCCCTACCTCCTGCACGTACAATGACCACCTAACTACCCCCCCCCCCTTAGCCCCAGCAACTTAAAATACCCAACCCTACTGCCAGCAACAGGGTCATAAACTGCCAACCCCAGCCAGTGACATGCACTAGCTGCCCTACTACCTTCAGCCCCTTCCATCCTAACCCCAGGCCCTGTAGACACAGTATCCCCAACCCTGGGACATAATCCACTGTAACACTCTCCAAGCCTCAGGGATATACAGGACTCCACCTACTCCCCTCCTGGCCCACGTAAAATACATTTCCTACACTAACACCTCATAGTGTGAACATAGACTACCCACCCTACTCCCCCTGACTCCATGGACATATGCTACCCATCCTTCCCCTTCGAGGATGGGGTGTAATAGCATGTGCCTTCTCCGCATACTGCAGCTTCTCGCCACCACTCTGTATTGGAGATGGGCCACCTGAAAGCCCTGCAATTGCCCTAATGACAGTACCCCATGGACCAGACATGGCCCATGAAGCAATCAAGTCTGATTCATCCTGCTGCACCTGTGTTGTTACTGTTGTCAGCCTGAGTACTGCAGCCATCACATTAAACTACAGCTCTTTTGCCAGCAGCTAAATATCAAAATACATATCGCTCTTGGGGGTCACAGCACAGTATGTGAGCCAGTACTGCAGACAGGACAGTCTTCTGTGGGCGACTAAGGTAATTACCATATATACTCGAGTATAAGCCTACTTTTTCAGAAAATTTTTTATGCTGAAAAAGGCCCCCTCGGCTTATACTCGAGTGAGGGTCCCACTTGAGTCAACAAGTTTTCCCAGTTTTTTGTTGTGAAATTAGGTGCCTCGACTTATATTCGGGTCGACTTATATATGTTTTTCATTTCTGCAGGACCAATGTGGTTTATTTTTCCAGTGGGTGGCAGTTTTTTTAATTGGGGGTGGGGTTTTAATGTTTTTTTTTTTATTCCTGTTAATATCCACTGTGTTTTCTTTTTTTTTTTTTTGGTGGCCAATGTTCTTCATTGTTTTATGTCATGTGTGAAAGTGTTTTGCTTTTTTCAGTCACTAGCTGTTAAGTTTTATTTTTTTCTGTAGGGTCCAAAGGTTTTTTTTTTTTTGCGGGGACCAAAATATGTGTTATTTCTTTGAGGGACAGTGTTTTCGCCCCAAACAATGTGTTTCATTGTGCATGCATCTGACACATTTACATGTATTAGGATATATTTCACATGTATGACTGTACTGTACACCAAATATAAGGCTAACCGTGTGAGTAATAAAAATATAGTAGACAAAAGTGGAAACAAAAAGAAATTTATTAACAAAGCTTTTCCCTGGGGCAACAATATCAGGTGCAGTACCAGTCTTTTAATACAAAATAATAAGTAGCTAAACCTACTAGCAAAATAACAATACAAACATCAACTTACACACTGGTTCAGTTGTCAGGTTATAAATAGAACTTGTCCATCACCAATATTCCAATATTGGTTGTGTATAGCTTTCAGTTTCACTAGAAAGTATTTTATATTCTCAGGTATATAGGGCATCTGTCAAAACCAGCTCGACATTTACCCTATCCCTGACTCTTGACCCACAATAACACATTCAAGAGATGACAAATATGAAATAAAACCTGAATTAACAAAGGAGAAATTGTTTTCAACTTGCACATTCAAGCCATCCCTCCTCAATATCCACATTTGCTAAATAATAAGTACAATATATAGTCAGCCATCTGGACAGAAAATGATTTTTTTTAATTCAAATGATTTTGAAAACAAAATAAACAAAAGTATAGCCGATATAAGAAGAGGTTGTATACATGTTGACTATATCACAATATTAACAGATTTGAAGCAAACTTCTCAGTAATATAAAGTTTAAATTCTATATTTAATTGTATAAATCCCAAGTATAAATGCAAAAGCGCATTATAAAGATTATTGCTGGTTTCATATTTGCATATTTTCATTATACATCTGTAAACCTAGGCAATGGAGCAGATTGGGTCATGGGGTCTGTTCCAGTGGGTAATATGCCCGGAGCTATTCAAACACAGACCGCTGATCAACCAATGAGCAGCCCCGAGGCAGCCATTAATTCTTATTTGTATTTACACCTCAAGAGAGTGTGAACAGAAATCGTTCACGGCTGCCGAGGGGCTGCTTGTGGGTCTGTAATTATATAGCTCCAGGCACTTTACCTGCTTTTTTATTAGGAACACGCCACATGAGTCAATGGCCGGCTAATTAAATCTGTCCCTAATGTATTATCTTTAGTAGATATGTAACCTTGGTTTAGAATGATAAGAATTGGAAAGGTAGTGATTAAACTGTAAATTATGTGGAAATGTGCTACATGTGTAGAGAACTGACCTTTTCTGATTGACAAATGATATTTTGGGCCAGATGAATCAAGCAAGTGATAAAATGGAGAGTGATAAACAGCCAGCCAATTAGTTCTTAACTGCCATGTTATAGGCTGGGTTTGAAAAATGACAGGTAGGAGCTGATTGGTTGGTTGTTTATTACTCTCCACTTTACCCATTTTTGAAGCTTGATACATCTGGCCCTTTGTGTTTCATTTCATTCAGTAGTCAGCATTGTTGTTTATTGGTGAATTCCATTTTGATAGAAGTGAAATTACATAAATTCCTCATCAAACCAAAAAAGCAGCAGAGAATATTACTAACAATAGGAATATTGTCTAATGGACTTGTGGGTAATTAATGAAATTACCAATAACAATCTGCAAATGAGCAAGCACTTTGTCTCCTTACTTTTTACTTTATAACAGGTATTTAAAAAATAAAATAACTATCCCACGTATTAGAATGGTGGAGAGGAGGGGGTGTTTCCTAGCATGAGACTGTCTCATTTTCTGGTCTGGGAGACATTTTTATAAGTAGTAGAAGTATAGATACAGACCTTGCTGCAGTGGAATATTCTGCTTCCCGCTAGGATGTCACATTTGAAACCCCAAGTGGCCATATTGGATATGGAACTTTCAAGTGTTATTAAATTAGAGGGATATTAGTAGTAACTGGAGACCAGCCAACATTATATCCTGCTGCGACCATGTCTGTACATTGAGGCCACAATACATCAGTTATCCCTACAGCATAGGGGAATGGTATTCAGGTCGGAGGGACCACAACCATAGTAGTGTATAAGGAAGTGGGTGATCTTTTTTTAAACATGTAATGAATGGTTAATAGCCCTTTAAGTCTTAAGTGTAGCAAATTTATGTTCCATATAATGATTTATAATATAACAGCCATGAGGACAAAGAGAAAAAAAGCATTAAATTATGTAGGTAAATGTATATTATAGTATCTTTCATAACCAGGCTTACGTCTTCGATGGATGGTAAATTATTATGTATAAATTAAATGTAGTCCGTCAGACAAACCTAGAATAGAATGGAATGTAACCTGTAAGGGATACTGCAAGCATCCAAATACAGCTGTTGGGGAAATTACTTTTACTTAGGAACACACATGGAAGTTGCTGCTAACGCTGCTGTTCCATGGTTTCAAAAAGAAAATAGATAAAGTTGCAGCGTTCCAATGTAAATGAGACCTCTGGGAGCATTGGTGATTTGCTGGAGCATACTGCAGCCCCAAGGAACATGCTAGAAACACTATTGCAAAAGCTAGGCATCGCTGACTAGGAATCAGAAAGGGATAATCAGAATCAATGATTCATATGAAATATATACAAAGAAAGACTATTACATACTTTCATATCCTAAATGACATATGGAATTACAGTTTCTGTAACCATACCTGATGTTATAGTGTCATGAAAGTCAGAAAGGATAAACCTCATTAACAGAGGTGCAGAAATGAATGGAAGTATATAAAGCCAAGATAGCAAGAGACTGTATATGTCTATTTATTTCCCAAGCTGCTGTCATATTTACAGCAAAGTGTTGTGGGGGAGGTCCTGTTTTTGCTGATGCAACTGGCAGTACATTATATATATAGTATTTCTATGTGTTTTTTTGGTTACTTGGTCTGACTGTTTAGTAGAAAGATACATTAATGTTCCACAAGGTATAAGAGACAATAGTATTACAACAGTTATCCAAAAGGTTTGTGGTCTTGTAGTGGGAAGTAGGCACAGTATCATAGTGCACAACACAGGACTAGACTAAAAGTACTCGGCAAAAGAAACCATTAGGTGCATATAGTATAGTATAGTGGTAGCCTACTCCAGTCCTCTAGAGCTACCAACAGTTCACATTTTCCAGACAACCTAGCTGCTGCACAGGTGCACTCATTACTCACTAACACATTTTAAAAGACCCACAGGTGGAGCTAATTACTTTACTTGTGATTCTGTGAGGAGACCTGGAGAACGTTAACTGTTGGTAGCACTTGAGGGCTGGAGTTGGCTACCCCAGGTATAGTACATGCCATAAAACTGACATACGCCCACCAGCAGTGTGGAAACCAGCCTTTCTGGTGTATATATTTGGGTAAATGTATATCATTTTAAAGAAAATTAGGTTTTTCTGTATCCCTTTCGAAAATAATCCATTTTAAGTTCATTCTCAGCCCTTTTAAGATTAATGCTGGAGAAATGTATACATTTATCTACAGGTTTTTCTACCGTGTAGGAACTTGTCCAACAATAATACTGTATCGGCAAGTAAAAAATATACAGTACACACTGGCAGAAATAGATTTAAGATTTTTTAAATAGACTCCAGAGAATATCTCTGCTGTAAACATACTCTGTATCTGAAGCTTTTCCAGCCATAAATACCATATACCACACAACTGCTGATCAAGACTAAAAGCTACACCTGATGAATGCACAACTAAAATAAAGCACAAGCGTTTACTGTGCTGAACGTCTAAGAACAATGCGTACTGTATCTTATTTCTCTTGCATTACATTTCACTGTAGACATGAGGGTCAATTCAGTTAGGGGCGAGAATTCCTTGCAATTGAGTATAGACTCTGGCAACAGCCCCCGATCTCATCCCCCTAGTGGACAATTCTGTAGTGGACTCGCTGAATTTTTAACACAGCCCTATGTATAGCCACGCTTACAGAGGTGAGAACTTTTCCCCTAATTTAATTAACCTCATAGCATATTCCAGGCTGTGGTATTTTATGGACAGATTTACCAAAGCTTCTAAAGGTGGCCATACACACGCATATTTATCTGCAGATCTGTCTGGTTGGAACAAAAACATGGTTATGGATGAGAGCAAATGACAGTTGACCATTTGCTTGGAAATGCTGGAAAACTGACAAATTGTCACTCATCCATAACCATGTTTTTGTTCCAACCAGCCAGATCTGAAGATAAATCTTACTAGTATATGGGCACCTTAAAAGTGAAATATGTAGGTGTTTCCTAAAGCAATCAATCAAATTATAGATATTCATTTTCTGTTGCATTGCAGAAAACGAAAGACTGTTATCTGATCTTTTGCAATGGGCAACACTTCCACTTGTCTTTTTTAGAAACTTAAGTAATTCTGCCTCTTACTAACAAGTGAACATATAAAAAAAATGGTAAAATTTAATAGGATGACCGATTCAGAGATTTGGTAAGAAAGCTCCATTTTTTTTAAAGCGGCAATCAATTACACGGCAAAATCAAACTGGTTTTGTAGTATAAATGATTGCCGCTTTAAAAAAAAACCGGGAGATTTCTTACCAAATCTCTCACTTTCTAAATCTGACACCCTATTAAATTTCCCCCAAAATGTCTAATGCCAATAATGCAAAATGCAAAGTGTTTAAATGAGAGGTTCCCAAACTCCACCACTATGGTCCAGGTTTTAAGAATATCCATGTTTGAGGCCTGATGGTTTAATCAAATTGACTGAGCTACTCATTACATCACATGTGCTTAGTCATGGATATCCTTAAAACCTGTATTGTAATGGTAAAGTTTGGGAACCTCTGGGTTAAGTTATCCCTTCAGGACCACCACTTATATCAGCACTCCAGCTAACAAAAGCAGGAGGTTCAAAAATAATCTGAAAATGCTTTAATCTTGTAAATGAGGAGCGGATGCTGGAAATTATGTTGTGCATTTGGTAACTTTTTCAGTATTCCTCACAAGCAGGCTGGCCCTTAATCTGTACCGGGTCAAAGTGTGCTTTTTGGGACTACTGCTTAGTGATCGATCTGCAACTTTCAAGGCCAAATGTAGCTATGAATTAGTAATATTAAATGACTCAAGCGCTAACAAAAGCATTCAATTGCAGTATATATTTGCACCCACTTTTAAACCAATGTTTTATTATTAATAACAAAACAATGATATACTGTATGTCTGAACCCATCTCCTCTTATTCACTATTAAAAAAGTTTGAGTCGGAAAGTATAACAGAAAGTGCATTCCATTTATTTGTTAATATATACCCCTTTTACAGAGAGTATTTGATCCCAGTGGGATATTGCTGGGCAACCAGGGTCCTTGCTTGGGGTGATCTAGATTCGGTGCCCTGATAATTTGTCCCAGGTGGCGATCAGTTCAAACTCAGGATCAATCCAGGTAGTCTGCAGTGTGAAAACGTGACTTGGATTATACAACCCAGGTCAGAGTCACATCACTTGTGTTTGGAGATGATGTCAAAGGAACCCATGTCGGCAATAACCTGGGTCCAGCCTCTAAAGGTGCATACACACGGGGGCGATAGGGGCTATAATCGCTGGGAATATGGTCGCAGGCGACCATATTGCCAGTGATTGGAGTGCGCACCAGCGATAAATCGCCAGGTGCGCACTCCCGGTTTCAGCCCCATTGTAATCGCTGGTCGCAGGAGTTTGCTCCTGCGACCAGCTGATTACCTCTGCGGCACCCCCAGCAGAGGTTCCTTTTCATCAGCGACCATCTCTGGTCGCTGATGAAAAGGAGACACTGAGCAATATATTGCTCAGCAATATATTGCAAGCAATATATTGCTAGCAATATATCTCTCCCCCCCCCCCCGTGTGTACGCACCTTAATGGTTTCAAGCAGCTGTGACATGGCTTGAACCCATATACAATAACCCACTTAAGTGCTTAACTACTGTACATGAGCCTCAATGTCTTCAGGGTTGTTATTGGTTACAACTTATCATGAGAACACTACCATTTACTTGTGTTGTCACATATCACACTTAAGTTATTATATTTATCATAGGTATTTGCAATTGAGTGTTATTTCTTCCCTATCATGTCCAGATATTGTAGATATTTAAGAATCCCAAATAAGTTATTTTCAACACCAGATGGGAAACTCCAACTGTATGCATATAAGAGACACATGCAGTGAATTATCGCTTAGACATTTAGTTTCACTAAAAGTACCATTATTTAATGTGCACCCATCCCGTTACCAAAGGAGATTTATTTTATTGTTTGAACCAACATTCCTCAGAATTTGGTTTACCTGCAGTATTCACTAGCACAGACCACTGTGATGTCACAGGTCCCTATATGCAGAATTGTCATAAATATTAGCTAATTTGTCTTTCTTCATGGTGCTCAAACGAAGGCATATACGTAAAAATAATAAACTCTTAAATGTTGCATATAAAAATATTTCAAATGCTGATTCAGAGGCATCACAAATGCAACTAGCTTGCTCCAGTAGCATATGGTTTATATAAAGCCTACTTACACCCAACAAGTGCAAGAAAAGTTCACATTTACATGAAAAACACATTTGCTGTTAGTATTGATTTGAATTTTAACGATCTTTTTTGTAATTTTATTTAAACTTTCCTCCGTGTGTATAAATTACTGTCAAATAGCACAAAGTTCAATATCAAATATGCCCAAAATAGAATATATCCAGGATGAACAAAGAAAGAAACTATACATTTTTAGAAGAGAACCCAGACTAGCAAGTGCTGGTGATTGTCATCACCATTAACCAGTATCTACACCTAGGGAACACCCAAAATGATATGACTTTGGACAGGCGTATTTGCATTTCCATTTGTGTCTGCCTGAGTTCCCTAATTACACAAATGCATCACTTTCTCTATTCTACCTGCCTTTGTGCATCTCGCCCCTTCTGTCTCTCCAAGAAACCCACAAATCTGCATATGGTCGTAGGTATTTAAGTATTTCTATGGGCATGTGCAGTACAAATTTGCATATTCTACATTAAACAAATAGGCATATGATACATATTGGGATGGGCACACATTAAAAATGTTAACTTTTTAGTGAAAACGAATATCTAAGTAGCGAGATGATGCATTGGTAGCCAGGTGAATTTCACCATGGTAATACTAACTGGTACAAAACATCCAAACAAAAAAACAAAATAATACAATTTAAGAAAAGCTAGCTTATCCATTACTGCAAAACTAAGACAGATTCATAAAATATTTAATATTAAAATAAGCACTGCTTATGAACTTTATGAGACAGTTGCAAAGGTTGAACGTCATACACAATATTACAGTTCTATGGCCAAATAAGATTGTCTATTGAGTCATTGGCATTTACGATCCAATTAAAAAAAGATCGTGCAGACTTCCCACTTTTAGGCAGAATGCAAAAATAAGCATTTGTTTAAATAACTTAGTTGCTTGGCTCCTTCAAACAATGAAGTATTGCGAAGCATCTAGATAATAAGGCAAGAATTGGCAGAAGGTAATTATGCTAAATAAAAACTTATAATAGTGAAAAGTCTGGTTTACATATCAAACACATGCTATGAAGATGCCATAGCTGTTGTCTCTAATACCACATTCCTCAGTTATTAGGGATTATCAAAATGTTCTTTTGAGACTACCCTTTCCTCTGTCCAGCCTGGCATGTTCTTAACAGAAACTGCAGAGGCACTAGAAAACTACATATAGTGGTTCATCTTGTGTTCTGGATTAATTCTGTATAGGATGAAGTACAGTACATCAAGCCAAACGTATCTCCATGGATTCCACCTATATCTGTCCTCAAGCCCATGAAAGTCTCAGCTTTCTTTAGCTCAAAATGTGACTACAGCAAAATACTGTATATTGCAAAAGTCACCAGAATCCTTCATAATGCCCCTTTTGAAGAGATCACAATGTGCAAATATTTCACCATTATTTTACTGACTGTGGTGGCATTATGGCCATTTTCGGTTGCACTTTGCCATCAGTGTCCAAGGTGGCATCTTTGCTTTTCTTCCTAGGAGGCTTTTTGATAGGTGTTTTCTTAACTACTGTTTCTCCGGTTTCTTGCTTTACATTTGCAGCCTGATCCTGACTGTTGTTAGAATTTTGTTTTTCAACCGGGTTTCCTGTGGCCGGAACAATTTCTGAAACCGGACTAATCATTTTTTGCAGATTGGTGGTTGTTGGCAGAATAGCTTTGCTGGATTTCTGGTTAATGGCTGCTGCAGAGCGCTTGGCTTTTTGAGGAGGAGTAGGTTTCTCTTTCTGTGTTTTCAGAGGGCCAATACCATTTTGGTTGGTGCTGGCATCCACCCTGTTCAGACTTTGAGTTTTTTCTTTTAGTTGGGCAGAAAATAATGAAGCGGCCTCTGATGACATATGTGGGTGAAGTACCTCAGTTCGAGACTTGCTGTGATCTGGACTTTTAGGAGCGTCTTTACCATCACCATTTTTTTTATCCATATGTAGATTTCCTATTCTTTTCAGGGCATTTTGTACTGTCCCATTGATACTCTCTATGTGATCATGGCTTTTGTTTCGGTGTTTTGACTTGGATGGAGACTGGGCTACTTCTGAAGGTTTACTTTCTGCACTGCTGACATCCTTCAAATACTTTTGCCCCTTGTCCTTATTCCTCATGATGACCTTTTCTTCATTTTTGCCTTGGCCAGCAGGGCTTGTATCACTGGGGGTTCTCTTCCTATGGTGATCTTTTACACTTGCATTTTGTTCTACTTGGTCACAATTATTGGTTGGTTTATCTGATGACTTATTAAATGCTGGTAGTGAGTAAGAGTTATTTGAATTATACTTGCCATGAATCCAAGATACTTTAGGTTTTGTAGATGGGTCAGGTGGAGGAGGTTTTGTTCTTTCTGGAGATGGTGGTTTTCCACCAATTGTAGCACTTCTATTATCCATGGTAGGGTCATCTTCATCTTTAGACTGTTTAGATAGCCTAGCAACCTTTGCATATAAAGCCACACCAGTTGAGCCAGATCCACAAGATGATCTTTCACTATCTGATGATTTCAGTAGCGGGGTTTCACTGTTGTCAACTTGGGATGACTTAGGAGATCCAGAATCTTTCAAGTAGGTATATTCCCCAGCTTCCTCTTCATTAATTAGTGGTGTCAACTTTTCCAGGACACTGGAATTTCCCTTCTCTTTACAGTCTGCCACTGATTCTAAAATACGGAAGAAGGACAATTGTAAAAAGTGGCAGCAACAGATAAGAAGACAATTTCAGGTAACAATTTTGCTAAATCTAGCAAATCACAACCTATTACATATGGACCATAAAATACACATTTATCTATAAAATTGTGTCCATATCTAGATTAGTGCATATCTTAACAGGAGTACACACTTCCCAGCTTATGATGGTTTTTTGGGGTGCCCTGCACCTAGATATAGCGGTAGGGACCCCCAATATACAGAGAAGCCTTGACGCGGCTTGGGGGCATAGCATACACCTGCGCAGGTATATGTAACCAATATCTTTGAATTCTATTATCATGTAGTGTTCTAGATTGGTTACTAGCATTGCTCAGTGTGCTGAGGGAAAAAATGTCTTGTTTTACTTACCCAGTATTTAACCCCTCCCTCATGCACCTGGGAAATGTTACTGAACTAATTGAGCATCTACCACTATCTGTATGTATGTTGTTAGAGGCAGAAGGGAGCCCATATTAGGAGGAGATGTGGGTCCTGATATGCCACATGGAGTAGTCAGGGGTTGCTCCAAGGTAGGTAGCTCTTAGTTTGGATATATCAAGTAAGGAGCCATTATCATGTGGCTCCTTGCTGGTTAATCGTAGACCCAATTTAGGGTAACGGTGGTGTGGGGTGCGGTGCTCCTGGACTGGATGGGCTGGGTGCCTTTAGTGCGGCATGCCCTTACATTCTATTAACACTTTTCCCTCACTAACACTATCTCTATCCTATTTTAATTACATTCATTTATTTCTCTCTTTTTATATAGCTTTGGCTTCCTATCACTAATTATTAACACTTAGTATATCACTGGCATGCCGCACTGGGCTTCCCAGCTTATGATGGTTTTTTGGGGTGCCGCACCCTGCACCTAGATATAGCGCTAAGGACCCCCCAATATACAGAGAAGCCTTGACGCGGCTTGGGGGAATAGCATACACCTGCGCAGGTATATGTAACCAATATCTCTGAATTCTATTATCATGTAGTGTTCTAGATTGGTTACTAGCATTGCTCAGTGTGCTGAGGGAAAAAATGTCTTGTTTTACTTACCCAGTATTTAACCCCTCCCTCATGCACCTGGGAAATGTTACTGAACTAATTGAGCATCTACCACTATCTGTATGTATGTTGTTAGAGGCAGAAGGGAGCCCATATTAGGAGGAGATATGGGTCCTGATATGCCACATGGAGTAGTCAGGGGTTGCTCCAAGGTAGGTAGCTCTTAGTTTGGATATATCAAGTAAGGAGCCATTATCATGTGGCTCCTTGCTGGTTAATCGTAGACCCAATTTAGGGTAACGGTGGTGTGGGGTGCGGTGCTCCTGGACTGGATGGGCTGGGTGCCTTTAGTGCGGCATGCCCTTACATTCTATTAACACTTTTCACTCACTAACACTATCTCTATCCTATTTTAATTACATTCATTTATCTCTCTCTTTTTATATAGCTTTGGCTTCCTATCACTAATTATTAACACTTAGTATATCACTGGCATGCCGCACTGGGCTTCCCAGCTTATGATGGTTTTTTGGGGTGCCGCACCCTGCACCTAGATATAGCGCTAAGGACCCCCCAATATACAGAGAAGCCTTGACGCGGCTTGGGGGCATAGCATACACCTGCGCAGGTATATGTAACCAATATCTCTGAATTCTATTATCATGTAGTGTTCTAGATTGGTTACTAGCATTGCTCAGTGTGCTGAGGGAAAAAATGTCTTGTTTTACTTACCCAGTATTTAACCCCTCCCTCATGCACCTGGGAAATGCTACTGAACTAATTGAGCATCTACCACTATCTGTATGTACACACTGAGTGACAAGGTGACAGTGGGTGACAAGGATAGGTGCACTGTATCTGCTGCACCAATGGTAGTTCTGCCTCTGGGTGGGTGTATACACCTGACATTTCTGTGAACTACGCAGTTCACACCTGCAGCACAGCTGATGGCTGATATATCTACAGATGTTTCAGGACATATGGCCTTGTGTACATACACTTGCTGCAGGGGCCACTGATGACTAACATGTCAATTGGACAGGAACAATTAAATGCCTGCCCAGTTGTGACATCAGGCATGTCACATTGGGCATACGATTGGTAGATGCAGTGTATGCACTTACCAATGGCCAGGTAGGTCAGTGGGATGGGCAGAATAGCCGATCCATTAGCCATATGTGTACCCAGCATTAGATTCTAAAGCATGGTACAGGGGTGAAACATGTTAATTGCATACAGTAAGGCTGTGTTCTGCAAATATGACCTAATAAAACGTGAACATATACACAGAACCACAGCATGTTGTAAAGAAAAATTAATTTAACCCCTTCCTGACAGAGCCAGTTTTTGCGTTCCTGACAGAGCCCTTTTTTTCAAATCTGACATGTCTCACTTAAGTGGGGATAACTTTTTTTTGCTTTTACTTATCCCAGTGATTTTGAGATTGTTTTTTCGTGACACATTGTACTTCAAATTAGTGGTAAATTTGGGTCGATACAGTCTGTGTTTTTTTGTGAAAAATACCAAAATATCGTGAAAAAATGGAAAATTTAGCGATTTGCAAAATGTTAAATTTTCTGCTTGTGAGACAAATAATCTTACCACTCAAAATAGTGAATAACTAACATAGACCATATGTCTACTTTATGTTGACATCATTATTTCAACTTCCTTTTAATTTTTTGGGACACTAGGAGGCTTACAATATGAATAGCAAATTCTCAAATTTTCAAGAAAATTTCAAACACTGATTTTTTTAGGGACCAGTTCAGTTCTGATGTGACTTTGAGTGACTTGTATGTGAGACACCCCCATAAATGATGCCATTTCAAAAACTGCACCCCTCACAGTATTCAAAACAGCATTTTGGAAGTTTGTTAACCCTTTAGGTGTTTCACAGGAATTAAAACAAAGTGTAGGTGAAATTTCAAAATTTCTTTTTTTTTGCAGATTTGCAATTTTAATACATTTTTCTAAGGAACACAGTACATTTTACTAGAGAAATGTGACTAAAAATTGATTCCCCCAATTCTTTTGTTTTCATAAATATCCTATATGTGGCCCTAGTGTGCACGGTGACCAAACCACAGGCTTCATAATAGAAGGAGCACCTACTTGATTTTGGAGCCTCCTTTTTATGAGATTATTTTTTAGGCACCATGTAGGTTTCAAGGCACCATAAGATGCTAAAAGTTAGGAACCCCCCCACAAGTGACCCCATTTTGCAAACTACACCCCTCAGGGAATTCATCTAGGGGTATAGTGTACATTTCAAACCCCCAGGGGTTTCACCAATTGTGGTACAACTGGGCAGTGAAAATGAAAAATTATTTTTTTTACACAAAAATGCAGTTCTGGCTCCAAATTTGTCATTTTCAGAAGGTATGAAGGAGACAAAGCACCCCATAATCTGTGCCCCAATTTCTCCCGAGTACGGCAATGCCTCACATGTGACCAAAAAATACCAGTTGGGTGCATGGCAGGACTCAGAAGGGAAGGAGTGATTTTTGGATTTTGCAGCTCAGATTCTGGTGGAATTTTGGTGGGTGCTATGTCGCATTAGCAAGACCCCCCAAGCACCAATACAGTGGAACCCCCCCACAAGTCACCCCATTTTGCAAACTACACCCCTCAGGGAATTCATCTAGGGGTATAGTGTACATTTCAAACCCCCAGGGGTTTCACCAATTTTGATACAAGTGGGCAGTGAAAATGAAAAATTACATTTTTTTACACAAAAATGCAGTTCTGGCTCAAAATTTTTTATTTTCAGAAGGTATGAAGGAGAAAAAGCACCCCAAAATCTGTGCCCCAATTTCTCCCGAGTAAGGCAATGCCTCACATGTGACCAAAAAATACCAGTTGGGTGCATGGCAGGACTCAGAAGGGAAGGAGTGATTTTTGGATTTTGCAGCACAGATTCTGGTGGAATGAATGGTGGGTGCTATGTTGCACCAATACAGTGGAACCCCCCCACAAGTCACCCCATTTTGCAAAGTACACCCCTCAGGGAATTCATCTAGGGGTATAGTGTACATTTCAAACCCCCAGGGGTTTCACCAATTTTGATACAAGTGGGCAGTGAAAATGAAAAATTACATTTTTTTTACACAAAAATGCAGTTCTGGCTCAAATTTTTTCATTTTCAGAAGGTATGAAGGAGAAAAAGCACCCCAAAATATGTGCCCCATTTTCTCCCGAGTACGGAAATGCCTCACATGTGACCAAAAAATACCAGTTGGGTGCATGGCAGGACTCAGAACGGAAGGAGTGATTTTTGGATTTTGCGGCTCAGATTCTGGTGGAATTTTGGTGGGTGCTATGTCGCATTAGCAAGACCCCCCAAGCACCAATACAGTGGAACCCCCCCACAAGTCACCCCATTTTGAAAACTACACCCCTCAGGGAATTCATCTAGGGGTATAGTGTACATTTCAAACCCCCAGGGGTTTCACCAATTTTGATACAAGTGGGCAGTGAAAATGAAAAATTACATTTTTTACACAAAAATGCAGTTCTGGCTCGAAATTTTTCATTTTCAGAAGGTATGAAGGAGAAAAAGCACCCCAAAATCTGTGCCCCAATTTCTCCCGAGTACGGCAATGCCTCACATGTGACCAAAAAATACCAGTTGGGTGCATGGCAGGACTCAGAACGGAAGGAGTGATTTTTGGATTTTGCAGCTCAGATTCTGGTGGAATTTTGGTGGGTGCTATGTCGCATTAGCAAGACCCCCCAAGCACCAATACAGTGGAACCCCCCCACAAGTCACCCCATTTTGAAAACTACACCCCTCAGGGAATTCATCTAGGGGTATAGTGTACATTTCAAACCCCCAGGGGTTTCACCAATTTTGATACAAGTGGGCAGTGAAAATGAAAAATTACATTTTTTTACACAAAAATGCAGTTCTGGCTCAAAATTTTTCATTTTCAGAAGGTATGAAGGAGAAAAAGCACCCCAAAATATGTGCCTCAATTTCTCCCGAGTACGGCAATGCCTCACATGTGACCAAAAAATACCAGTTGGGTGCATGGCAGGACTCAGAACGGAAGGAGTGATTTTTGGATTTTGCAGCACAGATTTTGGTGGAATGAATGGTGGGTGCTATGTTGCACCAATACAGTGGAACCCCCCCACAAGTCACCCCATTTTGCAAAGTACACCCCTCAGGGAATTCATCTAGGGGTATAGTGTACATTTCAAACCCCCAGGGGTTTCACCAATTTTGATACAAGTGGGCAGTGAAAATGAAAAATTAAATTTTTTTACACAAAAATGCAGTTCTGGCTCAAAATTTTTCATTTTCAGAAGGTATGAAGGAGACAAAGCACCCCAAAATCTGTGCCCCAATTTCTCCCGAGTACGGCAATGCCTCACATGTGACCAAAAAATACCAGTTGGGTGCATGGCAGGACTCAGAAGGGAAGGAGTGATTTTTGGATTTTGCAGCTCAGATTCTTTTGGAATTTTGGTGGGTGCTATGTTGCATTAGCAAGACCCCCCAAGCACCAATACAGTGGAACCCCCCCACAAGTGACCCCATTTTGCAAACTACACCCCTCAGGGAATTCATCTAGGGGTATAGTGTACATTTCAAACCCCCAGGGGTTTCACCAATTTTGATACAAGTGGGCAGTGAACATGAAAAATTACATTTTTTACACAAAAATGCAGTTCTGGCTCAAAATTTTTCATTTTCAGAAGGTATGAAGGAGAAAAAGCACCCCAAAATCTGTGCCCCAATTTCTCCCGAGTACGGCAATGCCTCACATGTGACCAGAAAATACCAGTTGGGTGCATGGCAGGACTCAAAAGGGAAGGAGTGATTTTTGGATTTTGCAGCTCAGATTCTGGTGGAATTTTGGTGGGTGCTATGTCGCATTAGCAAGACCCCCCAAGCACCAATACAGTGGAACCCCCCCACAAGTGACCCCATTTTGCAAACTACACCCCTCAGGGAATTCATCTAGGGGTATAGTGTACATTTAAAACCCCCAGGGGTTTCACCAATTTTGATACAAGTGGGCAGTGAAAAAGAAAAATTACATTTTTTACACAAAAATGCAGTTCTGGCTCAAAATTTTTCATTTTCAGAAGGTATGAAGGAGAAAAAGCACCCCAAAATCTGTGCCCCAATTTCTCCCGAGTACGGCAATGCCTCACATGTGACCAAAAAATACCAGTTGGGTGCATGGCAGGACTCAGAACGGAAGGAGTGATTTTTGGATTTTGCAGCACAGATTCTGGTGGAATGAATGGTGGGTGCTATGTTGCACCAATACAGTGGAACCCCCCCACAAGTCACCCCATTTTGCAAACTACACCCCTCAGGGAATTCATCTAGGGGTATAGTGTACATTTCAAACCCCCAGGGGTTTCACCAATTTTGATACAAGTGGGCAGTGAAAATGAAAAATTACATTTTTTTACACAAAAATGCAGTTCTGGCTCAAAATTTTTCATTTTCAGAAGGAATGAAGGAGACAAAGCACCCCAAAATCTGTGCCCCAATTTCTCCCGAGTACGGCAATGCCTCATGTGTGACCAAAAAGTGGCAGGACTCAGAAGGGAAGGAGTGATATTTGGATTTTGCAGCACAAATTCTGGTGGAATGATGGTGGGTGCTATGTCGCATTAGCAAGACCCCCAAAGCACCAATACAGTGGAACCCCCCCACAAGTCACCCCATTTTGCAAACTACACCCCTCAGGGAATTCATCTAGGGGTATAGTGTACATTTCAAACCCCCAGGGGTTTCACCAATTTTGATACAAGTGGGCAGTGAAAATGAAAAATTACATTTTTTTACACAAAAATGCAGTTCTGGCTCAAAATTTTTCATTTTCAGAAGGAATGAAGGAGACAAAGCACCCCAAAATCTGTGCCCCAATTTCTCCCGAGTACGGCAATGCCTCACATGTGACCAAAAAATACCAGTTGGGTGCATGGCAGGACTCAGAAGGGAAGGAGTGATTTTTGGATTTTGCGGCTCAGATTCTGGTGGAATGAATGGTGGGTGCTATGTGGCATTAGCAAGACCCCCGAAGCACGGTGAAATTATGAACCTAATATTCCATAGATGTGTGGTATATTTTAAAACACTCCTTTATACATAGGCCGGGTTTGTCGGGGCAAGTGTCACACTGGAAAATAGTTTGCTTTCTTATTCCCTTTTTATAGCAAACTTTGCACCTTTTTTGTGTCCTGCCCTTTTTTCCAGTGGAGGGGATTTCATCAGGAAAATGCTGCCCTGGTACAATACGGGGGCCAGTACTAGAAGTACTGGGGCCCTCTGCCTGCTGGTTCCCAAATATTAGGCCCTTTATGACTTCCTCTTGAAAGTGCATAAATGTCCCCCTCTGGCCGGTAGAACGGAATAGCACGTAAGCGTTATACAGTGCCATCTGGATGATATACACGGCCACCTTCTTGTACCAGATTTTTGTTTTCCGCAGGGCACTGTACGGCTTCAGTACCTGATCTGAAAGATCCACTCCGCCCATGTACCTATTGTAATCCAGGATACAATTAGGTTTTGAGGTGTGGGTACTGGTACCTCGTACAGGGACGGAGGTGGTACTGTCTCCGTGAATTGTTGTCAGTATAAGGACATCCCTCTTGTCCTTATATTTGACCAACAACATATTTTCGTTGCATATTCCCCTGCTTTCACCCCTTCTCATTACTTGGGCAATGTGCGTTTTTGGGAGGCCTCTTTGGTTCTTGCGCACAGTACCGCAAGCTGCTGTACCTCTTGAACCAAGGGCCTTAAACAGGGGGATGCTAGTGTAAAAGTTATCCACATAGAGGTGATAACCTTTATCCAGGAAGGGGTGCACTAAATCCCAGACAATTTTCCCACTAACACCTACGAGGGAGGGGGGGCATTCTGGCGGTTCAATTCTAGAATCCTTCCCTTCATAAACCCTAAACCTGTGGGTGTACCCTGAGGTGCTTTCACACAGTTTATACATTTTTATGCCATACCTTGCCCTCTTACTGGGAAGGTACTGGCGGAATTTAACCCTTCCTTTAAAATGTATAAGGGACTCGTCGATACAAATAAATTTTTCAGGGATGTACACCTCTTCAAATTTGGCACTGAAATGATCAATGACCGGCCTGACTTTGAATAGCCGGTCAAAGGTGGGATCATCTCTGGGTGGGCACTGTGCATTATCGGTGTAATGTATAAATTTAAGAATTGTCTCAAATCGAGTCCGGGTCATGGCCATACGGTAAAATGGAGTACTGTACAGAACATCTGTACTCCAATATTGCCTAATTTCTGGCTTTTTTACTATGCCCATATGAAACACCAGACCCCAAAACGTCATCATCTCTACTGCATCTACAGGGGTCCACCTAGCAAATGATGACGTGGGGTTTTGAGCAATAAACTGCTGGGCATATAAATTAGTTTGGTCCACCATTAAATTTATAAAATCATCAGAGAAAAATAATTTGAAAAAGTCAATTTCTCTGAGACCTGTGGAATCAAATTGGATTCCTGGCATGCCCAAAAACTCAGGAACCTGGGGCTCAAAATTGTCTGGTGGTGGGGTCCATACTAGATCAATTATTGGGGGGGGAATCTCAGCTGATCTACGGGGGCGTCTTTGAGGGGGTCCCTCATCAGCAGAGGAGGAAGAGGAGCTTAAGGCAAATCCTTCAAATTCCCCGCTTGCATCACTGCCTGTGTCAGAGTCAGAAGCAAGCATGGCATATGCCTCCTCCACTGAATACATTCTCCTGGATGATTGGGAGGACATTTGGGAGGACATTTGGGAGGACATTTGGGATGCCATTTTTATTTTTGTGTTACCGGTAGTGAAATGTTTCAACACGTGTATAGTGTAGGGGGGGGCACAAACTTTATTTCAATCCGGGGGGTATGTAGTGTGTAGTGTGTATGTGGTGCAGAAAAAAAAAAAATGCTTTATACCAATAAAAAAAAAAAAAATGAAGGGGTTAAAAAAAAAAAAAAATGAAGGGGTTAAAAAAAAAAAAAAGGAAGGGGTTAAAAAAAAAAAAGGTCCTGCGCCAAAAATTGAGCACAGATGTTGGTCAGTAACGTCTGTCACTGAACAGCGCTCAAAGGCAACAGGAATTTGATCAAAAAAAAAAAAAAAATAGATCAACCCTGTGCCGAAAAAGATGATCAGTGATGTACGTCACTGATCAGCGCACAGCGGCCACAGGACACCCACAAAATCACAGTGTGTGTAAAAAAAAAAATTAAAAAAATACCCCACAGCACACACACAAAAAAAAAAGGTGATCAGTGATGCGACACTGATTACCAGTGAGGTGCAGCAGGTGCACAACCTTTGGTGCAACTGACAGGTATATATAAAAAAAAAAAAACCTCTGTACCCCCAAAAAAGTTGCTGATCACCTCAGATATAGTGATCAGCACAAAAGGCGGGGACAGCAGACACAAAATTTAGCACTCTCTATCACTATCTCTCTCTATCTCTCTATCTCTCACTATCTAACACTATCTAACACTCTATGACACTGCAGCAGCAGCACTCACAGGTATATCTATATATAAAAAAAAACCTGCGCCCCCAAAAAGTTACTGATCAGTTAATTTATACTGATCAGCACAAAAGGAGGGGGCAGCAGTCAGTTATATAAAAAATATATAGCACAATCTGTCACTATCTCTCTCTATCTCTCTCTATCTCTCTCTCTCTATCTCTCTCTATCTCTCTATAACTATCACACTGCAGCAGCACAAAATATAGCACTCTGTCAGTAGGCCTCTCTCTCTATCTCTCTCTCTCTATCTCTCTCTCTCTATCTATAACTATATCACACTGCAGCAGCACAAAATATAGCACTCTCTGACACTATCTCTCTCTCTATCTCTCTCTATCTCTCTCTATCTCTCTCTATCTCTCTCTATCTCTCTCTCTCTATCTCTCTCTATCTCTCTCTATCTATCTCTATCTATCTCTCTATCTATCTAGCTAATACTAATACAGTGCAGCAGCACAATATCACAGTATGGCACAATTATTGCACAGGATCCAGGAAGCAATCAGCAGCGATCAGGTAAGTATTGCAGCAAGTATTTCTGGTCAGTATGGCGGCAGGGGGGTACGGTGACCGCACTGCACGCTTTCCAGACCGGAATGGCGTCTGCAGTGCAGTCACCGTTAGTTTAAATCTCCCTCCTTGGCTGTGATTGGTCCGTCGGTCCGACGGACCAATCACGGCCTTTGGGGGCGGGCGGGGTGAGGTGGGGTGACACCAGTGTCACCCTTACACCCCGCGGTGATTGGTGCTGTACTTTACAGCACCAATCACCTCTGATCCCGTGTCACCGGCGAACGTTATTCGCCGGTGACACAGGAAAACGCTGTAATTGGCTGTTCACACTGAACAGCCAATCACAGCGATCGCCGACGGGGGGGCGGCATCGCAGCCCCCCCGGGGCATGCACGGACATGTCTGCTGTCAGGGACAGCAGACATGTTGAAACTGTCACCGCGTCTATAGACGCGGTGACAGTTTAAATCCATGACGTACATTTACGCCATGTGTCGGGAAGTGCTTCCCGACCATGACGTAAATGTACGTCAAATGTCGGGAAGGGGTTAATGATGATAACAAATACAGCACTATCCGGGCACTACTTATTTGTTTCTTGTGTATTTACCCCCTTAAGACCATTATTTCATTTATTTGCATCTTAACTACATTATAACAAGTTACAATATGCAAATGCATTTATTGATAACATTTAATGATTATTATTATTATTATTATTATAATTTTATTTATAAGGCGCCACAAGTGTTTCGCAGCGCCGTACAAAGGAACAATACAGGGAAACAAAACTTGGCATAACATTGAATAAATAACAAAAATACAGTACAAATAAAGAGCACCACAGTTCAATACACATTACAGCTTAAATGTAAGTAGTGAGGACCCAATCAACATACAACTAGAGGCTTGAGGCCAATGATGGGTAATGATGACACTACTTTCTTATGTATATGACAGGTTATACCGGTAGTACATTATATGATGTATGACTAATGCAACTTTTGCATTTACTACACACTGTCAAGTTGCATCTCTTTTATTACTGCCCAGCCATAATCAAATGTGACTATGCTCTGAAATCTATATACTAGAATTATTTGTCTTACTCACCCTCATGAGGCACGCAGTATACCGGTCCATCGTCAGTGGTGTCAAAGGATGAAAATGAACCACGGGACGACCATGATGGTGATGGTTGTTCAACAACAGATGGTGGTTCAATGAAGCTGCAATTAAAAGTATTCTCCATGTCGTGATGAGCCACTGAAACAGAACAAAAGTGCCATGATGAGCATGTACATACTACATAAAATTTGCTGCACAAAGAACATAGTACAACATCAAATAACAATGGGGCTGATGCAGCTTGAGTAGATTGCTGTTATGCAATTTTCGGTATTCTGCGCATGCATACTGCGGTGAGCATGCGCAAGCCCTCAAACTGCAATTGAGTAGCAACTGTACAGGGACTGTGAAGCATCTGGCTGAATGGCAAGGTTACTGCGAGCTGAACAAGAGAGATGTAGAGTAGCAGACTGCGACTTGATAGCTGGATGAGGCTAGATTGAAACTCAAGGTACCAGATAGTGGCTAATTAGCTGGATGTGGTTGATAGCTTATAGTGAGCAGGTAGTGGGAAGCAGTAGAAGCTGGACTACGGCAGTGGTACCAATAACAGAAGAAGCTGGGAACGACTAGGGAGCTGAACTGCTGCAGATGCAGAGTATCGACTAGGAACTGGAGAACTGAACCAGGTGACCTCTGAAGACTGGTGACCGGTAACTGGACCAGGAAGCAAAGAGCATCTGGAAACAGGAGTCAGGTAACTGCAAAGTTACTGTACAGGGTGCCAGGTACCCCTGCAATGTAATGATGTTTCTGGAGGCAACATCTGAATCTGAGAGCAGGATATTTAAACCCCCTGCCTTGCATCAAATGGATGACAGGATTGACATCATAGATGTAGACTGAACTGATTCAAACTGTAAATGCTCCGAGAAACATGCAGAGGCTGACAGACAGAGAAACAAATAAACAGGTTTGTGACAGTAAGTGATTGTCCCTTTAAAAAACTTCAGAGTTTGGCCTGACAACCTGCACTGCTGCTGAACTCGGGTGGCATTTCATTCCGCCCATGTTCTTTGGCTGGCTGACATTAACCTGGTTTTAAGAGGTAGTATGGTAAGCCTACACATATCCTTTATAATGATACCTTTGATTTTCATTATTATTATTATTTTATTTATAAGGTGCCACAAGTGTTTTGCAGCACCGTACAAAGGAACAGTACAGGGAGACAAAACTTAACATTACAGTAAACAAATAACAGATATAGATTACAGGTAAAATGAATGCCACAGTTCAAATGCACATTACAGTTAAAAAGTAGGTGGTGAGGACATGATACGTACTACTAGGGGCTGGTAGTCAAAGATGGACACTGATTGTTTGAGTATAGTAAAGCTGTGAGTGTGAAGAGAAGAGGGCTTAGACCAGGGGTAGCCAACTCTAGTCCTCGAGAGCCGCCAACAGCTAATGCCCTCCAGGTCTCCTCACAGAATCACAAGTGAAGTAATTAGCTGCACCTATGGATCTTGTAAAATGTGTTAGTCAGTAATGAGTGCACCTGTGCATCTGCGAGGTGAGCTGAAAAATGTGGACTGTTGGCAGCTCTCAAGATGACAGGAGGGAAGAGGGCCCTGCTCTGAAGACCTTACAATCTAGTAGGAAGGGGCAACAGACAGATTACATGAGGTGCAAGCAGTTGGGAGGTGGGTTGATGGCAGGATGTAGGCAGACAGATACAGTCAGTGTGTGTGGAAGCCATTACTAAACATGCAGGAGTCCTGAAAGCCTTTGTGATTGATAACCTTCATACTGTAAGTGACCAAAGCAAACAAAAGATACTAAGGGGTACATTTACTAAAGCTTCTTAAAAATGAAAAGTGGGGGTGTTCCCCATAGCAACCATTCTGTCTATCATTTTCAAGGTTGCAATAGAGAAATGAAAGAAAGAATCTGGATGCTATGGGCAACATCACCTCTCTTCATTTTTAGACGCTTCAGGAAATTTACCCCTAAGAATGAGAACCTAATCAGGAAATATGTTTCCTTCAACTTGGAAACGTTAGTACATAGGCCACGTGCAGGGTTTAAAGTGGTCATATGCCACCTAATTACTCCCCTCCCCCCATTAGGCAGAGACAGGCCCAGTGGAAGGGTTTGTGCATCCCTCTGTAAACTAGAATGCTATTCTGTGACAATTACTGTGCAGGGCCAATGTGAAGGTAAAAATGTTCCACCTCATCATTAGAGGTGGTGGAACTCAGTTCCACCCCGTTCCCCCTCACTTTAAACCCTGGCCACGTAATAATTACAAGCTCACCATTGCTTGTGTTAAACAGTTTAACCAAGTGATTTTTCCAATGCAGTTCTCTCTATCCTGGGAAAAGAATGTTATTTCATATTTGTATGACTTACAGACATCGTAAGATAATCAAAGCTGTGACCCCAGACTGATTAAATGAAAACGGATTTCAGTTTAGCACAGTAAGCAAAATAATAAAAACACCACATGCTGCTGTGATAGCATAATAAGGGCCATGCCTTAATCCAAACTTTAAACTGTGCAGTACTGAGAGATGGCATGTTTAAGAGAAAACAAGTAATTGCTTTTTAATATAAGAAGGTTAGCTAAGACGTCCCTCCCTCTGCCTTCTTGCAATTTCAGCCCTGAATTGAACACAATGACAGCAGCCTGTAATGTAATCCCGAGCACCTGTAGCTGAGAAATTTGCTCTTTAGCTATGTGTGCACAGGAAACCAAACACTGCCTCAGACACAGGCCGTCTGCATATAACACTCAGCAGTAAGATGCCTTTCCATGTAAGAAGGAACACTGAGCTTGCCTGCTGAGGTGCATATGGTGCCTGAGGGAATATTTATGCAAACTTTAAAGTAATTTTTGCAGTCCAAAGACCAATTCCAAACCATGATAAGATCCAAACTAATAGGGCCTACCCAGGTAGCGACACTGATGAGCGTTCTGAGCAGAGCTAGTACCACCACTAGGGAGCTTTAGGTGTTTGCCTATGTGCGGTGGCAATCTCTAGGGAGGCACAGAGTTGCAGGAAAGAAACAGCCGCCCTCCGCAAGTAGCAGGAGAGAAGCAGCCGCCCGCCCTTTAACCATTCCCGCCGGCCGGGCTACTACCTTTAGTGAAAAGTAACATAAAAACATACTAATTAAGGCTGAAAAAAGACGTTACTCCATCGAGTTCAACCTATCTAACTTGTAACTACTGACTTGAGTAAGTCATATCTATAAGATTCCATTAGTGGACAAAAATGCATCCAGTTTTGGTTTAAATTCATTAACAGTAGTTCCTGTAGTCTCCCCCACCGGCAATGAGTTCCAGAATTTTACTGCTCTAATGGTGAAGAATCCTCTTCTTAACTCAGTACGGAATTTATTTTCCTCGAGCCTCAGTACATGCCCGCGTGTCCTAAGTATAGGCCTGTTAGTGAACAAATCATCCAGTACCATATGATTCCCAATCCTGTATTTGAACATACGGTACTCTTTACTTAGATGGGCGCCAGCGATTGAAATCGCGGGCGTCGGGGGTAAAAATCGCGGTCATCGCGGGTAAATCGGGATGCCCGCGATGCCCGCGATGACCGCGATTTTCCCATAGGGAACAATGTTAAAAAGGCTGATTGACCGCGATTTTACTGTTAAATGCCTCAATGGACCCGATTTGGCCATAGGAATCAATGTTAAATGGGCCACAGAGGCCAAATAGGCACAATTAACCCTTAAATGTCCCCCCCAATTTTTAACGCCACCCCACGATCCACGCCAACCCGAAGCGTGGCGAGCGCAGCGAGCCCGCGAGGGGCGGCGGTACGCGTCCTCCGACCTTTTCATGCCCTACTATCCACTAGGGCGTGGAGTGAGAATATAATAGTGTGGCGAGCGCAGCGAGCCACCGAGCCCGAAGCGTGGCGAGCGCAGCGAGCCCCGCGAGGGGACGCGGATACCTTCACAGTTATACGCGTCCCCTCGCGGGCTTCACAGGTGTCGGCGTCGCCACGGACACCTGTGAAGCCCGCGAGGGGACGCGTATAACTGTGAAGGTATCCGCGTGCGCTCGCCACGCTTCGGGCTCGGTGGCTCGCTGCGCTCGCCACACTATTATATTCTCACTCCACGCCCTAGTGGATAGTAGGGCATGAAAAGGTCGGAGGACGCGTACCGCCGCCCCTCGCGTACCGCTGCGCTCGCCACGCTTCGGGTTGGCGTGGATCGTGGGGTGGCGTTAAAAATTGGGGGGGGACATTTAAGGGTTAATGGGCTCTGTGGCCCATTTAACATTGATTCCTATGGCCAAATCGGGTCCATTGAGCCATTTAACAGTAAAATCGGGTCCATCGCGCCTTTTAACATTGATTCCTATGGTAAATCGGGAGCATCGCGTCGCGGGCATCGCGGGTACATTTATGGCCGGCCGCGACGCGACCGACACGATTTCCATGTTTAACATGGGTTTCAATGGGAAATCGCGGGCATCGCGTCGGTCGCGTCGCGGCCAGACATAAATGTACCCGCGATGCCCGCGACGGGCGCCCATCTAAGTAAAGAGTACCGAACATACTAATCATATCACCTCTCAACCTCCACTATCGCTACATGTAGGTCCCTAAGACCTGGACTGGATCAGAACTACTTGGGAGATTTGTACAAAGTTTTGGTTCAGATTTACAAAATTCCAGTGGATTCTGAGTTCTCGGGAACTGAAACACACATTTCTAGTTTTAGTATTAAATCATTTGAAAAACTACCATGTCCACACAATTTTCTCAACTTAATGCAGGCGATATCAAAGAGATTTTTCAAACTTTGTCACGCCTGAGGGTTGAACTTGGTTAGTTTGTGATTCAACCTCTGAAGCAGGATTATAAAGATTGCAAGATTGCGAGCAGGGCCCTCCAACCTCTATGTCGATTTGTTACTACCCAGTTTGTTTTATCACTGTTTCCAATTTTAAAGCGCAACGGAATACTCTATGCTGCACTATATAAGAAACTGTAAATAAATAAATAATCGTCCTCTGTACAACTGAATTTAACTCTCCATACATTGGGACAGATGTACTGAGCTTCAAAAGTGATAAAATGAGGAGTGATAAATAGTCAGCCAATCAGCTCCTACCTGCCATGCCACAGGCTGTGTGTGGAGCTGATTGGCTGGTGGTTTATCTCTCTCCATTTTATGACTTTTGAAGCTTAGTGCATCTGGCCCATTATATTAAAATGCATGATGGCTTTGTGTCCGTGTCTGCTAAAGGGTATACATTCAACATCATTTTAATATATGCAGACCCTGGGATTTAAATACATTTTTACGATGACAACAATAATTGTATATAGAATGTGTTAATCACACATGCCTACACTAATGAAGCAGGCATGTCGATCATCCAATTAATTTGTAATTGCTGCTTTATTGTTGTTTTTTTTGTCTCAATCTGTATGCTGACTGGTGAAACACATTAAAATTGTTGACATTCTAATAAGCTTATACATATTTTTATATTGTTTGAGGCTTTATTAAGATTTCACCCATGTTTGCCTACTCGGCTTCTTTATAGGACTCCTTTGTGTGAAAAAAACATCAGATCCAGGCCCCATAGATGAGCCAATCCCTGCATCAGATGTATTCACAACTGTAATAGCTTCACATTTAATATACAGCTCGTGGGAGTTGAATGGTTAATCTAAGATAAATATCAAGCTATAAAGTCTAAAAATGGAATGTGACGGAGAGGGCCGCTGTGTGAAACAAACAATGCAGAGGATTATGCAGATAACAAACCAGAATCATGGGCCAGGTTCCAATATTGATTAGAAACCCGAATGGAGAAAAGAATTCAAATCATTAGACAACCACTTAGAATTACATATTTTATTATATAAATTGGAAATGCATTTTTAAAATTATTTGGGGTCTTCAGTTCAACCTATAAGACTTTTTTCCAATTTGAACCAAAAGTTATGTTTTTAAATGTGTTTATAAAGCTGAGTTTCCATGATAGGAATTGATTTCCAATGAAGTGTCAGAAATAAATGTGTTTAAACAGAATATGGCTCTTGTCCTGGTACTGTATGCTACTCTTGCCTGATGTAGTTGTTTTACAACCGCATAAAAAAATGTACTTAAAATTAAATATAACCTGCATCTGCTTTTCACAGACTGTATTGTTCTTTTTGCTATCAATAATAACTTGAAGATTAATAAAAAAAAAAGCCTCAGAGAACATCATTACGCTTGAGATGGCTACTCGGGGGGCCCATTTATCAATATATTTGTGGCATATTTCCCCGGTTTGGAGAGTAACTCCAAATATTTAGTATCACCTGCATATATGGTGGAAGGTCTGCTGTGATCCCTCCATTCCGAACAGCAGCTGCAACCCCCAAATGGTTTTGTGGGGGATGTGATGCTGTCTTCCAAAGAAGGTGTTAGCCTGATGTAGCCTGTGTGCTACAGATTGCTGAAAGCACCAAAAATCTCCCCAGCAATGGCCGCTGCATGCTCAGGAGTTCCACCCTCGATGAACAGCATGGTAAGGATGGGCTCATTTTTGGATTATGTTGCAAATGCCATTATTGATAAATGGGCCCCTTAGACACATCAAAATAATGACAAATTAGAGGAAATTTAAAATAAAAATAAAGATTGAAGTGTAAGAGTACACCAATACGTTGATTTAAAGCAACCTGTGGAAGACTAGATTACGGTAGGAGATATGAAAGCCTGTAAGAGATACTTATGGTAAGGCACCCACAGGTTACTGCCCCTAAAACTGCCGAGCTAGACAGCAGCCAATACAAACAGGAGCAAAAATTACAGCATAAAGCCCAATACACACTAAGCGATATTACAAAGTATATTTTGGCCCTTCTGAGCGATATAGTTTGTATTATCACCCAGTGTGTATGCTTAATCTAGTTTACAATGCAGGCTCCCATGGCTTGTTACATGCAGCTCAATTTTGACTATATCATCATCGGGGACTCAATGATGTCACTGAACAATATTCTTAATGATACTGTGTGTATACATTATATGGTTTGCCCGGGAATGAAAGGGAAATGGTGTAATGTGCATGGGACTTAAGAGCCATTTGTAGTCAGGTCCTGCTCTTAGGTAGTACGGAAGCACAGGTTATATGTCAGGAAAAGAGTTAAAGAAGGCAGGGACTGGTTGTACAACAAACCTTTTTCAGAGATGGGTGCTCAAAGCTACTCTAAGGCTTTAAAAAACTTTTGCCTTAGAACATCTCTGTGAACCTAATGTACTTTTTAAACTTGGATTCTCATGACATTAACCCCTAATGCAGACAAAAAATGGAGAAAAGTAGTTTCCTGAGGCAAAACAGCTATGGAGGATGCCAAGCAGCATTTGGTCTAGATCAGTGGTTCCCAACCTTTTTTCGTTCGAGTACCCCTTGATTAGGCTTTTCATTTTGGAGTACCCCCTCCTTTCATAAATACCTCCTCTCCCATTAAACATAATGCCACACTCCATTATGCCCATCACAAATAATGCCCATTTAACATAATGCCACACACCGTAATGTCCATTACATATTATGCCATGGCTTAGCAATGCCGTAATGCCCATTACTTGTTATACCAAACACTGTAATGCCCACGCTGCACCTCAGACCGCGATGCCCATTACACATTGCGCTTCACAATGTGATGCCCATTACACATTGCCCCTTACAGACCGTGATGCCCATTAAACATTACGCCGTAGAGACCGTGATGCCCATTACACAATATGCCTCACATCGTGACCCCCTGTGTCAGCCATGTCCCCATTCCTGTGTCATACATATATATATATATCCATATACCAGTTACAACAATAAACAAGACATAGTTTACTTATGTAAACCTATATTAGGGTAACAATGTGAAAGATCTTTGGGGAATTTACTAGGGCTGTATTTCCCAGAGCAAGCAATGCAACCAGACATGGATAGTATAGTGAAAATCATCGTTTAGTGAGCTTATAGATTTGGCAGACCTCTCCCTTAAATTGGCAGGACATTGAGATGAACGAAAAATCAATCATGTATTATGCTGGAGATAAATATGGAGAATCTGCTGATCAGAATTGTAAAATGATGCTCATCATGTAAAAATGGCTTTGTCTTCTGTCAAGGATTACCTCTGGTGTACAATCATTACAGCTGCTTGTGAGAACCTGACAATGACATATGACTCACTACTATCTTTCCTCAGAAGTGGCATGTGATACGCAAAGATGATTAAAGATGAATACTCACCTGGCATAAATCCTCACATCCAGCGATGGCGATGGCGTCCTTCCTTCCAGGCGTGGCGGCAGGGCGGTGTCCTTCTCCAAGTCTGCGCTGCTCCGGGGGTCCTTCCAGGCGCGGCGTCTTTAGTCCAGGCGCGGCGGTCTCCTTCCAGCGCGACTGAGCATGCTCCGGGGGTCCTTGCCGCTGTGGCGAATTGAATACAGGCGCGGCGGTCTCCTCACAGCGCGTCTGCGCATGACCATGGGGTTCTTCCAGCCGCGGCGGCGTGACCCGGCGTATGTGACGGGTAACGCCGCCGCCATTACCACCATCGGCGTCGCGTACCCCCTGGGAGATCAGCGCGTACCCCCGTGGTACGCGTACCACGGGTTGGGAACCGCTGGTCTAGATAGTCACCTCTGAAATACTGTAAGGTACCCAGGCATGGTTGGCTAGTGGGGCTTACACATGTTGTATCCATATTTTGGTCACAGTATGCATTTTACTTGTAAGGAGGGTACAAACCAATGTAAGTTTTTCATCTGCATCTCTAAGACATATATTACACAAATGTCCCCGGTCAATTTCATTTTCAAGTCAGTCTTTCTCTCTTTTCCATACTCTAAGAAATACACTGAGATAGTTTGTATAATGGAGAAAGGAAGTGATACATTGCCCTATGGTATAAATTCCTCCATGAAATGTAACAAAGCATGGAAGAATAAAGTGCTAAGAATTATAGCAGAAACAAATGTCCGCAAGCTTATACAACTTCCAATTTAAGCCACAATTTTTTGTTTAACCATATGCCGGTCATACGATTTTAATGTGTGCTGGAATCCAGAAAAAAATATTGGCAGCATCCCAGTATAAGAATGTAATGTACACAAAGCCTAAGTAAGCGGTGGTGCAGAGCCTTGTAAACAAAGTATGTCATGCTTTTTCCAGCAAGGTCTTCAGGAATGGTATAAGGAACACTCCCATGATTATTAAAGCAAACGGGACACCATTGTAGTTGTCTTTTTTAATTGATGCAAACATCTCCGCCTTTCTGATGTCAAATATTATAAAACAATTATAAATACATTTTGCTAATAGTTCTGTTAATCTTACAGCATCAAAGAAAGTGAGATTTGTTCTTCTCAGTTAGATTTCAAGTAGAGAAAGCTGGCAATCACTTGAGAAAACAATGGCACATAGAAGTTAAAAAGGGTGTATACCTACAACACTGCTTCCAAAACTATTAATAACAACTGAATTAAAAAAAAAAATTCTATTGTTCTGCAGACAAATGCTGGATCTGAAATGGTCACAGGCTAAATTAAAAAAAAACAGAATTATGTTTTAGAATTTTAGGATACAGCGATAAGGCCCCCATAGCAATCAGTTGGGGCAATTTGGCATTTTTGCAGATGACCTTGCAAATAAATCTGCAGTGTATAGGGTTCACAGATCGCAGATCAGATTCTGACCAAAAATCAACTGGGATCAGGTTTAAACATGTTGATTTGTTTAATTTCACAGATCAATTGGGGCTGTAGATTTCTGGTGTATAGTAACAATCTATAGATTTGCAAACTGTTAAGCGATATCGTCAACGATTTCCTTTGAACTCCTGGGTGAATGATATGGTGCATAAACACTGAACGATACAGTTATAACTTATTATATTGTTCAGTGATGTCATTATGTCGCCCAGTCGTTGACTATATAGACATATATAGGGGGTGTCGTTAATGACCCATGGGAGCGTGCATAGTTCATCATTTGTAGCATAAACATTGGTAGATATTTTAAACAATAATGTTCAGAAGGGCAAAAATGAGCTATATCATTTAAAATATGGCATAGTGTGTATGCACATATACTAGTCAAGCCAATAGCCTTTCAAGTTTGGCAGATGTGTTATTTGTGATTCCTGACATATGGAGACCTTAAGAATAGTGATAGTCATCACAAAATTTGGTAGACACAAATGAGTATATTCATATTATCCATGGAGCTAATTGCTGGAGGATAGCTTTGAGGTTTAATGCGTAGAGCTATTCAAATTTAAGCCTTTTTCCTCATACGGTAAACCCATGGCTAATGCATGTTACATTTTCCTCACCTGCAGGTACTAATTACCCGGGCCCAGGCTTGCTGGTCCGAACCCCTCTTCCCCCTCCATCCCTCCCGGGCAGCAAACACCCACACCATGTGCTGTGCTGACAACAGGCTCAGCATGAGTGTCTCACTAACAGCGTGAGAGCTCATGCTGAGCCTGCTGTCAGCACAGCACATGCTGTAGGTATGTGCTGCTGCTGAGTGGGGTGACAATAACAACCCCCCTCGACTTTAAAGTGTGTTTTCACCCCCCTAAACGTTTTGGGAGCGTGGCCTAATCGCCTCCCGCGATTAGGTCACGCCACACGCCCGTCATACCTCTCGGCTGCCCTGATCCCAGATTTAAAAAGATGCAGCAGCTTCTGCAGGACACTGAACTTTTTAAATTGCCTCAAAAAATCTGAGATACCCATCTGAACATCTCCTTTACCTCCACCTACCCCACCCGCAATCCCTAAGAACAACACACAGGATTAAGAGTGGAAATTTCAGGACTTCCCAGGTCAAAACTAGCGCCAAAACCAGGTTCAACCTTTTCAAACTTGCAGTAAAAGTTATTCAATGCATAAATTATATTAACTCAATATCAGATCCAAAAACAAATATATTTATCCTGCGTCAGAGCATCCAAACTCTTTGGGTCGTTTACAAAAAGCTACAATCTATGCATTCATATACTGTGGGATCTATTCATTTATTTCCTGAAAATTTACGCTAACGATAACATCACCAATTTCATCTAAGTGAAATTCTCTACTACCTTTATCTGAGTCTTTCAGGTTTATGATGCACGTGGATAGAATGGATGAAGAACTATTTATTATTACATGCATTTCTCTAACAATCAAAAAAGTGTACTTGCTACATCCTATTGTATTTCAACCCATTTGTGTTTCAGCCTTTATAGAAAATAATAAGATTCAAATAAGGTTGTTAAATATTTATTAGTTATTACATCCAGTATTGTTTTTCAAATTTTAAAGAGAAATTATGCAAAACATCATAATATTAGAAGAAATCACACTTTCATTTCATATGCAAATAACCACCTAGCACAGCACAAAAGAAAGGTTCACATGTAAAGTTAGAATTAATACCTGAGAAGGATTATGCCTATGAGGAAGTATTAATGCTTATCTGAGGCTGATTGGGATTACAGCTGAGCTGCACATATTTTTACAAGAATTATGCCATGTTTTACATTCATTTAGGACATTTAATCCATATACACAGGCAAACATGCATATTTTGAGAATTCAAGGCAAGAATACTGTAACTCAGCAGCAAGAGACAAAAAAGATTATCAACATCAAGATTCCCATAGAATTAATAACATTTTTTAATAGCCTCTGTCCAACATTCATAAAACTCTGGATATTGCACCTATTCTATATATGACCACCCAATGGAAACTGACTTCTGTCATTTGAGATGGGGAAATTATGGAAGTGCTTTAATACGGTCTATCCAGGCTCGCCAGATCTCCTAGCTGGCGAGCGCTGGCGGAGTGCGGTGTACAGGGAAGCATGAGTGGTTGACTCACTCATGTGTCCCTATACGTTCTATACCTCTAAGGCTTCAGGGGGTCGGGGGGCAATGAGTGCAAGAATGCAGCGTGAGCAGCAGAGCTGGCAGAATCATGCCGCATCGTGCAGCTGAATGAATGGCATGCACGTCTTGTGGGCGCAAGCCCCATTCTGATGGACGGCGGGACCTGGCAGATGGCGATAGAATCTGTAGCTTACTATTTTCCTTTTTAATACAAATCTTAATATGTTCATAAGGTACTTATATGTTAGTTGGGCGCTCACTATAGTTAGTACGCTCATACCCCCTCTTTCCATGTCCGCGTGGAGTTGATTTTACATACAGTGGGAGCCACTGCCATCTATCTCTATAATAGGATTAAGTGAGTAATTGGATTAATCTGCTAATCCCCTACTCTATTGTTCTATGTATTGTATTGCAGCTGAGAACAATAGAATAGCCATGGTGAGCCACGGTGAGCCATGGCCTAAGGAAGATAGATGAGATGGGCTCCTACTGTAGTGTGGCGAGCGCAGCGAGCCACCGAGCCCGATAAGTACCGTTCATATTAAACAGCCATTAATCTTCAACCATTGTTGACAGGGAGACATACTGTATTTCAGAAAATAACCACCAAATTATCATTATCAGATCAACTAACAATAATTGCTATCTATTATTCTGGCATTGGATGGAGAAAATTCATTAATAGATTACCTTAGCAAACTAAAGACACTAATAGGCCTTAATGGCGACATGTCTGATTTCAACACTTTATCATTGATTATGACAATGGAAATCACTTCGGTTTCGTTCAGGCTATCAGGCTATATGCTGGCAATATATATGGCAAACCTCTCTCTACATAACTTTTGTATGAATATTAATTTATTATTATCCTTTATTTTAATGCGGCACCTCAAGGGATCCGCGGAGCTCAGCAGGGTACATACACATACTGTAGGTGAATCAGCAGAGGACACTTGAATGGGTATAAGCATGGGGGAAAACCGCAAGATTTGGTGCAATCAATGGTCTGAGTAAGAGAAGGAAAAACACATGAGGGAAGAAGGCCCTGCTCGTGGGAGCTTACATTATAAAAGGGAGGGGCAGACAAACTGGGGTGACACAGATGGGGTAGACAGTAAGCAGGGAACAGAGAGTTAACCCTTTTAGTGACAACATCTCTGTGAGAGATGCACAAAATATCGGCTAAAAAGATGATATTTCCTACAGTACTGTATATACGGTAAACATTACAGGTCAATATCATGAATAAAAAAGTTTGCTTGCCAATTTTTTTAACCCCAAAGGATTAAGGTGAGATTTAGTATAATAAAACTTAGACAGCTAAAATCAGATTAATCCGGAAATTGGAGGCTGATAACAAGTTATCAGATAGAGGCGCAGGGTTGTTTTGTCAAGTTGCAGTGCAAAAATAAGGGATTGTCACTCTCCAAGTAGGAAGATAAATGACTGCACTAAAGGTGTTTAGGTCATTTGTACAAGATGCTAGTACCAATACTACATTTATTTATACAATAAAAAATAATATCAAATAAAACACATAAATGAAGAGCAAAATCAGTGCAAACAATTGATGTGTGAATCTGTTAAAATGGATTAGTGCAATGATTTTGCTATTGAAAAGTGATGGCTGAGATCTCAAGTCCATACGGTAGTAGTAGTAGTAGTTCGTTTATTTATTAGGCGCCACAAAGTGTCCGCAGTGCCATACATAGCAAACAAAACACAAATGACAAGCTAACGTACAGGGTGTGTTGATAAAATACAGCATAAATAGGGGTATAGCTGGTAGAACTTAAATCAGCATCAGTTCAGAAGTAGGTGTCGAAATTGTTGAGGAGACTGAAGATGAAGTAGAGGAAGGGAAGAACAGGGCAGGAACACAGGTGAGGTAAAGAGGTAGGGTGAGTACGTGAGGAAGGAGGGCCCTACTCATAAGAGTTAACAGACTAAAAGGAGGTGGGAGGACGAACGAAAAACAATAGGATATGTAGGAACGGATGGGGACGGATGGAGGGTTAGGGTAGGCAGGATAGGAGGAGTGAAAGAGATTAGGAGGAGGAGGTATACGGTACTATATCTGATGGAACAGTCCATTCCTATTTGGTCTCACTGGTTAAATATGCTGTAATGCTGATGTAGTATTTGTCCCAAACACTATGTTACTATGTAACTATGTATGTTACTTATATTCTAAAGTAGTCAAGCATGAACAGGAGACCTAAAATCAATTATTATTTACAAAAACGATTTATATAAATTGAGTATTAGAGAAAATTAACTTAGATATTCTATTTCCCCGTTTCCGGATATCCGGAAGTGACGTGCTTCCTGTATTTGGAACACACGGCACTTCCGGTATCCATGGGGACGGAGTACAAGCTATAATGCCCCGTGGGGCGAAAACAGCCCGGTGGCCAGAAATTGAAACCTACTATATAGAAAATGTCTTTTCACATACATATGTGAAAATTTTTTATTGATGCCTTGGAAAATTATCATTTGGATTTTCTCCCCTGGCTCCCCAGAATAAACCAGAGTGGCAGGATGGTATCAAAGTCATCATCCTGGTGGTCAGAATGCTGACAGCGGTATCACAATGGTCAGAATCACTATGTATTCTAGTGTTTTAACCCTACCTCTAACCTTATCCTTAACCGTAATCCAACCTTAAACCTTACAGTTTATCTCTAAACATCCCCTCTTGCAGCATAACCATAAATGCCCCTCCCACACACCGCATCCTAACCCTATCCATCCCCTCCTGCGGCCTAATAACAACTGACCATCCCATGCCACACAGCAAAATACCAACCCTCCCCTTTCATTTCCTAATCCTAATCCTCCCCCTAGTACCTACCACCAGTACTTTCCATTAGAATTCTGACTATTGAGATCCCGAATGCCAGGATACTGACTTGGTAGAGCAATAGGTACTGTAATTGCTAAATACATCATCATAACTAAACCTATAAATGTGAAAGAGAGTATACTGTACATTATTTTTCATGTGTTTTTTTTTGTATGTCTGGATATGCAGTTAACATCACTGTGTTTGGGATGCAGGTAGTCAAAATACCGACACCAGTCTAGCAGTCAGAAGACTGGCAAATGCCAAATTGAGGAGGATGCCAATGCCGGAATCTCAACTACCATACCTTAGGGTTAGGCTATGGGAAAGGAAGGTAAGGGTAGGCTGTGGGGAGGAAAGTTTAGGCAGTTCGTAAGAGCGTTAGTGTAAAGGTGCATACACACTGTACAATTTTTTCTTACCAATATCATTCATTTAATTATCTAGCGCTCCACCATTTCTTTATCCATTTGTATTATTTCGGGGACTTGACACCCCCAAGTGGGAGCTGCTTGGCACAGTACTCTAACAGGCGCCTGTTCTTTTTTGCCTTAAGGCTTAAAAATATACCCCTTCTTCTAATCGTTCAGTTTGGACCTTCTAAATATTGGTCAAAATATCAGTGTGTATGCTACGAACAACGCACAACAAACGATGATGCGTGTACCCGCCGATCGTTCATCGAGGTTGTTCGTCAACTGTGCAGGCAGCTTAATGTGGATATCTTTAAAAAAAAAGCCTATATAGACTGTAGCTAGATCGTTCGTCAACATTTTTCATCCAGGACACTGGGAAAGTTCAAGGGAAATTGGTCATCAATGTTTTTCAGTGCATACAGTACATTGTCCAGTGTGTATGCACCTTCAGGCACTAGTGAGGAGGGTTGGAGATGAACTGAAGAGGGAAAGGCGCTGTTAGGCTGTGGGGAGAGACGTTTGGGGGGATGGATAAGGAAAAAAGTATACATACCTGACCCTTGTCAGGATGCTGGTGTCGGTATTCTGATAGCCAGCATTTCGACCACCGATCATCCGCAGTGCCTGATTTACAAATAGGCTGATTAGGCTACATGGTAGTGTGCCAGGACTGGGGGGCCTAGTTTATTCCATGCTTTTTAGCTATCACCCATCCCGACATTCTGTGTTTTTTTTTTTAAGTGACTGCCAGATGGTTCCTCGGGCAGTCTAAAGCTAAAGCCTCCTTCTCAGACCACAAGCATTATATTCTCCATGTCAGTGGTATAACCTATGTTACTGTACATGGGCAGTATGAATGGTGAGTACACCGACCGCCTATACATGTGTGTTTAGCAGCATTACAAGGGGTGCTACATGTGTATTAGCCTAGGGCACCTGAAACCTTTAATCAGGCCCTGGTCATCCGTACAGTATGTATCCCCTAGGTCTGTATACAGTGCAGTATATAAAACATACACGTAAGCATGACTCATGCTCTGTGATTGCATCATAACATTCTCATGCTCTGTGATGGCATCATAACATGACATCTGGCAGTAATCTTAGCTTGCTTTTTAATGCTGTCAGCTTTCGCAGTGGTATTTATCAAAGCTTCTAGATAGATATAATTGTGAGATAAAGTACAAACCAATCAGCTCCTAACTGCCTGTTATATGTAAGCTGATTAGTTGGTACCTTCACACAGTTTTATCTATATTTATTTATTTACAGTTTCTTATATAGCGCAGCAGATTCCGTTGCGCTTTACAATAGTAGACAGTGATAAGACAAACTGGGTAACAGACAGACTTGGAGGTAGGAGGGCCCTGCTGCAAGCTTACAATCTATAGGGATATAGGGGGGAAACATAAGGACAGGCACCAGTAATAGCATAGCAGTTACAAGTCCAGAAGGGAAGCTATATAATACATAAGTGCCATATCCAAGCTTTGATAAATAACCCCCCTAAATATTAATTTTATGATATGCTATTTTTGACAGCACTACACTGTTAGTACCTTTCTTGCTCTCCATACTGCTTAAAGGATTAAAATGTACAATATGACTCTTGTAATATACTGCATCAATATTTCATGATTGTACAGCTGAACTGGTATTTAAGTAAAACTAAAACACTTCATAGAAAGTTGGTGCTGTGAGCAGGGTCATATTTGCTTACATTCTTACATTTCACTTACATTCAGGTTCAGCTGTACAATCATGAGATATTGACCCAAGAAGGAATAATAACAGACACAAATTTATAATAAGCAGAAAGACACAGGTTTACTTGGGACTAAGTAAAATCCGGACAAGACCCCAGAATGCCGGACCGGACACTACAAGCTCTGGAATGCAGTTCGGGTCCAGCGTTCTGGGGGGGTGTCCCGTCTGGGGGGGATGTCTTGTCGTCCTCCAGGCGGGATGCCTGTGATACCTTTCACCCTGAACATGGGGAAGGGAGATTACAGCCTCACTGTGTGGTCCGGAACATTCAGGTTTTTGCTACATGCCCGGACCATACAGGGAGGCTTTATTATCTTCCTCCTCCTCTCCCTGGTGAAAGGTGTCACAGGCAGCTCCCCCTGGACAAGACACCCCTGGACAGGCACCCACTGGACACTACAAGCACCAGAATGACAGAAATTGATGAATAGAGCCTGTCCTTCTGGCGTTCTGGGGTCTTGTCCTGTTCCGGTTTTTACCCATACCCGGTTTACTTGTCTTTGGTTAAAGCAGGCATGTCCAAACTGTGGCCCTCCAGCTGTTGTGAAACTACACATCCCAGCATGCTTTGCCATAGTTTAAGTATTTTCTAATAGCAAAACTGTGGCAAGGCATATTGGGGCAGATGTATTAAGCCTTAACAAGAGATAAATGCAAGGGTGATAAGGAGAGATAAACGTCCAGCCAAACAGCTCCTTAATGACTTTTTTCAAACACAGCCTGTAACATGGCAGTTAGCATGTGATTGGCTGGACGTTTATCTCTCCTTATCACCCTTGCATTTATCTCTTGTTTAGGCTTAATACATCTGCCCCACTGGGACTTGTAGTTTCACATAGTTTGGACATGCCTGGGTTAAAGGTTATCAAACCACCACAAGTGCAGTAAATCTCTCCAGTGCACTGACACACAAATGTCATGGCACCCTCCTGCTAATGGTCTTGGGACATTTTTAGTGCATTGCCTAGAATTTCCTGCATTGGATCTAGACACAATAACTAGTAACAAAAACATACCAAAAAAGTTAAATAAATCTGTTTATTATTATTCTGTGTCAATATTTTATGACAAACTTATTCAGCTGAGGCTGAGATTAATTGAAACAACAACCACTTTTTACAGCTGTCAAGTTCTTTCAAAATGATATGCATATAAGGCAGATGGTATACTAATAAATGTATACATTGTATAAAGCGCAATAAAATGAGACGTCGTCTTCAAACTGTCATTCAAAACAAAATGCACACAATGGAACGGTTTTTAAATATTACTGTGTCTCCGGGTGGTTGGATAAATTTCATAAAAATTCCTTAATGCTGTCACATTTTATGTAAAATCAGTAGAATCTAAATTAAGTTGAAAAACATGACAAAAAAAAGACTTAAATCATTATTATCATTATAACAGCATGAAATTAAGAATATTTCTAGAACACAACGGATAAAAGGTAACAGTTGGGTTATTGACTCTTCCAACACAATACTAAACAGCAAATGTGCATGCAGTGCTGCACAACAAACAAATAATACAGAAATCACATTTCAATTGAAGGCATCTGCGTAAGTTACACCTGACAACACTCCCGATCTAGCTGTGATCAAAGCACAGACAAGTGATAGCACATTTGCTTTTGAAGCAGTGTATTAGGTTTGCAACTGTAGCTGAGGGTAAAAACCTGCATTGCTTTATGTGCTTTGATCACAGCATCTCTGAATCTCCTGCGTTGATTATTGGAGTTACAATTATATACTATCTATTGAACAAGTATTCCTGGCTCATACATATTTTTTGTGAAATCCGAGAAATAAACGAAATCTCAGTCCCAGCATGATAGATAACAAATTCAACTTCTACATATGGGCCCTCATTCTGGAGTCAACCAAAAGGCTGCCTGCACAGACGCCCGCCCCTCCTCACACGGCTAATGTCGCAACACGCATGTGAATAGATGTTTTGCATAAACATCGATTCGCAGACTTGCGTGCAGTGCAGAAATCATTCGATGGTCACCAAGCATCAACTGATTTCCTAAGTGCTTGCAAATCTAAGTCACTCTCTGGTTTGTGGCACCCTGGTATGGAAACAGGGAAGGCAGCTGACATCCAGTGGTGTCATCTGCCCGCCCCTGACACCCGCGTCATTCTGCAACTTAAATGGGAACACCTAGCATTTTCATGGGACGGCCCAAGAAACACTGGTCATTCCCATGGGCGCTACCCATTGCCCCCTGCACCACGCCCTCCGCCCGCACTGCTCCGTGCCACCAGGCCCGCGAATAATCAATTTGCCGTGCCCGTCTGCTCAAAGAGGCTGCACATGCGCATAAATGATTATGCACATGCGCAGTTGCAAAACATCGCTCCAATGTGTGAAAGCGCAGGAGAGCGATCTGAGCAGAATGTGCGCCATGAACTCAGGGATGCAGTCACTCGGTCTACAAGCATTTGGTCAACAGTCACCAGGTTGACACATGAAATAGGTCGACATGCATTTGGTCGATATGGCCATTAAAGGAAAGGTCGACATGAGTTTTTTGTGTTTTTTTTATTTTAAAGGTGGTTTTTCATACTTTACTATCCAAGTGGACATTTAGTTAGAATATAATAGTTTGCCGAGCGTAGCAAGGCACCGTGCCCAAAGCATGGCATGAGACATGGGGCCTTATTCTAGTTTACTCTTTCTGACAAAATCCCTTTTAGATGGGCAAAACCATGTGCACCGCAGGTGGGGCAGATGTTACTTGTGCAGAGAGAATTTGATTTGGGTGGGGTTTTACTTCAAAGTGAGATCTATATTGCAGTTTAAAAATAAAGCAGCCAGTATTTACCCTGCACAGAAACTAAATGACGCACCCAAATCTAATTATCTCTGGACATTTTACATCTGCCCCCTGCAGTGCACATGGTTTTGTCCGTCTAAGAAGGATTTTGTCAGAAAGAGTGAACTAGAATAAGGCCCATGGTACACTTATATGGTGTCCATGTCAACTTAAGGCGACAGACATAAAAAAATAAAATCAAAAATCATGTAGAACTTTTTCATGTAGAGTTTTTACATGTCTACTTAATGCTTGTGTCAACCTAATGCATGTTGACCTATTTCATGTATCGACCTAGTGACTGTCAACCTCAGGTTTGTCGGCCCTATGACCCATACCCTTAACTCATATTTTTGCTTGTTTGCTTTCGTATACAGTCAAATGTGTAATTTACAACAGAGTTAGACAGGTAACAACCTTCTCTTGTACATGGATTTCTGAAACTTCCACTAATACCAACTTTACACATGGGGTGGATCCTATTAGCGGTACGAATCATCGCAGCAGTGGCTGCACTTTATGGCGACTGGAAACCGGGGAAAATAGTGCAACAAGCAATTTTCAGCAAATTCAGAATGAAACCAACCTGTCAAGTTGGAGTCGAGATTGGGTGCTGTAGTCAGTATTTAAACTATGTGGCAACTGCACCTCACAGCCTTTTGTATTTAATAGGAATTAAACCAGATGCACCAAAAAAGTGGAAAGTTATAAATAACCAGTCAACCAGATCCTAAATGTCATGCCACAGACTGGATTTAAAACTGACAGGTACAGATTGGCTGGTTGTTTATTGCTCTGCATTTTATCACTTTTTGAAGCTTGGTACACCTGGCCCATAGAAAAATGTGCTGGGGCTCTGGCAACTTCCCGGGTCTTGCGTGTCTTTTTTTTTTTTTTTTAAATCTCTTTATTAATAGATGAGAATGACAAACATAAAAACAGCATCAGAAATGCTTTTGTGTATGACTGAAAGACACCAAGGAAAACATTTCAGGGTTGTCGTCTCTGCTTCGGAGCAAGGTTTTTCAAGGGACTTTCACCCTGAGTACACACCCTAGCTGAAGTCTGAACAGCGCGACCTGAGAATTTACTTATGAGATGCTCTTAAAAGCCTCTGGTGTTTTGGTTTGCCAGGAGGGTGCGTGGTTGTTTTTAGAGGCGGGGCTGTCTGGTGGGGCTGCCTGAAGAGGTGGGCGTCCTGTTGCAGTATGTTCTGCAGCGTGTAGTAGAAGCAGTTGACACAGCCTAGCAACAGATGCTCTGCCTATTGTGGCAAGGTCTGGTGGCTGGTATTGACATGTATGAGAGTGTCATGTGTGCATATGACATACATATATATATATATATATATATATATATGGAAGAAATAGAGATATAGAGAGCGCTTTCAACCACCGAATATAAATTCTAACAATTGTTAGGCAAAATACAAAACAGTACAAAACTTTATAAAACCAGTGTGCTTTTTATTGAATAATCTTTTCAGAGTCACATCTGGGAATGGTATCCTTTTCGGAAAAGCAAGTACTTGCTTTTCCGAAAAGGATACCATTCCCAGATGTGACTCTGAAAAGATTATTCAATAAAAAGCACACTGGTTTTATAAAGTTTTGTACTGTTTTGTATTTTGCCTAACAATTGTTAGAATTTATATTCGGTGGTTGAAAGCGCTCTCTATATCTCTATTTCTTCCATTTTCTAACACCACCTCCCACTAACAGGGGGGGTCATAGAGTAGCGGCTTGTAACATTCTAAGGGCGCACGTGGGGTCATCCTCTTGATATATATATATATATATAATATGTATAAATGGGTGCACTCACCTGTCCTTTTGCTTGTAGAAATCAAATGTGGACCTTATATGCTCACATGTAAGTACAACCGGCAACTCCCCTTTAGAACCCGGAAGTGCCATCCAAATTGTGCCTCACCATTATTCAATCATATATTACATCATACTAACATTATATATATACAGCATATGTGTGTGTGTTTATGAGTGTGATGTGTATGACATATATATGTGTGTATGAGTGTGACATCTAAGTGTGTACTGTTGAAGTAGCTCTCATCAGGGCAGTTGATTCTGTGATGTCCACCAGAATGAGGCGCGCAAGTGTGTGAGATGTTCGTGTATCCCCGTCCCGCCGGAAACGCTAAGAGCAGCTTCATCTGTATGACATGTATGTTTGTGTACGAGTGTGACATGTATATAGCATGAATGAGCGCAGTGTCAGACTGGGGAATGGCAAAGACTGGAGGCCCCGGCTTGTAGAATACCTGGGCAGACCAGGCTTATGTCTGAAAGGGGACGACCCAGGAATTTTACAGGTCTCAGGTGTAGTATGAAAGGGATGAGTATGACTTTTTTGACAGCCAGGCATCCTGAAAGCTTACAGCGCCAACAGGGGCTCGGAAGGTAAGATCACCACCTCCCCTACCCCTAATCCTTCCCTCCCACAGCCTAACCCTAACTTCCCCCCTAGTGCCTAACCCTGACCCTCCCTCCCGCAGCCTAACTAAACCTTCCCCCATAACCCTCCCTTGCTGCAGCCCAACCCTCCTCTTGCAAACAAAGCCTATGCCTTCCAAATATGTGCCTAAACTTAACCCCCCATCCCCGGCTACATACTCACCTCACCCGGAGCCCAGACGATTGGGATCTCGTGCTATTGGGATTCTGGTGTGGGGTTTCTGGACGATGTAGGGAGTTCGTGTCGGGATCCAGACAAGCAGTATCTTGTTCCCCGGTATTTTAACTGCATCCCGTATGAAAGGGGATCTCAAGCAAAAACCCAAGATTTTTCAGAAATGAAATACCCGGATCTGAGCTGGTAAATTTCCCGGTCATCTGTCTGAATGTGGTTTCAATGTTTTGTTTTATTTTTGTAACTTGGTAAAAATATGTGATAGCCTGTGATTTACGGGCACCCTTGTGGTTTTGGCATGATATATGCTCGTTTTAAAGTTGCAATTCGTTTTAAAGCCAAACCAGATTGGTTTTCCCTATCATTGACTGCTGCTATAAATCTATCAGCTACGCTATCTTGCCAAAATGGTACTGGTTCCTGTAAATAGTGGGCTATTACATTTTGGTCTTGGTTCTTTCTGACATGTCTTATGAATCTACAAATGACTGATATCTTGGGTCTCCTTTCACTTGCACAGTCCAATGCATGCACCCAGCACCCATTTGACACTCCAGCATGTGTGGAGGAGAGCAAGGGCATCACGGGGGATGTGTGGCCTTAAAGCTATAGGTGACGTTCCTTCTGCACCCATAGTTGCAATTTTCCTTACCTGCTGTCATACTGCCTCTAGCATCACTCTGCGTATGAGCACTGAGAGCTACAATTTGTACATCTGCAGATCCCCGTGCATGGGTAGGGGGCGAAGACTGGCCCGGAGCAGGGGAAAGTCCAGTGTTTTATGGGCATCCCCAAGAAAACGCTGGAAAATCCCCTGGTGATTCAGACGGGCCGATGCCTGCTGGGAGTGAGTGGCTGAGGTCGTATGACATCGGCACCCACCCCCTCTTTGGCGGACTCCGATGGCAATAAAAGTTAGTTTAGGCTGACTTTTATTTCCTAAGGGGAGAGAAATAATTTGCTGGTCTATGACCATCGAATAATTTGTCTCCCCTTCGGCCGCATGAGAGGGTATGTGCTCTTGGACACATTCCCTCGTATGTTACTGAGGGGATGCGGGGGGGCATTCGGCAGGCCATTAAGCTGCTTGCTAAGCAGCGAGCACATAGTGAATCAGGCTCTTTGTTGCTTTTCGTTTGTTAAATATAGCTTTTAGGTCTGTGTCTGACACAATGAGATCTGTGACTTCTATAATCTACAGGGAACAGAAGAAAATAAAGGGGTGGCAGGTGTTGGTATATTTCAGATAATATTTCACTTTTATTAGTTCTTGTTAAATATTATCTGAAATATACCAAGGTCTGCGTCCAACACCTGCACCTACTAATTTGGTTGTTCTGGACTGCACCCCCGCATACACAAACCATAAAGAAAATTGCGGACCATAAGCCCATATCATAAGGCATAATATATGAGTGTGCAGACTGATTTTCTTTTCTTTCTTTTTGATTTCTATAATCTAGCAATGTCTGGGGTCATAATGTAATAATATATATGTAAAAATAACATTTTATACAGAAGAAAAATAGTACAGGTCAATATAAGCACTTCAATTTCTGCAAATTAGCATCAAGAAAAGTGTACTTAAATGTACTTGCTATCAAAGCAATGTACATATCCAACTGCTGGGTAAAGAGACAGTTGTTGAAAATCAAAACATTTTCAAAGCTGAGGTTATCTGCAAGTGAAAAAGTACAGCTGACCCAGACAGTTAGTTTCTCATGCATGGAGTATGCTACAGTGCCAAGTCTACGCTCACATACTCACACACCCAGCGGCATTGTTAAGCGCTGGCCAAATCAAGCATTCATGCTAGACTCTCATTGTGCTTTTTTTATTATACGTGCTAAGATTTCTATCTGCCACTGAAATTGTAGAATTTTGTACTGTTCAACAAACCCTGTTTTTGTAATAAATTTGCAAATATCACTTATTTATATTGTAAAATGCCACATTAAAGCATACAAAAAGAAAGCTTTTACATAATTTGTAGAACCATTAATCTCCACTACAGAGAAAAGACAAGAAAGTATTGTTACCACCTTTGTGTTGACAGATTCCCAGACAGTGGCCTCCCCTTGACCCACCCACAATCCATCCACTGAACCACCCCCAGCTAGCCCCCTTGCCCACCTTATACTATTTTTGTAACCTTTGCTTCAATTCTATTCTAAGTGGAACCATAATGCCACTTACACATCACACTGTAATGCCCATTACACATTGTGCCACGCACAAAGATGTCCATTGCACATTATGCCACACACCATAATGCCCACTACACATCATGCCACACAACATAATGCCCATTACATATTATACCACACACCGAATGACTATTACATATTATTCACATAAGTGCCACTTACCTTTCCATGATCATTGCTAGGGGTTTCTTGCTCATTGCTAGGGGTTTCTTACTCCAGGGATTTCATGTTCGATGCCATGGGGGAGTTAAATGCTTGTTGCCACAGGGGAGTTAAATGCTTGTTGCCACAGGGGAGTTAAATGCTCCTTGCCACAGGGGAGTTAAATACTCCTTGTCACGGGGAGATAAATGTTCTTTGCCATGGGGGGGGGGGGGGAGAGTTAAATTCTTTCAATGTCCCGGTGACAGCTGGACAGAGAGCGGTGGTCAGTCCGGCTGTATCAGAGCAGGTCCGTGGCTATTTCAAATCTCTCGCTGGCTCGCATGGCAATTGTAGCTCACGGTCCAGTAGACAATCAGGAGCCACCACTGCTGCTCCTGACTGGCTGTTGGACCTCCTGCTCCTATTGGCTCGTGAGCCAGAGCGAGGTTTGAAATAGCTGCGGACCTGTGCTGAATACAGCCAGGCTGCCCATCGCTCTCTATCGGGCTGTAATCAATTCCAGACTAATTCCCGGACATTACATGGTGTCTTAATTACCGGACTGTCTGGAATAATCTTGACCGAGTAGTAACCCTGCAAGAAAGCCCTCCGTAATACTTGAGTTCCTTAGTTGGAATGGCTCATGACCATTTCTGTTTCCTGACACTTTCAGCCAGGGTAACATCTCAGGTCAGAGGTGACCTGGACTCCATGACCATCTTGCACATGTGCAGATAATGTAACTATGACCTAGAAGGAACTGAGCAAAAATCTGCATTCGCACAAAACCCTTTCAGCTGAATCACTGAGTGAGCTGCATTGCAGATTATAGGACTGCATAGTCTGTAGCCTCCTAAAAGCAGATTATGGGCAGAGTTAGCATGGCATTGGCTTCCTGCTGAAATGTTAATCACATTGGTAGTCCCACAGTTTCCTTAATCAAGACTACAAGCAATGTGTGAGATTAGCAGGATGGCTCTACACAGACAACCTCTCCACACAGGGCTGGTCTACTTGGAGACTACTTTGGGTTTATTTACTAAGATGGAAGTTCTATTTTAGATGGGATGTTGCTATGGGCAACCAATCAGAATCTACTTCTTTTTAGCACCATATAGAAAATAATAGATAGAATCTGATTGGTTACCCAACAGCCCATTTGAAATAGAACTCACATTTTAGTAAATAAACTACTACTTGTGTATCTTGTGTGTGACTTTGCTCAAAGAGAATTTGAGGGGGGGTGGACTGCAGCGGGGCTGAATTACGAGACCACTCAGCCACGCCCCCTGAAATGCCCTGCAGTGTCCTCTCTGCCTTTCAATGGAAAACAGAAGCTACTGTATTCAACAGATGAGGTGATCTAGATTTTCAAGAATAAAGCTGGGTACACATTAGAAGACATGTGTAACTACTGTAGCAACATTGGACGATATTTCAGCCAATCAGCAAAATCATTATGAATATCATCCAGTGTGAACACAAGTAGTCAATGATCTGGCCACTGCTAAATCTAATGTGAGGTACACTCCAGGACGATATGGCCCAAAACGAGTCAATTTAGATACAATTTTGACCAATTGTATGTATATTGGCCATGTTTTGGGCCATTTCAGTGTCCTTTTGATGCAATCCCTATCCGATGCTCGGCCCGCGGGTCGGTTGGAATTTTCTAAGTTCCTACCTGCTGCAGGTAGGATCTCAGAACTGACCATAGCAGTGGGTGGGGGTCGTGATCGGATCGCGATCACTTCAGCCGCATTTTCGTGGCGTATCGGCGGCACCGTCAGCTTGTGAGCGGGTTTTACGTTCCTGTGACAACCCGCTCATGAGCACCATCATCCTGGTGTGTACCGGCATCAAGGCCATTTCTCATTTCTTATTCTTCTAGATCTCTCAGCTGCCTTTGACACTGTCAACCACTCTCTTCTCATACAAACACTACAATCCCTAGGTCTTCAGAACACAGCCCTTTCTTGGTTCTTTTCCTACCTATCTAATCACTCTTTCAGTGTTTGCTTCTCTGATTCTACCTCCTCCTCATTACCGCTGTCCATGGGAGTACCACAAGGCTCAGTCTTAGGTCCTCTGCTTTTCTCAATCTATACCTCCTCACTTGGGAAACTAATCAACTCTTTTAGATTTCAGTATCATCTGTACGCTGATGATACTCAAATCTATCTATCCTACTTGGAATTGTCACTATCATTATTGATCCATGTCTCTGAATGTTTTTCTGCCATTTCATCTTGGATGTCATCTCGCCACCTCAAACTCAACATTTCCAAAACAGAATTAATTATATTCCCACCAGCCAAGAGTAGTTACCAACCTGATAGATCACAACAATTAATCCTACTCCACTAGCTCGCTCGATGCATGCATCCTCATTGCATGCATCTAAAAAACATATCCAAAATGCGTCCATACCTTACACAAGACAATGCAAAAACTCTAATCCATACACTCATTATATCACACATTGACTATTGCAATAGCCTCCTTACCGGTCTTCCTAAGAAAAGACTCTCATCACTACAATCCATTTTGAATGCAACTGCGAGGCTGATCTTCCTGGCTAGACATTCATCATCTGCTGATCCACTCTGTTAGTCCCTCCATTGCTTGCCTGTATATTACCGCATTCAATATAAAATACTTCTACTTACATACAAAGCCATTACTCTGACTACACCAACTTATAGCTCTTCGCTTATCTCAATATATATCCCCACCGACCTCTCCGCTCTGCACAAGATCTGTGTCTCATCCACACTCATTACTTGCTCCCACTTACACATGCAGGATTTTGTTGGACAGCATCCACCTTATGGAATGTCCTTCCATGCACACTAAGACTCTCTTCTTGCTTCCAAACTTTCAAGCATTCTCTGAAAACTCACCTCTTCAGGCAAGCCTATCGTATTAAGGACCCCCACACAACCTCCAGTAGCATTTATATCTAATTGCATCCCATCAGGACTGTCTTGTAATCTGATGGGACTGCCATGCTATGGAATTCTATCCTTATGTATCCCTCCTATTATCCCTATGGATTGTAAGCTTGGGAGCAGGGCCCTCCTACCTCCATGTCAGTTTGTATCTACCCAGTTTGTTTAATCACTGTTGTTTCCAATTGTAAAGCGCAACAGAATATGCTGAGCTATATAAGAAACTATAAAAAAATACATTAATTGTGATTTTTGAAAGTGCTGTCAAATGCTTTATTGCAGTCTAATAATATTATGCTTCTGCTTTTCCCACAGAATGTGAGTGAGCTTTTGATAACATACAGTTGGTTTTCACTATGGCAACTTCTGCTAAGAACATCAAGCTTCCGCTGTACTGTCACTAAAGCGCATTCTTCTTACTGTCAGCCATGAAAATAAGGTTACACCCTAGCTCAAGTTGCATGCTGTGAGTTTTTCATCTCTTTTTGTTAAGTGAATCTGTTATTTGTTAAGTCTATATTTAGATTTGTTTTTAGATGCACAATGTATAATAATGCAAACACATGGCAAAACCTGAGTGCCAAGGAAAATAGGGTTTCTCACCAAATGACTTTGCCTCTGGATATAAAAACAGACATAGGGGATTGCATTTCCCCCCTCTTCCTCTGTTTTGTGTGAAACAAAATGACTATGATGAAACTATTTCTTCTGAGAAAACCACAATAATTGTGGTTTACTTTACTTTCAAGTATGAGTGCAGAAAAACAGTTATGCGTGTTAAATATCAAAATACTGAAGACGTTTTAAGATAGAGGTAAAAAGGTCTTTACAGAACTTTGGAAGATGGTAGCTAATGAAAAAGAACCAAGATAATTTAGTTCTTTATAGCGTCTGTAAAGGTTGCCATTCTATAGTTATCATTAGAGGTGAGAAATATTTAGTAAACTCGTACATAGAAAAGTCACTTCCTTTCACACTTGGATGTGAGTTTATCCTTGGTCCTACCATATCCACACCACATAACACAATGTTTAACTGTTTGTACTGTAGCTCTACTCATCCACTAATAATACACATTTAAAAATACAGGGGCATGTGAGATCCAATCTGTATTATCCTGAATGGATGGGTCATGCGATCAAAACACAGAACAGCAAACTCCTGTGCCTTATTGACAGGGGTGTTTGCAGGGAGAGACTGGGGCTGCTGGTATTTCCAAAAATGGTGGCACATCAGCCCATTTTGTGGTAGTGGCCAGGCCAAGGACTGCACCACTTGGAATAGTTTCATTGGCCTTGCAAGCGGCCATGCGGTGGGCAGCCTGAGTAAGAGTAGACCTAAGGTGCATATGGGACACTGGGCGATATTGGCCAGCGTGTATGGTGCCCGATGATGAGGAAAATCGCTGGGCTGAAAAACGATCAGTGCATACATACTGGGCAATATCGCCCAGTGAGTATACACCTGAAGGCTACACTTACTCAGACTGCCTACCGCATGGCCACTTGCAAGGCCAATGAAACTATACCAAGTGGTGCAGTCCTTGGCCTGGCCACTACTACAAATGGGTTGATGTGCCACCATTTTTGGAAATACCAGCAGCCCCCGTGTCTCCCTGTGAGTGACGGGGAGAGACGTTGCTTTTAAATCAAATCAAAAACATGTCAAAATTGAAGTGTGTGTACACCCTATTATTTCTTCCAATAATTTCCCAATACAATAATCTGCATTCAGTTGAAAGCAGTTTTGTATCTCCAATGGGTGCACAAGCCCCTCAGTCCAGGAGGGACCACAGAGCACACCATTCTTTTTCTACATCTATATCTATATCCAATTCTCCCTTCTGAAGCCCAGGGCTGGCAACTGCAGTGCCGCAAAATCACTGGAAAAATGGCAAGGTGGTCCTTTTCCAGCATTTGGCACATGCACAGTAAAGAACTCAACAGGGAAATGTCCGCTGTGCCATTTCCCCAGGGAACCTGCACATGCGCTTTAGATTCTGGCACACCACTGGAGTCTACTAATGCTAGGGATGTGCTGGCGGCTGAGAGGAGGGAAGGGGGTTCAGAATAATATGGCACACAGGCCCCTCCTCTCTGGATACAACCTGTGACTAATATATTTTGGTACATTTTAACATATTTGTTGAACAAGTAAACTACCAGGAAATAAAAAAGATTTTTTTTTTAAATCCAAATGGTATTAGGATACAGTTGGCATATTGGCATACAATTGTAGATATTACTGTACATTACCACTGAATTTTTTATTTTTCTCTTAAAGCCTTAAACAGCTTCTATACTTGTAGCCATCTGGTGAATACCCACAGAAGCGGTAAAACATTAGATATAAAACTCTTAGATTGAAGAGTATTTTATTACTACTATGCAATCCTCTATTGCAGTGGTTCCCAAACGGTGTGCCTAGGCACCCTGGGCTGCCTCAGGGCACTTGCAGGGGTGCCTTCGGTTGGTGGACCAAGATCAATTTATATTATTTATGGTCAATGTACCAGGCAAAACCAGTGCTTGTGGCTGCCAATCATAATATATGTGGACAAACAGAAGCAAATCCTGTCCCTCACCAGATAACTGTGACATATAAACACAATGCACTTAATTTAATATATTTTTTCTGAATTTCTTGATAAGAAGCATTTGGCCTAGTGGTGCCTTGAAAATATTTTGAGGCTCTAGGGTGCCATGATTCGAAAAAGTTTGGGAACCACTGCTCTATTGGATCCATCTTTATACAATATACTGTAATGTTCAAAGCTCAAATAATTTTTTTTTTAAATCCCCTATTTTTTACAGTACATGCTAGTTCTTGGCTCTAGGCAGTTGGTAATTGTATACACAATGGGCCTTATTCTGGTTCACTCTCAAAGGCAAATTCCTTCTCAAATGGACAAAACCATGTGCATTGCAGGGGGGGGGGGGGGGGCAGATGTAACTTGTGCAGAGAGAATTAGATTTGGGTGGGGTTTTACTTCAAAGTGAGATCTATATTGCCGTGTAAAAATAAAACAGCCAGTATTTACCCTGCACAGAAACAAAATAACTCACCCAAATCTAAATCTCTCTACACATGTTACATCTGCCCCACCTGCAGGCACATGGTTTTGTACATTTGAGAAGGAATTTGCCTTTGCGAGTGAACCAGAATAAAGGCCAATGTTCTAGTTACTGGCCCTGGTCAGCTGTTATTTACAGTACAGTAGCGGTAGTATGCTAGTTGCGCTACCTACAAGCAGCTGCAATTGCAAGTATAGCACTAGTTCTTGGCTCTGAGCAGTAGTATTTAAAACTTTATTCAGATGTGTATCATGGGTCACAACATTATCTCACTACAGTACATGTCTTTATTACATTTTAACTCAGCAGTAATTTCACTGTGGCATTTTTGTCTGACCTTCAAGCTCTGACAGTTCAGGAATGTCAAAAAAGTAAAGATTTACAATTTCGGAGCTGCAGTGGGACCCTAGAACTCTATCAGAGCTACATACTGTAAATCACATTTTGTTGCTAGCTCTGAGACGTTTTCTACAATACAGTATATATAAAGCCTTATCAAACTAAACCTGGGAATGTGTATTATGTTTCAATTAAACGTATGTAAATTAAGCAGATATTTTCTTACGTTCTATGAAAATTACAATACAGTGATTGCAAAAACTGGAATAACTGACATAATTGATTAAAATCTGTATACAACAGGTTATAAGCAACGCTAAAGCTCTCCATGCATTGAATGATCATTCTGAACAATTATGTGGACATTTTAATACTACAACAAGCCCAACTCATATTTTTACGCATTTTGCGCATGTGCAGATCATGTCTTGCGATATTTCCCGCAGCCCAGTCATCCGTCGCATGATTTATTTATTTATTAACAGTTATTTACATAGCGCACACATATTCTGCTGCACTTTACAGAGAATAGTTTAAATTCACATCAGTCCCTGCCCCAGTGGAGCTTACAAGCTATATTCCCTAACACATTATACGAACAAATTCATTCTAGGGTTCATTTTGTTGGAAGCCAATTACCCTACAAGTATATTTTTTTATTGTGGGAGGAACCCGGAGTACCCGGAGGAAACCCACGCAAGCATGGGGAGAATATACAAACTCCGCACAGTTAGGGCCTTGGTGGGAATCAAACCCATGACCTCAGTGCTGTGAGGCAGTAATGCTAACCATTACACTGTCCATGTTAATCTAATTGACATGCTGCAACATTTGAGGTGCACAGCGGTGGGTCGGCAATCACCCCCATTCTTCAAATCAGGGCTTGTCCACCCCACCACGGTCTAAATGTATGACGGGTTCAGGGTCTGCGTTGTAAAATGTATGGTTACTGGACCTATGTGTCGGATCAGAGGACTAACCTAAGCTTCAGCTGCTAACCACTGCCTAAAACCATCATGATCCGAAGCTACTCCCTCAGATGCAGCACTCGGATCTCACAAATGCATAGAGAAGATTATCTCCTGCAGACGCCTACTGCTGCGTTTGAATTTATATACACGTAATTGCACAGCCGCTTCCATGAATTAGGCCTAGATAGTAAGGTCTTTGGAGCAGGGCCCTCTTCCCTCCTGTTCACACATACATCTTCTCTTGTACTTCATTTACAGCTCTCTACTCAGCTACAATCTATGGGGGTTATTTAGAGTGCAAATTTGCAATCCTATTGATTTTTAAACAACTGTGCCTGTGTAAAGATTGTAGCACGCATGCCGGAGGACAAATAGCAACGAAAATATAGTCACCGTTTGAATGTGGAAACCTGTTTTCTGGGAGTGTCAGACAAAAAACCTCATGCATGCCCCATGTGCTTTAAGGGAGGGTGTGTGATGGCAGCGCCAGCCTCCATCAGCTTGAATCAATCTCAGTGTTGTGGAAGGGTCAGACTTACTCACAATTGTACAGACTGGGAACATCATTTGATGGTAAGTGAATTGCTTATGGATGTCTAACAGGGCAATTTTCACTCTGCCTGGGTGGTGGACACCCACTCACCGGTCAGATCTGAATCAGGCCCTGTAACCACTGCACTTCTCATTTGCAATCATTCATTTCTACCAATGACAACCTGCCCCTGGTGGTTCTCGGACAACTCCTTTGCTTCCCTAAAGCTCAGCTGTATTGTGTTCTGAGACTGGTCATGCTAATTGTACTAACATATGCAATAAGTATAGCAATGAACAGCTCTCAGCTGCGGAATATGTGTGCGCTACTGTATATAAGAAACTGTTAATAAATAAAATGACTCAATTCGACAAGTCTGGAATATTACAATCTAAATCTTCTGTTTAAGTAGGCTTAGTAGGATATCATCAGCATATAAGAAGATTTTGGGTACTTGTGTATTATCTGCATGCCTTAACTTAAGGCATGCAATGCGATGGACGCGATTTTGCGGTAAAATCTCGTCAATCGCATCGCATGCGATGCGATCGACACGATCAACGCGATTTTTCCATAGGAATCAATGTTAAATGGTTCCAAATGGTCCTGACACCCGATTTCTCATTAGGGGCAATGTTAAATGCCCCCCATGGCCCCCCATTAGGTGTATTAGCCCAAATGCCCCTGCATTGTTAACGCCACCCCACCATCAACGCCAACCCGAAGCGTGGCGAGCGCAGCGTGCCCACGAGGGGCGGCGGTACGCGTCCTCCGACTTTTTTCATACCCCCACTATCCACGTTGGCGTGGAGTTGATTTTATAAAGTGGCGCAGCGCGCCCCGAAAACGAGCCCGAAGCGTGACGAGCGCAGCGAGCCCCGTGAGGGGACGCGAACTACATGTAAAGTTATCCGCATCCCCTCGCGGGGCTCGGTGTGCTCGTCATGCTTCGGGTTGGCGTTGATGGTGGGGTGTTGTTAACAATGAGGGGGTATACACCAAAATGGGGGGGCCTGGGGGGCATTTAACATTGACCCTAATGGGAAATCGGGTCTCAGGGACCATTTGGGAACATTTAACATTGATTCCTATGGAAAAATCGCCCAGATAATACACAAGTACCAGATTTTGTATTCTGAGGAGCCTATTCATGTGCCTAATATATCTGAGGTACATCTAATTTTTAAGACCAAAGCTTCAATCGTAAGGGCAAATATTAGAGGTGTCAAGAAGCAACCGTGCCTGTTGCTGTTGTGAATTAAAAAAAAGATGGGAGGCAAAATCATTGTCCCTAACTAAAGCATCCCGTATGATATTGAATAGACTTGGTCAAGAAATGCAAACCTATAATGACATAAATCTACCATATAAAACTCCAAAACGATCCTATCAATGCCTTTTCAGTGTCATGTTCCATCACCAAGCAGCACATGCTCTCAAAGTTTTAATGATGAACAAGGTTAATTGATCGTCTGAGTTTAACAGTGAAATTAAATGGTAACTCCGACATTCAGATAAGTTCTTGCAGTGTTTAGTAATAACAGAAATAGCTACTATCGCCGCTCTGGTAGTGGCGTCCTCAAAGGGTGTGCATAAAAACTGGGCATAGAAATTTCATATAATATAATTTCATATAATAAATGGCCAAGAGACCACCAGGACAAGTAGCAGAGGTGATTTTTAGACATGAGTTTTTATTAAATAAACTTTCTCCCACTTATACTACTTACACTGTTATTTGCACCATACTTGCCTACTTTTAAAGTTGATTTTCCAGGAGAAGTCTGGAGACTCAAAATGTCATGGGGGGGCAAGGATGAGGCTGACGTCATTAAGCTTCAACCCCTCGCCGGACAAACGCCATGATTTGCAGGACCACGGAGAGGAGCTGGGACTTAATGGTCCAAAATTATACCAATCACATCATTTAAGTCCCGCCCCTCTCTGAGGACCCAAGAAATTTTGGTATTTCAGTAGGGGGGGGGGGGGGGGTTGGATGGTATGCAAGTTACACATATCAAATTCTCCACTCCGTGCAACTTTATTTTCACACCTACTCTCTGCTTTCATGTCTGAATTTGTTTTGTCTAGCATGTTTGTCCATGTTTTATGTATGTCCTGTCATGTTGTTTTCCCTACTGTTCTGTGTTATCAACTGTACTAATTAAAATAAGAGGTGGTGACTATCAGGCTGAATTTATCACATAATCTGAAATGTTCGAAATCCTAGACATTAGAATAAATCAGAATTTCTGCAATGCAATGCAACTGCCAGTCTGGAATAAATGTACCTCTCAGTGAAACCAAAATGGTTCCTTCAATTTTCCTTGTGCACAGCTTAATTAATGACATATGTTATCTTACATTGGATAGCACCATTTAGATTTCAGTGCTTCTTGACAATGTCATCCAAAAGAGTTGAACATTTTACAAACACATTAGGTGCTCTTATCAGCTTCAGCCTTAACTTGAGTGGTTCTTAATTTTCCACTTAAACAGATAACCCCGCTTTTGTTGTTTCTCCTAGTAACTAGTTTTCCTGTTTTAAATCCAAGTCCAGGTCAATCCCTCTTCTCTGGGGCTGGCAAGGGAGAAAGGTTGCAGAACATCTGCCTTTTTATGGTCTAAACTAATTCATCATCCTCTGAGCGGCTGTGCAAACATAATATGCAGTCCTATTAGGAGCTGAGTACAAAATATATTATGGCGTGATTTTCCCAAGCAGTCAAGGGGTAAAGGAAGCAATTTATTGGTCCTTTGTAATTCAAAGGCCAGACAAGTTAAATCTTCTAAAGGCTTTTCCAATTTGTAAATTTGTAACAAATGCAGACATTTGAGAGCATTATTCAACACTGTTATCCAGCAATAAATATGCTGTTACTTATCAATATGGCAGCCGTACTTACTACCTATTCTCATATGTGTACCATTATATCAAAACACATAAAGCAGCTTGTTTACGTCGTAAAAATTGACAAAAAATAATGTACTAATCTGTTCTTCTATCTACAGTAGATTCTAATGACTACATTTACCAAAGCATGGAAACATATATATATAGCCTGTAGAGATAAAGTACACATATTCCACTTTACTCATTCTTTAAGCAGAGTAAGGCAACCAACTAAGGATGATACATAATACAGAAGTTGTAACTTAGCACTGTGAATGCAAAAGAGCTGTTGCAGGCTAACACACATAAAGATCACGTATTGGTGTTCTCACATAAGCCAAGTATAGTAAGGCCATGATTACACGATTGCGAACACTTGCACTCTATGTACAACTTATTAATAACCTTATCTGTGCTGTGCTTCACATAAAGTTGCCTGCCAGATGTAGATCTATTATTGTAATTTTTATTGGCTTTGTGTCAGATTCAAAGCCCAATACATAGTTAATCCAGGGTTTCTGTTTTTTTAAACTAATAATTTAATAGAGATTCAGCTGTGTTCTCAACGTGGCCTATTTCTCACAAGTTTAGCCTATAGTAAATGAGTGGATTGCAAAGCCAACAGAAAAATGCCCAAAAGAGCAAAACCGACCCTTAGTAGACATACCACCTAATATGAAATGCATGTGTTGATCATGAAATAATGTATTACAACGTGAGCACACCTGGCATACACTAAACACATGTCACGTGCTACTGTTGTGATCAGTATACATTTGAGCTCTGTAAATGGGTAGACATTTGCACTTTCTTAGAGCAACTCACACCTACAGTACTTTGCAATCAACTACTGTATACAGTATGTATGCATCACCTCTGTATATGTATGCATCACCTCCATATGTGTATTTTATGTAGAAATCAGTAGGTCACTGACATGCATAGGTGTCACTAAAAGTGGTAACACTCTTTTGTGGTAGATTTGCGGTGGGGGAGACCGTTATGATGCCACTGTTGGCATGAAGTATACAGTGTTACTCAAACATGCTTTTGGATTTTAGCTACCACCTGGGAAACATTTACTAGTCCATTTTAATCAATGTATACCCCTTTCACACCGCACTTGTTAAACGGTATATTGCCGTTTTTTTTAAAAATGCGATGCGATTTGTAATTGTACAGGCACCCTGATGGGGTGTTAAATGCACCCCCATTGTTAACGCCACCCCCACTATCAACGCCAACCCGAAGCGTGGCGAGCGCATCGAGCCCGCGAGGGGTGGCGGAAAGCGTCCTCCGACCTTTTCATACCCCCACTATCCACGTCGGCGTGGAGTTGATTTTATATTGTGTGGCGAGCCCGAAACGTTGCAATCCCCGCGAGGGGACGCGGAATACATGTGAAGTAATCCGCGTCCACTCGCCACACTATATAGAATCAATTCTACGCCGATGTGGAAAGTGGGGGTATGAAAAGGTCATAGGACGCGTACCGCCGCCCCTCGCGGGCTCGCTGCGCTCGCCACTCTTCGGGTTGGCATTCATAGTGGGGATGGCGTTAAGAATGGGGGTGCATATAACATAGTAATCACCCATCAGGGTGGGCGCCGTGCTAGGAAACAAGTACCTTTTTTTCTTGTCTTTCTCAATACATGGAACTATGATGTCAGCGATAACACAATGGCTTCCAATATTTTGCAATCAATTTACTGTAATACATACTGTATTTGTAACTTTTTTTCCCATGGAATTGAAATTCTACAGCTTGGCTTTCAGTTCCATTTCACATGCGCAAGCTGGCAATTGCATTAGCAATGTGCACATCTACAGAACCTTAATCCTTACCTCTCTGGGCCTGTATCACTGGAGCATCAGAATATTGCCATACAGAATAGTGTGATAAGCTGCAACAAAAAAGCCTACTAAATGCCAGTGCCTCTTGCTAAAAAGATCCTATAATGTTATATATAGGTATGAGTACCGTCTAATTAGCACTACACCAATATGCCTATACAATAGGTAATGTAGTAGTGAATTGAAATAGGTACTTCATTATCTCTTGCCGCATACTGTCAATATTTAACATTGCTACAGCCTTCGGCTACTACTATAATGGGCCCTACACACGGGATGCGGTCATCTATTAGAATGAACTTAGGTCTACAGTCATTAGGTCGACCCCACTAGGTCGACTGGCAGGAAGGTCAACCTGACTTAAGGTCGACATGGGCCAAGGTCGACATGACTTAAGGTCAAATTTGCATAAAGGTCGACATAAGGAAGGTCGACTGGTCATAGGGTCGACATGGGTTTTTCACTGTTTTTTGAGCCGACATGTGCCGACAGGCGGTATTTCATGCCCTACCATCCACTAGGGCGTGGTGGGAGAATAAAATAGTGTGCCGAGCGCAGCGAGGCACCGTGCCCGAAGCATTGCGAGCGATGCGAGGGTCCGATTCTCATTGCCAACTGTGTCCATGTCGACTGTGTCGACATTCGGATAAAAAAACAGTGAAAAACCCATGTCGACCTTATGACCAGTCGACCTTCCTCATGTCGACCTTTATGCAAATTCGACCTTAAGTCATGTCGACCTTGGCCCATGTCGACCTTAAGTCAGGTCGACCTTCCTGCCAGTCGACCTAGTAGGGTCGACCTAATGACTGTAGACCTAAGTTCATTCTGACAGATGTCCCGATTCCCTACACACATAGGTCGGGCAGTGCTGCGCCGCTGTCGCTCAGCACACAGAGCTGACAGCCCACACCTGTCAGCTCTGTGTGCTGGGCAAGCTGACAGCGCCAGCTTGCCCAGCGGGGCAGGCATTGCTGTCGCTATAGCTGGCTACTTCCATAGAACTTATACAACTTATATGTATTTATTTATTAACAGTTATTTATATAGCGCCCACATATTCTCCAGCGTTTACAGAGAATACTTGAACACTCACATCAGTCCCTGCCCCAGTGGAGTGTACAATCTATATTCCCCACCACATGTACATGTACACACATTCACTATTGGGTTAATTTTTTTGTTGGAAGCAAATTAACCTACCAGTATATTTTTGGATTGTGGGAGGAAACCGGAGAACCCAGAGTAAACCCACACAAGTACGGGGAGAATATACAAACTCCACACAGTTATGGCCATGGTGGGAATCACATTCATAACCTCAGTGCTGTGAGGCAGTAATGCTAACCATTACACCCTCCCTGCTGCCCCTTATATAGTCCATACCTCCAGACCATCCTGTTTTTGGGGGTACAGACCTTTTTTTGGTCACTGTCTGGTCTTCCCCCCAAAAGGCTGCACTGAGGGGGATATTGGTGGGCACTGCTCTGCTAAGCATGTGTACAGCTTCTATTCATGAGAGAGAGGGGCATGGTCAGTAGCTCAGAGAGCCCTAGGCATGCCCCCCCACCTAGATGAAAATGGGGGTGTGGATGAGATTAGGAATTTCCTTCAAGGATACGCCCCATAAACTCAAGGCCATGTCCTCTAATTCCTGGTGTGTGTCTTTGCCGCTCAGGAACATTTTGCCTGGCTCAGTGAAAAAGTTGGGGGGGTATGCACAAGTATATTGGGAGTTATTCTGATTCACTCGCAAAGGCACAATTACTCTCTAATGGACAAAACCATATGCACTGCAGGTGGGGCTGATGTAACATGTGCAGAGAGAGTTAGATTTGGGTGGGATTTGTACTTCAAACTGATATCTATATTTACGTAAAAATAAAGCAGCCGGTATTTACCCTGCACAGAAAGAATAAAACACCCAAATCTAACTCTATCTGCACTTGTTACATCAGCCCCACCTGCAGTACAGTACATATGGTTTTGTCCATTAGTAGTAGTAGTACGTTTATTTATAAGACACCGCAAACTGTCCGCAGCATCGTACATAGCAAACAAAAAAACAAATTACAAGGTAACGTACAGGGTGTTTTGAAAAATACAGTATGAATAGGGGTATAGCTGGTAGAACTAAAATCAGCATCAGTTCAGAAGTAGGTGTCAAAATTGTCGAGGAGACTGAAGATGAAGTAGAGGAAGGGAAGAACAGGACAGGAGCACAGGTGAGGTAAAGAGGTAGGGTGAGTACGTGAGGAAGGAGGACCCTACTCATAAGAGTTAACAGACTAAAAATAGGTGGGTGGACGAACGAAAAACATTAGGATAAGTAGGAACGGAGGCAGGATAGGAGGATCAAAAGAGGTTAGGAGGAGGGATAGGCTAGTCGAAAAAAGTGGGTTTGGAGGGAGCGCTTGAAGGAGGTAAGGGAATCAGAAAGCCTGATGGGTGGCGGGAGGTTGTTTCAGTGCAGGGGGGGGCAGCGCGAGAGAAGTCTTGGACACGGGAGTGGGAGGAGGTGATTAGGTGAGAGGTCAGTCGGCGGTCAGCGATGGAGCGAAGAGGACGTGAGGGAGTGTGGATAGAGATCAGTGAAGAGAGGTAAGGAGCGGTGGAGGAGGAGAGAGCCTTGTAGGTGGTGGTGAGGAGTTTAAAGAGAACTCGGAAAGGTATGGGGAGCCAGTGAAGAGATAGACAGAGGGGGGAGGCGGAGGTAGAGCGGTGGGAGAGGAAGATGAGCCTAGCAGCAGCGTTAAGAATGGATTGGAGAGGTGCGAGGCGGGTGAGAGGTAGCCCAGAGAGAAGGATGTTGCAGTAGTCAAGGCGGGAGATGACAAGAGAATGAATGAGAATTTTGGTCGCATCAGTGGAGAGGAATGGTCTGATGCATGAGATGTTGCGTAGGTGAAATGGCAAGACTGTGAGAGAGCATGAATGTGGGGGGTGAAAGAGAGGGAGGAGTCACTGATGACACCGAGGCAGCGCGTTTGGTCGGTGGAGGTGATCTCGGTTTCACCAATGCTGATGGAGATAGTGGGAGAAGAGGGGATGTTCGGGGGATGATAGATTAGAAGTTCAGTTTTAGCCATGTTTAGTTTCAGGAAGCGTTGGGTCATCCAGGCTGAGATGCCTGTGAGGCATTCGGAGACCTTGGACAGGAGTGATGGGGATAGGTCGGGGGAGGAGAGATAGATTAGGGTATCATCAGCATAAAGGTGGTAATGAAAACCATAGGAGCTGATGAGGGTGCCCAGAGAGGTGGTGTAGAGGGAGAAGAGGAGAGGGCCAAGGACTGACCCTTGGGGTACACCGACTGGCTGCGGGGTAGTAGGAGAGGAGGAGCTCGAAGTGGAGACAGAGAAGGAGCGATTGGAGAGGTATGAGGTGAACCAGGAGAAGACCGTGCCAGTGATGCCAAAGGAGTGGAGGGTGTTGAGTAGGAGAGGGTGGTCAACAGTGTCAAAGGCAGCCGACAGATCAAGCTGGATGAGGATAGAGAAGAGGCCTTTGGATTTAGCTGATAGTAGATCGTTAGTGACTTTGGTCAGGGCAGTTTCATAGGAATGTAAAGGGCGGAACCCAGATTGGATGGGGTCTAGAATGGAGTTAGCAGTAAGGTGGCTTAGGAGACGATTATAGGTCAGACGTTCTAGGAGTTTGGAGGCAAAAGGGAGGAGGGAGATGGGCCTGTAGTTGGATGGAGAGTTGGGGTCCACATTTGTTTTTTTTGAGAATTGGGGAGACAAGAGCGTGTTTGAAGGAGGAAGGGAAGATCCCAGAGGATAGGGAAAGATTAAAGAGGTGAGCCAGGTGAGAGCAGACTGACGGACTGAGATGACGGATAATATTGGAGGGGATAGGATCGAGCGGGCAGGTCTAGGGAGAAGTGGATTGAAGGATAGAGTGGACTTCAGCAGCAGTGGTGGGGTAAAATGACAGGTGTTGGAAGGAGGGGAGTGGAGATGTAGGAGGGGAGGAGGGAGAGGGTGAGTCATGGCAGCAGTGATGGCAGTCCTGAGAGAGGAGATTTTGGTTGAAAAGTAGGTAGCAAAATCAGCGGCTACAATGGAGGATGGAAGAGCTGGAGGATGGGGGGAGAGCAAGGAGTTGAAGGTGGCGAAGAGCCTGCGGGGATTGGATTATTGGGAAAGGATGAGGGACTTAAAGTAGGATTCCTTGGCCAGAGCAAGGGCAGAGCTGAAGGAGGAAAGAATGAATTTGAAATGGAGATAATCCGCAAGGGAGCGTGATTTCTTCCAGAAGTGCTCAGCAGTGCGAGAGCACTTTTTAAGGAATCGGGTGATAGGCGAGTGCCACGGTTGGGGGTTGGAGCATCGAAGGGGGATAGAGGAGGGAGGGCAGGCAAAGTCCAATGCCGAAGATAGGGTGTCATTATAGAGGGAGGTGGCGAGGTTCGGGCAGGACATGAGGGCGATTGGGGCGAGAAGAGGACACAGCGTGTTTGAGAAGGCAGCAAGATCAAGTGTGTTGACGTTATGCCGTGAGACAATGCGCTTGGGAGGGGGGGTGGGAGAGGGGGAAGCAGTGAGGGAGAAGGAGATGAGGTGATGGTCAGAAAGAGGAAAAGCCGAGATAGTGTAGTCAGTAAGGGAACAAGAGCGAGAGAAGACGAGATCGAGGGAGTGTCCTTGGATGTGGGTGGGAGAGGTAGTCCACTGAGATAGGCCAAGAGAGGAGCAGAGAGAGAGGAGTTTGGAGGTGCCAGGATCAGCGGGGTTATCCAAGGGGATGTTAAAGTCACCAAGAATGACAGATGGCAGGTCAGAGGAGAGGAAGTGTGGAAGCCAGGCAGCAAAGTTGTAAAGAAATTGGAAGATAGGGCCAGGGGGGCGGTAGATTGCAGCGACACGGAGGTGGTAGGGGTAGTATAGACGGATAGAGTGAGACTCAAAGGAGGAGAAAAAGAGAGAGGGTTCAGGGTGAATGACTGTGGGTGCATTAGAGAGTGATTGTGCCTTTGCGAGTGAACCAGAATAATCCTCATGGTCCCCATTACAGCATCATCTGAATCTCTTTTCTGTATTCTGTTTTCCGTCTCTCCAATTTATCATTTAACAATCCCTCTGTAAAATGATGAAATCACCGTGTGAGGTTGATCAGAGAATAATCAAGTTTTATACTGTAGTATGCAGGAATTAGGTATCTAGTCATCAAGTCCTTTGGGCATGCAGCTATGAGTGGTGATTTTAGCCTCTCTTCACTTGGGTTCCTATGTATTAATATCATGCTTGCCAGAGGCAGAACTCTGGGAGGCAATGGAGTCATCTTCCACTGGGCTCCTGCTCCCAAAGGGGCACCTCTCCACCCCTGTGAGTTTGAGTTTCAGTCAATTGAAAGCTGTTGATATCACTTCTGTGGTTGTCTCCTCCTCCTAGCAGGACCATATATCTTTAAGATCTTTATTCTAAACATAATATCCATAACATACATACACATATATACATGCATACATATATTTATATAAGATGGTGTGTGTGTGTGTGTGTGTTGGGGGGGCACCAATATTTATCTTTCTGACCATCACCTCATCTCCTTCTCCCTCACTGCTTCCCCCTCAAACCCCCCCCCCCCCTCCCAAGCACATTGTCTCACGGCATAACGTCAACACACTTGATATTGCTGCCTTCTCGTACACGCTGTGTCCTCTTCTCGACCCAATCACCGCCATGTCATGCACGAACCGCGCCGCCTCCCTCTATAACAACACCCTATCTTTGGCATTGGACTCTGCCTGCCCTCCCTCCTCTATCCCTCTTCTATGCTCCAACCCCCAACCGTGGCACTCGCCTATCACCTGATTCCTTAAAAAATGCTCTCGCACTGCTGAGCGCTTCTGGAAGAAATCACGCTCCCTTGCGGATTATCTCCATTTCAAATTCATCCTTTCCCAATCATCCAACCCCCGCAGGCTCTTCCGTCCTCCATCGTAGCCGCTGATTTTGTTACCTACTTTTCAACCAAAATCTCCTCTCTCAGGACTGCCATCACTGCTGCCATGACCTCACCCTCTCCCTCCTCCACTCCTACATCTCCACTCCCCTCCTTTCCATCCCTGTCCTCATTTTACCCCACCACTGCTGCTGAAGTCCATTCTATCCTTCAATCTGCTTCTCCCTCCACCTGCCCGCTCGATCCTATCCCCTCCAATATTGTCCGTCATCTCAGTCCGTCGGTCTGCTCTCACCTGGCTCACCTCTTTAATCTTTCCCTATCCTCTGGGATCTTCCCCTCCTCCTTCAAACACGCTCTTGTCTCCCCAATTCTCAAAAAACAAATCTGGACCCCAACTCTCCGTCTAACTAAAGGCCCATCTCCCTCCTCCCTCCTCCCTTTTGCCTCCAAACTCTTAGAATGTCTGGCCTATAATCGTCTCCAAAGTCACCTTACTGCTAACTCCATTCTAGACCCCCTCCAATCTGGGTTTGGCCCTTTACATTCCACTGAAACTGCCCTGACCAAAGTCACTAACGATCTACTATCGGCTAAATCCAAAGGCCTCTTCTCTATCCTCATCCAGCTTGATCTGTTGGCTGCCTTTGACACTGTTGACCACCCTCTCCTGCTCAACACCCTCCGCTCCTTTGGCATCACTGGCACGGTCTTCTCCTGGTTCACCTAATACCTCTCTGATCGCTCCTTCTCTGTCTCCACTCCGAGCTCCTCCTCTCCTACTACCCCGAAGGTGCAGTCCTTGGCCCTCTCCTCTTCTCCCTCTGCACCACCTCTCTGGGCACCCTCATCAGCTCTGACGGCTTCCATTAACACCTTTATGCTGATGATACCCTAATCTATCTCTCCTCCCCCGACCTATCCCTATCACTCCTGTCCAAGGTCTCCGAATGCCTCACGGCCATCTCAGCCTGGATGACCCAACGCTTCCTGAAACTAAACATCGCTGAAACTGAACTTCTAATCTATCATCCCCCGAACAACCCCTCTTCTCCCACTATCTCCATCAGCATTGGTGAAACCGAGATCACCTCAACCGAGCAAACGCGCTGCCTCAGTGTCATCATTGACTCCTCCCTCTCTTTCACCCCCCACATTCGTGCTCTCTCACAGTCTTGCCGCTTTCACCTCCGTAACATCTTGCACATCAGACCATTGCTCTCCACTTATGCGACCAAAATTCTCATTCACTCTCTTTTCATCTCCCGCCTTGACTACTGCAACATCCTTCTCTCTGGGCTACCTCTCGCCTGCCTTGCCCCTCTCCAATCCATTCTTAATGCAGCTTCTAGGCTCATCTTCCTCTCTTGCCGCTCTACCTCCACCTCCCCCCCTCTGTCTATCTCTTCACTGGCTCCCCATTCCTTTCCGAATTCTCTTTAAATTCCTCACCACCACCTACAAGGCTCTCTCCTCCTCCACCGCTCCTTACCTCTCTTTACTGATCTCTATCCACACTCCCTCACGTCCTCTTCGCTCCACCGCCGACCACCGCCTGACCTCTCACCTAATCACCTCCTCCCACTCCCGTGTCCAAGACTTCTCTCGCGCTGCCCCCCCTGCACTGGAACAACCTCCTGCAACCCATCAGGCTTTCTGATTCCCTTACCTCCTTCAAGCGCTCCCTCAAAACCCACTTCTTCTGACTAGCCTATCACTCCTCCTCCTAACCTCTTTTGCTCCTCCTATCCTGCCTTCCCTACCCCTCCATCTGTTCCCATCTGTTCCTACTTATCCTATTGTTTTTCATTCGTCCACCCACCCCCTTTTAGTCTGTTAACTCTTATGAGTAGGGCCCTCCTTCCTTACGTACTCACACTACCTCTTTAACTCACCAGTGCTCCTGCCCTGTTCTTCCCTTCCTCTACTTCATCTTCAGTCTCCTCGACAATCTCGACACCTACTTCAGAACTGATGCTGATTTTAGTTCTACCAGCTATACCCCTATTTATGCTGTATTTTATCAAGACACCCTGTACGTTACCCTGTAATTTGTTTTTTTGTTTGCTATGTACGGCGCTGCAGACACTTTGTGGCGCCTTATAAATAAATAAACTACTACTACTACTATCTTGCCTCCGGGCAACTGGGACGAACTTACGCCTTTGATGCTTGCTTAGTTTTGAAAAAAATTTTTTTAGAGAGCATATGACAGCAACACCAACAAGCACTGCTCGAGGAGGAGGAGGCCATGCACTGTTCTGTCTGTGAGGTGTGTAATGAAATTGACTTACAACTCTAATTGAGCACCAAAGGATGTTTAACCCCTTCATGACAGAGCCAGTTTGTGCCTTCATGACAGAGCCCTTTTTTTCAAATCTGACATGTCTCACTTAAGTGGGGATAACTTTTTTTTGCTTTTACTTATCCCAGTGATTTTGAGATTGTTTTCTCGTGACACATTGTACTTCAAGTTAGTGGTAAATTTGGGTCGATACAGTCTGTGTTTTTTTGTGAAAAATACCAAAATATCGTGAAAAAATGGAAAATTTAGCAATTTGCAAAATGTTAAATTTTCTGCTTGTGAGACAAATAATCATACCACTCAAAATAGTTAATAACTAACATAGACCATATGTCTACTTTATGTTTCCATCATTATTTCAACTTCCTTTTAATTTTTTTGGACACTAGGAGGCTTACAATATGAATAGCAAATTCTCAAATTTTCAAGAAAATTTCAAACACTGATTTTTTTAGGGATCAGTTCAGTTCTGATGTGACTTTGAGGGACTTGTATGTGAGACACCCCCATAAATGATGCCATTTCAAAAACTGCACCCCTCACAGTATTCAAAACAGCATTTTGGAAGTTTGTTAACCCTTTAGGTGTTTCACAGGAATTAAAACAAAGTGTAGGTGAAATTTCAAAATTTCTTTTTTTTTGCAGAGTTTCAATTTTAATACATTTTTCTAACGAATACAGTAGATTTTACTAGAGAAATGTGACTAAAAATTGATTCCCCCAATTCTTTTGTTTTCAAAAATATCCTATATGTGGCCCTAGTGTGCACGTTGACCAAACCACAGGCTTCATAATAGAAGGAGCACCTACTTGATTTTGGAGCCTCCTTTTTATGAGATTTTTTTTTAGGCACCATGTAGGTTTCTAGGCACCATAAGTGCTAAAAGTTAGGAACCTCCCCCACAAGTCACCCCATTTTGCAATCTACACCCCTCAGGGAATTCATCTAGGGGTATAGTGTACATTTCAAACCCCCAGGGGTTTCACCAATTTTGGTACAACTGGGATGTGAAAATGGAAAATTACATTTTTTTACACAAACATGCAGTTCTGGCTCAAAATTTTTCATTTTCACAAGGTATGAAGGAGACAAAGCACCCCAAAATCTGTGCCCCAATTTCTCCCGAGTACGGCAATGCCTCACATGTGACCAAAAAATACCAGTTGGGTGCATGGCAGGACTCAGAAGGGAAGGAGTGTTTTTTGGATTTTGCAGCACAGATTTTGGTGGAATGAATGGTGGGTGCTATGTTGCACCAATACAGTGGAACCCCCCCACAAGTCACCCCATTTAGCAAAGTACACCCCTCAGGGAATTCATCTAGGGGTATAGTGTACATTTCAAACCCCCAGGGGTTTCACCAATTTTGGTACAACTGGGCTGTGAAAATGAAAAATTACATTTTTTTACACAAACATGCACTTCTGGCTCAAGATTTTTCATTTTCACAAGGAATGAAGGAGACAAAGCACCCCAAAGTCTGTGCCCCAATTTCTCCCGAGTATGGCAATGCCTCACATGTGACCAAAAAATACCAGTTGGGCGCATGGCAGGACTCAGAAGGGAAGGAGTGATTTTTGGATTTTGCAGCTCAGATTCTGGTGGAATTTTGGTGGGTGCTATGTCGCATTAGCAAGACCCCCCAAGCACCAATACAGTGGAACCCCCCCACAAGTCACCCCATTTTGCAAAGTACACCCCTCAGGGAATTCATCTAGGGGTATAGTGTACATTTCAAACCCCCAGGGGTTTCACCAATTTTGATACAAGTGGGCAGTGAAAATGAAAAATTACATTTTTTTACACAAAAATGCAGTTCTGGCTCAAAATTTTTCATTTTCAGAAGGTATGAAGGAGAAAAAGCACCCCAAAATCTGTGCCCCAATTTCTCCCGAGTACGGCAATGCCTCACATGTGACCAAAAAATACCAGTTGGGTGCATGGCAGGACTCAGAAGGGAAGGAGTGATTTTTGGATTTTGCAGCTCAGATTCTGGTGGAATTTTGGTGGGTGCTATGTCGCATTAGCAAGACCCCCCAAGCACCAATACAGTGGAACCCTCCCACAAGTCACACCATTTTGCAAAGTACACCCCTCAGGGAATTCATCTAGGGGTATAGTGTACATTTCAAACCCCCAGGGGTTTCACCAATTTTGATACAAGTGGGCAGTGAAAATGAAAAATTACATTTTTTTACACAAAAATGCAGTTCTGGCTCAAAATTTTTCATTTTCAGAAGGTATGAAGGAGAAAAAGCACCCCAAAATCTGTGCCCCAATTTCTCCCGAGTACGGCAATGCCTCACATGTGACCAAAAAATACCAGTTGGGTGCATGGCAGGACTCAGAAGGGAAGGAGTGATTTTTGGATTTTGCAGCTCAGATTCTGGTGGAATTTTGGTGGGTGCTATGTCGCATTAGCAAGACCCCCCAAGCACCAATACAGTGGAACCCCCCCACAAGTCACCCCATTTTGCAAAGTACACCCCTCAGGGAATTCATCTAGGGGTATAGTGTACATTTCAAACCCCCAGGGGTTTCACCAATTTTGATACAAGTGGGCAGTGAAAATGAAAAATTACATTTTTTTACACAAAAATGCAGTTCTGGCTCAAAATTTTTCATTTTCAGAAGGTATGAAGGAGAAAAAGCACCCCAAAATCTGTGCCCCAATTTCTCCCGAGTACGGCAATGCCTCACATGTGACCAACAAATACCAGTTGGGTGCATGGCAGGACTCAGAAGGGAAGGAGTGATTTTTGGATTTTGCAGCTCAGATTCTGGTGGAATTTTGGTGGGTGCTATGTCGCATTAGCAAGACCCCCCAAGCACCAATACAGTGGAACCCCCCCACAAGTCACCCCATTTTGCAAAGTACACCCCTCAGGGAATTCATCTAGGGGTATAGTGTACATTTCAAACCCCCAGGGGTTTCACCAATTTTGATACAAGTGGGCAGTGAAAATGAAAAATTACATTTTTTTACACAAAAATGCAGTTCTGGCTCAAAATTTTTCATTTTCAGAAGGTATGAAGGAGAAAAAGCACCCCAAAATCTGTGCCCCAATTTCTCCCGAGTACGGCAATGCCTCACATGTGACCAAAAAATACCAGTTGGGTGCATGGCAGGACTCAGAAGGGAAGGAGTGATTTTTGGATTTTGCAGCTCAGATTCTGGTGGAATTTTGGTGGGTGCTATGTCGCATTAGCAAGACCCCCCAAGCACCAATACAGTGGAACCCCCCCACAAGTCACCCCATTTTGCAAAGTACACCCCTCAGGGAATTCATCTAGGGGTATAGTGTACATTTCAAACCCCCAGGGGTTTCACCAATTTTGATACAAGTGGGCAGTGAAAATGAAAAATTAAATTTTTTTACACAAAAATGCAGTTCTGGCTCAAAATTTTTCATTTTCACAAGGAATGAAGGAGACAAAGCACCCCAAAGTCTGTGCCCCAATTTCTCCCGAGTACGGCAATGCCTCACATGTGACCAAAAAATACCAGTTGGGCGCATGGCAGGACTCAGAAGGGAAGGAGTGATTTTTGGATTTTGGAGCACAGATTTTGGTGGAATGAATGGTGGGTGCTATGTTGCATTACCAATACAGTGGAACCCCCCCACAAGTCACCCCATTTTGCAAAGTACACCCCTCAGGGAATTCATCTAGGGGTATAGTGTACATTTCAAACCCCCAGGGGTTTCACCAATTTTGATACAAGTGGGCAGTGAAAATGAAAAATTACATTTTTTTACACAAAAATGCAGTTCTGGCTCAAAATTTTTCATTTTCAGAAGGTATGAAGGAGAAAAAGCACCCCAAAATCTGTGCCCCAATTTCTCCCGAGTACGGCAATGCCTCACATGTGACCAAAAAATACCAGTTGGGTGCATGGCAGGACTCAGAAGGGAAGGAGTGATTTTTGGATTTTGCAGCTCAGATTCTGGTGGAATTTTGGTGGGTGCTATGTCGCATTAGCAAGACCCCCCAAGCACCAATACAGTGGAACCCCCCCACAAGTCACCCCATTTTGCAAAGTACACCCCTCAGGGAATTCATCTAGGGGTATAGAGTACATTTCAAACCCCCAGGGGTTTCACCAATTTTGATACAAGTGGGCAGTGAAAATGAAAAATTACATTTTTTTACACAAAAATGCAGTTCTGGCTCAAAATTTTTCATTTTCAGAAGGTATGAAGGAGAAAAAGCACCCCAAAATCTGTGCCCCAATTTCTCCCGAGTACGGCAATGCCTCACATGTGACCAAAAAATACCAGTTGGGTGCATGGCAGGACTCAGAAGGGAAGGAGTGATTTTTGGATTTTGCAGCTCAGATTCTGGTGGAATTTTGGTGGGTGCTATGTCGCATTAGCAAGACCCCCCAAGCACCAATACAGTGGAACCCCCCCACAAGTCACCCCATTTTGCAAAGTACACCCCTCAGGGAATTCATCTAGGGGTATAGTGTACATTTCAAACCCCCAGGGGTTTCACCAATTTTGATACAAGTGGGCAGTGAAAATGAAAAATTACATTTTTTTACACAAAAATGCAGTTCTGGCTCAAAATTTTTCATTTTCAGAAGGTATGAAGGAGAAAAAGCACCCCAAAATCTGTGCCCCAATTTCTCCCGAGTACGGCAATGCCTCACATGTGACCAAAAAATACCAGTTGGGTGCATGGCAGGACTCAGAAGGGAAGGAGTGATTTTTGGATTTTGCAGCTCAGATTCTGGTGGAATTTTGGTGGGTGCTATGTCGCATTAGCAAGACCCCCCAAGCACCAATACAGTGGAACCCCCCCACAAGTCACCCCATTTTGCAAAGTACACCCCTCAGGGAATTCATCTAGGGGTATAGTGTACATTTCAAACCCCCAGGGGTTTCACCAATTTTGATACAAGTGGGCAGTGAAAATGAAAAATTACATTTTTTTACACAAAAATGCAGTTCTGGCTCAAAATTTTTCATTTTCACAAGGAATGAAGGAGACAAAGCACCCCAAAGTCTGTGCCCCAATTTCTCCCGAGTACGGCAATGCCTCACATGTGACCAAAAAATACCAGTTGGGCACATGGCAGGACTCAGAAGGGAAGGAGTGATTTTTGGATTTTGGAGCACAGATTTTGGTGGAATGAATGGTGGGTGCTATGTTGCATTACCAATACAGTGGAACCCCCCCACAAGTCACCCCATTTTGCAAAGTACACCCCTCAGGGAATTCATCTAGGGGTATAGTGTACATTTCAAACCCCCAGGGGTTTCACCAATTGTGGTACAACTGGGCTGTGAAAATGAAAAATTACATTTTTTTTACACAAAAATGCAGTTCTGGCTCAAAATTTTTCATTTTCACAAGGAATGAAGGAGACAAAGCACCCCAAAGTCTGTGCCCCAATTTCTCCCGAGTACGGCAATGCCTCACATGTGACCAAAAAATACCAGTTGGGCACATGGCAGGACTCAGAAGGGAAGGAGTGATTTTTGGATTTTGGAGCACAGATTTTGGTGGAATGAATGGTGGGTGCTATGTTGCATTACCAATACAGTGGAACCCCCCCACAAGTCACCCCATTTTGCAAAGTACACCCCTCAGGGAATTCATCTAGGGGTATAGTGTACATTTCAAACCCCCAGGGGTTTCACCAATTGTGGTACAACTGGGCTGTGAAAATGAAAAATTACATTTTTTTTTACACAAAAATGCAGTTCTGGCTCAAAATTTTTCATTTTCACAAGGAATGAAGGAGACAAAGCACCCCAAAGTCTGTGCCCCAATTTCTCCCGAGTACGGCAATGCCTCACATGTGACCAAAAAATACCAGTTGGGTGCATGGCAGGACTCAGAAGGGAAGGAGTGATTTTTGGATTTTGCAGCTCAGATTCTGGTGGAATGAATGGTGGGTGCTATATGGCATTAGCAAGACCCCCGAAGCACGGTGAAATGATGAACCTAATAATCCATAGATGTGTGGTATATTTTGAAACACTCCTTCATACATAGGCCGGGTTTGTCGGGGCAAGTTTCACAGTGGAAAATAGTTTCCTTTCTTATTCCCTTTTTATAGCAAACTTTGCACCTTTTTTGTGTCCTGCCCTTTCTTGCAGTGGAGGGGATTTCGTTGGGAAAATGCTGCCCTGGTACAATACGGGGGCCAGTACTAGAAGTACTGGGGCCCTCTGCCTGCTGGTTCCCAAATACTAGGCCCTTTATGACTTCCTCTTGAAAGTGCATAAATGTCCCCCTCTGGCCGGTAGAACGGAATAGCACGTAAGCGTTATACAGTGCCATCTGGATGATATACACGGCCAGCTTCTTGTACCAGATATTTGTTTTCCGCAGGGCACTGTACGGCTTCAGTACCTGATCTGAAAGATCCACTCCGCCCATGTACTTATTGTAATCTAGGATACAATTTGGTTTTGAGGTGTGGGTACTGGTACCTCGTACAGGGATGGAGGTGGTACTGTCTCCATGAATTGTTGTCAGTATAAGGACATCCCTCTTGTCCTTATATTTGACCAACAACATATTTTCGGTGCATATTCCCCTGCTTTCACCCCTTCTTAGTACTTGGGCAATGTGCGTTTTGGGGAGGCCTCTTTGGTTCTTGCGCACAGTACCGCAAGCTGCTGTACCTCTTGAACCAAGGGCCTTAAACAGGGGGATGCTGGTGTAAAAGTTATCCACATAGAGGTGATAACCTTTATCCAGGAAGGGGTGCACTAAATCCCAGACAATTTTTCCACTAACACCTACGAGGGAGGGGGGGCATTCTGGCGGTTCAATTCTTGAATCCTTCCCTTCATATACCCTAAACTTGTGGGTGTACCCTGTGGTGCTTTCACACAGCTTATACATTTTTATGCCATACCTTGCCCTCTTACTGGGAAGGTACTGGCAGAATTTAACCCTTCCTTTAAAATGTATAAGGGACTCGTCGATACTAATACATTTATCAGGGATGTATAGCTCTGCAAATTTGGCACTGAAATGATCAATGACCGGCCTGACTTTGAATAGCCTGTCAAAGGTGGGATCATCTCTGGGTGGGCACTGTGCATTATCGGTGTAATGTATAAATTTATGGATTGCCTCAAAACGAGCCCGGGGCATGGCCATACGGTGAAATGGGGTGCTGTACAGAACATCTGTACTCCAATATTGCCTAATTTGTGGCTTTTTTACTATGCCCATATGTAACACCAGACCCCAAAACGTCATCATCTCTACTGCATCTACAGGGGTCCACCTAGCAAATGATGACGTGGGGTTTTGAGCAATAAACTGCTGGGCATATAAATTAGTTTGGTCCACCATTACATTTATAAAATCATCAGAGAAAAATAATTTGAAAAAGTCAATTTCTCTGAGACCTGTTGAATCAAATTGGATTCCTGGGATGGCCAAAAACTCAGGAACCTGGGGCTCAAAATTGTCTGGTGGTGGGGTCCATACGAGATCAATTATTGGGGGGGGGGTCTCAGCTGCTCTACGGGGGCGTCTTTGAGGGGGTCCCTCATCATCAGAGGAGGAAGAGGAGCTTAAGACAAATCCTTCAAATTCCCCGCTTGCCTCACTGGCTGTGTCAGAGTCAGAGGCAAGCATGGCATATGCCTCCTCCACCGAATACATTCTCCTGGATGACTGGGACGACATTTGGGATGACATTTGGGATGCCATTTATATTTTTGTGTTACTGGTAGTGAAATGTTTCAACACGTGTATAGTGTAGGGGGGGGTACAAACTTTATTTCAACCCGGGGGGTATGTAGTGTGTAGTGTGTATGTAGTGCAGAAAAAAAAAAATACAAAAAAAAAAAATTGAAGGGTTAAAAAAAAAAAAAATGGAAGGGGTTAAAAAAAAAAAAAATGGAAGGGGTTAAAAAAAAAAAAAGGTCCTGCGCCAAAAATTGAGCACAGATGTTGGTCAGTAACGTCCGTCACTGAACAGCGCTCAAAGGCAACAGGAATTTGATCCAAAAAAAAATAAAATAGATCAACCCTGTGCCGAAAAAGCTGATCAGTGATGTACGTCACTGATCAGCGCACAGTGGCCACAGGACACACACAAAATCACAGTGTGTGTAAAAAAAAAAATGTAAAAAAGACCCCACAGCACTCACAAAAAATAAAAAAAGGTGATCAGTGATGCGACACTGATTACCAGTGAGGGGCAGCAGGTGCACAACCTTTGGTGGTACTGACAGGTATATATAAAAAAAAAAACCTCTGTACCCCCAAAAAGTTGCTGATCACCTCAGATATAGTGATCAGCACAAAAGGCGGGGGCAGCAGACACAAAATTTAGCACTCTCTATCACTCTCTGTCACTATCTCTCTCTATCTCTCTATCTATCACTCTATGACACTGCAGCAGCAGCACTGACAGGTATATCTATATATAAAAAAAACCCTGCGCCCCCAAAAAGTTGCTGATCAGTTAATTTATACTGATCAGCACAAAAGGGGGGGGCAGCAGTCAGTTATATAAAAAATATATAGCACAATCTGTCACTATCTCTCTATCTCTCTATCTCTCTCTATCTCTCTCTATCTATCTATAGCTCTATCACACTGCAGCAGCACAAAATATAGCACTAGGCCTCTCTATCTCTCTCTATCTCTCTCTATCTCTTTCAGTTATATAAAAAATATATAGCACAATCTGTCACTATCTCTCTCTCTATCTCTCTCTCTCTATCTCTCTCTATCTCTCTTTATCTCTCTATCTATAGCTCTATCACACTGCAGCAGCACAAAATATAGCACTAGGCCTCTCTATCTCTCTCTATCTCTCTCTATCTCTCTCTCTCTAACTCTCTCTCTATCTAATAAATCGCAGCAGCACAAGATGTCACAGGATGTCACAAGATGTCACAAGCATAAGCAATATCAATGATCAGGTAAGTATTTTGGATGGGTTCTGGTCAGTATAGGCGGCAGCTGGGCACGGTGACCGCACTGCACGCTATTCCAGACCGGAATGGCGTCTGCAGTGCAGTCACCGTTAGTTTAAACCCCCCTCTATGGCTGTGATTGGTCCGTCGGTCCGACGAACCAATCACGGCCTTTGGGGGCGGGAGGGGTGAGGTGGGGTGACACCAGTGTCACCCTTACACCCCGCGGTGATTGGTGCTGTACTTTACAGCACCAATCACCTCCGATCCCGTGTCACCGGCGAACGTTATTCGCCGGTGACACAGAAAACGCTGTGAATGGCTGTTCACAATGAACAGCCAATCACAGCGATCGCCGACGGGGGGGCGGCATCGCCGCCCCCCCTGGGCATGCACGGACATGTCTGCTGTCAGGGACAGCAGACATCGTCCCTCTGTCACTGCGTCTCTAGACGCAGTGACAGTTTTAAGCCATGACGTATATATACGTCAACGGTCGGGAAGTACTTCCCGGCCATGACGTATATATACGTCAAATGTCGTGAAGGGGTTAAGAACGATGTCCCTTTCAACCTGCTCAAACATCCACAAACATGCACAAATGTGTACACATTATGACTTTGACACGTGCAGTAAAAAAACATTGTGCCCACTTCTGAAATATTTTTACAACAGCAATTTCAATGTGTAATTTTTATTTAAAAATCTAGAAACTACCTGTGTTTAGTCTGAGAACTTTGCTCTAAAGACCGTTTATAACACAATAAATACAGCCAGTCTGAAAAAAGTAACCCATTAAATGTGCTCGCTTCCTTTTTATTCCATTTATTAGGAAAATGTAATATAAAAAGGACAAATTCATGAGAGAAGTATGGCACAGTGTGACCTTGCAAGGAAGTAAATAAACACACTGAAACAGGACGTAGTAAATGAACCACACGTTACAGCTTCCTCTCACCTCATCACTCATATCCTCCCATAGAATTGCACCATAAAAGAAAAAAGAAAATAATTGGGTGCTTTTCCTTTTACCGAAGCTAGCGACAAAGACTATATATATATATATATATATATATATATATATATATATATATATTTCTATTTACAAATACTAAACTGCATTTTTAGTATAAAAGAAATATTGTGTAAGCAGTTAAAAAAAATTGGGAGTAAATACAGTAACTGCATGGTGTGCTATAGCCTGCACTCTAACAGGACTCATTACTTCCTTAGCTGCAGGACTTCATTCTCAGTAATCAGGAAGTAATGAGTCATATCATGGCGGGCAGCGCACTCCATGAGGACAATACTGGACATTTACATAGATTCCTGTTTTTAAACAACTTTATTTAACTTGGTATATTCTGTTCTCCATGTATAGTACTATAAAACACATGACCAGATTCACTTATTATTATTAGGCTTTATTAATATAATCATTTCCATACAATACCATGGAAATAAATGTTTGTGAGATCACCCTGGGTCTCTGGTATTCCCTCTGCAACCGTTATTTCTTCACACAAGCTACTGTAAGCAGTATTTGGAGATATGAGTTTGGCTTACAAATGGGCATGTTGGGGGCATGCTGGAGTTAGGGACTTCATCAGAAGACGTAGTTCTACTGGCACCATAGGTTTTTTTTTATTTATGACTATTTGCCCATTACTGTGCATTAGAGCTGCAGCCAGTGGGTATCTCAGTAGGCAGTCTATTGGCTACAACATTATAAAAAATGTGCGGCTACTGCTTTAGTGACCACCACTGAATTAGGCCCAGTAGGCCCCATACATACTAGGTGATAAAATATCGCTCAGAAAGGAACAATATCTCCTAGTGTGTACACTCAATGTTGTTAACAATGCATGCTCCCACATGTTCAGACAAGGGAGGTCCTCATTAATGATGTCCATGCTGCTGCTGCTGACCATCTCTTCCCCTGCTATCGCCCCCCTCGTGCCTCGTATATGCACTTGCCTATGCTGGTGCCCTGCTGCCGACAATATCATCATCGTCGGGGATTGGGTAATGTGTGTGGGGCAGATAATGTAACAATGAGTATCTATCTATCTATCTATCTATCTATCTAACCACCTAACTAGTGATTGGCTAATTTACTCATTTAAAAAAGGATTACTTATATCAGTATATTTTTCTAAATGATTTTCTAAATGTTTGTGTGACCTTGAAGCAGAATAAATTAAACTATGTTGCTTGGTACTGGTCGAGTATCTGTTATCCGGATATCCTACGGTTTCTGAATATTTTGGGCCCCCTCCCACAGTTTTTCATACTCACGATGGCCATCGGGTTTGTCTTCAGAGGCATCCCCAGTCCCAAGGATGCATTGAGCGGGTGTGGCGGTGACGACACCTGCGCAATGTATGCTTGGGACTGTTAACGTCGGGGGGCCGCTAGGGGAACAGGTACGTTTAAAAAAATAAATTCAAAATACGGAATAATCCCTTTTCCAAAATGCCCATGGTCGCGAGGATTTAGGATAAGGGATACTTGATCTGTACTATGAACTTCATAGAAAAATCGCAGACTGACTTATTTATAGGGTTAGAGTGTAAAAAAGCTAAAGTAGGGTGATCTAGTTAGGATGTCGACATTCAAGATTTAAACACCATAATGCTCACATGGTCTGATTACCAAGATTCAGGATGTTGACATGTTCACCATCTTGATACTTTAAACAGGTTAAGATGATGTCAGTGATAACATTATGAATGCCGACATGTCAAATGATAACATACTGTACTGGTATTGACATAATGAATGGTGATAATGTGTATGCTGACATTTCGTAACAGACAATATTGGGCCAGATGTATCAAGCATCAAAAAGTGATAAAGTGGAGAGTTATAAACAAGCAGCCTATAAGCTCCTATTTGTCATTTTTCAAACCCAGTCTGTAACATGACAGGTAGCAGCTGATTGGCTGGCTGTTTCTCACTCTTCATTTTATCACTTTTTGAAGCTTGATACATCTGGCTCACAATACGATACGATAGGTAACATTTTTTCTTGATTGTCTGCTTTTATAAAGTCTAATGGGGTTAAAAGTGAAATCATTAAGGCCAAAACTCTTAGAAAACTGACCAGATCATATATATATGTCAGTCAGCTGCTCTACTCTAGCACCCTAGGCATCTGCCTCGGGGGGATTGTTCTACAGACATTTATAATCATTTGTATAAAGTAAAACCTATTGTACACTGGTGTGTAATGCGGTGGCAAATGCAGGATTTTTAGAGGGGGGTTTCTAAATGTAATCCAAAATCTCCCACTCTGCAGCAAGTATGGGGGAGCGGTAACAGCCCTGAAAAATGGTATTTTTAATTATACAATGGATACTGTATGGAATACAGTATCAATAGTTATCAGTACAGATGGTCTACAGTATAGGCTGTTTCACACATTTAAATAATATAAAATTGTCAGGAAATTTTTAAACGTTTCATAATACATAAATAAACAAACATAATAGAACCAGTACTACACTAATCTCACAATCTCCCACTTCATGGTAAGGCTCCTGTCTCTTCCTCCTGGTAGCTACTCTCTGGTCCCTTGCGATGCTTGAGGGCTCAGATCCACACATACTGTAAATGTGGTAGAAGAAGCTGGTACACTGGGCATGTGCAGCAGCTCTGCTCTGTCCCTTACACTGCATGAAGTGTGGCAGCTCTACTGATCATATCATATACCAGTGCTATTGTTGTCATAATTTAAGGCACTTACCAAGAGGAGGGGGTTTCCGGGCAGCCAGAACCCCCCCCCCCCCCCCGCGCGTTCGTTTGCTTATGTAATGGGTGCAGTACAAATGGGTTTTAGGGGGTCCAATCCGCACCCTGTACCCATTTTTTTCAATACTTATCACTTATTACATGGAAAGTAGAAAATGGTATCAGGAAAATGGTGCTTAGGCCAATTTGCCAAAGACCTGTTCATGCCTGCTGAAATCAGGGACTGCTCTAGTCCCCCTAGTGCCCAGAGTCTATTGCTTTGTAGGCTACAGAGGCGAGAGCCCAGATGCCCCTGCTATTGTAGTTAGACTACTGTATGCCGATACATAGTGGCTGGGAGTCTTATGAAACTATTTCTTATTTAATAATATTTTTTTTTATATTTGTTTTTGGTAAACTTTACACTATTAAACTCAGCAAGTAGGTTATGGGGAAAAAAATAAAGGATGATAGATTACTTCAATTTTGGGAACATATGGGATGTAACATTAAAATAAATGTTTGTTTGTCAAATGTGAAAGCAGATGGCATTGACATATCCAACATTCTATCAAAATCCAACAGTAAAACAAATACATTGCTCAAAACCACAATTTACCCACATCAGAAAACCATCTTTTTATATCTCCTCATCTATTTGACGCATTCAAAGTCAAATATAATTACCAGTGGCTCATTAGCTATAATCTGTTTCCTTTGACATAATGTAACAGACTGACTATTTTTTTTTAAAGCAAAAGTATTTCAAGTTGCAACATTTCATACACTTGGCCATTTACATAGGTACAACTACTGTAGAATGGGATATTTATGTATCAAATATAGGATTTTGCTGGCGTAAAGAATGGCATAGGGTTGGATCAGCTTTTACGTGACTGAGGCCCATAGGACCTGCACAGGGGCTATCTGTTGCTGTTTGTTGTCTTATACTGTATTTTGCATAAGATTGTAAGCTTGCAGCAGGGCCCTCTAACCCCCAAGTCCGTCTGTTGTTACCCAGTTTGTTTTATCTCTGTCTACCATTGTAAAGCGCAACGGAATCTGCTGCGCTATATAAGAAACTGTAAATAAATAAATAAATAAATAAAAGGAGTGAATTTCTAGCAGGGACAGTGTGCATCCAAAACATTGGTCTGCGTAGTCTCGCTTACTTCCCATTGACTGGCCAATCGCCGATGTATTATATTATATTCAGTGTATATGTTCCGCATGCACACTGTCTGTCATTGGTATGGGTAGCCCTGCTTACTTCCTGGTAACTACAGCTACCCCGGGTAATATACCATATTGTGGCTCCCAAACTTTGACTCATGGCACCCTAGAGCATCAGCATTTTTTTCATGGCACCCCTAAGATAAAAGATTTTTTTTTTAGACAGAATAAAAAAATAAAGTAATTGTGCCTGCTTGTCATCCTTAGGGTCAGTTATGTGGTGGTGGTGGTGTGCAGTTGTGCTTCTGATTGTCGACATGTTTTATGACTGGCAGCCCCTAGCACTGGTTTTGTCTATCAACATAATTCAGTTGATTTAGTCCTGGACTACCAATCGGAAGCACCCCTGCAGGAGCTTTGCAGCACCCAAGGGTGTCTAGGCACACAAGCCCTTATTCTAATGCACTCGCAAAGGCACATTCCTTCTCAAATGGACAAAACCATGTGCACTGCAGGTGGGGCAGATGTAACATGTGCAGAAAGAATTAGATTTGGGTGGGGTTTCACTTCAAAGTGAGATCTATATTGCATTGTAAAAATAAAGCAGCCAGTATTTACCCTGCACAGAAGCAAAATAACTCACCCAAATCGAATTCTCTTTGCACAAGTTACATCTGCCCCACCTGCAGTGCACATGGTTTTGTCCATTTGAGAAGGAATTTGCCTATAGTGTTAAGAAAAGATCTAAAATAATTCAAAAAATTTCAAAATCTGTCAAGCAGTTCAAATATACACATAACAGTTATACATACTGTATATATACAGTATATATTTATTATCTACACACATACAGGATCCCACTGCACTCACCATTCTTAGGAATGCGGTACACACCTGCATGTCTTATTCCCAGATTGGGGTGCAGTGGTCTGTAACCACATTGCTTAAAGAAATAAAAAGCAGAGAGCTTAGCACACACTATAGTAAAACTCAGTCAACTTAATATCTAAATATTTAAATAAACAATGGTGTTCTGGTTCATAGATTGATCAATGCATTCAAGCTTGCAGCCCAACATCAGGGGAACATTTATATATTTATATATATATATATATATATATATATATATATATATATATATATATATATATATATATATATATATATATATATATATAGATACAGAAGTACCAACACACTCGCCATTCCTAAGAATGGGGTGCAAACAGCACCCACTTCCCAGGATGGGGTGCATTGGCCTGTGACCACACACTCTAGTAAATACAAACACAGGGGGCCCAGCACTCACTACAACAAACTAACTCACCTTAACATTCAAATAATCAATAAATAAATAATGGGGTTTTAGTTCATGAATTGATCAATGCATTTAAGCTTGCAGCCCATCGCCAAGGGACCCCATTTCACTGCAAGTCCTACACTAGCAACTGGTTTTCTTAGGAACCTGGCACCTGCTTACACATCATAGCTAAAATGAACATGTGTTTTTTTTTCCTGGGTTAATGCTCAACTGCCAAGTAACATGGCTTTTATAAGGTGAGACAATCCCAAACACAGCACCTGAATTAGTATTAAAGGGGCAGCTGTCACAGGTTTCAGGTAAATTAGCTTATTAAGGGTACATGAGAAAGCTATGATCACAGTAACAGAGGTTGATTAAAAATCAACCCAAATATCCTGGGAAGTGGGTGCTGTTTGCACCCCATTCTTAGGAATGGCGAGTGTGTTGGTACTTCTGTATCTATATATTTGGGTTGATTTTTAACCAACCTCTGTTACTGTGATCATAGCTTTCTCATGCACCCTTGATAAGCTAATTTACCTGAAACCTGTGACAGCTGCCCCTTTAATACTAATTCAGGTGCTGTGTTTGGGATTGTCTCACCTTATAAAAGCCATGTTACTTGGCAGTTGAGCATTAACCCAGGAAAAAAAAAAACACATGTTCATTTTAGCTATGATGTGTAAGCAGGTGCCAGGTTCCTAAGAAAACCAGTTGCTAGTGTAGGACTTGCAGTGAAATGGGGTCCCTTGGCGATGGGCTGCAAGCTTAAATGCATTGATCAATTCATGAACTAAAACCCCATTATTTATTTATTGATTATTTGAATGTTAAGGTGAGTTAGTTTGTTGTAGTGAGTGCTGGGCCCCCTGTATATATATATATATATATATATATATATATACACACACACACATATATACCACAGATAAACATCTGTTTTTGGTAAGATCTGCATAAGAGCCCCTAATGAGGTATATTTTCCTTCCGAGAACTCCATCCTGAAATGTCTTAGTGATACTGGTAACAGTAGTAGTGAAGACCTTTTTAGAACAGTTTCAACTCTTGATAAAATGGCAACATTCTGCAACTTCATTAGAAAGACCAAATGTAAGAACACAATAAACAACCTTACCGACAACTTTTGGCAGCTTCTGTCTGCGCAAGGGAATTCGAGGCAGCTTCATGCTGATTCGGCTAAAACATCCACAGAATCGTCGCGAGGTCTTCTTGTTTGTTACCTGCTTCTGGTTTCCACTGTAAAGCAGAAAGAAAGTCATCATGCCACTGTAGACAATCACTTTTATAAACTGTAGCAGACCAAAGCTCATTAACTAAAGCAGACGTCCATTTGGATCAAACTAAACAACATATTTTTATCGATTACTGGTTAGAGCAAAAACATTAATGTAACTTTTTTTTTAACAATAAATACAATTGAACTGGGGCTAATCTCCAGAGAGGCTGGAGTGTTCATTAATGGATCCAAATGCATAAAGTGAGCAACTTGGCCCTTATTCTGATTGACGCGGACTTTACCGCATACTTTCGGATCGCGTCTTTACGGCGTCTGCGCATGCGTGGAGAACGCAACGCGCATGTGCCACGCCTTGACTCGGTACCAGTTCGGCCAGATCCCGTCCAGAACTGTTCACCGCTATCATTCGGGAAATAGGGGCGTATTATGGGCGTCATGCGGAATGACACATGGGCGTAGTTTCAAAGTGGGCAAAACGGGGCGGAAACATGGGCGGACACGGGGGAGTACACTTATGTTGGGGGGCGTACATTCGGAAACCACTCCGAATGCACGCGATCAAAAAGGGCAGAAATGTGCGGTGTCCACAAGTGTACTATTGCTTTGCGGACACCACTCGTTCATGCGGTAGGCGAACGTACGCCTAATGACTACAACCATTAACACCTGAACCCAATAGAATCTACTCCTTTACTCATTACTCACTAATAGGCCGCTTGTCAGTGCTTTAATTGAAACCATTGCTGCTTCAAGGAAACCTTACTAGTCCCCCACATATGCTGTACTTGTCAGACACTTTCAAACTGCTAACAATGGACATGACAGAATATTAATACTAGCAATACACATGTGTATTTGACATGTACTCATGAAACCACACATTTTGGGTAAAGTAAACACATTTATTTATATTCATGTCACAGTCAATGCCAGTGTGATGCAATGACCATAAAATAATACATACAAACAATAAACAACATGGCAGGAATGCAGCAAAATAAATAATAATACAAAACAAATATAATTGCACACAGATGGACTCCAGCACCTCCTATGTGCCACTGCACATGCAGCCAGTGGGAAATGAGGAGGCTGCTGGCCCTTCTACAGCAGGGCAAGCTGCACCTGACCATTCAACAGCAGGGCACCCTACACCTGGCCCTTCTGCAGCAGGCCAACCTGCAGCTGGCTCATATGCACCATCAGCAGAATCATTTGGAACACAACCGGGGACTTCACAAGATAGTACCATGGCCATCACTTCAAGTACAGCTGACAGTAATGGCAGGCAAAAGAGGGCAACAGGGGAACCACAAAGGACATATGAAGCAAGGGCTCAGCTGGTTACCCTCAGCACGTGATTGGACACAAGAAGCTGACACACACAGCACAATGGAAGATTTGGGAACACATAACGGCGGAGATTAATGCAGCCACAAGTTCATTTCCGACCACGTTTGGCCTTGGTAGGCTCCTTGGCCTGTGCAGCAGCTCTTCGGGGACGGCCAGATGCTGGGGCAGGTGGAGCAGATGATGTGGAGGGGTTGGCTGGTCTACCCCTCCTGCCAGCAGGGAGTGTTGCTGGTGGTAATGCACCAGAAACGGATGCCATTAGGACCCTGTTGCTGGTAACCAGCTCCACCATAAGCTCATTATGGTGGAGGAGGAGATCATTTTGGCGGGTGGCTTGCTCGGCCAGCACCTGAGCACTTGCAGCCATGGCCTGCATGCTCGCAGCCATGGACTGCTGGGTGCTGACCAAGCTCGCCAGGATCTCCTCGGTCCTACGCACCCGTTCTGATGCCAAGTCTCCCTGCTGGTTGATGTCCCCAAGCACCTCGGCCAAGGCGGCCAAATCGGCTTGGGCCGATGCCTGCTGCTGCACAGGCCTACCTCTGGGGCCAGGTGGCACGGACTCCTCCACCTCCTGAACAGAGTCGGCACCAAGCGGTGGGGTGTCTGTGGGAAAAGATAAACACAATTAGGAGACATTCTACGATAATTACTTGCACAAGTTTATGGCATGACCAATATTTACCTTCCAGAAAAGACGCAAACACTTCAGCTGGGGCCTCGCTATCCATCGTGCTCACCCCCCTGATCTCCTCAACTGATATACAGCTCTCGGCCATCACCTCCAGGGGGGTGAGCTCTAGCCCTGATGGCATGGGGCCGGCCCCAGATGTCTGGCTGTGTTCCCACCGCTTGCTCATCTTCCTCTTCAGGTTGGTTTTGAAGTCCTGCCACCTGCAATGTAAGTTGACATATTAATACATGTCACTCCCAATGTTAGCTGTTGCAGCCATTGCTCTGTGCTACATATTACAACATGTGATTAATGTCCCATATATAATATTACATGCAACTATGATATCAACCGTTACAATACACATTCACAATCACCCTACTCGAACTCTCAACGAAATAACATGGCAATAATGTATGTGTATCGTAACAACCTCACGGCCCATTTGCTAAATGCATCTAAGCATCAATTCAATCATTACTTGGCTATTACTGGCCACATGTATCACAAAACAACTTGCCTCTTCTTCACATGGTCCGTCTCACGAACTTGTGGCGCTACTTCATTAATCTCTGCCGTTATCTGTTCCCAAATCTTCCATCTGCGTGTGTGTGTCAGCTTCTCGGATGGACACTCTATCCAATCACGTGCTCGGGGAACCAGGATGGCCAGCTCCTGTGCTTCATATGCCTTATTTTTTTTGGGTGGTTCCGCTGTTGCACTGGCTCGCCCCTTGCCACGTCCCTGGCCACGCCCCCTGGCACCAGTCGCTGCACTTGAAGTGCTGGCCATGGTACTACCTTGTGAAGTCCCCTGTTGTGTTCCAAACAATTCTGCTGATGGTGGATATGAGCCAGCTGCAGGTTGGCCTGCTGCAGAAGGGCCCGGTGTAGGTTGCCCTGCTGTAGAATGGTCAGGTGCAGGTTCCCCTGCTGTAGAAGGGGCAGCAGCCTCCTCATTACCCACTGGCCGCATGTGCAGTGGCACATAGGTGGTGCTGGAGTCCATCTGGTCAAATAGTTGCTGCAGCACTGGGTCCACCTCTGGTTGGGATCCAGACATGTTAGCAACAACATTGTCACCTTCTAATACACCTTTATATACTGTTTGTGTAATCTGTTTGGCGGACATCAGCGGCAGCTGCGTTCCGTGCGTGAGCGTACGTCGCTGTTTTTTCGCGCCGCATACGGTGGCGGAAATTCCATTGTGTAAAACCTGGCGAAAGTTCTACATGAAATACTGGTCACCAATGCTAACATTGCATAGAATCTTCTGATACACCTGTGACTATTGCACAATACACATGCTATTTGCTAGCATGACATGACATTTCATTCATGACTACTGTGGTATTGTGGCGTTTTAGTGCAAGCTAAAAGTAGCCCAATCCCTTAGAGAATCCAGCCCACAAGTCATGCAATACTCATCTCTACTGTTATAGACCACACATGTGAGAGCCCTATAAATAGTGACTTCCTGCTAGAATCATTTGTCTCCAGATCTGGACTTGTCAGGGTCTAAGGTAAGCTCTTCCATGCTCCTTGTAGATATGATATCCATTAACAATGTAAGTGTATGAATGTATGCACCATTGCCTCACTGACTACAGATTGTTGGGCCAGCAAAGTGGTGTATCATTATTGCAACATGTCACATGTTCACTATTTCACTCACAGGTCTTCAACCTGTGTGGGTTCATCTATTGCAGGACAACATGTCCCAGCAATAGATGAAATGTGTCATAGTACATGATGTCGGCAAAAAATGCTGACACCTTTATCTGTGTGTTTTGGACGGTGTGTATTGAGTTCATATTATTGTGTCATCATTAGAGAGTCAAATGGATCTGCGGGATTTCACGGGGCGGCCATCTATTGTACGTATTGAAGGCTACAAATCTATTTGTAGTGGGATATGGCCATTATGTGCATAGGTGCATCAGTATTTATGTTCATTTCTTTATAGGTTGCTGAAGCTATTATGCGCTACATGGAGAGGAGGCTAAGGGCACTTGCGGCTCTCCCCACTCGTCGGCCAAGGAGGCCAGGACGTGCTAGAATCTATCGCACACGGGTGACTCTGTTTGCTATGCCCGATGATGAGGTACTTACTAGGTACCGGTTACCGCCACATGTAATTCTGGATCTGCTCACCTTAATTCAGAGCGATCTGGAACCTCTACACGGGATCACGACAGCAATTCCGCCTCACACACAGCTGCTGGCGGTGTTGCATTTCTGCGCCTCAGGATCATTCCAACAAGTAGTGGCAGTACTTGCTGGAATATCTCAGCCGGCCTTCTGCCGAATCCTGAGGCGTGTGACGTCGGCCATGTTCAGGCGCAAGGGGCACTTCATGGCCATGACATTTGCCACCGAGACCCTGCGCAGAAGCCAGCAGGCCTTCCATCAAATTGCTGGCTTCCCTAATGTGATAGGGGCTGTGGATGGCACCCATGTACCATTTGTGCCTCCATCTCGAAGTGAGAAGATATATAGGAACCGCAAATTGTTCCACTCACTGAACGTGATGGTGGTATGTGGCCCATCCATGGAGATTCTCGCCTTCAACTCGAAGTTTCCCGGAAGTGCCCATGACTCTCATGTCATCCGACAAACCGGGATATGGCAAAGACTCCAAGAGCTGGAAGGCCGTGATGCGTGGGTTCTGGGTGACTCCGGTTACCCATGTACGCCCTGGCTACTTACGCCGTACAGCTACCCAGCACCGGGCCCACAGGAGGCATTCAATCGGGCGCATGTTGCCACCAGGCAAGTGGTGGAGCGCTCAATTGGCCTTTTAAAAGGTCGATTTAGAGTGCTCCACCGCACTGGTGGTGACTTACAATATGCGCCTGAAATGGTGTCGAGGATCGTGGGCCTGTGTATATTTTTCCACAACATTGCTGTGCGGCGTGAGATACCCTTTGATGAGTGGGAGGTACCATCTGAGCCGCAAGATCCGCCCATGCGCCCATCCCGCGCCCCTGAATGCCGGAGGGGATACCAGCTGCGGGACTCTGTGGCGCAAAGATACTTCAGGTACATGTTATCGAGTTGACAGAACACACCAATTATTGTAAAAATCACCCCTTCAAATAAGTACAGTGTGTTAGTTGTCAGTGTTACAACACGAAAATTAGCCAGCCTGCCCTCCTAATGGCAAAGAAATAGGAGATATTTATCATATGTGCTTAGTTTTGGGGGAAGTTAAATATAGGTGCTAATTATTATACCTTGTTCAAGGGATCTTATGTGTTTGTTATATCTTCATTATTGTAGTTGATACTATCCCTGATGACTGGTGAGTACATTGATTTATTCTGTAATGTGTTTGGGATTTTTTCATGTGTTGATGTCTGATTTGTTTGCAGATATATATATATATATATATATATATATATATATATATATATGCTATTAGAATTTATTCACATGTTTCAACATTTCAAGGAGCAGGCAGCCAGGCAGGCAGGCAGGCAGCCAGGCAGGCAGGCAGGCAGGCAGGCAGGGCTGGTGTATAATGCTGGTCTCAGGATACCTGCAAGTGTGTGTATGTGTCTTTTACACATAAATGTACGCATACACATAGATGCATAGAGTAAATAATGCTAAGTACAGCTAGGCGTTGCTAAGCTATAGCACGCGTTGCTTGGCGGAGCGAGGCGCCATTGGATTTGCTAAGTGCATACACACTGTGTTTTATATATATCAGATTTGTTCATTGCCATACATCAACACTACTGTTTTGAAGGCATGCGAATTTGTCACCATTTGTGTTGGCGCAGACACGCTGTTCATGTAAAGATGAACAATAAAGTTATTAACACAAATAACTGTGATCAACCAATGCCACCACCTGATTGGTTGATAGATGCCATTGTCAACATGGCGGAGACACGAAGGGCAGAACCCTTCACACATGCGGAGCTGAGGGTTCTTGTCTCCGTCATGGAGACAAGGCTGGGCCGTGCGGGGCCGTTTATCACAAACCGCCATAAGCGGAGGGCCTATGCTGCGGCAGGGCGCCGAATTTACGCCCGCACTCGGGTGCGGAGGTCCCTCGGGCAGCTTGAGAGGCGGTGGTCGGACCTCCGCAGGCGCCAGCCCCAGCTGCTCCAGCAACTCAGGAGCGAAATTGCTGATTGTGAGTATTTTAGCTATGAAATTTCGCACTTACAACATAGCATATATAAACAATAAAATGTGTCTCATGATAACTGGGTGTCCATGGGTTTAAAAGTCCATAGACTGTTATGTGTGCTTCTTCCTGGTTAACATGCAGTCATGTGGCTTTTATATGTAATGCCATAGCATTGAGGATTCTGATGCATACAATGTGCCAGATCTAATATGTGTTACACATTGATAAATGCCTGGGTTGTAATGTGTGAACAAATTACTAACAATCACATAATAATTTACATGTCACAATTTGGAATCCATGAACAGTAAGGAGCTACTTTCCTGCATCGTTTGCCATCATTATCACCCTTCCATGTATGTCTTGTTATGGATTAATACATGTGCCACAATGACCCGACATTGACCATGATTTTTTTTTCTACCACACAGCACGAGCCCAAGCCCGACAGGCCCGTGAAGAGGCGGAGGCAGCCCTGGGCCAGGAGGAGGCCCAAGACCCGGAGGAGGAGGTGGCGGCAAGGGTGGAGGAGGAGGAAGTGGAGGAGGAGGAGATGGTGGTGGAGGAGGAGGAGATGGTGGTGGAGGAGGAGGAGGTGCGTGAGGAGGTGGTGGAGGAGGATGTGGAAGCGGAGTTGGTTGCGGAGGAGGAGGTGTTGGTGGCGGAGGAGGAGGTGGAGGAGGTGGTGGTGGTGGTGGAGGAGGAGGAGGAGGAGGAGGAGGAGGAGGTGGAGGAGGAGGAGGTGGAGGAGGAGTTGGAGGAGGAGGTTATTGTGGCAGAGGAGCTGGCGGAGGAGGGGGCTGAGGAGGCCACGGTTGCCCCGGAGGAGTCTGATGACGAGGGGGAGGAGGCGTGCCAGGCCCCGGAGTACCATCAGATCGGTATGTTAACATAATGCATCATTAATGAAGTAGTTGTACTGGTATTTGTTATGTAGCACTGGTGATAACAAATTTTTGGCCCATACTATTCATATAGACCCCAAAGTGGGTAGCTACAGATACAGGTACGGGTTAGATGGGGTGTCCAAGGCATCCCTTTCATCCAGGACACCTCTGAATTACACAGGTTTGTGGGATGGGTTGGAGCTCCATTTTGACTGCCACATAACCGTAGTAGTTAAACAGGATCCTGGAGTAAAGGGATGAGTGGATCATTTGTGGATGAAATTCACCTGCTGCAAGTGTTGATTATGACCCATCAAATAGTGGAATCTATATTGTTGGTGAATGTTATTTCTAAACTATAGGATGTATGCTATAAATGGAGTATGGGCCGGCCTACCTTGGAATGGAGTCAGAAGTTGCCAGTGTCCCAGGAGCCTCCTCTACCTAAACACCCCCTGTAGTTCAGATTGTTTTTTTGCCCTCACAGAATTGTAGGTTGGTTTAGACAGAATTATGATTTTGAGGATGTGTACTGTGCATTCCTGACATTTGCATAACTCCCATGCCACGAACCATCACTGAACTTAGACTGAGCAGATTGTGACAAGTTCTTATTGACGGAGGCCATGACATGCTTGTCATTGGTTAGTCATGGGTGGGTTGTGACTGAGAAGAAACAATATGACTGTTATGTCTTCTGCAGAGTAAAGGGTAGAGGCCAAAAAAGACAGTATGTAGTAAATAAGTTAGCATGTATGTATATATGTATGTGTCATATCTATTTATCTATGTGTGTCTCTATCTCTCTACATAGATAGATATATATATATATACACACATGTCACCTAGCATTTGTGCAATTTATGTCGCAGTATGTGAAATGTATGCATGAATAACATGACTAATTTTTGCCCCTTTGACATGCCCACAGATGACACCACACCGGCAGATGAGGGGGTGCGTGGGGCCGTCCTGCGAGCGGAGCAACATTTAAGGCTCCTTCTAGCAGACCTGCAGGACATCCGCGATCTGCTGCTTTGATTTATTATATTTTATATTTTATTTTTTATGTTAATGTTGATTTAAAATAAATTCTTTATGCAAGTTCACAGTTGTTGGTTTTATTTGCACTTGAAACAGTATATGTGTAGATTGTTTAGAATCTTTTACACAGGGTGTAATACAAACCATTGCACTTACATTGCTGTAAGGGTTAATGTGTGCAATGGATGTGTTAGGCATGCTTGTAAGGATATATTGGCATCTAATTGATTCCAATTCCAAATAAGCTGTTTTTTATGAGGATAGGTAATTGAATAAGTGGGTCATGTGATGTATTGCCGAATTGACATAATAGTGGGTTGTTTGGCGTAAATACTCCGCTTACGGGCGGTAGCACCGCTTGGCTCCCGTTCGGATGCGGTATTTCCGAGCATACTCTGTAATACTCAGTAATACCGTGCAGAATCGGAGTGTTTCTCCCGCACACGCATGGTTTGTATGTCGTCCGTAAACACGCCCTGTTCTTAAAGAGTGAGTCCGTCCGAATGCGGAGGACACGTGGGCGTTTCTACGGACGATGGCCGCACGCGGCAAAACACCGTGGCGTGCGGACCGCACCGTAAGAATGCGGGAATATCCGCACCGATCAGAATAAGGGCCCTTGTGAGGAGCGAATGGAGACTAAACAGCTGTTAAATTTATATACTATTACATACAGTCTATTTCCAATTTGTTTCCTTAATTGCAGCCAAAGCTACTGAAGAAAAAACCCTCTCTAGCTAATTTCATTTGCATGATTGTATTTGAGATAGGACTGGGCGGCTTTTATGTAATATTCATTTTGCATTGTAAACACATCTTGTTTAGAACACTTTTTATCTTTAGAGGCAGTTGTTTATGCAACCACTTGGCCAAACCACATCTGACCTTACACGTCTTACACTTTTTTAATATTCTGCATAACCACCAACTTACTCAGCAGATTCGTCTTTCTTTCGGCAGAGACAGCAGCAACACAGTAATGACAGCAGGAGAATAAGCAGTAATGACACAAGAGCTCCTGCTCCAATTACTCCCATTCGTTGATTGGCTTCTGCAAATGAGAATAGAAGTCATAGATTATTGGATATGTTTCTTCATTACTATCATTATTATTATTATTATCTAGAATCTACAAGCACACCAAATCTGTATAGCCTTGTACAATTATATATATAATAGTAATACTTGAAATTAAATTGCATCTATAAAAGTATGAAAGACAATAATCTATATGGAAAAATAGAACAAATGATTGGAAGACTTCAACTGTGATGATTAAAAATAGAATAGTAAATATAAAGGTGGTAAGAATATTTTACAATCTGTGTTACTATGTACAAACCATTCACAATATATATATATTTTTTGTTTGTGAGCATCACAAGCAGCCAATGATATAAGTGGAGGAGGCTAAGATCCGACCAAATTCAAGCTTAAAGCCACAGGCAGACAAGTACATGAGAGCATCAATAAGAATGTTACTGGTGCATTATGGGTAGAGGAGATGTGATAGGTTGTACCAAGTCCAAAATCTGACTGTCTAGTACCAGTTATGAAACCAGTGATAACGAAATATTTCATACTGACTGTTTTCAGTTTGCCATCCATAAACTTTATAGTTATTATTCCCAGTCAGAAATAATACACATAAGTACTCCTGACAGTGAGATATCACTGTGCACTTACTATATTTCAGGGTTGCCGACCCTCCCGGAATTCCCGGGAGTCTCCCGAAAATCGGGCCCCCCTCCCGGCCCCCCGGAAGGGTGGGCAACCCTCCCGGAATCTGGGGGACCCCCCTGAACCCCCTGAATCGCGGCATGCAAATTCCGCAATCCGCGGGTCTCAGAGGAGGGGGCGGAGCTAAAACGGCACAATCGCGTCATTTTAGCCCCGCCCCCTCCATGGGTATCAGTAATGTCTTCTATTTCCCGTAGTGGGGGCGGGGCTTAGTGATGTCACCGTCAAGCCCCGCCCCCCGATCGGGTAAGGAAAGTATCCTCTCCGGGCTTCTCCCGGAGAGGAGCATTAAAAAGTCGGCAACCCTGCTATATTTCAGCCACATACATTTTAAACTAGGGTTTCCTTTCTGAAGCAATCAGTAACAAGATAACCTTTATTTTAGTCGAAAGAAAATAAATAAATAAAAAGTCTCCCTCAAGTCTGTGGCAACAGCTGAGAAAAGCTGGAAACAAACTTTTAGAGGTGTATTTAATTAACCTTTGATCATTTTTCTCCTCCAAAAAAATCAAAAACTGCAATTTTTGGACATTATCCGGCTATCCAATTAAAGCATTTTTTTTCTGAAGAAAGATGTCCCCTATTTCAGATGATAAGACATATACAGGATAAGTATACAGTATAAGTATACAGATTGATTGTGCTATCAAGGCTTGAAGGGCTGCTTATTGTTGTTTGCTTTGTGTGTGTGAAGCATAATCCCCAAGCAGTGCCAGCTAAGTGAAAAGCCCCAAGTGAATCAATTGTCTCTGATAAATTACAGCAGCTAATTTAGGTGAAAACCAGTAACAATAATAACTTCCTTCACATCAGAGGTTAATAATATTGGTAACATGTCACTACACCAATTATATTTTTCTATATTTAAGAAGTGCCTTGTCCAAGTCTTGTAAACCCCATCAGCAACTCCATCACACAGATTTATTGGTGATTTAATGTGTATTAATTTAAAGCATTAACATTTAGTTACACTGGTATACAAAAATAAAAAATCAAAATTCACAAGAACTAAATAACCAGAATCTAAATGTATTTTTTTCCTGCTGATTTTGAATATGCAGATTTTTTTTTTCTTCCATCAGGCATCAGGATAGAGACACGATCGCACCATCGGCCCTGTCCCGCTATGCAATGCCCACATTACTGGCATTGTAAAGGGGGGAGACTATGATTTTGCAATTCAATGGGTTGTGGGAGGCTGCAGGGAGGTGGCAACATGGTTGGTAAGGCTGGCTACGGGACACTTGCCTACCTTTTCAAGGGGGCTGGGAGTGCCACCTTATTTTTGTGAGCCTCCCAGTAAATGGTCATAAAGAACACTAAAATAGGAAGAAAGAAATGTAGCTGTCACAAACACACTATGCATGATGGAAAACTTCTAGTCATATATTTGAATTCAGAATTTAAAACTTTCACTATTCAGTTTCTTGTGAAAAATAAAATCATGTTGGCCAGTATTATATAGTACTAGCATGTTCAATAGGGCCTAATCCATAGCAGGCTGCAGACACTGATTTTACACCGTGTTGTACTCCCAACAGAAGAATAAATTCACACAATAAAGTTAAACAGTAGTTGTAAAGTTGTCACCTTAAGAAAATATTTTTTATGACAAAGTTGTAAACGTTTACCAGTGACTAGGATGCCATATGAAAACAGGTTCACCGCTGCAATAACAGCAGCAGCTATAGGAATAGATATGTATAGAATAGATATGTATTACAGTGTGGGGATTAGGAAAAAATGGAACAGTACGGACCCCAGAATGTCAAACCGGATCCATGCAGCAAACTCTGCCATTCCTGAGCTTGTAGTGCTTGTCCTCAGTCATCCCTGTGCAGGGGTTTCCTGTGTCTGGGGGAGGGGTGCCTGTGACAACTGCCACCTTGGAGGCAGGGACGAAGAGATTACATACGCACTAACAGCATATCCCTGGACCATATGGGAAGGCTATAATCTCTCTCTTCGCCTCCCAAGTCACAGCTGTCACAGAAACCTACCCAGAAAGGACACCGGCCAGACATGAATGGGCACTACAAGCTTGCAGAGTTTGCTGCAGGGAGCTGTCAGTCAAGTCTGTTTTTTACGCCATCGCCATATTGTGACAATTTCTAGAGGTATCCAGACATTAATAAGGTCGGCAGTCAATATAGGGTGACTCATAAGTCTGGAACCCAAGGTTAAATCACTAAAATACTATTGCTTCTTTTTTACAGTTACTTTTTTACAGTGATGTCGTTAAATGCTGTGCTGCCATTACTCCAGACGCCCTTGTCATGGATTATGCATAACTGTTAATGGAAAACAGATTGAACACATTTAAAGACAGATGTATCAAGCTTCAAAAAGTGATAAAGAGTGATAAACAACCAGCCAATCAGCTCCTACAAGTCATTTTTCAAACCCAGCCTGTAACATGATAGTTGAGCTGACTGGCTGGCTGTTTATCACTCTTCATTTTATCACTTTTTGAAGCTTGATACATCTGTCCCTTTGTGAGCTGGTAATTTTGCCTATGGTTTCAGACCCTAAAGCAGTCATGTCAAAACTATGGCCCTCCAGCTGTTGTGAAACTACAAGTCCCATCATGCTTTGCCACAGTTTTGCTATTAGGCAAGGCTAAAACTATGGCAAGGCATGCTATGATGGCTAGTTTCACAACAGCTGGAGGGCCATCGTTTGGACATGCCTGCCCTATAGATTGACCACTATTGGTTGACATGGTTACAAGGTTGATATGGTCAAAAGGTCAACATGATACTGGTCGACAGAGCATATTTTCACAATTTTTTTGTCAAACATATATTGGTAACGGTAACCGTGTGCCCACTAAATGGCCATTATGTGCTACAAAAAAAATAAATTGCAGATGATAGATTTTCTGTTGCCACTATTTTATACAAATATCCTTAACCTTTACCACTGAGGCCTACTTTTTAAGCATTTTTTATGCAAAAACTGCAGTTAATTAATTATCCAACAAATATATATTCACTACAGAAGGTACAGTTTTGTATTTTTGTTCACTAATGTAGTCCCCATAAACGACTATGGAGAATGCAAACTGGGTAAATGTATCCTTTGATCACAAATTTTTCCCTTCAGACACCCCTCCTATCAGATCTTCTGTACGAGCAATAGAAATTACTCCGATTCCTCCTGCTCACAAGCAAGTTTCAATTGGACTCTGCGCTGGTTCTTTCCTTAAAACCTTATTCTGTGTATATTTGTATTTGTTTGGAGGATTGATTGCCTCCTAAGGATTAGAGAACCTAGCTGCCCTTTCCCAAGCGCTAGTTACATATTACCCCAAACATATTGAATAGAAATTACTTACCAGGGCTTTCATCAAGACACTGGTAACTATGCCCTATAAACAAAAGTATGAGCAAAGCAACCCAGCTGCAAATTCATACTTGCCAACTGAAATAGTTTCCTCGGTGATGTGGGCGACAATGGGCTAATTGTGTCATTAGGCCACGTCCCCATGTGTGGAAAATTATGTTATTGGAGCAAATTTGCATAGTTGGGGCTTTTAAACTACAACATTAACATAGAATAACACCAACAGGTCCCGCCCCCATCACCGGAGCGCAGGCTAACTCTATTTAGCTCCCCAGTCTGCCTACATCACTCGGAAATAGGTAAATTGGTGAGAGGAATTACCTGAAAAACTGGCCATCTACTGCAGGATCCAGTAGAGTAGACAAACAAATATATACATGACATCAGCAAAAACAACTTCATCAATACAATATATTTAAATATGCTGTAATGTTCTGTTAGTGTACTGTAAATAACAACAACATTAACCCTAGAAAGTCTGTGTGTGCGTATACATGTGGTAGGGAATATAGATTGTGAGCTCCATTGGGCAGGGACTGATGTGAATGTTCAAATATTCTCTGTAAAGTGCTGCGGAATATGTATGTGCTATATAAGAAACTGTTAAATAAATGGTTTGTTTTTTTTCTTTTGCATAGTGAACACAGCACTTCTTGCTATGTGTGCTGGCTGCAAATTCAATTGTCAGCTCTTCCGTATAATTAGATTACTACACAGTAACATATCTATTTATCCAGTATGATGTATTCTGTGTGTCTGGTAAAGTATTTCTATGTACACCATATGCTATATGCGCTGCACATGACATACTTAACATGTTTCAGTAAACTGTATTCAGATGTTTCCCTTGATGTATGTACTGTACTGTAACATTTTATCTTTGTAACTGTTCTGGGAAAATGAAACATTCAAGTATTCTGATCATTCATCTGAGGAATCAGTAGTGTAAGCCCAGAAGTTTTTGCAATAACCTTTATGCTATATGACGTCAAAGAAGCAACGGAACATTGTCCTGCCCAAACCAAAAATATGTTGAAAAATGAAGAGAATGCTCAGAATAAACAAGGTCATCTATGAAGAGGCCTGGTTAAGAGTTTTATTTTTAGCTGTATGTGCCTTCCCTGATAAACATGGGAAATTGGCAGTGTATGCAGCGAAGTTCTCATGATGTGTATTACATCTGGACTGTGGCCTATCCTTTTTTCAACTGCGCCCAAACACCTGTTTTGTTATCACCTTGACCAGCATTTCAGGTGAACTCTAGTGGTGCCTGCACACTTCTATATCAAAAAGAATTATAAAACAAGTACCGTATATACTCGTATATAAGTCGACCCGAATATAAGCCGAGGCACCTAATTTTACAACAAAAAACTTGGAAAACGCATTGACTCAAGTGGGACTCTCACTCGAGTATAAGCCGAGGGGGGGCTTTTTCAGCATGAAAAATGGTCTGAAAAAGTAGGCTTATACTCGGGTATATATGGTAATACTTTATGGAACACAAACATGGCACATCCCCTTGCTAATCAGAGTGTAAAGCACAGACCGGAGATCATTAAGCATCCAAAATTACCTCAGTACAAAACAATAAATGAACATTTTACTCAAAATATAATAGCTAAACGATTGTTTCACAAGCATGACATCAACACCTGGGTCCTTTCCCAAATGTACTTCTCAATGAACATTTTATACCATTATAAAAACACTATTAAAACATTAACAAGTCAATAGCAGAAAAAGTGTGTGCCCTGCGATCATATAAAAAACGACTTTCAAAATATTTTAAGACCCACCAAAAGTCACTGTGCTAAGGATTACGGTAAGAAGTACTCCTAAAGTCCAATAAATCAACCTTTCAATTGGCAAGTCTAACTCGTTTCCACACTCCTCACTATCAGATGTTCTATTTCTGCCAGGCAATACAAGCCAAGAACACTGTCCCGGGAGGAGCAAATAAAATAGCTTGTTACGCTGCCTGCTGGATGAAACAGTTCCTCACTCTAATGTTGGAACAGTTCTAGATACAAAGTCACCGTTTATGCATATGTGGCCAGTGTTGCACATGGAGATGGGAGGCGCCACAATTCCTGAGCTTTCAAATTCTTACAAATTGAGGAAAGATAAACAAAGAACATCATGTGAGCCCTGAATGCCGCTAACCATGGGCCTGATTCAGATGTGGTTGGAGGTGCACATGCTGCTTACATGGAAGCAGCAGCGATGCGCTAGTATGGTAGCATCTGATATAAGGACACCATATTTGCCTCCTTTCCTGCAATTTCCAAGAGACTCCTGATTTTTTTGGGCAGTCCCCAGCACTAATGAAAGAGCTAGATATCCCGAATCCTATCTGTTTCGTAATAAAGTGGGTAGAATGATATGATCATACAGAGAATTGTGGTGTCGTATTGAGGGGTCAAGGTTAAATGGCAAAAATGTTTCAAACTCACCCATGTGGCAGGCTCCGCTTGTTGGATCACACTTGTCATCATAACAGTTACAGTACTGGTCACAATTAACTCCATACTGGCCGGCTGGACATGTTAGGTTGCAGCTATAAATGAAACACACAGGGTGGGTAATGCACACCTATTAATGTAGCACATAAGCACATCTTTATTTGTATGACATTAGTCGGGAGTAAATAATTATCAGGCACACCAATACAGAGCAATTGTTATTAGAAATGACACATGACGCCAGAGATACTCCACGTTTGAAACTTGACAGTCAGATAATGTGATTCTAGTATCTTTATTTTTTTTTAAAGTCTCCCACCCAATAACTAGTTATATTGCCCATAAATATTGCAAACTGGAACAAACTAATAAGAAACTTATGGTTAAACAATCCCCTTTTCTTCTCCACACAGCCACTTTGATTGGACCATTAATCTCTCTCTATCTATCTATTTATTTATTTTATTATTAAGTTTCTTATATTCCACAGAGCTTTACAGAGAATATATGAACAATCACATCAGTCCCTGCCCCAGTGGAGCTTACAATCTACATTCCCTACCACATGTACACGCGCACACAGACATTCTAGGGTGAATTTTGTTAGGAGCCAATTAGCCTACCAGTATATTTTTGGATTGTGGGAGGAAACCGGAATACCCAGAGGAAACCCACACAAGTACGGGAAGAATATACAAACTCCACACAGTTAGGGCCATGGTGGGAATCGAACCCATATCTGTCCCATATCTATCTATCTATCTATCTATCTATCTATCTATCTATCTATCTATCTATCAATGGATGTATTTGTTTATGTATGTATGTATGTATGTATGTATGTATGTATGTATGTATGTATGTGTGTGTGTATGTTTCAGCATAACCCTGGAATACCTGGAGCAATTTACACCAATAAAAGGGTCCACCCTACACACAGTGGGTCAGGGAAACAAGATATGGCAAAGTTGCATAACATGGTGGGGGTAGAGGACATTGATTGTGTCCAGATTCAGGGCATGGTGCAAAGGGAGAGGGATAGGGGTTAGACCATGAAGTCGCAATTTGTAGCCAAATATATCATCATGGAGCTATCCCACCATCTTCCCCTCATAGTGGATGGTATCTGGGAGACATTCTGCGAGTAGGCAAGTATGATAATGCTATGATAACCACTAGCATTTTTATTTGTATTTCATTGCATTCAGTAACATTTTTGGGAATGCTACCATGTTCCTTTGTTTGCCTTGTTTCAGTGCTGTGGAAAGTACAGTCTACAGGGATCTTGATAGTGCTAAGAATACATGAATAAAAATAAATATCAAATGAGTTTTGAAGGCACATGCACTTCGTATGTCTTTATATTGAATACTACAGGAAACAATCATATTGTATATTTTTCTGTAGAACCCAATCACAGTAAAATTAGAAACATGGGGGGTTATTCAGACCTGATCGCCAAGGTGCTTTTCTCTCAAGTAGAGAAAATCACGTGCCTAATTCAGACTTGATTGCACAGCTGCAATTAAGTAGGCTGGGTGATTATCTATCTGCGCATGAGTACGGCCTGTAGTACACATATTTGTGTAATTATTTGTACTGTACATGCAAAGTTATAGTGTAGTGTTTACCATTACTGATGCAATTTTTTGTACCCCTAGGCATGGAGCTGAGGAGACTATGGGCCTTATTCTGGTTCACTCTCAGAGGCAAATTCCTTCTCAAATGGACAAAACCATGGCCCTTATTCTGATTGAGTCGGATGGCTCCGAATGCGGAGGGACGGCCGATGGTTGGTGTTTGCGCATGTGCAGAGGCGTATCTGCGCATGTGCGAACGCCGCGCACATCCGAATACAGCGTGAATTCTGTACAGAAAATGATCGGTCGGAACAATCCGAACAGGGGGTGGAGAAAGGTGTGAAGGGCTGTTTGGGCTCATTACCATATGCGTATGCCCCGCGTTTCATGGGCGTTCCCATGAAAACGCTGGGCGTACGTATGGTAATCCGGCCATGACGCATGTGTGGGGACGGACATATGTCATAGCCGGATGCCAGCTGCCCACCCAGATCCCAGCGTTTGCACGGAGAAATGCCCGAGTGATCTGGAGCACTAGGTGCTGCCTGACTATTTGGTCCAGCATTCGATGGTCGGTGACCATCGAATGATGGGGGAGGTTCCCACAGATGGAGGATGTGTTCACATGACAAATCCACTCGCGGTCCGCGTCTTACCGCATACGTAGCAATCCGTGAGGAAGGCGGGGCAAAGAAAACTCGGTTGCTGTCCAAAAATACGCATCTGACCGATTCAACTAGAATAAGGGCCCATGTGCACTGCAGGTGGGGCAGATGTAACTTGTGCAGAGAGAATTAGATTTGGGTGGGTTTTTTCTTCAAAGTGAGATCTATATTGCAGTGTAGAAATAAGGCAGTCAGTATTTTCCTAGCGCAGAAACAAAATAACTCACCAAATTATAATTCTCTATGCACATGTTACATCTACACCCCCCCCCCCTGTAGTACACATGGTTCTGTCCATTTGAGAAGGAATTTGCCTCTGAGAGTGAACCAGAATAAGGCCCAATGTGTCACCATATAAATGAAAGATAATAATGATTTTGTACAGTCATGTTCTCCAGATTACAACTGAGCACTAAATAGCAGAATGCACAACTATAGCAATGACAAAGGTCTCTGAGACATAAGACTAAACGTATTTCTGTGCTACACTGTTTCTGTGCTGTATTATGTTCATTCTCTTAAGTGCCTGAGTCTCTAAATGGAGAAATAGCACTATATAAATAAAATTATTATTATTTCTGCAATTGTTCTGGACTTGACAGCGTATATGACTATTTCCCATGGAGCCTGACATTTAAATAGTACTAGGCACATATTGGGATGGTAAATTCTGCTAGAGCAGGTAACCATTATGTAATGTTTGCTGTAAAAGTTATTTATGAAAACACTGAACATACAAACAACCAAGGGCAGAACATTCATTAGTATAGTAACGATGTTGCGCACATCATACAGTGAAGCAATAGGGAAATGTGGATTCAGGGTGAGCGGCACAGCTACTATGGTCATGTGACACAGACTGTTTATAGCAGAACTGTGCTTTCTTATGATTTACGTTATGAGTAATATTGTGCTCAGCAAGAGAAGCTGCAGTGTGCGCTTTGTGAACAGCATTGCCAGCAAATGGTTCTCATAAAATGTTCTTGCAGATAAATGTTTATTATGGCATTTATTCACTATCTTTGTTTATTTCATTCTCTTAAAGTGTATCTCCTGCTTCCTTCTTTCCAAGTCTGTCTAAATCAAGCCCTGCAATTACTGTTGTCTGTTATGTAGAACACAAACAATCACCAGGGTATGCAGAACACATCTGTAATGCTGAGTACAAACTGCACCATACAGGTATATCGGACATTTAATTGAATGACTGGTCCATAGGCCAGTGTGTATCAGCAATATCCTTGTGAACGACATCTATCACAGACATATTGTGTCAGCTGTGTACAACTGCTGATGGCCAAGATATTGGTGCGGGCAATCCACCGGCTGCCCATACACTCGCTGCACAAGCCGGCGGTGATTGACAGCGCAACTGGCAGTGTGTATGCAGAACATACTGCCCAATCCGTCTGCAGATATATCTGCCTGATAAATTATCTACATTAGGCCTGGCCAAACTGTGGCTCTCCAGATGCAGGGAAGCTACACATCTCAGCATGCTTTGCCACATATCTAGCATTCCAAAATAGCAAAATGGTGGCAGTGCATGCTGGGACTTGATGTTTCACAACAGCTGGAGAGCCATGGGTTGGCCAGGCCTGATCTACATATATGCCTTTAGGTGTGCAACTAGCCCTAAACTTGCTACGCATTAGCTGATGTGTACCCAGCATTACATGGCAGACATCAGGACCTGTTGGGGAAGCTGGCATAAGCAAGTACATACACACTTGCCAATGCTGGCATCAGTGTAGCAATGGCAGCGATGCAGCATGGTCCTTGCAAGACATGTCCTCCATCATCCTGCATGTACAGATGATGGACGATGGGGCATACAATTTACAATTTAAAAATGTTGTCGTTCCAACCCTTCAGAGTAAACAAAATGATTCAGAATATACCCTTGTCTAGTGTGCTGAATAAACAAATTCTATATTTATCAATCTAATGATATCCTACAACATGTTTAAGGGCAGAATGCAATCTCACTACAATGTAGCAAAATAAAGACCATTAGATAGCGGAGTTACAAGCCATCTCAGGAACCATCCACATAATTTTCTATCGGTATGCAACAAGCTCAGAGACTGCTAACTGCCAGAGCTGATATTCTTTGCAATTATTTCAACCACATATGCAACTGGATAAGCAGTGGCGTGGTACGGGTGCATAGATTGTAAGCTTGCAGCAGGACCTTCTTACTTCAAAGTCTGTCTGTTGTTACCCAGTTTGTTTTATCTCTGTTTACAATTGTAAAGCGCAGCGGAATCTGCTGCACTATATAAGAAACTGTAAATAAATAAATAAATAAATAAATAATGTTGACTGAGGCAAATCATTGCAGCCACGCCCCCCACAATATAATGCTGATATTACCAGCATTATACAGTGAGGGGTGTGGCTAGGATGATGTGATTCGGGAAGACTTGAGCCATCGGCTGCCTGCACCACCTACTTTACTCACAAAGTGGGCAGATGGGTCCAGGTTGTGTAGAGATTTTGGGAGACTCGCGTAACCTCACAGGGAGTCTGATCCTGGAGAGTAGGCAAGCATGGTTAAAGAAGGACATGTGGATAAAATTGCGAGTTGGACTGAGTAAGAGACAGAAGTGTAAATAAAACTAGGGTTCAATGGAATAGGATCTAGGATGGTCAGGATATGAGCTGATGAAGACAGTTAGGGACAAAGATATTGGGGCCTTAATCTAAAGCAAACCACTTGCAATGTTGATAGTCACATAGTTGTGTGATTATATGCAACTGCTATGTGCGAAAAATTCAGAGAACCCGTATGGGACTTGCGCAAAGGTGCTGATGCATTTGTTATCCGAAACGTGGTATAAAAGTGATGGGCATTAATGAGCGGCAGGCAAAAAATACCCCGCACAGTGGGCTTTATGGGAATGCCTGCGTTCACAACCACAAGGACAGAAGGTCATGGTCCGATAGAGGAATTACGCTTCTCATTGCATGGGACAGACATTACAACTACGACTCATTTGAGCTTAGATGAAGAAGCAGTAGTAGCAAAGAAGATTGTTCCACTAACTCTGACATCGGCAGACACCTACGAGTCAGACTCCCGATATCACATCGCTGATTACGTGTAGTTTGCAAGATCCTGTCGGACCATATGTAATCAAGTGTTGACATAAAATGGAAAAAAAAAATATTAATTTAAGATGTTTGGAGTTAAGAAAGGTTTAACACACTTCTTAATCCCCAATAAATGTACTTTACCTTGTTACAAGTTTAGGCATGGATTTAGCAATCACTTCAGCAGGGAATCATGGCCCACTGTCTAAATTACAAAGGGCTTTGGTTCTTGTCTGAATGAACTAAGAATACATTTTAATTGATTACAAATCTGGTTCTCATCATGGTTAACTCCAGCAGCCCACAAGGGATGCACAGGCACATGAAAGCAACTGCGTTTTAATATCAAAGTCCTCATGAGGTACTGTATATGGCTTTGAAATGCTGAGATGAAATAACAGGAAAACAGCAGAGAACAGATGAGTCTTGGAAATGCATCACATGTTTCATGGCTTTATCAAGATGACTTTCTTTTTCAAAGCAACTCATTTTCTCCCATTGTAGATACCATATATCATACTGTATGTCCTATCTCATGCACGTACATTAAGCACATGCATACTTTTCAAATATGTCCTTACGTTCCCCACATGCCTCAACTCTGCAGCTTGTTAACACACAGTAACACATATAGGCCTCTTGGGGGTGACCTGTTAAACACCACATTGATACTAACTCCACACATCTGAGGAAACTGTTGTAATACATACAACGGAGAAACGCATCAAGATATTGAAGTAACCACTGTCATTGGACCTCCATGTCCATTACCTGCACCGACTGAGTGCTCTATCTCTCCCTGCCAAAGGATTGAAGTTACCAATGACCGTAATATACTTCTAGGCTTCCGGAAAATGCACACAGTTGCCTCCCCAACATCAGTAAGACCGGATTTATTGCTGCCATATATCACCGTTATTTGCATCTACTGTATATAGGTTTTTATTTTTTACTGAGATGGGAGTTCTGTTTAAGATGAGATGTTGCTATGGTCAACCAATCAGAATCTATTACGTTCTAGAACATGATAAATAAATAAGAAGTAGATTCTGATTAGTTGCTATAGCCAACATCCCATCTTCAATAGAACTCCCATCTTAGTATATAAACCCCATAGACTGAGGTGACCTGGCATATACTGACCCATTATACTAGGTATTATATAACTACATGCATAAAGACAAACAGTTCTGTAAGAAAATCTAATTTTAGGTGAAACATGTATATCTCAGATGGTTTAGGGCTGATTTATAGGGGTAAGCATATGACTGATACTGAATATCAATGAGCCTGAGCATTGACTCCTCCCACAGGCCACGAGCACTGGGGCTCTTACTGAACTTAGTGGTTTTGTGACCTGGGTTACATAATTTAGGGTAAGAATTGTCTTTGAGATGAAAGGTAATAAAAAAACAGATGTTTTTCAAAAATAGTTTCACTGAATAAATAATTCAGTGGCCACATGGTGTTCTTCTTGCTTGATAGTGGTGTATCTAGAAAGGGGCACCGAAATCACCAATCTTGCACCCACAGTATGGTCTCAGAGGTTGACCACAGACTCTATATTTCCATGACTTTCTCTGAAAATATACACTGGCATTTGCCCAGAAGGCAGCATGGCAAAAAATAGATTTTTCATATTTAATTTGCATATTTGTATATTATTATTACTATACTACATGTTTTACATTTTTATTATATTTTGTAAGCGGAAACACATTTACTTACACATGAAATTACATTAAAGTCTTTTCTGCATCTTGACATACTCAACCTCTGACCTTATTTGGTATTGCTCCAACACTATTCCCTGAAAAATGTCCCTGGATATCCCATCATATGTTACTACTTATAAAAACATGCCTTGTATTGATTTGTTCTATATGACTAACTTTAATTTGCAAAACAGGTCTACATAACTCCCAGAGAAATTCAGAAAATACATACAAGTAGTTAAGACCTGCAGATTATCTCTGCAAAAGTCATTTATATTTAAATTAAGTTCATTACCTTTTCCGCACATCATGCACTAAACGTGAATGATTGTCTAATATCTTTTGGCAAAATAAGGCAGACTGTAAAAAGTGGTATAACTGCAAACAAACATTTCAGAAGGTACTGTAGGTGTTTACACAATTAAAGTGGAACAGTACAAAATATTTTATATAGATCAACCACATTTTTCAGCCTTTCTCTGTTATGTATACAGTAATTGCCTTATGGTTGCTCAAAAAATAGTTATGCGTTTTAATTCTCTGTTACTTAATTATCAGAAATTCATCCTTAGCATACCTCTAAAGTGCCCAATTTAGGCTAAGAGCGTAGAGCTGCGGTTACAGTACATGTGTTGCTGCTACCGGTGTACATAGCATCGAATGTGTGCTTGGGGATTCAGCCTGCCAACATTAACCATGTCAACACTGAGCATGTTGTCACTGATGAGATGTCAATATGCCTAGAATGTTGGCAATTGGCAGTATGGAGAGAAAGATGTTCCAGTGGTAAATACCTTAAAATTAACCCAATGGCTGCGGCTAATGAACCGGTGTCTGCTGCTTTAGTCACAGTTGCGGCTAAGGTTACAAAACAGTAGTTGATGTGGTCAGTATGTCGCTACCCTTAGCCCTAATACTAATCCACTTAACATGGTCACCCCCCTGTCATAATTCTGACCTTTTAGAATGGATCCAATACTAAGAGACATGTCTATCAATATATGGCAGTAGGAGTGAGTTTCTGTTGCCACTTGTATTAGCAACAGAAAACCAAATACTGAACTCCCACGATTTATCAATACATAAAATTAGTCATTAAAATCAGAAGAAAGACCAATCATAAATTTAGTTACAACCTTCTTCCCAGCAGTCTTTATTGGAGGGCTCAGTCTTGCCCTTAAAAATGCCTGTCTCATGGTGGGAATTGTAGGAGTACTTTATTTTCTACTACTGCTGCTATTGACACTGAATGACAGGGCCTGATTAAAGGTTCCAGATGCCCTAGGCCAGTGGTGTCAAACTCATGGCCCTCCAGCTGTTGTGGAACTACACATCCCAGCATGACCTACCACAGATTTTATATAATGGATTGCTAAAACTGTGTCAGGGCACGTGTAGTTCCCATGGTAATTCGGCAATAACATGGGTCTGGGAGGGCGGGCAGCCGACGTCCGCTAACTGCACATGGGGGCCTACAGTCCTAAGACACCATAGAGGTGTCTTAGGCCTGTGAGTGCTGTAGAAATCATTCAATGGTCGGCAACCATTGGATGATTTCCTCCCCGCACGTAAGCTGTGATGGATGTTTATGCTAAACTCAGCGTGCAAGGGGGGATGCGGGCGGCGTTTGGTGGACTCAAAAGGCTGCAAAATTTGCAGCCTTGCAAGTCAATCAGAAAAAGGTCTTTAGACCAGCCTATTAAATATGGCAATATTTTTAAAATAATATTAAGTGCTGCCGATTGGTCAAGGTATAACAGCTGTCTTATTGGATGCAAACGTAAGTTGTTACTGCAGATAGATTACAATGTTTACAACCTCATATCAAAAACTCTGCACCTCCTCTCTCAGCATAAAGGTACAGTACTGTATGTCTATCAATAAATTAAATAATTTTAAAACCCCACAAAATATATAGTCTGATAACATTTTCAACAAAGCAGCATTGCCACTTACTATGGACCATAGGAACCTGCGCTGCAGAGACACTTTCCAGTCTCAAAATGGCACTCTCCATTGTAACAATCAGTGCAGACAAAGGCGCAGTTCTCACCATATGTGCCATTCCGACATTTTGTTTCACACCTAAAAAAATAAATAAAATTTTTTGTAAATACATACATCCTATAAGAAGCATTCTACTTGTAATTACTTATTGCATATGAACTGAAAAATAGCAAATATTAATCTTACAGAACTAGAATAAAAAACTGCTCTGGAGTTATATAGGCAAGAAACGGTGCTGCAGTATATTGTACAGTATATAAAATTATACAGTACGTTCTAAATTCTAATATATGCTAATATTTTCAGGCTTGTCAGACTAGCACATCAGTGCATATCTTAATGGTATCTTCAAATCCCCCGTATTCTAGTGTGCCTATGATAGACATTAGATATGGAGAATTGTGTGTGGATTTACAGCTATGTTGACATGATTAGATGGGTCTGAGACATGGTAATGACGCTTTTAAAATATTATGTGAGACAATGTACAAAAGAAATGCTAAACCATAAGTAAAATCCTATCTTGGTATAAACTGACACTCAATAGAATGCTGTTCACTGCATCTCAAGCTATCGTCTGTCCATTGTCTACATCAACTGTCTCAGCACCCCAACCTCCAACTCCCCTCATACACTAAACAACTTTGTTACAATGCAACCACACACTAATTTCAGAATCTCAACTCACTAGATGTAGTCTCTGCGGGCTGTCAGTCCTTATCCCTTAACCGTGGAAATGTTGGGGTGCTACAAGCTGCTCAGAGTTTAAAAAGGCACACTCACCAGTGCGAGGTTATGATAAAAGAGAACAGGGGAGAGCAGCAATGAAAAGCCCCTACGCTTACTGCATTCCTCTCACTAGAAAGTGGGCAGAATGCACCAAAAGTACCTTCCAGGGGGTGTAGGGGATTTGACCCAAAATGTACAGTCTCCCACAACTTTGTTAACTTCGTTAAGAGTATGTAAATATTATTTTAACCCTAATCCTAAAATATCACTAACAATAACCATCGCCTTCCATCCCCCCTAATTAAACCAAGCTCTAATCATCCCACTAAAACATAACCTTAACCCTCCATAAGGATCCATTGAGATTCTGACATCAGGACCCCACTGTCTGTATTTGGGCTGTCAGTATCCTACCCGCATCCAAGATTGGCAAATCCAGAACAACTAATGTAACCACCATAAATGCAAGGGATATGGTCACCAGCATGATGGTAGACAAGCAGTAGGTCGACACAATTAGTTTCGGTCTTCATGTCGACACGACATGTGACGACAGGCGGTGTTTCGTGCCCTACCTAGTAAAAGAACACTTGGAATACTGTGGTCAGTTCTGGGCACCGCACCTTTAAAAGGACATAAATGAATTGGAACAGGTACAGAGAAGGGCGACTAAGTTAGTAAAAGGTCTTGAATCACTAGAATACCAAGATAGGTTAACCAGGCTGAATATGTTTTCACTGGAGAAACGGAGGTTGAGAGGTGATATGATTAGTACTGTATGTTCAAATACAGGATTGGGAATCATATGGAAATTTCAAACTGAATTAAGAAGAGGATTCTTCACCATTAGAGCAGTAAAATTCTGGAACTCATTGGCGGTGGGGGTGATTACAGCAACTACTGTTAATGATTTAAATCAAAACTGGATCAATTTTTGGCCACTAAGGGAATCCTATAGATATGACTTACTCAAGTCAGTAGTTACAAGTTAGATAGGTAGAACTCGATGGAATAAAGTCTTTTTTTTAGCCTTAATTACCTTGCCCAAAGCATGGCGAGTTTAGCAAGCCATGCGAGTGGAGGCGGTGCTACGTTTTAGTGTTTATGTTAACATTCCAGTAAAAAAAAAAAAATGCAGACTTTTACAATGTCAACCTTACCCATGTCGACCTAATGACCCCGTCGACCTTAACCATGTTGACCTAAAGTCATGTCGACCTAATGGTGTCAACCTAATGCTTGTCGACCATAATGCTGGTGACCTAATGATCCATACCCAAATGCAATATGTAGCTCTTATGCTCTTGTATAAAGCTCCTATTTCCTTATAGATTGCTAGCTATTGAGCAAGGCCCTTTTACCTCTTTGTCTGTCTCGTATTATCAATTTTAATTTTATAAGCTGTTTTTTTCTCGATGGAAAAGCGCAGAGGAAAATGCTGGCACTGCAGTATATAAAACTGAACTGGTCCCCCAGGATACTAGGGGTTGGAGTTAGTTCCCTATGAGATAGCCACACCCATCGTAGTTACTAGCATTAGTACCCTAGTACACCCGTCATTATCCAGTTCTACTCAAAGTGTAAGGGCCAGATGTATCAAGCTTCAAAAAGTGATAAAATGAAGAGTGATAAACAGCCAGCCAATCAGCTCCTGTCTGTTATTTTTCAAACCCAGCCTGTGACATGGCAGGTGGGAGCTGATTGGCTTGCTGTTTATCACTCTCCATTTTTTCACTTTTGAAGCTTGATACATCTGGCTTCAACTCATTTTGTCTCCACAAAAGTATCATCTTTTTATTATATTAAATACTCAGACACTAGGTGGGATTCACCAAGGGGTGCTTCTTTAATGCAGAGGGTGTCACTGATCCTAGTGCTGCCTTTGGATATAGACTTGTTTTCAGTCTGTAACTTCATGCTTGGCTATATTTCCCTCCCCACATTATGAAACATCTTTTCCTATACATGTCCTCACTAATATCTCATGCGAGAACAGTTCACTGCCTCTCACATCAGCCCTGATTCAGAGCTGAACTCAAATGTCTTAAGACACAGTAGCTGTGCTAGAATGCACAAAAGCCCCGGGCAACATCTTTTGTAAGACAAAGCCCGCTGCTGGCATCTCATATCCGTTGTCTGCATCCGAAGACTTACTGTAGCATTAGATGCACAACGCTAACATAGGCCAGCCTATGGGATATCAGAATAAGCCTCTGGTTACATAGAATATCAAGCTGTGACCAGTGAATCCTCATCCAAAAATTCAGCCATTGGCATATGAGTACGGATGGTGTAATGGTTGGCATTACTGCCTCACAGCGCTGAGGTCATGGGTTCTATTCCCACCATGGCCCTAACTGTGCGGATTTTGGATATTCTCCCCGTGCTTGCGTGGGTTTCCTCCGGGTACTCCGGTTTCCTCTTACGATCCAAAACTATACAGGTAGGTTCATTGGCTTCCAACAAAATTAACCCTAGATTGCCTGTGTTCGCATGTACATGTGGTAGTGAATATAGATTGTAAGCTCCATTGGGGCAGGGAATGATGTGAATGTTCAACTATTCTCTGTAAAGCGCTGCGGAATATGTGTGCGATGTATAAGAAACTGTTAATAATAATAATAATAATAATTAGCCTTATTTTCTGAGGATGAACCTCCCCACCCCCAAAGGGCTACAGACTGTCACACATCCAATGTTTGCAGACACACTGGGGTCAATTTATTAAGATGGGAGTTCTATTGAAGATGAGATGTTGATCAGATTCTAACTATTATCTTCTAGAAAATGCTAAACAAATAAGAAGTTGCATCTGTGTGGTTGCTATGGGCAACATCTCATCTTCAATAGAACCCCAACTTAGTACATTTACTCCACTGTATCTAAGATCACCTGATCTGCAAATGCATACAACCAGATCTGCACATGCATGTGAACAAAAACATTGGATAACAGTGAGAAAATTGAATTACGTAGCATCCACCTCTGAATTTGCCTTATGGCGAGCATGCTCATCCCTTACTGCAGACATGTGGGGTTCTGCCATACACAGGGGGTGCATCGCAACACAGATTTACATAATGATAGCCCGGGTCCCTTGAGACATTTGACAAGGCAGAAGAAAACTGGAACTTGGATCAATTCAACAAGCTATGCAAAGTTATGGTAGGCCAGCAGCTAGATGTAAATATAATAGATTGTGTAATTATTTCAGTACACTATTTAGAATACTAATCCTTAAAATTCACCAATACATATGGACTTTCATTAAGTCCTTTATATTTATTTTTTAGCTGTCCAACATTAAAAACAAAGATATAATATAATTTAACTGTTAACATTGTACAAATGCAACTAAATAATATATATATATATACTTACCGATCACCTATCCAGCCAGGATTGCAGTGTGAGCACTTCCCATTAATGTGGTTACAAGTGTGCCCATCTTTGCATGGAGGACATATTTTCTCACATGCTTCACCGTAAAATCCATGAGCGCAAATCTGATCACACTTTATTCCATTCCAGCCAGATTCACATGCAATGCACCTGCCATCTGCAATGGTACAAGGCTGCTGTTCCTTACACTGACCGCACCTGGATGAAAAGGACAAATTGTAGTCTTTCAAATGGCAAAGTGCACCACTAAGAACACTAGTACATTACTGTAAAATACCACTCTACGCAGTATCAGCAGAGAATCATGATTTAGACTGGATCGCACAGAAAATTTGATCTCTAATGGGCAAAGCCATGTGCAGGTGATGCAAATGTAACATGTGCAGAGAGAATTAGATTTGGGTGAGTTATTTTGTTTCTGTGCAGGGTAAATACTGTCTGCTTTATTCTTACACTGCATTACATTTCAGTTTGAACACACCTCACCCAAATCTAACTCTCTCTGCACATGTAACATTTGCCCCACCTGCAGTGCAGCATGGTTTTGTCCATTAGAGAAAAAAAAATGTGCTTTGCAATCAAGTCTGAATATGCAATCTAGCCCCATAGGCCGAGCCAGCTTGGAACGAGCTTGAGCTAAAATGACATATAGTAGCCGCAAAGTGGGAAAAGAGACAAAATTATTATATAAAACAAGTGGACCAGCCAATTTATGGGCTTGCTTAAGTAACTATAATATACATAATCAATCCTCCAAAATGGCATATGTTATGTCAAAGTATGGATTTTAAATTGATTCAATATATCTGTTAGAATAGTCTATAATACTGTTATGTCTATCAGTTATACATATATTTTAGAATGATAGTAAATATTTAAGAAAACCTAATAAAATATTTAGAAAAAACATATCAATCTTATTTGACTTGAATGTAGTCCTTGGAGGATACAGTAGTTCAGCAACAGTTCAGTTGGCAGTAATGGATCATCTGACTATTACAATTATAGTGAGTGGGGTTTCCTTACCGTCTTTTACAGCCCTGTCCATAAAGTCCAGCAGGACAAGGTTCCCGACAAAATTTGCCCCTGTAGCCAGGCTCGCATGTGCAGGATCCATCCACTGGATTACATTTCCCTTTAAAACACTGGCATACTCTTTCACACCGAGGGCCCCATAGACGCTCCCTGCACAGGCAGCGTCCAGTTATTTGATCACATGGAGAATTATTGCAGGAGCATTGGTTGTTACAGCTCCGTGCCCACCATCCTGGCTGACAATTGCACCAGCCAGTCGCTTGGTCACACTGCGAGTTGGTGCTACAGTAGCAAGCATTTGAACATTGAGGTCCCCACCAGTTTGGTTCACAGGTACACTTTCCAGTCTCTTGATCACATTTGCCATGCTTACAGAGACAGGCATTCTCGCAGTTCGACCCCCATCGATTTGCATTGCATGTGCACTGTCCAATGACATCATTGCATTGTCCATGAGGATGGCAGGAACATTTTTCTTTACAGTCTGGGCCCCAGAACTGTCTGGGACATTCTAGATTAAGAAACAAATCAGAGAATTAAAAAATGCTACAAATTCTTACATGGAGAAGGTTTACTAAAGCTTCTAAACAGAGATGGTATACAGTACGTTGATGTTGTTTTACAATTGTTTGAAGGTTAGATTTTTCACTACTAATACAATACAAGATCAGAAAGTAAGGGGTTGAATCTGTACAGGACAGAAATGGTTAGTATATAATTCTCAGTGACCAACCAGTATTTAATAACTGGTTCACCAAAGAGAAGGGTATAGATATACTCAATAGAGTTGGTCCATAGATGCGGACCAAAGCTAAACTCATTTTTTTGGTTCACTTTTTGTTGTTTTTTTATTAATTATGTCAATTGCGTAATTCACAAAAACAGCAAGAGTGCACCATAAAAAGAGTTTTGCTTTTGGTCCCCACCTATGGACCACCCCCCCTGTCTATAAAGGTTTGAAGATGCCAACAATGATTACAAAGCCCATTGCTTGTTGGCTGTTTATTAGTCCTCCTTTGAAGGAAATACTGTAAGAAAAAAAAACTGTAAGAAAAACTTTACGCAAGAGATTTTAAAAGGCTCTAACAGTTTACATTTGAAAGAAAAACTAAAGCAGATGCTCTGGGAGGACACTTAAGTGCATAGAGCTGTTTGAGAACATAATACATTGTATGGTATTTGGCTCTTTATGCGTTTCAGCTGACTTAAATATAATGTACAATGGAATAGGATGCATTCTTTTTTCCAACTTTGTTTTTTTTTTTAAACTTGATGCATATTGTCTGTTATACACATATAAACGGAATGCAAGAAAAAAACAGTATTGGCAGTTTAGCAAAATCTTTTAAAAAAAGAGACAGGAATTTTCAGTTGCCACCAATAGAAACCCCTGTCTGTATTCATGGTTAGATGGACTGGTGCTATGGTTGAATAGATTAGGAGCAGACTGGTAAACCTAACATGTGTGTCTTTAATGATGATCTCAGCAGCACTTATAAACAATAAACTTATACATGTTGCAACATTTAATGGTGTCTGCTCTAATACCCCTTTCAGACCGCACTTATTACCCGGTATTTTGCCATTTTTTTACCGTTTCAAAACGGTAAAAAAGCAGGGTCCTACCCGTTTCAGACCCATTTTTTTGCTGTCTGAAAGGGTCTGAAACGGTACCCAGGCAGCAGTGAGCACTATTGGTCCCGCCACTCATTACATATGTGCATATGTAATGAGCGGGACCCACTCATTAAATATGCACTGCGCTGGGTCCCGCTCAGAGCAGGACCAGCTGATGCTCAGACTCACAGTCCCAGAATCCCGCAGCTTGTGACTGGTCTCCATTCACAGCCTGCAGTCCCGGGATTATCTCCTCCCTGCCTCTCATCATGCTGATTTCACACCACAAACCTGCTTTTAGACCAGGTATTTACGTGAGGTGTGAAAGGGGTTAAACTTGCTCTGACCTTTTTTAACAAACGTTTTAAATACCGGGTCTAAGCAGGTTTTGCAGTGTGATAGCAGCACAAATGGGAACAGGGTCTGCAGTAAATGGTTCTGGGTCTGCGCAGTGGGATGTGTATGATTGAGTGCAATGGTATCCATCCAATGAAGGATGTGTAATTGAAATGCAAGTGTATTTGGGGGGGGGGGGGGGATATGAAATGTCACTTCAGAATGGGTTGCTTATAAAAAAGATAATGTAGATATCCAAAGGGATATTACAGGCGCTAAAGTTGGCTGTCCACTTAACAAGCAGCAGTTACTAATTGGAGGGATAGTCAGTCCCTTATATACAAAGAAAAGAAAATGGTTGGAAGCTGCACTGATGAGGAATGTATAAAATAGTATCACACAACGTGCATGGTAAGAATTTGTACACACATTTACCCAGCAATAAGCCTTTCTCATATGAAAATTTTTTAATGTGTAATTAATTATGTGTTAATAAATGGGTCGCTTATAAGTGTGACATAAGTTCTTTAAAATGCTATTTAAGATTTTTTATATATATAGGGGGTACCACGGCTGCTGGCGGCACTCAAGGGGGACTTAGCGATATGAAGGAATAAACTTCCGAAACTGTTAGACGTACAGCTGTTCATGGCTCCAGCTTCTTTCTTCATATCGCTAAGTCCCCCTTGAGTGCCGCCAGCAGCCGTGGTACCCCCTACGTATCTTCTTTTGGAAGGCACCGGTGGCAGTTGAATCCTGTACCTTGGAGTGCCAGTTATACACGCTTGGATATATATATATATATATATATATATATATAAAAATTTAAAATAATACATTTTGATCAGTTGAACAAAAGCTGGAATCCCCTTTTTGATCAGACAGTTAATAACCCTTTAGAAGTCTATTTTAATTAAGAGGTTTTTAAGAAATACATTTCAATATTTAAAAAGTAAAATTGTGCAGAAACTTCAAAGAGCAATTCATGATGTACAGCAGACGATAAACTATATGAATGCTTTTTATATCTCAAATGCCCTTGGTAATGCAATGTATTGTTTGTTTATAGCCATATTATGTATTCTGTAAAAATATAAAACTACATTTATCAAAACCATGGGATTGAATTGTTCATAAAATTAGGTATATACAATATTTATTCCATACAATAAATGTAAAAATCTCGAAATATTTCAAATATCATTCTGTGCACTAGCTGTCGTGTGTTGAGAGAAAAAATAATTTTTGTTGTGCACAATTACTTGTCCTAGCCCTGTACCTGTATATTTTGGTTACCTCTTGAAGGCTGTGGGGCATGCTATGACATGGGAACCCCACTCTCTGCATTTCCAGATTAGTAGTGGTAATATGACCAAGCTGTTTCCCCTGGATTTTTTTTTTACCCTACTAGCAGTGAACCCAATGCATATTATACCCCTGCTTTAGTGGAAATTAGTCCAGGCTGTCTAGGACAGGGACTGGTTAATGCATTTCCTGATACACATTATTTATTATAATTTATGGCGCTTTTAAGACACACTGGGTAAAATGAAATAGGGTGATAAAATAAGAAAGTTAGAGATTTGGTAAGAGAGACCAGTTTTTTTTTTAAAGCGTCAATCATCTACACGGCAAAACCAGTTTATTTTTTATTACATTTTACCCACTCACTTTAATAGGGTTTCTGCCTGTTGCACAAAAGCTGCACACCCCATTTAAATGCACACATTAATGACATGAATGGTAAAATCTCTGTAGACATTCACATACCCCATTTAATGGTAATTTAGGTGTACTGTATGGGAATGGCATATCAAACATATTCATAAACGATTGTAAGTATTTTCATATGTGGTTTGCACCTGTGGCTATTTTTGTTATGTGAATGGATGGAATGCCAATGGGTATCCAGCTTTAATGATGTCACTTATCACATAGCATATTAAACATAATAACATGAACTCCAGCCAATCAGATTTCCCTGTAAGCTTTGTTGAACCATGCTTGCCTGAAGCTTGTTACAAGGTGTGCAAGCTTATCGCGGTAACTTAAAACAAGAATACTCTTCTGTAAGCAGCCAGTACCAGCAGGTGGCAGCAACATAATAGATTGCAGGGGAAATACTGTTTAGGTAGGTGGTAGAACAGTGCGATTATCGGTACCACTATAACATCATATAACTGCGGTATTTTCCTTGATTGTTTCATTTACAGTGATATATGACTACTGAGCACTGTGCCATTCGCCTCCCTCTGCCATTATGACAGGCGGAAAGTCTATAAGATTGTGGGCTTAATTGAAATATGTTTTAGGCATTAGAACTGCTAATTGCGTGAACATCGGCATTAGATACAAACATAACTAAGGCCCTACGTCTACTTAGCAGACTGACTGAGCCTATGTCTAACAATCATATTTGTTTTCCATCCAGAGAGATTTTGAAAAGGTGATAATTTTAAGTAAACCCTTTGAGTGCCAAGTGAATTTGTCAAAATAGGTGTAAAGATTGCCAAGCAAACATTTTCCATGGGTTAAAAGGTACTTAACATGATGTTTAAAAATATATATCTTTTTAAAGATTTCTGCTTTAATACAATGCAAATGAAATGTCTAAATATCCAAAACTAGTTACTAAAATATGTAACAATTCTACCTAATGTAATGTACACTGAAAGAGTCTACAGCTGTTGTAGCAGCTTTCTGTGAGTAATCGTTAGCGCATCTTGCTGTTGTTTCTCCTGATGACTCTATAACAAGACACCCTGTGCAATGTCATACCCTCATTTCACACTAATTGACAGCCCCGGCACAATTACTGGAGACTGGAACTGTGACAAGTGCCAAAACTGTACTGAGATAGGTTATAGGTTTTTTTTTTAATAGCAGTGTAATTATTGTTGTTATTATTATTATTCATTTTTAAGGAATAACCTAATTTTATACACAGAGGGCCTACAACACAGTTGCCAGTAAATACAGTTAAAGGAATAACTTACACCTTGACAACCCAATTTGCAGTGCAAATTAAATTATTTTTATAGACTGGAATAATACTGGTTGCTTTTACATATAGCCACATATACTGAGCAGATTTCTATTTACACCCTGCACTGGCGCCTTCCACCCCACTCCTGCACATGTTAGTAAATGTGTGCCACAGGAATCCCGGGATTGGCATCTTTAGTCAGGAACTGACAAATTCTTTATCTCTCCAAATTCCCAGGTCCAGCAGGTCAGTGAAAATGGGTTTCAAACCATATCACAGTGGTTTGAAACCTGTTTCACAACGCACTCTGGACCTAGGTTATTGCTGGGGCTTTTCCTCTGCTGACGCATCATCTCTAACCGCTGGTAAACTGATTGGATTCCTGGGTCACTAACTCCAGTGTTTTTTGTGTGTGTGTGTTTTTTTTTTGGGGGGGGGGGGGGAAGTTTAAATTCTCTAACGGTGAAAGTTGATATTGTGCAATACATTCCATAAGACAAATATGATGCACCATATCACTGTACATACTTACTTGTTTCACAAATTGTAAGACTTACTTGTTTCACAATTTGCACCAAAGTAACCATGACGACAGCGACATTCATTTGGCCTGACGCAGACCTCATTTTCTTTACAGGTGAAGTTGCCTTCACATACCGCTATGGAATAAAAAACATGAAAATTATGTAAAGAAGGTATTATAATACAGATAAAAATGACTATTTAATGTGGAGTATGGCTGTTGTTCATTCTCAAGAGTCATACATAATTAATAAGAAACATACTTCACAAAAAGCAGGCGGATTTGTAGTGTTCTTGAGCTCAGTATGAACTGAGAAATGGATTACTGATTAATACAACAGCTGTCCCTAATGTTAACATAGTTGAAACGACTCATGGCTCAATGTAGTGGACTATGAACATATGGATGCCAACCATATGAATATCCTCAGTGATTAATCCTTAGAGGTCTTGGTTGTTAACTTGTACATATCTGCGGGGGCCCCTGAGACACAATGATAGATATATTAATTTGTGCTTTTATTAATTATGGAAGGCTGTAGAATGATATAATTTTCTTAGATAAGGTGCCAGATGCACTAAGCTTCAAAAAATGTTGAGAGTAATAAACCTTGAGCCAATTAGCCCCTAACTCCCATGTTACATGCTGGGTTTAAAAAATAGCAGTTAGGTGCTGATTGGCTGGTTGTTCATCAATCTCCACTTTATAACTTTTTATACAATAAACTATTAATGATACAGACCAAAAAGGTTGGGCCACTTATTCATAATGTAATTGTGTATCCTTTTTTGTTTCACAAGAATAATTTGGCATCACAACCTATGTTTTCTTGTCCCACCCAGTACTTCCATTTCAATTTTATTCTACCCAGACGTCAATGTTATTATGCCTCAAACATGGCACAGAGAGTATAGTCCAGTGTATTTCAACCTTTTTACATTGCGGCACACTAAATACGATTTTAAACTCGCAAAGGCACACCATGAGATCCCCACAGGGTAAAACACATTGGCCCCCCACAGGAAAAAAAATAAAACCTATTGGCCCCCATATAAAAAAACAATCACACTGGTCCTCACAGGTAACACAAATAACATCATTGGCCCTTCACATGAAAAGAAGAGACCAGTAAATAACAATTGAACTGTTGGTGCTGTAAACTGGTTTGGGCATCTCTAGATCTGGGGGCACACTTGAGAACAGCTCAAGGCACACTAGTGTGCCACGGCACAGTAGTTGAAAAGCACTGGTATAGTCCCATCTCTTGTTATAAACTATAGGAATAGTTGTGTGTTGTATGAAAGTTGTGTCTAATGATGAATGTGATCTGCAAAACCCTCATTGTACCTGTGTATACTGTACCTGCAGTATATGCCATATAGTGCAACTCATTGCAGTAAAGCAGCGGATAGCATGTTTAATGGAAACTGAACAAGGTGCAAAAACTATCATTTATATTTCAATACACCATAACAAACATATCAGAAGCCTCTGCCTTCATAAGCACTCCCAACCTTCCACTCATTATACTATAATATTGTAGCAGCAATATTACTGGACTATTATTACAACGGGTATTGAACTAGACCCATTCAGGCAGTCAGATGTGTCTATTGGTTGTCATCATCGACATTTCACAACTTGCCCCAGTGGTTGGGCCAGATGGCATTTAAGAGAGGAGGGGCACTGCAGGCAAATGGGTTGGTAGGGAATATGAGCCCTTCACAGGAGATGACTGCCCCTTTACCACGTAGAAGCTATCCCAGTGATCCTTGTAATGGGGTATACACACGGGGGTGATTTAAGCCCCATTTCTAAGGGCATACAGAAGTTTCGATTTCATCTATTTTTCTATTTGATTTTGCATATATAGGAACATGGGTGCAGGTTGTGCGGTGTGGACCCCCCTGGGCCTATGGTCCTTCTTCAGATCTGATTGCAGTTCAAATTTGTTCTCAAAATGGGCAAAACCATGTGCACTGCAGGTGGGGCAGATGTAACGTGCAGAGAGTTATGCTGCCCATACACTTGTGCGATCGGATTCGATGCAACATCACAGTACGATGTCCATCGAACCCGATCGCATTTTGTGGTGCTTTAAGTGCCCCCTTCGCAGCACCTAATGTCGCATGCCATCTTGAGATGGCACATCGGGTGCTGGAAGAGGGTGGGCAGAGGGCGGCGTTATGTAGCGCAAGAAACGCTAGCGCTAACAGGCGATGGGGGTCTGTCAGCGGTGGTGGCAGAATTGTTTAAACACTGGGCAGCCCTCTGATTGGCTGAGATAGCTCAACCAATCAGAGGGCTGCCCAGTGTTTAAACAATTCTGCCGCCACAGTAGCACTAGCAGGCGGCGGAGGTCAGTGGTGGCGGCAGAAGTGTTTAAACACTGGGCAGCCCTCTGATTGGCTGAGATAGCTCAGCCAATCAGAGGGCTGCCCAGTGTTTTAAACACTTCTGCCGCCACCACGCTGACAGACCCCCGCCGCCCGCTACTTGCGCTACATAACGCCGCCCTCTGCCCGCCGTCTCCCATGCCGCCAGCGGTCCCTCCGGCCCCCTCTCCCCATCCCCACGCTGATGAAAAAGTGTTCCCTCCACCCCCACCTGCGGATTGCATTTGAGCATCGCATGTGGTTAAAAACCACATGCGATCGCTCCTGCGATCTGTTAGATATTATGTGCAGCACATAATATCTTAAGACCCGACATTCGACCAGCATGCCCGTGCATCACGTCAAATGTCCCCTTAAAAATGCATACAATCATTCGATTTATCGGCCAGATGTGACCGAAATCGAATGATTGCATGCAATATCATAAGTGTATGGGCAGCATTAGATTTGTGTGAGTTATTTTGTTTCCGTGCAGGGTAAATACTGGCTGCATTATGTTTACACTGCAATTTAGATTTCAGTTTCAACACACCCCACGCAAATTTAACACTCTCTGCATATGTTACATCTGCCCCATCTGCAGTGCACATGGTTTTGCCCATTTTGAGAACAAATTTGTACTCCGATCAGATCTGAATAAGGCCCTATGTGTACAGCACCCATTATAGATATGTCTATGGGTTGAGCACCTTCAATTGATTCACCAGCAAATATAAGGTGTGTGTGCCCCTGTTCGGTACTCAGCACGAAGTACATTTGTATGAGCACTCCCTTACTGTATTTTGGATGAGTCTCCACACTGACTCCCATCTCCATCATGGCCTTCTTCAGGCAAGCAGTTGTAAGTGCCGAATTTGACTTCATCGTCAAGTGTACACTGATATGCATGCACAGTGCAGAAGGAGGGAAAAGCCTTCAAATGTAATGAGCACCTAATTACCTATATATTCAGAAATATCTACAGTCTACACTACAGTCTAAAAATATGATGCAGAAAGACCAAGCAAAATAACATTGCACATTTCTACAAGTGATCAGTGAGGCTCCTCAAATCCCCTTGTCTATATTGTTCCTCGTAGACATAATTTTATATCGCATTCATCACACTTCTGTTTGTTTCTTTTTAGCATTCAAAGTACATGTAATTGTTTCTTATCTACTGACTAACACAGTCTAAAGCATTGTTTTGTATTATTCTTTGCTTTCAAATGTTTCAAATTAACAGCTATGTATTTTGTTAGTTTCATGTCCAAAAATCTCCTAACTTAAAATAGCATTTGCTGAATAACAGCATTAAACATACAGCCAAAAGTAATGCATGGCTTTGAATGTATTTGGCATAAACTTATTCTAATGTGAAAAAAAAATACATGGCAGATTGCTGTAATTTGGACTCATTACATAAAAATATCATCAACCTTGGATCTGGCAGCCTCACATTGGTGGTTCACAGAGGAAAGCTACTCGCTGTTCATCATAGGCATACTTATTATTGCCAGAAATGCAATTAGTGGTAGAATTAAATAAATCTAAGGGCTTGTAGACATTTATTGTGTGTATTCCTAAAGACACACACACACACACACACACACACAGTGGCATAAGATTGTCACAGGAGCCCAGAGGCAAGATAAATGCAGGTGCCCTCCCTAACTACCCACATTTTATATCTATCTATCTATCTATCTATCTATCTATCTATCGCTCAAAAAAATAAAGGGAACACTTAATGTGAATACTGGCGACGAGCAGCGAATCCTGTTTAGGATTCGCTGCACATTCGTCACTGCTCGCTGCGTTCCGGAGCCTCGCCGGCTCCGGTATTCAACGAGTCAGGGGCTCGCTGCCCCTGACTGGCGAATTTGAGCTCCTGCGGAGCCTGAGGACGGTGGCAGGCAGGGAGATGGAAGTCTCCCTGCCTGCCCCAGAACGTTTGTGGGGGGGAGGTGGGCTCCCCGGGAGCCAGGCAGCACAGGCTGCCCCCGGGGTGCCAGCAGGGGACCGGGTATATTCACTACACCCGATCATGCATATGTAATGATCGGGTGAAGTGAATATATGAATATCTAATGAGCGGCTCGGCTCCGGCCCCCTGCTGGCTGGTCTGTGTAAAAAAATATATATATATTTTTGGTACTCTTTACCTAGCACGGCGCCCGCGATTTCCCATAGGGAACAATGTTAAAAGTGTGATTGGACGCGATTTGAGTGTTCAATGCCTCAATGCCCGCGATTTTTCCATAGGAAACAATGTTAAATGGGCCACAGAGCCCAAATAGTCCCCCTGAATTCTGAAATGGCCCCCACAATTGTTAACGCCACCCCACGATCAACGTGAACCCGAAGCGTGGCGAGCGCAGCGAGCCCGAGAGGGGCGGCGGTACGCGTCCTCCGACCTTTTCATACCCCCACTATCCATGTCGGCGTGGAGTTGAGAATAGAATAGTGTGGCGAGTGCAGCGAGCCACCGAGCCCGAAGCGTGGCGAGCGCAGCGAGCTCCGCGAGGGGACGCGGATACCTTCACAGGTAAACGCGTCCCTTCGTGGGCTTCACAGGTATCCGCGTCCCCACGCGGGGCTCGCTGCGCTCGCCACGCTTCGGGCTCGGTGGCTCGCTGCGCTCGCCACACTATTCTATTCTCAACTCCACGCCGACGTGGATAGTGGGGGTATGAAAAGGTCGGAGGACGCGTACCGCCGCCCCTCGCAGGCTCGCTGCTCTCGCCACGCTTCGGGTTCACGTTGATCGTGGGGTGGCGTTAACAATTGTGGGGGCCATTTCAGACTATTAGGGCTCTGTGGCCCATTTAACATTGTTTCCTATGGAAAAATCGCGGGCATTGAACACTAAAATCGCGTCCAATCACACTTTTAACATTGATCCCTATGGGAAATCGCGGGCATCGCGTCGCACCCGTTTTTTTACCCGCGATTTTTTACCCCCGATGACCGCGATGGACATCGTGGGCGCCGTTCTAGGTAAAGAGTACCATATTTTTTTTTCAAATTAAATATATATTCAAGCACATGAATAAAAATAGCATGCCCCTCCTCAGAATAAAATTCCAGATTTTTTGACACCAATTGTAAAAAACAAAACACTTTATTTTAAAAGTTCACCTTCCACTTCACCATAAAAAGATAGCGATTGCTACTCGGTGAATCATGGCGAAAAAAAACCTTGAAATGTATTCGCCATCTGGTCATTGAATAGGGTGATTCACCGTTTTAGTCAGAAATTCGCCTTACAGCACAAAATCGCCATAAAAACCTGGCGAATCAGCCTCATTGAATACCGCCCAATGTAACTCCAAGTGAATCACACTCCTGTGAAATCAAACCGTCCACTTAGGAAGCAACACTGATTGACAATCAATTATGCATGCTGTTGTGCAAATGTTATAGACAACAGGTGGAAATTATATGCAATTAGTAAGACACCCCCAATAAAGGAGTTGTTCTGCAGGTGGTGACCACAGACCACTTCTCAGCTCCTATGCTTTCTGGCTGGTGTTTTGGTCACTTTTGAAAGCTGGCGGTGCTTCCACTCTAGTGATAGCATGAGACGGAGTCTACAACCCACACAAGTGGCTCAGGTAGAGCAGCTCATCTAGGATGGCACATCAATGCGAGCTGTGGCAAGAAGGTTTGCTGTGTCTGTCAGCGTAGTGTCCGGAGCACGGAGGCGCTACCAAAAGGAGATGTGGAGGAGGCCGTAGGAGGACAACAACCCAGCAGCAGGACCGTTACCTCAGCCTTTGTGCAAGGAGGAACAGGAGGAGCACTGCCAGAGCCCTGCAAAACTACCTCCAGCAGGCCACAAATGTGCATGTATCTACTAAAACGGTCAGAAATAGACTCCATGAGGGTCGTATGAGGGCTCGACATCCACAGGTGGGGGCTGTAAGCACAGCCCAACACCATGCAGGACGTTTGGCATTTGCCAGATAACACCAAGATTGGCAAATTCGCCAATGGCGCCCTGTGCTCTTCACAGATGAAAGCAGTTCACACTGAGCACATCTGACAGACGTGACAGAGTCTGGAGATGCCAAGAAGAACGTTCTGCTGCCTGCAACATCCTCCAGCATGACCGGTTTGGCAGTGGGTCAGTAATGGTGTGGGGTGGCATTTCTTTGAGGGGCCACACCGAGATGAGATCCTCAGACCCCTTGTGAGACCATATGCTGGTGCGGTTGGCCCTGGGTTCCTCCTAATGTAAAGACTCATGTGGCTGGAGTGTGTCAGCAGTTCCTGCAAGACAAAGGCATCACTGCTATGGACTGGTCCGCCCGTTCCCCAGACCTGAATCCAATTGAGCACATCTGGGACCTAATGTCTAGCTCCATCCACCAACACCATGTTGCACCACAGACTGTCCAGGAGCTGGCGGATGCTTTAGTCCAGGTCTGGGAGGAGATCCCTCAGGAGACCATCCTCCACCTCATCAGGAGCATGCCCAGGTATTGTTGGGAGATCATACAGGCACGTGGAGGCCACACACACTACTGAGCCTCATTTTGACTTGTTTAAGGACATTATATCAAAGTTGGATCAGCCTGTAGTGTGTTTTTCCACTTTAAATTTGAGTGTGACTCCAAATGCAGACCTCCATGGGTTAATAAATTTGATTTCCATTGATAATTTTTGTGTAATTTTGTTGTCAGCACATTCAACTATGTAAAGAACAAAGTATTTAATAAGAGTATTTCATTCATTCAGATCTAGGATATGTTATTTTAGTGTTCCATTTATTTTTTTAAGCAGTGTGTATATATATATATATATATATATATATATATATATATGACAGCAGGTAGTGGACCAACGGCGCTGACAGGTGCAACTACTCCAGCCAATTTAGAAGAACTTGGTAATCAGGTTGATTTAGCAAGTCAGCACTAAATCCAATTTTTAAGGTGCCCATACACGTTACAATTATTGTATACAATATCGCATCTCGGTTTTGCGATGAGATCAGATGAGATGAGATCTAGTACAAAAAGTATGTGCAGCACATACTTTTTGTACTAGATCTCATCTCATCACAAACCCGAGATCGGATGAGATGCGATATTGTATACAATAATTGTAACGTGTATGGGCCCCTTAAGGACTGCAGCCTCCTCCAAACTCCCTGGACTCTGGGAGTAAGCAATGGATCTTTATTATGGATAAAGCCGAAGCAATAATATATACTAGCTACAAGGTTGACATAAAAAAGGGATTATCCCTTTTTTATGTCAACCTTGTTGCGAGTATATTTGTATCTGCCTTATATTATTGCTTCGTTTAGAGCCAGCCTGTATATGTATCAACTGTCATATTATGTAAGTTTGGTATTATCAACATAGTCTCTGATAACTTACAATTATCCATATTTGTGCGTGTTTTTCAGATGCCTAGTAAGATTTGGAATCCTTGCCGTTATTCTTCATGCATAGCTGTATTTTTAGAGATATTTTATGACTAATTTGTATGCTTTTTTATAATAGTCGACATGTGTCGACCTATACAATAGAACAGGGGTTCTCAAACTTTTTTGCTCTGGGACCCCATCTGACAAAAAAAAAAATTCCGTGACCCCAGCAAGTTACTGCCGGATAATATCCATATATATTTATAAGACTCACACTTTTTTTTAGGATCTGGTGGGTTTTTTTCTTACAAAATAAATGCACAAATGTAGAGAACATGACACTCTTCTTTTTTTTTTTTATAATTCTTTATGTTGAAGGGTTAGCCACTTAAACAGAAGGAAGTAACATCAAGGCTGCGAGATAAACAGATCAGAGCTAACAAAATAACTGCAAACTCGCATGGTGTGTCTAAGTCTAATAAGATGACACTTTTCAATAACTATAACTTGTTTATAACATTAAAAAACATTAGTGGGATGGGTGAGCTTGTTGTGTTAAACACAAATCCTTGAAACGGGGTTTTGTGTGACTAAGATAAAGGCGAATGTCATCTTCAACAGCGAGACGGGATCTGTACTTATTTTTCAGTAATGTTAAAGCTGAAAATCCAGCTTCACAAAGATAAGTAGATACAAACGGCATCAGCACCTTCAATGCAGCAGAAGACAGCTCTGGGTATTCCTCTTGAACTGAGATCCAGAAGTTTGCAAGAGGTTGTTCATAGTATCTTAGCTTTAGAGTCTCATCGCAGGAGAGGTCAATCAATTTTTCATTCACTGAAAGTGGCAAACAGGCATTTGCATTTGCTTCAGCGCTGAAGGGATTCCTAATCCATGCTTCTGGTTTTTGATCTTTTTCAGGAAAGTACTGGCGAAATTGACGTTTAAGGCTCTCCAGATGGCTGATAATAATAGGTTTCAAATCATGTTTTGGATGATCATTGTCATGTAAAAAATCATCCAACAAGGGAAATGCCTCAAAATGACCACTTTCCACACAAGTGTACCACAAGGACAGCTTTTTGATCCAACTTTCAATTTTGTCAGTTGATGAAAAAACTGTCATTTCTGGTCCTTGCAGGGAGGTATTTAGTGCATTTAACCGGTCAAAAATGTCTGCTAGGTATGCTAGCATAGCAAGCCACTTGGCATCTAAAAAATTTTCAGCTAGCACAGAATCTCTGTCTGAAAGAAAAAAATGTACCTCCTCCCTGAGCTCAAATAAACGGTTGACCACCTTTCCTCGTGACAACCAGCGTACTTCTGTGTGGTAAAGTAACTGATGGTGGTCAGCTCCCATCTCCTCACACAAAACTCTGAAAAGACGTGCACTTGTTGCACTGCTCTTGATGAAGTTTACTGTGCGTACAGCATCATCAAGGACTTGTTTTAGAACAGGTGGCATTTTTTTGGCAACAAGGGCTTGTCTATGTATTATGCAGGGAGTCCAGACTGCTTGTGGTGCAACAGCTTGAACTCTGGTCACTAGCCCACTGTTGCTTCCGGTCATTGCCCGAGCACCATCACTACAAATTCCTACACAGTGCAGCCATTCCAATCCAGAGTCAGTGATAAAAGTATCCAAAAGTGAAAAAAGCTGTTCCCCAGTAGCACGTTGTGGTAGCGGCTGGCAGAACAGGAATTCCTCATGTAGTTTTGAATCATTCTGAAATTTTATGTAAGTCAGCATCTGAGCAGCCCCTGACACATCTGTCGTTTCATCAATCTGAAGGGCAAAGAAAGCACTTTGCTTAACTTTGCTGTTGACTTGCTCTGTCACATCTCTTGCCATACTGTGAATTCGCCTAGCAATAGTGTCATTAGACAGGGGGATCAAATCAAGTTGAGTAGCAGCACTTTGTCCAAGCATAATAGAAACCATTTCTTTGGCACATGGTAGAAAAAAGTTTTCTCCAATGTTATGTGGTTTCCCGGTTTTGGCTATCCAGTATGACACCACAAATGAGGCCTCAAGTGCTTTCTCGTTAACTGTAACTGCACCTTTAAGTACGGTTTTTTGGCCACGTAGTTCCCTTAATTTTCGTTTAAAATAATCAAGCGGTTTGGTTTGAAGAGAACTATGCTTTGTCTGTAGGTGCCTGATCATTTTGGATGGTTTTAAGCTCTCTTTAGCAAGAACTTCACCACACACCACACACTGTGGACGTGGTGCTTCCTCTGAGCCAGCCCATGTAAAACCATATTCCAAATATTTTGGATCATATTTCCGGTTTCTTGCTTTTTTATTGCTACTTGATTCATCACTGGCAGCACATCTTTTGCTGCAACTGGCAACAGACTCTCTGTTATCGCTCTGCTTTCTGACACTGTTTTGAAGAAAACGGTCCATTTCATTCAGTGATGTCTAACTGGCAGAGAAAAAACTAGATTTAATGTTCTTTACTCCACTTTCTTTCTTTCTTATGCCCCTACCATCATCTTCCTTGTATATGTTTATTCCTACCATGTTTCTTATTTATCTTTATGCCATAAGAATATACAGGATGATGGGAAAGTAAGGAGGAGTGGAAGGGGGGGGGGGGTGTTGATGAGGCATAAAAAGTACAGTACGCACTTTATCTTCCTCATATGAGGGATGTTCAATAAATAAGGTAACCTCTCATTGCATTTATTCAACTCGTATATGTATCCTAGCGTGGAACAAATCAGTGTCAAGTGCCTGAAGCCAGAACATGGCAGCTTGCTGAACTTCACTGTCATTTGCGCAAATAGCCTTCAACCCAGGTGCTTATTCAATTGTCCAAATAGATTTAAATCACTGTGTGATACATGTCAGGGCTGTAGGGTGGATGGTCCAATACCTCCCAATGTTCCCTACTCATGCTTACATTATAAAATGTAGTGTTTCAGACCCAAAACTGTTTGTGACATGATGTTATCACCATACACCTCAAGTTGGCGAGGAATGTCAGCTGCTGCCTATTAAATGCAGAAATCTGAGCACACTATGCACTTCAATGTTTGACCATGTTTCCATCCGTGTCGCCATCTTACTCCTGATGTTTTATTGTGGATGTGTGGAGGATCAGTGTGTATTTGTTGTGTCATGGGGAAGTCAAAGCTGCATGTAGTAATCTGATTGGTTTGTGCCCGCCTCTCTGCCCATCTTCTTTCAGTGCCAGCATTTCCCGTAATCAGGGGTTAGAAACGTCCTAGGCTGATTGTAGCATCCATTTTGCTGCTACTAAACATGGAGCGCAGGGTGTATGCATCTGCAGGAATTTGCCATTTATACTGCGCGTGTGCAGGGAATGAAGGTTATAAAGGGCAGTACGGATGGTGTAATGGTTAGCATTACTGCCTCACAGCGCTGAGGTCATGGGTTAGATTCCCACCATGGCTCTAACTGTGCGGAGTTTGTATATTCTCACCGTGCTTGCGTGGGTTTCCTCCGGGTACTTCGGTTTCCTCCCACAATCCATAAATATACTGGTAGGTTAATTGGCTTCCAACAAAATTAACCCTAGAATGTCTGTGTGTGCGTGTACATGTGGTAGGGAATATAGACTGTAAGCTCCACTGGGGCAGGGACTGATGTGAGTGTTCAAATATTCTCTGTAAAGCTCTGCGGAATATGTGTGCGCTATATAAGAAACTGGTAATAAATAATAATAAAACTGACCTACAGTATTTAATTTTGGAATCTACTGATGTTTCTTGAGTTTCAAAGAAACATTGGGAGTGATTCTAGTTGTCTCACTAAGCAGCAAAAAATGTGTTGCTTAGCGAGCCGGGCGTGCAAATGATCCCCCCCCCCCCCCCCCCAGCCCGGACTGCACATCTCCACAGCTTTGCAAATTGATGTTTTGCATAAACATCCATTCGCAGGGTAGTATATGGGGGCAATAATTACCATTGAATGATTTTTTTCTCCTGCTCGCAAATGTCAGTATGGGCTGACTTAGACTTGCAGCTTACAGGTCTGAGAACTGGTTGGGCAGCTGATGACGTCCTGTGATGTCAGCTGCCCACCCCCAGCAGGCCGCTGCCCACCTGCATTCGCATGGGGATGCCCCGTGTTTTCCTGGGTGCACCCAGCATTGTCATGGGTACGCCCAGGAAACGCTGGGCGTCCCCATGCGAACGTCCCCTGCCCGCCTCCATTCCGACCCCCCTCTTGTTGAGTGTCACGGTGAATATGCAAGTCACCGAAGGCACCCGCACAGAAGCCCTGCACATATGCAAATATGCACAAGGCAGAAACATTGGTCCCTGGGGCAAGCCCGCCAGGGACCGAAGGAATTAGAATGAGGGCCATTGACTTCAGTGGAATGTAAGGATGATTTTAAAGATAATAACAAGCAGATCTTCAGGATAAACAGATTACGCTGTAGCATAATATGTGTGTGTGTGTGTGTGTGTGTGTGTGTATGTATATAGGTGTATATAGAGCTATCTCTCTATCGTTTCAACATGCCTTCTGCCTATCCTTTGTGCCAGCCTCTCTTCCAATCTTCTGCACTAGCCTCTTCCCTTCCTCTGCCAGCCTTTCTGCCCATCCATTGTTTGCACCAGCCTATCTTCCCACTGTCTGCGGCCGTCACTCTTTGCCTGTCACCCACTCCCTCTACCCAGTGTCACCCACTGCATGTCACCTACTTTCTCTCACCAGCATCACCCACTGTCTGTCACTTAATGGCTGTCACCCACTGCCTCTAGTCATGGCAAATGCTATTTGTTTGTCATGACTAGCATACACAAAGGTGGGTATGCATACACTGCACACACACCCGCATACTATAGGATTGCATGCTCGCCCAAGTTAGTTAATATGGGGGACCAGAGCGTTTTCCTTTTAGGGATGCCAATCCTGGGATCCTGGAAATCCCGGGATTGAGCATTTTTCAATCCCAAATCCCAGGATTGAAAAAAATCCCCCGGGATTACCATCCCTACCCCTTGCCCATCATCGTCCCTATAAATATTTTATGCTCTAACTCACTTATTTAACCCCTTGAGTGGTGGGTTTTGCTGGGGCAGGACAAACCTACCAGGGCAGGTTTGTCCTGCCGAAGCAAAACCCACCACAGAAAGCTGGAAGCCCCCCCTCACCTCCGCTCTTCCAATCTTCTGCACTAGCCTCTTCCCTTCCTCTGCCAGCCTTTCTGCCCATCCATTGTTTGCACCAGCCTATCTTCCCACTGTCTGCGGCCGTCACTCTTTGCCTGTCACCCACTCCCTCTACCCAGTGTCACCCACTGCATGTCACCTACTTTCTCTCCCCAGCATCACCCACTGTCTGTCACTTAATGGCTGTCACCCACTGCCTCTAGTCATGGCAAATGCTATTTGTTTGTCATGACTAGCATACACAAAGGTGGGTATGCATACACTGCACACACACCCGCATACTATAGGATTGCATGCTCGCCCAAGTTAGTTAATATGGGGGACCAGAGCGTTTTCCTTTTAGGGATGCCAATCCTGGGATCCTGGAAATCCCGGGATTGAGCATTTTTCAATCCCAAATCCCAGGATTGAAAAAAATCCCCCGGGATTACCATCCCTACCCCTTGCCCATCATCGTCCCTATAAATATTTTATGCTCTAACTTACTTATTTAACCCCTTGAGTGGTGGGTTTTGCTGGGGCAGGACAAACCTACCAGGGCAGGTTTGTCCTGCCGAAGCAAAACCCACCACAGAAAGCTGGAAGCCCCCCCTCACCTCCGCTCCGGCATTAGTACGCCGGAGCTTCCCTGCTGCCGCTGTCTCCGCTGCCCCCTGTCACATTCAGAAGTGACGTCGGCGGTAGGCTGGGGGATGTTCGCGGCGGCTCGGGAGGACTCTGTGCCTGAGCGCTCCAGAGTCCCCCGCAGCCGCGCCGACCATACCCAAGCCTGCCACCGACGTCACTGTAAAATGAGTGACTGCTGGCTGGTTGGGCAGGTCAGGGGAGCTCAGGCGTACCGATCGCCAGAGCAAAGGTGACGGGGGGACTGGAAGGGTTGGGCGGGAGGGGGGGGGGGCTCTAGAGGTGCTGCGCCAGTGGTGCACACTTGGCGCACACCTATTCTATATTAGTGGTATGCCCGGAAATTTTCCGGGACAGCCCGCTGCAGCAGCGTAGCTGAGCCCGGAAAATTTCCGGGCATACCACCCGAGGGGTTAAATATATTTTTAATACCAGAAAAATATCTAATATGATACAAAGGAATATGGGAAGATGATGGGCAGGGAGGGAGGGGTGATAATATGTATGCACATTACCCTGCTTAACTTTCTCACCATAGCATTCTATTTAATTGTGCTGTACTTACAAGAAAAAAAATATCTTTGTTCTCCTTTTAATTAAACTGTTCCTTAAACCTGTCACTATCTGTGACACTGGGGCAGGTCAGTGCTGCAGCTCAAAATTACAGGGACCACTTTCACTTCCAAGTCCTCCTCAGAGACTGACAGAAAAATCTCCCAGAAGCCATGACGTCATGAGTGTCAATCACACTGCGGAGCGGAGGAGGTGGAGCCGGCAGGTGGTCATTGTAATTTTTGCAGGTGCACAGCTGCCGGTGCAACTCGGCAGCGTGCGCCTGTGAGAAGAGTAGGGGTGGGCTGGTGGGTACAGGTGCACAGCTGCCAGTGCAACTCGGCAGCGTGCGCCTGTGAGAAGAGTAGGGGTGGGCTGGTGGGTACAGGTGCACAGCTGCCAGTGCAACTCGGCAGCGTGCGCCTTTGAGAAGAGTGGAGGTGGGCTGGTGGGTACAGGCGCACAGCTGCCTGTCCGTCTCGGCAGCGTGCGCCTGGGAAGGAGCAGGGGAGGGCTGGTGGCACACATGTACAGGCGCACAGCTGCCCCTACGTCTCGGTAGCGTGCGCCTGTGAGAACAGTGGGGGTGGGCTGGTGGGTGCAGGCGCACAGCTGCCTGTCCATCTCGGCAGCGTGTGCCTGGGAAGGAGCAGGGGAGGGCTGGTTGGTTGCACACACGTACAGGCTCACAGCTGCCTGTACGTCTCGGCAGCGTGCGTCTGTGAGCACTATTAGCAGAGCCTTAATGACTCCCGGACGTCGTGACGTCATGACGCCGGGACGTCTGTGCGCAGTCAATCATCCTGCCGAAAGGCAGAACTATGTGTAGAGCTGACTGCGCACGCGCCGCCGGGTCCTCGGAGTAACCAGCCAGCTTTAACTATGGGTGAGTCGCGACCCCACGCTGACATGGGTGCGACCCACTTTGGGGTCGCGACCCACAGTTTGAGAAACGCTGCAATAGAATGATATATATATGTATTTTTTTTCTCAATATTATGTATTGTGTATACTTATATATAATGTGGTCATTTTATGTATGTATTCTTGTACCTCTTTATTTATGGTTTGCTATGTATCCAATTGATTGTATTACTGTGACTCAGAGTGATCATTTGTGTCATTAACACTGCGATCTGCTATTGCCGGCCGCCATTGTATATAAAAAGTTTTTTTCTGTATAATCTAATTAGATGATATTTTTCTTAAAAACCTCATATTTGAGGTGTAAACTATATTTATACGTAAAGTTAAATTATTCCCCTTCCGTTAGTCAGAGGCGTAGCGAGGGCGGAGCCGGCGGAGCACTTGCTCCGGGCGCAGGAAGATTGCATGGCGCCGGAGCTGTGCTGTGGCACCGCCAGCTCGCCCTCTCGCTCGCCAGCCAGCTCCCCCGCCCGCCCGAGACGTACTGCAGTGCCTGCTGCAATGTAAAATTCACGGATCCCGCTGGACCGCTAGCCAATGGTAGCTTGCGGTCCAGCAGCCAATCAACTGATGGCTGCTGGACCGCGAGCGCCTATTGGCTAGCGGTCCAGCGGGAGATATGAATTTTACATAGCCGCATCTCTCTCTCCCGGACACAGTAGGGAGCCGTGAGCGGGCGGGCGGTGCACAGTGGCAGGGGGGAGGAGAGGGGAGGGGTGCACAGCACACATGCTGCATCGTCCGAGCCTCCCGCTAAACCCGCTTACCCTCCTGGTTTTTTACTTTTTTGTTGGTTAGTAATCCTGTGGGCGGGGCCTATAGAAGACGCGTCATGAGGTAGACCTTTATTATTTAAAAGTAGCCGGCCATCGCGGGGATAGGAGCATTGATGTCCGTTCTGCTGCAGCGCAGGATAGGTGCTGGGAGAGTCACCCAGAGCCTGCCAGCTCTCCACAGCACGGAGGTCCCGTTGTGCTTCTTCAGCGTCTGCTGCTGCTGCTGCACCACCTGTCACACTGACAGGCAGTAGCAGAGCAGCAGTGTGACAGTGACTACGGAGGTTCCACGTCAAACCCCTATGGAAGTTCTACAGCAGAAGGCATGGCTCTGCCCCCTCCCACAGGCTCCGCCCATCTAGCAGTCATCGGCCCCCAGAGCACAGGATGGGTAAGTTAAGGACAGTTTCCCTTCCTTATTTAAAGCTTATTTTTCTTATCTCCCCCCTCAATTCTCCGGTCCTTGTACCTACTACAGTATCTGTTCCTTTCTCCTAATGTGGGCATTATGTGATCAAGGTGCACTAATGTTTATTGTTGTAATAGGTAATACTATTATATGTGGGCATTGTGCATAACATCACCAGTCCTGTGGGTCTGGTGCACTTAAGTGGTGTTATTGTGGGCATAAGAGGCACTATTTATGTGGGCATTGTGGGGTAAGTGGCACTATTCATGTGGACATAAGATGTATGATTCATGTGGGCATTGTGGGGGTAAGAGGCACTATTCCTGTGGGCATTATGGGGGTAAGAGGCACAATTCATGTGGGCATTGTGTAAATAAGCGGCACTATTCATGTGGGCATTGTGTGCGTAATCTGCTCTAATCCTATTGGCATTGTGTGTGTGTGTGTGTGTGTGTTTATAGCACTGTTACACTTGTGGGTATTGTGTCTGTAAGCAGTTCTAGTCCTGTGGGCATTGTGTGCATAGTGGCGCTAGTAGTCTTGTGGCCATTGTATGTGTAAGCGGTGCTATTCATGTGGGCAATGTGTTGCGTAGGTGACGCTAGTACTGTGGGTATAGGCGACGGTAGTCCTGGGGGCATTGTCGGAATGAAGCAGAGCGCCCCCCCCCCCCCGCTCTATTATGCTGCCAACCGTCACCTCCAGCATCAGCAAGTGCATATGCACTATATCGTTAATGATGCACACTGCTGCGGGTTACTGATGTCCGTCTCTGTCGTCTGTACATGAAGGACGATGGGGGATATTGCTAGACAGGGCCATTCTGCAAAATGCAGCATCCCCCACATTCCTCTCCCCCTGTTTATACCTGACACCCCTGAGTGGAAATAGATATGCCCACAGGTGAAGCTAGACACACCCATTGGGCAGGACACGATACGCATGCTCGACGCAGCGCTTTGCAGGCAGGGGGGGCGGCTGGCTGTCTAAGTATGGTGTACTCCCACCCTCCACCCACCCTGCTGCACCCACCCTGCTGCACACTACTGCAATCCACCCTGCTGCACCCACCCTCCTGCACACTACTGCACTCACCCTCCTAACCACATAACCCACCCATCCTGCTTCACCCACAAACCCACACTACTGCACCCACCCACCCTGCTGCATCCTACTGCACCCACCCACCCTGCTGCATCCTACTGCACTCACCCACCCTGCTGCATCCACCCACCCTGCTGCCCCCTTGGCATTGAGCATGAAGCCCCTTGGCATTGAGCATGAAGCCCCTGGCATTGAGCATGTAGGTAAGTGGCACTTAATGTGTCAAATGTGTAATGGGCATTATGGTGTGTTGTATGTAATGAGCATTGCGGAGTGTTATATAGTATGTCATGGGCATTGCGGCGTGTTATATAGTATGTCATGGGCATTGCAGAGCGTTATATAGAATGTCATGGGCATTGCGGAGTGTTATATAGTATGTCATCGGCATTGCAGAGTGTTATATAGTATGTCATGGGCATTGCGGAGTGTTACATAGTATGCAATAGGCATCATGTGTGGGCTTATGTGTAATTTGAAATTACAAAGTTCACTAAAATGTGCAATGGGCATTACGGTGTGTGGTATAATGTTGGTCCGTGTCCACTTTTCACTGCGCAGGAGCCTCACCTACTACAAATTGGGGGGGAGGCGCGAAACATGCCCTTGCTCCGGGCGCCGTAGCACCTAGCTACACCACTGCCGTTAGTGCTTCTTTTATTTTATTTTCCCTATATAGAAGATACAGTCTTTTGACTTTAGACCACCTGCGGCAGCTTAAACTAATGACTAGCACCGTTTCATTCAGCACTAGTATAGAGCACCTTTTTTGCAGTGTCCTGATTGGATGATCATTCTGATAAATATTCTCAGCTGACGGTCACAGGCCACGCCCTCTGACGAAGTTTTACTACGAAACTAGTTAGGGTGAGGCCTGTGACGTCTGCTGTGTGTGTACCCGGCTCCCCTGCACGCCTCTGTTCCTACGGCTTCCAACGACACGCTGTTCTCACCATCGGTGTTCCCAGTGGGTGATCCTGGTTGGCGATAGTGCTCCGGACGGCTGGTAGGAGTTTGCCGGGTCGTGTTGTATATACAAAAGCCTTGTGGTACCCAGCCCACAGCGTTCTTTTTTATGGTACAAGCAATTGTTTGTCTCTTTTTTTTAAAGTGGTTTTATGATCATTTTAATAAAACTGTCATTTATGCACTATGGAGCGCCCCTCCTGTCCTCTTTTTTGACATATATATATATATATATATATATATATATATATATATATATATATATATATATATATATATATATATATATATATATATATATATATATATATATATATATATTTCGGGTTTAGGGGCACCACCATTTACCAGCAAGAATCTGGGGGCAGCAGGGGAAAGTCGGCCCGGGCGCACTACATGTGTAGGCCCAGCTAGAATCCGGCAGCAGGGGGGACAGCCAATGTCTGACGGGGACCGGGCAGTAGCAGGGGAGAGTCGGGCGCACCTGGCAGCAGCAATGGAGTCAGTGCCCCTTTAGGCCAGGAGTACGGCGGCAAATAACTCCATTGCCTCCTGGAGTTCCGATATTGCACACACACACACGTTTATTTACTAAGATGAGATTTCTATTTCAGATGGGATGTTGCTATGGGCAACCTGTCAGAATTTACGTCTTACTTATTTAGCAGCTTCTAGAATATAATAGCTAGAATCTGATTGGTTGTCCATAGCAATATCATATCTGAAATAGAACTCCCATCTAGATAAACCTCACACACTTTACTGCCAAGTGTTTGCTTTGTGCAAATTTCAACATGGGCTGCAATGTTCAGCTTAGTGTATTATTTGAAGGAGTTCAATCAGGGTTCTGTAGTGCTTATAAGGTACATATTATTCCAGACTGCAAAAAAAAACTTAGAGGACATGCTTTTAATAGGGAGCAGATAAATCACAGAGGTGGACAGATTATCTATGATTATACATTTTGCTTCCTTTGCTCTCTTTTGCTGGTATTGATTTATCAATTTTTTTTTACTTCTCACAGGTGGTCATGGAGGGGTCTGTCCTTAATTTTCTATATGTTAAGGTGTCACTAAGTTGTCGATGTACTTCTTTGACATATTTATGTAAGTCCATCAGGACAATCCGTCCCTCCTTGTCAGCAGGTTTGATAATAAGTTCTTTCATCTGCTGTAGAACTTTCAATGTCTTTCTTTGTTTGTTAGAATAGGAACTGCATTGCCTTGTGCACTAAGATTTTTTATATCCTCTTGTAGGAGTGCACCAAAGCTCTCTATAGAAGGACCTTAAATATGTTTAGGAAAAAAAATAGATTTTGGATGAAATAGGGTGACACAGGTCTCTCCCATTTTTTCATCATTCTTTTATCTTGTCCCTCAAAGAATTACTTTATAGTTAGTTTCTTGATAAACCTCTCTGAGGGCGGGATGTACTAAAGGGAAAATGCGGTAAAACAGGGGTTTTACCGCATTTTCCTATGTACCATTAACCGTCCGCCCTGTCTCCACCGGGCAGGGTATCACCACCTCTTGGTGGCGATACCCTATAGAAGCCTATGGGCTTCTATTGCTGCCCGCCGTCCACGTGACCCCCCCCCCCTCCCGTCCTCCATCGATCTCCTCTTCCCCCAGCAGGTGTCACAGCCGGGAGGACATGCGGCTGCAGGGGGGAGGAGGAGACGCCGGGGACACTGACAGCCGCCGGGATGTGACGGAGACCCCCACACACCACATTACAGGTATCGCGGGGGTCTCCGTCACCGCACTCCGATGCTAGCCGCATATGTTAGTACAGATGGGACAGGTCCCATCTTGGCAGGGGACGGCGATGGCAACGCCAGCCTCCATCCCCCGCCAGCGCCATCTGCATAGCGAGAAGGGGACACGCACGCACGAGAGGCGTGCGAGTCCCCTTCCGACGGCGCTTCCAGACGCTCCCCCGGGTCACCGCCGGCTTGTCGGCGGTAACTCGGGGTCCCCGCCGCCTGCCAGCACCCCCCCTAACCCTGTCCGTCTCCCTGAGGCGGAAACGGACAGGGTTCCCGTCGCCCCGCCGACGGAGATTGAGACGCGCGTGCGTGTGAGACGCATGATCATTTTGGCACAGCTTTTGATCATTTCATCTTATTTTATCCATATGGGTTCTGTGTTGTTTAATGTAAAAAAAAAACTTTTTTATTGTTTTGGCCCCCCTTTTACCACATGAGTGTTTTGGAGGGTCTATCTGTTCTTGTTTTGCCACTGATCCCTGTCTAAAAAATGAACTTCATAATTGATTTTCACCCCTGAACGAAGAGAGAAAGAGTCCGCACGTCCTAACGAGCGCCTTACCATTTATTCCAAAAACACCAACTACAGTATCACATCTAAAGGATTCTTTAGATGTGCCAGCTGCATAGGTCAGTGTAGTATAACCATAAATGGGAACTGCATTTAAATTAAAGACTTTATTACATGCAACTCTAAAAATGTTGTGTATGCAATTAAATGTTCATGAGAACATCTAGAATGTTCAAAATATGCTTAGAACACACACACACACACATAAATGGGCTCCAGTTTTATTAAAGCGGCAATCATTTACACACAAAACCAGTTCGATTTTGCTGTGTAAATAATTTCCGCTTTTAAAAAACTGGAGATTTCTTACCAAATCTCTCACTATCTGAATCTCTCATCCTATTAAATTTCACCCATAATGTCAAAAAAGGGCTAGATACCCATTCTTTACCAGCCCATTTAAAAAAAGTTGATAATTGTGCAATATCTGACATTAACAGTTTTGTTGGTTTAAAATTAATCAAAGGCAGCCTTAGATGCAAAGACACAGCATAATAATTAGCAAAGGCCGAAATTAGCTGAATTTATAATTTTAAAACACTGAGGGGTGGATTTATCATTGTGTGCCGAACGTTCGTTATGGGCGCAGGTATTTTTCGCCACTTTTCCGCGGTGAAGCGAACCTGTTTTTTGCCCTTATTTACTAATGTGTGTGCGCACGTTATGGGAGTGCGTTATCTCTGACCTGTGGTGATACGCCTCCTCCCATAACGAAGGGTGAACCTCCGGCCGGCGGTGTCTTCTGCGCATGCGCTGGGAACGTTGTTCTCGCGTTGGTTACCCTGCACAGGTGGACAGGCGGGAGGATGCAGTAGTGGGCGCAGTGAGCGGACGGCTCTCTGTTGCCCTTAGGTAAAGTGTTTATTGAGGTGTAATCCTGTCTGGCTGGCCGCTGCAATGTGCAGTTATAATAGTGCTTATTCAACAGTGTAGGCTTTAATAGTTGTGATTTCATGGTGGGTGTTATTTTGGGGCTGTGGGTGATTTTTTATATATATATATATATATATATATATATATATATATATATATATATATATTTGGGTTATGTGAATCTGCTTTCTCCATGCTATTTATGGTTATATTGAGTATCACACAATAACAAGCATCTTTGTGAAACTTTCCTTGCCTTGTGTAACTCTAATGTTGGATTTTATGTTATTGATACTTTTTAAACACTTTTTAGACACAAGTTCTGCCGTCCGGATTGTGCATTAATAAAGTTTGTTGCATTCAAGGGAAAAAAAAAAAAAAACGGTACTTGTTTCCTAGCACGGCCACAACGATTTAGATCGTTGTGGTCGTAAGATAAAAAATCGGATCGATCGCATCGCATGCGATTTGGTCGCATGCGATGCGTCCGATCCGACCGACCGATTTTTCACCCGATTTTTTTTTTTTTTTCACCTGAATATTTTTAATTGCCCCCCCAAATGTTACTAAGTGGGCTAGACCCCACGATAGACGTCAACCCGAAGCGTGGCGAGCGCAGCGAGCCCGCGAGGGGCGGCGGTGCGCGTCCTCCGACCTTTTCATTCCCCTACTATCCACTAGGGCGTGGAGTGAGAATAGAATAGTGTGGCGAGCGCAGCGAGCCACCGAGCCCGAAGCGTGGCGAGCGCAGCGAGCCCCGCGAGGGGACGCGTATAACTTCACAGGTATACGCGTCCCCTCGCGGGGCTCGCTGCGCTCGCCACGCTTCGGGCTCGGTGGCTCGCTGCGCTCGCCACACTATTCTATTCTCACTCCACGCCCTAGTGGATAGTAGGGGAATGAAAAGGTCGTAGGACGCGCACCGCCGCCCCTCGCGGGCTCGCTGCGCTCGCCACGCTTCGGGTTGACGTCTATCGTGGGGTCATGGCGGGCACATAAAAAATGTGAAATGGGTCATATTGGCCCATTTCACCTTTTTTATCATTTTTCCCTATGTGAGATGGACTTAATCAAGTCCATCTCATCTTGTGCCATTATAATGGCACAAGACCGACAAGATCCTCCCGATTTCAATGTTAAAAGATTTTTTAACATTGAAGTCTATGGAAAAATCGGGTCAATCGGTCGGTCGCATCGCGGCCGATTTTAATTGGTCGCGACCGACCGATTGACCCGATTTCTGTCAATCAAAGGGAAAAAATTGTAAAAAATCGGCCACATCGTGAGGATCGTGTCCCTTAATTAAGAGCCACGATCACTCACGATTGTGGCCGTTCTAGGAAACAAGTACCAAAAAACCTAACAGCGCCGGAAAAAAGTGGCAAAATCTGGAGGGCGCAGAGTGCAACGCCGAGGACATAAAGAAGGTTCTTAGATAAGGTAAGGCATAAGCGCACTGTACAGAAAAATGTACATGCGCTATGCCTGCGCCCCCGCACCGCCGCCGCTATTCCACCCGTCAAACGGGTTTCATAAATAATGGGAAGCGCTATCCCCTGCTATAGCGCAGGAAGATAGCGCACAGACCCCTCAGCGCAGCATGATAAATCCACCCCTGAGTTTGCACAGGCTAAATTGTGATTGTGAGTTAAAATGGTTTCTTTAAGTTATCCATATATTTTGGGATATGTTTATACATACATATTTTTACTAATGTCTGGTTACAAGTTATCTTCCTTGTTAGTTAGTTTTATGCTGCTTTTATGTAACATATGGTTTAATTGCCTTCTGGTTTCTATGTCAACTTGAGATACAGACATAGAATGTGTGGAACTATATTTCTTCTAAACTACAAACCCCAGTAATCAGCGGGGCATGTACTTTTGGTTTCAATTTACACACAAAACAAAACAGAACCAATCCCTGCAGAATAATGCAGACTGCTAAATATATCTGAATCCAACAGCTAATGTGTGCTCACTAGTAACTCATACTCGGGACTTGATTTAAGGTTCCTGATTCCTTAGGCCAGGGGTGCTCAAACTAGTTTGCTCTGGGACCCCGTCAGACAATAAAAATTATTACAGGACCCCAGCAAGTTACTACTGAATGGCCGCCACATGTGAAGTGAAGTGACTGCTATTGTGACAGGGAGAGAGTGGGTAATGGGGGGATGGAAAAAGGTGACAGGGTAATGGAAGTCGGAAGCAGTTGGTGTTTACTTAATGAGTTATGCCCTGTCCCCCCTCCACAGACACATTAGCCTGATGATCAGCAACATAGAGTCGTGACCCCATGTTGAGGTGGTCGGGACCCACTTTGGGGTCAGGACCCACAGTTTGAGAACCGCTGCCTTAGGCTAATACACATGTAGCTCCCCTTGTTATACTGCTGAACACAGGTGTATGGGTGCTCAGGGACTCGCCATTCATACAATCCATATCCATGTGCATGTAACGCAAGGTTATACAACTGTCACTTTGGCTCTAGACAGTCCAGCTGGCACTGTAGCATAATGCACATAAAGTAGTGGTTCCATCATTAAGTTATATTGGCACAGTCACCTTGAGAACTTGAGAACGGGTGATAGCTAACGAGAATGGAATAAATGAGCCCCCCCAGTCCTGGCACCCTAGGCTGCAGCCTAATCAGCCTATAGGTTAATCAGGCACTGCTAATACTATTAATCAATCACAACACAAAAGATTGTATTGTAGTGCAGACTTTTGTGGTAGCACTCATGGATAAAATAAATACATAATAAAGAACAATTGTGGATATTAAGCTATTGTAAGGCACAGTGGGGGAACTTGCGAGTGGTTGGCCAGATGCAAATATATAGTTTGGGCCCCCCTCCTTCACTCCAATCCAAGTTCACAATGGCAGCAGTGGGCCCAGGGGTCATAGTGCAATGCACCTGCTGCACCAATGGTAGTTCTGCCTCTGGTAAGGCATTTGTTTGGCTACATTGGCTTCATTTAGGGCTATTAAGTAATTGGGCTATAATACTGTACACTGCTGCACATTTGATAAGACAGATGATGGGCATATAATGCTGCATATTAGGACTTTTAATATAACCCAATGGAAAATAGGTAAAATGATTGTAAACTGAGACTAAGGGCAGTATTCAATGAAAAAGTTCTCCGTGCATGGAGAGCGTTTTATTTCGCTCTCCATGCACTCTCCGTGTTCCGGAGGGCTCTCTGCCACTCCTGCTCCCTCTATTCAATGTGGCTGATGCTCTCCGCCACTCGCGGAGAGTCTTAACCCCTGCAGGGAGCAGGGAGCTTTTAGGGAGCCGGAAGCAGCCAGAGAGATTAAAGTCTCCCTGGCTGCTCCAGAGGAATGTGGAGGGGAGGGGGGCTCTCCAGGACCCAGGCTGCACCCCCCTATAGCCAGCGGGGACCCAGTATTCACTGCACCCGTTTGTGCATAGTTACGTTCGGGTGCAGTGAATATATGAATATCTAATGAGCGGCTCGAGCGCTCCGGCCCCCTGCTGGCTGCACTGTGTAAAAAAGAAAAAAAAATAATTAAAAAAAATATTTTTTTTTTAATTAAATATATATTCATGTGCTATAAGCACATGAATAAAAATAACATGCCCCTTCACAGAAAAAAAAACTGATTTTTTGACACCAAAATTTCTTAAAAAAACCTTTTAGTTTAAAAGTTCACATTCCAGCTCTCCATCAAAAGATGGAGAATTGCTACACGGAGAGACACGGAGAAAGTCACTTAGAAAGACGGAGAACATTTCACATTGAATAGGGTTGCTCGCTTTTGGAGAGCAAAATGCTCCGTCCAAGGCGAACAAAGCACAAGTTCTCCACAAAACACGGAGAACTTTTCTCATTGAATACTGCCCAGAGTCAAGTAGATGCCTTTATTACTTACTAGCGTTGCTCGGGAAAACCTTGGGGTTTTTTTATTTCCAAAATTGCTGAAAAATGTCATCTTACAGTATGCTGTGCCAAAGACCTAAGATTGTTATTTGTTGTAGATTCCACCATAATGTTAGAATGTGTTTGCATTGATACTCAATGACGGCAATGAATTCAGGTGCGGTGTTGTTTGAAACACAATGCTCCTGAGTCGATAACTTGTATGTGTTGATGAATTCTATATCCACTCCTGAGATTTAGCACCCATGACATACCTTCCAACATCTGAGGGTCAGAAATCGGTACAAAATCAGAAAGGGATGTGGCCACACCTCCATTTCTATACTTTCAATGGTACAGTTTCTAGGATGTGTAAATACAGGCGCTGAGTGCGTAGAGACCGGGGTGGGCGTTACTTACCGCGCCATAATTAATTAAAAATTCAACGCTCCCTGCCACTGCTGCTCCCTGCACCATTCCTGCCTGCAGCAGTCTCTGAGGTCTGGAGATCTGTAAAGCACATGCACCGGGCATCTCTACCAGTGGGGCAGCCCCTGAGTGTGGGAGCAGGTCCGCGGGCCTGGCCATATGACGTCATAACGCAACGCAGGCTACCCGCACCACTGCAATGCACCACTGGGAACGGGTGCAATGGGCCAAATTCTTCCCTACACCCGCAGGGCCAATCCACCGATCCAGACATCGCAATCATCAATGGGTGCATTGATAAGGTTTGGAGTGTAAGAAGTTGAACAATAAGACTGAGATAAAGATTTTCCATGTTAAAGTGTACAATTTTCTTAATAAATCGTGAAAAAATATTAGTGTACATAGAAGTACAATCAAGAAATGAAAGTAGGATAAAAAAATAAGTTCTGATTCAAACTTATAATTGTTTGGATGGGGTGGGTTGCGAAACAAATCTATAGGTGGAGGGGGGTATGGATATTGTAATAGTGTAGTGAAAATTTCTCATCAACTGGGGACCCCCTCTAGGTAAACCAAACACCAATTATGCCCACAATATCCATACCCCCTCCACCTATAGATTTGTTTGTCAACCCACCCCCATCCAAACAATTATCAGTTTGAATTAGAATTTATTTTTTAATCCTACTTGTACACTTTAACGTGGCAAATCTTCATCTCAGTGTTATTCTTCAACTTCTTACACTCATAACATTCAAACAAGTACATGCAGTGCTCATGCCCATCGACCAAACATTATCTTTGAACCAAAAGAGTCTGGGACACCCTCAAGGCAGAGCAGTGCCTAACATGCAACTGACTAACGGTGAGTGCACTTTGTATTGATCGGGTGCATTGGCCAGGGTGCATTGGCCAGGACAAAGATTTCTCAGTGCAACTGGCTGGGGAGCGCAGTGACAGGCTGGAGGACTGGAGAGACGGATATGGGGAAAAAAGAAAAAACGGTACATTAGGTACAGTTTTTATTTGCCGGTACAGACTGTTAAATAAACGTCAATTTTTTTTATGTGTTCTGTGTGTTTGTGTGTGTTGTACTGTTTTTGTGTGTGTGTGTGTGTGTTGTAGTATATGTGGTTGTGTGTGTTGCATGTATCTGTCCAATGTGTAAGTGTGTGAGGTGTGCTATGTATATACAGTATGTGTATGTGTGTGTTGTGTCTTTGTGTATCTGTGCAATGTTTAAGTGTGTGTTTTGTGTATGTTGTACTGTTTTTTGGGTGTGTATGGTGAATGTGGGTGTGTGTTGTGCTGTTAGAGGTATGTTATGTGTGTGTGTGTGTGTGCTGTGTGTATCTGCCCTATGTGTAAGTGCGTAAGGTGTGCTATGTATAAATGTGTGTGTGTGTGTAGTGTGCTGTGTGTATCTGTGCAATGTTTAAGTGTGTGTGATCTGTGTATTGTGCTGTTTTTGGGTGTGTGTTGTAGTGAATGTGGGTGTGTGTTGTACTGTGAGTGGTGTGTTATGTGTGTGTGTTGTGTTGTGTGTATCTGCCGAATGTGTACGTTTGTGAGGTGCGCTACGTATACATGTGTGTGTAGTGTGCTGTGCCTATCCTGGCAATGTTTGTGTGTGTTCTGTGTGTTTCTGTATCTGCACAATGTTTAAGTGTGGTTTTCTGTGTGTTTGTTGTACTGTTTTTGGGTGTGTGTTGTAGTGTATATGGGTTTGTGATGTACTGCATGTGGTGTGTTATGTGTGTGTTTTGTTTTGTGTATCTGATCTGTCCAATGTGTAAGTATGTGAGGTTCACTACGTATATATGTGTGTGTTGAGTACTATGTGTGCGTATGTGGTGTACTGTGTGTGTGCGCGTGTACAATGTGTACGTTTGTGTGTGATGTGTGGTATATGTATATCCTCAATTATTCCTAATTGATTAAAGTCTCCACCGTAATGTTAGAATGTGTCATTCATACTCAATGACAGCAATGAAATCAGGTGTGAAGTTGTTCCTTCGCAACGGTTTCCCAGATCGTAGATCTTTTTCCCAGATCATCAATGAAGGCAAATTAAAACTTGGTGTTTTTTATTTCTAAGTGAAATTTCCCAAAAACGGCTTTGGGGTGCACACCACCGGGTCCAGAGGCATCTTGTTGCTGAATTTGGTGGCTCTGATTGCCATGGTGTGTCCACAATGCAAAGGACACGCACGCACACACACTCTTCAACTTATTATATAGAATAGATAGTAGTAAATAACACTGTATGTTAACATCCAATGGAACCTCCTGCCAACCAAAAGCACTGACTCGCAGAGAGATGCTCTTCTACCCAAACTCTACCAGCACTGAATGACAATAACAAGCAGCTTTGGAGTGAACGACACTTCACAAATTTACAGTTGTTACTTGTCCAACATACACAGTTATGCACCTTGTACAGTATATGGTAGGATACTTTTATGGTTGATACCATTAATATGTGTAAATGGCTGGTTCTATAAGTGACTAGAAATAAGGGAAATGTGTCAGTATAATAAATACATTCTTTGTTTTGATTTGGACTAATTGAGTAAAAATAAATAAATGATATTGTGTATACAATAAAGTGCCACTTTTACATTTAAACTTTGGTTTAAAAAAATAGTGCTGCCACTCTAGGAGTTGCACTCTTATTAATGATCTAAGCTCCCATAGCCCATGTTACATGTGCAGGGCCTCCAGCTTTACGCTGTTGGCCTTTGTGAGGATGGGAAGGTTTCCATAAGGTCGTCTTGCCATGGAAGTACAGCCATGCTCTGATCAGCTTGAGCTACAATAGTGGGAACCTAAGTCTGTAGTCTTTATGTTATAATAGAAACAGACCAGGCCCCAGGGGGGCTTGTGTTTGGAATGGTTGATGATCTGCAGATGGGCACACTGCCTTCTTATTTATTTTGTTATACACACTGTGTGCGGGAAGTGTTTTCTCTTAACAAATACTTGTGCTGACAAACAGTCCTTACCCCCCTCCTGTAGCTGTGATTGTAACTGCATCCTAAGGTGAAGCATAGATGGAAGGGAGACAGGGAACTCCCCAGCTGCTCACATGGACATAAAATTTATAGAAAAGTATGAACCTACAGGGGCATAGTACATAGGCCCATATTCAGATCTGAGCTCAGTACAAATTTGTTTGGAAAATGGGCAAAACCATGTGCACTGCAGGTGGGGCAGATGTAACCATTTGGGTGGGGTGTGCTGAAACTGAAATCAAAATTGCAGTGTAAAAATATTGCAGCCAGTATTTACCCTGCACAGAAACAAAATAACTCACACAAATCTAACTCTCTCTGCACATGTTACATCTGCCCCACCTGCAGTGCACATGGTTTTGCCCATTTTCCAAAACAAATTTGTACTGAGCTCAGATCTGAATAAGGCCCATAGGCCACACTGTGACCAGTGGACAGCATGGTATGGGAAAGTGGAAATGTCTGTAAAATGCATCAGAGCATCAATGCATCAATTTGATCAAGAATAAAGAAATCTAATTGACTTTGATAGTGCTATGCATTTCTGGAAGCTTTAAACCACTTATATTACTGTCTACAACCTAACCACCAGCAACATGATTGGGATTAAAAATACTTTGACACTCATTTAATTTACTAAAGAAGAAATTGTCTGAGAAAACAATACTGTAATATATTCCGGCTTACCTAGTAGGCACTCCTCTCCTTGCTGTCGCCATCCTGGGCAGCATGCAAAACTTGAAGAGCTGTATTGTAAAAGAAAAAAACACTAAACATTAGACTTTGTGTAGTCCTGGATAATACATATGCTCAAATACAAAACTGTACATACCATTCTGACTAATAAACCAAAATCAATTTTAATAAAAATGCTAAATTTTAGATAAACATCATTAATAATTACCAAGCTTTAAGTTTTGTATACACAGTAACTTCACATTTTAATCAACTGTAAATGCTGCATGTTCTATTATGTGGTATGTTTTACTTTTAGTTGACATTCCTATGTGCTTGTTAATGACAAGAAAGATATTTACTCAAATTCTGATGAAAATTTAGCTTTTTTCACTGTATCAACCCACCAATGATATCACAAAGACAAGAAAAGTACGAGTGCATTACGTGCCTTGCATTCCACAACAGTATTTCACATTAGTTTACCAAAGCTTCTTAAAATAAAATATTTCTCTATTGTAGCCTTGAAAATGATAGACAGGATCTGATTGGTTGCTATTGCTATTTTAATTTTTAGAAGTTTTAGTAAATATACCCCTAAAGGTACCCAAACATTTCTGCGATGTGGTCCAATTTCACCTGATTCCTATGCATCGATCTGAGAAATCGAGGGAAACAAGCCCAAATCGCAAGTGTTTGACATGCGATTTGGGCCGTCCGCATAGGATCGGAGTCGGAGGTCAGATCTGCCTGTACGTCTGGTCTGCCTCCCTCCCCGGGGGCGGGGGGAATGGGTGCGCATGTGATACATCATATGCAGAAGGACCATATGTGATGTATCGCATGCGATCCTGTTTCATAAAAAAAATCCCAACATAAAACAAAATAAAAACACAACTTAGTATGAATGCATAAGGCGCTTCCAGTGGTGTGCTGTCGAATGAATAAAAAGTTCTCCTTTACATATATAAAAAGGACAGGACCATTTGCCTCTGATCTTTGCATTTGACACTGACAGAGAAGAGAACATCAGTGCACTGTGGTAATCTACTCTCCTTGGCATGTAAGTAACTATAACCATAAATACTGTGCCACAATTCCAGGAAAATGTTTCAGACACCCCTTAACCACAGCCTACTGGTGTCTGCCGCGTCTGCCCCTCATTGAATATGTCCCTCCTAATATGGCCAATGAGGGCAAGCATGACTGAACACTGACAAGTATCTTGTCTGGGGCCCAGGCAGTGCTAGCAATAGCCCCAGCAGGCCCCCAGCACCCACAAGCCACCTTGTGCCTCTAAGCCTCCAAGGGAGTGTGAAGGCTATTGCTACACTACAGAGCAACAATAAACATTGCAAAAGGCAGTTCAACTGCAAATAATTCTTATGTAGGAAAATGTAATGTATAGATGGAATAGGGGTAACTGCCAAAGGCGCTGTGGGGCACTTGTCAAAGGAAATTCTCACTTACAGAAAATTGACTGGCAGTGTAGTTGTTAATGTATAGTCCAGGCCACTCATCTGTGCTTGTTCTTCTGTACCTATTCATTTATACTGTACACTCTAACAGTTAAACAGCTACAAATGGAAAGTTTCATTTACAGCTTGGTTATTAGTCAAACTGCCACAGGCTGAATGGGTTTTGCACTACTCATAGGGAAAATGCAGAATAGAAAATGCAGTATCATGGATAAAAACCAGAACTGTGTTGCTATGCAGCCAGTAAGTTATAACTTTTTATTTTGTGCTATGTCGTGATTGAAACCAGGATATTTGTAAAACATAGTTTGCTTTGTTTTTAATGTATGTTAATAAAAAATATCTTCATACATTTTTTTCAATAAAAAGAAAAAGAATATATAATAAATTATAGCCCTTGTAATGTATTTTTTCATTCTGTAAGCAGCACCATAGTGATGCACTTGGGGGGAATTCCTATTTAGACCCCCCCTCCCCCCACATCACTATTTGATTCAATATTAGCCTCCTGCATGTAGCCTGGCATTCTCATGTATCAATCCAGCATGCTGAGAAGACCATATGTTCTACAATAGTGTGGATGCCAGCTGGCCGAATAACATCATTTTGTAGGTCAGAAGGGGCAGAAACCTCAAAGCAAATAATAACGAGAAACAACCGCAACTGATTTTGACAGTTTAGGTGAGATTTTGCAAGTGGCGTTCTCACTGGCATTTGAAACCCGCTGGAACACGCCAAATGCTAAAATACATCATTTACTAAATGTTTAGGGTATATCTTTGTATTAGATTCAAAATGTATCGGTGGAATGCACAAAAAATCCTCTGTCTTTCCCACTCTAAGAACTATTATAACAACAAGGAATGTAAATCATCGGTGTGTACAAGTAGCTTTGTACATAACTATACTCTTTATTATAGAGTATAATAACTGCACAGCAATAAAGTAAACTAGACACCTTTACCTCAGAATTAATCTGTTACTACAGAATTACACTTAAAATTATGGTTTTATGAATTACTGTATGTATTTCCAACTTTATTACCGCATATAGGGTACATCCTATATCAAACCTACTTCCACATACAATGCCGCCAGTTCTGGTTTCCTAAACCTAAATCCAAAAATAAACGAAATACTTTAAATGGCGTTTGCGTGTGTGTGGCAAATATACCAGGCGCTGAAAGATAAAATCAGGGGGATTTAATAAACAAATAAACATACATAGTAAACGACTTGAGTGGATTCTTACCCCTAAAGGTTTTTGGAGCCAGCAAGGGATGGTGTAGGGGCAGGGATGCAGTCCGGAAGTGCACCCTGCCTGGCTCCAAAAAAGCTTAGCACGAGGTCAATCCACAGGTACAGATGATGTCAGTCACTTCCAACACGTTTCGAGCATCAGTGACTGACATCATCTGTACCTGTGGATTGACGTCGTGCTAACCCTTCATGTCGGATTGAGATTGCCGGAAACGTGGCCAGAACCTTTTGGGTTTTGGCTGTGTTTCCGTCAAAAGTAAGTGGATTTGCTGCTATTATGCCACTCCACCTGGTTTTTGGTAGGTCAGAACATTTTGCTGCAGATAACTCCAATGACTGCAATAAAATACAAAGGCATGCAGAATGGCCCCTGGAATAGGATAAGTATGAGATCTATCAGTCCTTAATGAATGGAATTCACACTTTTTAGTGCTGGCCAGTGCAAGTAGCTCCAGTCATCCTCCCCACCAGCATAATTCCTGTGTAAATAATAGCACACAAGCATGGCCTGCCTCTAACTTCACTCCTCCAATATTCACTTCCCACCATACTGTGCACACTGTGGCCACCGTGTCAACACAGACACACGGAACATGCAGTTTCTCTATGAAGCTCCAACAAAACTCAGGCAGAAGGCAGACACAGTCCTGGCCCGCAGAGATGCTGAAAGTTGATGATGATTGATTATCATTAACCTTCATTGGTCATGATGCCGCAGCACCTATGATGATCAGTCCTGTGCAACTTTGCCATGTATGTAGGATGGGAACAACTTCCTTGCTTCTGGTGAGATAAACAGATTAATTATAATACCATTACCTCTCTGGTGTCCCCCTGCTGACTGCACTCGCACCATGCTACTGAATTAATGTGACTCTTCCACGGTTCCATTACCTGGCATAAGGTATCTCTGACATTTCTAACATATATCTGCTCTAAAATGACATCTGTTAGTGTAAGTTTGTTTGTATACCTTCTCCACAATGGTATTTGCACATCTCTGCCCCTTTAACTAATTTGCTGCCAAACACTACCACGCTCTCATCTCCGGGGGAGAGCTGTATCAAACATTAGATAAAGTTGCAGTGATTAAATTACGCACAGCATCCAACCAGCTTCTGTCATTTTACAGACTGTGCTAGATATATACAGTATGATAGAATGTATGGTCAACTTCCCCACTTTACAGTATCTGTTTTGAATGTTTGATACATCCCCCCCTGAGACTATCAAAATGTTATCCAGTTGCTGATCCAGCTGTAATAATCTTGATAACTGCCCTGGCACATAAAAAGGATTTGTAATTGTTATATGTTTGCGATAGAGAATTTCGGTAATTTTTACAGTTACACTTTATTTAAAATAGTTTTGGAGTATTTTATTAACTCACTTGTACTTTCATATGGGCCCTCTGAGTTGGTGACATTTCCACTCCAGGGGTCACAACCTTGTCAATTATGTAAGCCTAAAGATATTCCTATTTCTTTGAGAAGTCACAGCTAATGGTGACTACTCCTGAGTTTGAAAAGAAGGTATGTGCACATTTTTATTTGTACAGTTACTAAAGATTGTTTTTTAAAAAAAAGTTTTAAATTGATTAATATTGATTGTGTTAATGGGTTTAAAGCGCATTTTTAACAGATTTTTAAAAAAGTCTAGCCTGTGGGTTAATCCCTGAAATCCTACATTGATGTTGATCTTATGAAAGTGATTTTAAATTCCAAGTAAATTTGACAAAATTGGTGTACAGATTTGCCAAGCAAACATTTTAATTCATCATAATGACTTGTAAAGTTTATCTCTTTTTTTACACAATATATTTATTTGAATTTATATAACAGTGATGCGGGCATTTTTAGATGATATTTTGCATATCTCTCACAGAGATGTTGGCACTCAAAGGGATAAAACCTCTTAGCATTGAATTGGCAAAAAAATAGTGTGAATTGGCAAAAAAATAAAGACGCACCAGGGCTAAACCAAGGTGCTTTGCAGTGGACTCCATTAACCCCTTCAGTTGCAATCCCGAGAATTTTCCGGGCTGTGCCTCAGTGCCCAGTCTGGCAAGCCCGGAAAATTCTCAGGATTGCCACTGTTTGGAGCCGGGCAGCGCTGCTGAGTTCACTCACTGATCTCAGGCAGCTTTGCCCTGCCCAGCTCCCTCCCCTCTGTGGCACCGCCTCCCTCCTCCTCCCCCCTCCCCTCCGGGTTTCTTATTGAAGTCCCCGGCGCCAGCTTATGACAAGCCCGCTGCCGGGGACAGGGACGCGGTGCGGGGGGCGCAGGTCCGGGCAGCCGCTGATTGACAGTGCAGCGGTGCTGCCCGGACCCAGGGAGGTAGTGATGTTTTTTTTTAAAGGAGCGCTTCCCATTAAAAACCCGCCCAGTGGGGAGCGCTCCCCCCCCCAAAAAACCCACCACTGAAGGGGTTAATTACCTCCAGTGCGTTTTATAAAACATGAACAAAAGGAATTATTCATTAATTATTTTTTTTATATTATATTTGCACATTGCAGTCTTCATGATTGAATGCAATATTGAAACAGAGAACAAAGCCACACACTGTATATAAAAATGTATTTAGAAAAAACAGTATCAAGACTTTCAGACTAGTAAAAGGTTTATAAGGTACATACCTTTCATTTGTTTACATCTTGCTTGTATAACACTTAACACAATCATACAGTACATTTAAAGATACAAAGAATGTATTCACTTGAACAACCCATCTGCTAAAAACATTGATGAGAACGGCTTCTGCAGTTCTTTGCTGTTTCATTTTGTCTCTGTTTTACAACAGTCTGAGTTTGAATCCATACATCCCGAACCCTTCTCAGAACATAATCAAATGGATTATGCAGAGTTCCTTTGAAAAGTAACTTAACAAGAGGTCTTTTGTTTCTTTACAAAAAATTACCCAAGGGGCAGAATTTGAATCATTAATCAGCCTCTGATGCCAGGCATCTATAAGAGGGAGGTTATTCTATTTTTCTATAGGAAAGTCATTAGCTAGCTATTAAGCTAATTGTCATTATAGCAAAGCGATGATTGCAGCAAGTCATTCTTTACAAAGACACAACCAAAAATGAAATTGTTTTGTCAATACGCATTCTAGGCCGCTGATAGAAACTTCTAAGCACAATGTTACAAAATGAGGAAATGTTTTTCATTCCAGTGTATCAGCACAATTATTGAACTGATGTTTACCAGTAGTTTAATTAAATCATCTATCTTGCAAACACAGTAAGACCTATAAAAAAAATCAGTAGCGCTTTGTATAAACTGCTGTTAAATTATAGTTTGGCTTAAAGCAAATAGAAATAGAATTTCCATAATGACCTGCTGGAAACACATATACAAATTCCGTAAGCCTAAAATGAATGAGAATTATTGAGACAACATTGATGATACTTAATGATACATAAAAGTATTAAGCCTTTCACTAAGTGAGATCCTTGGTAAAAAAAAAAAAAAAATCATATGGTAGATGGTTACGGAATAAAGAGTCAACAGTTTCTAGGTCAAGTCACAGTCCGATTCCAAAATGTCGACATTGCAATGGTCAACACAAGAAAAGTTAGACATGAGTTTCCAGTCAGTCCAGTTCAGTTTGTAGGGTTCATCACATATACGCAAAAAGAAAAAAGATGGAGTGGCGCTGTACTCAATTATTTATTACAATTTTATATAATATCGTGGCCAACGATAAGAAAAACAAGACTCACACACATTCAGGGGAATTTCAATAAAAAAAAATGTAAAATGTTCTTCACAACTCAATTAGTATGGCTTTAGCAGTTAATGAATGCATGCATATTTGTATCTGAATCTCCTCTGTTATAGTCAGTTAGTATTGTTAGTTTGTAAATACCAAGTTAGTAATTCATATAGAATGTGCACATTTTCAACTTGCTCAATACTTAAGTGTATCCAGTTATAACACGGGGGATCCGGCTTATGGACTCCAATGATGGTCTCCGACCGCTGGTGTCCCAGTTTGCGGCCTTTTCTGAGAACAATCAAAGGTCCAATCCTTAGCGTGGCCAGCCGCCTTTTGTCTGATCAGTGGCTTCCTCAGGACGTGAATGTCATCACATATACCCCAAATTAGTGTTCCACATCCCCTTGCAATCAAGGTCCACATGGATGGTAAAGTATGAAAAAGCTAAAAAAAAATGTAAATTCCCAAAAACTCATGTTGACCTGTTCATGTGTTGACCATTGCCAGTTTGACCTTTGTCAATGCTAATCATATGGTGTTACCCTATTAACTCACCTCTACATAATTTGCAACAATGGTGCCTGAAATGTACAGCCAATGAGAGTGTTACTTAAACAATCAGGACATAGCTAGGTTTACTGCCATGATATGTTCTACAACAAAAAGTGCTGTAAGTTCTGGGGGAAACAATCTATTTTTCTCTGACTAGAACTGTAAATACTTATTTGTTCAATATTCAAAGTTTGCTGTTCTAATTTAAAACTTTAAAATTAAAACTAACTAAGCTAACTTGATCATTTGTGAATTGACTTTCCACTGGCTTGAAAATGGTCAAATTTATTTGGCTTTCACAAATATAGACTAATTTTCATTTTTCATCAATAAAAATGTAACAAATTTCATGAAATTTACAATATTGTTTGTCAATACATTAATGCAATGTAAGAATTCATACTCATACAGATTGTTTGTGTTTCTCTGCTTTCTAATGCTGATACTATTGAAGTATGCAACAGGAGAACTCTCTACAGCAGAAGCTGAAAAGTGTCATCCCGAGACAGATGGGTGTAGCTCACTAGTTAAGCTTCTGTTTCCCAACTTCATTAAAAAGCCAACTTCATCTCATCTCAGACATACATATGGAGGGATATGACGTGACCTGACCTGACTGCTGCCCCTGTCTGACCAGTCCTTTTAAGTCTTGGTAGAAAGTATATACTGGCCAGTGTGTTTGTCAGTCCTGATCTACCCTATTTTGTCAGATCTCCTGTCCTGTCTGGATTTCCCTGCTTTTGACCCCTGACTCCTGGTTAAACCTTGACACCTCTGCCTAAAGCTAAATAATTCTATAGTGAAAGTTGGCTGGACTTTAAAATTAATATTCTTACTTTTGCCACATGCTAATGCACATCATTTCTCTTTATTATACAAAATTCAAACAATCACTGTAGACGCATTTGCACAAAACAGAACACAGCATCATGTGAAATGGGCTGGACTGTGCATTGGCAGGCACTATGGTAAACCATTCATAGAAGCCAAGCTGAATGCGGGTCAAGCCTCCCAGGAGCTCAATTTTCATGTTTAGGGAATATAGCAAGGGCCTTGGGTGGAACGGAGACCTTCAAGAAGTCACTGTGCTGCATCCCTACAGATTGTATTAGCAAATTACCCCTGGAGTCTCCATTTAGCAGTTGGGAAGAATGCAATGTTATACAACTACAACAAGACAGAAGCCATAATGGCGATAAACAATATGAACAAGCCTAATTCCAAAACACTTGTTAGTCCTGGCAACTATCTAACACATGGGACAAGGGAGCACAATATAATTTCTCTATGTACAACAATATAACACCATAATAAGTCCATAAAAAGCAGATACAATGAAAGTTAAATATATGCACATGGAACAGCTTACTGTCATATATCCCCAGAGAAGTACGCTAGGTTATTATTTCAAAACCATTGATTGGATAATTGTCCTTTCTAAAGCTGCTCTCTATGACTGGCATTATACTGATAATACAAAACATAAAACAGGGATCAGAAAAGTACTGTCTTAGTTGGTGCATTAAGAATCCTATTGAAATTAACTTTTATTATAATATGTTTAAAAAAGAAAGTACGTACACTGTGAGACATATACAAACATTGACTTCAACAAAGCCGCATAATTATTTAAAAAATACTAGATCATCATAACAATTTTTTCTGCAACACTATTCACTCCTTAATATGGCAAATCTAATACTGTGATCCAGGTCCTTGGGACTGCGTGGTAAGTTAGAACAAGGTACTTGTTATCAGAAATGTAAACACTATTATTAAAACCATAGTTTAAGGTAAGAATCCAAAAAATGTAATGGTAGTTTTATTGAATACAACCACCACACCAAAAAAAGGGTTATTTTTGTGTTTTGTATAGTCAATAATACTCTTATGACAGCACCTCAATGGGATTATTATACCCATATGGGAGAGGTATTATTACAGTTGGAGACCCTACCTATTTCTAATATGTTTTCAGTACCTACCAGTGCTCAGGTTTTCTCATTTTTGTTGCTGTATTCCGGCGCTAATATATACATACAAATTATTTTCAAATGATATCACATATAGGGTTAAGACGTAGCTGCACATGTCAAACCTGCTTGTGGAAGCAGATTAATCACCCATAAATTATGAGAGGTGTATAACAACTAGATATTTTAGATTAACACTGCGCTAATTATTGAGAACAGGTAGACTGGCTTGATGAATTCACAGCTCCCTGCATGGGAGCAAAACGCATAAGAAAGGAGAAAGGACCCATTGGGCATTGTTCACTTTGACAGCATTACCAGTGGTGGCCTTACACCATCGATTGTCCCGCTATCCATACCCAGTACTGACATTCGATGAGAACAAGGAGTGGGATACCTGCCTATATCGCAAGCACATGCACGGCATGCACAGCCGTTTCCAATCCAGCGGCTGGGGCAACCCTCAAGAGCGGCTCCGGAGGCACAGCAGCCACTTTTCTCCATCTCCTCGAGGGGATACAGGTAACTCACGTTTATCTTGCTGGTATATTTCCATTTATTTTAACCCACTGAAGATCCATTTGGACGACATCATTTATTTAACACTGATGACAATTCCAGTGTCGTTAGCCAATGAATACATGCAAATATAATTTAAGCATTCTCGATTCACGGCTCATAATTAATAACAGCAACAAAGAAAAAGTCAGTTTTTAATATATGGTTTCCATGCATATTTGTTTTTGCTGAGTAGAAAACTGGTTGTTATATGTATTTTATTTCTATATTTTTTTACACACACATATATATATATATATATATATATACATATATATATATATATATATACACTATTTATATGATTAGCTCTACAGAGAATAAAATTGATATTTTTTATTGATTACAGTACTTGTTTAGTGTGGATTCTTCCAGCCAATCTACCTGTTCTCAATAATTAGCTCAGTGTTTAACCAAAATATCCTATTTTTATTTTTACAGTACAATTTAGATTTCAGTTTGAACACACATCAGCCAAATCTAACTCTCTCTGCACATGTTACATCTGCCCCGTCTGCAGTGTATGGTTCTGCCTAGTTACATGTTTTGCTGACAACATGAATTAGGCCTATATAGTATGGGCCTGATTCATGTTGTACATTATGGTACATTTTGGGGATACTGTAGTTAATATTTGCGGATATCCAGCAAAAGTAGGTGTTTTGGGGAATGTCCTGCAGATATTATTTTGAAAATAGACCCTTGAAGAATATTTCAGTTCTAAGAAATTACTATCCATGTTAAAATACTTGCCCTGAAGGAGATCATGCTTTATGGTCCGTATAAAATTAGACGATGGAAATGCCTAAATTGGCTGAGTCCATGTATACACAAAAATGTGCTCCAGTCACATGTTTAGTAATTTGCCGTTAGACACAAAACCAAATGAGTTGTACTGATTCCAGCGCACAGACCTGTGACCAAGGACAATGAGCACACATTGCACAGGAACATAAACTTCACTGAAAATAAAGTTACATTTTAATCTCTTGCTGTGAAAGGGAAACAGCTCTATAGATTGCCCAAGCACAAGACTAGTGCATACTGTCAGAAACTAAATAAATGAAAAACTAATTAGAAAATATAATAGCAAAATGCAAATGCATAACCTCCAACATGACCCATTCCATTAGGTACAAATGCTCTGCTCCTGGATTTCCCTCTTAATGTATGATAGCTGTCACCTGTGTTGAAACACCCTTCTCATCAATTAACAGCAGGTGATGGCAAACATACATTAAGTGGGAAATCCAGGATTTTGTACCTAATGGAATGGGTCATGTTGGGTGGTATGCAAATGATCGGGAGGTATGGAGAAACACATGCTGTCAGAGAGCAGCTGACTATATAGTAATTTGGGGATTGAGTTAATGGCTTTTTTTTTATCTTAAACAACGCCCTTCCTGAAATAATCTGTTCTGCTGTGACCATTCTGATGACTAACTATGTTTGGCTACATGTATCACATTTATGTCCTGTACCTATATGTGCAGTAAAGGAAGAATGATAACAATAAGTTACTCTAGTCTGACCTCAGTAAAATGAAGCTTAGAAATTAAAATTTTCCAAGTGTGGAGATAGGTTCGGAACTTGCGTAGTTTCACGGTGCCACTAGATAGGATACTAGATAGGATACGATTTAGTATGCGATTTGACATAAGATATCGCATAAGATATAGGATAAGATTTACTATCCATTTCATTACCCCACTATCCACTAGGGCGTGGAGTTGATTTTATATAGCGTGGTGAGTGCAGCCAGCCACCGAGCCCGAAGCGTGGCGAGCGCAGCGAGCCCCGCAAGGGGACACGGATGTTGTTTCAAAGCAAGTCACCAAAATTGCATGCCATTTGCATGCAATTCCATAAAATACATTCCGGCTGCGCTCGCCACACTTCGGGCTCGGTGGCTCGCTGCACTCACCACGCTATATAAAATCAACTCCACGCCCTAGTGCATTGGTGGCCAACCGGTCAGAGGTAAAGAGCCCAAAAATATCTGTAGTCAAGCTAAAGAGCCAACAACATGCGCACGGCGAAGGCACACGTGCCAAAAAAAGGGGCATGTTCTATTTGGACCCCTTGGGTGGGTGTGATACACATACAGTATGCCTCCAATAGTGCAGTGCCATATGTACATATGCCCCCAATAGTGAAAGATACACATATGCTCCCACGATGCCAGAAAGCTGGTATGCCCCCACAGTGCCACAAACTGCTATGCCCCCACAGTGCTAATTTCCCAGCAGCAGCACTCACCATTGTTGCTGCTGCTGCCGGGCGGGGAGAGGACAGTCTGGCATCTCCCTGCAGTCCTATAATGTCGCTGAGGGGAGGAGAGCACAGCACACCGCGGGTCTCCTTCCCCCCCTCACTGTGACTGGGCCGTCCACCAATCAAAGCTCGCAGGCCGGCTCCTGATTGGCTGCCGGCACACGAGTTCTGATTGGCGGACGGCCCAGTCACAAGGATGTACAGTGAGGGGTAAAAGAGATGAGCGATGCTCACTCTCCTCCCCTCAGAGGGAGAAGGGAACCAGCAGCGGGTAATGGAGGGATGGGGGACTGGGATGGACGGTGGGCGGTGGGCAGCTGAGGGGGAGCAGGAGCCACACTTTAACAGGTTGGCCACCCCTGCCCTAGTGGATAGTGGGGAAATGAAATGGATAGTAAATCTTATACTATATCTTATGCAATATCTTATGTCAAATCGCATACTAAATCGTATCCTATCTAGTATCCTATCTAGTATCCTATCTAGTGGCGCTGTGAAACTACACAAGTACCATAGGTTCTCCTGAAATCTGAGAAGCCATCATACTTATGTACTAAAGGGGTGATTCTGGTTGAAAACACTGGGCATCCCATGCAAACGGGGGGAGGGGGGCTGACATCACCGGTGACCACTGAATGATTTCGGACCCACACGCAAGCCTGTGAATGGATGTTTATGCAAAACATCCATTTGCAGTGCTGCGGGGAAATTCCCCAAGTTGTGGAGGGGGCGGGGGATTCGTACAGGTTGCGTTACATGCGAGCCAACCAGAATCAGGGCCTAATTGCAATGCAGTCAACCCTATATTTACATGTTAACATGAGTACATTAACATAAGACCTGTTCCCTCTCACCACTAGGAGTTATACTCATTCTAAGCACTAACCACTTTCTTCACAAGTGTATGATCTATTACCATGCACTAACTGTACCTTCATAACAACAAGTAAGAGCCATTCAGACTAGCACAGGCATTCCCAACGCCAGTCCTCAAGGCACACTAACAGTGCAGGTTTTAGTGATATCCAGGTTTCAGCACAGATAGTTAAGGCCCTTATTCTGGTTGGTGCGGCCGGAGCCGCACACGGTGCTCCGGCCGCACAAACCAATCCCCACCCACGAGACGGATCGCCACGGCCGTCCGTACACGGACGGCTGGCGATCCGCATAAAAATGGTGGGGCGTACGCCTCCACCATGGTGGGAGCTGCCCCCTGCATTCGATGGTCGTCGACCATCGAAGGCAGGGCCGCACGCCACAGCAGCTCCCGCAAGCTGAGACCACACGGACAATCGTCCGTGTGATAGCTTGTATGGGGGCTGAGAGCTGACATCCGGCGACGTCAGCTTTCCGCCCCCATCAGTGGCGTCATGCCCTGATTAGCATGCATACGCCCCGCGTTTGCATGGGAACGCCCATGAAACGCGGGGCGTATACATAGGGAAATGAGGGTATGAAGCCCCTCACGCCCCTATACGCCCCCTTTGCGGCGGACGAAATACGTCTGCGGCGAATGGGGCTGCACATGCGCAGATTGACCTCTGCGCATGTGCAGACTAAAAACATCGGCGGTACGGCCGCACGCGGGCCGTACCGTCCGATTTAGAATAAGGGCCTAAATCTGTATTGATTTAAGGTATTTATTAAATCACCTGTGTTCAAGCATGGATATCATTAAAACCTGGACTGTAATAATAGGTACACACTGGGAGATATATCATTAATGATATTACCGATATTGTTAAAGATATGTACTGCAAATCGGTCAGTGTGTAAGCTCAATGTCCTTAACAATGCACATTCCCGCACATCATTAACAATTTATTTATTAACAGTTTCTTATATAGCGCACACATATTTTGCAGCACTTTACAGAGTATACTTTAACATTCACATCAGTCCCTGCCCCAGTGGAGCTTACAATCTATATTCACTACACGCACACACAGACATTCTAGTGTTAATTTTGTTAAACCTTCCGGTATATTTTTGGATTGTGAGAGGAAACCGGAGTACCCGGAGGAAACCCATGCAAGCACGGGGAGAATATACAAACTCCGCACATTAAGGGCCATGGTGGGCATCGAACCCATGACCTCAGCACTGTGAGGCAGTAATGCTAAGCATTACACCGTCCATGATGCCACTGTTGTATGTACATGCAGCTCAATCTTCAATATCTAGTCCACGACTGCCTGTACGGAGCAGGGGGTGAACGACATCACTGATGCCCATTTCAGACCGCACTTAAAAAAAACTCTGCACATTAAGGGCCATGGTGGGCATCGAACCCATGACCTCAGCACTGTGAGGCAGTAATGATCAGCATTACACCATCCGTGATGCCCTGTCGTATGTACATGCAGCTCAATCTTCAATATCTAGTCCACGACTGCTTGTACGGAGCAGGGGGTAAAAGACATCACTGATGCCCCTTTCAGACCGCACTTAAAAACCGGTATTTTTCCGATTTTTAACCGCTTTAAAACGGTAATCTGTGCGGTCTGAAAGAACCACTTTACCGTTTTAAAAAAGCAGTTTTTTTTAAACGGTTAAAATGGAGGGTCCTACCCGTTTTAGACCCGGTATTTTGGCATCATGTTGGGAATGCCTGGTCAATGCGGACTACAAACATCAGAATGTACTTTATCTCTTTGTAGTTCGGACCAATGATGAATTTACACACAGACGACTATTCAAGATGTGCGGTTCCCAATAGCCACAACTGTTATTCTTTTTGTCCAAGTGCTTGATCTGAATTTGGTTGTTTCCACTAAACTGTCTCCAGAATTTACTCTGGATTAAATACAGCAACTTTCTAACCTTTCCAAGTTAGTATTCACGAGATAGCTCCATCTAGTTCCAGTATGTTGTTACTGGCTGAGAGCTGTAGATATGTCATGCTGGCTGACACCTAATTATTAAACAACATATGTGTCTCTTAATATCATCTGTGCTAAGCAAATCTAAAGCACATTTCAATGCAATGCTCTAAATGGGGTAAAAGGGTTCATTGGTCCTTGCAGAAGGGCTTACAGATTATGTTGTTGAACTCTAATAAAAAGATCATTTTTGAAGATAACAGGCACGTAGTGTAATCTGTACAGTCAAATGCAGTACAAATGGGGACACAATACTTTTGTAATACATGAAAACCCTACTGTTATCTAGTGTAGTATTGTAAGCAAGCCAAGCCCTACTCTAAAGCTGGGTACACACTATGAGATTAACAATGTTATTATGCATATCGCCTAGTGTGTACCCACTAGGTGCCCAATACCGTGGGTCGTTAACGATCCTTCCTATCTCTGAACATGAAGTCAAATCTGACTATATTATCGACAACTCCATGTTCAGCGGACGGACGGGAGACATTACTGAACAATATCGCAGAGCATTTTTTATAGTGTGTACCCAGCTTAAAACTGTATCGCCTCCATAATTAATTCCGACTCTTCACATTTAATTGATAATTGTGTTTTCTATACTCCCGAGCATATATAACAGATCAAGGGAGAGTGGTAATCAACCTTCTAAAGTGGAAAAGTTACCCACAGCAACCAATCAGCACATAGCTATCAAATGACAGCTCCCTGTGTCCTTTCGCCCTAGAGAAGAGGTTGCCAAGTTGTTCCAAAACACTATACATTCTCCCATATAATTTCCCTAATTCATAAATACTCGCCTCTCTTTTTAATTCCTTTCCAACCTGATATTTAATGCAAAAGTCCTCATTGTCAGGATGCCAGAACAGTCTCCTTGAATCATTGTAAGATAGATACAGAAGAGTCATCTGTGGTGTGGTCCTTCCATTCAGTTAAGGTATGAGGAAGGGATGTAACCCCAGAATGTGTAACATTTTGAATGTAATGGAATAAAACTTTAATATGGAATATCAATTGCCTTTATCCTTTGCTGAGTAGTGACTTCTTGCTTTTTTTTTTTATAGAATATAGACAGTAGTAGTTAGATGTGCTGACCTAATTTTCACAAAATATGCAGCTTAAAAGTGTCTAGTCCAGTGGTTTCCAAACTGTGCGCCTAGGCTCCCTGGGGTGCCTTGGTAGCACTTGCAGGGATGCCTCAGATTGGTGGTCCAGAACCAATTCAAGTTATTTATGGCCAAAGAAATAGGCAAAATCAGTGCTTGTGGCTTCCAATTAAGAATATGTGGGTAAACAGAAGTGAATCATGTTTCTCACCACATAAGTGGACCTAAGGAAAACATTTAAATCACAACTAATTTAATATTTTTCCTGAAATTAGTAGCCAACTTTTGGCCTAGAGGTGGCGTGAAAAATATTACGATACAGTACTTTAGGGTGCCGTGATTCAAAAAGTTTGGGAACCACTGGTCTAGTCAATATTGTTCATGATGTGCTTCAATAATGATAATATGAAATGCATTGGATCCACTCACAAAATGGATTCCCCACCGTAAATAAGTAACAGATGCTCAGTAATAAATAAAATATGTGCTTATAATGAAATGTGGAAGATTAAACATGCTCAGGAGAAAGTGGCCACACAAATGGGGAGGTCATATGATAAGAAGAGAGGACATGCAATATAGAGGGAGGCCACACAAGTACATGGGAGCCGCCTGCAGGTGGCTTTCTTAGTGGCCCTGTGGTTGTCTTGTTATGTTATGTTATGTTGGAAATGTGAGGTTTATGAGGTCAGTGTATACAGCAGGGAAACATTCAATGTAAAAATGTTAAAAGTCTCAGAAGTAATATATACTGTGCAAGATAGAACAAATATAACAAGTACAAGTATGTATTACTATTTCTAGTCTATGTTGTCAAGTGATAGTTTGGGAACAATTCCTCATACTGATTAGATTAGGTTTCAGCCATGTTGTATAAATTTAGAAATGATGAATGGAATTCATGAAAATGTTGCAGCGGTTTCTCATGTAAGGTTTCTTCTAATCGATGGACGATGAATGCTGTACAGCTACATTTACAGCCATTGGAGTCTGATGGATTACCTGCAATATAATCATTTAACGAATACATCTATAGGTCATAGAAATGTTATCCAATATTACAACATTTCTATTTATCAGCTGTACCGCTGCTGAAATAATATGTGTGTATCTCATTGAAGAACTACAGGTTGAGTATCCCTTATCCAAAATGCTTGGGACCAGAAGAATTTTGGATAATGGTTTATTCAGTTTTTCTGAATATTTTTATATTTTAATGAGGTATCTTGCATTTATGTTGTATAAACACATCATTATTTTGTATAAACACATGATATACACACAAATATATTTTATTTGTGCTCGAAACAAAGGGGGTTATTCTGGTTGATTCGCAAGGCTGCCCCCCTTCGCAGCGCGGGTTCGCCCGCACAGGCTGCGAATGGATGTTTAGCATAAACATCCATTCGTATGCCGCGGGTAACCTCACACATCTTTCGATGGTCGCCGACCATCGAAAGATGTGGACGGTGCACGCATATAAAAGTGACTTTCAAGTCACTTCCATATGCGTGTACGCTGGGACGGATATGGGCGGGCAGCTGATATCCGGTGATGTATAGCCCCAAGTAAATCTATTACCCATGTTAAATTACCATGGGTAACTGGATACATCCACTTTGCATCTTGTACCCAGTGGTCTTTACACAATAAGGCATTGAGTTGTTGCAGGAGTAATGGCAGGCTTGGATGTAGTGCTGTTAAGTAATATCACATACTGTATAATAAAAATAAGATTGTTTCATCTGTAGAGAAGTTCAATATGCAATACACACATATCTATATCTAAATCCCAGTGAAGTGAAGGAATATCCAGAAGCAAACACAATGTAATATTATAGATAGATGTCAACCTCTTAAGGTGGCCATACACTACTGCAACACTGATATATCGCATGCTGCCGGGAGGGGATCCGAGTCCGACCGCTGACTACAATTTGAAACGCACGGGACCGCACATCAGATCGAATGTCAAACACATCCAGTTTGGCCACTTTTAACCTGATTTCTCGGCCCAATCAGTCGGAATGAGGTGAAAAGTGGTCAAATCAGAATAGTTTATGGGCACCTTAAGAGTCTGTAATTCCGACTGTGGGTTGTTATTAGTGCCAAGAGCATTATCCATATTGATCACATCATTGGCAGTCAACAATGAAAGAGCAGGCAGTCTCTCCCAACATGCTGCTAATAATTACATGCAGGGAATGTCAGGCAGGCACTACAGTGGGACCGTAACTAGATTTGTAGTGTACTTGTTTTTTACTGGCAGCGCAGATAACCTAATTATCTACAGCAGCCACAAATACATCAAAATTCCCACGTAAAGGACAGATAAGATTGTGTAGCCTGGTGACTGAAAATCACAGGCTTATAATGATCTCATTTGTAACCAATTTTCTCTATGTAATTGTAACATGCAAAGCTGCAAACTATAATGAGCCATCCATTATCAGGAATTATTAAGGCCAGAAAGTGATTGCCAAGTCACAGTAATTAGAGAAGCAACTCACTGTAAATCTCCACACTGCTAATATTATCTGACTACAAATAAAAGGTTTGTTTGGGGAAAATGTGTTCCTTATCTCTATATTCCACAGTCCCAGAGACTATAGAGAGTTATCTTCCATTTAAGCAGACAGAAATTAAAGCGGCACTAATCTGGGAATAGCATGATTTGTGGCAAAATCTATGGCATATTCTGCAACTATATGGCTCATTTAGGTATTTATTGTACAGATTAATAAATAAGTCTAAAGCCGGGTATAGACTAGACCACAATTCAAAAAATTTGCCGATAAGTCATTCAGTATATAAGCACTAAATTGTTAGCGTGCCACCACTGGTCACTAGCGACTTCCTCTGTCACCTATAGATTCAGCTCAATCTGAGGATATAGTCAGCAATAGCATACTACTCTATGTCACCACTGACATTATCTTTTGCAAGACTGCACAGTGTGAACGCACTAGATCGTTTGTCTGGGAGTTTCCAGGGAAATCATTAGTGATGTATCATTTAGCCTAGTGTGTACCCAGATGTACACACTAGACCAGTGGTTCCCAAACTGTGTGCCGTGGCTCCCTGTGGTGCCTCGGGATACTTGCAGTGGTTCCACGGGTTGGTGGTCCAGGACCAATTCAAATTATTTATGGACAAATATTTATGGACAAAATCAGTGCTAGTGGCTGTCAATCATAAATATGTTTACAAACAGAAGCAAATAGTGCCCTTTAACACGTAAGTTAAACTAAAAAATCACAATCTACATAATTGAATACATTACATACATGATTTAGAATTTTCTACATTTTTGTTTTTTGGCCTAGGGGTGCCGTGAAAAAATTATGATACTCTAGGGTGCCCTGATTCAAAAACTTTTGGGAACCATTGCAATAGACAATATTTTAAATTAATTTGTCGATAACAACTATTTATTACAACAAATTCTTAAAATTTTCTAATGTATAAATACTAAATTTCTTAATCGAGGGATGCCGCTATGCCATGCTGCCGAATTAAAATTTTGAAAGCCAATTCTACACATAGGCCCTTATTCTGGTTCACTCGCAAAACCATGTGCACTGCAGGTGGGGCAGATGTAATGTGCAGAGATAATTAGATTTGGGTGGGGTTTTACTTCAAAGTGAGATCTATATTGCATTGCAAAAATAAAGCAGCCAGTATTTACCCTAAAAGGAGAAACAAATTGAAGGTTCAGCACTGAGTGTTGCCCTTCTAGAGTGCTTAAAACAGAGGTGCTATACTTAATGTAGCGGCTGCTGGGGTGACGATGGTCGGTCCCCACGATAAAGAACAAGGTTTGTACACAAAGAAATATCAGCGCTCTTATTTAATGATGAGTGAATACCACTTAAAATTTGATAATTTTTTATTTAAAAATTAATGCTCATTGAACACTTAAAATGCACGTTTGTGCATAAAGACATAAATCGGTACTTATGTACTAACTGGGCTGCCGATTTTGAAATCGGGTCCATCGCATCGCATTGCATCCGACCATATCGCATGCGATGCGATGGACCCGATTTTTCCATAGGATTCAATGTTAAAATTGACTGAGTCCATTTTAACATGGAATTCAATGGGAAAAGGGGTCCTTTTCATACCCCTACTATCCAAGTGGGCATGGAGTTGGATATAAACCTGTGGCGAGCGTAGCGAGCCACCGAGCCCGAAGCATGGCGAGCATAGCGAGCCCCGCGAGGGGACACAGGTTTATAATACTCGCCACAGGTTTATATCCAACTCCATGCCCACTTGGATAGTAGGGGTATGAAAAGGACCCCTTTTTCCCATTGAATTTCATGTTAAAATGGACTCAGTCCATTTTAACATTAAATCCTATAGAAAAATCGGTTCATCGCATCGCATGCGATATGGTCGTATGCGATGCGATGCGATATCGCATCGCATCTGATTGTATGCCTTAAGTTAAGGCATACAATCAAAAAATTGGCAGCCCAGATAATACATAAGTACCCATAAATCAATATATGTAAAAAATATGATTAACACACAAACACATAAAAGCAAAATTGTACCAATAAATTGGCTAATTGGCCAGATCTCACGTGGGGGGGATGTTCCCAAATGGGATTCCAATATGTCCTGCACTGTCCACAATATGATAGTCCCAAATGTTTAAATGGAGTCCAAGTGATTCGGCAGTTTGTGATCCTGTGTACCACCCGAGGGAGTGGTCGATTGTTGGAAGCCTGACCCTCAACCTTGTGGTAATTTGTATCCACTGGACAGGGAATAAGATAATGTTTTTTTCCAAATGTTTGGGGACCTGGTGGTCAGGATGGTGAGCAGGTGATGAATCAAATATCTCCCCAGATCTGCAGCAAAACAGTACCACCAACGCGTTTCGCTGGGCTTACGCCAGCTTTATCAAGGTGTCCTGCTCAGTGCTCTGGGCTGGTTTATATACCCAGAGTCCTTTGTGTTCATTAGCATAAATTATTGGTTCACTCAAACCTTTATTCAAAAACTTCAAAAATTTCTAAACATCTAATGGAGACACAGAAACAAAATAACTCACCCAAATCTAACTCTCTGCACAAGTTACATCTGCCCCATCTGCAGTGCACATGGTTTTGTCCATTTGAGAAGCAATTTGCCTTTGCAAGAGAACCAGAATACAAGCCATAGTTTACACCCTGGCTTAGTGATGTACGTTACTTCACGTGTTCCTTTAACCCTTTGAGTGCCAAGTGAGTTTGTCAAAATAGGTGTGAAAATTGCCAAGCAAACGTTTTTATTCATCATAATGACCTATAATATTTACCTTAAGGAAATATAATCTTTGTTTATACATTTTTTATTTGAATTTGTATAACAAATCTGAGCGACTCTGGCATTTTTAGCAGTTATCTAGAACAAATCTCACAGAGATGTTGGCACTCAAAGGGTTAAAGTATGATATAACAATGTACAAGTTATGCAAAAGTTTAATGAATCAGGCACATTTTCCTAAAAAAAATAAAAAAGTTATTTAATGATCTTATGTAAACTATCTTTCATGTAAATTTGCAATAGTGGTAAATTAACTAGTAATTGTTATAAGACAAGTAATGAGTATAGGACACCAGGGCCCTGAATCTAAAGGTCCATACACACTGGGCAATTTTGCACAGTGTGTATGGAAACCGACGATGGGGAAAATCTCTAGGCTGAAAAACGCTCGGTGCATACACACATGCAAGTTTGCATGGTTTTGCGATTTTCCCTGGGGTGGACGACTTTCCATAGCAGGGAGCTAGGACTATGGCCTCCTATGCCTGCACTTGCAATGATGTGTTAAGGACACTGCCATAACATGCCCATGCACAGTAAAGAATTGGGTGGAGCCGCAGAATAAGAAAGATGGCGTAGCTTTTTGCCATTGGCCACACTCCATCTTGTTAGAACACCAATGATAGCACTGTACTAGCAAAAAAGTGCTGGCTAGCTGAGATAGTGCCAAGCAATGGTAATCCTCTACAAATACCCTTTTGTATAAAACAAATTATTATAATATTATTTTACCGAGTGCCAACATTACGGTATTTTGTGCTATTATTTGAGTGTCATATGAAATATGTATTTTTGGTACTATTAGTGTTATTGTCAATGATTTCTCTACTTAATATTGGGTTATGTAACATTCATGGAGCAAAACTTTTCCTGAGCAATTTACATGTTGGGCCTATTCAGTACCGCTTGCTAAGCAGAAGTTGTTGCTGCTTAGCGAGCGCCTTCACATGCGAGGGGATGTGCGTGAACACATTCCTCGCATATGGCCGAAGGGGAGAGAAATCTTTCGATGGTCACCGACCATCGAAATATCTCTCTAGCCTTCGGAAATAAAAGTCAGTCTAAACTGACTTTTATTTTCATCGGAGTCCACCGAAGAGGGGGCAGGGGCTGACTTCATGTCAGTTCTCAGGGGAATGCACAGCATTTCCATAGGGATGCCCATAAAACATTGGGCATTCCCCTGCAACCGCCTACTGCCCTCCCTCCCAAACAAGAATGGCCCGGTGAGTGTGTAACTCTCCAAAGCCATTTGGTGCCGGGGTTTTAAATATGCGCGGAAATGTGCAAACCCTGACCATTGGAGCTGGGGCCGAATTCGGATCCTGAATCAGCTATACAGGGTTATACATTGTAGTATCTTATCAACATAAGTTATATTTATAAATCATAGTTGATAATAGGAGAGTATGCTGGGCCTTGATACAGAATATATGCCTGTTTTCTTATTATATATAATGCCGCCTGGATGAAAATTTTGGAGCTACAGTAGGAACATTGCCACTGAGAAAACTGGTGCGTTCAGTTAACCTTGGTATTTTGGAACATAAATGGCAGCTGCAGCCACCAAATCCATCTGCTGACAAGCCTTTATCTATAATAAATACACTACTGTGCAAAAGTTTAGGGTCACTAGAATTTTCCTTTTTTAATATTTTTTTTATAGAAAAGCACTGTTTTTTTCACTGAAGATAACAATACATTAATCAGAAAATAGACTCTATACATTGTTAATGTGGTAAATGACTATACTAGCTGCAAATGTATGTTTTTTAAAGGAATATCTACATAGGTATATAGAGGCCCATTTTTAGCAACCATCACTCCAGTGTTCTAATGGTACATTGTGTTTGCTAATCGTGTTGGAAGACTAACGGATGATTAGAAAACCCTTGTGCAATTATGTTAGCACAGCTGAAAATGGGTTTGCTTGTTAGAGAAGCTTATACAACTGTCCTTCCTTTGAGCTAGTTGAGTATCTGGAACCTCATATTTGTGAGTTCGATTATTCTCTCAAAATGTACAGAAAAATACAATTTTCATGTAAAACGCCACAACAGTGTGTACTACTCACTTCAGAAAACAGAATAAACAGGCTCTAACCTGTGTAGAAAGAGAAGTGGGCGGACCTGATAAACAACTGAGCAAGAAAACAAGTACAGTAGAGTCTATAGTTTGAGAAATAGACATCCCACAGGTCTTCAACTGGCAGCTTTATTAAATGGTACCAGCAAAACACCAATGTCAACATGTACAGTGAAGAGGCGACTCCAGGATGCTGGCCTTCTAGGCAGAGTGTAAAGAAAAAGCCAATTCTGAGCTGACCAATAAAAGGAAAAAGAATAATATGGGCAAAAGAACACAGACATTGGACAGAGGAAAATCAGAAAAAAGTGTTATGGAAATGCAAATCAAAATTTGAGGTGTTTGGATAACACAGAAGAACATTTGTGAGACGCAGAATAAGTTAAATGATGCTGGAAGAGTGTCTGACACCATTTGTCAAGTATGGAGGAGGTAATGTGATCGTCTGGGGCTGCTTTGGTGCTGGTAAAGTGGGAGATTTGTACATGGTAAAAAGGATTTGTATTAAGGAAGGCTATCCCTCCATTTTGCAACGCCATGCCATACCCTGTGGATAGCACTTGATTGGAGCCAACAGGACAATGACCCAAAGCACACCTCCAAATTATGCAAGAGCTATTTAGGGAAGATGCAAGCAGCTGGGTATTCTATCTGTAATGGAGTGGCCCATGGAGCAGCTTGACCATTTGGTACGCAAGTGCCCATCAAGCCAATCCAGCTTGTGGGAGGTACTTCATGAAGCATGGGGTGAAATTTCGGTACATGTGTATTATCACAGCGCCCATCGCATACCACTAATTAAGGTATGCGATGGGACCCGATTTTCGGGTCCAAAGACCCGCACTGTACAATAAAATATTGCATCGCATGCCAATAAAATGGCATGCGATACGATGCGATTTTTAATTGTAAAAGCACCCTGATGGGTTATTAATATGTTAAATGCACCCCCATTGTTAACGCCACCCCCACTATCAACGCCAATCCGAAAGCGTGGCAAGCGCAGCGAGCCCATGAGGGGTGGCGCTACACGTCCTCCGACCTTTTCATACCCCCACTATCCACGTCGGCGTGGAATTGATTTTAGATAGTGTGGCGAGCGCAGCGAGGGGACTCGGAATACATGTGAAGTAATGCGCGTCCCCTCGCGGGGCTCGCTGCGCTTGCCACGCTTCAGGCTCGGTGGCTCGCTGCACTCGCCACACTATCTAGGATCAACTTCACGCCGACGTGGATAGTGGGGGTATGAAAAGGTCAGAGGATGCGTACCACCGCCCCTCGCGGGCTCACTGCACTCGCCACGCTTCGGGTTGGCGTTGATAGTGGGGGTGGCGTTAACAATGGGGGTGCATTTAACAATGGTTCAGGGTGCATGTACAATTAAAAATTGGGTCGCATCACATGCGATCGGGTCGCATGTGATGCGATCAATACGATGCCCTACGATGGAAATCTTGGGCGCCGTGATAATACACAAGTACCGAAATTTCTTCAGATTACAAAAATACGAATTAACAGTTAGAATTCCAAAGGGCTGCAATCCTGTATTTGCTGCAAAGAGAACATTCTTTAATGAAAGCAAAGTTTGAAGTACAAAATTATTATTTTAAATAAAATCATTATTTCTTAACTTGGCAATGTCTTCACTATACAGTATGTTCTTTTTATTTTGTAACTTATTTGATAAATAAAAGTGAGTTTTCATGAAAATTGTCTGGATGACCACAAACTTTTGAACAGTAGTGTATATCTGAAAATGTTATCAGCTATAGAATGGGCCTTTAGCACTGCTGTGATCTAGCATCTAGTATTCTAAAAACTAGGAACAATTCCAAAACCAAATTTACTTTGACCCTTGGCTTCCTGACCATTTGCAGTGTTAGGAAACTGCTACAAATCATGTCTTAAGGAACTTTGTTCATGTTACTTCCACAATAGTTTCTTTTTAGTTTAGCTAAAAACTCTATTTATGGACATCCGTAATTATATCATGTGGTTACAAGTACCTCACAACTGATTTATGCAGAGCATTTCCGGCAGCAGGGACTGGCTTACAATCCAGAGAGCCTGTACATTTGTTGTAATGGCCAAGACAATATAGTTAGTAGGTGTGCCCCATTTACCAGCACTAGCTAAAGTACAGTACCTCTCACTGGTGTGCGGAACTTTGAAGTAAAGGAAGTAGGGCATTCTACAATTTCAGGAGCGCTATGCATGCTCCCAACCTGATACTATCATACTCCAAGTGTAGTACAACCATGCCCTACAATGTAATTCAAATGTTTTATAATTGGTCTTTCCTTAACCAAGATGGCCGCCTTGTACTTCTGCACATACAGTACTTCTGCACTTCTGCCCATATGAGGCACCATCTTGTTACTGTGCTAGAGTAATAGAGTAAGCTGAAGAGAGAACTTGCTATTACTGCTAGAGCTATATTGAGTTACAGCTGATGGTAGTACTTGCATCCTGCACTGCTACCCTAATACAGTTACTGGCTAAATGCAGGGAATCTCTATGTGCATAACTGTGACTAAGGCTGTGCAAATAAAATCACATTGCTGCTGAACAAACCATTCCACTGTTTAAGTATTTAGGCTGGGCTTTCACTGGTGTAAACCAACACTCCACCACCAATAATACACATATACAACAACACTTCCCACATTCCAATTTTCACATACTGTATGGAAATTTGGGAAAAAATAGGCCATACCCCCAATCATTTTAAACCATGCCCTGAGCCCATTAGGCCATGCTCCTTGGTAATGAGAGCACAGGAGTTAACCAATAAACAGCACAGCACAGCATTCCTCTGGATATCAGCACCGCCCTGTCAAAATCAACTTATTGCTCTCAAAGTGCTAAACGTAGCCAAGTACATTCAGAACATAAATTGAGGGCTCAATAGAATTCAATAGGAATGACAATAGCTTGGTGCTTGTGTATAGCAGTCATGTGCCTGCATTGTTGCAATGACCTATCCATCTTTTATACTTCTAAATTAGTACATTTTCAATGTTATGTTAGATACAAAGAATCCGGCGTGTAAGTACAACATTAAAAATTCAGAGAATTCAATATCATATTTTTAACTGCAGTCATTCAAAAAAAATGACTTATTCAGGTCACAGTGAGAACTAGATTAAAGTAATTATTACTATAATATTTCAGTTTTACTGCGCATTTGACAATCATACAGTGACAAAAAATGATCAAAGCATTTTGGGATACTATTCCCTTGCCCTTCATCAGATAAGCTCTCTAGCAAAGGTAATTACAGTGCTCACATAACGGTAATTAAAAGTTCAGAAATTACAATACAGAAAGTTATCTACAAGATATTTAATAATCTAGAAAACGACATTTGTATAAATATCCAGAACATTGTTAAATCAGATCAGAGTAGTGGAAAAGGAACAGTATCCATTGCAGTATATAACAAGAATGGATTTCAGCATAGGTTTTTTTTTTTTTTACAGGTGCACATACTGTATGACCAACCAAACATCGCATTATTGGTGGTCCACCTCAAGTGGTAGTAACCAGTTGTTCAGTTGGTCCTCATGATGAGCAGACACAGTTACATTTTAAGTTACATTGGCGACTTTTAGCAAACTGCAGCTTTAAGTAGCTATGAGTGATTATGACTTGTACACACTGAGAGCTACAACTAGGGTAGGTGGTACTGTCAATGACAGTGATGATAGCTGCTCTCACAGACAGAGGACTAGGGTGGTGCGGTCGCATAGATGCCTATAGCTTACAATAAACAAACAGCAGCTTTAGCATTTCATTCACACCGGTCAACCATGTGACCTTTGATCTGGCTCTAGGCTTCTGAAAAATAGTGGATAGTTATACATTCAAAAACTGGGACAGAAAGGTTTTGTAAGCGTCGCTGTTATCCTAACACAGAAATATTATAGTATAACTGTCCAAAGTACTGGACACCAGCCAAATAATAGTGTTGGCCTTTTATATAAGTAATGAAATTGTACAGATGTGGTTGCTTAGGGCAATAGACCAGATGAGTGGAGCCAGTGCCCTGCCAGTTGAAGATTACTGTTATCATACAACAGGGGGTTATTTTGCAAGTAATGGAGAACTTTAGGACCTGTAATGTGCATGTAATGATGCAACAATGAATCTTAAAAGATTAAACTGTAACAATGCATTTAATTTGTTTTGTCCTAAATTTCCAGCTACAGTATTATGCATTGTTGTCAAGCAGTGCTAAACAAGTGGAATCCTAAATTCAGCCATAAAACATAAGGGGCAAGTTTATGTAGTTTAAACCTGTGGTATTCATTAGTCTAATGCAGGTCACAAATCAAGAGGACTTTACTGCAGCTTTTGGACAAGCTATTCCACACCATAGTTCAGTGATGGCCCCAAGCTGTCACATGCAGTCTCTGGACAGGATGCAGCAAACTGAAAAATGTGGTCACACCTCTGGAAATGCAGTTTTCAGAGGTTTGGCCATGTTCCACATAAGCACCAGGTGCCAGAATTCTATAGATTCCAGGGCTTGGATGTAGTTGGCAATGCCATCTTTAGAACTATGAATCTATGGGCTTCTATTGCACTGCCCCTTTGAGAGGGACCCAATTGGATTCCTCCCATCAACCCCCACGGCACATCCATCACTCGACACAGGCACAGACCTAAACCTGTAAGTCCAATCATTACAAAGGATGGATTTTCCAGCAAGAGCAGTTTTTTGTGATTTTCTTCATGCAGCCTTAATAAATATGATATGCACGCAGTGAGTGGCGGGATGCATTGCAAAATGTAATGCATGATGCATCCCACCCCCTATCTCCTTCCTGCTTTGTTACAATATTTATTTGTTGTAGATTGTAATGCTTATGTAAAAGGTCTGCTGATAGGTTACAACAGATAGGAGTATTTTTATTGATTATATGTATTAAAGTAGCTTACTACTGAGATGAAGCATCAGAGAAGGAGGCATGGCCTGGCCTGACTGTGGAGGCCTGACTGTGGAGGCCTGACTGTGGAGGCCTGACTGTGGAGGCGTGTGCAGCATTCCCACAGATGTTGAGCTGTCACAGTGCAGCACTCGGTTCCCTGTCATTAAGTTGGAGCCAGCATTTTGGTGTAACCCCATCGAAAGGTGAGACCCCAGGAAGAGTGACACCCTCACACTCCCCCAGTGATGCCAGTGCATATTATTGTCATTGATCAATACTGTATCACAACATTTGTAGCAGAATGTGCACTGAAGTCTTCTCTATGGGTGTGGTATGACCTCCCGATATTTGGAATTCCGACGGTCATTATACCAACGTCGGAATCCTGACTGCCGGGACACCAACAAGGGGGTGATCGCTGCAAAGCCACATGCGGGCTCGCTGTGCTCGCCTCACTGTGGGCTTAGTGGGTCTCGCTGCCAGTTCTATTCTCCCTCTCTGGAGGTCATGGACCTCCCCACAAGGGAGAATAGTCCCTGTAAGTCGGGATCCCGACTGTCCGGCTGTTAACAGTCAGGATTCTGACGTCGGTCTATTTACCGTCAGAATCCCTACTGTCGGAGGGCCACCCGGCACCCTTCTCTATATTCTAATGCAAAGAGCTGTATAAATATGCTGACAACAAACAACACAAGAACAAAAAATGAATACAAAATTGTTGATATTGAACTATTGAAAGTAATCACAATTTAGACAAATAAAAAGAGGACCAGTGGTATGAGCACTACTCTTTTTTGTGAATAATGAGGTGTGGGAATTTGCTCGCCCCGGCGGGCGGCGGTAGATGGCTCGCTAATCAGCGAATTTACGATACTTAGCGAGTCAGGCCAATAGTTTGCATTATAAGTAAAAAAAAGAAGAAAGTATCCAGATTATTCCACAATTTAATACTGGTAGAAACTGATGGTGAATTTTGGAACATGTGTGTGTGTTTGTTAAAGTTGTCACGTTTCCAGTAGCCCCTGGACTGCACATTAGGTAATTCCAGCAGGGGTTAATGGTACCAAGACTAAAACAGCATGAAGTCAGCGGGGCAGGCCAATTTATCAGCACTGGAGGAAAGCCAGCTGAAATAATTTCGGCAAGCTCCGCACACTGCTGAAATTGAAAACTTTAGCAATCTAAGCCCAGAATTGTTGCTTTGAGGTAGAATTGTGCTAATAACCAAAAACTCTGAGCAGGATTTGGTTTCATTAACTAAGCTGTGCTCACAGCATGAAAGTGAGTGTGTGAGACAGGAAACTGTAAATGATCATTTCTGGGTCCATATGTACACATGTTCCTGTTTTAAACATTCATTAAAAAGACTCCTGAGCCAGGCGTTGCCAAGGGATGGAGAAGTTAACCCCCTTAGTACAGTCTAGAAGGACTAGCTTAATAAATCACTGCTTGTTAATGTGAGCATTATGCCCTTTATCTGTGCCAGAACACCCCACATGCTGTCATGCAATTTACTTCACACAAGTATCACTCTACATTTTAAGTTATTGATTTAACGGAAATAGGAAAACTTTTTTTGTATTGGACATTTTTTTTTTCTCATACTGTAGCATGCATTTAGTCGGTGACCCTAAAGGGGCCTAGGCACGTGGCGATTTTGTGTCATTTTCGAAGTGATCTGACTTAATTTGACTAGATCACTTAGAAAATGACCCTACATGCTGCAGGGCATACAGACGGATCAATCAGTGCTCCATTTCTATGCGATCTAGTCTGATTGCTTAGAAATGGGTATGAAATCACCCCGTGTGTATGGCCCTTAACTGTATGGAGAAAGGTTTTGTGTTTACTCAAACAACCACAATCTCAAAAAAGTCTCAGGCTATTGACAGTGCTGGAAATGTTCCAGACACTGCAGTGCTAGTTATTAAAACTTATATAAATCTTAAACAGATACATTGAGGTATATTCAATTACAGTCGAAACTGCGGTCTTGTCTTGTCTTGTCTTGTCGGAAAGATGGCAGTTTCTGACTGATTTAGGTCGGCAGGGGTTCCGAACTATTCAATACAGGCTGTTTTATTCCGACAGGTTGGAATGCTCTGACCTGTCGGAAACCAGGTGGATTGGCAGAATAGCAGCAGATTCACCTGCTTTTGACGGAACGCGGCCAAATTCAACAGGTTATGGCGCCGTTTCCGGCAATCTTAAACTGACTTGAAAAAATGTCAGATTGAGGCAGAGAAAACGGCGCCGGATGAGCATCAGCAGCTCACATGGCCCATCCTCCCATCTGCCATCCTCCCCACCTCCTGCACCCTCCTCCATTGCTCACCAGGTCTTGCCGCTGAGACAGTTGAGAGCAGCTCACCCGGCGCCATCCCACCTCCCACCTTTGCTCACTCGGTCTTGGCACAGGCCGGGTGAGCAGCAGTGGCCAAATCCGGCATTCAGATTTGGCCACTGATTGAATAGGTAAATGAATGTCGGAATGGTTGAACATACCCCATAGTAAGCTTGCATCAAAGTTTTCATTTTCACTTAGCAAAATAGACTGAAAAAATATTTATTACATCCGCATTAAAAATGTGAATTGTGATAAATATGCCCGACAGTATGTTACAAATACTACAAATGAGATTTTAGAGTATAAGACTCAAATGAATCACTATCCTGAAATTTAAAAAATGTAGATATGATTTTATCGCATATAATATTTCTCTTTAATATACAAATGAAATTTGCAATTGGTTTTGGCATTTTCAAAACCAAAGTAATAAGATGTAATAACCCAAAAATATGGACCTGAGACCTGTTAAATAAGGATTACTAAAGCCAGAATACAGGACATAAATGGCATTATCACTGATGCATTCTCGATGTGCCATAAATGATATCAAATTCACATTAGCAGCATCTGAACTTGAAGCACTGTACAAAGCTCTTCGTACATATTTGTTTCCAGTAAATAAATCCATAAGGATATCACTGATATATACACATGATTAATGCATAGACAGAGAAGTGAATGCTGCATCCGAAAACAATTTACATTTCCCACACTCTCTGCATATATCAGCATACACTACTCTACTACACCCGCTACACTATTTGCTGTTTAACAAAATTCCAAATAATCTCATTTCTGAGAACAAGGTTATTTCGCCTGCCTTATGTGCTATATTTATAACAAGGCTTTCATTTTTTTTACATACCTAAACCTATGCAGGAAAAGAACTGGCTACAAGTAATCCTAGAATCTACAACGTGTATGCCAGCTGTATAAATGTCTTTCTATGTAGAATGTTAAAGCTCTAACTTATTAAGGGAAATAATCTTCCAAAACATGGTACTGAAACACAGTGACAATTCCAGCATTAAAGCACAACCTTGATATTTATATGGCTTTATTACCAGCTGTCTATAAAAAACAGTCCAGACTCTGGCAGGATGCAGCTGTTTGTCTTACTATACAGGAGCCATGTGTTATGGGGCAGCTGGGAAAAGTATGCATGTGTAATGATAAATAGCACACAATATTTGTATTAATATTGCTGAGGCCTGGCTGAAAGCTAGCTAGTTATTCAAAGAGCAAATCAAAGGTTATAACCAGTTGCGGCTCCAGAGGAGGGGCTGCAGCACGGTTCAGAATTCAAATAGAGGAGCTACACCAACTTCCAGTGAGACAGTCTGGAATGGCAGTTGGTGCTCTCCTATTTGAACCATGCTGCAGCCTCTCCTCTGGAGCCGCCACTGGTTATAACTAATAATATAATAATAATTTACACCTACCTCCCAACTGATTTTTGCTGGACAGTCCCACGTCCCTCACGAGGCTGGCAGTGTCCCACAGTGGGGGGCAGTTGGGAGTCCCCCCTTTTCTTAGCAGAGAAGCAGGAAATAGATGGTATTCATGGAAAGCAGGGGGACAGGGGGGGATGCGGTCAAATTTGACCTTGTCTGTATTTTGACCGTCGGTCAATGGTTGTCGGTATTTTGACCGTCGGCATTTTGATTGTAGGTAAATCATACCAAACCCGACAGGGGGTATGGCTAACATCTCAGTGAGCTCTGGCCATGCCCCCCAAGGTGGGGAAATGGGGGAGTGGTCTCCCGAGAGCTCAATCCCTGCAAAGCCACACCCCTTCAAATAGCCCACACACCCTTACCTGAAGCACACCACTTCGCAGCGCCAGAAGTCTCAATCACCACATCTTTAAATTTAGAAGGTATGTGTACATACACAGAGTGCCGATGGAAGATTTCAAGTAACTTTTTATTAGAGTACTGAAGAGCGGATGAAATTGAATAGGACTATGCAGCCTGTTTATGTCTTGGAGAGAGATATAGTTGAGATAAAATACCAGCCAATCAGCTCCTGCCATGTTCCACACTGGGTTTTACAAACAACAGTTAGGAGATCATTGTTTGGTACTCTGTCTATCTCTGTCCTCTTAATCCCTTTCCAAGTCTTAGTACAAAGACCCTTTATTTCAGTAAGATAAGTTGACGTACCTCCCAACTGCACCCACATGATCATTGCTTAAAGGTGCAAAACTGCACCAAAGCATATGTCAGCTAATCGGCAATTGGTTTTTGTAAGAATAGTGTAAATCTAATCATGAAAGTCGATTACATTTTACTAATATAAGTAAATGTATTGGTTTCTTAGTTGTATGCCCCTTGGGTCTTTTTCATGCCTCCCAATTTTCACCGGACGGTCCTGATTTTTTGACACAAAAAGGGCAGAGTTTTGGTTATAAAAGTGGGTGTTTCTGGTTGGAACGGGAGTGGAATTTATTTTGCAGTTGGGAGGTACAGTAAGTGCTGTATACTGTACCTATTTATTCCCTGATGTTTGCAAAGGGGGGTTCTCTATGTATATTGTACATACACAGTAACAAATATAGCCACCTAGAAAGAACAATTTTATATTTTGCTCAACAAAAAGAGTACAATTATATAACTTTGGGCCTGATTCAGTACCACTTACTAAGCAGCGGTCATTCGCTGCTTAGCAAGTGGCTTAACACCGCCCGGCCAAATGAACATCACATGCACAGTCCCCAAAATATTGGAATAGGGCCAAATTCGTCCCCTTCCCAGTGATACTGAATCACCCCCTTTATGTGATAAAAAGTGAACAACAGGGGCTTTTTTCGAGTTTTTACTTCAGTTAAAATACATTTTAAATATATGTATTTGGATATTACTTTTATGCACTATATCAGTACAAAGAATATGGATCACTATCCAGGAACCACTGAAGTGGCAAAGAATCCTTATTGCTTTCATTCCCCAGCCAAAAGAGCCCTGGCACTTTTGATTTTGGATAAGGCTCGCCTCTGGAAGGGTGGCCAAATGCTATTTTTCTCCAGCCCCTCTTCCTGTAGATAGATCTGCTATGACAGTTTATACATAAAGTAGAGTAGTGCGATCTCTCTTTTTGCACACACCGGTATTGCATATGGTTAGCATTATTGCCTTCCTACTTGTGATCACATTTTTTAAAACTGTAGTATTGTGCAATACAAGTTGCGCATTTAAACATACTGTAGGATTACATTCATTTGTATGTATTTTGATGTAGCCTTTGCAATACAATAATAAAATAACATAGTATTATAGATGACAAAGGAATGTAAACATACACTAGCATTACGTCCACTTGTACAGTGCATTTTTCTTATTGATCTAATAATGAAGAATCTCCTTTGAGGTGAGTATGTCTATGTTCTATATTAGTGTAAGCGCTTCTGCACCTGCCCCTATGAGTATGTGATAACCTGATATTTCACATTGTACATAGGCCCTTATTCTAGTTGACTCGGACGGATGTGTATTTTCGGACAGGAACCGAGTGTTCTTAGCCCCGCCTACCGTACGGATCGCTCACACCGTCCGAACGCGGTAAGACGCCGAGCGAACGGACCGCGAGTGGATGTTTCATGTGAACACCTCCTCCATCTGTGGGAACCTCCCCCATCATCCGATGGCCGCTGACCATCGAATGATGGACCGAGCGGTCAGGCAGCACCGAGTGTTCCAGACCACTCGGACATGTTTCCGTAGGAAAGCAGGGATATGGGTGGGCAGCTGACATCCGGCTATGTCAGCTGTCCGCCCCCCCACATGTGCGTCACGGCCGCATTACCATACGTACGCCCAGCATTTTCAAGGGAACGCCCATGAAACGGCAGAACCACTAGTTTGTCTGAAGAAGATCTAAGCCAGTTCTGATCTACTGCACCTTTGCCCTTAATGCAGTGACCTATTGGTGAAATAAGAAAAACTGCAAAACAAGAAGCACACATTAGTCACCCCAGCCACAGACAGCTATTTTTAAACATTAACATTGTGCAAGGAAGAAGAAACTTTCCAGTTTACATTTAGAGGTCTGCATGGAGTTGGCCTGTCCACGCTTTTTAAGCATCATTAGAAAATACCTGAAATGAATGTCTGTGTTGTGTTTCCTCCGTATGTCACCGAGAACCAACTAGAAACACTTAAAAGGAAACATCTTTTTTTACTTGAAGTAAAAGTCATTCTCCACCCAATATGTCTATGGGAGTAGGGTACTTGATGTATATTTTGACAGCGAGCTATCTATTGTTCTTACCTCCCCAATTTTTGCAGGACTTAGGGACTGTACTGCTGTCCTGCCCATGGGTAGCAGTATTCCAAGATGGGAGGTGAGGGCAGTTGGAAAGCCCAGTCACTCATTGTTCTTCTCAGAGCAGTGGCAAATAGATGTTGTGCGCATACACGCAGTATCTATTCATGGGAGACAGGCTGGAGGAATTGCAGCAGCTCACAGAGCGCACTGCTAGGCATACTTCAATAGTAAGGAAAATGGGGGAACGACATTCCCTTGAGGTCACACCCCATTCTCAATTGGCCAGCAGTCACCTCTGCAAGAGTCTTCTAGCACCGCCTGATGCATAGGTACACAGTTAGGGAACCACTGCTAGAATCAAGAGAAATATCACAAGAGCGTATCTCAGTGCACTATTAATTTTCCCTCTTTTTGCATATCTACAGAAACGAATAATAATTCCTTCAGTAGTAACAAAAACCTATTAGAAAAAATACTGTAGATGGATTTGTGGGAACCTGTTTTGTGTGCCTTTGGTAAACATAATCTATTTAAGTTGGGTGTGTTAAATAATAGTATACTGTACAGAGATTATTTCAGGAAAAATACACCAACATATGAGAACCACCTAAAGAATGTTACTAAAACCTTAGCACCTACAAAATTGTCCTTATTCTGCAATACACCGTGCAGCATGTTATTCATCAGCCTGTTACACCTAAACCTTTTGGTCATCAACATAACTCCCTAGCGCATGGTTGTCATGTCTGTAAGCAATGCTTCCTCAGAAATTATGTCAAATACCATGAACAGTGTTGCATGATGCAGAGCAGACTCAGTGACAGAAATCACGTGTGCATACTTCTCAGCGCTATTAAAGTTGATACAAACCACTTGTAGTTAAGATGTGTAATTAACATCCTGGGCAATGTAGTTTGTAAAGTCAACCTAATGTAATTCTGCCACAATACTAATTTTTAAGGCTATATCCACCTGCAAATATATCATACTTGGCTACTTTTGAAAACTGGTTTCAGGGAGATTATAGTTGGTAATAGAATTTAGCAAAGCGCCCCATTGAGGGGGTTTGTCATGCTCCTCCCAAAGGGCGTGTCTAGTTACATATATAGAGAGATTGTGAAAAGAGATTGTGAACGTGGCACCTAGAAGTGTGGGTGTGTACAGCTACATCTGAGAGGAATCTTTTAAAATGACATATCCAAAAGTAGATGAGCCCCAAAGCAGTTAGTAAGAGATACTATACTTGCTACAGTACTGGGAAATGGTGCTGATGATTCAATGTAAATGTATCTATCTCTCATTCCATTTTTTCTCCAAAAATGTACAAGTGTAATGAGGGCTAGGTGGTGACATGAGGGAGATTGCTGGACTAATTAGAGAGAGAGGGAAATTGCTGCTATTTCAGGGAATCTCCTGCAGAATGCAGGAGGGTAGGCACCTATGAAATATATGAAATATATATTTTAGCCACCAAGCCCTGCTTTAGAGCAGAGATTCATGCAGCTAAACTGGATCCTTTCCTTGCCTCAAAAGAAGAAATAACCATTGCTATTATCATTTGCACAATAACTATATCCAGTCAGCACCCGTGTCAGAAATGAACATAGGGGGTTGTTCTGGTTCACTCCTGGGAAATTCCTTCTCAAATGGACAAAACCATGTGCACTGCAGGGGGGCAGATGTAAAATGTGCAGAGAGAATTAGAGTTGGGTAAGTTATTTTGTTTCTGTGCAGGGAAAATACTGACTGCTTTACTTTCACACTGCAATATAGATCTGTAAAAAGTAAAACCCCACTCAAATCTAACTCTCTCTGCACAAGTAACATCTACCCCACCTGCACTGCACATGGTTTTATTCATTTGAGAATGAATTTGCCAGAGGGAGTGAACCAAAATAACTCCCATAGTGCAGTTTACTATACTTTTACAGTGGTGTCAACGGTGTAAGAGAGGACCAGGCAGTATGGATGGTATAATGGCTAATATTACTGCCTCCCAGCACCGTGGTCATGTGTTTGATGCCCAACGTGGACCTACCTGTGTTTGTAAATATATGTGGATTTCCTCTGGGTACCTCATTTTCCCTCCAAAACATAACCCCAGTACATATGTGTGTGCATTTACGTGTTTAGGGCAGACTAGATGGGCCAAGTGCTTCTTAGCTGCCATCAAATAACAACAGTGGTCTCTGGCATGGGTCATACACAATTCTGCTTATTAAGAAAATCCATACAGATCTACTCTAAAATTTTCCCCTCCATACTTCACTAGCTGGTGATGGGGTTGGTTCAAAGAATCCCATTATATAGGCCCCTCCATCTCCTAGTGGATCTGATATTCTTAACATTATGCTCCCCATCCTGCCTACTTCACTATGAAGTGGATATAATGATGGAAGTCCACCTACTACTGAGCAGTAATAATGCATAATTCCCAGTCTTCATCAGAGATGTCCCTAAAATCAGCCTCCCAGGAAAGTATAATAGGACACCCCAGGTTTCAGCTCTGAATACAATATTTAAATCATTTTACATTGAACGTGTTTTAATGGGAGAGTGGACCAGTAGGGGTACGTTTCCCAAAATGAGTTTCCAAAATAAATCTCGCTTGAAAGCATTGATATGAATAACACAAATAAATGAGCAAAATATGAATCGTTTTTCGCCACATGCAATGCATAAGCAATGATTTAAAGAACATCTTGCTTGGTCATACAGTACAAAAAAGTTCTACAATTACTGAAATACACTAGTTCTTAATGTTTCAAGCTCTAGTAACAAATGTAGACATCAGATAATATGGCCAATAACCTTTAAAAATCAACTAATGTATTAAAGTGTAACTGCACTAACTGTAATAGCACAGTCTAAGTTAAAGTGTAATTGCTATGCATAGTTAAAGCACCTGCTGTCATGTGGGCTGATAATGATGTGCTACCAACATTATTTGGCCATTCTGAGCCAATGTGCTGAAAGCTGTCAAACTTCCTGCAATGTGTTAAGGTTACAGCAGGGCCACTGAGACCTTGGGGCTTGGGCGAGTACAGGTACTGGTGCCCGGGCAGCAATGCCACCTCATTGTATACATACTGTATGTAATATGTGTGCATGTAGTTATGATATCACGGGGGGCATGGTTACAGTGGTCTGGGCCCACCTAATGTGCTTGCACTGCCCAAAATTGTTATCGATCCCGCAATACTTTTGTTTGGCTTGATTATACACATGACAGGAGGTCAATTCCAGACATTTACTACCTTCTAAGAAGACAATCAATGAATTTATATGATATATATAGATAGACTCATTATACAATGGGCTGTATTCAAATGTCATATTTCACCAGATTTCCCATCTAAAGCAATGGGAAATTGTGGGGCAATATGCAATTGATTTTGTTTTGTGCTGATCGTGCTCATTAAGGGTTGGGTTTAGCCGCACATAGCCCCATAACCCGGCCAAGCTAATGGGTGCGTCGTGCAAAGTCCCGTTTAAGCGCTGAAACTGGGGACTTTTTGCAGATTTCAGCTCGCCACACCCAGTGAATGCAAGCTGAAAAGCAGTCACCGCCAGCTGGATACCCCCGAACGGAACTACATTTGAATAGCTCTGTTGGGTACCCACTAGTGGCTGCCGGTGGGGTAAGCATTTCATAGCGGCCCAGTGTGTATATATCAGCAACATCCAGTTATTCAAATTTCTAAATCACATGTGTGGAAATTCCAAGAGTTTTGGAAATGTTGTTAGTAAATCTAGATAGGCTTCATTAGCAGGGAAAGGACACATGGCCTCGATAGCTGACAGTAGTTGCTTATATGCTATTCTCCTGAGAGTGAAGTTAAGTTTTCATTCACGTGATCATGGAAAAAAATAGAGAATTACGTTCTAACAATACAAGCGGATCCAGGAAGAAAATGTTCCAAGCTGAACATGAATATTGATGTATGCGCAGCCAGGCTGGGCTGTCAGCTACAATTATTGTGCAGCTCCAGTGAGGCCCAGAGAGAATAGGAGGGTTCACAGGAAATCCGACGTACAACTCAATGTAAAATGTTTACATTTCAGAAACCTTCTCCTGACTCTCAGGCTTTACATTGTGAGCAGTTAAATATGTGCTAAAGTAATACAAAACACTGAGAGAACCGATGCCTTATTTATATATACCGCAAAGAAGATGATTTTATTCTGTGTGCCATAACAAATTCTTCTATTTTATACAATCCATCCTAACCATTAAACTGCTTGTCAAAGGACATGTTGATATTAAATAGAAAGGTCATTAGTGCTACCATATATCACTGACTCCAACTTCTGTGATATCATTAGCTACAGCCATATCATAGCTACAGCCATAAAACATAATATTGTGCCACATATGATATTATCCAACACAACATAAATGGCAAAGACAGAAAAATGACTAAGCCACAGACACAATATCCTTTACCCACATCCACCAGTATATCGTTATAGAACTTTTCATGTTACATTATATTATAAAATTGGTTGGTTTATTTAATATTAAAGAGCCATTAATACCCAAGCTTATTAACTCCGCCATCTCCCATCTCCCTGGATGCTGCTAAATGTAGCTCTGTTGTTTATCCAACTTGGCAACTGAACCTAAGCTGTGAAAAAGGCTTGGCCATCGACCATTTATAATTACAAACCATTAATGGTTTAATGCCAGAATCAGATAGTTTTGCCAACAATGGCGAAGAACCAATGGTTCTCCACCATCAATGGTACAGATCCCCCACAATGCACCCCTCTCCAGTTGGTTACTAGCCCTGCCCACAATGCACCCCTGAACTTACTGTATCACATCGATCGCTATTCCTACTGTGGAATGAGTAGTGGGTGATGAGCAGCAGGGACATTCTGCGGGGTGCACACATATACAACTGTCAATACTGAAAGAACATCTTTTAATTGTATAGTTGTGTATGCAGTGCCCATACAGGATAGTAAGCTGATAAATGGCTTATAATGCTCATGCAATTACGATGATAGAACAGTCTAATCCTGTGTAGTGTTTCATATATAAAGGTTTGAAAATCCAATCCATAGAAGCATGTATACATACATAGAATTCACAACAGTATTTGTTTGTGTGTGTGTGTGTGTGTGTGTGTGTGTGTGTGTGTGTACAGAGACACAAGCAGGACAATCTGGGGACACACATGTGTGTACCCACTCTAAGGACCTTATTCTAGTTCACTCTTAGAGGCAAATTCCTTCTTAGCTGGAGAAATCCATGTGCACTGCAGGTGGGGCAGATGCAACATGTACAGAGAAAATTAGATTTGGGTGGGGGTTTTCTTCAAAGTGAGATCTATATTGCAGAGTCAAAATAAAACAGTCAGTATTTTCCCTGCACAGAAACAAAATAACTCACCCAAAACTAAATCTCTCTGCACATGTTACATCTGCCCCCCCTGCAGTGCACATGGTTTTGTCCAGCTAAGAATGAATTTGCCTCTAATAGTGAACTAGAATAAGGCCCTAAGGGCCTTATTCTAGTTCACTCTTTCTGACAAAATTCTTCTGAGATGGACAAAACCATGTGCACTGCAGGGGGGCAGATGTAAAATGTGCAGAGAGAATTAGATTTGGGTGAGTTATTTTGTTTCTGTGCAGGGTAAATACTGGCTATTTTATTTTTACACTGCAATATAGATCTCACTTTGAAGTAAAACCCCACCCAAATCTAATTCTCTCTGCACAAGTAACATCTGCCCCACCTGCAGCGCACATGGTTTTGTCCATCTAAGAAGGATTTTGTCAGAAAGAGTGAACTAGAATAAGGCCCTAAGAGAGAAAGCAGGCCTATCAACCATCCTGATTTTGGCTGGACATTTCAGCTTTTTGGACACTGTCCTGCACCCCACCTTTTTGGTGTGAAAGGTTGGGAGGTGTCTCTCTCTTACCTGCTGTTAACCCCACATCTAAACAACCTGCTGTTAACCACACATCTTAACAGAGAGAGGGTTTGGGGGTAGACCACCAGCTCAAAAGCACTGGGCATACTCCCAGCATAAAGAAAAACATTGGCATTATGTGCCACCATGCCCCCTAGCCACAACACCATGACACCATATCCATACTTCCCAAATGTTTGGTGAGTGGACCTATATGCACTCAGTTTCCTCGCCATGCAGCGGGCCCTTTACACCTATGACGATGGGTGGGTGTGTCCATGCAGTTGCCCTCCCCATGGCACCACGTGACATGTCCATCTTTCTTGCAATGTGCAACATGGATTTAATTTCCCTATTCAGGGCTGTCTGCAGCTTTAACTAATGAGCAGAATACGTGGAATTATATACTTACAAAAATTTGTTCTATCAGACTGCTAGTTAGAGCTGCAAACATGGCGGAATGAGGTTATATTTATAAGCTTTACTCTCTCTCCTAGATATGTGTCTATTGTAGCAGTAATAACAGAGATCTCTACTCTTGCCAAGAGTGTGTACAGTGGATAGATGAGAATAGCATCTGCAGCCCATGTCACCCAGGGACCGACTTGCTAAAATCTGTTTTCTTGAAACTATACCAGATATCTATAAGATTCCTGAAAGCATGACAAAAATAAAAAAAATAGCAATTTCTTTCACAAATGTACATAACCTCCCTCCTACAGCTCTGTGAGAAACACTACAGAAAACAATGTGATGACACAGACACTTCAATAAGTAAGGAATCAAGACCTTAAGCTTGGCTGGCTCACTGCTCATCCTTAATGTCTGTCTTGCTGTTAATACATTTTATATATCAACATACTTTGCTGGGTGAATTCCAAGTGTTCCCCGATAGAACCTTGTGCACATGAATAAAAAAACAAGCTGGTGGCACTCTGGACAGTGAAGAAAAATAGACAGATTCATGGATGGATTGTCAAAGTTTCTGCGCCTTTATTGCGTTTTTTTCAAGCCTGATACAAGCTAAAATAGAACTCAACATTCTTAAATAGCGTTCCCCATGAGCGTCTACTGATCATAGGGTCATGCTTTCAGCAATGGCCGGCATCCCCAGCATGACATGACTTCAGTAGCTTACAATAAAATATTCACACCCACACTTGCATAATAAACAATTACATATACAAATTACAGCGATATCATAACACACATAAAAATACACATAGGATACACATAAAATTATAAGACATAAACCAATTAACAGTGAAGCTACATATCATACATACATTAAACTTCCTAATGTAAGATAGGAAGGACCACCGTTTAACAGATACACAAAACTCCAAACGTAACTGTTTCCCACCGAACATTTCAAGCTCAATGTAAATAGTATTCACTGAAAGCACTTGTGCTTCCAACCTTATCAGAAGCCTAGATCACTGCCTCTAATAAGAGGAGGACATGGTCTATGATTCTGAGAGAGGACAAATTGTGTTTGGCCAGAGCGAAATACTGTGCTACCACAGTTGCTCACTGGTACCAACCTGCAATCAGGGCCTGATCAAGCAGTAGGCTGAAGATCCTTCGGACTGGAGTGGCGAGGGGTAGCTGGTTCTATTTCAGATTCCATCTAGACAGCATGGAATCTGCAAAAATGGCCTCCCAAAAATGTCCACGGCTTCTAGGAGACAGACGCTCGAGTGCTGGGTCATACGCTCTTTGAAAGAACAACCTGGCCAGCAACTGGTAATTCCTAGCTGTTGACTTAGAAAATAATGAAGTTACAACCAAAAAATGTACTTTCAAAGCATCCATAGTATCTGTAAATATTACAGGGCTATCAGTTGCTTTATGCATTTCAAGAAGATTTTGAAATTTATCCGATGTATCCCCCCCCCCCCCCCATACAATAAACAGATTGTCTATGTGACAAAATAATTTTTATATTTTATTTGCTATTGTAGGTTCAGCAAAAATTATGTCATTTTCAGTGGCGAACATAAATGTATTGGCGCATGATGAGACCACAAATGACCCCATCGTATAGCCAGCTACAGTAGCTGTAAGTAGTAGCCACCATCATGAAAAAAAAATATTTCTGGTTAACACCAACTCCAACAAAGTCAACAAAAATTCTGAACATTGACCTTTATAATGAAAGGTATTAGTAAGAAATACTCTGACTTCCTGTAGCCCTAAAGCATGTGGTATGCATGTGTACAATTGAACCACATCAACAGAACAAAGAACAGCAGTCATCATGTACTGTACAGATGGAGCACCTCTTATCTTTGCCAGGGCTGGCGGTCGGATCACCAACCGCCAGCCCCCACCTGCACGCGCATCCTCTTCAACTGGAGCTCCCCCTGGGTCTCCCCCGCCTTGTCATCAGTTCCCGATGCCGTCTCCCACCTCCACACTCTCCCCCCCTAACCCTGCCCATGTCCCTAAAGGGGAGAAGGGCAGGGTTCGCATCCCAGCTGGGTAACTGGGACGCGCAGTCAGATGGAGCGTCATCTCACCAGTGGGGGCATTCTGGTGAGCCCCAGTGCTGGCTGAGAGGCGCTCCATATGTATATCAGGCAATGCCGACCAAGATGTGGAAGGTGCACACATAAAAAAGTGATTTTCAAGTCACTTACATATGCGTGCACGCTTGGACGGAAATGGGCGGGCAGCTGACATCCGGTGATGTCAGACACCCGCCCCCCCGCACACGCCTCACGGCCTCATTACCATGAGAATGCTGGGCATTCCATATGGTGGTGAGGCAGGCCGGCGCCCTCCGCTCCCCACCCGCTATGTTGGGTGCGTGCACCCGACAAACAGTTCGCCGTGGGTGCACGCATCTTGCATCTGCACATGCGCAGAAACGCGTCTGCACATGCGCAGATGAACACCATCGCACAGGGATGCGAATCAATGTGAATAATCCCCATAGTCAGGTATATGAGTAACCAAACATACCAAACAGGTAATAATGATCAGCTGATAATGGTTACTAGAAGTGGTAGCCCTCAGTCAAATAAAGATACTGCGGTTTTCTTTGCTATCCCTATGTCTCATACACACACAGAGACACAGAGACACACACACATATAATACACATCCCAAATTGCATATAACAGTATAATCTGGTGTATTTACAGCTTTTACCCATTCACCTTAATGGCATGGTGTGGAAAAGTGAAAAGATATATCTCAGCAGATTAGCTTTAGACACACCTATAGAATCGCCATAAGGTTGCCACACTTTTGTGGATTTGTAAATATGGTACAAGCACTTTTGGGCAAGTTCCACTTTTGGCCAGCCGTGTGAAGGGGGAGAATTGGGCTTCTGTTGCTGGCATTGAAATGGCTAATCTACCACCTTCGCACCTACCTGCATTCCTCCATAATACATTTCAGTGTATACCTCTTATATAGGTTCCGTAAAGGGGTTATACACTTACCCCGGAACCCATTGTTAATCAAACTTGCTGAACACATAGCAAATATCAACACACCCCAGGAGCACAAGCTTGCATTGTGGTTCTCGTCCTGGATCACTTAATCCAGCAATACTTCTGCAATAGACCTCTATGAAGGGCTATGGATGCAGAATTATTAAATGAAAAATAAACCATGGTCCGTCAACACTACCTTCTTCAACTGAGAAACAAGTCTGGAGGAGGTAGTCCCATATCTATATGTATAGAGCAGGATTAAAGCTAAAAGACAAAATCTCTAAAAGTTCTTTAAGGCCAGAGGCACTGTATTATACCTAACTCAAATGCCCAACATTGACATTTGGGTACTTGTGAGTTATCCGGGCTGCCGATTTCTAAATCGGGTCGGATCGGGCACATCGCATCGCATGCGACCATCGGATGCGATGCGATGACCCGATTTTTCCATAGGAATCAATGTTAAAATGGACTGAGTCCATTTTAACATGGAATTCAATGGGAAAAAGGGGTCCTTTTCATACCCCTACTATCCAAGTGGGCATGGAGTTGGATATAAACCTGTGGCGAGCGTAGCGAGCCACCGAGCCCGAAGCGTGGCGAGCGTAGCGAGCCCCGCGAGGGGACACAGAATACCGTCCCCTCGCGGGGCTCGCTTCGCTCGCCACGCTTCGGGCTCGGTGGCTCGCTACGCTCGCCACAGGTTTATATCCAACTCCATGCCCACTTGGATAGTAGGGGTATAAAAAGGACCCCTTTTTCCCATTGAATTCCATGTTAAAATGGACTCAGTCCATTTTAACATTGATTCCTATGGAAAAATCGGGTCATCGCATCCGATGGTCGCATGCGATGCAATGCGATGCGATATCGCATCGCATCGCATCTGATTGTATGCCTTAACTTAAGGCATACAATCAAAAAATCGGCAGCCCAGATAACTCACAAGTACCGACATTTGTGTTACATTTAATTTATAAAGATAATATTGATAATTAATATTGATAATTATTGTGCAGGCAAGGCAATGTAGACTATCATAAGTTAGACAAAATCGCTTAGTCAAAATCTTCAGTGTATCTTGCCAAAATCGCTTAGTCAAAATAACCCATTAGCCAATATCTCACTGTGTGTACGGGGTTTTGGGCAATATTTGTGTAAAGTATAATAATATAAACATTGGACCTATGACTTTTCTCTTAATAGATTACAGAATGTTAATCATGTAAGTGTTGGAACCAATCTACTCTCCTCTAATGCTAGGCATACATGCTACAATATCAATGCATCAGCCATATAACTGCTTCAGGTATGTGAGCGTCCGTTCCGGTAATGTTGATCGGCCGGACATGGCAGTCCCTCTGATTGTACCTGTGTATGCCCACCGTAAGTGGAAGCCAGAGAATACTGTATGTGTAACATCTCCTCAGCACCAATAAAACTGTGCAATATAAACCTTAGTGCAACATAGATACCGGTTACATCTTTCTAGATTTGCACTGTCAAACATTAATGATAAATGTCAGAAAACTAGATCATAAATTCTGGGTTTCTTTTTTAACCAATCTATTTGTATTCTAATTATACAATAAACAGTAAAAGTGCATATGTAAAATGTATAGTTATTGCAGAGTAAGCAGGAATGTAAATCCTTCGGGACCACAAACAATGTATATAAAAGTAATGCAACATTACACTGTGACAGCTGTTTGGATTACACTGTAAGTACAATTGAATAAACATGTCTAGAAATATTCCAAAATAATCCTTCTGGCATGCCTTATTTAGCACTGTATCCCATAGATAGTGCTAGAAAGAAATACCTGAAGTAATATCACTCATATTTCATCCAGATACAATGCGGATGTTAGATTTATTGTCAAGGTTTTCAAATGCTTAGAATGTTATATCTTATTGGGGAAGTGGTAGGTCCAAACCTCTGCCCCCAGACTCCAGTGACTCTCAAAAGAAGTGTCCAATGACTCTCAAAAGAAGTCTCCAATGACTCTCAAAAGAAGTTAACATTATTAAGATCCAAATTACTACAATTCGGCCCCAGCCAAGATGGCCAGGGTTTGCGCATGTGCGAACCCCGGCAGCGAACGGCTTTGGCTAGTTGGAGGGAGGGTCAGGGGTGTGTAGGGGGCAGCAGCAGTGGAACGCCCAGCATTTTTTTGGAGCCCCAATAAAACACTGGGTGTTCCCCTGGGAACGCAGGTGGGCCAATACCTTCTCGGAGCAAGCAGTTGACGTTACATGACATCAGCACCCGTTCCCCCTTCGATCGACTCTGACAGAAATAATATGACTTTTATGATGGAAGGGAATGCTAATGATTTCTTTCCCCTTCAGCGACATCCGAGGGGATGTGTTCACATACACATCCCCTCGCATGGCCCCGAGGATATTCAGGGGGCGAGGGAAGGGCGAACGTTCGGTCGGGCAGCATTTATGGGCTCGATAGGCAGCAAACGACCGCTGCTTAGCACGCCAACCAGAATTATAAAGAACTCTGAATAGTACTAAATATTTTATACGCTAGAAAAATCATTGTTGCATTCTCAATACATCTTAATTCTACACCACAACAGGCCTACCACATTTGTAATAAGTCCTACTATGCAAACGTACATACTGTAGTGTCTCATTAAAATGAAACTGACAAAATAGGACATTGCTGTTTATGACATCATTGGCCGTTGGAGTCACACAATAAGGAAAGCATTTCAAAGAAGCTGCTATAAAATCTACATACACTTTAAAAATGAACAGGAAACTGATCTTGAGACTGGGAACAATTCCACTAATTGCAGTCCAGCAATGCTGCTTAATGTGTGCACACAATGAAAAGCTTTATATTTTGATTACAAAAATGTTTCTGCTAAATATTCAGATAATAGCAGCCCAGTTTATCTACACATCTTCTTAATATGACTGTAAAGACAGAGTATTTTCATTAGGATCATATTAATAAGAATACATATCCTTTTCAAACTATTTTCATTTCAGAACAGTAGAAATACTATGAAATTGCTATTTTGCAACCGATGGCGGATTCTGTCACAGTGTATAGGCATTGCCACTGCACACAAACTTGTCTCTGGGGACAGCCTCAAATGATGAAAAGTGGGTTTGGTCAGAAAGGCCACACCCCTGACCTGAGAGGCCATGCCCATTTGTATGACCCACCCTGGGTGTCACCGCAGGTCGGGATGCCGCTGTTTGTAGCCATCAACCCCGTAATGAAACATTGATTTCAAAGATCATGTGATTTGGCCCAAAGTAGTCAGAGAGTTTTGAATAAAAAAAATATATATATTTTTTTAATGATGTGAATTCCAACAGTTATTACAACTTTTACATTGAGACTTTCTATCTTATAATGGGGTAATGGCAGTGAAGGAGGAAGCAGCGGGTTGGTGTGATCGCTCCCCTTGCACATCATGCATGGGGAAAGAGGACTGACTGACTGCTTCTGCCTCTCTCACAGCACACAGTCAATCCTTTCTCCTCCTTCCCAAAGTCTCACTGCAGCTTGGGGTGTAGTAGGACCCAGGCCCTCTCTGGGTCCCTCCAACAAGCCCAGGTGTGGGTAAAGAGTACCTGTCCCTCCCTCTCGGTGCCACTGCCTGCATAATCTGCAGTGGTCGGGAGGAGAGAGTGATCATCACTTCGCAGACCTGTGCAGCATGGGTTTTTTCGCTTCACATTTTTTGTGGTTTGGTTATGTCGACACACCTCCACAGTTAACCTTGGTGAGAGATAAAGTACAGGCAAATCAGCTCATAACTGAAAATGTACAGGCTTATTTAAAAAAAAAAAATGACAATGAAAAATGGTTGGTTGGTACTTTACCTCTCTTCACTTTATCTCTCTCATGATATGATAAACTTAGCATGTTAGTTGCATCACAGATGCTGTAAAAAGCCACTCACAGTGTACTAGAGACACTAGGCTAGTAGGCTGTGCCTACAACCACATAGGCATTTGTTTTCTACATGTACAAGGAAAATCCATGGCTGCATGCATCAGAGCCTTTTTCACAGAGATTCAAATTCAGATACAGTATATTTACTAAAGACCGATTTTGACTGATTACAATCAATATTAATTGATGTTGGGCTACCAGGTCTAAAACACATATTTACTAACAGATGCATGTTTATATTCATTTTTAAATGAGTAAATATGACCAAAATCTACCTTTAGTAATTATTCCACAGTCTCTTACAGGTGTGGATCAGTTGGTCACCAGCAAGTTGTTAGACAGTTATTAGGTCGACATGTGTCTAGGTCAACATGTGTCTAGGTCGACATGCAAGAAGGTCGACAGGGTCATTAGGTTGACATGGGGGTTTTCACTGTTTTTTTATCCGAATGTCAACACAGTCAACATGGACACAGGTTAAAGTGCATCGCATCCATAACCGATGCCTCGCTACGCTCAGCACACTATTTAATTCTCCCACCACGCCCTAGTGGATGGAAGGGCATGCAATGCCTCCTTTCGACACATGTCGGCTCAAAAAACAGGCGGTAGTTCTGCCTCTGATACACAACATTTAACATAATGAAATCTTTACAACATAAAGAGTTTCTGCGTACCTAAATGTAATACAGTTCCCTGCTTCCCCTGACCACACATCACTGGTTGTAGCACACAAATACAGCAGATCTGTGTTGCCTGTGTGACAGATTGTTGTTGCTGGCAATGTGATACATAGTCCAACAAGATAATGTCAGCATTTTATGTTATTCTATAATTATAACTAGAGCAGCAACATTGTTACAGAAAAGGTATCAATCCAAGCAATACAACCATTCTACAGGAGCCAAGGACCATGTCCAGGATAACATTATTCTGACTACACATTATGTAAGCAGAGTTTATTTTAGCTCCTAGCCGTGTTGATGGAAAATGGTTCCAAAATGAAAATACTGCACAACATGAGTGTTCCACCACTTTAACTGAAGATAGGATGTGATAAACAGCAATCAGTCAGTAGTTCAGCCTGTTTCTAATTATGAAAATTGCCACAGTAATGAAGTGCAACATTAACCCTTTTGGTCACGGATCAAATAAAAATTTTCAACAATTAAATTATACACTAGATGATGTGCCTGATTTTACCCAGGAACATTTTACCTCTTTTGACTCCCTTCGGAGTCGAATTTAGAAAAATCCCTGCTTAGTGGGTGACTGAAAATTAGGTACTTGTTTCCTAGCACAGCGCCCATCGCATCGTATACCTTAACACTTAATATGGTATACAATGGTATGCGATGCGTCGCGATATTGTACGATAAAATATCGCATCGTATGCCATACAATGGCATACGATGCGATGGTATATGATTTTTAATTGTACAAGCACCCTGATGGGTCCTTACAATGTAATGTTAAATGGCCCCCCATTGTTAACGCCACCCCCACGATCAACGCCAATCCGAAGCGTGGCGAGTGCAGCGAGCCCTACGAGGGGATGCGGAATACATGTAAAGTAATACGCCTGCGCTCACCACCCTTCGGGCTCGGTGGCTCGCTGCGCTCGCCACACTATCTTGAATCAACTCCGCGCCGACGTGGATAGTGGGGGTATGAAAAGGTCGGAGTACTGTACCGCCGCCCCTCGCGGGCTCGCTGCGCTCGCCACGCTTCAGGTTTGCGCTGATAGTGGGGGTGGCGTGGGGGTGCATTTAACATTGTAAGCACCCATCAGGGTGCTTGTACAATTAAAAAATGCATTGCATCGCATGCATCGTATGAGGCTATATGGCATGCGATGCGATCAGATGCCCAACGATGGACATCGGGGGCGCCGTGCTAGGAAACAAGTACCAAAAATTATTGTCACAGTTTCCCCACCAACCAGCTGGTCACATGTTCCAGGTCATCCAGCAGGTAAACAGGGAGAGTTCACCAACTGTCACATATCCCAGAACACAATAGTAATATATTTTAAATGGCAGACAGATGTTTTGCCACATAACTCTGAAACAAAGCAACCAAATACAACAGCATATGTTTCTGCAAATCTATGATTGGAGACCAATGGCATCATAGAAGAATGTCACTCATAAACATTGTCTGAGTATTTTTATGAAATTGGTCTTTTCAGGACAGGAACTGGTTGGCGACCATGTGATGCACATAACTGCCATGACTTGTGGGTGTGTCATTGGAATGTGTATGTGTATGTGTACTGTATGTGCGATTATGAGTCACATGCACAGCGGGTGGAAGCTTATTTCTGGTGGACCTTTGTACCTAGTATGGGACTGTTGCAATTGCAGATAATAATGATGGCCTGTGGGCATAAAAGCTGCTGATCTGTTAAAAAAGGGGGCAGCACAATTACCACTTGTAGGCGCATGGATCCTCACATTATCTGTAGAGAATTGGGCATTAGCATAGCGTAGTAAATCTGGTTGCCTGTAAATAGACTTTCTGTCTGACACAGATTCATTGGCTTAGTAGTTATATATTCCAAGTACAATTCTACATGCATAAACTGTATATAACAATATTCAAAATCTCAGTATTATGTAAAGCAGTAATATGGCAGGGAGAGGGTAGTATTCGAGCCGCTGTACCAGAAGGAGTCCTTGGTAAAATCATGGCTGATAGGAAATATTTTTGGGGACCCCATTGCTACCAATTATAAATAGACTCCTTGGTTCAGGGTTTCCCAAACTCCCCTATTACCGTCCAGCTTTTCAAGGTTTCCATGCTTGACCATAGGTGACTAAGATTAGTACCTATTAGTTTCATTCATATGGACTCAAGCATGGATATCTTTCAAACCTGGACTGTAATTATGGAGTTTGGGAAATTCTGCTTGGTCTATTAAAATTAAGTAGCCTTGAACAGCATTAAGGGCCCGATTCGACACCTCGTGAGCAGGTAAACGCCGCCCCGCCACCCTACAGAATGAACACCTTGACACACATGATAATATGCTAATAAATCTCAAATCCTAAAACCTGGCCAAATCCTCTCAGTGCAGTTTCAATATTTAATTTTTGGATGTAAGAAAAGTAAGTCTATATTATTACCAAATAGACTTCAAAGAGTAAAAAAATAGAAATGATAATGTAATGGCATATAACATATTCAACACTTTGGAGACGTGCAAGTGAAGCTCCAACTTTTCTGCGTGATACATAAAGCCTCACTGATACTCCTGGTTACTGAAGTCTGTAAAGGTGACCTTGCATTTTATTACAGAACATCTCAGTGGCGTATATTTTATTTCTGCTCACCTGATCTGCATAAAAAGGAGCACAACTTTCACACTGAAAAGTCATCTCTGATGCAGGAAGAAATTATTTTTGTCACACGACACATGGAGACAGGAAAATTGCACCCAATTGCTTACCTATCATATTCATGTTATATACTATAACAGATCAGATGGAAACTTTGTGTCACCTGATGTTAACATTAATACAAATAAAATAAAATACCCTCTATTCAGCAAAAAAAAAAAAAAAAGCAAACAGATTTGTGTATGAAATATATATGAGGCAATAAATTTGCTATTGCAAATTACACACAGGTCGCAGAAATTCAAAGTGACATCCACTATACTAGATGTTCATGTAAAGAAGGTGGTAAGGGATTTCAGTGTGTGTGTGAATTTGTGCATTACTATTGTTATGTGGTCATTAGATCGACAGTCAATAGACTGAACACTATTGGTCAACACATGAAAAAGGTCGACATGCATTATGTAAACATGGTCAATATTTCTAAACGTTTGTATCATAGCTATAAGTTCAACACAAGCAAAAAGTTGTCAGAAAAATATTCAACGTGGAAAAAGGTCAACATGAGTATTTCATGAATTGTTTTGTTAAAACCGACTTGTTCTTACGTCACCATTCCAGTGGGCATATGTTAGTGTCTGAAGGGGACACGGAAAACCTGTTGACATAGGCACCAAAAAAATACCTCATGTTAACCCTTTCCTGTGTTGACCTTTTGACCTTAATGCATGTCAACCTTTTTGCTTTGTCAACAATTTGTCAACTTTTTGCCTGTTGACCAACAGTGGTTATTGACTGTCAGCCTAGACACTGTTGACCAAATGGTCCACACCCATTACTATTGGGCTTTAATGAAGATGACCACATGCTGTATAATCTGTATGTTTTATAGAGGATAGATAGCACTTCTACCTTAACTGTCCTGATTTCAAAGGGACAGTCCTGCTTTATAGCTGTCCCATTTGTGGGCCCCCGTGTCCTGACCAGGAGGAGTGTATCCATTTTTCACCTGGGCACAATGGATTTCCACCAAACAAATGGCAATAGCAGGCAGGCATCACTGATGTATTGGACCTAGTCAGGTGCAGCCACATCCCATACGGCCAAATTGGGGCTCATGCCAATTTGCAGCATACATCACTGGTTATGGCAGAAATGTAATATGCAAAAATGCTTGTGCCTGTGAAGAAAAATGATACTATTACATACATATTCACATCTGATACATGCACCTCTTTTTGCTTGGAGAAACGCAATCGAATTATGTAAACCATGTATGTACAGTACTGGCATGACTGCAATGCAGATACACCTGCTAATGCTGTGTCATTTGTGGGCACACGGGGACTGGGGCAAAAACCTGATAATGATGATGACAAAAATTACAATGATGATTGTAATTGTAATGATTGTAGGCATTGACCAACCACATCTGATTGATTGATTGATTGATTGATTACAGATTGAAAACTAAGTATTAAAGGTAACAAATGAAATGCTAGACTGATATAGAGCATTACATACTTGTTTTGTCCTTATGCCCAGGTTTGTTCGAGATACTGTGACTGAGCCACAGGATATATGTTGTGGCCCCATAACTACACTTAATGGCAGCACTTTCAAAATGAGGTCATGGGTACTTGTGAGTTATCTGGGCGTCCGATTTTGGTACTAGATCGCATGCGATATCGCATGCGATATCGCATGCGATTTGCGATTTGCATGCGATTTGCATAAGATTTGCTATTCATTTCATTACCCCACTATCCCCAAAGTGTGTCTATCAACGTGAACCCGAAGCGTGGCGAGCGCAGCGAGCCCGCGAGGGGCGGCGGTACGCGTCCTCCGACCTTTTCATGCCCTACTATCCACTAGGGCGTGGAGTGAGAATAGAATAGTGTGGCGAGCGCAGCGAGCCACCGAGCCCGAAGCGTGGCGAGCGCAGCGAGCCCCGCGAGGGGACGCGGACACCTTCACAGGTATCCGCGTGCCCTTGCGGGCTTCACAGGTGTCCGCGTCCCCTCGCGGGGCTCGCTGCGCTCGCCACGCTTCGGGCTCGGTGGCTCGCTGCGCTCGCCACACTATTCTATTCTCACTCCACGCCCTAGTGGATAGTAGGGCATGAAAAGGTCGGAGGACGCGTACCGCCGCCCCTCGCGGGCTCGCTGCGCTCGCCACGCTTCGGGTTCACGTTGATAGACACACTTTGGGGATAGTGGGGTAATGAAATGAATAGCAAATCTTATGCAAATCGCATGCTAAATCGCATGCAAATCGCAAATCGCATGCGATATCGCATGCAAATCGTAAGTACCAAAATCGGACGCCCAGATAACTCACAAGTACCAGGTCATGTATCCTCCTCATACAGCAAACAGTGGGAATGAAACAAATGAAACGTTCATATTTTATTGTTAGTGATTCTAACCCATTTGTTGACAGAACTGAAATATGGTTTGTCTCTAGTGACCCAGATATAGTATTATTATAAGATATATTACTACTATTATTAGCACAATGCCCCTAGTCAAAAACATATATGCATACAAAATATATCCAAATACGGCATTTTTACTGTGATACAAATCTAATTTATTTTATCTAAACCGCGTAATATAGCATTTGCAATAAACAACATGCTCACGGCACTATTTGGCCCAATACAGACATGCATAATGGATTTACAGAGATACTGCTTTGTATGTTTTCTTTTACCTGCTGTTTAACAGAGTTTAATTGTACAGTTGTCCTGGCACATAGGATAGCATATTACTAAGTACCTCCTCCCCCTAGCTAACCCCTTTTTGGGAACTACATGCATCTCTTTCTCAGTAATTATATATCAATTAAATATCTTTAAAAGGCAACAGTGATGGTGTGGATGTAAGTAGGACACCAATCACAAACCAAATTTCCTATGGTTTTACACCAAGACTACCAGTAACAGAGGAGAGCCTTAAAAATAGCCGTATTTGTGACCCCTAACGGGAGAGGACATTAGTAAAATATCCCATTAATTATCTGTCTGTTATTGATACTATTCGCAAAAAGTTAATAACTTATTCATGGCGCATGGACAAGAAGTTCACCTGTCATTGGAGCCAAAATGAAGTTATTTTCTAAAAAAAAAAAATAAAATAACAGGTCCCAAGGAATACAAGAGCCCACTGGAAAGCGAACAGTCTATTTTTACAATGCCCATACATGTCTCTAAGTAACTGCACAGAATTGTCTAGTTCCATCCTCAAATGGTTCCATTAAACCCTACTTAACACACTCTGATATCAGGCTTTAACACGTGAAAGATCTTCTGACAATCAGAGGTAATTGATTCCTTGTGAACAGTGCGCCTGGAGAACCAGGAAAGCTGCTCTTATAATATCACTAACACATAGCTATGCTGGGTGGATCAGAAGTCTGCCCCGACTCTGACCCACGTCCAGCACTTTCACATTATAACCATGTCGCCCGGGCGGGGGGACTGAGAGAATTAAAAAAAAAACATACATTCTTGATAAAAACAAAAGTTAAGCTTAGTAACAACTACTTGGCTGAGACCACAGTAGAACATGGATTTGACTTTAGCCAAGGATTTGAGATGGTACTGGTTGGTGACTTTTGATTACTTATACTTATACTGTTTACTTTGATACTTTATTGTTGATTACTTATATTCTATTTGAAGCGGTCATTATTTTTAGTTAAGGACAATCTTGAAATAAAATGTATTCATTCACAATTATTTATATAGCTTACAAATATTACACTGAGTTTATGGAGAATATTTGGTCAGTCCATACCCCAGTGTAGCTTACAAACTATTTTACCTAGCGCATACACACAGCAATATACACAGACTCCCATGTTTCGGTTCTAATTCATCAGTGCATTTTGGTTTTCACAAAACCATCATCAAGTGTTTTGGTTAATCAATAAAAAAAAAATCAATAAAAATAGTATTACCATTGATAAAAAATCTATTTAAAAAAAGCTAAAATCATGACAATTTTCAGTTAAAATTTTTAATCCAAATTCCGAACCGCGGGAATATTCGAACTGGGACTTGTTTTGGATCTCCTCGGGAGATCCGCATCAGATTTCGGTTTGGTTCGGAGCCATAAAATTCCAGTGGATTTGGATTTCTAGAGAATCAAACCACACTTCTTTAATATACGCTAGGGTTTTTGGCCTAAAACAATTAACCTACAATTTTAATTTAGATTGTGGAAGGAAACCAGAGTGCCTGGAGGAAACTCATGCAATCAAACCAGTGACCTTTGTGCTGTGAGGCAGCATGCTAACAATTCTGCACTGTGCTTCCCCAAATTAACCTTAGAAGTCATGTTTTTTAGAGTTCAATGTCCATGTTTAATACATAAACTGTTTAGTGAAGAAAGCTTCGATCTTGCTTCTTAAATTCCAAAATAAAACAAGTCTCATTCACAATAGTAAACACACAAATGTAGCAATGTTTAAGGTGCAATACCTAGGAGTAATTCTCAAATAATATAATTAGTTACACCAACTGGCAGGACCCAAGTTAATATAGGAAGGACCCAAGATTTAAATAGTTCAGCCCCTGCACGCAGTTTCAGTTCAATGGTATAATAGCCACTGATTCATGTAAGCATTGCAGAAATAAGCTACAGCTTATTGGACACCAGGAGCAGCTGGGGAGGTGTCTTATGGGAATTTTAGAATGGGTGGAATTCGTCTCCACACTCTCCATTTCAAATTTAACAAGCCTGTTACATTTCCCCATATAGTATATATATTTGTGTGGCAAAATCTGACCGAGTTCTCCGTTGTTTTCGTCCAAGCCTGTGTATGGCCAACTAAAGAGAAAATAGTCTAAAAACTGCCTAACAAGTCCTGAAAGGACACACGACTGTACTAAAGAAACACATCCACATTAGTATTGCCTGAATTAAATTTCACTTAAATAAATTTTACGGTGCAATATTTCTGATACACTTCCTGTCGAGGTTTTAAAAATTCAAGTTGTTACAATATAAGGAAAACGTAGCAAAGCATTCTTTACACAAGAAATCCCCTGAGAAAGTTCTCTTCTACATACAAAAGCATCACACTGCCTCCTTACAATAGTTCTACTGTTAAACATCATGCCTGGTGTATAGACTCAAATGTTAGCAATATTTTACATAGAGGCTACAATTTACGTATCTGCACAGAGTGTCTAGAAACCTACTCTTGTTTGCACAGTTCTAGAATCGGAGTAGTGGGCAGCTTTAGTCCACAAAATCTAGATTTTTAGATGTGTATAATGATTTAGAATTTAGATATTTAGGGCAGTACGGATGACGTAGTGGTTTACATTACTGCCTCACAGCATTGAGGTCATGAGTTCAATTCTCACAAACTGACTTTGTGGAGTTTGTATATTCTCCCTATACTTTCACAGGTTTTCACACAAAATCCAAACATATACTAGTAGGTTCACTGGCTTCCACCAAAAATCAACCCTAACTTTGTGTAAGTGTCTGTGTGTGTACATGGGAAAACTTTTTATTTTTTTGCAGGCTTGGGCGTGGGGGAGGAATCATTCGATGATTGTCTTGTCAACCAGCGAATGATTTCTTCAGCGTTCGCAGATCTGAGACACCTCTATGGTCTCTTAGACCTGCGAGCACCCTGTGCGGAAAGCAGATGGGCAGCTGACATCTGCTGATGGCAGCTGACCCCCCCCCCCCCCGCACGCGCATCATTGGGGAATTACCATGGGGACGGCCAGCGTTGTCATGGTAAAGCCCATAAAATGCTGGGCATTCCCATAGACAAATTCCCCGGCCCACCGCCCCATGCCCCTCCATGCCCCCACCCAGACTTCTGTGTGCGAGCACTGTGGGCGCTCGCACACAGCAGCTGCACATGCGCATAAAAACCTATGCACATGCGCAGTTGTGAACAATAGGTCCCTTGTGCGAACGCGCAGGGGGACGACTGAATTAGAATAACCCCCAGAGAGAGAGAGTGTCGGATTGGGCAATAAAGTGCAGTGGTAAGGGCTAATGTTTATGGGTGTGGCCAGCTGGCCAGGTCACAGTCTTGGTGATTGTCCCACGGGCAGCAGTGTCCCGCGGTCGAGGCAGCAATTGTGAGTCTTCATGTCAGTCATTGCTCTTTGGTGAATAGACACTGTTCGCATATGCACAACATCTATTTAGGGGGACATAGAATGCTGGCCATGCCCCCATAGCGGTGATAATGGTGGCGCATTCTCATGGAAAGTACTGCGATCATAGGACACACCCCCTGACCATGAGGCCACTTGCAGCTGCTGGAGAGTTTGGAGGTTAATAAAGTTAACAACAGCTATAGTTCTGTGCAATATGAGGCAACATGTATAATAATGTATATCTCAAATTCTGTCTGGAAACTTATCTATCTATCTATCTATCTATCTATATATATATATATATATATATATATATAAAGTCTTGTGTGAAACATTATTGCAAGCATCTTCCTTACCAATAGTTACACTGAATGTCAGCCAGCTTTGTATAGGCTGTTGCTCTGGTACAGATGCTGCTCCCACAGTCTGGTCCTTCTTATCTTATCAGGACCAATAGGAAAGTAAAGTTTTTATGGCTGACAAGACTTGCAGCTGCTAATTGCAGAATGTGTGTCACTCACTCACGTTAAACGACCTCAAACAGAGATAAATCGGACAAAATCGTATCTGGAAAACACATTCTACCAGTGTAGTTATACCCTACATGCTCTAATTGCAATATCCAAATACAATCTATACTGAGATATGATGTATTTTCATGTAATTGTTATTAAAACAGGAATATAAGTCATAGAAACGGAAAGCACTGGGACTTTGAAAACTCTGGTGCATGAAGCTCCGTCAGTCAGTCAGTGATACAGCCCCGTGTGAGTGTGTCACTCACTCTCCATCACACTGAGCTATACATCACAGCAGCACACAGCAAGGACTCACACTGGAGCTCTGCCATTCAATAGCCTGGGACGTTTCTTCAAGTCCAACACAAGGAGCCAATCAATAATCAGTTCTGCATCCCCGAGGCTCCTCCTTTTGGACATTTCCCAATACAGAATGAACTTTGTCACTAAATTGCCTTTGGGTCTTCTTTTCCTTCATTTGCATAATAGGTTATATTCATAGCAATGCTGGAGAGGCTAACGAGCACATAACTACTCATGCATACATTACTATAGGCACAAGTATAGCAACTAAACCAAGAACACATCCTTCCATACATTATATACCCGCAATGGACACGGTGTGCAGCCTTACCCTTGGGATTTGCAGACATTCCTTCCTCTAGGATTGAGGTCCTGGCCACTTCCATAGGTCACACAGCAGAGCATTAACATCACCACCCAGAAGACGTGAGAGCAGGGTGTCACTGTCCCCATGAGTTTGGGACTCAGAAGAGTACATATCCCCCCCACTCCTCTGAGCTGTCCTGTTTTCCTCATCCCCATCCGACCCAGAGAAGCCGATTGCTCACTCTCCATCCCTAGCACCCTCCTCACAGATATCAGCACTAGAACAAGCAGAAGAAAGTTTCAGAGTCCCCCACAGGCAGCCAGGGGGACATATAGGAACATCTCAGCCGCAGGGGAAGGGGGCATAAAAGGCTCCAAACTTGGAAAGAGGCAGAGAAAGACTCCACTAGTGTTCAATCCACGAGGTCTCATCACACACCAACTTCATCCTCCCAGATGGTTTGTCCAGCGAGCGGGGGAGAGGAGACGGAGTGTGCATGGGCAGCCCCCTGGCTGGGTCTCTGTCACCCCCGGGAAGCTCAGGCACAGGAGGAGGAATAAAGTAACGTGATGTTATTGTGTAGCAGCAGCAGCAGCAGCTCCCAGCAGTTTGTGCGGGCGGAAATGGAGCTCAGTTACTCTGACTGCCAGGCAGCTTGAAATGATTTTACTGCAGGAGTGGCAGAAGGAAATTCCAGATTTGCTACCCCGATCCTCTTAGGAGGTGGGGCAAAGTGGCCATGTCCCACCCAACCTTATACACTGTGGGCAACCCAGCCGGGCTTTAACCACATTCATTTTATTTGTTGGTCAGAAATTGTATATTTATCTTCTCATGCTTCCAAGAGGCAAATGTGCTGTACAAATACAGCATGTGCTAGAAATGGACAATGTGGGAACACAACAGGTATTAAAACTTTTATTGAAACTTTTTTTTCTCTTGCCACTTACAGTGAGTGTTTATTTCTGGGGTTCTTATATGAGGTATGGGTCATAGGGTGGACGCTATGAAGCTTGACATACATTTGGTGACAATGACAATGGGGAGGACGCCAGTCAAAAAGTCAGCACGAGTTTTTCATGTTTTTTTATCCTGAATGTCGACATGGACGCCGTTTCAGAGCACCACGTCCCCTCGCTGAAAAACACATGTCAACCTTTTGACTGTCAACCTTCTCATTGTCGACCTACCGAACCTGTCGACCTTAGCCATGTCAACCTAATCCATGTGTCGACCTAATCCCTGTCAACCTTTACATAGGCATTTCTACATCTTTTGTGGTTCAGGATATAGGGGGACATTTACCAAAATGGATTCGTAGAAAAAAGGTGTATTCGTAGGGAGAAATACACCTTTTTTTTACGAATTTGTATTTTCGGGATTTACAATCCCAAAAATACAACAATTCGTAGTCCTAAAGATGGGACATTCGTATTTGTATTTACAAATACGAATGTCTACACCATCGATAGGATACGACAGAAATCACCATTCAAAAGAATGGTGGTTTCTGATTTACTAAGCAGCCGTACTGATAATACGGCTGCTAAGTGGTGTAAAACACCCACGCAAATACGACAGGAAAATAGAACACCATTTTCCTGTTCTTATTGCGTTTTAGCCTGCACGGATCAGTCAGATCCGTGCAGGCTGCAAGGTGTAAAAAAATAGAAAAATTAAATAAATAAATAAAAAAACGGCGTGGGGTCCCCCCCCACAGCCGAAACCAGCACCAGGCTGACAGAGCCTGGAGCCGGTAATTAAAAATCAGGGAACCCGACAAATAGGGGTTCCCTGATTTTTAACAACCAGCCCCAGGCTCCTGCTCTGGGGCTGGTTCCCAAAATACGGGGGACAAAATGACTAGGGGTCCCCCGTATTTTAAGAACCAGCCCCAGGCAAAACCAGCCAGCAGGGTAATGCCACAGCCGGGGGGAGACTTTTTATGCAAGTCCCCCCGGCCAAAGCATTAACCCTACCGACCAGTCAGCCTGGCCAGGGGCCCTGGGGGAGTGGGGACCCCCCCAATAAAGGGGTCCCCCCCCTCCAGGACTTACCTGACCAGGCTGAAGCCTGGTGCTGTCCTCGATGCCCCTGGGCAGTGGGCATCGAGCTGATAGCGGTGTAAAAATAGAACAAACGATTGTTTTTTACTGTGGCACTACAAGTGCCAGCAAGCCTCCCCAGCAAGCTGGGACTTGGAGAACCACAAGTCCCAGCCTGCTGGGCATTAAAGGGCCCGCTGGGTCTTGTAGTGCCACAGTAAAAAAAATAGTTAAATAAAACACACTGACACCCATTTTAAATAAAAGTTTAATACACACATTACACACATACTGATACTTACCTATCTTGATCCCGTTGGTAGGTCGCTGGCTCCGGTGTCGGCGGCTCCGTGTCGGCGGCTCCGAGGTCGGCGTCCTGTCCGAGGATAATCCATGTTGGACCTGTGGAAGGAAATCCAACTCACCCAGGTCCTCCATGGATGATCTTCTTTCTTCATCTGTCGACATCCAGGACTTCCAGCAGCTGCCGGCATCTCCCGCGAAGCTCCCCGGCTTTCAGAGCCGGAGAGATCCTTCCTCTTCGGCGTCAGGGCTCAGAATGAATTCTGGCCAATCAGGAGCCGCCTAGCGGCCAATCAGGAAAGACCTTTCCTGATTGGCCGCTAGGCGGCTAGGCGGCTCCTGATTGGCCATTTTTTTTTAATTTTTTTTTACACCTTGCAGCCTGCACGGATCTGACTGATCCGTGCAGACTGCCTACAAATAATTTATATTCGGCTGCTAATACGAATTCCTACGACATCGGAGGGTTACAAAGCAGTCGTATATGACTGCTTTGTAAATCCCCCTCCGGAACACGACTTTGCATACGACTAAAACAGTCGTATGCAGTCGTAGGGAAAATACTAATACGAAAAACTAGGTTTTTCATATTAGTAAATTTCCCCCATAATATCACTAGAACAGGTTAAACTGAATATGTTTATTTTAGTTCAAATTCTATTTTTACTATATAAGTGAAAAAAACAAACAAACTGGGAAGCGGCTTTAATCCAATAGTGTGCGCATCATTAGGTGAACTGGACAGTCACTAGGTCGACCGCTACTGGTTGACAGTGAAAAAGGTGGGCACAGGAAAAATGTTGGCACAGGAAAAATGTCTAATTACTGACAACCTGTTGACCAGATATCAATCCAATACTGGTTATTTACAAAGGTGCAAACTGCTGTTTTGTGAAATCATTGATCCAAGTTGCAGCAATTGGCAGTCAGTGCATATGCTGTGGTTTCCAGTGCCAAGCTGCATGAGCTTAGCTACATGTCGCAAGAATGCATCTCACTTGTGTTATGCTGAATGTGCAAAAGAGATGCACTATTGGCTCATATACCAGTGCTGTCCCTAATGCCATCACTCGGCTTTCTCATTTCAGAGGACTTGTAATTTAGTATATATACGGATGGCGTAGTGGTTAGCATTACTGCCTCAGCATTGAGGTCATGAGTTCAATTCTCACAAACTGACTTTGTGGAGTTTGTACATTCTCCCTATACTTTCACAGGTTTTCACACAAAATCCAAACATATACCAGTAGGTTCACTGGCTTCCACCAAAAATTAACCCTAACTTTGTTTAAGTGTCTGTGCGTGTACATGGGAAAACTAGATGGGCCAAGTGGTTCTTTTTTTTTGCAGCCTTGGGTGCGGGGGAGAAATCATTCAATGGTTGTCAACCAGCGAATGATTTCCTCAGTGTTCGCAGATGGTGTCTTAGACCTGCGAGCACCCTGTGAAGCAGATGGGCAGTTGACATCCGCTGATGTCAGCTGACCCCCCCCCCCCCCCCCCCCGCGCGCATCATTGGGGAATTACCATGGGGACGGCCAGCGTTGTCATGGTAAAGCCCATAAAATGCTGGGCATTCCAATAGGCAAATTCCCCGGCCTGCCGCCCCATGCCCCTCCATGCCCCCACCCAGACTTCTGTGTGCGAGCACTGTGGGCGCTCGCACACAGCAGCTGCACATGCGCATAAAAACCTATGCACATGCGCAATCGTGAACAATCGGTCCCTTGTGCGAACGCGCAGGGGGAGCGACTGAATTAGAATAACCCCCAGAGAGAGAGAGTGTCGGATTGGGCAATAAAGTGCAGTGGTAAGGGCTAATGTTTATGGGTGTGGCCAGCTGGCCAGGTCACAGGCTCGGTGATTGTCCCACGGGCAGCAGTGTCCCGCGGTCGAGGCAGCAATTGTGAGTCTTCATGTCAGTCATTGCTCTTTGGTGAATAGACACTGTTCGCATATGCACAACATCTATTTAGGGGGACATAGAATGCTGGCCATGCCCCCATAGCGGTGATAATGGTGGCGCATCCTCCTGGAAAGTACTGCGATCATAGGACACACCCCCTGACCATGAGGCCACGTGCAGCTGCTGGAGAGTTTGGAGGTTAATAAAGTTAACAACAGCTATAGTTCTGTGCAATATGAGGCAACATGTATAATAATGTATATCTCAAATTCTGTCTGGAAACTGATCTATATATATATATATATTTATATATATATATATATATATATATATATATATATATATATATATATATATATTAAGTCTTGTGTGAACATTATTGCAAGCATCTCCCTTACCAATAGTTACACTGAATGTCAGCCAGCTTTGTATAGGCTGTTGCTCTGGTACAGATGCTGCTCCCACAGTCTGGTCCTTCTTATCTTATCAGGACCAATAGGAAAGTAAAGTTTTTATGGCTAACAAGACTTGCAGCTGCTAATTGCAGAATGTGTGTCACTCACTCACGTTAAACGACCTCTAATTGCAATATCCAAATGGACTGCACTTTGGAATTCATGTTCGTTAGATTGAAATGACGTTGGCCAGAAGTGATCTGGTGGCCATATTGGATTATTGGAAAGCATAATGAGGATGTGCCAGTTGCCTTGACAGCAGACTTTATCGTTCATTATACAAATTATACAAATTATACAAATCTTATGTTATTGTAGGAGCCAGGATAAAAGTGTAGGAGCTAGGCAAACCAAAAATAGGGAGAGTGCACGCCAAAAATTTACACCATAATGCCTATTGCATGTCACAATACATTTTACACCACGTGCCATAATGCCCATTACACATTATACCAAACCACGTAATGCCCATTATATGTTATACCAAACACCGAAATGCCCATTACACATTATGCCATACTGTAATGCCCATTACATATAATACCACACGCCGTGATGCCTATTACATTTTATGCCACATAAGTGCCGCTTACCTACATGCTTGTTGCTACAGGTTTCTTGTTTGATGCCAGGGGTTGCATGCTAGAACACTTGCTCCTGGGGCCGCCTGGGTGCAAGTGAGGGCACAGAATGACTTTGACTGTCCCTTTTCAATGCTTCCTGGAGTCTGGGAACCTGGGCACCGATGGCCGGGGCACACAATGGGGGGTGGGGGACCGTCGGCTGCTCTGTACTCTGAAGTCCTGGGGAGGCTGGCCACGGCCTGGGCCAGTCACTGGGGCCTGGAGGGGTGAGCCAGTGAGGTACTTAACTGTGCCTGCTGCCACCTGTGAGACCACTAGTCAGTCTCAAGCCGCAGCGCGGCCACGGCCGTCACATCACACGCTGGAGCCATGACACGCACACAGTGACAGTCCCTCTTCCTCCCAGCTCACGCCGCCCGCAGCATAAAGTGAATCAGACTAGAATATAATGCCTGGTGGGCGGAAGCTGCGGCTGCCGCTCTAAATACACTGGTCCACCGGGGCTATTTCAGTCTTTAAACCGGCCCGCAGAACTTATTGATAAAACGGCCTGTGGGGAACATGGCACCCTGCCCCCCGGCCCAGCCTGCTACTGCATGTACAGTATATATATATATATATATATATATATATATATATATATATATATATAGGTGGGCAATGATGGGCGGCACTCGGAGGTAACTTTCAAAGGTTTAATCAGGTGCGGCAAACGACCTGGTCGTTTTCCGCACCTGATTAAACCTTTGAAAGTTTACCTCCGAGTGCCGCCCATCATTGCCCACCTATCCACTTCTATCCGGGAGGGCACCGGGGCCTGCTGCAACATTTAGGAGAGTGCCGGGCCGCTACAAACCAGTATATATATATATATATATATATATATATATATATATATATATATATATATATATATAGAATATTTGTATATGTACCAGAGAATGACACCAATGGAAACAATTAAACCCACAACAAATACCAATTCCCTTTTCATGTGGTGATCTGTGGTGTGCCACATGTGTATCTTTGCTCGCTTCACGTCTATATAATAGTTTCACAATCATCCATTAACTATTTAGAAAAATATACTTGTACTAATTCAAAACATAGGTCTTTGCATTCTCACAAACAAAATGACTTCCACTGTGCTTAGTCAACAGATACACTATCAGAAGCAAAAAAGGAAATGGGTAATACTCTTCAAAGGCACATGGGTAAAGTGTTTGGATGTTTCTTTTAAGACACCTGTTCCTGCCCAGGGAATGATGATTTCTCCAAATAACATATGTATACAAAAATGGTTTTAGTGTTCAAAAATTATTAAAGTGGGAATTTCATTTAATTGCATTGCTATGTGGAAGTGTGAAGAGGTGGGCGTACCCCTACTCACGATAGGCTAGAAGATTTTCAAGCTCATCAAGGTTTCTTTTGTGCTGCACAAGGGTGTCCACTTGTTCAAATATGGAATTTCAAGGTGCTCCCGATGTGAAGACATGGAAAAAGAAATAAATAAAATGTAAATAAAAGTGTTCAAAGGTTAAAGTCAAAATAGACCATGACTTGAGGTAAGTGGGTAAGTACTGTATTTCACAGCGTACCTCACTCAACATATAAATGCAAATACAACACACATCAAGGTATCTTTTGCAAAACAGGTGGAGGAAAGATGGACGCACCCCAACTCACAAGCTATGAAGGTGATATGTTCATATAGCAGGTTCTCTGGTTTATAAGAATCCCATTATATTCAGTTCTGGATTCCATCCCCCATTATGGTACGTGGTGACGTGATGGTCGATATAAAATAAAAGAATAAATCCAATGTGTAGAATTATCCTTTCAATTTTTTTGTGCAAACTTTAATAAAGGCAAGCATACCCAGTGTACATGCCTTAATATTGTGAGACTGTCAATGATAAAATGTGTACGAAGAAAACTTAAAAGTGAGAAGATGGAAGTTGCGTACCCAACTCACCCTTAAGGAAATATAGTGGATAACCAAAGTACACATCCCACCTTAGTGATACACTATACCTTTTACTTGAGCTTACAAAGACACTCTGTGTTAGATATGAAGGCAAGATTGGAATGTCTGTTTGACAGTTATATTTACAACTGTATACTACTGCATATTTGACCTTGGCTTTGCTTATTGACTAGAATTGTGTCATACTTGTCTACCAGTTTGGAAGCTACATAAGAACATGCAGGAGAGGATCCAAAACAAAATGACAGAGGGGTCACATTGAAAATGGAAGGTGGGATGGGGGGGCTGGTGTTATTTGTGTATACAACAAAGGCGAGGATGCATGTTTCTTAAAGGTGGGCATGTCCTTACAACAGGTTTATAACCTGAAAGGGAATTCCATTATCTGCATGAAGGGGAGAGGTTGATGCCTTGGGACAGGCAGTAGCGCATGCAGGGGGGTTTCTGAGGCCCCAGAAACCCCCCCCCCAGGAGTCTAAGGGGTCTAGGCTGAAAGCTGAGGGTCCCCTCTTTCCATATGTACAAGAATTTAAAAAATCGGCCCTTGGGAACAGGAGATATCTGACTTCAAAGCAGTGGTCCCCATCCAAGCCTGTTAATTGCTATTCCCAGTCAGATATTTCAGGTTCTGTCTGACTTAGAGTTTTTTTGAGGGTATATTCCAAAAGCTGGGACTCTCCCTCTTTGATGGACACTAGTAGCTTGTCTTTACTCTTCCCAGAACCAGAGATATCAGCCTTCCAGCAGCTGGTTACTACAGCAGCTCCACACACCTGGTATGTAGTTTTATATTCTCGTTGGCAGATTGCTCTGCCTCCTGAACTCTGATCCCCTAGTCCCCAATACCATTTGGTAGGTGGGATTCTCTCGTTTTTAATTCCATTAAAATCTAAGAAATTTATTTACGGGAACTGGAGATATCTGCAGTCAAGCAAGCTGTCCTCCCACCAGAAAATTATGAATAATAAGCCCACTCCACTATACACCCCTCCTCTGCATATTAAAAATCCTCTACCACCCTGGAAGTTATGTATCAGGGCCACTTCAGTCAGCCCAATGCCCCCTTCTCCCACCATCTGTGCAGTAATGGAGTAATTAGTGGAAATTACTGATCCAGGCCCTACATGCTGAGCGGTTGATATAATACCCCCTACCACCCGCAGGACATCAAAGCTTCCCCCACCCCTACCACTGGAGGATCGGTAGGGGCCCCAATACATTGCTATGCCCAGGGGTCTACACTGCTGTATTATTTATATACATTTGGTCTATCTATAATACTTTAACTGACCCGGCATATAGTGGGTCACCTAAGTGTCCATCTCCGTGCTTTGCTCCGCCCCTCTGTAAACCCCCTTCTGAAAATCCTGCGTTTGCCCCTGACAGGGCCTCATTAAAGGTTCCAGGTGTCATAGGCTAATACACATGTAGCTCCCCTTGCAATGCTGCTAAACATACATGTATGGGAGCTCAGGGACCAATCATTCATACTGCCCATGTGCATGTAATGAAGGGTATACAAAGTGCATGTAGGATATAATGCTTGTGTGGTTGAAAGGAGAATTTGTCTAAAGGCTGCCTAGCTAGCATTGTAGCCCAAAGTACAAAAAGTAATAGTTCCATCAGTAAGTTACATTGGCACAGCAATGTGGCAGTCACCTTAAGAAGTTTACCCCCCACAGTTCCTTGGAACGGGTGATAGCTAACAAGCATGGGATGAATTAGGCCTTAATTTTATTCCTCGGCTGTCAACTGCAAGGTGCCCCATCCCCCCAGTCCTGGCACCCTTCCCGGTAGCCTAATCAGCCTATTGGTTTATCAGGCACTGCTTGGAGAGGCAGATGGGAAGATGTATGAAGCAGTGATAAGGGAGGAGAAGTGATAAAGTGCCTGGTAATTTATCACCGGCCAATCAGCTCCTAACTGTACCTTTTTAAACCCAGCCTGTAACTTAAGTCAGAAGCTGGTTGGCCGGTGATCAAGTACCAGGCACTTTATCACTTCTCCTCCCTTATCACTGCTTCATACATCTACCCCAGAGGGTAAAAGAAGACTGTGGAGGATGGGCAGATAGCATCGCAGAAAAAGAGGCAGAGGGTGACGGTGGGAGGCAGTGGCTGATTCCAGAGAATACGTGATAATGGTGCAGATGTATTAAGCCTTAACAAGAGATAAAGCCAAGGGTGATAAGGAAAGATAAATGTCCAGCCAATCACCTGCTAACTGTCATGTTACAGGCTGTGTTTGAAAAAAGTCAGTAAGGAGCTGATTGGCTGGACGTTTTTCTCTCCTTATCACCCTTGTATTTATCTCTTGTTAAGGCTTAATACATCTGCCCCATTGGGAGAAAGTGGGTGATGTCCAGTGGAGGATGATGTGGAGAGACAGTGGAAGACAGGAGAGGTGATAGAGGGTGACAGGAGATAGAGGTTACTGGTGGAGACAGCGAGTGACATGGAGAAGGAGATTTTGTGTGGCAATTCAGGTTGGCTCACAAAGCACATTTGGTCTGCTAATGGACAAAACCATGTGCACTGCAGGTGGGGCAGATGTAACATGTGCAGAGAGTGTTAGATTTGGGTGGGGTGTGTGCTTCAAACTGATATCTATATTGCAGTGTAAAAGTAAATATGCCCTGTACAGAAACAAAATAACTCACCCATATCTAACTATCTCTGCACATGTTACATCTGCCCCACCTGCAGTGTACATGGATTTTTCCTTAGCAAACCAAATGTGCTTTGTGAGCCAATCTGAATCATGTCCTAAGTGACAGGGAAAGGCAATGGGTGACAGACTGAAGCAGAGGATAATAGGGATCAAAGGCATGCAGAGGATGGCTTATGGGGGGAGGGAGCAGGTGCAGTGGCCATGGAGCAGTGGAGTAGGGGTCAAGTTGGCTACCCATTAAACAACAGGGAAGCATGCAAGTTGGCAGCTTCAGCAAGATAACAGTTGTGACCCAGTCCCAGCACTATGTCTCTTTGCGATCCAGTCCCAGCTCACCTGGAGAGATGCCACAGTATGCAACAGGTTACCTCAACCAAATTCTTAATGACCAGCTTCCAGCATATGGTCCACAGAAGTACGACTAGTTGCACAAGTGGCTGCTAGGGGAGATGTCCTTCACTATAAATCTAGCTCCTATGTGTCCTCTGGGTGTGAGTTGGTGGGCAGGGAGGATTGCCGCCGGCAGTGTGGCTGGGAGCGCACCTCAGGGTTGCCAAGGTGCACATATCAAGGGGCAAAAGCAGGTAGAGCTGGTAGCCCACAAAGCTGCTGCTTTCATTGGGCAGTTCCCAGCACTGGCCACAAATTAAGGCGTCGGGCAGCAGCAGGAAGACTGCACAGCAAGTGGTACTAGAAATAAGATTTGAACACTATCTGATAGGCAATTCAGATATTTTTAGTTACATATATTGGCAAAGATAGGGTTAAGTTTCCAGACCAGGCCAGTGTTAAGGCATCTCTGATACTGCATAATGCTGGTACCACTCTGGGCAATATAATTGCCTGCTGTAAAGACAAATGATAATAGCATTTTCTAAATTATATGTAAATTGAGTGCCAACTTAACCTAGGTCCTCTAGGCACTACAAGATTCACTTGCTCTTCGCATGCTGGTCCCATCTGTGCCTCTCAGGCCTACAGGATAAAACATAAGCTGCACAATCAATTTAACAATACCCCCAGGTGCTTGAAAGGGAGGGGCTATTCTCAGATGTCTCGGGGTAATCGCCCAACACACAGTGCCCACGCTTAACGTGATTCGGTTTTTAGCCTTTTTCAGAAGCGTGTGTTGGACGATTACCCCAAGGAGGACCTGTTATTGGCTGCTGTTGGTACCCGAATTTCCAGAGCTCTATCCAAACTTGAGACCGGTTAACTCTCTGTGGACACCTTGATGACACCCGGCCTGTTCCTGTTTGCCTGGGGGAATTGTTCATGCTTTTGTTTATGTCATTCCAATGTAAGTGCATTTCATTATTACATTTCTTTATTGTTTGAAGATATCTGCACTATTATCTCTCCTTCATATCTCCCTGCATATGATTTTATATAAGTCAAACATGTCCAAAGTCCGGCCCGGGGGCCAATTGCGGCCCATACTGTCATTTGAAGCGCCCACAGCCTCCAGCCAGAAGCGGGTGGAGCATCAGATACGGGACACACAGCACTAAAAGTGGGGCCCCGGCGAGAGTGCCTGTACCTTGCTGTCTGCAGCAGTGAGGAGGTGCCGGCCGCCACAGTGAGATGTGTTTGGCTTCTTTCGGGTGAGTATCAAACCCCTCCAGCTGCAATTGTATATAACACTCCTCCGCAATCACAGTGTGTGTGGGGAGGGGGTGCAGCAATGGGGAAGCTTGCTCTCGTAACATGCTGAGTGGAGGAGGGTGGCAGCAGGAGCACAAGCATCTCCTGTCCTTGCAGTTCCTGCTTTGCCTCTCCATCCTCTGGCTCACACAAGGGGCTGGGAAACATACAGAGAGGAGGGGGCAGGCAGGGGGACATACAGTCAATGGGGGCAGAGTGGGGGACATACATTGAAAGAGGGTCAGACTGGGGGACATACAGTGAATGGAGGCAGTGATTGACATTCAGAGAAGGGGGGGCAGGCTGTGGGACATAGTGAATGGGAGTCATACAGTGAATGCGAGTCATACAGGGAATGGGAGCAGATTGGGGGACATACAGTGAATGGAGGGTCAGGCTTTGGGACATACAGTGAATGGAAGCAGTGATGGACATTCAGAGAAGGGGGGACAGGCTGGGGAACATACAGTGAATGGTGGACATACAGTGAAGGAGGAGCAGGCTGTGGGACATACAGAGAAAGATGGTCAGGCAGGGGAATATACAGTGAAGGGGCAGAGAGGGGGACATAGAGTTAATGAGCGCAGGCTTGAGGAAATACAGAGAAAGGGGGGGGGGCAGTCTAGGGAATATAGAGTGAAGGAGCAGGCTGGGGGACATAAAGTGAATGGGGGCAGAGTGGGGGACCATTCTGAAGCGATTAATGATTCAAAGAATGTCAGGCTGAATTGTCAGCCCCCCAAATTTTTACCTCACCAAAACTGGCCCTCGTCGCAAAAAGTTTGGACACCCCTGATATAAGTCATGTGAATATGGGAGGCTGTTAATATATCTGAACAATAATTAAATAAATAGTTTTCGTTACAGATGTTAATCAAGGAACCTTCATTTTGGTGATTCTATTTACATTATACAAGAAATTGAATTTCCCAGGTTTCTATCACGTGGTAATTCCATTGTGTGCATATCTATTTACTGAAAATAATATAGAAACAGAGAACTATAACTTTGACTACCTGTAAGAATATCCAGTTTGAGATACCTGCCAAGTTACTAGAGGGAGAGCAAGGGGTCAATTCAACATCCCTTAATTAAGGGTGAAATTTAATAGGATGAGTGATTTGGTAAGAAGTCTCCAGTTTTTTAAAACGGCAATCATTTATACTGCAAAACTAGTTTTGCAGTGTAAATGATTGCCGCTTTAAAAAAAAAAAAAGGATAATTCTGACCATATCTCTTACTTTCTGAATCTCTCATCCTATTAAATTTCCCCCTAAGTGGGGAACTCATAAACAATGTAATGCAATCTAATGATATGTCACTAATTAAAGTAATTGGTTAGGTGGAGACACTAATAGGTTATATAGCTCCCAAGTTTGAATAAAGCTCCAAATGCCTCTCATGCATTTTAAATCTGGTCTCTTTTTCAGAGGCAAGAAGCATTTGGAGCAGTGTTATACATTTGTACAGCTTTAATTAGTCACTTCTGAACAGATGTTGGAACCTGTATTATTGGATTTCTAAATATCCAATAAATATATGTTACCTAGTTTGACTAATGTGTGTGTGTGTGTGTGTGTGTGTGTGTGGAGAGACTCTATTTGTTGCTGTCGGTGTATAGCTGCCTCCAGTACTCATCCTTACAGCAGGTCTTTTGCAGGAGTTTAACAGATGCTGGAATCTGTGATCTGGCAAGCAGTTAATATTGTATGGCGATCTTACAAGATATGATTCAGCGCTGTCTTTGATCAACAAGTGCTTACATTCCTTTTGATACTTTGTTCCAGAAATTTGCTCAAATAGCTAGACAATATGTAGATGACAAAAGTTGGTACTTGTGTATTATAGCGGCGCCCCCGATTTCCATCGCGCGATGTTTTAATCGAATTGCATCGCATGCCATGCACCCGATGGCATGCGATGCGACGCGATTTTTGGCCCGTATACGATGAAAGATTGTATAAGCACCCAATGCGATGCGATGCGATTAAACATTGTATAAGCACCCTAATGGGTGCTTACAATGTTAAATGCACCCCCACGCCACCCCCCCACTATAAACGTGAACCCGAAGCGTGGCAAGCGCAGCGAGCCCGCGAGGGGCGGCGGTATGCGTCCTCCGACCTTTTCATACCCCCACTATCCACGTTGGCGTGGAGTTGAGAATAGAAAGTGTGGCGAGCGCAGCGAGCCCTGCGAGGGGACGCGGATACCTTCACAGGTATCGGAGTCCCCTCGCGGGCTTCACAGGTATCCGCGTCTGCTCGCCACGCTTCGGGCTCGGTGGCTCGCTGCGCTCGCCACATTTTTTATTCTCAACTCCACGCCGACGTGGATAGTGGGGGTATGAAAAGGTCGGAGGACGCGTACCGCCGCCCCTCGCAGGCTCGCTGCGCTTCGGGTTCACGTTTATAGTGGGGGTGGGGGGTGGGGGGGGGGTGCATTTAACATTGTAAGCACCCATTAGGGTGCTTATACAATGTTTAATCGCATCGCATTGCATGGCATTGTATGCCATATACAATGCCATACAATTTTAAAATTGTATGGCATTGTACAATATCGCGTCGCATCGCATACCATCGTATGCCTTATGGTATGCGATGCGATGGGCGCCGCCAAAATACACAAGTACCCAAAAGTTCAATAATAGTGTGTTATGCACTAGTTCTTGGGTTTGCAAGAAAATACATACACACTCACCTTGTTTTAAGCAGTGGGAGGTGGACAAATTCTCTCCATTGTCCTTCGGTGGTTGCAAGAGCAACTTAGATGTTACCTGGAACTGTTTGTAGGTTTTTCTTATCTTGTAACGGCTCCCGAGGAAAGAGAAGGCAAATGCCAACATACTGCAGATCAATGTATCCAATGGTACTGTGCTGTAGAAATGATGTGCTATACTCAACTTTAATAGGATGGAAGAACACTTTTTATATTTATTTATAAAGAGTCCTTTGGTATCATTTGTAGTGAGATCCAACTGTTCAAAATGATCCAAATTGGAACATTCTATAAAGCTAATTTATTGCTATATGGCTGTCACAAATAGTAAAAAACATAGATATAAAAATTAAAAACAATTAAAAACAAAGGACACATTTCACATAAATGAATAGGTAGATATCACCAGTAAGTAGTTCTAGCAGCAGCAGCAACATTTCACAAGCTCCTTTTTATTAATACAAGATATGTCAGCTGCTAGGGGTGAAAACCCTCTGCATTTCCCTATATCATCCATAAATGGTTGGACTAGTGGAGATGTTTAATTGGACCCTGAAGCATATGATAATGTAAAACCTCCTTTGACCAATAACAGGATTGTGGGCTACTAATTCATAGAAAGAGCCTCGATCTACATATCAGTAATCCATAGGCCTACTTGGAAAAACCTATAACTATTTGACATGTCTATATTTTTAACGCATCTTTAGATAATAACCTTCCTTTTACTGTATTATCAACTTAAATTGGTCCTTGGCTTAAATTTTAACCGTTTGAGTACCAACATCTCTGTGAGAGATGTGCAAAACATCTGTTAAAAATGCCAGCATCGATCACATTTGTGCACTGCACACGTGCACTGGAATGCTTGTGGCAGAGGCCAGCTCTGGGAGATTTATCCACTGTACCAGAGGACAGGAGCACCACCCAATAATCAGGAGCCTCCTGGCCATTCCAGTAGAGTAGTAAAGTATGTTATAGGTTATACCATGTGTGTAAGTCACTGATCTCTGTCCCAGGTTCCTGTAGTTACTCTTTCTGTTCAGAGAATTATCTGCCAATCTATCTGCCAGCTTTTTATCCTTCCAAATGTGGCAGTGAAGTTGAACTAATTATCCTCCTGCGCGCACCCCCCCCCCCCCCCCCCCTCAGGCAGCCTGGATGTCTCTGGAAGTTCCCAACACCCGTTGGTCAAAATTGGAAAAAGAAAATAGAGAAGACCCTTGGCTCACTGAGTTTGACTTCACAAAAAATATTTATTGCTTATAAAACATGAATTAAAACAAATGGAATAAAGACAGTGTATAAACAGTGTTAAGATACAGGATTCTCCCTTACCCAGTGGTGATGATGGAGCCTGGGAGGGTAATGCAGAGTGTTACCAGGAAAAAAACACACACCCTGCAAGGCTCCAAAAGTTTCACTGGGCTGGATCCTGATGGATGCAATCTAGGCCAGCGTGTTTCGAGTCTCCAGGACTCTTTTTCACGGCTGCTGATTGCATGTATATTCCTCATATTTATGGTGGAAAATTGAGGCAAAAACTAGGGGCATACCCGGAAAGCCAGAATGTATCCATTTCCTGTGTATATAGAAAAGATTCCCCCACTATCAGGGGCTGAGGTCCGGACGGAAGACGTTCGTCCATCACTTTCGGATCTGGCTAAATTGTCTTCCTAAAGTGTTCTCTGTAAAAGCAAAGACGCGGCGGAAGTCCTCCGTTCTTGGATTGGAGGACTTCCGTCGTGTCTTTGCTTTTGTTGCTTTTTTCCATTTACGTGCTGTGTTACTACTCTTGTACCCGAGTCCAGCTCACAGTAGTTCCATTTTTCACTGTACTGCACATAATATCCTGCAATGCAGCTGCAGCATCTGCACCTTGCCTTAAAACAACCTATGGTGTCAGTGTCTGCTGGTTAACCCTCTCCTTCTCCACTGTACTATGGGCCTGAATTATCTGTTCGCTCCCCTGCTCGATCGCACAAGGGGGCAATGTTTTACTACTGCACATGCACATTTCTGCGCATTTGCATACGCTTGGTCAAGCGGGCACAGTGAACTGCTTGTTCACTGTACCATTCGCACCTACCAGTGTGGGCGGTGTTCATGGGGCAGCGGGGACGGGCTGAGCCCATGAGAACACCCAATGTTTCATGGGTGTTCCTATGGAAACGCTGGGTGTTTCCGCGGAAATTAGGCAGTGCTACGGCTGCCAGGGACAGGCAGCTGACATCACCAGATGTCAGCTGCCTGCCCTCTTCCCGTACTGGGAGCATGCACATCTCCCAGTTAGATTTGCATGCTCCTTCAAACTCATTCAATGGTCGGCGACCATCGAATGATTTCACTCCCGCACCCAAGGCTGCGAATGGATGTTTATGCAAAACATCCATTCGTAGCCGTGTGGGGATCTTGCCGAGCAAGGGGGGCAGGCTGCTGTGCGAGGGGTGTTATATCCACACGCAATGAAGCTTCCTCTTCCTGCATGCCCTCTCCTTTATCTATCTTGAAATAACAGTATTGACAACACTTATCACTGTGTGTGTATATATATACCCCTTGTATATATATACCCCTGGTACCCCTGATGAAGACTGACTGGCTGCCAGTTGAAACGGCTGTTGGGTCAGCCGCTGTTTACCACCTGCTGTGATATGTAACGTATATCCTTAATACAGTTCTTTCATTTTCACTACCTGTGTGTGCTGGCTCGTTTCTTCCCTCGGCTGGAGGGAGGCAAGTGTCTCTCTCTCTATATATATATATAGATAATGGAGAAGGCCTGGCACTCCCGCAGCTGGGTCCGAATACCCCGATGCCTTCCAGGACAGGTAGATAGAAGTATGGAGGAGGCGGCACTCAAATGGGATTTTTCAAAAGTATATTTGTCGCAATCGCCCAAAATCGGAACAAATCGCCTTAAGACAAACCTTGTTTATTTTCAGCATTCTCAGTTGACTGCGGTTGAACAGCTTTGCTTCTTTTGGATCTTGGTCTTGAAAGAAGAGACACCATTTTGTTCAACATTACTATTTCTTGCCTTGGCCTTTGATGGCATGTACAAGCTGCCATTTAGCTCTTCACTGCTGCTGTTTTCAGCAGAATGGTCTTCCACTGGGTCATCTTTGGGAGGATTCTCTTCTGGATCATTGGCAGGCTTGTTTGGGCTGGAATGGCATGACATGTATGCTCTCCTCCAATACAAAGTCAAAAGCATCATCTGAATTTATAGAACTGTTCATTTTCTCCTTGGAGTCTACGGGCTTGCTTGCTCTCCTTTCTCTGCTCTTTGATCCAGTCCTCGGTTTTGCTTTTTCCCCAAGGCTTTTTCCAGCTGGACACCACCTGCTCCATCTCCTTTGCCTTTTCTGACCTTCTCCCTGCCAGTGCGGGGCTCCTTAGTGCTTTTATTAAGTGCTGGTTTTGGTTTAATTTCAGGTGTTGAACTTAATATTTCAGAAACTTATGTAAAAGGTAGAAATTATTTTTCTGGACTCGGATCAGGATATAGGTCCATTATTTCATCATTATTGCTTACCTCTTCCACAGGGACAATGATTTCTTGTACAGGAACATGGCTTACTACATTAAAGCCCTGACTTTGTTCCAGTGACTTGTTTTTGCGGCACCCGATTGACACATTTTTAAGAAAATTCTTTTCACGTTTAACCTCCAAATCCGAAATTTCAGTCTCCAATATTGGATGACTGGAGCTAGATTTCCCTCCTTTATTTAATGTATCTACTGCTGTCACATCCTTCAGAGGAGAATGCTGCTCTATTTTCCCAGTGCTTTCTGAAGGACATGGGAGTATTGTCAGTGGCTGCAACATGTGTGGTGTACACTGCAATAATTATAGGTGAACCCATGAATGTTTTAAACATACAACTCTCGAACTGTTCTGTACTGTTCTGTATATGTGAATATGGCCTCTGACTAATGCAAATTCATAGAGCGTTTAATGTTACACAAAAAATTCCACTTCTGGATTTGTAATAAAAAAGATTGCTTGGGCAAGCTGCATTTTCATGACGAGTACAATGTTCCAGTGGGAGATTACATGGAGAGAGAAGCTGACGAGGTACACATTAAAGGAACACAATTTACAGGAGCTGAGAAGGGGAACATGTACAACATTCAAACAAATAACTGTTTCCAATTTAAATGTTTATATCCCTTCAATGAGAGGTCTGAACGTCACTAAGGCTTCACTAGTAAGCATGAAAAGCATTGAGATTCATGACTGCCACATGGTAAGGTTACAATGCTGAAGCTAAGAATGTCTTAAGTGTTCATTTTCGACCCAGACTTTATGCTTAGAGCATGATCTAAACAAAGGGGACCCCCCACCACTTTCATGAAATAGAAGCCAGTCCACTAACTAGCAGTCATGTGGCACAATCCACAAAGGTTAGAAGCATTTAGGTGCGTCAAGGGTTAAGACTTTGGAATACCCTGTAAAATAGTAAGTATGTATTTCAGATCACATGAAGGGCTGAGTCAAGGGACCAGGAAGCCAAAATCACAAGATCTCTTACCGCAAAGTCCATTCCTTTAAACCATGGAAATGTCTTTTTGCAAAGCACTCGTATTCTGAACATATGTACAGCACAGTCCCAGAAGAGTAATAATTACATCCTTGCTTTGTTTATATAAATTGTTTTCCTTAACCCTTTTAGTGACTGATGGTGCTTGGGGTCACACTAAAGAGAGTGAGAGAGTGTTTTTGTTTATATATATTTTAAAGTGGAATGCATTATATAATCAAGAGTATTATATTATTAATGTCTGAACACTGACACTCTCCTTTACACAAATAGTAAGAATTTTATATTATTTAGTGCATACCTCCCAACTTTTCCGGCTACCGGGGGAACATCCCAGTATTTGGGGACGTTCCCGCAGCCCGTTCTCGCAGCCTGCCCGTGCCAGTGTCCCACGGCAGGGGGGCAGTTGGGAGTTCCCCCTGCCGCCCGTGAATAGATGCTGTGCGCATGCGCACAGCGTCTACTCATGTCTGACAGCGGCAAAAACAGGCCGTGGCCCTGTGGGAGCGTTGCAAGTGTAGGCCATGCCCCCTTTAGCTAGCTCACGCCCCAAATGTTCGGTACACCTACTGTGCACATGCCACTCTCCCTCCTCCAGCTGCCACTAAGTTGGGAGGTATGTATAGTGTAGTATATATATTGGTACTTGTGTAGTTTCACGGCGCCAGCATGGCTCCATTCTACTTCCGGCTTGTACGCTCGGCATTCTATCTAAAATAAAGTAACTGAACTCCATGCCAATTTGGATATTTCATACCCCCACTATCCACGTTGGCATGGAGTTGATTTTAGATAGCGAGCCACCGAGCCCGCAGCGTGGACGGGCAAAGCAAGCCCCGCAAGAAGACTCAGACGCACGGCGCCATGCTGGCGCCCTGAAACTACACAAGTACCTATATATTTATAGCAACAAGGACCACAAACGCAAAGGTAAGAGCTCCACACTGTAGGTTTGTTTCTTCACAGCTTTCCACAGACAGATTGCAAGCAGGTCTTTTGCAAAGGGTGTAACTCATACTTACCCGCTATGTCCACTTCATAGTGAAGTGGGCAGAATGGGGAGCTTACCAGCAGTCCAACGGAGGGGCGAAGCCTAATGATGTAGTTCTATGCTAATCTTATCTTTTTAGCGATGCAAACCTCTTTGCAAATTTGGTCCAATTGCAACATTTACCCCACATAGGGGCAGGGCTTAATGCTGCAATTGCTGGGCATAAGTTGCCCATACATATACAGATTTATTGTCCGATCTGGCTGGTTGGAACAAAAACCTGGTCATGTATGAGAGCAAATGACAGTTGACCATTTGCTTAAATGCTGGAAAACTGCCAAAAACTGTCATTGACATTACCAGGTTTTTGTTCTGACCAGCCACATCTGACAATAAATCTGTAGATGCATGGCCAGCTATAAGCTGTGTACACACGGTGCAATATCACTGGCAATATGGTCGCTGCTGCATCGATAAATCGCCGGGTGCACGCTCCCGTGTTCAGCCCCCTAATGGTCACTGGCAGAGGCGTAGCGAGCCCGGAGCCGGCGGAGCACACGCTCCGGGCGCAGGAAGCTAGCCTGGCGCCGGAGCTGTGCCGGCACCGCCAGCTCGCTCGCCCGCCTCCGCCGTTGCCCTGCCCGCTCCCCCGCGAGAGATGTGCTGCTGCGGCTATGTAAAATTCACAACACGTCTCCCGCACGCTGGACCGCTAGCCAATGGGCGCTTGCGGTCCAGAAGCCAATCACCTGGTGGCTGCTGGACCGCGAGCGCCTATTGGCTAGCGGTCCAGCGGGAGATATGAATTTTGCATAGCAGCAGCACTGCAGTTTCTCCCGGACACAGCGGGGAGTGGGGAGCCAGGAAGAGGGGAGGGAGGGGTGGACGCGACGCAGCACAGCAGGGGGAGGGGTGAGGTAAGGTGCACCCTCCCACCCTGCTGCATCCACCCTGCATCACCCGCGCACCCACCCACCCTGCTGCACAAACCCACCTACCCAGCTGCACAAACCCACCCTGCTGCACCCACCAACCATCCCACCCTGCTGTACCCACTCACCCTGCGGCACCAACCAACCCTCCCAGCCTGCTGCACCCACCCACCGACCCTACCACCCTGCTGCACCCATACTCCCACCTTGCTGCACAGCGGCTGGGAGCGGGCCACTGCACAGTTCTGCACCCCTGGGCAACGAGCAAATTCAGTCCCCCTTGGCATCGAGCATGAAGCCCCTTGGCATTGAGCATGAAGCCGCTGGCATTGAGCATCTAGGTAAGTGGCACTTATGTGTCAAATGTGTAATGGGCATTATGGTGTGTTATATAGTATGCAATGGGCATTGCGGAGTGTTATATAGTATGTCATGGGCATTGCAGAGTGTTATATAGTATGTCATGGGCATTGCGGAGTGTTATATAGTATGTCATGGGCATTGCGGAGTGTTATATAGTATGTCATGGGCATTGCGGAGTGTTATATAGTATGTCATGGGCATTGCGGAGTGTTATCTAGTATGTCATGGGCATAGCGGTGTGTTATATAGTATGTCATGGGCATTGCGTAGTGTTATATAGTATGTCATGGGCATTGCAGGTTTGTTAAATAGTATGTCATTGGCATTGTGGAGTGTTATATAGTATTTCATGGGCATTGCGGAGTGTTATATAGTATGTCATGGGCATCATGTGTGGGCTTATGTGTAATTGGAATTACAAAGTTCACTAAAATGTGCAATAGGCATTACGGTGTGTGGTATAATGTTGGTCCGTGCCAACTTTTCACTGCGCAGGAGCCTCACCTATGACATATTGGGGGGGGAGGGGGGCGCAAAACATGCCCTTGCTCCGGGCGCCGTGGCACCTAACTACACCACTGGTCACTGGTCAGCTGTTTTCTTCTGCGGCTCACCCAGCAGAGTTTCCTGTTCATCAGAGACCATCTCTGGTTGCTGATGAAAACTGGACACTGAGCAATATATTGCTGAGCAATACGGGGACTTAGATGAAGATTTTGTTCTTTATTTTTCCATGCAGGTCACAGCATAGCAGATTAATTCCAAAGGCAAGCGTGGTTACAGGCAGTAGCATAAAGGTAATCCCAGCATAACTGAATAACAGACTCATGCAAGGGCTCCAATGGTCCCTACCATAGCCCACACCCCGGCCTATCGTGTTGGGCCTATTGTGTTTAAGCGGCAGCAGCTTCAGCCTGCAGGCTGATATGTACCTCTGCGCTCCCATCCCCTGGTGTCCCCCACGCACTGTGTCCGTTACTCACAGCGCACCTTCTTGTCAGGGAGTTACCAGTACCAGCGCACCTTTTAGTCTGTCAGAAGGCCCTGAGCAATGTGTGTGTCCCACACTGCTGGTTTAAGGGATCCCATGTTGTGTAGTGTGATGGAGCCCCTGCAGTGTGCTGACAGGATGGCTTTGTTAGCGTGTGCAGTGTGTTCTCAGCCCAGCATCTATCCCCCCTGGAGAGGGGACTTATCAATCACTGCCCCCTCAGAGAGTTTTACTGCATGTAGCGCTTGCAGCACTAGAGTCCTGCTGATTTACCTCACAGACCAAGACTGCTAAAAGTCTGCATGCTGTGCAGATTTCTCTTCAGCATAGAGACCTCCATCCATACTGTCATCACCAGCTGCAGGATAACGATAAGTAACTGCACCATACACCTGTGTACACCTGCCTTTTATATATATCTGTTATACTGCATATCTGCAAGTAAACCCTTTGATGCTTATTAATTCTGTGCTCATTACTACAATAAACCCACATTCCTGGTTAAGCTTCCAAATTGTGTGTCGTCTAACAATACCACAAGCACCGCTATATACTCTGCCAACATATCGCTTGGGTGGCTAAGCCACCATCAAGAGCAAGAATACTCTGCCCTGAAACCCTTATATCAGGAAATCACAGGTGCTGCTGATTACACACCTGGCTTCTGCTACTCCCCCAAAACCTGTTCTGGATCCTCCACATTACTTTCATGTGGGGAGATGCTGCCTCTGCCACACACACACATATCTATATATTTATATTTCTGGATGGGACCAGCACTCCAAGCTGACAAGTGGTAATCACTATAGCTTTCACAGAGAAGGACAGGTAGACTAAGGTGTGGGGCACTTCTCAAATAATGGAACTAGGCTTTAAACTGTATATAAATGTTTCAGTGATATTTTCAGTTGTCAGGATATGAGTGAAGGGGGGGGTTTGCTGGAGGAGAGTTTGCGTAAGTGCCCTTCCAAAATCCAGTGCGGCGGGTGGGTTGCCGGCCTGGTGCCTTTATAAGCCATTGCTAAGCGCTGCACTGGTGCAACCATTCTTACACCTGAGCCCCTCAGAACCATGGGGCCCATCACAAGATCAGGGCCCGGTACAGGTATCCCCTTTGGTCCTCTGTCACCAGCCTGCCTACTTCCATGCAGCCTGTGTGCCATTCCGGTCAATGAACCACAGCAGCATACTCCCCATCAGAATACATACAATATCCTGGCAGTGGGGATGTCAGCAGTCAAAACACTAACCCGGCATCCCGATATGGAGAATTCCAACAAGTGCTCCGTAAGTAACCGAACCCTCTCCTCTTACCGTCTTAACAATAACCCTCCTTGTTGCAGCCTAACCCTCTCCTCAAGTAGCCTAACCCTCCCTGTTAATGTCTAACCCCGGAACCCCACCGCTTACACCTAGCACACTCCCGCAGCCTAAAGGGCCCTACACACTGAGAGATTTGTGCATAACAGGAGATTCAGCATGAGAGAGTTCCTTTAAACTGAATCTCTCAGATAATGAGCCCACACACAGAGAGATTTGTGCCAGAGATTCATAATGGGAGATTCAGCATGAGAGATTTCAAATCTGCGGCCACCACCTCCCAGGGCTTGTTCCTCTGGAGCTCTTTTCTGCTCCTCCTCCGCCGTCAGACTGGCTGCCCCCTGTCTCGAGCTGGCAAATATAACCAGCTCTAGGGGTTGGGGCAATGACATGGCAAGTTGTGATTGGCTGGCCGGGCCATTTTCAAATTCTTTTACCCTCCGCTCTGCCCACGCACCGCTAGCCGGCACGCGCTTTGCAGATACAGCTTCCTCAGGGCTGCGAAGCGCGTGCCGGCTAGCGGTGCGTGGGCAGATGCCTGTAGTCTTTTTTATTTTTCATATTGATGCATTTTGATTCTGTACTTAGACAGTGAACTGACGCTACAGCCTTTTTTAAGGCGCTCACGTTTGAGTGTGTCAGTCCAATTGGAGGCGGCTCCACTGGACTTGTGCTACCAGACACTTAGGCGGTGCAGCGATACAATTTCTGCCACTGGGAGTCTACACTATCAGACTACAGAGCGTTTCCACGCTTGATAGTGTACCCCTGTACCTAAGGCAACCCATACCAGATGGCTGTGGGCAAACTGCACCGGCCCAGCACACTAATCCTAAGGGGGTTACGGCATTCAAAGGATCCTCCTTTATTGGAGTTAACAGTGATCTGTCACACACACACTGTCCAATTATTGGACTGTGTGCCGATCCTTATCCAACGCCACCCCCAGGCTATAGGTGTATTAACCACACTCATTTTTTATATGAGCAAGCGTCAATGAGAGCCTAATATTAAAGAGGTTTTTGTAACCCGCTCTCATAAAAGTACCCTGGCCTGTCGGAACAGACTTTCTTTCTGTACAGACCAGGAACACACTGTTCTTTAAACACAACATCATTTAAATAAAGCTCCTGCAACATCTGCCCGCCACCTTGGTTTTAAAATTGTGTGAACCCCACCTTTGTTTGTTGTTACATGTTTAAATTTTATCTCGCAGTTCTTAGATAAATAAATAATAAAGGTTAAGTTTTATTCCCCTTTCTGGTGCACCTACAAAGGACATCTCTTTTCTTCTTTTCTGACTCTGCAAATTCTATATGTCTAAAGGTAGCACACCCCCATAAAAGTTATTCAGTATACTGAAATACAATAACCTACTTTAGGGGGTCCACCCAACTGTGTCTTGTGCGACCAACAAAATTTCTCTTGCCTTCTACTCTATGTATATGTTAGGAGCTGCACGGGCAGCGCCTCCGCTCGCCCGGCAGTCTCCTCTGTTCTTCCGGCGGTTGCCGGGTTACCGCGACGCCGTCGCGTCATCAGCCGGGAGCTTCCGGCAGGCAGTCAGGCTGCCGGCGTACAACCCCTTCCTCCCCTGCCGCAGCGGTTGCCAAGGCGACGGGGGACGCCTGGCGGCCGCAGGGAGGAAGGGGTGTGCATGATGCCGCACGCAGCGTCAGGGTAGCGCTTGGCGCGCTATTTAAACCTGGTTACTGGAGCACTCAGACGCCGGCTATAGCTCTTGATTTGGCGTCCTGAGTGTTTCCGGTTCCAGGCTCCTGCTCACCCGTGGTTCCTGTTTTCCAGTCCCTGTTCCTGGCTGCCTCCAGAATCCTTGCTTGTGTCTGCCTGCCGATCTCTTGGTGTTCAGATAAGTTGGGACATTCTCACTCCTTGCTTCCCTTATTGTCAGTTCTTATTGTGTCAGCATATTGTGTATTGTTACACCCGTCAGCAGTTCTTATTGTGTCAGCATATTGTGTATTGTTACACCCGTCAGCAGTTCTTATTGTATCAACATACTGTGTATTGTTACACCCGTCAGCAGTTCTTATTGTGTCAGCATACTGTGTATTGTTACACCCGTCAGCAGGACTACCGTGTATTGTTACTCTTGCTCAGCATCTGGGTACACCTCTTGTATTGTGATACCAGTCAGTTTGGCCACGGTACATTGTCTTGCCTGTTGCCCACAGCATTAGCACCGCGGGACCCAGCCCAGTCCGCTATCCACTGACACCCCCCTCCGTGGGGCAGGGTGGTTCTCGCCTCTTTGGTTTGTTAGGTAGATTTCCCCTTGTTTACCTCCGGCCTTGGCGGCTGCGTTGTCACTAGTAAGACCAGGTGGCATCGGGGTGGGAGCCTGACTAACGGGCTCCCACGAACGCGGCTATTATTGGTGAAGGTTAGCTTAGCACGCATCGCCAACTCCAAGGGGTAACAACGGAGTTAGGGTAGGCGAGATCTCCCTGTTCCTAACATTATAGCCGGCCCATACTTCACCCAACTTCCAGTCAGCCATTATGGATCCGGCCCAGCAGGCTGCTAATCACGCTCTGGCGGGGCAGATGCATACTCTTACTCAAGAGCTTCAGAAGTTGACCCTCCGGGTAAACTCACAAGAGGAACGGGTGCAAGGGGTCTTATCCTCATCTAGAAACCCCGAACCCAAGTTGAGTCTCCCGGACCGGTTTTCCGGGGAACGTTCCCAGTTTTTTAACTTTAGAGAGTCATGTAAACTTTATTTCAAACTCCGCCCGGCCTCCTCTGGCATGGAATCCCAGCGTGTGAGAATGGTCATCTCCCTGTTACAAGGAGACCCTCAGACCTGGGCGTTTGGCCTTCCCGCAGGGTCCGAGGCCCTTACCTCTGTGAATGCTTTTTTTTCTGCCATGGGGTTGCTTTACGACGACCCAGACCGTGCTGCCTCAGCCGAAGCCAACCTGAGGGCACTACGGCAGGGTCAGAGTAACGCAGAGGCTTATTGTACCCAATTCAGGAGGTGGGCCATTGACTCTGGTTGGAATGACCCAGCACTCCGTAGCCAGTTTCGCATTGGTTTATCTGAGACGTTAAAAGATACATTGGTTCACTACCCTACCCCGACCTCCCTGGATGAAATTATGGAGTTAGCCATCAAGGTAGATCGGAGGTTCCGGGAACGCCAGAGGGAAAGGGTCTCTGGGGTATATCCTTCCACATCACCGGGGGAGACCTCGGAGGTTGTCTGTGACGAACCCATGCAAATTGGGGCTACACGTTTATCTGCCGCAGAAAAGAATCGTAGGAGGCTGAAGGGTCTCTGTCTGTATTGTGGAGGTCAGGGTCACCGTGCAGTGGTCTGTCCGTTGAAGGCGGGAAAAGACAGGGCCTAGGTGGGTTTGGGGAAACTCACTTGGGCCTATCTTGTTTTTCTCCCCTAGACTCGATCATTATTCAGGTTTCTGTCACCTGTAATAACTGCACTGTCGCTACCACTGCCTTTGTTGATTGCGGTGCAGCCGGCAATTTTATTGACAAGGGGCTGGTTTGTTCGTTGGGGCTCAAACCCATTTCCCTGGTCAATTCCTTGTCGGTTTGTGGCCTGGATGGTCAGCCACTCGCCAACGGCAGTGTTACCGCGTGCACCCCTTCTCTCCAGCTTTCGGTGGGGGCTCTTCATTCAGAAGAGATTTCTTTTCTGTTGTTTCACTGTCCACTCACGCCACTCGTCCTGGGGTTACCATGGCTTAGGAAGCAAAATCCCAGTATCGACTGGACCACAGGAGAAATCATACGTTGGGGCTCTTCCTGTTCTGATCATTGTCTCTCTCTTCCTCTTCGTCTTGTCCTTCCCGTTTTTTCTTCTTTACCCGTACCCTACAGAGACTTTGCCGATGTGTTTTCCAAGAAGGAAGCTGATACGTTGCCCCCTCACCGTCCCTTTGATTGTGCTATAGACTTAGTTCCCAATGCCAGATTGCCCAAGGGACGTCTATATGCCCTCTCAGAACCTGAATCTCAGGCCATGGATTCATACATAAAAGAGAGTCTCGAAAAGGGATTCATTCGTCCTTCTAAATCTCCTGTAGGTGCAGGGGTTTTTTTTGTTGAAAAAAAAGATGGATCTTTGCGTCCCTGCATAGACTATAGGGCCTTGAACAAAATTACTGTAAAAAATTCCTATCCGTTACCACTCATCTCTGTTTTGTTCGATCAAATCCGGGAAGCGGTGGTGTTTTCCAAGATTGATCTTAGAGGAGCATATAACCTCATCAGGATTAGAAAGGGAGATGAGTGGAAGACAGCCTTTAACACACATTCAGGTCACTATGAATATCTTGTGATGCCGTTCGGCTTGGCCAACGCTCCTGCAGTTTTTCAGGATTTCATCAATGAAGTACTCCGGCCGTTCCTGGGGGTATTTGCTGTGGTTTACTTAGACGACATTTTGATTTTTTCCAAGTCACTTTCTGAACATCGGCAACACGTCCGCCTGATTCTTCAGAAGTTGCGTGAAAATCAATTATACGCCAAACTCGAAAAGTGTGAATTCGAAATTGCTCAAGTCTCTTTTCTGGGTTATGTCATCTCTCCAAAGGGTTTTTCCATGGACCCCAGCAAGGTTCAAGCCATCATGTCCTGGGCTCGTCCAAACAATCTCAAGGCCATCCAAAGATTCTTAGGATTCTCCAATTATTATCGGAGATTCATCCGGTCCTTTTCTGACATTGTTGCCCCCATTGTGGAACTGACTCGCAAGGGAGCCAATCCTGAAATTTGGTCCCCACAGGCCGTTGAGTCTTTTCATCAGTTAAAAAAGGCCTTCTGCTCAGCTCCTGTCTTACATCACCCAGATCCCAGAATTCCTTTCATTGTGGAGGTTGACGCCTCGGATGTAGGGGCTGGAGCTGTCCTGTCTCAGAAGGACATTCATGATCAGAAAATTCATCCTTGCGCCTTCTTCTCCCGTAAGTTCTCCTCGGCCGAAAGGAACTATGATGTCGGGAATCGTGAATTGTTGGCCATTAAGTGGGCCTTTGAGGAGTGGCGTCATTGGTTAGAAGGGGCCAAACACATCATCACTGTGATTACCGACCATAAAAACTTAGCCTACATCGAGTCTGCTAAACGATTAAACCCACGACAAGCCCGGTGGGCGTTGTTCTTTACCAGGTTTCAATTCATCATTACATTCAGACCCGGCCCCAAAAATGTCAAAGCTGATGCTTTATCTCGTAGTTTCCAGACTTGTCAGAGCACTGGACTCAAAGATACACCCATTGTCCCGTCTTCTGTCATTTTTGCGGGTCTGACTCAGGACTTGGCCTCCCGTGTCCTGGCTTCCCAGCCTTCTGCTCCTCAGGGGACTCCACATAATAGACTGTTTATTCCTAAACACCTCAGAAAATTGGTCCTCAAAGACTTTCATTCCAGTAGGGTCACTGGACACACTGGCGTTACCAAGACCCTTGAGCACTTGTCTAGGGCGGTTTGGTGGCCCACCATAAAACAGGATGTTGCTCTGTTTATCTCCTCTTGTCCGGTATGTGCTCGACATAAATCTCCCAGATCATCACCAGTGGGTACTCTCCTGCCGTTGTTCATTCCAGAAAGGCCATGGTCCCATATTTCTATGGACTTCATTGTCGATCTTCCTTCTTCTTCTCGTTTTACCACCATTTGGGTCACGGTCGACCGCTTTAGCAAGATGGCACATTTTATTCCCTTGCGTAAACTTCCCACTGCTAAAGAGTTGGCACAGCTCTTTATCTCGCATATTTTCAGACTCCATGGCCTTCCCTTGGATATAGTTTCTGACAGGGGATCTCAGTTTGTGGCCAGGTTCTGGAGAAGTTTTTGTTCCGGTTTAGGAATACAGGTCAGTCTTTCCTCCGGGCATCACCCACAGTCCAACGGGCAGACCGAAAGGGTCAATCAGGCATTGGAGCAATATTTACGCTGCTTAGTCTCCAAATGTCAGAGCAATTGGGCCGAACTGGTACCTTTGGCAGAATTTGCTTATAACAACTCGTATCATGCGGCCTCCAAGAGCTCGCCTTTTTTGTGTAATTTCGGGTTCCATCCCAAGTGCAACTCCTTCTTTGTTCCTAGGGATTCCTCTCGGCCGCCCTTCTCCACAGTGTCCTTCCTTAGGAAGTCGTGGCAAAAGGTTCATTTGGCTCTGAGGCAATCTTCAGCACGTTCAAAAAAATTTTTTGACAAACATAGGAGACCATGTTTTTTCCGAGTGGGGCAAAAGGTGTGGTTGTCTACTCGCCACATTAAGCTTCGCCAGAGATGTCCTAAATTAGGGCCCAGGTTCATCGGTCCATTTTTGATCACTGCTCAAGTCAATCCGGTGGCATTTAGGTTGCAGCTCCCCAGAGCACTGCGGATCAATAATGTCTTTCATTGTTCTCTTCTTAAACCAGCCTCGATGGCTTCCCAATCAGGGCCTGCTTCCAACCGCGAACCAGTCCTCATTCAAGGGCACAAAGAATTCATAGTAGAACAGATATTGGATTCCAAGGTTGTTCGGGGTCAACTGAAATTTTTGGTCCATTGGAAGGGGTTCGGAGAAGAGGAGAGGTCTTGGGTGCCTGAGCGATTGTTACATGCGCCCAGGCTCAAAGCAGAGTTCTTTAAGACCTTCCCGTTCAAACCTGGTTCTAAGGGTTCGGTGACCCCTCCTCAAGGGGGGGTACTGTTAGGAGCTGCACGGGCAGCGCCTCCGCTCGCCCGGCAGTCTCCTCTGTTCTTCCGGCGGTTGCCGGGTTACCGCGACGCCGTCGCGTCATCAGCCGGGAGCTTCCGGCAGGCAGTCAGGCTGCCGGCGTACAACCCCTTCCTCCCCTGCCGCAGCGGTTGCCAAGGCGACGGGGGACGCCTGGCGGCCGCAGGGAGGAAGGGGTGTGCATGACGCCGCACGCAGCGTCAGGGTAGCGCTTGGCGCGCTATTTAAACCTGGTTACTGGAGCACTCAGACGCCGGCTATAGCTCTTGATTTGGCGTCCTGAGTGTTTCCGGTTCCAGGCTCCTGCTCACCCGTGGTTCCTGTTTTCCAGTCCCTGTTCCTGGCTGCCTCCAGAATCCTTGCTTGTGTCTGCCTGCCGATCTCTTGGTGTTCAGATAAGTTGGGACATTCTCACTCCTTGCTTCCCTTATTGTCAGTTCTTATTGTGTCAGCATATTGTGTATTGTTACACCCGTCAGCAGTTCTTATTGTGTCAGCATATTGTGTATTGTTACACCCGTCAGCAGTTCTTATTGTATCAACATACTGTGTATTGTTACACCCATCAGCAGTTCTTATTGTGTCAGCATACTGTGTATTGTTACACCCGTCAGCAGGTCTGATTCTGTCAGACTACCGTGTATTGTTACTCTTGCTCAGCATCTGGGTACACCTCGTGTATTGTGATACCAGTCAGTTTGGCCACGGTACATTGTCTTGCCTGTTGCCCACAGCATTAGCACCGCGGGACCCAGCCCAGTCCGCTATCCACTGACACCCCCCTCCGTGGGGCAGGGTGGTTCTCGCCTCTTTGGTTTGTTAGGTAGATTTCCCCTTGTTTACCTCCGGCCTTGGCGGCTGCGTTGTCACTAGTAAGACCAGGTGGCATCGGGGTGGGAGCCTGACTAACGGGCTCCCACGAACGCGGCTATTATTGGTGAAGGTTAGCTTAGCACGCATCCGCCAACTCCAAGGGGTAACAACGGAGTTAGGGTAGGCGAGATCTCCCTGTTCCTAACAGTATAAACCATAGAATCTACATTGACATATCTACCCTGTCTGACCTTTTACTTTATCTCTCTCCACTTTATCACTCTACTCCCCCAATATCTGATTTGTTTCATGTGCACATCTAGAGGGAAATGTAACAAGCTACAAGTTATAGTAAGATTAATATAGTTGGAACCTCCGAGATGTCTCCAGTTAGGGGGTTATTCTGGTTCACTAGGAAAGGCACAATCACTCTCTAATGGACAAAACCATATGCACTGCAGGTGGGGCTGATGTAACATGTGCAGAAAGAGTTAGATTTGGGTGTTTTATTGTTTCTGTGCAGGGTAAATACTGGCTGCTTTATTTTTACACGGCAATATAAATATCAGTTTGAAGTACCCCCCCCCCCACCCAATTCTAACTCTCTCTGCACATGTTACATCGGCCCCACCTGTAGTACTTATGGTTTTGTCCATTAGAAAGTGATTGTGCCTTTGCGAGTGAACCAGAATAACCACCTTAGTCTGCAGTGCAACTCGCTGCATATAATAGGCAATCAATTAGAAGGTGCCTACATAGCTACACGACTTCTGTCAAGTTGGTGCCTGCTGTAACCCACCAAAATCAATGTCACCAATTCTACAAGTTTCATAATATCCAGCATTTCTACAACTATTGTAGGTAATGGCTCTAAAGCTGCAGATGTTTGACCTCATTATCTCTATGTAAGCATACAGTAGATTTTGCATATTTCTCCGATAGATATTGAAAGGAGCTAGGAGTACTGTTGAGTGCCAACAACTCTGTGAGAGATGTTCAAAATCTGAAAATGCCAGCGTCACTCACATATGTTATATAAATTTAAATTAAAATGTTGTGTAAGAAATATTATATTTCCTATACAAAGTAACCATTACACGTCATTATGATGAATGGAAATGTTTGCTTGGCAATTTTTTACACTTATTTTGACAAATGCACTTGGCACTCAAAGGGTTAAAACAATCATTGATTGCTATGTCTATTGCGGCTTTGTTTTTCTCATTATATTTTGTAATTTTTTAGGCCTCATATTTTGTTTTTGGTTGTGTGTTGTGTGTTATTTGTATGGGAGTGATCTGTGGTGATGTTGGTTTTGTCATTATTTAGTGTTTTGTTTGAGTATTGTGTGGTGTAGGAAGGTTAGTAGAAGGGGGATCTGGGACAGGATAGTGAGAAGGAGATGATGGTTGGGGTATTCACTGAGTTAGTGGAGGATGGTGGAAATGAGGATGATGAGGATGAGTCAGAGGAAAAGCTAGCAGAATGTTCTCCTAGAAATATGATAACTAGTGATAATGGGGTTATTCTAATTCACTCGCAATGGCAAATTCCTTATCAAATGGACAAAATCATGTGCACTGCAGGGGGGCAGATGTTATTCGTGCAGAGAGTAAAACCCCACCCAAATCTAATTCTCTATGCACATGTTACATCTGCCCCACCTGCAGTCAGGGCCGGATTATAATGGGGGCACAAGGGGTCAGTACCCCTGGGCCCCCTCTAGCTAGGGCCCCCCTGTGGTTGGCATGCATTTTTCCAAAAAAATAATTGGTACTCTTTACCTAGAACGGCACCCACGATTTTGATCGTGGGCATCGTTAGTAAAAAATCGCGGGCATTAAATGCACTAAAAAATCGGGTGCGATGCGACCGACGCGATGCTCGCGATTTCCCATAGGGAACAATGTTAAATGTCTCAATTGACCCGATTTTTCCATAGGAAACAATGTTAAATGGCCCACAGAGGCCACATAGGCACCCTGAAGTGTGAAATGGCCCCCACAATTGTTAACGCCACCCCACGATCACCGTGAACCCGAGGGGCGGCGGTACGCGTCCTACGACCTTTTCATACCCCCACTATCCACGTCGGCGTGGAGTTGAGAATAGAAAGTGTGGCGAGCGCAGCGAGCCACCGAGCCCGAAGCGTGGCGAGCGCAGCGAGCCCCGCGAGGGGACGCAGACAGCTGTGAAGCCCGTGAGGGGACGCGGATACCTGTGAAGGTATCCGCGTGCGCTCGCCACGCTTCGGGCTCGGTGGCTCGCTGCGCTCGCCACACTTTCTATTCTCAACTCCACGCCGACGTGGATAGTGGGGGTATGAAAAGGTCGTAGGACGCGTACCGCCGCCCCTCGCGGGTTTGCTGCGCTCGCCACGCTTCGGGTTCACGTTGATCGTGGGGTGGCGTTAACAATTGTGGGGGCCATTTCACACTTCAGGGTGCCTATTTGGCCTCTGTGGCCCATTTAACATTGTTTCCTATGGAAAAATCGGGTCAATTGAGGCATTGAACAGGAAAATTGGGTCAATTGAGACATTTAACATTGTTCCCTATGGGAAATCGCGGGCATCGCGTCGGTCGCATCGCACCCGATTTTTTAGTGCATTCAATGCCCGCGATGGCCGCGATGGCCGCCCTTCTAGGTAAAGAGTACCAAATAATTTTTTTATTTATTTTTTTAGCTAAAGATTTTGTGCATGGGAGTGGGGTAGTGCTGCAGCTTCACCTATCTGCCAATGTGACAATGATTAATGGTGCTGAGCATCGGGAGCCAAGGCACACTGATTGCACAAGTGTGCAGTGCATTAGTGGGAGTTGACTAAGTCCCATGACACTGCACCAGAGGGCAGAGGTTGAGACAGTTGTGCTGAGATCTGATTGGTGGAGCTCATTACATGCTTCTCGGGACCATGGAGAACAGCAGCAGCCTAGTCATGGGAGGGTTTTTAATCAGAGGCAGCACTGGGACTGTGAGGTCTCCTACAGAGTAAGGTGCAGAGGGACAAACACAGGCTTTTCGTGTGGTATGTGAGTGTGTTTGTGTGTGTGTGTGTGTGTATGTATATGTATGTATGTATGTATGTATATGTATATAGATTGATAGATGGATGTGTGGAAAGTGGCACTCCTTTGGACTTCACAAAAATGACTACGCAGACGCAATCAGCTCCAACATTTCAGATTTTACATATACACACATATATATATATATATATATAGGTAGGTGAATGTCTGGCACTCCTCGCTTATCGATGGTATTGCTTGACCGGGTGCCTTCCTATGTGGCGTTGCAGCCACCAGTACACTTTCCAAAATAGAGGCGTCACTCCTGGACTTGTGAAAGCAAATGTGATTTATTAGCTTCTAGGTGGTCAACGGCGTTTCGGGAGTTAACCCTTCGTCAGGACCAGAAGACAGTCAGACAGTTGTTGCACGTTTGACTGTCTTCTGGTCCTGACGAAGGGTTAACTCCCAAAACGCCGTTGACCACCTAGAAGCTAATAAATCACATTTGCTTTCACAAGTCCCGGAGTGACGCCTCTATTTTGGAAAGTATATATATATATATATCTGTGTGGTGGCCCGGCACTCACCCCTCCTGTTGGACTGCCCGGGTGCCCGTTCGGATGAATGGACAAATGGAAGAAAGAAACTGGCACTCCTGGGACTTGTGCTTAAATTCTGTATTCAAAAGTACAATAACCAACATTTCGGGGCAGATGCCCCTTTGTCAAGGTGTAGGTGACGTCACCAGAGACGTATATATTAGGTTGAAATGTCAAAATTATCATAAGGTAGCTGTTGTGTGTATTAGCGTTGATGTTCGTGAGGTGCGTCATTTCACACTATGCACCCTCTCGTACAACACTGGTTCCCGTATTTGGTTGTGATCAGTCTGCGTCCCATATATTGGTGATCCGTAGTGGAACTGATAGCTGTCAGATTGGTTTGTTCAATATTGGATCGTCCTTGGTTATGAACATGTGATCTGGATAAACACGTATTTGATATAGTGCTACTTGGTAAAAATGGGGAAAAGGAGAAAGAGGAGGGTGCTGCGTGGTGATGGTCGACATGTGTAATACAGTGTGTGTCGACCTATAAACAAGATAAGATGAGAGTGTAATGTGATAGTGGTATTTGTCCATATGGACATGTGATGATTCGTTGTACACTGTGATGAATTGGATACATGGGTGTATAATATGTCACCAAGAAGATTATTCAAACTGAACACAGCAATAGTGAAAATAAAATGAAATTGAAAAATTACAAACAGGTGAAAAAGTAAATAAGCAACTAGTGGGTCATGTGTGGTGGGGGGATTAATTCATACGGTTTGTGTTGTTTTATACAGACCCTGACCTCACTGGTCGTGTAATCCTCATACTGAGGTTAATGTTGTGATCTCTTATAAGGTGGGGTAGGGATATATACCCGGTAAAAATGGACGTGAGAAGGAAGGGGAACGTGGCTGATGAACCAGATGACATGAATCCTGTAACTGGGACAGTGACCGTCTAGTATCTCCCAAGATAAATACCAGGAATGGTTGACGATTCATAAACTTATAGGGATAACTTAAGATTTATCAGAATAAAGTTTTAGTTATGGCTACTGGCCAAACTGGTCACATAATCCCCATCATGGGGTTGTATTGTGATCATATATAGAAGAGAAATTGGGGGTGATGAGTGCGAGTAAGAATTATATCAGAGGACGTCAATATTAAGGCGAACAAATATATTGATAATAGTAGGACCCTGGTAATCTCCAGAGGAGGATAATGTATATAATAATATAGTAATACAGTGTGTAATGGAACACATAGATAGATGTGATTCAGGACACATGATATCCAGTATAGTGTTGAGCTAAGCAGTTAAGTCTGAAGGTGGACGGTCGCTATACAAGGTAAGTAGTTGTATGTCCGTGAAGATGTATCTTAGGAGCGACCTCGGCCTTCGACTGATGTTGTATGGGAATAGATCTAATATTATTCAATATGCATTAGTAAGTGTTCTCATGTCAGACATGAGAGGAGAAAGGTATGGGAACATGGTTTCAGAGGAATGCAGAATAACTGTTCTCCTCGTTCAAGCCTCTGGGTACCATGGTATCCATCATAAATATCATCCGGGTTTCACGTTTTTAGAGCTCTGTGTCAAGGTCACCTCTCCTAATGCCCAGGTCAACCTGTAGCATGCCGTAGGCACGTAGGCCCACCGATTGGCTTTGATGGTATTTATAGAAATGTCTGGCAATAGGGGTCAGGACCTTCATTGCCCGTTTGTCTTTCTCTGCGTTCCTAATACTTGCAAGGTGTTCCAGGATTCTTTTCTTCAGAGGTCTTTTAGTTTTGCCAATATAATGTTTATGGCATGGACACTCCAAGTTGTACACCACTCCTATTGTATTGCAGTTGATGTACTGCTTGATCTTGTTGACGTGTCCGTATCTGTCTGTATATTCCTGTTTTGAGACCATGGATGTGCAGGCTTTGCAGGACCTGCATTTGAATGAGCCTGTCCTCTGTTGTGTAGATTTGTTTATCCTGTCCATATGACTTTGGACAAGGATATCCTGAAGGTTTCTGCTCCTTCTCCAACTCAGCTGGACTCTATCTTCCAGAATATCTGCCAGATCTGGATCAGTTTTAAGGACATGGATATGTCTGTCAAGAATATTCTGCAGCTGTCTCCATTCTTGGCAGAATGTGCCAATGAAGCGTACCGAGTTGTCTTCTATATCTGTGCTCTTGGTTTTTTTTGGAACCAGAAGATGTTCTCTGTTATAATCATGTGTGTCCCTGAAGGCCTTTTTTACGCTTCTTTTACTATAACCCCTGTCTGTTAGGCGGGAGCTCAATTCCTTTGCTCTTTTCTTGTAAGTCTCCTCCCTGGAGCAGTTCCTTTTTGTCCTAAGGAATTCTCCCTTAGGAAGCCCTCTAATGACAGGTGGATAGTGGGAGCTGGTGCTGTGCAGAAGTGAATTTGTTGCGGTTTCTTTTCTGAAGAGGTCCGTTGTGAGGGAGCCATCATCTTCGATGGTGATACGCAGGTCTAAATAATTTACTCCTTCTCTGCTCATCTCGTATCCCTCAGGAACATCAACGCTAATACACACAACAGCTACCTTATGATAATTTTGACATTTCAACCTAATATATACGTCTCTGTTTACATCCAGAAATGTGCTGCATCTATCCAATCAGCCGTCCGGATGATACTCTGACAGATCCGTCATGACACGCCCCGTACCTATGACTATTGGTCCAGAGGGAACCATCATGATGTATCCACGCCCACGCCATATTACTACTGGCTCAGCCTGTCCACGTACTTGGACGGCTGGCTACCATGGAAACGAGGGATATACAATCACACTATAGACACGTCGGAGACGCACGCGCGTCATGACGGGACTACGCGAACACACACCCGCAGATACCGGACTCTCATAGGTCATCCTTGTGATGACACAGATGAGTCTTGTATTGTTATTAAAGAGATGGGCGGTCGCGTCAGACGGCGATTGGCTCAGCCTGTCCACATACTCGGGCGGCCGGCTACCAAGGTAATGAGTTGTATACAAGCACCCAGCAGACACGTTGGAGACGCGTACGCGTCATGACATGACCACGTGTACACACACCCGCAAATACCGGATTCTCATAGGCCATCTCTGTGATGACACAGAGGAGTCATGTATTGATACCATAGAGGTGGGCGTTACACCTGACGGGGATTGGATACTAGGTTGAAACAGCGTTTTTTGGCGCCAAATGAAGCAGTGCTGTGATTGGTCCCATAACTACACATCCAGTACTTAAACCCTCACAAGTCTGCAGGCAGGTTGGCCCTGAGGAAGCTTAACTGCGAAGCACGTGCCGGCTAGCGGTGCGCAGGCAGTTCTGTTTTGCTGTTTTATTATTTTTCATATTTTGCATTTTGATTGATGTGTTAGCAGTGTGTGTAGACTCCAAAGTCCTTATCAGGGCTTCTACCCACTGATGTGCTGATATTAGAGTTACCCCTACTGGGTCTCTACCATCTCTTATATTTGAGATAATCTCTTGGAGGTGTACATGCCCGTACGGCAGTCATCCTTGCGATGACACAGATGAGTCTTGTATTGTTATTAAAGAGATGGGCGGTTGCGTCAGACGGCGATTGGCTCAGCCTGTCCACATACTCGGGCGGCCGGCTACCAAGGTAACGAGTTGTATACAAGCACCCAGCAGACACGTCGGAGACGCGTACGCGTCATGACATGACCACGTGTACACACACCCGCAAATACCGGATTCTCATAGGCCATCTCTGTGATGACACAGAGGAGTCATGTATTGATACCATAGAGGTGGGCGTTACACCTGACGGGGATTGGATACTAGGTTGAAACAGCATTTTTTGGCGCCAAATGAAGCAGTGCTGTGATTGGTCCCATAACTACACATCCAGTACTTAAACCCTCACAAGTCTGCAGGCAGGTTGGCCCTGAGGAAGCTTAACTGCGAAGCGCGTGCCGGCTAGCGGTGCGCAGGCAGTTCTGTTTTGCTGTTTTTTTATTTTTTTATATTTTGCATTTTGATTGATGTGTTAGCAGTGTGTGTAGACTCCAAAGTCCTTATCAGGGCTTCTACCCACTGATGTGCTGATATTAGAGTTACCCCTACTGGGTCTCTACCATCTCTTATATTTGAGATAATCTCTTGGAGGTGTACATGCCCGTACGGCAGTCATCCTTGCGATGACACAGATGAGTCTTGTATTGTTATTAAAGAGATGGGCGGTCGCGTCAGACGGCGATTGGCTCAGCCTGTCCACATACTCGGGTGGCTGGCTACCAAGGTAACGAGTTGTATACAAGCACCCAGCAGACACGTCGGAGACGCGTACGCGTCATGACATGACCACGTGTACACACACCCGCAAATACCGGATTCTCATAGGCCATCTCTGTGATGACACAGAGGAGTCATGTATTGATACCATAGAGGTGGGCGTTACACCTGACGGGGATTGGATACTAGGTTGAAACAGCGTTTTTTGGCGCCAAATGAAGCAGTGCTGTGATTGGTCCCATAACTACACATCCAGTACTTAAACCCTCACAAGTCTGCAGGCAGGTTGGCCCTGAGGAAGCTTAACTGCGAAGCGCGTGCCGGCTAGCGGTGCGCAGGCAGTTCTGTTTTGCTGTTTTATTATTTTTCATATTTTGCATTTTGATTAATGTGTTAGCAGTGTGTGTAGACTCCAAAGTCCTTATCAGGGCTTCTACCCACTGATGTGCTGATATTAGAGTTACCCCGACTGGGTCTCTACCATCTCTTATATTTTAGATAATCTCTTGGAGGTGTACATGCCCGTACGGCAGTCATCCTTGCGATGACACAGATGAGTCTTGTATTGTTATTAAAGAGATGGGCGGTCGCGTCAGACGGCGATTGGCTCAGCCTGTCCACATACTCGGGCGGCCAGCTACCAAGGTAACGAGTTGTATACAAGCACCCAGCAGACACGTCGGAGACGCGTACGCGTCATGACATGACCACGTGTACACACACCCGCAAATACCGGATTCTCATAGGCCATCTCTGTGATGACACAGAGGAGTCATGTATTGATACCATAGAGGTGGGCGTTACACCTGACGGGGATTGGATACTAGGTTGAAACAGCGTTTTTTGGCGCCAAATGAAGCAGTGCTGTGATTGGTCCCATAACTACACATCCAGTACTTAAACCCTCACAAGTCTGCAGGCAGGTTGGCCCTGAGGAAGCTTAACTGCGAAGCGCGTGCCGGCTAGCGGTGCGCAGGCAGTTCTGTTTTGCTGTTTTATTATTTTTCATATTTTGCATTTTGATTGATGTGTTAGCAGTGTGTGTAGACTCCAAAGTCCTTATCAGGGCTTCTACCCACTGATGTGCTGATATTAGAGTTACCCCTACTGGGTCTCTACCATCTCTTATATTTGAGATAATCTCTTGGAGGTGTACATGCCCGTACGGCAGACACTTGGCGATACAGTCACCCCAGAGTTACCTCCACCCATATTACTAGCTGACCTCTCACTGATTCACTGGTGTTGAGATCTCTCCAGTATTTACACGGAGTGGATACACCTTTCTGAACCAGTGATGCCACAGCTACAGCACTGCCTGTGATTAGCATAAACACGGCTTTTTGCAGCATATAGCACATCGTGTTGAATATTAGGTAGAAGGAGTCACCTAGTTGCAGGGTATCTACCCAGACTCTGTCAGCAGAGATATATTCTGCTATTATGTGCAACAGTGATCTGGTGAATTTCACCTACTGCTATTTCACACATTATTAATAAAGTTTAATAAATATTGTCAGCAAACACCTGCCTGCCACCCCCAATTTTATGTGTGTGTACCCACCCCTGTTTTGTTATGTGGTTTTAAAATTTCGCAGCCTTTTACAAATAAACAATTAAAAGTTATATTTTAAGAGTCTTACTCTTCTAGGTGCACCTAACAAAAGGACATTCTTCTCTTTCTTCCTTTATACATAAAAAACCAGCAGGTGGCACTCGGTTTCCACAACAAAGGACTCAGAGACGTGTGTCTATCAACGTTTAATTTCTCTAAATGGAAATTTCGTCAGTATCCTGACGAAATTTCCATTTAGAGAAATGAAACGTTGATAGACACACGTCTCTGAGTCCTTTGTTGTTGAAACCGAGTGCCACCTGCTGGTTTTGTATATATATATATATATATATATATATATATATATATATATATATATCCCCTGCAGTGACCTATTGACCAAGTTTATACTGCCTTTACTCTGTGTTTTCATAGAGTAATATTCTCCCTTGCAGTTTGCGGCCAGTAATGACAAGTGCAAGGGGGCCCCCCTGTCTAAAGTGCCCCGGGCCCCTCGAAGGCTTAATCTGGCACTGCCTGCAGTGCACATGGTTTTGTCCATTTAAGAAGGAATTTGCCTTTGTGAGTGAACCAGAATAAGGGCCAATGTGTGGTGCAGTTTTCAGGAGAATTGTGCTATTAATGTAGTTGGATACAGTACATGAAAATAAACATTGAATATAAACGCAAGCATTTCTCTGATATTAAATGGAGGTCCAAAGAGAGCATAATATTTTTATCATTGCACATTTTATTACCTATATTTTATTCTTACCCTTTTATCAACATAGTTATATTATAATTCATACACAATTTACAAGCGTTTGATTTACAGATTGAATTGCCCCAAAGAGAGCAGCACACAGCAAGAGGGACTGGTAAGAGACCACCTCTGCATACAGACTTCACATCATATGCGGAGGAAAAGTAGCAAGTCACCCCACCAGGAATGCCCGACTGCATTGAAGAGGCAGATTGACAGAACGGGCCTGACTTTAAAAGCTGTCTGGCTCGTTTTGCTGAGATCGACCATGGACTGTCGCTTCCGAGGCCAGATCTCGACAATCCACAGCTGTTTATGCGGCCACGCCCCCTTTTTGTGATCGGCAGGCGGGACATTGAATCCCGCCTGCTGATTTGCGGTTGAGCAAAACAAAAATGGGCCAGGGTCATGGCTGATGGGATGGACTGACAGACGTGACCCGGGATTGAATACCCCCATTGTATGAGTTTCAGGGTGAGGGGTGGGAGGAATGTTACAAGGGAGATAGAAGTAAGGGCAGCACCTCATATAGGTAGATTGGTATAATCTTTATGATGTGAAATTTGGTTTACAGAACATTAACAAAAGCACAGATAAATGAGTTACCATAAATGTGAAATATGGAGAGCTATCCCAGCCAGTTATTTCAATCCCGGGATTCCAGATTAAATTGTACGTCAATATACACACAGAATTACAAAAACCTACTCAGTCTAGCATCATCCTCCTTAGGATGATGGCTGGCAGGCTGGCACGGCTGAAGGAGTACAGTATGCCAGACTGTTGTTGGGTTGCGCAGCTTGAACTCTGATGTCTCACAGCACACAGCCAGCAAGCCAGGGCTGGGCAGCAACTGAAGGTGATTTGAGCGCTAGTGCTCAATGGCTCAGTGGTGCTGCTCAGCCAAAAATAAATCATGTGCTGCTTATTTCAAAAATCCCTCCAAATCTGATCCTGGGATAGCCACCCTCTTGTGGAGCACTACCAGATGTGCCTCTCTACCATGCCTTCACCCATCTCCTATTCTGCTCCTCACTGTGACGGACTAGCCAACATAAATTCAGTGGCATTAAGTGCTACAGCCATTCCTACAACCACACAGAAGAGAAATGATAGGTGGGAAGGATTATATAGGTTTTATATAAATTAAGGACATGCTCTAATAGTCCACATATGTTGTTATACCAAGGCCTCAGGTTTGTATTAGTATTATTATTATTTTATTTATAAGGCGCCACAAGTGTTTTGCAGCGCCATACAAAGGAACAGTACAGGGAGACAAAACATTGCAGTAAATAAATAACAGAAATAGATTACAGGTAAAAAGAGCGCCACAGTTCAATACACATTACAGCTTCAATGTAAGTAGTGAGGACTTGATCAATGTACTACTAAAGGCTGGTGGTCAAAGATGGACACTGAGTGAGTATGGGAGAGCTTTGAGTGAAGAGAAGAGGTCTTAGACGACAGGAGGGAAGAGGGCCCTGCTCTGAAGAGCAGAGCAATTATTTATATAGCGCACACATAATCTGCAGCGCTTTACAAAGAATATTTGGCCATCTTCATCAGTCGCTGCTTGAATGGAGTTTACAATCTATGGGCCTGGTTCAGAGTTGATTAAATTAATTAGAAAATTTGCAAATGGAGCGATTATCAATGAACTGTGCTTGCTTATTGATAACATTGTGCATGCACAAGGGTGATCAGCGGGAAAAAATGAACATGTATAGTAATCGCAATGTGACCAGAGCTGGACTGACAGGAAAGTGGAGGTTGGCACCTGCCATCTCCAGGTGTTTCTGAAAAGATGCTGGCATGCCCAGGCATTTTAAAATAGGGTCTGTGACATCAGCACCAGCCTTATTCAGCCTGTCTCAGTCGCAGATCCGTGGAAAAGCTACTCACAGTCAGAGCTACTCACGGTCGGAGCTACTCACGGACGGAGCTACTCACGGTCGGAGCTACTCACGGACGGAGCTACTCACGGTCGGAGCTACTCACGGTCGGAGCTACTCACGGACGGAGCTACTCACGGTCGGAGCTACTCACGGACGGAGCTACTCACGGTCGGAGCTACTCACGGTCAGTGCTACTCACAGTCAGAGTGTGGCAGTCCACCACTGGTGTACTCTTGTGCCCCCAAAGAGATTTTAATTGTCAAAGCTGTTCAGAAGAAAACCTCCTTTGCTTGTGGAAGCTGCAGGGCTATGAGGGGTTAACAGACTCAGCTAGTGTCCCAGCTCCCCTCTACGTGTGACAGGAAGCTGGGAGGTCAGAGGTGATCCCAGCAGCAGTGTGAGAGAGACAAGTGTGCAGAGAGGAGAGAAGAGAAAGCCCTGTGAAATACAGGATCAGTGTGGAGCTGCAGAACCCAGTGTCAGAGAGTAAAGGAGTGTAAGAGGAAGGTGAAGAAGGCTGCTGTCCCAAGTGTGAGAAGAAACAGGAAGACAGAGAGAGAGAGAGCACACTGGAGCACCCAGCCAGCAGAGGAACCAGCAACACCCAAGGTACTGATTCAGTCTCACTGTGGCAGCATCTGCAGTGCACCCTTGTAATACCCAGGAGGGTCATCCCATATCACCTGTTTACAACCCACATACAGAGAGGGGTTGTTGCTTCAAGCCACAGCATTAGCTGCTTGTCAAGAATAGGGGAACCCCTAGAGCCAGAGCGGGGACAGCACCTGTGAGACTCTCACTGTAAAAGCCAGCCATGTACTGAGGCTTTGTCTGCAGCCTGTTTTGCAGCTACCAACAGGAGGTTGCCCCAAGGTAATCTGCCTGCCCATGTGTTCAGAGGACTGTTTTACATTAGTGTGCACACTATTATAGGGACTGTATACATGTGAGGACCTGTCGACGAGGAACCATTGTTTTGAGCAGTGACTGGTTATCCGTGACAGAGTATATTGTTTATTGCTAATAATTTGCATTAAGTTCTGTGAAGTGTTGAAATTGATTGCCGATTAGAGAGTGAAGATAGATAGAAATAAGAAGCATCACCTGGCGGATGTTAGTTAGAACCGCCATAGACTATTTGAGGTTAGCATACTGAGTGATTGTTGTTTTATTTGATGCTTTATGGTGAATGTTATTATGCTGAGTATTTCTTATTGTTATTTGCTATTGCAACTTTACAGCGACCAATGAGTGTGTTTTTAGTAAAATAAATTACTGTCGCTGCTAACTGTTAGTGGTATTGCTTTTGTGGGTCTCCTTGGGTTGTGCCATTCCCTGCCACAAATTCTTCCAGAGAAGAGGTCCGAAGCTGCCGAAGCCGTCAAGTCCAGAATCAGGTACGCCATCTTGCACCACACTGTTACAGGGGCACTGTCACAAGAGCTACTCACGGTCAGAGCTACTCACAGTCAGAGCTACTCACGGTCAGAGCTACTCACGGTTGCACAGACTATTGTTTGGGAATTGTATGTGGATGTGTAAATTGATGCTGGTTTACAATACATCCACAATTGCATACAGGACGGGTTTCTTTCTATCTACCTGCAGTAATCTGCAATTTTGCAGGTTAACAGGTAGGTCTGAATCAGGCCTTAAGGAGCCCATACACGGTCCGTTGTGTACGGCTCCGTTCTGTACTATGCGATGCACGCTCCCGCGCATCACATAGTACGGTACAATAAGTATGTGCTGCACATACTTTTTGTACTAGGTACACATCGGATCGCAGTGCATGGACACTGCATGCACTAGGGATGCGATCCGATGTGTGCTAATTAAGTCCCAAACGGATCCGTTAAACGGACCGTGTATGGGCTGCTTTACTGTATGTCCTTTTGGTACTTGTTTCCTAGAACGGCGCCCACTAAGCTATTTTGCGTAGGGAAATCGCATCGCATTGCATGGGCCATTTTAGTGCCATGCGATTTGCGATGCGATGCAATGCGATTTTCTCATGTAATTTATTCACTGCTATGTGTGCCCCAGAGCATCGCACCTCCCGCAAAATCACTTGCGATTTTATAGGGTGTGCGATGCCATTACATTAGGTATACAATAAAATGACTGTATGTCCTAAAAAATAGGTTTTACACAACCCCCCCCCACTATCCACGCCACTCCGAAGCATGGTGAGCGCAGCGTGTCCCGCAACGGGCAGCGGTACGCGTCCTCCGACTTTCATACCCCCACTATCCACGTCGGCGTTGAGTTGATTTTATATAGTGTGGTGAGCGCAGCGAGCCACCGAGCCCGAAGCATGGCGAGCGCAGTGAGCCCCGCGAGGGGACGCGGAATACATGTAAAGTAATCCGCGGGGCTCGCCACGCTTCGGGGTGTTGTGGATAGTGGGGGGGGGGGGGGGGCGTAAAACCTATTTTTAGGACATACAATCATATCATTGTATAGCTAATGTAATGGCATCGCATGCGATTTTGCGGGAGGTGCGATGCAATGCAATGCGATAAAGTGGGGCACAAAGAGCATTGAAAAAATTACATAAAAAAATCACATCGCATTGCATGCCGCTATAATGGCCCATGCGATGCGATGCGATTTCCCTACTGTGCCATACGTAGAAAATCTGGGCGCCGTTCTAGGAAACAAGTACCATCCTTTTTTATATACATACACACACATACATAGTATTACATACTATTTTTTATTTTTTTGTATTGGGAGCCAATTAACCTACCAGTAGATTTCTTGATTGTGAGAGGAAATCTGAGTACCTGGAGAACAAACATGTAAGCACAGGGCGACTATACATACTCCACACAGAACGTTGTGTACACCCCTTTAGAGTAATAGTGAAAATTGACCTTGACCTCAGTGCTATAAGACAGTAATGCTAAATTGTATATTGTATTTATTACCAGTTATGTGTATAGTGCACACATATACCACAGTGCTTTATATTCACATTTGTCCCTGCCCAAGTGGAGCTTACAATCTATATTGCCTACCACATGTACACACAAACGTATTCTAGTGTTGATTTTGTTTGGAGCCAATTAGCCTACCATTATATATTTGGATTGTGGGAGGAAAACGGAGTACCCGGAGGAAACCCACGCAAGCACAGGGGGAATATACAGACTCCGCACAGTTAGGGCCATGGTGGGAATCGATCCCATGACCTCAGTGCTGTGAGGCAGTAATGCTAACCACTACACCGTCCGTGCTGCCTAATTGACCATAGTAAAAATTTGGAGCAGCGAGAATGATAGTGGTGCATTTCTGGTGAGTTTGAGTGTTTACTCAATCTATTATGTATGTGGATGTAAAATTCCTCTGAAACATGCCAGATTCACAAACTCTTACATTTCTTTTCGCATATGATAACCTCTAAAATAAAACAAAAAAAGTGCAGACTATATTATACATTCATTCCAGCAAAGGTTGTGCATAGTTGAGAACAGGAATGCACTCCATACTGTTATTCTGCTGGCTGAGAAACCCAGACGTGATTGGTTATTTGCCTCTTACTGAGTGAGTACATGCCATGTAATTAGTGCTGTCTGATCCATTGGGCACAACAGCTGAAGAGATATCACCTGGATATTGATTGCAGGCCACTTGTTTATTAGTATGATCAATATAAATATTCCTTTCACCGGAACTCTTCCGCAGTGTTTGAAACGTGTCCTGTGTGCTTGTCAGAGGATGACAGATACGTCTGTAGATGCTTAATGCGTCTGTAAGGGATTTGGGAGATTGGGATAAAAGGTCAGCCTTGCGAATTGAACCAAAACTGTGAAAATTTTGCATGAATGACACAGCTGATGTATTTGTGTTGTCTTAAGCTGAACTATTCTATCTGTGTTCCAATAAAAGCTGTAAAAAAAAAAGCACTACATTTAATATCAAAGATATCCATATGCTCTTTCATGGTTGTCAGTTTTGATTTACCGATCTGCTTAAGATGCCTGTGTGCTGTCCTGAATATTGTTATGGAGTGGCAGCAAATGCTTTATGGCACGTCTGAGGACATTGACATGCAGGGGTGAAACAGTTGTAGTTCTTACATTTCATTTACATTATTGTTAAGAAACACAACAAGGAATGACTGGTGAAGCTAGACCCAGGCCCATTAATATTCTTTTAGCACAGATGGCTGGGGCTATGAAATGATTGGTTATACCGCAGAATATTAGAAATAGATTTATTACTATGTGGAGAGGAATGCGGACTGTTAGTGCAACTAGAACAACTTCTGGCAAGACATTTGGGCAGGTATTATACTTTAGGATACGGAGGGCCTGATACAGGTTCTGATGTATCTGGCGCATTAGAAACAAAGGGCCTGATTCAGAGTTGATTGCAAAAGCAAAATGTTTCTAAATTGGACAAAACCATGCTGCACTGCTGATGGGACAGATGTAACAGGTGCAGAGAGAGTTAGATTTGGGTGAGATGTGTTCGGATACTGACTAACTACATTACATAGCTCTCAAACCGACTCTGTGTGTGTGGTGCAACACAAACTAACAATACTACCTCAAGGATGCCCAGCACAGAAAACAGCATACACAATAACAATTACAGTGCAAGAAAAAGTGACGGAACTACTCTTTAAACTGCTGCCCATAACACCTCCCTACCTAGAGCTAGCCATCTCATACATATCCTAAATGTTCCCGTTACCTATTTGGGGACCAGAGAGGTGACAGCAGCACAGCCTGTCTACTTCTTACCCCAACCATCCACGGGAAACTCCTTACTATGGGTGAATCACAATTCTGGACCTAGCACCCTCCCCTATTCACCTACAGGCCTAAAGCCTGAACAATACTCACAGGCCTAGTGCCTGCCTAACATTGCCAGTATAAGGTGTCTTGGGCCTAATGTCCAAAGTCACCAGAATGTACAATAAGAGCACAACCTCCTAACTGCTCCCAGGCCTAATGTATTTTCATGTCCACAGGCCTAATGCCTGAAAATATAGCCTACGGGCAGTATGCCACCTTACAGGGCCTTGCGCCCGGCTCAGGGGCCATGGGCCCACGGGCCGGGAGCTCCTGACTCTGCCCACAGGCATAATGAAGCGCTAGTTAAGTGGTGTCCTGATTGTTGTTTGCATCACTGGAAATACTGGAGAATTAGATCTAGGCCATGCTGTATGTGTGTGGTAGGTTTAGGCACTAAGAGGGTATTAGGGTTATGTGGGTTGGGGCAGATGGGGGAAGAGTTAGGATGCAGATGGGACGATGGTGCAGATACGGGGGTTAGGGTGAGGCTGCAGGTTACATCTGCCACACCTGCAGTGCACATGGTTTTGTCCATCTGAGAGTAAATTTGCCTTTGTGAGTGAACCAGAATAACCCCCTTAGTGTAGGTGTGGATCTGAGCCCTCAAACATTGAAATGGACCAGAGAGTAGCTGCCTCTGAAGAGACAGGAGCCTTACCATGAAGTGGGAGATTGTGAGCGTAGAAAGTGCAGTATTGGTTCTGTTACTACTACTGCTCCTGATGAAGATGTATTGACACAATCCACTCTGCTCCAGCTTACACTTCGGTGAACCAGTTTTTACGGACCAGCCTCTTCCACTTATGTGATTCCACAAACCTCAGCCTCCACCTGCAGTGACCTAAGGCAGTGTCTTTCATTCCATCTCACCTGCCTATCCTGCCTAAAACACTCTGAGTTAATCTGGATCTGAATGCTGGGAAACATACCAGAACCATCGTCACCACTTAATAGGAGATCTCCACATTTGACCATCATTAATGGTAACTATACAAAATACGTTGGTACCCACGAACTGTCACATTTTTCACTGGAGCAACCATGCATGCATTGACTGCTTTTTAATATCCACCCAGTTTTTTACCTTTTTTATCCCCATATTTTTTTCCCCCTTTTCTTGATCGTTCATAAAGAATTCTCTTATTGTTATTATATACATTGTCTTTTATGAAATAAATGTGTATATATTGCCACATGTAGTTGGTTATCATTCAGTCTAACCCAAGCGCTGTATACCTCTTTTCGTGTAGTGGTCCTCATCATGTTTTAGTTTAGAAACTAGCAAAGTTATTTCAGTATCTTTCCCCCTCATGTGGTAAAACTAATATCTGCAACATGTGCACTCTGTATGGGGAAGAAACGAATCAGCAGTTACTGTACCCTGCACTTTCTATTTCTCGTAATACTGTAGTTCCTATCAAGTAACATACATATCTATTATACTGTATGTCTGAGATGCTGATGGACATTTCCTTAGCTGGCCATAGGTGATCTCCTCAACTTAAGAAACAATAAAGTAAGGCCTATAGATCCATCGCTGATTGTATATAGCATCCTGTGAGTGTATCAATCAACATAATCTAAGCAATAAAGTGGGTCAGAAATACTTTTGGAAATGGGAAAAGGGGGGGGGGGGAGGTAAGTAAGCACAAGATAAGTTTGCGCACATATCAGACATAATGTAGCTGAGTTAAATTCCACCTGTACAAGTTATAATTTTTGAGGCATCATAACATTCGGTTAACAAGTAGGGGGGGGGGGGGGGATTCTCTTGATGTTATAAAGCCCCGCCCCCATAATGGAATTGACCCGGTTTGCCCATAACCGCAGAGGGTGCGGGGCTAAAATGACACGATTATGACACTTTAGCCCCGCCCCCTCACTGGAGACCGGCATATCCAGTTATTTCAATGGCACGGAATGGGGGAAGGTAGCCACAAACAGGGGGGGGGGCAGGGGTCCCCCAGAATCCGTGAGGGTTGCCCACCTTTCCGAGGCATTCCGGGAGGGTAGGCAACCCTGGTTCAGCTATAGTAGGTGAACTTCTATTTATCCAATGGGTAAGAATTAGCTTCTTAGCAACAGTCATAATAATCATTAACACTGGGATAATCTGAGCTTGTTTCGGGCCCAGGTCCCAAACATTAAAACAGGAATAAACATGCAACAGGGAGTTTTTGCCATCAAGGTCTGTTAATGTGAATTACTCACTAATTATCAGTATCAATACATTTCATGTGCTGTTCCTATTGTGTAGGTGAACTTTTTTAGTATTTTCAAGGGCATCATTAAAACACATTACCTTCTTAAAACCACTTACATCTTCTGAATGGAGAGAACAGGTAATGCATTGTATTATTATTATTATTGATAACAACAATAATAATCATCATTGCTATTTACTATAAGCAATTAACAAAGTTATCATCATAACCATAATTTAGGGACATGTACTGTATGTGCAGATAAGATTATGTCCAGTTGGTGGCACTGTTTTGCAGATGTCATCCTTCTTGATAAGAAGTACAGTAAGTCATTTGCAGGTGTCTTTCTTTGCCTTTCCAGGTTCTGCATCTGTTTAATCCTGGAGACAAATTCATACAAGCTTCCTGTCACTCAGCATTGTGTCAGTGAATCAGGCGATCTTTGCTATGTGTGATTGGTTGTGGCCCTGTTCCTCCTGACCCTTGGTCTCTTTCCTTACCCTACTGTACAGATTTAATGTAGATCCTTCTGACTTTACTGTTGCTGTTGCAAATACACCCTTTTTTTTATTTTATTATTTTACTGCATTCATTTCAGATTTTACTTTGCATTGTCTGTTTTTATTATATGATTTTGAACTTATTTTCGTTAATACATATATTTACATCAGGGATGTTGAACCTTTGGCCCTCCAACTGTTGTATGACTACACATCCCAGCATGCCTGGCAACATTTTTAACATGGCAAAATAGCACAACTGTAGCAGGGCATACTTGTACTTTTTACTATTTTTGTGGTTTTACTGCAGCTTTCCTTTGTTGTCTTTGGTCAGCTTATAGTAGAGTCTTCCTCATAGTTGCCGACTTTTACACTGCGGGATAGGGCAGCCAGTCAGCTCACTGAAGTAGGGGGGTGGGGTCATCACCGGGTGGGGAAAGGGCGGTTCGGGGGTGGAGCCACGTGCGGGCTGCTCTATCAGGGGTGTGGCTATAGCAAACATGTCATTTTAGCCCAGCCCCCCGCAGTGCAATGTCGGTATTTCAGTCATTGCACTGCGGAGGGCGGGGCTAAAATGACGCAATCGTGTCATTTGACCCGCGGACCCCCCCGCCGAGTGGGTGTTCGCGGGTGATATGCAGGATGGTTGCCCCCCTTTCCGGGGTGCCGGGAGGGGGACCCGATTTCCGGGACCCTCCCGGCCATTCCGGGAGAGTTGGCAACCCTGGTCTTACTCTGTGGGAGTTATTACGTTTACATGCGCCAATGTTCTAAATGTTATTCAACCAGACCACTGAAAAGTGAGTGTCAAAGATATTTGTCTACAGCTGTGAAATGGTATTTAAAGAAAATTAGCATTTCCTTTCTAAGGTCAGATACAAGTAATTGTATTTTCTGCACTAATCCATCATATACTGTATCTGGTAGAAGAATTATTCTACACTTTACTTCAGCTCCTGAAGGAACAGTATGAACTTGTCCTGACTCTAAGCAATATTTCCTCCTCATATCATATTTGACGTTTTAACAACACCTGTCACCGCATCATTAGGTGTGAGGAATTTGTCACATTGTGCTTCCTGATGAATAATGCAGGGAACCATAAGGCATTCTTGCAGGGTACTCTCTAAGTAGATTTAAAAGTATACTCTGTATGTGAACCTGAGCGCCAGGTAATGGTAAAAATATAGGAATTGTTTTCCTGCTGTCAGAAGACTGCCATCATTGTTTTTACCACTTGACTTGTATTTCAAGGAATTGGAAAATAAACCGTTCTACTTTCAGCTTGTCACAAAAAAAGAAAAGAAAAAGAAACAAAACCTTGAATTTAAGGAAAGTGAATTTATTAAATATCTACGCTCAATATGTTTCAGAATGTAATTATTATTTGTATAACATCCAGCATTCAATCATTTAGACAAATATCCTACTGCTGTAAAATGGAATAAATTGAATTCTAAGTCATGTTTAATGGACTAACATTTTACAGTCTTTAAGAGCCTTCCTGAACCTCTGGCCACTATATAGTTGTCTAATCTGAAAATTCCTCTTAACTACAGTATCATCTTTATATATGTCTAGTGTCTGTGTGTCTCTGAAACACTGCCATCTGCTGGCAGAGTGTGAAACTACATCTCTTTCTCACACATGCACAAACACAGAGGGTAGCAGACTAACTTACAAAGCTTTTGCTTCGAGCGGGCTTACTAGTTGTACAACAGATGGAGCCACCCTGAGCATTTCACTCGCTCGCTCGTGCTTCCCTGCCAGCAAGGCGGTGGGGAGCAGGGACAGGGTGCTTCTCTGCCTGTCTCCGCTTCAAGGAAACAGGCAGGGACAGGTAGAGCGGGGACAGGGTGCTTCCCAGCCCGTCTTAGCAGGCAGGGCTTCCGACAGAATGGTACACATGATCATCTCGTGCACGTGCGCCCCATCCTATGGAATCTGGCGGCTGGCGGGGTATGGCGCATGGCGATAGAATCGCCAGGAGCCCCTCTAATGAGATCGGCTCCATCTGTATATGTAGGCTTGGATATGTACAATCTATACTGTGAAGATCTGTTTTTATCAGGCTCGATTGAGTCGAACAGAAAACCACCATGAATGGTGACCCCATAATCATTGGCTTCTCAGTAAACTAAGGCAGGTGCTTATATGGTTACAATGAGCAGGGCTGTTTATAGACAATCCAAGTCCCAGAGTGAACAGTTAAAAATGCCCCCCCCCCCCCCCATCCATAATTTGATAGTTAAGAAATTGTGCTCATTCAAAGAGAGGTGTGGTGTGGTCTAATTATAAGAAGTGTGGTATAGCAGGAAAACCATTTCCTTACATCCCACTTTTGCAACCTGCATGACCAGACAGGAATGGTCATTGTCCTCCCTCGCTTAAGTTGGCTGGCTGAAGACCACACAGTGATATATAAATATGAAGGCCCAAACAGTGACACAGTAGGCTGCACAGATCACCCCCTAAACTCAAACAATGCCAGGCTACTTAAATCAATATATACTGTTTATCCGTTTTGCCTATTTCACATTATGCCACACACTGTGATTGGCAACGAGCACATTAAGTCCCCCTTGGCAACGAGCAAATTTAGCCCCCCCTTGGCAATGAGCAGATTTGGTCCCCCTTGGCACCGAGCAATTTTATCCCCCCTTGGCAACGAGCAAATTTAGTCCCCCTTGACAACAAGCAAATTTAGTCCCCCTTGGTCACGAGCAGTTTTAGTCCCCCTTGGTCACGAGCAATTTTAGTTCCCCTTGGACACGAGCAATTTTAGTCCCCCTTCGCAACAAGCTATTTCATTCCCCCCTGGCAACGAGCATGAAGCCCCTTGGCATCGAGCATGAAGTCCCTGGCATCGAGCATGAAGTTCCTAGTAATGAGCGGCGGCGGCGGCAGCGAAACAAGCCCTTGCTCCGGGCACCGTGGCACCTAGCTACACCACTGCTTTTAAATAAAAAAAAAATTTTTAGTACATAATCTGCAGTGCATGAGTACAGTTTACTTTCAACTGGTTTTAGATTTAATATCGTCCAGATGGTGACGGTGATGGTTCATTCATGATACACATTTGTAGTTGATTTCTGAACGTGAGCTCAGTCGGTTGTGAGCAGAAACATTTTGAAGACTATTCTCACAACATGCTTGTTATCTGGCTTAAGTCAAGTCTATTAATACAGTACATCAGAAGATGGAAACCTACTTCTTCTGCTAAAACAATAAAGAAACACTGGCCTCAGAAACCTCAGAAGATTTATAGTTTGATGAACTGTATCAATAAATTCCTGCATACCCTTGTGTCCGACTGGTAGGTGTATTTTCCTCCCAGTCGGACAAAACCTCTTAATCAGCATCCACAAGATCACCCTCTTCTTGAGAAGAAGCTATAGAATCTGAATCTCCAAGGAAAGAATCAAAGTCATCATCCCCTGTTGCTGATCCACAGGGGGGCAGAATCTTATTTATGTAGACATCTTGGAATGGCACTTTGACATTTTTACGGACCCATATCTGTAAGCAGCAAAATCAGATAAAAGCTGATGGATAGTCTGGCCACAAAGGAGACAAGAGTCACACACCTCTCACTGATTGTCTACACACTATAAGTTTTTGTTAAGGCCTAAACCATGGATATTGCCGACTGTGGGATCCCCGACTCATCATATATTCACTAAGGTGTGAGTTTATACTGTAGAAGTGGAGATGTTTCCCATAGCAACCAATCAGATTCTGCTTTTAATTTATCTAGCACTTTCTAGAAGATAATAGCTCAAATCTGCCTGGTTGCCATGGGCTAGCCGTTAAAGGACACCTATAATTCTACAGTATAAACTCGCACCTTAGTAAATATATATCCCACAACATTAATGAAAAAATAATCACCTTAAATATTGATGTATTTCTAAATCGCTGGGAACTATTAGAACATGCACTTTAAAGATATACAACCACATGATATCACTGTTACAGGTTACAATATGTAAATTACACCCATGCATCATATGAAGTAGGTCTAGTAAAAGTAATAGATGGCCAACAGTGACTCCTTCCTCTGCTAATGCCTGCGTCTTGCATGTAAACAAGCCATTCCCTGCACAAGATGGCTCCTACAGGAATTATTTCTACCTCATATTCTATAATAAATATGTTTCTATAAAAGAAACCGGAGTCATGACCTTGATGAAATATTGTCCATTGTTAAAACTACCTCCGCTCATGACAAAAATAATCTTTGGCCTCTGAACTATTAAAGCAATGAAGCCAGAGTCTTACTGCAGATAACAGAGAACGGTTTTCTACTTTTAAACCTTTAATATTGGTTTACATGACACTGGAAATCTATTTGCACTTGTCCTTTACCTTCAGCTTATGGCGCAGTAACCTTTGGATTTATTCCCCTATGTTGTACAGTTTGCTGTTATTTTTAATCAACAATATCTCCTGGCAATATAATACACAACTACTCTAGAGATTCGGCCTGTTCATTGTGACTCTAAATAACAGTTTATTAGATTAGTAAAAGGACTATACTGTATAAGCCCGATGCATAAACTATGGCTCTCCTGAGGCTTGCAAGAGTAGTACTCAGAACAGGATATCTGTCATGTACATGCTCTCTTAATTTGGGCTGCTGGTGTACAGACTGCCTAATGGGTAATCCTGTCATAAGCAGATAACTTGACATAGTCTATGGGTAAGGGACACATCATTTTAATAGGTTTTGCATCATGCAGCACAGTTTATTTTACCCTCAGTGTCTATGACATATATGCAACTATCCATACCCTGGCTCATTGATATGACTAAAGACATGGCTACCTATGCTAGGAAGCCTTGCAGACAGCAAGAATGCTGGCCCCTTATGCTTGCCATACACTTATGCGATCAGATGTGATGCGACATCGCAATGCAATGTCTCATCGCATCTGATCGCATTAAGTGGTGCCCAGTGCAGCACCCAGTGTCGCATGCTATCCTGCGATGGACATCGGGTGCTGGAAAGGGGTGGTTTGGGGCTGTGTAGGTGGGACCGGGGCTGAGGACCATAGCGGTGGAGCTTTCAGGCGGCGGGACTTGTCAGCAGCAGTTGACTTTGAGACAATGGACGGTCCTCTGATTGGCTGAGAGAGCTCTCTCCCAGTGGCCTCAGCCAATCAGAGGGCCGTCCAGTGTTTCAAAGTCATCTACTGCCGCTGTCGAGTCCCGCCGCCTGAAAGCTCCACCACATTCAGTCCCTGCTACACAGCCGCCATGCCTCCCCTGCTGCTGCTGCTGAGTCCCTCCGGTCCCCAGCATTAAGGTACCGGCTACCCGCCAGCGCTCCAGTCCCCATCCCGGCCCGCTCCCCAAACCCGCCGCTGATTGCATTCGAGCAATCGCATGTGGTTAAAAAACCACATGCGATTGCTCATGCAATTTGATAAATATTATGTGCAGCTCATAATATCTATCAATGCGACATTCGACGGCGTGCCTGCGCATCACGTCGAATGTCAGCTTAAAAATGCATGCAATTATTCGATTTATCGGCTAGATGTGGTCGAAATCTAATGATTGCATGCAATATCTCACATATGTATGGGCAGCATTACTGATGCAAGCAATCATTGGTGGGTCTATGACCATATTTAACATCATACCTATAAATGAGGACTATTTCATTTCATTTAATCTGATTGCTTATTTAGTATAAAGGGGGCTATTCAGTTTAGTTCGACACACACGGGGACTGATGTTTTGCGCCTGTGCAGATGCATTTCTGTGCATGTAAAGATGCAGGGTGCATGCGGCCATGGCGAACAAAATCACCCATGGGAATGCTCAGCGTTTCATGGGCATTCCCATGGTAATGTGGCCGTGTCGTGGGTGCGGGCAGCTGACATCACCGGATGTCATCTGCCTACCAAATCCCTGTGGAGTGTGCACGCAAATCTAAGGCCTTTATTCAGATCTGATCGCAGTACAAATTTGTTTGGAAAATAGGCAAAACCATGTGCACTGCAACATGTGCAGAAATAGTTAGATTTGTGTGAGTTATTTTGTTTCTGTGCAGGGTAAATACTGGCTCCATTATTTTTACACTGCAATTTAGATTCAGTTTCAACACACGCCAACCAAATGTAACTCTCTCTACACATGTTACATCTGCCCCATCTGCAGTGCACATGGTTTTGCCCATTTTCCAAACAACTTTGTACTGCAATCAGATCTGAATAAGGGCCTAAGTGACCAGAGAGTCACTTAGATATGCGTACTCATTCCTCATAATTCGATGGTCAGCAACCATCGAATGATGTGGGTATTTCCACATATGCTGTGGATGGATGTTTGTTAAACATCCATTCGCAGGCCATGTGAACGAACCCGGCGTGCAAGTGGGGGTGGGTGGACCGACATTCAGCGGTCGGCGTCTGGGGGACTCACAAGGCTGTGAATTTGCAGCCTTGCGAGTCAACCAGAATAAGGGCCAGAGTCCAATACAGCTCTACTTTTGTCTTTCATTCAAGACAGCTCATCTTCCTACAGTACAATCTTTTCATTACAGATTGGAATGAGCAGCACATTACTCTGTCCTCCTGGTAGACCCATCTCCTCCTATCTAGCTCTCAGTCTCTGCTTTCCTGCTTGCTTGCATTCTCCATCCCCTGGCTTCAACGTTTTAAAGCAGATTCAGTACATGGATATGGCACATAGCTTTGCAGGTGAGGATACAGATTTTGTGTCTATTATTATTGTAGAGCAATCACTAAGTCAGCCAGCAGGTTTTCCTGATCAGTATATATCTACAGAACATCTAAGGGGATGCGGTTAATTTCCCGGCGGTCGGGATCCCGGCGGTCGGAATCCCGACACTGGAATCCCGACCGCCGAAATCCCGAAACTTTCTCCCTCCGTGGGTGTCCACGACACCCATAGAGGGAGAATAAAATAGCGTGCCGAGCGTAGCGAGGCACCGGGCCCGCTGCGTGGCGAGCACAGCGAGCCCGCAAGGGGGGGCGATCCATGTCCCCCCCTTGTCGGGATTTCGGCGGTCGGGATTCCAGTGTCGGGATTCCGACCGCCGGGATCCCGACCGCCGGGAAATCATATCGGATCCCATCTAAGTACTACCTACTAACCAATGAGATCATTGGAGGTTCCCATCAGTATTTAGTGTTGCAGGATGGTGCTCACATGATCTATTGTGGTAGTGGGGACAGAGGCAGCTAAATGATGTGATGTTGGGAAAGTATGGCAACCACGGACATCGCTCTAGGCATGGGGCCCCATGAGAATATATTAGCTTGGGTGCGTACAATTCATTTCCTAGAAACTTAGCAGATCCTAAAATATAGAAATCCCAATGTCCAAGTTGGAAAGTATTCTTATACTGTATATCAGTTGGCAGGAAAACAAATACAAATATAAGAAAGGTATACATTTAATCAGTAGTTATACACAAATTTGAAAGATGCTTTCTCTTCTTTAATTTGTAAACAGACTTCAAGTTACATAGGCATGCAGGGCCGCCGACAGGGGGGGTCTGGGGGTTCTTGAGTCCCGGCCCCGCCGCTCTGACAGAGGGTAGGGCCCGGGCAACTCTCCCCAGCAGCATGGTCACAGTCACTCACCCCCGCCCCTTCTCTGTCCGGCTTGAGTCCGCGTGCCGGCGAGTTCATTATGAGCCCGGCGGCTGCGGCGGCACATTGTGACTGCGCACTCACATCCTCCAGTGACAAGCCGGCCACCGGGACTCGACAAAGGAAGCCCCAACCGCGGCGTTACATCATGGCGTGACAACTGAAGAGCAGTGCAGCGGCAGCACAGTCAGGAGACTTGCTGCATGCTGATTCATCATATGGAGAGCGGAGCTGCCATCCACCTTGACCCCGGCCTTGAGGTATTCATTAAACATGCCCAGCAGGGGGCGGCGGGGGGGGGGGGGGGGGGTGGTGCGTATATATATATATTTTAACAATGGGGGTGAGGTGGGTTTGACCTTCCTATTTTTTCGGTCCTGGGCCACACAATTTCTGATGGCAGCCCTGTAGGCATGTTCAGACATCACAGCATTTATAAAGTATAGAATGGTTACTACGGGTGTAGTTAGATGCCCTTACTCAAAAGTGACTTCACATAACCTCAATTAAGAGAAGAATGTTTCAAAGCAGTTTATGGAGTTCCATCTTCATGCATCTAATGCACTATACAGGTCATCTTGAAATACTAGCACAATCACACGCCAACAAAACATCAACCAACCACAATGCACTTTACTAGAAGATAAATGGCTTTGTGCAATTGCAGAGGTCTCAAACGTGGCCAAGGGGGAAATACATTTGTGCAGCCTATTAGGAGTGCTGTGCTTTTAGAGATGGGTACTAGTCTTTATCAGGGCCTGCTAAAACATTAAATAGATGATAGGGAAAATATACAAGGGGAGCTGAATACTGTAAATGTTACGGACTTGGGGGTTACCCACCGTGGAAATCCGGAGACAGTACGTGAGGATGCAGGAGGCAGGGAGCTGGAGATCAGGCGTGAGCCCGTAGCCGGGACCGCTGGTTAGAACGGCCACAGCGAAACCCTACACTGACTCTGTTGAGTCCCCCGGGCAGATGGAATACCCCTGCGGTAGTGCTAGGCTTCGCCTGTAGCCGCCGCGTTCGAAGGAGCCGGTTAAGCCTGCTCCGACCCCGATGCAGCCAGGTGTTATGTGGTGACAAGGGGTGAGCGATCGCCAGGGGGTATCTCAAAAGGCAGATCTAACTAACGGGCCTACCTGAAAAAACCCCTGACTAACCGGCACCAGGCCAAGGACGGGACAGCGCGACCGAGTCGCAAACACCAGAACAAAGCAACAATAGGGTGCCACCAAACCAAACACACGCCAACATAAAAATAGTACTCTTAAAGTGACGGTACCCCAAAACAGACGTAAACCCACAGTTGTGGGCCTCTCCGAACCACGGAGAGCAGAACCAGGATAATACTGATTATAACTAAGGAGGAAGGGCCGCTTGCCCGTAGGAATAAAGAATATGGAACCAGGCTCCACTGGAGCACTTACGTGACCGGCCCAAGACTGGACACTGACCGCAGCAATCGGGCGGCTGGATAACGGCTGGACTACGGCTGCACAGTGACCGCAGTGAGACGGCAGCTGGACAATGGCTGCACCACGGCTGGAGGTCCCTGGACTAGGACAGCAAGGGGACAATGATATTTGATCCAGACTGCAGCAGGATAGGACACTTGACTGGACCCAGACGACACAGGACAAGACTGTAAACAGGACCCAGACTGAAGTGAGAAGGACTCCGACAGAATCCAGACTGAATGGAACAGGAGCAGGACCTAGGACCAGAGAGCAGTATATCTGCAGCTACCAGCACAGAGAAACAACAAGCTATCACTGGCAGAGATCCCCAGGAGAGCATGGCTTATAAAGGCCTCAGGTGATTGAAACAGCTGGTGAATCTCCAGGCTGCTCCTGATTAACGAGCTAATAACTCACAGCCTGTGAATGATAGCTCAAAGAACACAGGGCTGTAATGGCAACAGACCTACCACTGGAGGTCACCAGTGAGTCAAAAGCCAAACAGAAACAAAACAGATTGAACCATAAAACCTGGCTCCTGACAGTAAAACTGTGTCTGCCTGTGAGTACTGGACAGGACATGGGACAAAAAATATATAAAAATACATATACGGGTGGGTGGAAGCAGCCCCCTGTCAACTGAAGTCTTTATGTGGTCCTCATGGCTACTTCAGTTTGAGACCATTGAGCCGAGGCAACAGTGGAATAACGCTTTGTTGTAATACCAGAAATTTACTTCTGCAATTTCAACAACAAATGGTACTGTATCTGTATATCAAAACAATCTATTGGATTTCAGTGGGAACCACATTTAAATGTATAGCGAAGCTATGTTTATCATTGCAAATACTACTTTATGATATACCTGCCTAGATGGTTATAGGTTTCTGTAAATTATAAACTGTAATTCTCCTTATTCTATTTCCTTTCCAGTGAAATATAGTTCCATACAAATAAATAACACTAATATATTCAATCTGCAGCAGTTCAATATAAAATAAATACTTTATTCAGGTTCATAAATTCAAATTTGTATTTTGACCTGGGAGGAAACAATACACTTTATACTTTGGTTACCAGTTTTTACTTTATGACTACTGTTATATATCAGAACGGACCATAGTAGACAATGGAATCTGTAACAATAACTTTATTCTCAACCCCACCCCCAAACAAAAATTGGCATTGGAGCAAATAAGATAGACTCCAGCAAAGCTATTAGCAATGGTAAATTACTGCTGCTAATAGGCTATCACCTATGCCTGAGACGCAAAAACAACAGATCAGCATTTAACCATTTCCCTCCCAATCCACTAAAGATTAGACAAAGAAAACTAGCAGTGGTGGCTCCAGAGAAGGAGCTGCTGCACAGTTCAAAATTAAAATAGGGGAGCCACACCCACTGCCAGTGAATCAGTTTAGTGTGGCTATCCTATTTGAATTTTGAATTATACTACAACCCCACCTCTGGAGCCACCACTGAAAACAGTATCCAATCGGTTACGGTTTAGTGCAAATTTTGCATTTAAATTTATTTGGCGTGGAAGGTACAGCCTGAAACCATATTCCCCTTCATTAGGATTGCACAGGCTCCAATTTGAATTGCACATTAAACAGGCTGACAAGTAATTGCGGTCATGTCTGCCTTTTTTTCTTTTATCCATACAACTTAACTATATGTTCACAGGCTGTGGAGCCAAACAATTATGCTAATCACTGCACACACTTTGTACATCCGTCAGGCAATCTATAACTTGGTTTTTATACATTCATATTTAGAAGTACTGAGAGCTTGTTAAGAATTTCCTTTAAAGACAGGCTGCCAATAACATCCATTATCATAAAATCAAGGCCATTGCAACCACTAATTTCCTGCAGCAAAGATAAAATGAAAATAATAAAATAGTGTTGCACATTATATTTCTCCATGTTAATTACCAGTAAAACAATCTATTTCTATATTTTCCAATACTTCTATGAAGATACATTTTAATTATTTAAGTCTTTCTGGTACTACCACGCCCCCCCCCCCCCCAATAAGATGGCCCCCCAAATAAAAATATATATTTTACAGACATATTACATGATTTCCAGTGTTATATGTTAAACAGATTATGATTAAGGAATATCTGGGACTAGGCCACAGCAGTTCTTTGAAGCAAATGGCTCTCTGTTACAAGCTAGAGATTGCGCCAAAACTCAACTTTTTTTTACATGAAAAACAGAAGTTGTTTGGTTTAAAGCTACAACTGAATTGTTGTTCCATTTTAAAGCATAACATGACTTGAGTGTTCTAGTACAGACCACCACAAAACCGCATTGTAAAACGAATTCTTGTCATTGTAATTTGTGCTTTACGCTGAGGGGTCTCTAGAATCTTGGAGTGTAGAATAGGTTTCCAGAGAACAATCGTGTTTTGAACTCCCTCCACAGGAGCTCCCGCTCTCGGAGAGCCCCTTTCATGATGCCACGGTTCTCCTGAGCTCTCCTGGACAAGTATGGCAGAACCTCATTAACAGGGCCATAGGGAACATACTTGTAAACAGGATAGCCAGCTTGCCCTGCAAATTAAAACAGACATATTAAGTACAATATACTTTCCAAATTATAGATGGTACTTGAAAATCATCATTTGTTAATAGGATCTATGCTAAAAGATTTTTTTCCCAGAAATATTTTTCTACATCGAATATACAGATGTATGTAACCACTGTGAATTGTAGTGTGGAGCACATTTTGTTGGTCTGTACCAAAAGGAAATCCAAAATATAACTTTGCAATAAGTGTCTAGCACCCACCAACCCACCCATTCTTCTTCATCCTCATCATCATCCTCCCAATATCTAACATTGGGGCAGATGTATTAAACCTGGAGAAGAGAAAAAGTGGAGATAAACTGGAAGGAGATTACGCACAATGGGGCAGATGTATTAAGCCTTAACAAGAGATAAATGCAAGGGTGATAAAGAGAGATAAACATCCAGCCAATCAGCTTTTTACTGACATTTTTCAAACACAGCCTGTAACATGGCAGTTAGGAGGTGATTGGCTGGACGTTTATCTCTCTATCACCCTTGCATTTATCTCTTGTTAAGGCTTAATACATCTGCCCCATCAATGTTTGAAATATTACAGTTGGGAGTTGATTGGCTGGTGCGTTATCTCCTTCCAGTTTATTTCCACTTTTTCTCTTCACTAGGCTTAATACATCTGACTCAAGAATGGCTGACCAGTAAAGTATTCCGAGACTGATTAGGCCAGACTGTAGTTAAGTTCCCAAAGGGGAAAGGAGAAAATGCAAAAATGTATGTGAAAAAGATAAAAATCCTCTAATTATAGTCATAGGACTAAATGGGACTTGGACAACATACGTTGGTACTAAAAAGGCTGGTAAAACATGGATATATATCATACTGTATTATACTAAATCTATCTATAAAGGAGACCGTTGCGTCATTCATACTCACCAAGAGGAAAGCTAATCTGGTCACACATGCCTAGCAATTGGCCAAAATATACTTTTCTCTCATCTGGAAAAATGCCCAGTTCATTCATTCTAAGGAACAAAACATAAGAAAATACAAACCGTGAACAACCTTTTTGGACAAACCTCCGATCTATCCCGCATTTAACAGGAGATACTTTTGAGTTTGTGTGTGTGTGGGGTGGTGCACTACCAATCCTTCTGTGCACGCCCCACTGTATTGCCAAGGGGGAGGGGTGAAGGGGGGTTGTGCCATGACAACACACCCCTTCACCTTGTGACTCCACCCCTCTCTGCTCACACCAATGTACAGTATATTGTTGCAGCAATACATACACTTTCCAGTCATCCTTTTGCTAACATGCATTTTCTGATTATTATTCTGAATCATTTTGATGATGTAAATTCAGTACTTTTCATTTCTATTTCAATTTCACTATATATTTATGGTATATTTTCATATTTACTTTTCACATAGAAACTAATGAGAGATATTGAGTCACCGCTTTTTCTGTTACCATATTTTCTACTTGTCAGTTGTTATATGGGTATTAGTAAATGACATGCAGATAATGGTCTTGGAAGAATTAGGCTTCTTTCCGTTTACTTCATTTATAAGACTCAAACATGGATACTCAGGAATGCATGAGCAATGTGTCCCTAAAGCTTATTTATTTATCACTGTCCAGGGCTGCACAGACTCTCCCAGGTTGAAAATGTCTTCCTTTAAAATATTGAGAGGACAGACTGGGATATAATTAGATTATTTTAGTTTTCAAAAACAGTAATAACAAAAAGTTAAGTATTTTTTAAATCTGAATTCTAAAGTTTCAGTTTAAAGTAAATTAGGCCACAATGTATTGAAATAAGAGATGACATTTAAATGGTTTCAAATCAATGGTCTAACTCTACTTTCACTATTCTGTCCATGGAAGAAGGTGGGATAATTACGGACTTTGAAAGATAGGGCTAATTTATCTGTGCATGACTGAGTAACCCTAGAGAAAATGAACGGTTGTGGATACTTGAGAACTGGAACTGAATTCCCCTGGACAAAATTACAATACACTACTAAGTAGCAGCAGGTCATTTCTGTACCAATTTTAGAAAATATTAACCCCTTTGCTTCTGACATTTTTCTCGCCCTTGTACTTCGAACGTTAACATTCGGCACATTACAACATCAATATGAGTGATTTTTTCAGTACTTGTATTTTCAGACGATTACAAATTTGATCCAGATGAAAAAAAGTGTTTTTAATGAGATTTCAAATAAAAGGAACCGAAAGCAAATTTGATTTGTTTCCGCTTCTTATTAACATCAATAATCCACCTTTCCAAAATAGGAAAGATCAGGATTCTATGTGCAGGTTTAGGAGGAAAAAAGATCTCTAGTTGAAATGAAAATGCCTTTCACAGATCGTCTAACGATGAACTCTCCACATCAATGGGAAACTATTTTTTCTGTAGCACAATGTAACATTGTCCAGCGATCACCAGGAAATATGTACTAAGGCAGGGCTGGGCAACACCGGCCCTCCAGATGTTGATGAACTACACTTACCAGCATGCCTTGCAGCAGTTTCAGCATGGCCACATAGCAAAACTAATGCAAAGCATCCTGGGATGTGTAGTTCACTAACATCTGGAGGGCCGGTGTTGCCCAGCCCTGTACTAAGGGAACCAATCATTTGAAACAGGGACTCCCCATTTAAAAATAAAAGAAAAAGAAATACCGCTGCTTTTATGGGTGCCATGTTGGGGGGGGGGGGGGGGACCCTTTCCACCATTCCTGGACTTCATGATTTTTCTGTAGTGCAGGGAGTTTTGCCTTGTGATCACCAGCAATAAACTGTATGTGAGCACATAGTTTAAACAAGGGAAATTATCATCTGTAATTTTAAAGATATATGCAAATGATGAGCCATACTTGAGCGAAGAGGGTAATGCACTCCAGTGACTTCCGTCACCCTTATTATCTACAGGACAGTTCATGCAAGGGTTAGAAAAGACGGCCTTTGTGCTGTACGCCCAACTATGGAGGATAATTATTTATAGGGATTTTATACCAATTTTCAAATTACTAAATTATTCACTACTTTGTGTTCCAGGCACCAGTTTGAACTGTAATGTATTTAGGCAGGGCGAATTTCACCTTCAATCTAATCTATGGACAAATTTAGCAATTCTTGGTATCATCCAACTCCTGTCATTTTTCAAACACATGATCTATAGGAGCTGATTGGCTGAAGGAACCATTTATCATTTGTAACGAACATTAAGAATGTCACTCATCAAGTCTGCCCCTTAATTTAGATTATAATCCCAATCCATATCCAGCTCTGCTAAACACTGAGGAGGATTATAAATACATAATAGTAAGCATCCAATTGCTGCTCTAACCACATTTAATTTTTTAATACATGTAATCAGTAATGGAATATACAGTATACTGTATAAAGCCTACCTTTTCAAGGTGAATTTCACAGTGTCTTCATTGTGAGAAGCTACCATTACATTTGCTTTGCGGTTGTGTCTAATCTCCTCCAAGACATAATCAAGACATCTGCCGGACAAAAAGGTGTAATCAAAACTCACAATAGCCTTGATGAATGGCCGGAGAATTATACAATGTACAAAATGTCATATTTAGTAATCAATCAGGGATTAATACACCTACAGTATCTGGGTGAGAAATATAAACTCTTTTTCTAGTAGCAAAAAGTAATTTGTACAATTTAGGAGGAGAAAAAAAATTAATATTTGAATGATTTAACGCACCTTTCATGCCAGTTAACTATTAACTTTGATCCAAACTGTGGCATATGGTTTACTGTTAGAACATTACAATATGCTATTCTTTTTTTTTTAATTCAATCATTTTTATTGAAAAGTTTTTGCATGAACAAAGCAACTACCCCACATACACAAATAAATAGGTAGCTGGAACAACACAGTTAAATGCATAGCAGACAAGAACATGCATAACAGGAGAATATATTCATACAGGGAGAAGCAGGGTTATCGAAACATTTATATAATGCACATAATATCACCGTATAGTATTAGTATCACAACAATACCCGAAGGCACCATTCGGGGACAGACCTATAAGGGTAGTATAGAATATAAAGTGGAATATCACTTAAACTAGCGTGGACAATACTCTCCCATACAGTAGGCATCACTTAGAATGTACTGCAAGGTTAACTGCAGTAACCAGACAGAATTAAAATAAATATCATAAATCCAGCTACCAAGTAAAAAAAATTAAATAAGAAATAATAATACCCAAAGCAAACCTACCATATAACCCCCACCCTGTACAACCCACCCCAACTTAGGCGTACTTGGATCCCATAAAACAAACCTACCCCTACCCCACTAACTATTATGGACTATAGGAGAGAGTAAAGTAGTGGCCTTTAGCTAAACCAAAATCACATCTAATCTACACGGACAATAGGATATGGACATTTCTAGTAGCTAATCTACACCAAAAAAATCTACTTTAGTCCATCCCACCCACCCAACAAAAGAATAACTATGATCGGATGATGGATGGATTGATTGGGGCAATGACTCAGTAATTAAATAAGCAGTTAGAATGCAAGTGGACGTCAACAAGGAAAATATGAAAGATCTAGGCATCCTAAGTATAGTATATAAAAAAATAATGGTAGGATATCAAACTAGCAACATCAGCTGCGGCAATTCCAACTCCCCCACCACTAGTAGTATATGAGAGTAGAAAAACACCACAGCTTCTTAAGAGCTATGCACTAATAAGCTAAAATATTAGTCCGGTCAGGCCCTCCTCCACAGCAGAGCCAAGTAGGGAGCAGTCCCTCCGTCGCATACCCCAGGATACACACTTAGTTGGCCGCAGCAATGGGCTATAAGTTCCAGCATCGCTCCCACAAGCCAAGGATATGGACACCAATAGAAATAGCAGGCAAGTAAGGAGTTATTTAACTTCAACCCAACCGCCAGGTTCAGAGGACAGAGCCACAGAGAGTCCCCATAATCCGAGGCTGGAACCGTATCAGATGTTGTAGGATTTAACAATGCAGTGACCATGCCATCAAGCATAGTAGCAATCCTCTGCGTAGAGGCATTGATGGCCTCTAGTATTTGATATGAGCCAGACATCACAGCAGTATGATCGAGCAATACCACAAATTTAAAGAAAAGGCAAGATAGCGGTGGCTAGCACACCACACACTGCCAAAACAGTGTAAATACCCCAGGTAAACTGTGAATGGGAAGTCAATGTGGCTTTCTTAATATGGAGGCAGGTGTACTTGCAGGGCACGTTATGAGTAATGTCCCCTTATATAAAAAGGAGATTAGGCAATGCCAGGCCTGTATATGAGAAAGAGGGGATAATGGCACCTGGTCACACAGACTAAAATGGCTGTGGCCTCCACCCTGCCAGCGATGAGCGGCTGGACTGCGCGCGTTACCGGGTATCTGGGTGCAGGGAGTAAGCCATGCGGCAGTACAGGAGGGTGATGAGGAGGAGGATTGGGCAAGACAGTTCAGTATTCTGGCAGTCCGGAGCCCCAGAGAAAAGCCCTCCCGTGGAGTATCAGCAGCAATATGGAGCTGGTGTCTGGCATCGGCCCCGGAGCTTCGCGGCAGGCCTGATATAACAGCAGCGGGTGCTAGGGATCAGGATCCAAGACAACCGGAACGAGCCAGGAGACTTCCCACACCACCACAGACAGTCAGATGGATGTGAAATTATGCAGGATGGGCTGACAGGATGACATGAGCAGGGAGCAACAGGAGAGTACATCCACTCACAAAGCCACTGAAGCCCACCACACAATATGCTATTCTTAATAAGTCTTTGTGCTTTAACTTAAAATAAAATGTAGAACAGGAATTGTAAAACAAATCAAGAAGTGGTACTTTTTTAATCAGCAGTTTATTAGAACTCATTAAACAAAAATGGTGTGCTAATTTATGAATGCAATGTATATACTCCATGGCTAATTAAATATGCCACCATTTCACTGCTGAGCAACCAGATTTAGGGCTTCATATCTGAGTTGTAAGACATGATGCTCCACACTTTACTCACAGCTACACTCACAGGGTATCTACTCGGACCCATTTTGTTAATTTTAATCCATTTTTTCCTATCTTTGAAACCTAGTTTCAGGGAGATAATGGTTGAATTTTGAACAGTGCCCATTGAGGGGGCGTGTCATGCTCCTCCCAAAGGGCGTAGTTCCATATATGGAGAGATTGTGAGTGTGGCACCTAGAAGCGTGGGTGTGTACTGCTACATCTGAGAGGAATCTTTTCAAATGACTTACATCCAAATGTAGATGAGCCCCAAAGCAGTTAGTAAGAGCTACTATACTTGGTAAAGTGCTAGGAAATGGTGCAGATGATTCAATGAAAATGTATCTATCTCTCATTCCTTTTTTCCTTAAAAATGTAACAGTGTAATGTGGGCTAGGTGAAATGAGGGATTATTGCTAGACTAATGAGGGAGAGAGGGAGGTTGCTGCTATTTCAGGGAGTCTACAGTATGTTTTAATCCCACTGGACTAATTATGCTATTTGAACAATTCCTAATAAAAAGTCACTATTTATGACATAAAAGGAAAGTCAGCCAGATTGTCGATATAAAAAAACCAAAGAAACAGTGACTGTACATAAAATGAAACCAAGCAGGAGGTAGTTTTATTTAAGATATAGTACACTGTCCTTGCGGCTGGAGAGGATTTTTATTATCCTGGTAACTCTGTATTACTGCCTAAATCCACATTTTCGACAGCACAGGGAAAACAAATGCTGAAGGGATGTTGCTCGGTCAGGATGCAGCGTTTCTCTGCCTGGCTATCTGAGACATATACAGATAACTGCAGAAACTAAACCAGAATATGTTATTACTAAATTGCAATAAACCATTCTAGTCTGTGAGTGTGCTCCGAAGCATATGTCCTAAACCTTCAAACAGAATGTAAAGCATGTCCCTGCTCATAACAACATAACTATAATTACTTGCCAAATGTAGAATAATTAGTACAAATGGCAAATACAGAAGTATAAAGATTTACGCAAATTAGCGCTTTATAGTGAAGGTGTTAAACTGTACATCTAAATTTAAATAAAATAGTAGTGTAATACATATCGCATGTAAATGCGCATAGCTACACAAATGATTATTCTTATTGTTAGATAAAAAAAAAAAAATTATATATATATATATATATATATATATATATATATATATATATATATATATATATGTGTGTGTATATGTTTGTGTGTGTAAGGCACCAACAATACAAATTGCTGAGAGCCTCAACATACAAATGATTTAATAATTACAAAAACTGCACAAGTTTATAGGGAGATTATTTAAACTATCTAATTTTGCATTCAAGTCACTAAATCTACAGAACAGAATCAGGGAAAAGCTTAAGTTGTGTACAGTGCAATTTTGGCTATCGATTATGACTCTCTAGTCAAAATGGAATAGAAAGTTAGACTTGCACAGTATTCATCCACATTCGACTCATATTCGATGCCAATGTGCTCCCATTTAGTCAGTATCGAATAGAAAAATAGACTGTGCAGGCAAGTCTATCTGGACTATCTCACCCGTAGAATGTGTTTGGTCTAGGGCCAAATTGCAAGATAGTCTAAATCTAAAGTACATCTAAAGTGCAGTTACCCAAAATCGAATAGTAAAAATGCCATGAGACAGAATCGAACTGTGTGTACACTCCTTTAGCCTCCGAACTGCTTGTAAAGGCAGGGCCGGTGACAGGGGGGTAAAGGGGGACAAGAGTGATGGGCCCCAGCGATCTGAAGGGCCCAGGAGCTTCCATGCCACCGCCTGCACTAGCTGGCCTGTCAGTGACCCTCGTGGCCCGGCCATCTACTGTGCATCATCTGTGTGTGGCAGATTCTGACTGACTCACTGTGTGCCACTGTCATCTACGGTGTGTACACCCTGCCGTTTAGCACTCAGAGCCGTCTTCTCTGTGTGTGTGCACGGCCTGGGGTCGCAGGAGCACAGCTGTACCTGCTGCTGGCGCTGTGGCCTCAGTCTCTGGCTCCTGTACTTTTACTACACATGCGCAGGTCATCTGTTCCTTGCTCTGCGAATGACCTGCCCTGTCTGCTTGGTGTTCTTTTGTGAAAGTGACAGCCCTGCAGCAGCCGGGAGCCAGCAGGAACCAGCAGCCAAGAGCCAGGCCATCAGGACTGAGAACGAGAGAAGTATGCATCTGAAAGCAGGATGTGGCGCAGTGAAGGTTAAATGAGGCTCATGTAGAAGAGGGTTGTTTGGATTTGGGATAAGGTGGGGGCCCCAGAAATATCATTGTACAGGGCCCCAAGATTTCTGTTGTCGGCCCTGTGTAAAGGTGGCCCATACGCTGCTCCGATACCGGCAGTTGCATTTAACAATTCATGTGTATGATGCTAAACAAACTCACAGAATTACCTAATTATTCCTATTTCCAGGGAAGCTGTGTATTTCTAATCAATTTCTGGTTCTAGGGGATATTCAAGTTATTTTGAAACATTAATTGTGCCATGATTATAAATATCAAGTTGCAAAAACATTGTATCAACATGTTTAGTTCTATAAAGAAGAACACAAAAACCTCCTTCAGTTAAGCTGAATTATTAAGATACACATCACAGAATGTATTCTCTTCATGAGACTCCAAATATAGAGACCACTATTGTATTAGGATTTTCAGATGCCATTGGCCATTTAGACATTTAGGGGGATATTCAATCTCCCGCAGCCATTCCCGACAGCACTGAACAGGGGAGCTCTGCAGAATGTGCACGACTTCACAAGCAGTCTGGCTCGTTCTGCGGAGAACGGCCAGGAATTGACGAGCTCCCAGCTGCAGCTTGCCGATTCCCGGTAGCTTCTTGTGGTCACACCTTATTCTCCACGGAGACCAAGAATGGGACAGTGTCACGGCTGTCGGACCAGCCCGACAGTCTTGACCCAACATTGAATATACTCCTTAATGTTATGTTATCTATGCACTCCTTTCTAGGATTCGCTGCGCATTCGCAGGGTTCCGGAGGGCTGCAGCATTCGCTGCCAGACCTCCCTGTCACCCTATTCAAAGCCGCAGGGGCTCGCTGCCCCTGACGGCGAATTTTAACTGCCGGGGGGGCGGTGAGAGGCAGGGAGATGTAAGCCTCCGTGCCTGCCCCAGAATTTGTGGGGGAGAATTAGGGCTCCAGAGGACACAGGCAGCAGATGCTGCCCCCCCCCCCTACCCCCGGGAGAGCTGGCAGGGGACAGGGAGCCGCTTCACTGGTTCCGCACATAATAAGCCGGGACCAGTGTGAAGTGAATATATGAATATTTAATGAGCGGCTCCCGGCCCCCTGCTGGCGAATGTGTAAAAAAAAAATATTTTTATTTTTTATATAAAAGTTAAATATATATTAATGTGCTTCAAGCACATGAATAAAAATAGCATGCCTCTTCACAGAAAAAAAATTCAGATTTTTTTACACCAAAAAAACCCCCTTTATTTTAAAAGATCACTTTCCAGTTCACCTTAAAAAGATGTCGGATACAAAACGGTGAATCATGGCAAAAATCAGGGAGAAAGCAATTCGCCATCCTAGCATTCAATACACTCTTGGCGAATCCCAGTGAAAACCCCATTGAAATACACCAGCGAATAGCAGCGAGCATGAAACGGACAACTGGCCAGCATTCACTGTTCGCTTTCGGCGAACAGTGAACACTGAATAGGGTGAATCAGATTTTCAGTGAAAAAGATTCACTGAAAGGAGTGAAAACAGCCCAATTCGCCGAAAAAAAAAAACCCGGTGAATCGGGAGCTTTGAATATTGGCCATAGATTGTGCATAAGCAGCCACAAACTGGACAATTCTGCCACTTGGCCTGTGCTCCAAGTATTAGGGTAACTGGGAAAGTATCAAGAACCACTTCCACCTACCACTGGGGCCACTTATATTTATGCATGCATAGGGGACACTGGGAGGGATCCTTTTTAATACCTCTCGTTACATAAAAAAAGCCCAGAGGCTTTTATTAAGAAACTATAGATGGCGTTGCCTAATGGGTCCAAGCTCCAGAAAGTATTTTGGAGCTTGCAACATATGGGAAATGGCCACAACTCCAAAAACTGCTGTTTTGGATGCACTTAACTTTTAGTATAGCCCTCCCTAATAACCTCGGGCAAGCCCAATACTGTATTGCTGGTGATACCACAGCATGTGTGGCTATCTTAAAAAAATAAGAATCAATTTGGCTGACTTGTAATAAAGTTTGTAGTGTAAATGTACAATGATCAGCAGGAACAAGCAAAAAATAAGACTTAAATCACATCACAAAGCAGTAAATATATTGTGTATGTACCGCAAAAATGATTAAACATAAGCATTTAAAATGCTTCAATTTAGGATTTTTGAGAAAAGAGAAGAAACATAGTATATTGAAGTGATCCTTTGAATTATAATGGGACAATCGTTTTTCCTTAACACCCTTCTTTTAGTTCAGAATATATAATGCACTTTGAGGGATCAAGAAGGCCAGCAATAAGAAATAATATATGCAACGTAAAAAACGGAAGGCAGAAATTGGATGTTGTATTATGCTAATTAGTCATTTACTCGCCATACTCTTATTCAAATTAGATCTCACAGCTGGCTGATCAACTGAGCAGAGCACCACTGGACATATTTCTGGCAATTTGCCATAAAAATAATATATATAAAATCAGTAATTTTTGGCTGAATATATATAAAACAAAGTAAATGATTGACAGCTAGAGTCTGCTGTTGCCTTTAACGGTTTTGAAAAGGAAAAATAAGCTATCAAAATAAAGCGAGAATTTAAGCGCAGAGTGATTGACAGGAGCATACTTTTTGGGGGGAGGCAATGGAAAAATAACGGCAAAAAGGAGTGTCATGGCTATTTATGGGGTGTTTTTGACTACAATTGCGATCTAGTACAACTATAGACTCACTCTGGGCCATACTCTGGAAAATTCACAGCTGCTAGGCTTGTGAGTACAAATCAAAGGGCGGTATTCAATGAGGCTGATTCGCCAGGTTTTTATGGCGATTTTCTGCTGTACGGCGAATTTCTGACTAAAACAGTGAATCACCCTATTCAATGACCAGATGGCGAATACATTTCAAGGTTTTTTTCGCCATGATTCACCGAGAAGCAATCGCTATCTTTTTATGGTGAAGTGGAAGGTGAACTTTTAAAATAAAGTGTTTTGTTTTTTACAATTGGTGTCAAAAATTCTGGAATTTTATTCTGAGGAGGGGCATGCTATTTTTATTCATGTGCTGTAAGCACATGAATATATATTTAATTTTAAAAAAAATATTTTTTTTTTTATTTTTTTTTACAAAGACCAGCCAGCAGGGGGCCGGAGCCGAGCCGCTCATTAGATATTCATATATTCACTTCACCCGATCATTACATATTCATGATTGGGTGTAGTGAATATACGCGGTCCCCTGCTGGCACCCCCGGGGGGCAGCCTGTGCTGCCTGGCACCCGGGGAGCCCACCTCCCCCCCCCACAAACGTTCTGGGGCAGGCAGGGAGACTTCCATCTCCCTGCCTGCCACCGTCCTCAGGCTCCCTGCGGCGTTCGCCGCAGGAGCTCATATTCGCCGGTCAGGGGCAGCAAGCCCCTGACTCGTTGAATACCGGAGCCGGCGAGGCTCCGGAACGCTGCGACCAGTGGCGAATGTGCAGCGAATCCTAAACAGGATTCGCTGCACGTCGCCGGTATTCACATTGAATACCGCCCAAAGTCTTGCATTTAAAGTCAAAACAATATGATACATACTAATGCGTTTCCCATTAGGTAAAAACATGTTACAGAGCACAGAGAACATTAATAGGCATATTTATCTTATACTGCATCTGAGATGCAGAATAGTAATTTAGGGCAAAGGTATCAGGCTACTGAATCCTACCATTAAAAGAAAAAAGCGCCTCTTTGAAGCCATTTTATACCAAATTGTAATATTAAAATGTGTTTTATTATGCAATAGATGATAAAACAAGAAACGCTATTTCTATCAGGGCACACTGAGCTCCATTTTGTCTGAACCGACTACAGCATTCTGTCTGTATAAACTCAACTCCATGCGTAGTTGGATAGTGGGGGTATGAAATCACCCATGGGTGACTATACAATGAAAAATCGGGTCTTTACAATGAAAAATCGCATCGCATCGCATGCCTTAAGTAGTGGCATGCAATGAAAAAAATCGGGCGCCCAGATAATACACAAGTACCATTTTATCTTGTGATGATTTGGATGCATTGTGGGCAGTTTATGCACAGGGTCACTTTGCCTGCAGCAATGGAAGTGACTGAACAATTTTCAGGATCAGCAGTTTAGTCTGCAGCTGCGGTCTCTAGATACAGTTTTCCTGGAACGGGCAGACCCAGCAAGGATGAGAGTGGTTTTGATGATCTGCACGAACCAATTCCACATAGCTTCCAACATTTTTTAAATGAAGAATCAGAACCCCTTCCACATGCCTTCGGACCCCTGCAAAGCATGTTCATTTACCTCGCCAGCTGGTGCTGCTTCTTAAGTCCCACACCATCTACTGACCACCTGTGGTACATTGTGGCCCATGTGTGGTACAGTCTGTGAATGGCTGGGACTGTCAAACTAATCAGGAAGGTTGTGAGGTAAGCAACCATTGTGATACTTCTGCTAAAGCTTCCTCAATCAGTGTCGCCATTGTTGAGCAGTATAGTTATATCTATAAAGTTGTATCTTCTGTACAGTGAATAGTGGACCTGCATATGCAACAACAGTGCAAGTAAGGGGTTGTTGTAGCATGCAATCATGCTTGCCACCACAGACTGCAGGGTGCATGCAAGCAGCTCAGCTTGAAAAAGTTGCCAGGAGCAGAGGAATGCATTGAAACCTCGCGCTTTGTGCACCTACCAACAACTACATTTACTTTCTGTGTTGTTGCATATGAGCAGAGTGATTTGAAAGCACAGCATTACTGCCAGCTGCCCCACAGAGCGCTAACATCAGCCCGAGGGCGACATATCTGGCTGCACCATAGATCCCAGTGGGCTCTGGCCCAGTTGAGCACCCTTCCAGCAGGCTACACATTACTGGAAGATGTTCTCTGCTCTCCTCTCACACGCTATACACGTGCCTTACACCTAGATACTTACACAAGCCTCTTAACAGAGAATTCAGGTGTGTGACATTTTTGCTTTGTAGAGACTGACTGGACTACACAGATTTACTTCCATGGGCGGCCGGGAGTGGGGCAGAGAGCAGCGCTGTGGGCGTGTTATGAAAACACATCCCCTCGCATGTGCCCACTGCTGGAGAAATCATTCAATGGTCGCTGACTATGAAATGATTTCTCCAAGGCTCACAAATATAAGTCAGTGGAGACTGACTTATATTTGCGGGCTCTGGTCCCCTCCGCTGGCTCACTGCATCACTTCTGCATTTACATAGGAATGGCCATGAAACACTGGGCGTTCCCATATCAGAGCGCCACCACCGGCCCTGTCAGCCCCCCCAAAGAGTCTTGTTAACAGTGCAGGTCGGTGAGGGCGCTCGCATAGAAGCCCTGCGCATGTGCATAACGGATTATGCACATGTGCAAGGCACAACCATTGGTCCCCCATGCAAACGCGGGGGATGACGACACACAAACGGATCTGAATCAGGACCTTAATGCGATGCATTTTGTACTAAAAAGTTAAATTGCACAGTGTATGGGCACCTTTAGCGCGGTTTCACTGAGGAACAATGGTTACCCAGTAACTTTTCCCCCAGTAGAATTAGCCCCGCATTCCTCTACAACTAGCCCCGCCCACCAAATTATGTGGAGAAAATGGGCCCAATTCAGACTTATTTGGTGGGCACGTTACATCTGCCCTACCTGGTTTTATCCATTTTGAGAACAAATTTTTGTCCTGCAATCAGGTCTGAATTATGCCCAATAAGCTGCTATTGGATAATTATACTCAGAGATAAATGATCCTACAGCTTTTAACTTACTGTATATATTTGCCATTATACTGAGTAACTACTGATGCAGAGAACACTTCTATTTCAATGATATGTTGATCAATGTATCTTCTTTTCATTCCAAATAATGAAATTGTTCCAACCTATATATATAGTGTGCTCAGTTTGTGCTACAGCTGTGTTTTCTCCGTTAGCCATTGTGCTGGAGGGGTTGCACTCCTCTAGCCAGGCAGCTGTGACTGCACACCTGTAACACCGCTCACAAACACTAACTAGCGCCAGGACTGAAGCTGTAGGTGTATACTTTCTGGGAAAAATGACTGCGGTCTTTAACAATACATAATACCATTGAAAGTCCAAACTGAAAATGAATGAAATCAATTAAATCTATGATAAATTGAGATCACATAATTATGAACTTTTGTTTTATTCAAAAATGCTTTTTCGTTACAGCCTGTAATTGCATAATCCCCCGATTAGTATCAGTTTGCAATTGCTACTGTGAGTGGAGATTAACCAAGGACATAACCATGCTTGGGTACAACAAATACAAGCTAGTGGCTATGTTGCCTCAGGAAGGCAGCGGAAATGTGATGAATGCAATATTATATGATGTCTTAACCAGTGTATCCGAAATGTACTGTGTTTGTGAGGCTGCGCCTGTATTGTGTGCAATGTATAACTTGACCGGCTGTCCTCAGATAAACATGTACAATTTTATTAGTAGCTGTCAAGCTAGTACCAGACGCGCAGTCGCATATTATTGGCAGTGCATTAAAACTATATTTATTTTTTTCGACAAATCATTTGCACTCTAGAACCACACAAACCTGATTGGGCAGCCAATAATTTACCTTCAACAGTTTACTGCATAGTACCTTCGCTTGGTTAATGCTAAGGATGTTAATTCCAAAATGAATCCTTAAGCATTAAATTGTACTTTTTTTGTATATCTCAATTTGAATAAAAAATAACAACATGTATTTTATGTAGGAACATTTGTTCATGCATACAATATGTATGTAGGCCAATAGTCCTACATACATAGGGCAATAGTCCACCATGTACCTGTACCAGCCTTTCCCTGGTACAATGTCAAAAAGGGGTGTCATGGCTGCTGAGACCAACGGGGGTTGAGCACCCAGAGCATCCTGCAGGGTGTTATAACATCACATGCCCCCTATGAGCCAAATGCTTGCACTATAGAGGTGAGCCACTACTGCCACTACGTAGGTCCTAATTGGCAGTAATGCTTGCACATCCCTACATACAGCCCTATATGGTGTGATATCACTAACTTATACTATTAGTAACAATTCAGTGCTGGAACAAGGGTACACAGGTACTGCCATTGCCTAGGATGTAAGGTCAAAGTTCGCAGTGTGCCAAGGGAACCCAGCTGCACAGAAAAGGACAGGGCATTCTATTTGCTGTGTGACATCATGACTTCAAGTTCTCGGAGCCGTTCTTCATGCCTGTTTCATCCCACTTCTCACAGAATGACATTATCCCAGTCAAATGCAGCTCTATACTTACTAGAACACAAATGGGTAGTCTACAGCCTGCCACAACTTCAGCAGTAGACTCCGTAACAGCCTGAGCTGCTGGAAGAATGTCAAGCTCATTTTGTACAGGCTGCTCTATCCTTGAAGGCTATAGAACTGGGGACTTGCAGATAAAGACCGATAATAGAAATGAGATCAGACTCTAGCCGAACTCTCCATGCTGAAAGAGCACTATTACATTTGCTATCCTATTCTACAAAGTGCCGTGTTCTTGATCCTACAAATATATATATATTTTTCTTTCTGTGGAAAATTAAATTAGAAAATTCTCAGCTCTGCAGATATCTATGGGAGCGCTCAACACCATTATAAATTGTATTATACCGGCAAGAATATGTTCTCACTGGTAGAATGTAAGAAAAGCGCAGCTGTCACTTGTGACCATTCCACTTTACAGGCAATCTGAAGAGAGGGCCAGCAATCAGTTAGCAATAGCACCCACAACTATCCATTATGGTTACATTGGCCCCTTCCTCTTCAAGAACAATATGGAAAACATTTTGTGAAGATGGTAGCAAATTAAATTAAAGGTCTACATAGAAAATGCTGCATACCTATGGTACATCTCATTGGTTTTCTCATATGTAGGATTGATTGGGTCTTCATAGCCCACCTCTGCTGCCCGACTTCTTTCCTGTTGCATGTATGCCCCTCTTACTAGCTTAGCACCAAAATGCCAGCCCTCTCGTCGCGATAACTCTACATCAGCAGTCACATTGTCATAGGCTTCCTATGTAGAGAGGAAAGAACACAGACTTTTCATTTTGTAACCATCTGAAAACAGCAAACAAGGCAGTTGTGTGTGTTAATTTGGATTAAAGCAAAATAACTAGATGAAAGAAATAGGACAGTAAACACAAAGAAGCCTAGTGTGCATTTAAAATAAAAAAAACTACTTCACATATAGACAAAGAATATGATTAGAATTAATATCATATGACAGATTGCAAGCATCTTACAGGCAGCAGATAATGTGGTACAGTCTCCAGCCGATACTGCTGGGCCTCAATTAGCGCCATTCTGTATAGTATGGAGAATATATTTCTGACAAGTGTATTCATTGCATAGTGATATCACACAGTGTTTTCAAGTCAGAAACGATTACATTTTGTTACATATTGCAAAAGCAAGGTGAATTTGGTATATTTTAGCTCAAGTAACTGAATAAATATAGTGGTAGCTGGTAGGCAGATACAGATTTGTCCTATACATCTTTGCTGAAGATGCGTCAAACAGCCCTTTCTGGCACACCATGGGCCAGATGTTTCAAGCTTCAAAGAGTGATAAACAGCCAGCCAATCAGCACCTACTTGTCATTTTTCAAACCCAGCCAGCCTGTAACATGACAGGTAGGAGCTGATTGGCTGGCTGTTTATCACTCCCCATTTTATCACTTTTTAATGCTTGATACATCTGGCCCCATGTCCCATGAGTCTCTGCTAGTATAGAATCTTTTATGCTGCAGTGCGATGCTACTAGGACGCATAAGGCGACACTGCTGATTAATTTGCATCATATCTGGATGCTATGGAGTCTCCAAATCTGCATATGAAGTGCTACAATGCAGCAGCCATGACTTTTTCCATTCGTCGTTCAGTTCATATACAGACTCACACACAGATATGCAAGTGTCACATACTGTATCAAAATAAGCAGCACTTTTGCATGCAGTCAAAATCTAGTCATTGCCTGTGTTTTCTAACCAGAGAATACGCCAGCACAGATTGCTCAGTACACATCACGTGTGCATTGCTGTTGTGCAGTGATGAGTGGTTGATGCCTAAGCACGTCGCTCAGCACAGGGTCCCCCCATAGCCCTGTGTGTCCAGAGCAGGGTGATAGAGGTTCACACTTGTGTTTTTGTGATTTTTAGAGATAAACTTCCAGAGGAAATGATTAGGGTAGGCTGCGGAAGGGGATAGTTAGGGATATGCACTAGGGGATGAGTTAGGGTTATGATAAAAAAACAAAGAATAATAATAATAATAATAATAATAAAAAAGAAAACACTACCAAAAAAACTACTGCCTGTTGACCATCTGCTCTTGACATATTGATTGTCAAAGTACAGTCTACATACAGATACAGTCTATCTTTAATTTTATACCCAAATATAGTCATGGGGACAAAAAGAACAGAAAGAGCTCCAAAATGTAAAAGCTCTAAAAGAAATTGGATTATATGGTCTCCACATTTTGTGCTACAATAATGTCTATTTTTATAGCAGAACGGTAGCTTAATGCATTTTTCCATTCGTTGTCTCCATTTATTTTCCTCCTTCCTCCCTCCTCTTCTCTTTCTGGTTCTCCATGTTCCCTTCTCCCTTTCCCTGTCTCTCTCAATCAGCAGAAGCTGCTTGTGCATCCCATTTGTTCCTTTTTGCAAATAAGACGCTATTCAATGGAAACAAAAGATGCTTGGCACTACAGAGTAACATGGATCTCTTGCGTTATGCATAACACGACCTGTATCGCATGGAGGATAGATGTATGCGGACACATCTGTAAATGTCAGGTCTTACGTGCACATCATTTTCATCCTGTCTAGGAGATAGACATTGCACAGCATGCAGCCATCAGGAATGAAGACATCTACTAGTACAACATATACATTGATAGGAGTTGTGCTACCCTTCTATATAATATTGCTGTGAAATGAGGTCTTTGGACTCTTGAATATTTTAATTTTCTCCCTTCTTCTTCTCATCATCCTTTATTTAAAAAGGCGCCACAAGGGTTCCGCAGCGCCCAGTTACAGAGTACACATAATTGATGCTCTTGATATCACATTTATTATTTGTTTATGTCAGAAAAGTAATAACATACAGTATACATTCTAAATCATCAGTACATTGCTATTTTATAACCACTGCTATAAAAACAGACTAATACTAACAGATAGCATTACAGGTGTGGGAAAGAGGTTTGCCATCTATTATACAACTAGACTTTCACTAGATAGAAAAAAAATGAAAAACACAAACCAATTTAGTATTAGGCACAACGCAAACACAGTATTGTCATCAGTCATCTAAATATATTCCATTATTTGCATCAAAACAATCTGTGTATGCCAGCTTGTACATCCAAGGTGCATTGCACACTGTACATTGCCTTGTGCCGAGCAGTATTCATCATTGCTGCACAACCTCTCACCTTTAAGTAGCACTGGTATGTGTTGAAGATAATGGGATTGCCCTTGTTAAATTTACGCTGCATTTCCAATGTCAGGCGGCTGATTGCAGGTTGGAAATAGGTCTGTTCTGCATCGATCATTAAACGAACACCTTTTTCCAAGGCTTTCTAGACAAAACAAAAACAAATGAAGAATAAAGGCACCGTCATAGCATGGAGAATATGCAACCCTTGTAACCCAGGAATGTATATAGGCCGTGATGGATTCAAACATGTATATAGGCAACCCCCTATGACCAAGTATGATTACACATACTCCTACCAGCATGGCCTGTATAAAAGATAGACAAAGTTGCTTATTATTATTATTATTATTAACAACACGTTTCTTATGTGTGGAATTCTACATTGGGATTTACAATTGGAAACTGTGATGGAACAAAACATGGTAATAACAGACATAGATGTAGGAGGGCCCTGCTCACCAGTTTACAATCTACAGTGAAACAGACATTGATACACAAGGATTAGTGCCATCTATAGCAAAATAATCCTGCCAGATTGAAAAAGTACTTGGTGGGCTGTATGGTATGGTCACCAAGCAATGTTGGCCTGTGTTTAGGTGGATATAGAAGCAAAGAAAGAAAAAAATATGTGAAGATGTGTGTACTGTACAGTAAGGATGTAATTGGATAAGAAAGTTTATGAAGGTTAGTGTAGTTTGGGTAACTTTGTGTACAAGTAATTTATATTGAATACGGTAGAAGATAACCAATGGATGGACTGAAGATGATGAATATTAAGTGATGAAGATTAAATCTCGCAGCTGCATTTAAAATGGATTGTAGTGGTGAGAGTCTGATTTTGGTAAGACCAGTAAGAAGACTACTGCTATAAATCAATGCAGGTGGTTATAATATATATATATATATATATATATATATATATATATATATATATATATATATATATACACATACATACATATATATATACACATATATACATACATACATATATATACATACACACATATATATATATGTGTGTAAATACATACAAATAAGCATACAAATTGTATGTGAATGTTCAACTATTCTCTGTAAAGCGCTGCTGAATATTTGTGCGCTATATAAGAAACAGTTAATAAATAAATAAATAAATAAATAATTAAAGCTCACATTTTAGCATGGCACAGGGGGAGATTCTCTAAACTAAAAATGCTGTAAAAACCCCGTTATCGGGGGTTTTACCTAATTTTGGGATGCTCTAAGCATCCCCCGCCGGGTTACCGTGGCGAGGGGCATTGCCAGAAAAATCTGGCGATGCCCCATAGAAGCCTATGGGCTTCTAACGCGACCCACCGCCGCCTCGCACCGACCCCCCTCACCTGTGTCCGGGCAGCACAGAGCTGTGCTGCCCGGACCTGTGACCTCCTCCTTCCTGCACTTTACATCCTCTTCCGGGTGCAGAGAGGAGAAGAGCCAGTCCCCCCTGCAGCAGCAGCAGGCAGCAGCCTGCTAAGAGAGAGAGGGGGCACCGGGACCCGCCGCTCATCGCCGGGTCAATGCAAAAGACAGCTCTTAACGCAAGAGCTGTCTTTTGTGATAATTATAGCATATGTTAGATTATATGCGATAATTATGTTTGCGGTAGCCGGCGGTAAGGGGGCGCAGATAATAGAACACCCCCTCCCCCCCCAACACAGTCGGTAAAAGAGTTGACTCCGCAAACAAATGGCTAATCCAAGGCTCCTCTTCAAGTAACAAAAAAGAAGTCTGCTACAATGTCACCCCACTCTTACTGTTGTTAAGAGCTGAAGTCAAAGCAGCAATTTTGTTGTAATTAGACAATTAATATCTCTCTCCTTTGTGAAGGTGACAATAAACTACATCATGCTAATCAATTTGTTTTTAAGATGCTATAAATGACTCTTTGGGCTGCTAATAACTTATGTTGCAAACAACTGGCTGATATATTTTTTATTCCATTAAAGTTCAAAAAGAAAGCATTTGTTTATGAAGAATTACATTTTAGAAGTCATACATTTATTTAAATGAGTGCTTATTAAGGGATTTCAAAGACTTCCTGATCTAGCTGACATTTCTAAGGGCTGTTCCTACCCTTTTAGATGTGTGAAATATAGTGGCATTGATTTACTGCACCACCTGAGCCATGTTTACAGCTCATCTTAGGAATGCTGGATCTAAATATTAATGAGGCTCTGAGAGTCATTCTGTGCCGGCTCTTGACCAGCGAGGTTTCTTCACATCTAGTGGTTTGTGAATGCAAAGAGGAATACCACAAAACAGATTTATACACAGTCAAATGCACCACACGTTGATGTACTTTCAAAACCATATGGATTGGGGCTTATTACTTTCACTTTGTTTATGTTCTTTATAAAAAAAAAAAACAGTTGAAATAACTAAGTATTTATAACAGTTTAGTTACAAATCCTGAAGTGTTAAAAGTGTACTTAATTCTTAATACATTCATCTCATTATAACCTTTGCTACCAACTATCAAGTGTGCTGTCACTACACTGTTGTTCAAATAAATAACAAATGCACAATGGTAGCTGGGACATGCGCTGCAATGACTAACACACAACAGACCTTGTGTTGGAGAAAAGGAGAACCTATCGTGCTACTAGGAAGGGGGGATGGGAAACAAAGGACGGGGTTCAAGTGACTGAACAGGAGGATCAGCAGTCAAGAGAAGACAGGCAGTGGCATCACAACAGGGGTGCAGGCCAAAACTGGGTGTCAACCGCTTAGTATTGACGCCAACTTGCCGATTCCTCTTCAGTGACAGAAGCTGGTTGCTGCACTGTGACATTACTTGCAGTACCAGGCTCTTAGTGTGAAGGAGCCGGCACTGCACACACACACACACACACACACACACACACACACAGGTATCTGGATACAACCTACAGAGTGAAGAAACTGTGGGGCAGATGTATTAAGCTTGGCGAAGAGATAAACTAGAGATAAAGTGGAAGGTGATAACACACCAGCCAATCAGGTGTGTTTGAAATATGACAGTTTGGGAGTTGATTGGCTGGTGCCTTATCTCCTTCCACTTTATCTCCAGATTATCTCTTCACCAGGCTTAATACATCTGCCCCTGTGTTTGGACTGTGAGGCCACAGCCCCTGGCCTGCAAAACAGGGTCCCTTTATCCAGTGTATGCCTTTGGCACATTGACATTGCATAGACCACACTGGGTGTCACCACTATTAGCGACCCCCTGAGTGCAGGGCAGGGAAAAGGCAAATTATAATGTATGCTGTATGTGATATTCCCATTGAACTCTGCCACCCTGAAGGAATGTCTAGCAGCGGCACTGCCTTCCCATAGGAAATGCTCCCAGCAAATCACTGCCAGTTCTTCTGTAACCGCAGAGAGCGTGCTTCTCAGGGGAAGCCGCTCCCCGGCTACATAGTTAGCCCTATATAGCTTATTTGGGCTGCAGCTGATGCAGTGTATAGACCCTAACCTGTTTAGTTGTGTTAAAGTTAAGCCCCTCCCCTTAGTCCCCACTCTTTATCATCAAACCAAAGCCCCACCTCCCGATGAGGTCAGCCATTGGGCACCGGGAGAGCACTGCATATTTTGGAGTCAATACTAAGGTAGTTATGGGCCCCTCTGAATTATATCTTTAAACTTTATGGTGCCCACAGCAGACGCATCCTCTGCTACTTTGGTAGTTAGGCCTTTGTTCATTTGCGAATCCCTTTGCATTCCTTTCTGCTAGATTACAATCCAGTAAAACTACATGTCGCTTACACTAAAAAGATCAACTAATGCCACTACCTATCATAATTACTAAACTTCACTTATTTAAAACCTTTTTTTATCTTACAATGTGACATACATTTTCCGCCCCATATATATGTGTATCCCTCTTCCTGAAGCGGAAATATAGGGTCACATTCATATGGACCTCCTTGGTTTGACCTGAAGATATCCATTATGAAACTGGATCCGATAGAGCAGTGGTTCCCAACCTGGGGTACTAGTACCCCTGGGGGTACTCTGCAGACCAGTTGGGGGTACTTGAAAATAATATTGGTCTTTTGATGGCTGAAGAAGACCCATTGCAATGGGGACAAACCATGTTGTGTCATATGCCTGACCAGCAATCCACTGGGAGCTTCCCATGCTGCCGTCAGACATCAGCAGTCATCTGCCCAGCACTGACAAAGGTGGAGGAAGCAGCGGCATTAATCCTACTGGTGTTAGCGGGAATCCTGGAGATAATACACAACCAGTGTCTAGACACAGAAGGGCATGATTCCTTGCTGTATACCACTCCTCCTTAATATAAGGACATGCATACGGATCCGCATACCGCTAAGTACTGTCCATATTTCAAAATTAGAGGAGGGGGTACTTATCAATGAAAGCCTACTCAAGGGGTACGGGAGAGAAAAAAGGTTGGGAACCACTGCCATAGAGGAAGAACTCGGGAAGAACTTGCATCAGTACTGTATGATGTAAGGACAACCCCTAATGATGTAATTTCAGTTGCCTGACGTCCTAATATTTGTGTGGCAATTATACAGCTGGAATTTTAAATTGATATATTTGGTCGACTAAATTGACTAAAGTAATGGATCACAGATTGTGGATAATAAAGGGGGTGATTCAATACCGCTTGCTAATCAGCAGTCGTTCGCTGATTGGCAAGCGGCTTAATGCTGCTTGCTTAAAACGCCCCCATCCAATGCACATCCCCTCGGTAACATGCAAGGGGATGTGCGCGAACACATACCCTCGCATGCAGCTGAAGGGGAGAGAAATCAACATTTGTTTGGCTAGTCCACACTCTACATGGAATTCCTCAACTGCTCTTGTGCAAGATTAGTTCCTGATATCACAAAGAGGACAAATGAAATTACCTGCTTCATAGGCAAAATCAGGGGGGTTATCTGTTACCTGGAAACAACCTCAAGGTCAGTGGATTAAACCATGACCACAGTAGCTAGAATACATACTGTAATAAGATTTTACCAGAGCCGTGGCCAAACCATGCAGTATAAAGGATGTAAATGAGTGGCTATACATGCCTTGAAACATCACCTTTTCCTACCAATTCTGCTGCGTGTGTGGAAAAGAGAACGCCATTTAATTTACTAAACATACAGATGGAGCCGGGCTTCCTCTTGCTGGCGAATCGCCGGAATGTCACCGCTGGCGATCCGCCAGCAGCCCGGCTCTCATCTGTCTGAGACATGCGTGCGTCTCACGTGCACGCGCGTCTCAGTTTCCGGGCGACGGGAACCCTGTCTGTCTCCGCTTCAGGGAGACGGGCAGAGATAAGGGGGGAGCGGGGAGGTCGTGGGGACCCCGGGTGACCGCCGACAAGCCGATGGGGACCTAGGGAAGCCGTCGGAAGGGGACGTGTGCGCATCTCATGCATGCTCGTCCCCTTTCGCAGATACAGATAGCAGGTGGCGGGGGATGGCGGCTGGCATCACCACCGCTATCCCCTGCAAAGAAGAGACCCGCTCCATCTGTACCCTAAAATTAAGTATGTGCAGGGGCAAACGCAGGATTTTCAGAAGGGGGTTTCCAGAGGGACGGAGCAATGCACGGAGATGGACACTTAGGTGACCCAGTATATGCCGGGTCAGTTAAAGCTTTATAGATAGACCAAATGTATATAAATAAATAAAAAAAGTTATATATATATATATATATATGCACACACACATACATACACATACACACACATATACACACACACACACACACAGGGGCGTCAACAGCAGTGTAGACCCCTGGGCATCGCAATGTATTGGGGCCCCTACCGATCCTCCAGCGGTAGGGGTGGGGGAAGCTTTGATGTCCCGCGGGTGGTAGGGGGTACAGATGGTGGGAGATGGGGTGGGAGAAGGGGGCATTGGGCTGAATGAAGGGGCCCTGATACATAACTTCCAGGGGGGTAGAGGATGTTTAATATGCAGAGGAGGGGTGTATAATGGAGTGGGCTTATTATTCATAATTTTCTGGTGGGAGGACAGCTTGCTTGACTGCAGATATCTCCAGTTCCCGGAAATAGATTTCTTAGATTTTAATGGAATTAAAAACTAGAGAATCCCACCTACCAAATGGTATTGGGGACTAGGGGATCAGAGTTCAGGAGGCAGAGCAATCTGCCAAGTCATATTTTATATATTCTTTTACCAATGTTATTTGTGCTGAACCAATATTATTTATGTTTTGTTTAGTATTTTGCAGTCTTACAAAATATTATTTTGAGAAAAAAAAAAATCGATTCCATACTGTATGACCATAGGTATATTCTCCTCCCTATAGGCCTTCCTACATTGACAAGACACCAAAATAAATGAGTGCGCCACATAGTTACTGCTACGACTTGCCAGCTAGTGTCTGATTGTAAACAAGCCTCTTCTCTGTCTATGCTGTCTATTTTCTTCCAATATTGTACATTTATCGCATGGAGATTGTATAATTAGCATTATTATTTATGCTTCTAAATCATTTAAGAAATGTGGAGCCCTTGGTTAGCTTCTCAACACACCTCCTCCACTTTTGGCACTGTAATAGCCAACACAATACACATTAACTAATTTACGGTTCTATCACAGAGACCCAACCCAGGGGGTCATCTTTCCTCTTCTTCTCTTTTACTTCCACGCCCTATCTCACTGTTATATGTGCTGACATTTCTCTTATTACTAATAGTGTTATTCTTTAAAAGTTGATCTCGTGTTAGCTGGTTTCTATACAGACTTGTTGCTTATCTTGTACTTGTTTATTGTGATCTACTTAAAAGTAAGATTAAAAAAGGTCCATTAAGAAATATGTCCCATTCAAGGTCCGACATAAGAGAAAGCTTGTGCAGATTATTCTGATCTATGTGTTTGCCATGTTTGTAAATGATCTTCCCAGAACAATAAGCAACAACGTCAGGGAAAAATGTCCTTTTGTATCACGTTTGAATAATAGAAAGGCGTCCTTCACCCCCTTTATGCTAGCAGTAGGGCAAGCTATTTTGTAATCATATGCACGTCTATCTGTGCCACTCAATCACGTGAACAACCATTATTCAACAAACTGTGTGTTCTCTATCAATCCATTTTAACACTAGTCAAGCACTTACCCTATTATCATTATGATCGTATCAAGACCTGACAGGTCGCACCTGCTCTGAATAGAGACTTGTTTCATGTACTTACTTGCATTGATGTTTAATTCTCTAGAACACTGTTTTATCATTGCCATTTACTTCCACTGTGATGGGTTATATATTGTATCTGGACATGTACTGCAGGAAATATACAGCTTGTCAGGTAAATCAGATAGGAATAATGTTCCTGACCTTTGCAAGAACATCCATTCTCTGTAACATCCTCTTCATCTGCCGGTCCTCCTCCTCTGTGAATCTGGACAGAAGGGGTTCTAACTGGCCACTCTGAAAATGTGAAACAATTAGCCTCATTGAAGGTTAAAGTGATACATAAAAATGAGCACTTTTACATAAGTATTCAGTGATAAACATTCAGATTTTTCTTTTCTATTTTTTTTATTATTTGAAATATTTTTGTATTGCCTGCAGAACCCTCTAAACATAAGTATGTCAGTGGTGAAATGGTTTGTCAGTTCGATTTATTCATCCACTGCAAATATATTCAGGTGTGCATAAAATTCTGCCTAATTTATGCAAATACATCCCTACTGACTCGGTACAAATCAACACAAAAATGAGTTTATTCTCCCTTACAACTTAACTCCTTTGCTTTACTGCATACAAAAAGGACAGCGGTTTATTTATAGTTAATTCCTTGTTGATAGGCGAAGGTTAGCACTTTTTGGAAGTTCTACAATAAAAGAAATAAATTAATGAATAAATAAAAACAAAAAACTGCAATAGGAAAGATTTCTGTGAAATAATGAATACACGATGTGCATTAAAAGTGTCAAATGGAACATTAAAATGCTATCAATTTATACTTCTATTAAGAGAAGAATAATAGAAGCAATATGCTATTAAATCCCCCAGACATGCTATAAAATGAGGAAATCCTCCTGTAACTAGCTGGAAGGAACATTTATTCAATCAGCCTGCTCCGGCAAAGATGTAAAACCCATAGATTAATATAAGGTCGGTGTCACTATTCATGATGGAATCATCATCATCAAGGTCACGATATCATGAAGAGGAATTGCAAGTATAAAGGGTCATGACAAATAGAACACAGATGTTGTCCTGCCTTCTATTAGTCTTAAGTGTTCTGTCATGAAACCTCCTGCAGGTCTGCAAACGGCCAGATGGTGGCAGAGTTTCATTACATATTACAGAGCCTCTCAAAAGTTGTTTGATTGTCTAGTATGCTGATAATAAGCCAAAGCCTAGAATTTCACGCGTCGTGCAGGTAGAAAATCCCACAAGATTTTTCCCCTCGTATCTTGCTGTAAAACATTTTATTAGAAATATGCACAAAAAAATGGATACTGCTCTAAGGCCGCAGGGTAGCAGGAGCACATGGAGAGGAGAAAAAACACTCAAGAAATGATGGTGCTATACAAGATGAACATAGTATATTGTGACAAGGAATCACATAGACTGGATTGAAACGAAGTCAGGTTCTTTATTTGTAGCAGGTAGACAGCATACCAGGATAACAGCTTGGCAATTCTTAGGTTACACCTGCGGTGTATGAGGGCAATCCCCGGAACCCCTGACAGTCATGCTGGGGGATTGGGGATATTAAACATATGTAGAAAATGCATATTCCCCCAATCCTGCTAAATATCCCTGATCCCCGGATGGATTGCCGAATATGGCTGCCTGCCAATGGACACATCTGTCCAGTATATAGCAGTGCTGGAGGATTGGGTCCGCCTTTTAAGCGGTGCACCAATTAAATGGGAGCAACACATCAATCATGCTGTAGCTATAGGAGGTCTATTCGCAATCGCCATCAGTTTTACATACAGTCTGAATGAGGCCCATAGTTCTGTACATTTTGAGAAGCAAGATTATTAAAGAGAAAAAGTGATTATGGAGTGAAGGCTGCACAGCTTTTGTTTTTTTGCAGAGACCTTATTCTTATACCAGCTCACAGGTGGTGAAGATCAGGTATTTTAATAAACATGAAATAACAGTTGCGCATGACTTAGCAGGGGAAGCATAGCAGGCAAACTGTCACGTAGTTGAATTTTAATTTGATTTGTGAATCTGCAGGGTGAGGGGGCAGGTTAGGTGGATGATGAAAGACGCAGTATTAGACATTGGAATAAACACAATATAAAAGCCTGGGATTTAGAGAACATTTGTTTGAAACCTTTGTTCAAATAATTCTGAATGCAGCTGCTAGAGTCATCTCGCTACAAGGCAGTTTTTGCCATAGCCCGCAAAATGATGTTATAAAAAGGGAGGAGTCCCACCTTGCGAGAAAAATGAGCAGCTCTGCAGTCGCTGGGCGTGATCAGTCCTGGTATAAAAAAAAATTGATTATGGATTGACTGTTACTCCATTTTTAAAGACCAGTGTCTGTTTAACCAGGGAGGCCCCTTGCAGGCGACAGCCGAAGTATACATTTGTGGCCTAATTTATTCCATGCTTGTTAGCGATCATGCATCCTGATGTACCGTGGGGGGTAAAGTTCTTAAGGGGACTACTAGGTCGCTGTGCCAATGTAACTTACTGATAGAACTATTACTTTATGTACATTGTGCTACAGCGCCAGCTGTGCAGCATAAAGCCAAAGTCTCCTTCCCATGCCACAAGCATTAGACCCTACAGTACATGCCAGTTGTATAACTTTTGTTACATGCACATGGGCATTATAAATGGCGAGTCTCTGAGAGCCCATACATGTTTGGTTAGAAGCATTACAAGGGAAGGAAGCTACATTTATCTTAGCCTAGGGCACCTGGAACCTATAATAAGGCCCTGTTGGAGACCCAATATTATTCCACTGGTGAGATATATCCGTGTTTTTTAGTCATTGCCAGTGGCTTGGTTATGATGTGGGTATAAAATTAAAACAGGGGTTAGGGAACTTTTTTAACCTTTTACCCCGGAATATATTCAGATACGCTGACGTTGCCTCCTAAGCATCTGTAAAGTCAACTAGAGCACAAGTTGCCCAAAATACATATTTAGCAATTTAGAGGTTTCTAAGAAACCTTTACAATGTGTATAACCCTAATGGGGGTCAATCAGTAAGGATCTCAAAAGCAAAATCTTTCTCGGTACTTATGTAATATCTGGGCTCCCGTTTTTCTTATGAGACCGTGTCCCCTCACGGGGCTCACTGTGCTCGCCACGCTTCGGGCACGGTGGCTCGCTGCGCTCGCCACACTATATAAAATCAACTCCATGCGTAGTTGGATAGTAGGGGTATAAAAAAAAATGGGGTGCATTTAGCATGGGAGCCCAGATAATACATAAGTACCGCTTTCTCTAATGGGTAAAACCATGTGCTCTGCAGGTGGGGCAGATGCAACATGTGCATAGAGCATTAGATTTGGGTAAGTTATTTTGTTTCTGTGCAGGATAAATACTGGCTGCTTTATTTTAACACTGCAATTTATATTTCAGTTTAAACACACCCCACCCAAATCTAAATCTTTCCGCCCAGGTTACATCTGTCCCACCTGCAGTGCACATGGTTTTGTTAATTAGAGAAAGATTTTGCATCTGAGATCCTTATTGAATAACCCCTTATGTCAGATGTAAGCATCTTGAATATATATAACACCATGGGGTGGTCAATCCATTAATCAGATAGGGAGTAACCTAGCAATCTCTTATTGAATATAAACACTATATGGATTTGTTCTGTTTATTTACTTTGCATACTTTCACATTTGTAGTAATTTGGGGAATTGGAAAACAAACAGGTGTGGACCGTCATACTATTTCACAGATATACCTCAAAATGATGTGTCTGCCTACGGGCGGAATTCAATCCGGGATTCCGACTGTCAGAATGTCCCAACATTTGGAATCCTGGGCCGTGTTCGCTCAGATACTGGACAGGTGGAATCCGATGTTCCGTTTAAAAGTGGGCATGTCAGCGATTGTCGAAAAACGACAATCCGAGTCCATTTCTGACAAAACAGATCAAACTTGTTTCAAAGTCAGATCTGTTTTGTCGTAATCCGCCTTCAATGCGGTCAGAAACGGCAGCATTGAATAGGCGACTCTCACTATTTCCCATTTTGGAAATAGCGGCCAAGATCGACTACCCCTTCATATATATCCTTATGTGTGTTCCCTTCTCCTACAGTAACCACTTCCAACAGCCAATATATCCTGTGCAGCTTTATTAGTATGCAATGCCCTCCATAGTTCTATTAACCTGTCCCCTAACCTGGAGAATGAACAAATGTTTATTTTATTTTTTATACTTTTTTCTTCTAGTCTGTATATAATTCTTTACACAAAAGCCACACCTATTTTCTCACAATTCATTGCCATCTTGTATCTACTGTGCAATCTCCAAAAACAGGTATGGCTGATTGGATTTACAGTGTCTATGTCAATAGGTCTAGGCCATAGACGGAAAGGTTGACATTAGTCTTTCAGGTGTCTATGTTGATACCGGAGCATGTTGACCCCCAATAAGTGTATTGCTTCACTCACCAAGCTTACTGGCTGCACCCATCCCTGCTTCAAGCAGGATTCCCAATCCATTTATTTCAAGTACTGTATTGCTGCTGTTTTTGAAGCAATATCATTCCACTTTGCAACATGGCTGTATTGGATGGCACTTTAGACATAAAAGATTTGAATAATAAAAATACCTGCAGATTTGGAACCAAGAGAAGCTTGGAGAGCTTGGTTCTGCTGTCAATCAAACTGTTCCAGTCCAGCAAATCCACAGTACTGAAAACAAAAAAGACATCTCAGTCAGCTTACATAGTACAGCAGCATGCTTCAAAAAGTATGTAGAACTTATTCTTGCTGAAATTTCAATAATTCATATCAAGGAAACTGAGCAGCCAGAGGAGTCTAACAGCAGAAGGGAGAGGGGAGGTTCTATCAATGGACAATGATTAGACATTTTAAGTAGAATGTGATATATTAATGTAGTGCATTTAATTTGTATTTTACTTGCAGTCCAGGGCAAATCCTTTTTCTGCCAATGCCGGGGGGGGGGGGGGGGGACCGAAGAAATCCGAAATGTTTATATATATGGTATACTTAGGACTTGTAAGCTCGGTTCCTATTATTTTCACACGTAGTATTTCATTTTTTAACTCCCACTGTACTGAAACTATTTTAACTGCAAATAAACATCCACAACTGCAGTTATTACCATTATGTTTTTTGGATTTTTAGAATACGTCCTAAGGCATTTTCTGTTTCCAATCCAATATTTGCATCATGAAGCTGCTGATGTTGCTCTGATTGTTGCTCCGGGTCCTCAGTCAGGTGGGTATTTGCATACCACAGGTAGGTGCGCAGCATAGTCTGGCTCTGAGACGCCATTATTCCTACAGCCACCATGCTCTTGGGAACTTTTAAAGGCATCACAATCAATTTCTAAACAACAGAATGTTGTTTACAAGCTCAAATCAAATTTCTTATTATTCTATTTGGGAATTTTCAGTTCGATTTGCAAATCAAATGCTAGTGAAGGGATACTATATCGGACTGCAAAAAATCATCAATGGTTTGGCCTAATTTTGATTAATATTTGATTTCCCAAATAGATTTTGGCTGTAGTAAATTTCCATAATACAATTAGAATTAAAATGGCAAATCGTACAGATTCCAAAATTAAGCTTTAATGCATTTACCCCCAGATACAAGATCAGGTCACTGCTGATCTTATGGGAAGCAGTGACCTATCCACTAGTTATTGTGTGTACTGTAAATATACCAAATACTGACTGGTTGTTCTATTCTTACCATTTGGGAGAGACACTGTGCAGAGATATAAAGCTGCTCTGATCTTAGTCAAGCACTCTTCAATAATATGACTACATTGATTTGTGGAGCTGCAAAGTCTTGATAAAAGATTTTCTGTACAAATTACATCCAGTCACTCAGCCAGGAGGTCTATTATGCTTGGAGCAGACAAACAGAAAAGGAAACTGCTGTACTCACACAATATTTTATCAGTGTTTTTTTTTTCTTTGGTCGAGAACCTAATTTCTTAGAAAGGAACATATCATAATGTAACAAAGCAGGTTATAGAAGGTAGTCTTGTAGTGAAAGCACACTCACAAATTCCAAACTCTTTTACTGTTCATTTAGCACTTTTTGATGACCACAAAAACTTCAGCAGAGCATGATGTTCACAGCCCTGTCACCATCTAACAGAGACCTAGTGCGGTATTCAATTAAGTCCGATTTTTTGCCTGCAGTTTATTTAGTTTTTTTGAAGGAGAATGGGGGTTAGCCCTATTCAATTGGAGGGCTGATATTGCCTAAGCGAAAAATTTGTAATTGGTGAAAAATTGGCGAATTAAGCCTCTGATGCGAGATTGGGTATCACAGTGTACAATGACTGTATATCAAGAGTTACTAACCAAATATCATCAGAAATTAATACAGATCCTTAATCATGTTAAGGAGTTCGGAGGTATCATAGCAAATGGATTTCTGCACAAAAGGCTGTAAGATTTCATCAATATTAAAATAAAAGATTTTATCGATATGGCTGAAGTTGGGTGCCACCCTTTTTGCAAACCTATTGATCAATTGCAAGCGAATAGTCAGCATCCAGTTACACTTTAAAAGAGAGCCTGTCCATTTCACAATTTGGAAAGCCCATGTAGAGATAACACTTACAAAGCTGAAATCCTGGTTTGCCAATAGAGGGTACTCAAAGATTTTTGAAACTTGTTTGAAAAAAGCAAGACATTGCTACAAGTATCTTAATAATAAACCAGCGCAAAACTTGACAACACATCAGCGCTAACGAATTGTATTTCTACAAAACAATGACTCTTGATTGCCAAGGACCCTGCAGTAAAAAATTTTGGTACAAGACCTACATGAATGCTTATCAGAGAGGACCGATCCTCTAATAGATATTGATGAGACCTGAGATTAAACCTGTGACTGGAGGTCAACAGAGGTTCACAACAAGAAAAATGGGCTGCTTCTGATGTAATGGGTGTAACACCTGCCACTTGATCACTGGCACCACGCTGCCTCAACCCAATAAATTACGTCCCACTAAACACAGGTTAACCTGTATGAGTTTATATGTAATTTATCTCCTACTATCTCCTTATGGACTATGCTATGTAGGAATGACCAAACATTCCTTAAGGGACAGGATGACAAATCATCTTTGCTCTATTAGGTTGGCCTATCAAATTGGTGGATCTGATAAACCCGTTGCTAAACATTAATCAAGAAAAATGACATTATGGGCGGTATTCAATGTTCTCCGATAGTTGTTTTTTTTTCGCAGTTTCTTATTATTTCGCTCTTTTTCTATGTTCGATACTTTTCACCTATTCAAAGTTGGAATTATGGAATGTCGATACGTTTTCGGTAGTTTTTTAATGTTTGTTTGTTTCGCTTAGTTTTCAGTGACAAATTCGCATTGTTCAAGTGATATCTTTAATTTATCGCCTTAGAAAGAGCTTGTTAATTTAACACCTATTCGATGTTTACTTTATGCAGCCTTCTGTACATTTCACGGTGTAATTATCGCCACCGCTTATCGATTTTTTTTACATGCGCAATGAAAGTAAAATAACTATTTTGTAAATAATAACATAACTGAAATAATGCTTTTTTTCTCCAAATGTTATATAAATCATTTTTAAAGCTGTAACACTTGTAAATAAATATATATTTAATTTATTCTGTAATATATTTCTACATTAACTTTTACCCATGATGCTCGGGTGCATCATGTGATCTTTTTTACCCTACGACGCACGTGTCCACAATGACTAAAATCTGCACGTGCATGCCAATATATACCTTTTATCGAAGGCGGGAAAGCGAAATAGCAACTCCCACCGTTCGCCTCATAGGTGTTTTATCGCAATTACGCGTTACGCGTCACACAAATTTTGAATAGCGAGAAAAAGGTATTAAGCGATACATTAACGCAATGCGAAACAACGATAACATTTCATTATCGCCATGCGAAGCAGTGACGGTGCACATTGAATACCGCCTTATAGCTCATGTTCCAAAACCAGTGCGAGGTGGCAACCAAGTTCTAGTTCTTTGGAGACTTAAATCTAGATAGATATTTAAATTAGACACTATTGAAACAAGAGAATGAAAAGAAAAACATTGTTTTCTAGAATTCATATGATTTCTGGTCTCTAATTGTCTAAATCGGATATACAAAAATTTGCCGATGAGAGATATGATTCTTTTTCTGATTAATAATCCTCCCCAAATTTTTTTTTTAGAATAATGAAAAAAGAAAACAAAAAGAAAAATACTATTTTAAAAAAAAATGGTATCTATTGTAGGTTTATAATATGTAAAATATCCATGTTAAGTATTATTATAGAGATTTATTATATACAGTACTAGTAAGCCCGCTGGAAGTGAATGCTTTGAAAACTAGTAGCTGTAGTTTTACTTGCTGCCAGCAGACAGCAGTGTAAGCACGCTCAAAGCAAATGCTTCCAAAGCTATTTGATGTAGTTTCACTTGCTGCAAACAGATGGCAGTGTTTCGGATACACACAGACACTAGACATATATATATATATATATATATATATCACGATCCAGATAATAAGACGTATATTTTTACCTCTACAGTGTGTCTCCAGACGTCACCTGATGCTGCAGCAATCCCTGCCTGTCATGTCTGCCTGTCAGCTCCAGTCTCCTGTGGCTTCCATGCTGCCACAAATTTAATAGGCCTCAACCATTGGAGCAGCCATGCCCATTCCAGTCACCTGTTTGTTCACAGCCAATTCTGAGCATCCTTCTGTCCTGCTAATTGCTCAACCAAATCACTGAACACTGGCTGCTACATGTATAAGTATACTGGCTTGAGACCACGGAAAGGGCCAGTTCAATGAGGTCCACAGCCTTGCTGTTTGCTGGGGTATGGATCATTAGGTCACCAGCATTATGGTCAACAAGCATTAGGTTGACATGCATTTAGGTCGACATGAGTTAAGGTAGACATGTAGGAAGGCCGACACGACTTTAGGTCGACAGGGTCATTAGGTCGACATGGGTAATGTCGACATTGAAAAAGTCAACTTTTTTTTTTTATCCGGAATGTCAAACACACTACAGAGTCAACATAAACACTAAAACATAGCACCGCGTGTGCTTGCCATGCTTCGGCACAGTGCCTTGCTACACTCTGCACACTATTTTATTCCCCCACCATGCCCTAGTGGATGGTAAGGCGTGAAATACTGCCTGTCGGCACATGTCGTGTCAACATGGACACCGAAACGTACCACTGTGTCTACTTGCCATGCTTTGGTTACGGTGCCTCGCTACGCTCGACACTATTCTACCACCACGCCCTAGTGGATGGTAGGGCATGAAAAACTGCCTGTCGGCACATTTTGGCTAAAAAAAAACAGTAAAAAAACCATGTCGACCCCTAATGACCCTGTCTACCATCATGCTAGTGACCCAATGACCATATCCCGTTTCCTGAGATGCCTGCAGCCTAGCTGCTGCTGCCTGTGCTTTTGCTCTTGTAAGGAACAGAACCTTGGATAGCCTCTAATTACACCCAGCTGCTAAGTCTGGCTGTTACCAGTATTGCTGGTATTAATCTGTTCAGCTCCAGCAGATTCCAAGCTCCCCTGTTACCTACATGGTGTTCTCTCTCTGTCTCTAAGCTGCTTTCAGGTGCCATTATCCAGGGCTTGCCATCCTGCTCCAAGACCTGAGTATTTCAGCATGCAGCTTGACTAGCACCATCGCTAGCCTCCAGCTACAAATCGGTCCAACATCGGACCGCCATCATTCTATTTCAACTCTCCATCGGTTCCTCCTGAGCTTCCCAGCTAGCCTCCAGTGACAATCGGTCACCATCGGTGTTCTACCATTGATAGCCCCCATCAAAGATTTCCATCACTTTCCAGCTGCTTCATCTAGACCCAATTCACACGGCATCGTCCAAGTCTCCAAGGGTCAGTACCACCACGTCATTCTCCTGATATTGCATTCCCTGTACCTGCATTATTATCTGGACTTCATTAGTGTCCCTACACTGCACCATACCCCATTGTCATTACAGCTGTTATTAGTGCTAAGTATTATCTGGACTCCACCAGTGTGAAAACACTCCTACACTTGCCACTAAGGTAGTCCAAGCTCTCATACACTGCACCAGCATTCTTCGCTGCACCTCTTGCTTACTATTAATATTATTCCTATGGTACTAAATCCTGTTTGTTATTGCCGTTCATATACTCTTCAAGTCTCATCGTTCCAGACCTGTACCATCTGTGGTAATAATAAAGGGGGTGATTCTCTCACACACAATGCATTTCTGTATGTTGTGTTGTTCCTCCGCAGTGGCAGCGCTGCGGAGGGAATCGCCAGCTTTTGCCTATGGGCTTCTTACCGCAGCGCTGTTTGAGGGATCCGTCACGGATCCCTCCCAGCATGCCCTGCGGCCGGCACATCACTCTGCGCATGCACAGATGGACTCCCGGGTCACAGACCCGGAAGTCCAGTGCCAGCACCGCATCGCAAGGGACAGCTCTTATCGCAAGAGCTGTCCCTTGCGTTAAGAACAGCATATGTTAGAGCATATGCCATTATTAATAATGCGATGCCCGGCGATAGAGGGCTGCGGATGTTACATCACCCCGCCCAAAGACTTGTACTTTTACATTGTGGTCCTGCTTCTAAACTAACTGTACTGTGTGCCTCATGGTAACGCGCAGTAGCCTTATCAAGACACCTCAGTTTGTGTACTAGTCAGCCCCTACGCCTGTGGTGTTTCCAGTCCGGATCTGACCACAGGCATGACGATATACACACACATTTTTTATTGCATTATATCTTGCTATGAAAATACTATAGGGCTGGCTATGTTAAAAATATTGTCATATTTCTGCTATTTGAAGTATTTAATACATCACTAATCCTTGTGGATATGAGTGATACAATGTGCCTGTCAGGTCTGTGGTGCTGAAGAGTAACAGGACTGATTTTTTGCATGCTGTTATTAGCTGTTCTGGCCGCTGTCCCTGCTTTACTTCCATGTAGGTGGAAGGAGTTCCGTGTCCACTTCCGGTTGTGATGCCACTATTATGGTGATAGATTATGCTGTGGTTTTAGATGCTGTAATCAATACTTTCAAGCATTTGTTACATATATTTCTTTAGGTGCCGACACACTAGAAAGATCTGCGATCATAAGATGTGCGCATAAATTAGCCTTGAAATCTTTTTTCCGTCCTGGACAAAAGATTTCAGGCAAGCGCACATCTTTACCAAAGATTTTTCTTAAGATCCCGTGTGCGTTCCTATGGATCTTTTGTTAAATCTTCTGATCTTTTGTGCAGCACGTAAGATCAGAAGATTCAGCTAAAGATCCACGGGAGCGCGCATCGGACAAAAATCGGCCGATTTTCGACCGATTATCAGTAAACATCAGACGATATATCGGCCGATTTATCGGAAAACAGCCAATCGGCCCAAAAATCGTTCTAGTGTGTCGTTTACTCTGTGCAGTGGCGTCAATAGGAGATGCAGGGGAGGTGACCCACACCCAACTGTCACCCTTCTGTGGAGTGACACCAAAAAGAGCAGCACTCCCACCTGCATACTCATCCACCCTTTCTGCACATCTGTGTCTAAACAATTAGCGGTGAAGATAGCAACAACCGCACCCTACTGATTATGTGACGGCCTCAAAAGTCAAGCACAGTCACAAAATGCAACCTGCACACTTCCACCACAATCGGGTCTGATTGCTGTGCCAAATGCCAAGGATTCAAGAAGTCGGTCAGTGGTGTAGCTCCGGGCACCACGCAGGGTCTGCTACAGGGATGCACATTACAAATGAGGTGTTGGCCACCAGCCAATCAGAGCTCACAGACCTGCAGATACAGTTTGTGATTGTCTGCTGGACCAGGAGCTCCAATTAGCTCAGGAGGCGGTGCAATGTTTGAAAACGCCCCCTGCAGAACAGTCACAATAAACTATGACTGATCAAATAAAAAAAACTTTTTGTGGATTGTTTATTATTAATAATCATTCAGGTTCAACTCACCACAAAGCCATTATACAGGTGTACTTCATTGTGGGACAGCCATAATTTGGGTGAAGTCTTCTGCGTTAGGCTGTAAATCCACAGTGACAATATATAAAATGATGTAGAAACTGCTGTTTGTGCATAATTTTATGAAAAACTGTCTATAAATAGGTGCATACATATTTTAAGTAGCACGGAAAGACCTTTTTGTCTTCAGTGTGGTGGGTCAGTTCACAATTTTGCCCTATCATTTAAACAAATTTCCTTTTAAAATAATTGATAAAAGAGTATGCTGCTTTCTGCAAGATACAACCACGGCACAAAGGATCTGCTTCATAGGTATAAATAAAATAGGCAAGAGGAGAGCACAAACAGTGCAGTATAATACGTCAAACTGTGCCTCAGTGTGCAATGCACTTATAGTATATAAATAATTAAAAAGCTTATATGGTAGAGCAATCCTTGCTCTATTCCCATATCTGAAAGAGAAAATCAGTAATGTGGGAAAGCACCCTTGGCGTTTACAGTTGTAGAATGAAATGTGTAGCTTTGCCTTCAGCTGCTTCTTCCCCTGTTCTTGGAATTCCTAGAACATTGATAACCTGTTCAAATCCACATTCTCCAACTATGTAGAAGGGTTCTTAATATTACAGCTTTTGGATGATTTCAAATGACTCAATTTTGCAGGCCACTTAAATGTTAGGATATTATATAATCCAACACCCCCCCCCCCACACAGTATTGTTTTCCCTACTTTACTCTTTTACACTATTTTTTGCCCATGTCACCTGCCATTTTACCTTTTTCTATTCTATTTGCCTCAAAATAGTGGTCCACAGACAAAATATCTTCCCAGTATCTTCTACTACATACAGTATGTTCTCAAACCTGGGGCTTAATTCAGATCTGATCGCAAGGCACATTTTTTCTTAAATAGACAAAACCATGTGCACTGCAGGTGGGGCAAATGTAACATGTGCAGCCAGAGTTAAGGGGTGTACACACAGGGCAATGTACTTTCTATTCAAACGAATCGCACAGCACCGTGTACACCAGGCATGTCCAACCTGCGGCCCTCCAGATGTGCTAAAACTACACATCCCAGCATGCATTGCCAACATTCTAGCATTTCCTAATAGCCAAATTGTGGCAAGGCATGCTGGGATGTGTAGTTTTAGCACATCTGGAGGGCCGCAGGTTGGACAAGCCTGGTGTACACATTCGATTTAGACTGTAAAGTAGTACTATATAGTCTTGCCTGTGCAGTCTATTTTGATTTGATTTTGCTTACATACAAGCAAAATTGAATAGTAAAATACACTAAATCGAACCGTGTGTATGCCCTATTGGGCAAGTTATTTGGTTTCTGTGCAGGGTAAATAGTGGCTACTTTATATTTACACTGCAATTTAGATTTATTTTTAACGCACTGCAGCCAAATCTAACTAATAGTGGGTACACATGGTGCGATTTTGCTTGTGATTCAATCCCGAGTCGATTGGGATCGAATCAAATGGTACACAAAAAGCATTCGATTTGGACTATATAGTACAGATATTTACTACACTATATAGTCTTGCCAGCAAGACTGTTTTTCTATTTGATTTACACCACACGGGAGTGCACATCAGTACCGAATCTGCATAGATTGCTGCTATAAGCATTCGATTTGATTTTGCTTCTAGAAGCAAGTTCAAATAGAAAAATAGTGCATATCTCACAATGGGGCAGATGTATTAAGCCTTAAGAAGAGATAAATGCAAGGGTGATAAAGAGAGATAAACTTCCAGCCAATCACCTTCTAACTTCCATGTTACAGGCTGTGTTTGAAAAAAGTCAGTTGGCAGGTGATTGGCTGGATGTTTATCTCTCCTTATCACTGATACATTTATCTCTTGTTAAGGCTTAATACATCTGCCCCAGTGTGTACTCACTAGAACTCTTTCAGCACAGGTTACATTTGCCACAGCTGCAGTGCCACACAGTTTTGTCCAATCGATAAAAAAAATGTGAATTGCGAACCGGTCTGAATTAGGCCCCTAGTCCTCGGGACTCCAAACAGTTAATTTTTTTCAAATTCGTCTCACAGATTCACAATCCAGCGGTGACTCTTATAAAAAACAAAAAGAGAGTCAGTGAGTAATGAACACATGAGCCGTTTGGGTTCTGTGGACAGACTTTGGGTACCGCTGCTCTAATGTTTGTTTAATCCCATTTGTCCTAGCACATAATCTGACAAGATGACACTGCATGTTTGTTGACACATTACGCCAATCATTGTACGGTCTGACATCGTAAATGTTTTTTCTTGAACAATTGTATTTTTCTTGTATTACTGCATAATAAAATTCAAAATATAAAATAGGACAAGAAAGAAAAAGTCAGTAAAACATACTGTAAAAAGTTGTAATTTCATTAATGTTCTTGTTTTGCTCCTAGAAGTACAGATGGAGCCGCCATCAGTGGGACGGCGGACGGCTTGCACATCCCTGTCAGTAAGGCACCGGGACAAAAGGCTTCCCTGCCCGTCTCCACTTCAGGGAGATAGACAGGGAGCGGGGGCAGAGCGGGCAGTGTGTGTGGAGACTGAGGGCTTCTTGGAGAATGGGGCACGCTAGTGTCTCATGCACGTGGCCCATTCTGTCAGACTCTGCCACCTGGCAGGGGAGGTCGAATGGCGATAGAATCACCAGGAGCTGTTCTAATGAGAGCAGGTCCATCTGTACAGAAAATATCAGAAGCCCCAGTATTGGATTAGATAAACTACTTACAGTATACAGATGTAGCCAAGCTCATCTATCTTCCCTATGGTGCATACTGTAGATCAATACAAGAGGTGGACTGCATATTACAGTAGGAGCAAGTTTCATCTTTGCTCCTTTGGTCATGGCTAGCCATGGCTATTCTATTGTTCTCAGCTGCAATACAATACGTATTGCAGCTGAGAACAATAGAATAGCCATGGCTCGCCATGGCTAGCCATGGCCAAAGGAGCAAAGATGAAACTTGCTCCTACTGTATGTCCCAGCATGGTTTACTCTGGCATACGGAGTTGCCTGTAAGTGTAATACTTATATTGGTCCACCAGAGGTCGCTTTTGAAAATCACTGTTGTGCATGTGTGAGGTCTCGAATGAAATACAGAACAGTAATACAGCACTTTATGTTACATGCAGTATACAGGTGTGGCAGCAAACGTGTAGAAATAACTTTACAGATGAACCCTAGGCTAGAGGATTGCTAAATAGAGATCACGCACAGTAATAGAAATTTAAACGTGCAGTACAGTAACATCTACCTTTCACATTGATGGAGGCATGCATATTGCTTTATACAGTACTGATAAATTCACTAGGATCATATCAATCACTCATGCTTTCATTTCTGCTGTTACTATAAGCTACTGTACTCTTTGTCCCCGAGCTGCATTGGAAGCTATACTGCTTGATTGGAAAGTGGTAAATAAATCTCTTTTTTTTGCAGAAGAGATACCCGCAAAGCAGTTCGCACAGTAAGTTCAGTTTGCACTAAGGCCCTTATTCAGATCTGATCGCAGTACAAATTTGTTCGGAAAATGGGCAAAACCATGTGCACTGCAGGTGTGTAACATGTATAGAGAGAGTTATATTTGTGTGAGTTATTTTGTTTCTGCGCATTGTAAATACTGTCTGCATTATTTTTACACTGCAATTAAAATTTCAGATTCAACACACCCCACCCAAATTTAACTCTCTCTGCACGTCACATCTGCCCCACCTGCAGTGCACATGGTTTTGCCCATTTTCCGAACAAATGTGTACTGTGATTAGATCTGAATAAGGGCCTAAGTGTAGACATACTGCCACAAGATACTGTACTCGTGCTTTCATGCCTACTGTTACTATACACTACTGTACAGTACGTCCCTAAGCAGCATTAGATGCTAAACTGTCTGATCGGAAAGTGGTAAAAAATAAATAAATCCCTCTTTTTTTTTTTTTTGCGTAAGAGTCACTTGTTTGTTAAAAAAAGCACCAGAAACCCAGCGCAGTGTAATAAAGTTATTATGCATATTTTAAGATTATAACTTATTTACCACTCAATGGAGATCAATTTCCTACAACCAGAACCTTAAACTGCCAAGATATTTTGGTATATTTCATTTTTTTGAACATACTGGCCAACAATTTTACTTTATGCTGTACAGGGAAGCTTTGAGGCACTGCAGACGTGCCCAGCTGGGCTTTTATTCTTGTTGGCGGTTCTTATAGCCAAATCTGCAGCAGAGAGTCCCGACGGTTCCGGACAGGATTGAATAGTGTCAGTCCATTATCTTGGGCCTGATTCAGACCTGATCATATGACTGCTGATTATCTGAAACTCCCGGCCTACAAATTCGCAGCTGTGCGATCAGAGCTAAATCAGACCCATTTTCCACTGCTTTATATCACAACTTACTTTTGATTTTTGCTAGGACTCGACTGTTGGATTGAATTTGCTATGTACTCCACCTGTGCACTTGGATTTGCTATAAAGTCAGCTTGCCTTAGACATCAAGAAAATTCAATACACAAGCTGAAGGTCAGTCTGCCTTTTGATCATCCACTTATGACCTGGATGTTTCTTGTCTTCAGCCAGCCAAGACTTCAGTTTATTACGTGTTCTTATTATTGTTCTACAATAGCCTCAGCTATGCTGGCCATTTTATTTCTGCAATAACTACATTCCAGGACTTTCATTACCTCAGCACAAACCTATATTACAGAGACTGTTTGAATAAGAGAATATATATATATATATATATATATATACACACACACATACACACACACACACATATATATACACACACACACACACATACATACATACACACACACACATAAATATACACAGATACATACATACATACATACATACATACATGCACACACTTATACATATGCTACTCACAGGTTAAGGCATGCAGATGACCAGATACTACTGGTATTGTAGTCTTATTTAAAGAATACTCCCTAAAGACTCTTTGACACGGCTGGAATTTGCGCATAGTTTATAGGTGTTTTTGACCTTGCAGCTAAATCTGCTTTTGGTCACAAATGTTAACCCTAAATAAATGCTTCAAGGAAAGAAAATAAGAAAAAGTACAAATAAAATGTAATGTGTGTAGAAAGCAAGATAATGCAGCATTTAAATGCAGCATTTAAATAGTGTTAGCTTTTAAAAGGCTCTTATTTATGCAGGGCCGGCGCCACTACTAGGCAGCTTTAGTGCCGGCCGGGAGTTTGGAGCAAGTCAACCCCCTGGAGCCAAGTGAGTGAGCCCACACATATCCCCAACCCCTCACCTCCCCCTTTGGACCGGGTGACTGGTGGGGAGGCCAGACATCCCCGTGTGGAGCCCACAGCCGTATCCCCCCCGGAGCAGATCGGTGGCCGCATCGATCTCCCCTGGGTAGCTGCACACCCCCCCCCCCCCGTGGAGCCCACGAATGGAGCAGGTCGGCGGCCGCATCCAACCACCCCCCCCCCCTCACGGAGCGGCTAAGCGGCAGGGTGCATTGACCCCCTCCATGGAGTAGGTGAATGGGTGGCAACACATCCCCCTATGGAGCATGTGTGTGGCAGGGCGCGCACCCTCCCGCTCGCCTGGGGCGCTGATAGCACTCACACCGGCCCTGTATTTATGCTTTCTAAAGTCTGCAAAATAGCATCTATAATGCCATCCCCCTGGGAAAACTATAGGATAGATCTCAGATAGAGCCTTTATTAAATAGGGATGTTACTTAATTCTGCCTTAAACAGTAGTACGTACTTAATGGACAGAAACACTTTACAGGGCAGTACGGATGGTGTAATGGTTAGCTTTACCGCCTCACAGCACGGAGGCCATGGGTTCAATTCCCACCATGGCCCTAACTGTGCAGAGTTTGTATATTCTCCCCATTCTTGCGTGGGTTTACTCCGAGTACTCCGGTTTCCTCCCACAATCCAAATATATACTGGTAGGTTATTTGGATTCTAACAAATTTAACCCTAGAATGTCTGTGTGTTCGTGTACATGTGGTAGGGAATATAGATTGTAAACTCCACTGAGGCAGGGACTGATGTGAGTGTTCAAATAATCTCTGTAAAGTGCTGCGGAATATGTATGCGCTATATAAGAAATTGGTAAGAAATAAATAATAAATAAAAAGGTCTCCAGTCACTCAGTTTTTGGCAAGAAGACTCTGCAAAACACGTATGTTCGCAGCCTAGCAGTAAACGTTGCCCGCCGGCCATCCAAATACCCCCCAGCTGAGCAAATCCCTGCATTTGCATGTGAGGGGCGTGTGCGCTTACATTCGATGGTCACTCACCAATCAAACGATTTTTCACCCGATCACAAATAAAAGTCAGTCTAGATTACCTCTTATTTTTTGGCCGAATCCGGGGCAGGCGTTGATGTCATGTGGCTTCAGCCGCCCGCCATGAGCAGGCATAGACGGACACCCATAAAACGCTGGGCGTTCCCCTGCTTCAAACCCCTGCCAACCATGTTCCCTCCCGTCACAAAGCGAATGCCTTGGCGGAAGGAGTTTTGCACATGTGTTTATTCACCCATGCGCAGACACGCACCATCGGAAACAGGGCCAAATTCGACCCCAACGAAATGGGTCTGAATCAGGTCCACTGTATTGCAGTATGGTGCGCCCATCTGCAGAGAATGCAGAGTTAAAAAGGCAAATGGCAATGGAATACAGTCATTACGATATAGGTGTAGAATGAGTGCTATATGTGTCCCTGGACAGCAAGTAAAATGACATGGAGCATGAGGTGGTGATAAGATGAAGGTGCAGAACGGATGGTGTGCATTTCCCCTTTATGGCCAAAAGATAAAAAGAAAATAATATATACGACATATTGAAATTTTGACATCATCAAAATGTAGACTTTTATTTGCGAAGCATACCCTGAGAGTCCAAGACTTTCCCCTGTGAACCAGTTATGACTTTCATCTTTTGTAGCAATTCCTAGCTCCACCAGGCTTTCCTGTAAGGGAAAACAAACTTAATAGTCTTATTTATTTTACTCAGGACTACATTTATAAAGGACAAGCAAAGCCTGCATGAGAGAATAAACGGAATTCTTTAACATTGCCCGTTCGCCCTCCTATACAGTAGTCTTATATGCAAAATACTTTAAAACTATTACAAAATTATACATCAGTCTCATACACACTAGGCAATGCGTGTCCCGATCAGTTGTCTGTGCATGTACAGATGTAGAACCGTATTGTTGACAAGGGCCATGCTGCTGCTCAATGCAGCATAGCCTCTCACATTGGTCTCAGCCTCAGATCCCAGCAAATTGGCAGCCGTGGGAATTGCCCAGTGTATGGGTCATAACTTTAGAAGAGGCAGATGCACTAAGCTTCAAAAGTGATAAAATGGAGAGTGATAAACAACCAACCAAAAAGCTCCTATCTGCCATGTCACAGACTGTGGTTGAAAAATGTCAGGCATGAGCTGGTTGTTTAGCATTCTCCATTTTATCACTTTGAAGCTAAGTGCATCTGGTCCTAACTCTGCAAGCAGAACTCAAAGAAAATAGAACTGTTGTGGTATCACAGCTTCACTTAGAATTAAATACAAAAACGAAAAACGCCTAGGACAACATCCACCAACTTAATTTCCTACAATTAGAATAGGAAACGCACTAATCAACGTAATTGACTATTCCTTGAAAGATTCAATCACAGTTAAGATCACCTCTCTTTTTTCTAATGATTAAATATTTATTTCCATCGGTTTTCCACAAGCCATTCCCAATCACAAAGACCTGAATTGATCGCTTTTCTATAGGATTATTTAAGAAGAGATAACGACAATGTGCCTCCAAAAACACAATTTAAGTAGAGACAAAAGGATATGTTGAGGTGCCCTAATTTACAGGAACAGTTGCTATGATCAAGCACACTTTAACATTACTATTCTTATGCATGTTAGATACCAGTGCCATTATCCTGTCCTAATATGGATAGCCATATGTAGGGGAAAAAAAAGTTAGTTACAAACAAATTCCAGAACCAGCCACATGGATGGCGTTGTTCACAGACAACGCGTCAGCTGTGCAACACGGCCTATGTATCTAAAGTTGTATCGGTGCATCGTGCGGTCTGTACGGGTGATCCACAGACTGCCTGTACAACCGCAATTGATCTGCAGATATATCTACCAGTGTGTACACAGCTTTAGTCTTCTGAAACCTAGCATGTTTGGATAAATAAAGTATCAGATATGTTCTCATAATTCTAACCTCAATATGCCATGCAGCCAGGGGTGAATTTAGGGGTCATGCCGACACCCCCCCCCCCCCCCCCCATTTTAACATATTCATTATTAAATTATAAGTCCTAACTTTACAAATGCAGTATACTGTAATAGCAAAATGAACCTAGAGATAAAACCGGTGCCTGTCTGATAATATACAAATAGAAACGTAGATCAGCGGCACTCTGAGAGGGACATCAAGAAGGTTTTAATTCATCATCATTATTTATTTAGTAGCAGTTTCTTATATAGCGCATACATATTCCGCAGAGCTTTACAGAGTATCATTGCACATTCACATCAGTCCCTGCCCCAGTGGATCTTACTATCTATATTCCCTACCACATGTACACGCACGCACAGACATTCTAGGGTTAATTTTGTTGGGAGCCAATTAGCCTACTGGTATATTTGTGGGAGGAAACCGGAGTACCCGGAGGAAACCCACGCAAGTACGGGGAGAATATACAAACTCTGCACAGTTAGAGCCATGGTGGGAATCGAACCCATGACCTCAGTGCTGTGAGGTAGTAATGCTAATAATTACACCATCATCATGGTGACTTCATTCTCCGGGAGTCATCATGTTGAATAAAACACTATTTTTACCAACTACTTAATGCCAGATTCTGACTGTGGAAATTGTCAACTGATGTTCCCTAAATTAACTGATGTGATGTTAAAAGTCGCATTTGAGCTCTTAGGGCGGGATGTACTAAGCTAAAAAATGCGGTAACCCACCCCCCCCCCCCCTTTTCGGGTGTTGTACTGCATTTTCTAATGTACGAATACCCAGCCGCCGCATCATCGCACGGCAGGGTATCGCCAGAAACCCGCCACCTCCACTGACCCCCCTCTCCCCGTCTCACTAGCTTACCTTCCTGCAGGTGGTGTGCGGGGAGGTGATGAAGACACACCACATCACAGGTATCATGGTGGGCCTCCGTCACCGCACTGCCCTCCTTCCCTCCAGTGCCACAATCATCTCTTATCTGCATCTACGCAGGTCTCCTCTTCAAGCATGCAGGCTGCCTGCAGCATTAGCATGATGACGGCAGCGTGCTCATCCCGGCCAGCTCCAGAGAGGCGGATGGTGGACACAAGCGGCGATGGGCAGCACACAATATTTTAGCCCCCAGGCCAGCCGGGCCCGGCCATCACTGCTGCCCCACCTTCACCTGCCCACCACAGAAAGTTGAGCTCCCAAATTTTAAGAGGCCAGACTGGGCAGGCGGAGGCAGGTCAGCCACTATTGAGAAGCCTTCAGGGCAGGCTGTGAGCAGTAATTACTAGATCTTCTGTGGCCGGGTAAGGTGGGGGGAAAAACTACAACTGCCGGAGTGCAGTTCCGCCCCAGTCTGACCTCAGGTCAGTCACTCACACAGGCAGCCTGGCTGCCACCCATATGTGCCACCCCTAGGCCCATGCCTCACGGGCCTAGTGGCAAATCCGGCCCTGCGTGCAGCACTAGATGCCAGGCAAAAACTGAGCTGCCAGGTCCTGCACATCTCTGCTAAAATTTATTTGTGCATCGTAACCCTAATTGCCATGCAACTTGGAGTTGCAAGGAGATTAATTTGATATGACATTTGTATATGTAAAACAGAGCCTGTATACAGAGCAGAACAGAATTTGTATTGGAAAAAAGGTGGTTTCTACATGGTATGCAGTTGACATGCAAAAACTCGACATGGTCAAAATTTCGACACAAGCAAGAGACAGACACAAAAAAGGTCGGAATGAGTTTGTCATTTTTTTCTAAGAGAAAAAAAAAGCGTTTCTTCAACTAACCAGTTGGACATAGAGGAAGAATATATAATAGTGCCTGAAGCCGCACGTTTCGCTTCAAAACCATGAAAAACTCATGTCTACCTTTTTCAGGTTAACCTGTTGACCAATAATGTTCGACCTATTGACTGTTGACCTAATTACGACCCTATGACCTATACCCCTACTACATTGTGGCACTTTATATACAGGTGGACACTCAGTTGTCCATACAGTAGAGCTTGGAGCTTTATATATAAACGGTTATATATATTTAATCTGCACAATTTCCTTGTACAGGCTAGTCCTATTGTGTTGCGTCTAGGATGCATGGTTTTGTCAATAAAGATGCCCAAGTCTAGAAGATTTTCATGCAACCTGGGGCGCTAAGAGGGGCTGCTTGGCATGACTGAAGCAAAGATGTATGAGAACACATGTGTATATTTACGGAGCACCTTCTTCTCAGCTTACAGGAGGTCAATTTTAAAGTGGCACTAAGCAAATAAACTACAGTTTACAAAAGCTGCTGTTTTATAAATATAGCCCATAAACCCTCTAGAGCACTGTCCCATGGAAAGGATTCCAATATGGTGGCAGTTGCCTGGCAGAAAAGAAAAAGCCTGACTAAACTGAGGGAATACAAGAATGCGGTATCCGCACTGATCATAGAGTCATATGGTCGACCACTAATGGTCAACAGTCAAAAGGTCGACAGGGTCAATAGGTTGACAGTCAAAAGGTGGAAAGGGTTTAAAGGTCGACAGACAATAGGTCGATAGTGTTTAAAGGTTGACAGGCAATAGGTCGACATGGAAAAGGTCGGCATGCAAAATTTTCAGCTGTCATGTGCCGACAGGTGGCATTTCATGCCCTACCATCCACTAGGGCGTGGGGGGAGAATAAAATAGTGTGCCGAGCACAGCGAGGCACCAAGCCAGAAGCATGGCGAGCGCAGCGAGCCTTGCAAGGGGACACGGTACACTTAGACAGTGTCCATGTCGACATAGACACCCTAAAAATATTTAAAACTAATGTCCACGTTTTGGATGTCGACCTTTTGACCACGTCTACATCTTATATGTCGACCTTTTGACCCTGTCAACCTTGTGACTGTCGACCATTAGTGGTCGACCATATGATTGTAGGCAGTCCTAGGCATATAGAAGGCAGTCCTCTGCCTGGGCAGTTCTTTAACTGAGAAATCTACTAAGTGGGAAATATACAAAGTGGATTTACTTATAAAGAACAGTTATAAAACAGTTATCCTGCATGAATTTCCCTGAATATGGACTGATCTTCTGTTTATTTCTCTTCTCACAGGTATGTGATTTAAACTGGTCCATTTCTCTACAAGTCCCAGCATTCTGCTCTGCATAAATCCCTATGAGCCCATTGCAGCAGTATACAATGTATGTGATTTAAACTGGTCCATTTCTCTACAAGTCCCAGCATTCTGCTCTGCATATGTGACCTCAGCTGTAGTCTCTCTTAATTAGACCTGCTATATCTGGTCATATAGAAGGCAGTCCTCTGCCTGGGCAGTTCTTTAACTGAGAAATCTACTAAGTGGATTTACTTATAAAGAACAGTTATAAAACAGTTGAAAAACATTGAACAACATCAAACAAGGTAAATACAATACTTATTCCACACTTTCTCACACAATCTCCTCTTTACCTGTCACCAACTGACAAACTATCACATCATGCTCACCACAATGCTACTTCTCATTTCATTACATGGCATACTTACCAAACTTCAACCATCCTATAATCTCCCTGACACTCACCACTCTGTACACATTGCCTCTTCTATTATTCACTCCCCTCTTCTAAACACTCATGAGCTCTTTAATTACTTCTCTACTTGTACTTTCACATCCACTTCCCATCACCAATACAAAAAACTGCAAACATCCACCTATCTCTATCTCTCCTTTCTAATCTTATTAGCTGGTGACATATCACCAAACCCAGGCCCCAACCACCTGACCCACCCAGATTTAATGGCTTCTAAGCCTAGAAATTCAACTAACCTCATAAATATCACATGCCTCCAACCACACACCAAACAACTTACATGTGCACTATTGAATGCACGCTCTGTTTGCAATAAATTAACATCCATCCATGACCTCTTCATCTCCCACAACTTCAATCTGATGGCAATTACAGAAACCTGGCTCACACAATCAGACACGGTCTCGCCTGCAGCACTGTCACATGGTGGTTTCCACTTCACTCACACCTCTAGGCCTGGTAACTGTAAAGGAGGTGGAGTTGGTATATTACTGTCACAAGACTTCACATACTCAGTTCTCCCACCAGTTCCTTCACTCACATTTACATCATTTGAAGTTCACTCTATTAGGGTTTTTTCCCCTTTCTCTCTGCGTGTTGCTGCTATCTATCGCCCACCTGGGCTTCCCAAATCTAAATTTCTGGAAGATTTCTCTGCCTGGCTCCCCCATTTCTTATCCTCTGACATCTCCACTATCATCCTGGGTGACTTCAACATTGCTATTGACAGTCCACCATCTCTGCATGCCTCCAAACTCCTCTCTCTAACCTCCTCTCTTGGCCTCTCCCAGTGGTCCGACGCCGCTACTCATGAGGAAGGCCACTGCCTTGACCTCGTTTTCACCAGGCTGTGCTCAGTCTCTGATTTTACTAACACTCCCTTCCCTCTCTCTGATCACAATCTCATTACTCTCTCACTCTCCTCCATTACCTCAAGCTCACTGACACAGAAATCATGCAAGCCTACTCTAACCCGCAGAAATACTAGTGCTATTAATTTTCCACAACTTTCCACCTCCCTGCAACAACAGCTCTCACTAATTTCTACATTTACCTCTCCTGACTCTGCCGTTTCCCACCTCTACCAGACTCTTGAAACAGCCCTTGATGAAGTGGCTCCAGCTACCCATTATACCCCACGTAGGCTTAGATGCCAACCGTGGCACTCCAACACAACAAGACAACTACGAAATCAGTCACGTAAAGTTGAACGCCAATGGCGTAAATCTCGTAATATTACTGATTTCCTCACATATAAGACGAGCTACCACTCCTACTGCAATGCTTTGGACACGGCCAAACAAACATACTACCAATCTCTCATCTCTTCTCATGCCACCAACCCTAGGCGACTTTTTAACACATTTAAGTCTCTTCTGTACCCTCCCCCTCCTCCCCCACCGGCTACCATCAGTGCACAAGAACTTGCCTCCTACTTTAAGGACAAGATTGATAACATCCGAGATGAAATGGTATGCTCCACAATCTCTAACCCTCTTTCTGCCACACCTGAACCCTCTGGCACTTTCTCTTCGTTTGAGCCCACAAATGAAAAGGAAGTATCCGCACTCTTCTTATCCTCCTACTCTACTACCTCTCCTCTTGATCCTATACCTGCACAAGTCATTAAAAATCTATCTCCTGTGCTTATTCCAACCTTAACTAAAATCTGCAATCTCTCTCTTGCTACTGGTACTTTTCCGTCTCTGCTCAAACATGCAGCGATTACTCCCATTCTGAAAAAAACACAATTCTGACCCTAACTCTCTCTCTAACTATCGTCCTATCTCTCAGCTCCCATGCCTCTCCAAGCTACTCGAGAGACTTGTCTACTCTCGCCTAACAAACTTTCTTAACTCCAACACCCTATTAGACCCGCTTCAGTCAGGCTTTCGCTCTCAACACTCCACTGAGACAGCACTGACTAAAGTGGTGAATGATCTGGTAACAGCTAAGTCTAAAGGCCATTACTCACTGCTTATTCTTCTAGATCTTTCTGCTGCGTTTGACACTGTGGATCACACTCTCCTTTTACAAACACTACACTCCCTAGGTCTTAATGATACAGCCCTTTCCTGGTTCACATCTTACCTATCTGATCGCTCTTTCACTGTTCGCTTCTCTGACTCTACTTCCTCTTCACTACCTCTGTCAGTCGGAGTTCCGCAAGGCTCAGTCTTAGGTCCTCTGCTTTTCTCAATCTATACCTCCTCGCTTGGCAAATTAATCAGCTCCTTCGGATTTCAGTATCACTTATATGCGGATGATACTCAAATCTATCTATCAACCCCAGAGTTGTCACCAGTGGTTTTGGGCCGAGTCTCTGAATGTCTCTCTGCCATCTCACTTTGGATGTCTTCTCACCAACTCAAACTCAATATTTCCAAAACTGAATTACTTATATTCCCGCCAACTAAGAACAGTTACCATCCTGATATCTACATCACTGTTGACAACTCGACAATCTACCCTACCCCACAAGCTCGTTGCTTAGGGGTCATCCTCGACTCTGACCTGTCCTTTGTTCCCCACATTCAATCTGTCTCCAAATCATGTTACATGCATCTAAAAAACATATCCAAAATACGACCGTATCTCACACAAGACACTACAAAATCTCTTATCCATGCACTCATTATATCCCGCATTGATTATTGCAATAGTCTCCTAACTGGACTTCCCAAGAACAGACTCTCACCACTGCAATCCATTTTAAATGCTGCAGCTAGGCTGATCTTCCTTGCAAGACGCTCATCGTCTGCTGATCCGCTCTGCCAGTCCCTCCATTGGTTGCCTGTATATTACCGTATTCAATATAAAACACTTCTACTTGCATATAAAGCTATTAACCATACTGCACCAGCATATATCTCTGCACTTATCACACAATATCTCCCATCTCCACCACTCCGCTCTGCACAAGATTTGCGTCTCTCATCTGAGCGGATCACTAGCTCCCATTCACTATTACAGGACTTTCATCGGGCTGCTCCCATCCTATGGAATGCCCTTCCATGCACAATTAGACTCTCCACTAGCCTCCAAACTTTCAAGCGTTCCCTGAAAACTCACCTCTTCAGGCAAGCCTATCATATTTAAGTTCTACACGCATAACCCTCTGAGGCACTTATGTATTATATAGCTTCCCTTCTGGACTTGTAACTTGTTGGGACTGCTATGCGATTACTGATGCCTGTCCTTGTGTTTCCCTCCTATATACCTAATAGATTGTAAGCTTGCAGCAGGGCCCTCCTACCTCCAAGTCTGTCTGTTACCCAGTTTGTTTTATCACTGTCTACTATTGTAAAGCGCAACGGAATCTGCTGCGCTATATAAGAAACTGCAAATAAATAAATAAATAAATTGTAGGCCTAGACACTGTAGATTTTTATACCATAACCTAAGAATGCTTATGTATATAAAAGACAAAACAGGTTTTGAAGACAATAGTAATAATAATAATAAAAAAAAAAAAAGTTAAATACGACTAAAGTTCTGAAAATGCAGATTTCTGAGGTTTGGCTGTGCTTCATATGCACCAAGCCCAGAATAGGATACAGTCCAGGTCTTGGATGCAGAGGGCAACGCTATCTTCAGATCAGGGAAAAGTGGCTCTAAATTGCACACCCTCAGTAATGAAAGGTGCCATCTGCTGAGAAAAAAATTGTTTAAACAGAGAGAGAGGGTGCAAATGCACTATGCCATCATTACATTACAATATAATAAGAGGTTGTTGGTATATCATTGGCCAGTGATATTGGCCTGCCCACCAATCACCCAGGTCACTTCTTGTCCAGCCAGAGCAGCCCTGTTTTTAAGCAGGGAACCAGCATGGACTGCACTGAGACAGAGGCATAATTCCATGTAAGTCCTATTTATTTGTATATAGTGTCAGAAAATTTGGGGTTGGCATCTGGGCATGGGGCCCCCGGGCTGCTCTGGCTGGACTGTCTCAGGGCATCACAACTTAAATAAACAGTCACTTTTTATATCATGTTTGTCTATTATTTATGTATGCACTCTTTATTTCACGCACACTCTACCTCCAAACATATAGTAGGGACCTCCATACTTATAATGTTACCACTTTACTATCACTATTCTTTATTGTGATGCCCTGGGGGGTCCTTAGCTGGATCATGTTTCGGGGTTCCCTGCGTCCCAGGTGGTGACCCCAAAGTGTTAGGGACCTGCTCGACAAGAGGTGACCTGGACGATTGGTGGGCAGGCCAATATCACTGGCCAATGATATACTAACAACCTGTTATTGTATATTATATTGTAATGTAATGATCGCATAGTGCATTTGCACCCTCTCTCTATCTGTGTAAACTATCTTAAGATCACATAAAAGCCTTTGAGCTTCTATAACAACTGGATCCCTCCCTGCATCCCTGGCGGCACATGAGTCACAGAATGCATACCTAGATAGGGTTCCAGGTTCTCAACTCGGAAGTCCGATCATCGCAAAGGATAACTGCCAAAATCTTCAAGCATACATTGTTACTAGATGCCGGTATGCATGCAGATAGAGGCTTACTGCTTTTTGCCCAGTGTATTTATTACTTTTCAAGGCTATTCCACTTGTGCTCGGTTAATTACATTAAAGGGAATAGAAGCTAATTGGGTAATGAGCCTTCTTCCTTACTTGTAATTTCTCCACTTCCAGTTCAATTTCTACTGCAGCTAGTCCGGCCTTGCCCTGCTCCGCTGCCAGCTGATGGAAGAATCTCCGCCATTTCATAAGCACTTCAGAAAACTGCAACTGAAGGAGAATACATAGAACATGGTCACAAATGCAGATACAGTATATACCATTATATCCATTTCAATTTTCTCCTCCTTCACATAAGAACTTTTATGGAAAAACACACACTGTACAATGTGAATTAATGGCTTTAATATGTTTTAAAATGATATAGAGAGATAGATATAAACACAAAGAACGACTGCAACATTGCCAAATTAGAGATAATTTAGGCCAAATTAGATTTTAATGGAAATGGTAAATTACATTGATTGCTACAGGGGATGCCTAGTTCATTAATTCAGACTGACGGAACGCTGCAGACTGTGGAAGCAAATGGGAGACTATCATGTGCTACATAGTGGTTTTCATATTAATAAGTAAAATTCAACATAAAAAAAAAAAAAATGACCATGTTATCTGCAATTATAGAATCATTTAGATCAATGGTTCTCAGCTCCAGTTCTCAAGTGTCACCAACAGGTCATGTTTTGTGGATTTCTGTGATCATGCACAAGTGATCCGTTTTGCTGGGTCTGTAATTACACCACCTGATTCCTCAGACAAAAATTCTCTAAACATGATATGCAAGTAAAACTAGCTAGATACACACCTACAGTTTTATCTGTCCAATCTATCTGATGGGAACAAAAATCTGGTAATGTATTGGAGCATATGAGAATCTGACATTTGCTCCCAAACAGTCAAAAGTAATTCGGACAAATTGGTTAAATCCATTTGATTTCATAAATTTATTGTAACCATCTTTTCTGACCATTTTCCAGCTTTTTAAAGCATATGGTTGATTGTCATTTGCGCTCATACATTACCAGATTTTTGTCAGATTGGACAGATAAATCTTTATATGTGTACCCAGCAACAGATTAGGACAGATTTATTACACAGTATTTAAAGTAATTCTTATTCAGTAGGGTTTTGTTATTGTAATCCACTGGAAAATGCTAATTTGTAACCCAGACATCAACATTTTAAAGCATGAAGATATAGGATACGATTTTAAAAATACTTTATAGTAAATCTTGCAAACTTAGTGCACAGCGTGAACATCTTGGCGGGGAAGGGGGGCAAATACCTAATGATGTAGTAATTTATGACAGACCAATCCTTGACAGGTTGAGTATCCCTTATCCAAATTATTCCAAAAAACATAGTTTCCAAAATGTACTGGGGACATGATTTGTAACTGACACTAAATACGTGCAAGAAAATGATTGCATGGCATTCACATTCAGCACCCAAGGTAGTACACAAACTTTGTTTCATGTTTTAAAACCTTGTTTCATGCACAAATAAAATATAATTTTGTGTATTTCATGTGTTTGATGTGCTTATACAACATAAATGCAAGATACCTCAAGATGTCCAGAATTAAAAGGGATGAGGTGGTAACCCTAGTATGTTCTGAGTTCTGCTACTTTTCCCTAAATGCGTCTTAGTAATAGTGTCTAAGGTACTCTGTTGCAAAGTAATTACCATAAAGTTACTATGATTGGTCACTCGTACCAGAACGCTCTTCCCTTTTTACAGACCGCAGATACTCGGTCTTCAATTTAGCATTTTACTGTACTTTACCTATGTCCAAACTATGGCCCTCCAGATGTTGGGAAACTACAAGTCCCATCATGCCCTGCCACAGTTTTGCTATTAGGGAATGCTAAAACTATGGCAAGGCATGCTGGGAGGTGTAGTTTCACAACAGCTGGAGGGCCACAGTTTAGACATGCCTGGTATGGTGTACTAGGCATGTAGGATTAAACGGTTTGCAGCAGAGGATTTGGTTCAAAATCACCAATTAAGCAGAACGATGAATGGCGCAGGTCCCTGTCTTTTGCATTCTTACCCTAGATTGTGTACTTTGTCCACAGTATTGCATCTTCTTCACTTATAATGTATAAGAATTGGTACTTCAGATTAGTGTGTTGGTACGACTAAGTCAAAAAGTCCACAAAACCATAAATGAGGCTATATGGTGTCATTGTAGGATGGTGTATGTGGTCTTAGCTGCATGTGACAACTAACATGTATTTTAGGATATAACCTACCAGTAGATATTATTTCTACATCCTGTACAGTACATGTATGATTTTGCTACATCAGTCATTTTTGCCACATTTCAAACCTTGTCATTGTGATAACGATGGTACATAAAGTCCAGTATAGCAGAACTCAAATTAAAATGGAATAAAAGTAATGATTACGTGGTAACACAGAATTTGAGATAAACTGCTGTGGTTTTCTTTTGTGTGTCTATTAAATCACCAAAGCATAAAATGGCATTGACTTATGTATGAACACATCAGCCCTAGTCACTTAAATGAAACGCTCAATATACTGGTCAATAAAGCACAATGTTACACAAGATAAAGCAGCAAGAGGTTCCTATTATACTGTAACATTTTCTCTGCTTTCAGCAGGTACAGCACAGTCCCACATACTGTATGGTAAGCTTCCAGTTACAAGACTAATGTAAGTGCAAACCTTCATAATGCAAGATCACACATTTGCTTTCATTAATCTACCTTCTACTAGACATATCAAAGTAAATTATTAACTAGGTTTCTCTGTCTTATTGCAAGTATGCACCTGTTAGTAAATAGCCCGCAGAGCTGGTAGGAGGCTCCTTACATGAGTTTCATGCCTGAGTCTTTGATGTTTTGTTTCAGACTGAGACTGATTTATCTTGATAGAGGAATCTGCACAGTACATTCCAGTATAACTGAATGTTCTGTAAAAAGTTAAAAACCAAACACCATGGGGTAAATTTTCTAAGATGGGAGTTCTATTGAAGAGGGGATTTTGCCCAAAGCAACCAGATTCTAGCTATTATCTTCTAGAGCAGTGGTTCCCAACCTGGGGTACTCTGCAGACCAGTTGGGGGTACTTGAAAATAATATTGGTAATGGAGGAAGATGAAAAAGTCTGTTGATGGCAGAAGAAGACCCATTGCTATGGAGAAGAACCATGTTGTGTCACTTATGGTTCTGTCTTCAGCGTCCTCAGCGTCTTATTGTGCTTTTGCCTGACCAGCAATCCACTGGGAGCTACCCGTGCTGCCCTCAGACATCAGTGATCATCTGCCCTGCACGGATACGGGTGGAAGAAGCAGTGGCATTAATCCTACAGGTGTTAGTGGGAACCCTGGAGGAGACAATACACAACCAGTGGCCAGACACAGAAGGGCACGATTCCTGTCCGCTACCCCTTAATATAAGGACATGCATAAGGATACGCATACCGCTCAGTTCCAAAAAATCCAAAACCAGAGTAAGGTTCCAAGTCTTAACAGGAGGTGTAAAAGGTGGTTTCATGTGGAGAACACCCTTCATAAATGTCTGTACATCTGTAGAAGTGCCAACTGGTTTTGGAAGAAAATTGAGAAGACAGAAATCTGAACCTTTATTGATCCAAACCGAAGGCCCAGGTCCACACCTGTTTGCAAAAAATGTAGGAATCTGCCCAGTTTAAACGCCATCGGACGATATCGCCTACCATCACACCAAGAAACCTACAGTTTCCAGATCCTGTGATAATCCTTAAAGGTAAATCCTTTTTTAGTATTAAGCATTGTAGGTAACGCAGTACTGGGAATACCCTTTCTGGCTAAAATTTCCCTCTCAACTCTACGATGTTAAATATAAGTCCTGATAAACAAATGGGCCTTGCTGCAGGAGGTCGGGTTGGAGCGTCAGATGCCATGGGTCTTCTGTCAGTAGACTTAAGAGGTCCACATACCACGCCCTGTGTGGCCAATCCAGAGCAATTATAATCACTTGAACCTGCTCCCGCTTTATTTTCTTCAGAATTCTGGGGATCAATGGAATAGGAGGGAAAAGGTACTCAAACCCGTGAGGCCATGGTGATGTCAATGTATCCACCAACGCAGCTTGCGGATCTCTCGTTTGGGAGCAATAACGTGGAAGATTCTTGTTGAGATGAGAGGCTATAAGATCTATAAGCGGGCATTAACGAAGAATTAGGTCCTGGAAGACATCGGGATGTAGACTCCATTATACCGTGTGCAGATCGTGTCTGCTTAGGAAGTCTGCTTCCCAACTGTCTTCACCCGGGATGAAAATCACTGAAATGGCCCTTGCGTGTTTTTCGGCACATAGAAGGATTTTTTGACACTTCTCCCATGGCCGCCCTGCTTTTTGTCCCTCCTTGCCTGTTGACAAATGCTACTGCCATAGCGTTGTCTGACTGGACCTGAATCGCCTGATTTTCGAGCAGTACAGATGCTTGGAGCAGAGCATTGCAAATCGCGCTTAGCTCCAATATGATTATGGGGAGAGAAGTCTCCAGACTCTACCCCATTCCCTAGAATCGTGCCCCCTTGGTCACAGCTCCCCAGCCTCTGAGGCTTGCATCCATTGTCATTCCAAGACTGAAATCTGAAGTAACGCCCTTCCATCAGGTTTGTTAGATGAAGCCACCCCAGTAACGAGATTCTTGTTCGAAGTGATAACTGAATTATCTTCTGTATATGTAAGTGCAGGTTTGACCATTTCCTGAGAAGGTCCAGTTGGAATGTTCATGTGTGAAACCTGCCATATTGAATTGCCTCGTATAAGGCCCCCATTTTCCCCAGAAGACGTACTGAACTGAGATTTTGGCTGGTTTTAAAACCGAGTGAACCATCTAAATCGTCTTCTGGAAGAAATACCTTCTGAAACACCGTATCCAAAACAGTAAAAACAGAAGCCTCTGCGAGGCTTCCAGATGGGACAGATGTAGAGTTAGTAACCAATCATGGTGGGGCAGAAGGGCTGATGTGAGCATAACGCTGTGCTCCAATTGTTCACTTGACGGGGCTTTTATTAGAAGGTTGTCCAAATATGGAACTACATTCACCCCCAGAATCCTCAGCTCGAGAACCATTTCCACCAAGACTTTTGTAAACACTCTTGGTGCCGTGGAAAGTCCAAAGGGCAGAGCCTGAAATTGATAGTGTTTGTTGAGAATCGTAAACTTCAGATAGGCTTGGTAAAGAGGCCATATAGGAAGATGAAGGTATGCATGCCTGATATCCATGGATACCAGGAATTCCTTTTCTGACAAAATTTGAAATCACTGCCCACAAGGACTCCATTTGGAATTTGAAAGTCCTTATGTAACTGTTTAACGATCGAAGATTTAGGATCGATCTCAGCGAACCATCCGGTTTGGGGACTACGAATAGGTTGGAATAGTAATCCTTGGTCCTCAGATGAACAGAAACCGGGATCATTACTCGCATGGTTTCCAGATGCTGAATAGCCTTCAGAAGTTTTCTGCGAGCATTGGACAAAACTGTTAAATTTGATTTGAAGAATCTTGGAGGTGGTGGAACCAGAAATTGTATTTTGTATCCCTGAGAGATCAAATTGATTACCCAGGGATCCTGACAGGACTTGCTCCAGAGACGACTGAAATACCAGAGACGAGCCTTCACCGGGAGATCCCCCTAGGGACATTAGGGACCGTCATGCAGAAGGTTTTGTGGGAGCAGACCTAGCGGCCTGCTCTTGAAAGGCTTTTGCTGCTTACCACAGGAGCCTCTTGCTGCATTTGAGTCACCTCTTGCTCATCTCCGAAATCGAGCAGCCCGAAAGGACTGCAACGAAGGGCCTTTGTAAGGTCTTCTTGCTGGTGGTACTGCAGAAGGGAGGTACATAGATTTGCTGGCGGTAGCCTGTGATATCCACTTAATAAGTTCTTCGCCAAATAGTGCTTCACCCGTAAGGGGTAACCCCTCCATTCCACTCTTAGACTCAGGAACTGCCGACCATTGTTGTAGCCATAGTCCTGCGGGCTGAGACTGCCATTGTGTAGAGGTGCGTGCTGAGTTTTCTAAACTGGGCTGTAGGGGAGAAGCCTGCACACATGGAATTGAAGTTTTAGTGCATCGGCTACTCTGGACCGCTTCTATACCCCACATCCCCCATTGTTCTAATACCTTCCCAGTGTACCCTATGGATGTTATAGAAAAAAAAAACACCTTTCAGGAAACACGCTACCAGACACCCACTTTGGGTTTGTCCCATCTGCTGTGCTGCACGGCCCGGCACAGTATACTGTACAGCTGAATGTGGGCATGAGTTGTATAGTGCATGATCATGTGCTACAGTATGTCACTCAGCATGAACAGTTAACGGACAGCTCGTCCAAGTCCATATTGCTGTAATGTGTACCCAGCCCAAGTCTCTCTGTCATTCTTAGATCAACTACAACCTAATTGTGGTTCCCCTGCTTCTGGCAGCAGAGCCCCTAGTGCCCAGCAATCTAGCATTTAAACCCCCCCACAGTCACTTTGTATAAATTAGGACAATCTGGGCCCCACCCACCATAAATAGTGGTTGGGGCTTTTATGAAGTGGGGAATTAACTTGGCTAATCGACACCACAGTTTTACCCTGCTGCCTGGAATGGCCACGGTCTATTGCCATTGGTCTTTTAAAGTTAAAAGGTAAATGGTCGTTAGGTCTTTAGAATTACAGGTCTAAACAATAAAAGTTAAGCTGGATATATGGTGAATGATAACCATTCAGATCTGCTAATTAAACAACTGTATTGAATGATCAGTGTATGGACATGAACAAAAAAGTACACATCCTAAAACAGTTGAAATATAGGTCTGGATCATTTGGTTTGGTTATCAAACCTGTGTGAACCCCACATCAGTTTAGCAAACTTCATGCCGGGAATGGAGACTATGGCCTTACATCTTATAGTGTGTATAGGGGTGCTCCGATTATTGGACAGATGCTCCTTCCTTTGTGTGTCTTCTGGTTCATCTGCACTAGTCTTGCAGACTATTGAGGAGATGTATCTAAGCTTGGGGAGATAAAAAGGTACCAACCAATCAGTAATTTCTCAAACACAGCCTGTAACATGCCAGTTTGGAGCTGGTTTGCTGGTACTTTGTTTCTATCCAAGGTTAAAGCTGGCCATACGTCTAGAGATTTATTGTCTGATCTGGCTGGTTGGAACAAAAACATGGCAATGGATCGGAGCAAATGACAGTTGACCATTTGCTTCGAAATGCTGTAAAACTGTAAAAAAAAAAAATCCCCGTCATTCAGATATATTTCCAGGTTTACCAGCCAGATCGGACAATAAATCTGTAGATGTATGGCCAGCTTTACTGAATAGACCGGGTAGATTGGTTGTTACTTTAACTCTCTCAAAAGGTTTTTGGTTCTAATGACATACCCGAAGTCAATGTAGTAAACTGGAGGTTAGCAATGTCGGCTCCTGGGCAGGCTACTAGCTCTGTTAGAATCCAACAGATACAACTAAATATCTTATATAGAACATATTCAACACCTGAAAGGATGTGTAAATTCTCCCAAAATACCTGTAATAGATGCCCAAAACGTAAGAACAGGGGTTGCAATTTCTGGCATCTTGTATGGGATTGTCGAAAATTGCAACTACACTGGCAAGAAATAGGGAATATAATGATCAATCTGGGGATCCCAAGTCACTGCATGCAACCCTTAGGGTTTATTATGGGGGTCTGGCCCAATAATACAATGACTCTAGAGCTTTTCGACAGCTCGCAATCAATCTATGTGCAATTGCGAAAGTGGTGATTGCCCGCTCATGGATGGCCCAAAGTGGCCCGAGAATCCAAGACTGGCTTGGCCTAGTAAACAGCACCATGGAGCATGAGAAGAATATGTTTCTATCAAGGAAATCAATTACCAAATTCTATGCGATATGGGGGAAATGGTACTATTCAATATACAATAATGCACTATAGCACTTTAAAAATGTGTATGTCTAGTCGGATTTAATATCTATGAACGGGTGCTGTAGAATATGTGTTTTCTTTTTTCTTGTATCTTTCTTCCTATTACCCTGTGGGTTCCTTTTCTTTTCTTAGCTCTGTGTCATTACTTATGTTCAGGGCCGGCGCCACCACTAGGCAAATCTAGGCATTTGCCTAGGGCGCCGGCCACTGGAGGGCGGCATTTTGCCCCCCCCCCCCCCCCCCGTGCTGCCCGGGTACCTGTCCTGCGGCGCTGTGTATTTAAAGCTGGCGGCGGAGGCAGCGGGGGTCCCTGCAGTCCATTAGAAATAACAAGCGCTATCCGCCGGGCTATGCGGAAGCGCTTCTGTTGTGAAAACATTGGCAGCACTGCGCACGCTGATCTCAGCCAATCAGCGTGCTGCCAGTGTTTTCACAACAGAAGCGATTCCGCATAGCCCGGCGGATAGCGCTTGTTATTTCTAATGGACTGCAGGGACCCCCGCTGCCTCCGCCGCCAGCTTTAAATACACAGCGACGCAGGACAGGTACCCCCCTCCCCCGGCACCGGACAGCGCTGCAGGACAGGTACCCCCCTCCCCCGGCACCGGACAGCGCCGCAGGACAGGTACCCCCCCCTCCCCCGGCACCGGGGCGCCCCCACCCCGACTCGCCTGGGGAGCTCCGGTGCCTTGCACCGGCCCTGCTTATGTTTGAAATGTATAGTGTAGAAACATGTTGGTTGCTCTGCACTTCTTAAAGTAGATTAAGCACTGAATTGTAATTATAAAGAAGAGATATACTCACATATAATATCCACTTATAGTTGGTCTCACAAATTATTATATATATTTTTTTTTTATGCGTTTAATGGAAAGAAGCATTGGATTAGTTGTAGTCCTCTGTTCTTCTGGTAGCAAGGATAATAATGTTAATTTAGCACTTAACTAGCACGATGGGTAACCCCTCCCCCCACCCGATATATAACAGAGGGAACTGATAAGAATTGGTGCCATGGTTGATAACGATTAGATCGGAAAGCTGAATTGTTCATAAGGCCACAATTGTATATTGGCTGCTCCATAAATGCACATGTATGTATGTCAGGTATGTTATATGTCTTTTTCTGTATGTATAAGCAATCTGTATTTTATTATGAAATGTTCAATAAAGATGAATTAAACTCTCTCAAAGGTTTGATACATCTACCCCCCTATGAGTTGTATGATCCTTTGCAAGAACACAATTTTAATTTTGGTCAAAAAAATGACAAATTTAGAAAAGAGTAATGAAGATATAAATAATGGTGATAAAATCTTGATATTTATTAGAATCTTAGTTTAAAGTTAAAATCATACCAAAAACTGTGGTCTTCCTAATGCAGTGAGCTTTATTGCGGAAAAACCATCTTCTGAACTCCCACCTGCATAAATAACATTGAAACAAGGGTTGTCAACTCATTACATTGTATTAAATGAAAAAAGTCTATACCAGTGGTTCCCAAACTTTTTTGAATCACGGTACCCTAGAGCATCAAAATATTTTCAAGGCACCCCTAGGCCAAATGCTTTTTATCGGTAAATTCAGAAAAAAATATTAAATTGCATTAATTAAAAGTGCATTGTGTGTATATGTCACAGTTATCTGGTGAGGGACAGGATTTTCTTCTGTTTGTCCACATATATTAGGATTGTAACAGGCAAAACCAGTGCTGGTGGCTGCCATTGACCATTCCTAATATGAATTGATCCTGGTCCACCATCCCAAGGCACCCCTGCAAGTGTCCTGAGGCACATAGTTTGGGAACCACTGGTCTATACTAAAATACTGAGTGACTTTTCGATATAATATTGCTGTGGTTCCCATCCTCAGTACTCAAGGCAAGCTGATGGGGCATACACACGTAGGAGATTTGCTGAGCAATGATAAATTGCTCAGCAAGAATGCTCAGTACACAGCGCTGCACAGCTATGTGTCAGCACTGTGTGCTGAGCGATCTCTCAGGCCCAGTGTTCTCCAGTAAGAACACTGGACTTTACCGGCAAACTAACTAGATTTATCCAGCATGTTGGATCTTAATCGCCTTGCAATAGAGAAACGTTATGTCCCTTACACACAGGGCGATGTAGAGGTACTTTCTAAGCGATCTAGTCAAATTACTTCAGATCGCTTAGAAAATGCCCTGAAATCACCCCATGTGTAGGCCCATAACACTCCAGGTATTACAGAGATCCATGCTTGAGCACAGATCACTAAATAATATAACTGATGTACTAAATAAGTCAACTGTGCTCATGTATGGCTCTCATTAAAACCTGAACTGTTCTTGTGCCTTGAGGACTGAGGTTGGAAAACACTGCCATATAGGGTGCAAAATCACAACAAATGTCAACCACCTCCCTATTCTTCCTAAAAAGTGAGACACTAAAACATAAAACTAACAAGTCCTTGGGCAGGCCTGTTTTACCGGCTGAGTGAACCACTTTCCACTAACTCCTACTGTGAAAAGTGGTTCACCCCCCTGTGAAAAAAATAATTGCTGGGCCAGGTGAAAAATCACTCCGTGTGCATGCACCGAGCGATTTTCTGGCCAGCGATTTTCACATAATCGCTCTGCATACACACTGGGCTGTGTATATGAACGTTAAAGCTTCCCTTGCATATTGATTATTGGTCTATCAGTTGTAAAAAGACTTCAGTACTTGGGCCGGTAATGGATTATCAAACACATTTTTTTGGTAAAACCACATTATTCCTTGATCTGTCCTCTGCTGCAACATTCACTGCAAAGTTTGAGTGTCTGGCAGCAATGTCAGTAAAGATTGGTTGGTCTGAAGCTCCATGGATTGGTTTACAATGGTTGTGCAGCCAAGCGCAAACCTTAGATCACCATGCACAAAGCCCAATTGCAATTATTATTCTAATTTTATTTATAAGGCGTCACAAGTGATTTGCAGCACCGTACAAAGGAATAGTACAGGGAGACAAACTTAACATTACAGTTAATGATTAACAAAATAGAGTACAGGTAAAATTAATGCCACAATTCAACACACATTACAGCTTAAATGTAAGTAGTGAGGACTTGACCAATGTGCTACTAGGGGCTGGTGGCCAAAGATGTGGATGAAGATGGTCGCTGAGTGTTTGAGTATGGGAGAGCAGTGTGTGAAATGTGAAAAGAAGAGGGCATTAACAGCAGGAGGGAAGAGGGCCCTGCTCTGGAGATCTTACAATCTAGTAGGAAGGGGAGACAGACAGATTACTTAGGGTGCAAGTGAGTGGGAGGTGGCTTGATGGCAGGATGTAATAAGGCAGAGATTGTCAAGGCGTGTGGCAGGGGTTGGAGGACAAGCCTCAGAACTGTTATGCAGCGGAAGGGTATGCTTTGATGAATAGGTGAGTTTTCAGTGTCCGTTTGAAGCTTTGCAAAGTCGGGGAGAGCCGACAGTTGTTGTCGAATGACCGTAGAGGGCGGGAGGGAGTATGAATGGAGATGAGTTTGGAAATATATGGAGCAATGGAAGTAGGGATGGCCCTGTACATTAGTATGAGGTGTTTGAACAGGATTCTGTAGGGAAATGGGAGCCAGTGAAGATTTTGTTGAAGAGGAGTGGCAGAAGTGTAGCGGAGGGAGAGGAAGATAAGCCTGGCTGTGGAGTTAAGGATAGACTGGAGAGGAGCCAGTTGGGTGCGAGTGAGGCCAGTGAGGAGAACATTGCAGTAGTCGAGCCATGAGATGACCATTGAGTGGATGATGAGTTTAGTTGGACTCTGGGAGAGAAAAGTCCTGATGTGAGCAATGTTGCGTAACTGGAACTGACAGGAATGGGCCAGAGCTTAGATATGGGGTGCAAAGGAGAGGGAGGAGTCAAGAGTGGCACCCAGGCAGCGGAGTTGGTAAGGGGTGTAACTCTAGGTGTGTGAAAGATAATGAGTTCAGTTTTGTCCATGCTGAGCTTCAGAGAGCACTTAGACATCCAGGAGGAGATAGCGGACAGGACAGGAGTTAGAAACCTGAGAGAGAACAGTGGGGGACAGGTCAGGAGAGGAGAGGTAGATTTGTGTGTCGTCAGCATAGAGGTGGTATTGAAGGCCAAAGGAGTGAATGAGTGTACCCTGAGAAGAGGTGTACATGGAGAACAGAAGGGGGCCAAAGATGGAACCCTGAGAGACACTGACAGAAAGAATGGAAGGTGGTGAGGGAGAGCCAGAGGCAGAGACTGAGAAGGGACGGTTGGCGAGGTAAGAGGTAAACCATTCAAGTACAGTGCCAGAGAGGTCAATGTTTTGGAGTGTGCGAAGGAGGAGAGGGTGAACCACAGTGTCAAAGGCAGCAGAGAGGTCCAGAAGGATAAGGAGAGAGGAGTGACCCCTGGATTTGGCTGACAGCAAGTCATGGGTGACTGGGGTGATGAAGCACAGAATACCTGACTTAACAAATCTTGGTTTGGCAGGTGTTAGGAGACATTCTCCTGTGCAAATCCATACTGAAAACTTAAGTGGAGGAGGAATATCGGTCTGGGACTAACTAACTGTTTAGCCTGGACTGCTTAACACCAGTAAACAGATCTTTATGCTACAACATGCAATGTAGAGAACATATAGTGCAGAGCTGGCCAAACATTCAATCGTAATTTACCGGTTGATTGCAGACCTTCCGCAAGTAGATCGCGATTATGAAGTATTAAGCCCCCGCTACTTCACAATTCATTCTGAAGCCTCTTCTGGCTTCAGTGTTTTCAACAGTGCATTGCGCAGGTGCAGGGGTGACATCACCACACACCGGCGCAATGCAGGACTGAGGAGCTTTCATCAGGTGCAAACCCAGTTGAATGAGATGAATGGCACCCTATGTCAGAATGTGAATTTCGGGCACATTCTGTGTGGTATAATGTGAATTTAAGCTCATGTGGCATACTGCAATGTGAAGTTTGTCTCATTACATGTTGCATAATGTGTAAGGGATGTATTGCATTTAGAGGGATATATTTTACACAAGGGGAGATGCCGGTAGATCCCCAATTATTGCGGCCAGTGTTTTCAAAATCAGAAGCGCTTCTCGCCCTGCTGCCCGGTGGACAGTGCTAGTTATTTCCAAGTCACTGCAGGGACCCCTCTGACCGGCTTGCAGACAGCGCCGCAGGAACCCCTTTAGACCCCAGCACCATACACAGTGCCAAATGCAGATTTGTATATATGAGGAGGATACTTTTCCTTACAGTTTTCCTTAAAGTTTAAGTTTTTAGCGAAACAAGTTTATTAAATTATTTGCAGCTAAGTGTAAGTTTGCTTTCCTCCCCGCACCTAAATGTACATGTTTTTAAAAAATATGGCAAACTGAAATACTAGATTCGTGTACACCTCTACACACACCTGAAGCTTCAATACAGTTCAGAAATGTCTCCATGTGATGGTCACATTTGGCTTCATCAGCATAAAAATAAGTTCGGGCACTAATGACACCACCACGTCGGTCACCGAATCCAGGCTGTACTTGGTATTTTTTCTCTCGCTGCACTGCACCTGGAAAATATAAACAAAAATACCTTACATTGCTTAATCACATACAATGTTTGAGAGAGACATTAAACCTATAACAAAGGTTTAAACCATTATAGAAATATTTATTCTGACAAGTATCAAGCCTAAAGCTAGGTACATGCTATACAGTTATTGGGCCTATTTGCCATTAATCAGGTGGTCAGCCTAATTTATTGTTTAGAGCAATCATGCTAACCTCGACACTCCAGCTGTTTTTTAACTACACATCCCAGCATGCCCTGCATCAGTTTTAGCATGGCCAAATAGTAATACTGTAGCAGGGCATGCTGGAATGTGTAGTTCAAAAACAGCTGGAGTGTCAAGGTTGGCCATCACTGGTATAGAGTGCAGGCATGAGAATTTCAATGATCAATAACTCACCTAAAATGTCTTCATTTATATCCACTTCCAGAACCCTTTAAAAAGCCATAATCTAAGATTTTTGACTGCATAAAAAGGAGTGATATTATAGGCAAATTAATTATATCGCCCATAAATTTGATGAAGAGGCACCTCCTCCTGCCTTATTTCCTCTATCCCATGTTGTACAGCTGAGACTTCTTATAAATATGTGATTTATTAAACCTAGCTTGAGGCATCCTAAGGAAATGCAGTGATTAAACCGGATTTTGTGTAGCAATACGGCCAAAGAATGTACAACGGCCAATCACATAATAAACTGCCAATATCCCTGGCACACAGAGAAGTGTAGGCCTCATTATTATATTATATCTGCTTCTCGAGCAAAAAAACACATTAGAGAAAGCGAATATCAGTATACATTACATAAAAGATTAATTACAGAGGTCCATCAGAAAAGCAATGTTTAGTTAAACAGATTCTGAAACTCCTAAGGGGTCAAGATGAGATTCAGGCCTTTCCAGTAAATGCCTACACTTCTGAGAAGCAAAGTCTGGTCAATAACTATCCAATTTTCGTACAGTGACAGAAATATAGAACATGTAATAAATGGATTTAAAGGTAGCAATGTTACGCATGTCTGTCTGACTCAACGTTACAGCATACGTATATTAAAAGACAATCAATTGTTATAGTGCTGTACGCTTCAATAGATGGTTATAAAAATAGACAGTAGGTTCAGTTTTCCACCGATTGTATTCAGTGATTAAATTAAATTAATTTAAGAGCATGTGGTTACCCCAAGGCTTGCAGTAAACACATACTGTATTAGTACACTGTGCAATAAATCAAAGATGGGAGTTCTACTGAAGATGGGAAGTTGCTATGGGAAACCAATCAGATTCTATTATCCTCTAGAAGGTGCTAAATAAAATAAAAAAAGTAGTATAATCTGATTGGTTGCCCATAGCAATATTCCATCTTCAATAGAACTCCCATCTTCTTAAATGTACCCCTATGTGTTAGTTCTATATTATATATTTAATGCATATAGGCTTTTCTTTATCTCCCACACAAGAAACATGGCTGACTGCTGTTTTGGTGTGAACTTAACGATCTCTACAAGTCACAGAGCTGGAGACCCGACTGGTAGGAAAACCTGGATCTTTGGATCCCCCTACATATTTGGCGTAAAGACAGAATAGCTTAACACTCAAAGAACACTCGATATACAGTGAAGCACGGGGACAGCAAACATTGGAGTGGACTCTTGTCAACTATGGCAAGGTGATAGAATAAAGGGGATAATAGCACCACAAATGTTAGCATGAAATCCTCTGGCCTCTGTCTGAAAGTAGGACGGGCAATGTCACCTTCCAATATAACATTCCAAAATGCATATAGGCTTTTCTTTATCTCCCACACAAGAAACATGGCTGACTGCTGTTTTGGTGTGAACTTAACGATCTCTACAAGTCACAGAGCTGGAGACCCGACTGGTAGGAAAACCTGGATCTTTGGATCCCCCTACATATTTGGCGTAAAGACAGAATAGCTTAACACTCAAAGAACACTCGATATACAGTGAAGCACGGGGACAGCAAACATTGGAGTGGACTCTTGTCAACTATGGCAAGGTGATAGAATAAAGGGGATAATAGCACCACAAATGTTAGCATGAAATCCTCTGGCCTCTGTCTGAAAGTAGGACGGGCAATGTCACCTTCCAATATAACATTCCAAAAGCTCACATTCAAGCCAGTGATAGAATGGCTTCAGAAAATGAAGATTAAGGGACCGATTTAGTCCCGCTTGCAGCGCACTGAATTCGGATCCGTCTCTGATGGTCAGGGTTTGCGAATATGCAAAGTCCCGGAGCAGTGGAGGCCGCTCCATAGTGGGAGGGCAGGGGGTGTTCCCACAAAAATGCTGGGCATACCCCTACAGATGTAGAAGTGTCGATGCCAGCTTGGGGCGGGTGGCTGAAGTCAGATGATGTCAGCGTCCACCCTGAATTCAGAGGACAGCATTCAAATGAAAAGTAAGTCCTGGCTCATTTTTCATTATGAAAGGAGTTAAAATCATTTGATGTGTAAGTGTACACATCCACTCGCATGCAAATGTGGGGATTTGCTCGGCGGGGGAGTTTGCCGGGACGGCACTTACCCGCATGTTAGGCAGCGAATCAGGCCCCAAATCTTCGAATGGCCCAACCTGGTCTCAGATTGCAATACCAATAAAACCCTGTGGAGCAACCTAGAGGGCTGTGCAATTTAGTAGACCTTGAAAAGGTTGGTTCTGGTTGATAGATCTACATTGTCTAGATAGACAGTCAATAGGTCTACCCCAAAAGTTTGACAGGATCAAAAGGTTGACTTGAAAAAGGTAGACACATGGGAAGCATGACAGTTTTTCATAATTAAAAAAAAAATTGTCTTATTTCACCATCCATGTCGTATACATAGTATATACAGCTGTGCTCATAAGTTTACATACCCTAGCAGAATTTGTGATTTTCTGGCCATTTGTCAGAGAATATGAATGATAACTCACAAACTTTTCTTTCACTCATGGTTAGTGGTTGGGTGAAGCCATTTATTGCCAAACAACTGTGTTTACTCTTTTTAAATCATGATGACAACAGAAACTACCCAAATGACCTGATCAAAAGTTTACATACCCCAGTTCTTAATACAGTGTATTGCCCCCTTTAACATCAATGACAGCTTGAAGACTTGGTAAAGCTGCATATTCTTCGTGGCAAAAAAGCCTCCAGTTCCTGTAAATTCTTGGGCTGTCTTGCATGAACTGAACGTTTGAGATCTCCCCAGAACACTTATGGGGTATTACAGACTATGTAATGGTTAGCATTACTGCCTCACAGCACTGGAGTCATGGGCACGAGTCCCACCATGGCCGTAATTGTGCGGAGTTTGTATATTCTCCCCATACTTGGTACTCCAGTTTCCTCCCACAATCCAAATACATACTGGTAAGTTAATTGTCTCCCAACAAATGAACTCTAGAATGAATGTATGTGTACATGTGGTAGGGAATATAGATTGTAAGCTCCACTGGGGCAGGGACTGATGTCATTGTTCAACTATACTCTGTAAAGGTCTGCAGAATATGTGTGCGCTATATAAGAAACTGTTAATAAATAAAGAAAGTAATATAGCAGTGCTCCAGGCGTAGCGTGGCACCGAGCCCGAAGCAGGCCATGTGTAGCGTTTCATGCGTTAAAACTAATTGGGGGTCCAGGTCGACACAATTATTTTTTAAAAACTCCGGTCACAAAAGTTTCTTTATTCATAAGGAACAGCGGAATAGTATTTCAATGTCACAGCGTGTGAAATATTAGTTTTGGGTGCACTTATTCAGGAGTTTCCCTAAAACTATAAACAGAAATAAAGTACTTCTCTAAAGTACCTGAATAATGCCCCCCCCCACACACCAAATAAATATGAACTGGACAAACCATGCTCAACATTGTATGGATAAGAATTTAGAACACTTTAATATCAGCTGGCTGAGGTAGACTAAATTGGATACGTTTTGAGTGTGAAGGACGGAAGAGCACATGAGAGACTAATATTCCAACAAAACATAAATATATATATAGATATAGAACTCTTTATGGCTTGGATAGACAGGGCAGAGGTACCATTAAACTACTGTAACCAATTTATTAGTTGCCAACAAATCAAATTTGTGATAGCTGTACAAGTATTCGGCAGAAGGGGGACCTTGGAAATTATGGAGCAGTTGTATATCACATTTAGGATTTCAAACTTGAGTCTTGTGACTAACCTGCAAAAGTGTGAAGAGCACGCAAGTGTGCCATATAAGAGATGAATGGGCTGAAACTGCTATCTAAAACTATGCTTTAGTAGGCGTCTACGGAGGCAAAATACGCACATATAATGCATAACGTCTATAAAAAGGACCTCAACAATTCTGGTTATTGCTAAAATGTGAGGTCCAACAGCACGGCATTTACCACATGAGCACAAATACTGTTATATTATGTAGTAATACTGGATGTTTAACAAACTGTTTTGAACTCTCCGAAGCTACAGAATGAACGATATAAAGAATACACACTAAACGATTTTGAAGCGACCATGTTGTTATGAAAAATTTATTTTTATCTTTATTGGTCGTACACGCTGAACGATATGCACCTAGTCATAAACAACATAGGCCAAATTGGAGTGCTTAATAATGGGAGCGCACATCAATAATATTCGTATACACTGAACAATATTCATGATAACATATAGGCTACCTTTATCGGATAGGGTGTATGCTGTTTAACACTCGCTGTTTCCACCTCACCAGTTCCGCAAGGACGGATCTCGCCACAAAACACAGCAGAATGGCGGGGCTCGTCACAAAATGCAGCAGACTCACTGCATTTGTGGTGAACCTCGCTGTTTAAGGGAAACCTCGCCATCCTCTGGCGAAGATTTTGTCAGAACATTGAATATGGGGATCGCCAGCGAGGGGGTTTGAAGGCAAGAATGCCTTGTTTTCGGCGATTCTGGCTGAAAACAAGTTATCCTAGCCGTACAAATCCCCTCACCGGCGGCATTGAATGCTCCTCAAAATTTTGTATTGATTTTCCTCCTTAAGGTTAATCGGGCGGATCGCATCACAACGCATGCCTTTTGCATGCAATGTGCGTGCGATGCAATCAGAGTACAGTACAAAAAGTATGTGCAGCACATACTTTTTGTACTGTGCGATGCGATGCCCGAGGGAGCGCACATCACATCGCACGCTGCTTATCGCAGCGTGTATGGGGACCTTCAGTGAGTTACAAGCTGGTCTGTTTACAGTTTAAGCTTAAGGTGGATGTGCACCGCCACAGAGGCAGCTGAAACTGGTCACAGTTGCTGCTATTTTTAATGTCATGCTGAACATGTTTCATCAGAAGGTAGCATGTAAACTCCCAACTTAATAGTCACAGCCAGTGTGTGATCAGCACAACCTACTATGACCCTTTGCAGCAAAGCCCTGCCTGACTTAATATTCCTGGCACAAAATACTTTATAACAATCATAATAAAACAAACCTTACCAACATTCTCTTTTTCAGCCTCAGCAGTGCTGGATCTAGAACACAAAAGTAGGATAATATAAGTATCGAATTTAGCACAAAAAAGGCAAAATAAACTAAAACTGTAAAAATAATTATTATAAAAATAATTAATAAAACCAGTGAATCCCAAAGTTTCCTGAATCACAGCACCCTAGTATCAATTTTTTTTTCATATTACCCTTACATTAATTTGTATTTTTATTATTAATAATAATGATATGTGGTGTGTCAGTTATGTTGTGGTTATGCCTGTCCACATGTTTTATGACTGTCAGCCACGAGCGGTGGCTTTGCCTGTTATTTAGACTAGTGGTTGTCAAACTTGTTCCTCAGGATCCCACGCAGTTCACGTTTTCCAGGTCACCCGACAGGTGCACTCATTACGGACACATTTTAAAAGATCCACAGGTAGAGCTAATTATTTCACATGATTCTGTAAAGGTGCCCATACACGCACCGATCCCGGCGGTGCAAACTGTGCTTTGAGGTGCTCGCTCCCGCGGCATCTCATCGCACAGTACAAAAAGTATGTGCTGCACATACTTTTTGTACTTGCTTTTCATCGCATCACATGCACAACGCATGCAATGCGATGCTATTTTAGCCGAGAACGCACGTCGGGATCGGTGCATGTATGGGCACCTTAAGACCTGCAAAATATGCACTGTGTGGCGTCCTGAGAACCGACTTTGAGAACCTGTGATTTAGACCATAAATAATTTGCTTTGTTACTGAACAATCAACCCAAGGCCCCCCTGTAAGTGTTGCTCTGGTACCCCAGGTACAGATCTAAGAATAGAAATAATACTTCCCAACTTTAGCCACCAGGGAGTTGGATCTCACAGAGCAGCTCGGATGCCACAGGATCCCCTCCCTGCACTGCTGTGTGCATAGTGTCAGCTGCTTTGCAGAGCAGAGGTGATCAAAAGCTACCCCAACTTCTAACCCCTTCTGTCCACGGGACACTGTAGATTGAGGACAAGACAGCAGGATACTGTCCAATTAGCAGACTGTCCTGCTGTAACAGAGACAGTTGGGAGGTATGTTTTGACTAAATCCTTATATACTGTACCAATATTTTATATCCAATATAGCAATTGCATTTTCACTTTTTGTAGTTGCTGGGCAGCAGTTGTTTGATTCCATTAACTAAACTGTATTAGAAAGATTAAAAGGATCAAGTTTGCTCTCAAAACAATCTGAATCAATCACTGCAGGAGATTAATACGCAGGCCGGCGACAGGGGTGGGGGTCAAGGGGGAAGGCTGACCCGGGCCCCGCCGATCTGAGGGTAACAAACCGGCCATCCCCCTGCTCACTCCTCTGGCCACTCAGACCCTACCCTCCCCCTCAGGCGCCCGTCAGCAGGTGAGCTACCCAGCATCCCTGCTCAGCTTGTGGGCGGAGCTACACAAGTTTCATGTGGCTGCTGCTTCCTGTTAAGGAGGGAGGGGACACAGAGGAGAGGCTGCTGGAGTTCCTTGCCCACACTGCAAGGTGGTGGTGAGGGCTAAGCACTAGCGGGGAGTGTCAGGATTAGCTTGCAGGGGGGGGGGGGGGGTTAAGGAGCATGTCAGTGCAACAGAGTGCAGTCCGCAAAGGTGAGGGAGTGTGTCAGTGTGATGGAGCACAGGGTGAGGGATTGCGTCAGTGTGGCATAATACAGACCGCAGGGTGAGTGAGTACGTCAGTGTAATAGAGAGCAGGCCGCAGGGTGAGGGAGTGCGTCAGTGTGACATGATGCAGGGTGAGGGATCACCTCAGCGTGATAGAGGGCAGGTCGCAGGGTAAGGGAGCGCATCATTGTGATAGAGAGCAGGCCGCAGGATAAGGGAGTGAGTCAGTGTGATAGAGTGCAGGGTGAGGGATTGTGTCAGCGGGGAGAGAATCAGTGTGATAGAGGGTAGGCCACAGGGTGATGGAGTATGTCAGTGTGATAGAGTCCAGTTCGCGGTGTAAGGGAGTATGTCCGTGTGATAGAGAAAGGCCGCAGGGTAAGGGAGTGCATCCAGTTTAGGTTCAAGCATGGGAGGGAGTTGGTAGCATTTAAGAGGGTTGGAGCCCCCAGAGATACATTATCAGTGTATGGGGCCCCAAGATTTCTGTTGCCGGCACTGTTAATATGTACATACTGTACTATAATATATACATATATTGTTAAATTAATGTATATAAACACCTGCATTTTTTGCTATATTTTATTATATACAGTTCATTTACCCATAATAAATATTACTGTAAACAGCAGCCCTCCATTTCTTTACATCTTCTAAATGTTCCCCACTGCTCTACTAGCGCAGTATGAGGGGAGAATATGGATAGCATAAAGTACCTTGATTAGTTAAGCTACATTTATTTGAAACAAGGTCTTAACTCAGAACTCTCTCATGAGTACAGTAAAATCGATGTGCCTCGTGAAATGTTTCCACAACATCGCTATTAAACAGAGCTTATATCTGAGCCTGTGCTACTTGCAATTACTACAACCTCTTAAACATCCTCTTCAATATTAAGACAAAATAAACATTTACATTGATGTTTAACATGCCATCCTCTTGTCAGTAGCTGACATTTGCTGAGAAATTAAATGAGCTCTTCAATTTGCAATTTAACAAGAAGTCTTTAACAGCATCAGATGAGAGATCTTCCACTCCAAGCAAGAGCAGAGCTTGAGATTTGCTTTTTAATAATGCAAGCTCATGCGCATGTGAAACCTCATGTCAAACACACTGGACCTGTCACCGGTAACTAGCATGTTGCATTTGGAAGGTCACCCACAAAGTATGTTACAGATTAAGAAACTTTGGAAAACAAAGCAATGAAAACTCTGGTGGCTCAAGCACATATGGAAAAGTGTCCCGTTCCGTGCATAATGCAGCATTTATAGTATATATAATATATAGTATATATAGTCTTGTTACTCTCCTGCCTGCTTTCAATTTACACTACTGGGATAAAGTTGGAATTATCTGAGCTGAGTTCTGAATTGCTTTGGAAAAATAAGACTGCACAGCATTGCTTGTTACATTGGGGGCAGAATTCAAAAAGTTGCAAGTTCCACAGTGCAAACTTAATTAACATGCAATGCATTAGCACTGGGGCCAAGCTGAATGGTAATGTCAACTGCTATACCAGGGGTGGGGAACCTCAGGCCGGTCTGAGTGGCCCTCCCACCCGCCCGGCGGCTTTGCCGGGAGTCAAGTACAGGGGAATTCTCACGAGAGGTCGGTAGTTCGTGAGATTCCCCTTAATCAACAGCAGCCATAGACTAGACTAGTCAGTCCTATTCAGCGGCAGCCGGAGTGTGGGGCGGCTGCAGCAGGACAATTTGTAAGATACATTTTTTCCCCATACAAATGGCCCTTGGCACAAAAAAGGTTCCCCACCCCCGTGCTATACTGTCAGAAATGGAAGGACTCAGGCAGATAGTAGACATATCTGCATTAGTACCACCTTGTTCATCCTGGCAATGCTTAATAATTGTGGATACCCCCAAAGGCCTGCAATCTTTAAAAATGAAGTTGCTAACTCCGCATGAATATGGCATTAGCCAATGAGGTCAAAAGGTATCTATTTGGAGCTTAGTACATACGGAGCAAGTCCACATTGACAATAACAACAACCAAGAGGCATGGGTCATTAGGTCAAGTCAAAAGGTCGACACATTCAAAAAGGTTGACATGCTTTAAGTCGACACAAGCAAAAGTCCAACATGAGTTTTTCATGCATTTTTGGTGTCTAGGTCCATATGGACACAATATAAAATGTACCACGATGCTCGCCAAGCTTCGGAACGGTCCCTTGCTGCATTTGTATTCTCCCTCTATTTCCACTGGGATGGTAAAGTATGAACAAGTCAGTAAAATATAAATAAATAAAGCCTGAAAAGCCTCTTTTCAACCTATTGTCCATGTCGACCTTTTGATGTGTAGACCAATAGTTGTCAACCTTTTGACTGCATTCCATCTCCTTTGCCAATAGCCATCTGCAGGAGAAATGTGTGATCTCCTGCATTAGGCTACTGCTATTTATCTTCGATACAAATCAGCAGTTTATGCATTATTTTGGGGGATCAATATAAATAAATACAAATTCAAAATGGGTGTTTTTACAGGGGATTACGGACTTTGGCAAGAATGGAGCTTCCATTCAGGTCATTCCTATTGATGGTTAAAGATTGTGTCCTCTTGACAGAGAGAACTGGACTAGGGGCAGGCATGTCCAAACTGACCATCCAGCTGTTGTGAAACTACACATCCCAGCATGCCTTGCCATAGTTTTTGCATTCCCTAATAACAAAACTGTGGCAAGGCATGATGGGACTTTCACAACAAATGGAGGGCCATAGTTTGTACATGCATGGACTAGGGCAGGGCTGGGCAACACCGGCCCTCCAGATGTTGATGAACTACACATCCCAGCATGCCTTGCATCAGTTTCAGCATGGCCACATAGCAAAACTAATGCAAAGCATCCTGGGATGTGTAGTTCATTAACATCTGGAGGGCCGATGTTGCCCAGCCCTGGACTAGGGCATTAGCATGCCAACTTTTGTATCCATTGATGCAGATTATGACTTTTCCTGTGTGTGGTATGCTCACCAATGTCATCAGCTATCCCTAATTGATATGGAAAACTGCACCCTTTTCTTTCAAACTGTACAACATCTGCATCAATAGAGCTGTAGAGCAAGAACTGTAAACAAAGATGGTCCGTTTCCGGATGTTATATTATCCTTCAGTCAGAACACTTCTAGGATTTTTCCACGTATAGTGTGAGCAAACATTTGCTGAACAAAAAGGTTATTGTTCTACTTTACCAGAAAATACTTTAGAAACAACAGCTTTTCATTACAGCAAGGCATCCTGTAGTATAACCTCATAAGTATACATTTGCAATACATACAAACATAACTTTGCAAAAACATCAGAGCAGCTGTACGCTGAATTATCAATGTTCAGGCAGCAATCAGTACATGGAAAGTCACACACAGTTTCGGAATACCAGCTGACTCACATCATTTCACTGACATAAAGTCATGTGTCTTAAAATAGGTCAAGCAAGGAAAGCCTCCTCTCTCCCAGCCAATGGGGCATGGGGGTGTGAGAGAGGCGTAGATCTAATATTCACAAGAAAAGTTATGAAGACAATTTTAGCATTTTGCCAGATTGTTACACAAGTGTAATGTTGCATAACTTTAGTCATCAATGCAGGAGAGCAGTTTAAATTTTGTTTTGTGAAATGCTGTTTTTCATACTTGTTGCTAAATATATATTAAAAACCAAAAACATTCTAAAAAGGCAATACATAATGGAGACAAAATAGTACATAACTAACAGTGTTCTAAATAAACTGAATAGCTGACATATTGTAAATAGTGGATACAGGAGTTTCCACCTTTGAATTTGATTTATTCCGTATATGGGAGTTTCTTATTTTAAAAAGTATTAATTTTGGGGAACCTTTGGTGTTCAAACATTGCTCCGTTGCATCAACCACAGTAAAACAAAGCATCCTAACATGGCTGACACCAGTTTTAAATTCTGCAGGACCAAACTCAGATAAACCTCTTTAGCACATGCAGCTAAATCCCAGGATTTAGCTCAGTTGGGATTTGTAAATATGTGAAAGGAAACAACCCAGGTGTCCCGGGACCACAACCCTACTTACGACCAGGGTCATGGAGCGGAGACCCAGGAATTTGTTAGCTTGTTAGACCCGAAAAATTTCCAGGTCACATGACTGGAAGCAGTAATAATTGGCCACTGTATAAAAACATTCATTTATACCCCTTTCACATCGCACAAATAATTGATGAGTTGACCTGGGATGACATGCAGTGTGAAAGGGCCTTTTTGTATTACCTGGGTCCAGCAACCAGGCATTCCAAACCAGGTTAAAAAAAGATTAATCCCTGGTCAGTCCCGGATTGCTGTGCAATGTGAACGGGTAACCCTGGTCCTGTTCACACTATAGGGAGGAGCCATCGCCAACTCCAAGTGCTGCTGCTTCCTCCTCCTCTCCCCTGCCCTTTCTGACATCAGCCGGGTCGCTGTGGGGGACCATCATCGCAAAATGCTCGGGACAGACTCGTGTCCAAATCCCAGGTGCGACCCAGCATTTGCGATGTGAAAGGGGTATTACTGAATAAACCCGTAAATGTGGTACACAAAGCTTATTGTTTTGCTTTATTATGCAATGACTATGTATGTATGTACAGTATGTATGTAAAATCTATTCACATTGTATTTAATGGATGTGCAGCACACACCGCTAACTGTCGAGTCAATACGGTGCGCAGCTTTTCTAATCAGCAGGCCGCTAACTCTGACTAGAGGATTTCTGCTAGCACCCATCCTGGGGTGGGAGCAGAAATCTGACAAAACTAGGGCTATTTTAAGCCCTAATGCTATGTGAACAGCATCACCACGGGGCAATTAAGTCAGAAAATGCTGGTACTCGCGACTAAACACCGCAAGTACAGAAAGAAAAATCTCTATAACTTAGCAGCATGCTCATTAGAATAGCTACGGGTGCTCCTTCCTGGTGCTATTTACTGCGCAATGCATTACATCGACCCCGATGTTTGCTTATTATTCAGCAGGTAACTTGCCCGTTGAGATGTATAAGATTGTTGAATGTAATACAAGTGATGGAAATGACCTACATATTTGCAAAGGTACGTGTCCAAATTATCTCACATGCTTCAGGGTGTGAAAGCAGCATGTTCTAAATGATTACTACTGTGATATTTGAGCAAATTAAATTGATTTTTGGTTCCCAGATTGTATCAAAGTCTAATCATCTTAGCACATTGATATGAATCTTAGCTGTTAAAAGGTGTTCAGCATCTGCTTAGCATTAAACTGATCATTTCCCAGGCCATTAAACAGAGATAGCCAATGTAACAATAACATAATAAACAAATATGAATATACTCTACCCAACATCACAGGAGGTCAGATAAAAACCAAGACTCCCAATTGGTAAATCTAATTTTCAAGTTGTTAGTACAGGTTGAAATACCCTTATTGAGATATCCGTTATCCAAATTATTTCGAAAACCATAGTCTCCAAAATGTACTTTAAAAAAAAAATAATAATAATTGGGTACTTGTGTAGTTTCACGGCGGCGGCGCCGCCGCCGCCCGCACACTCTGTCTCTGAAACTTGGAAGCCTGCCAGAGGCTCGCGTGCCACTCTAGCTATAATGTAACGTAGCGCTGCACGTGCCACCCTAGCTGTAATGTAATGAAATGTAGCTTGTAAACAGGACACAAACGGGGCTTCTAAACTACACACCCCGGCACACCGCTACCAAAGGGGGTGTCCACAATGTAGACGCTAACATTTTAGGCGCCTTTAGACGCTTTTAGCGTCTGAATTCACACTCCCGGCACTTTGCGCGCACAGTCTGCTGCTTAGCCCCGCGCAGACAGTGTAACGTAGTCAGAGCGCTTCGCAGTTAGCGTAGTCAGTCAGTATTAGCACTGTGTGAGAGACGGAGGTGTATAATGGCAGTGGCGAACCTGACTATGGCGATGGAGCGTCTGACGCGGTTTAGTCTGCCGCAGACGGAAAAGGAGACTGTTGCTTTTCTGCAGGCCTGCCAGTTCCTGCCGCAGACCCAGACCTGCCCCAATGGCCACCCCATGAGGCTGAGCGTCAAAGAGCGCATGTGGCGCTGCCACATTCGCAGCTGCCGCAAGAAGGTTAGCGTGAGGTCTGCGCAGTGGATCTGGGGGTCTCACCTCAGCTTCGTGACCCTGATCCGGTTCCTCTATTGCTGGGCGGCAGAGCTGACCAGCATCAAGTTTAATGATCGCCAGCTCAACATCTCCCAAAAAACGGCCGTCTAGTATAACAACCTCATGAGGGAGGCCTGCACGGTGGACCTGCTGGCGCAGCCTCAGCAGCGGATCAGAGGCCCGGGTCACATCGTGGAGGTGGACGAGAGCCTCTATGTGACGAGGAAGAGTAAGGTGGGACGACTCCTGCCCCAGCAGTGGGTGTTCGGGGGCATCTCCAGGGAGACCGGGCAGTGCTTCATGACTGCGGTGGAGCGGCGGGATGTGGCCACCCTGATGGCTGCCATTGAGGCCCATGTTGAACCGGGCACCACTGTCTACACAGACTGTTGGAGGGCGTACAACGTTATTATACGTTATCATACGCATACGGAGGGCGTAATTTCGTTGACCTGGACACTGGGGTGCACACCCAAAACAGAGCGCCTGTGGGGCAGCTGTAAGTGGCGCAATAAGCGCCAAAGGGGAACCGCGCGCCATCACCTGGACTCGTACCTCCAGGAATTCATGTGGAGGCAGAGTTTAGGCGCCCAGGACCCCTTCAAACGCATCCTTCATGCTCTGACTCTGCTCACCCTGATCGAGAAGGATGATGACAGCGCCGAGCCGGCCGTCTCCTCAGCAAGTGGTGGCGGGGTATTTGTTTCCTAGCACGGCGACACCGATTTTGATTGTATCCATCGGGTCGGAAAAATCGTGTCGATCGCATCGCATGCCAACCAAATCGCATGCGATGGACCCGATTTTTACATTGGAATCAATGTAAAATGGTCCCTGAGACCTGATTTTACATTGATTTCAATGTAAAAAGCCCCAAAACCCCCATTTTAATACCAAACCCCCCTCATGTTTTAAATGCCTGCCCCATTGTTAACGCCACCCCACTATTGACGCCAACCAGAAGCGTGGCGAGCGTAGCGAGCCCGCGAGGGGCGGCGGTACGTGTCCTCCGACCTTTTCATACCCCTACTATCCATGTCGGCATGGAGTTGATTTTCTAAAGTGTGGCGAGCGCAGCGTGCCACCGAGCCCGGTGCGTGGCGAGCGCAACGAGCCCCGCGTGGGGACGCGGATACCTTCACAGGTATCCGCGTCCCATTGTGGGCTTCACAGGTATCCGCGTCCGCTCGCCTCGCTGCGCTCGCCACACTTTATAAAATCAACTCCACGCCGACGTGAATAGTAGGGGTATGAAAAGGTCGGAGGACGCGTACCGCCGCTCGCCACGCTTCGGGTTGCCGTCAATAGTGGGGTGGCGTTAACAATGGGGGGGGGGGGGGGGGCATTGAACATACTTTTTAACCATATTCAATTCACATTGTCACCTATGTAAAATCGGGTTGATTTTCACTTTAAACATAATTTAACATTGTTCCCTATGGGAAAATCGCATTGATCGCATCGCAGCCCCTTATTAGGGGCCGCGATGGACACGACCAGCGTGATTTTGTCTTTCACCGGCAAATTAGCTGGTGATTTACATAAAATCGGGTCCATCGCGTTGATTGTATGCCTTAAGTGCCTTTTACTTAAGGCATACAATTAACGAGATGGGCGCCGTGCTAGGAAACAAGTACCGGTGGCGGTGACGACACACAAGCTCCTTCCTGTTCCTCTCACCAATCATGACTTTAACTTATATTGGACTGTTCTTTACGTTAATTACCTACATGTTCTTTGAATCATTTTTATCCTCAGTTCCTCAATTTTAACTAAAAACCAGTTAACAGTTACCAAAAATGTCGTCATTACTGTCTCAGGTGTATGAGTGTGCAGGTGTGAATGTGTTTCTGAAACAGCACCACTATCCACGGCAACCCGAAGCGGTACGCGTCCTATGACCTTTTCATACCCCCACTATCCACGTCGGCGTGGAGTTGATTTTATAAAGTGTGGCGAGCACAGAGAGCCCGTAACGTGGCGAGGGCAGCGAGCCCCGTGAGGGGATGCGGACACCTGTGAAGCCGGCGAGGGGACGCAGATAGCTGTGAAGGTGTCCCCTCGCCACGCTTCGGAGCTCGGTGGCTCGCTGCGCTCGCCACACTTTATATAATCAACTCCACGCCGACGTGGATAGTGGAGGTATGAAAAGGTCGTAGGACACGTACCGCTGCGCTCGCCACGCTTCGGGTTGGCGTGGATAGTGGAATTTACTGTTACGTCGACTAGTGCCACTGTGGACAGGTTTTAATAGTGTACCCCTAGACCCAACTAAATTCAGAGGCTTTAGCATCTAAGTCCAGAAACCCTGGCTTCTTAGCGGCTAGCAGGTAGTCCGGGTTTCAGACGCTAAAGCGTCTAAGTTTTAGCGTCTGCATGGGGGACACGACCCCTTCGTAGCGGCTAGCAGGTAGTCGGGTTTAAAACGCTTTATCGTCTGAATCTTGACTCCCCCTTCTTAGCGGCTTGCAGATAGTCCGGGTTTCAGACGCTTTTTCGTCTAAATTTAGCGTCTGCATGGGGGACTCCCCCTTTGATAGCGGTGTGCCGGGGTGTGTAGTTTAGAAGCCCCGGCACGTCAGCGGTGTGCCAGGGGTGTCTACTTTTACATGCCCCCGTTGTCAGCGGTGCGCAGGGCTGCCTATTTCACTGTGGAACTACAAGTACCACAGTGACCGGTCAGCGCCTGGGCAGCACGCTGCTGCCCGGCGCTACGCTGATAACGTAGCTTACAATACGTAGCTTACAACTAGAGCGGCATGCGCACAGTTAAACAGAGCTTCTGGCAGGCTGCCAAGTTTCAGAGACGTGAAACTACACAAGTACCAAAAATTGTATTATTTTATTTTGCTAAAAACCTACTGGGGACATCTATAACTGGCACTACTGGGGAAATAACATGTAACTGGCACTAAATATATTGCTTGGCATTACAATTCAGTGTCTGATATTGTGCGCAAACTTTGTTTCGTGTTTTAAAACCTTGTTTCATGCACAAATAAAATATATTTGTGTGTATTCCATGTGCTTATACAACATAAATATAAAAATATTCCAAAATATGGAATAATCCGTTATCCAAAATTCTTCTGGTCCCAAGCATTTTGGATAAGGGATACTCAACCTGTATTAATTGTTCCAGTTAGATTTGTGTGCAGTTATAACTAGGATTCTAAAAAAACAATTCTGACCCAAGCTCAGCTCTGTCAAACTACTGTCCCATCTCTCAGCTTCCATGCACCTCCAAACGACATGAAAGACATGAAAACACTTTAACTCACACATCTTATTGGACCCACTTCAGTCAGGTTTTAGTTCCCAATACACAGAGACAGCACTTACTAAAGTTGTGAATGATCTTGTCACTGCTAAGTCTAAAGGCCATTATTCACTACTTATTCTCCTAGATCGCTCTGCTGCTTTTGACACTGTTGACAATACACTTCTTATACCAACACTACAATCCCTAGGTCTTAAAGACGCAGCTCTTTCTTGGTTCTCATCCTACCTGTCTAAGCGCATCTTCAGTGTTCATTTCTCTGATTCCACCTCTTCTTCCCTACCTCTATTAGTTGGAGTACCTCAGGGTTTAGTCTTAGGTCCTCTGCTTTACTCCATCTATACCTCATCTCTTGGCAAACTAATCAGCCCTTTTGGATTTTAGTATCATCTCTATGCGGATAATACTCTACCCGGATAAAATATGTACCCACTCTATCATTAACTACTCCCCCAGTCTGTACATGCAGCGCAGTCTGATATCATCAGAGACTGCATGTACAGAGCGCGTGCAGAGGGGGAGAATGGAGTTACTTTATTTACAGTTATGGCGAACAAGATCAGTCAGTCAGTGTGTATGCCCTATTGGTCACAATATCGGCAATGCCAGGGATCGCCAAGTGCGTACCCAGCTTTAGAGTTTAATACAATATATATATATATATATATATATATATATCAGGGCTCGACAAACCCCGGTCGCCAGGGCGACCAGATTTTCTTGTCTGGCGACTAGATTCTGGCCTGCCGTTTGCTGCGGAGATAGCAAGCAGGAGCAGTGTGTCCCAGCAGCTCCTGCCTAATCCATCTCCTTTCACAACCCCCCACGCCCCGCGCGCGCGCTGCACATGTAGCCAGAGAGTGCTCAGCCGTGTAATATAGCAGAACATTGCGATTGCGGCGGGTTACTGATGTCTCCAGCATCGCTACGGCCGGGGAGGAGGAGACAGAGGTCCGGGGGCAGTTTCCGAGTGACACCGGGGGGGGAAGATGCACGAGAGCTACCAGCCCCAGACCAGCTAGGTCCCTGGCCTAGGGAATCATGGGACCCGCAGCCGCTGACTTTTTTTTTTAATCTTTAAGTGGTTGAAACTTTTGTTTCACTGCGGCATCCTGTCAGCCAGGACTGCGTACCTCCCCTCGGCAGGTCCGCACACGCCGCTGTTGTTTAGGAGTCAGGCCGCCTGTCCCCTGGGGATGCTGGAGGAAGCAGAAGTGAGCACAGTCAGTGCCTGCCAGGCCAGCCACTGGAACAGAAGACAAACAGGTCCCAGCGGCAGGTTAGGGAGGGGGCGTGGCTCTGGAGCTCCAGGCTGGTCGGCATTTTAACTTGTTCCCTTGCGGCTTGCGGGACCTGCAGCCGACGTGCACCCTGGCGCAGAGGAGGCCCGTTTAATTGATGACACACAGCTCCTGGCTGACCCCCTGCCGCCCCAACTGCTAGACCCGGCAGTGCCAATGACAGCCTCTCCTGCAGGACCCGGCACTGTTGGCACACAGGAAGCAGTCTCCTTTCAAGCAAATCTGGAAAGGTTAGTAGCGATGCACACACTCCCTAAAACCTGACAATATCCCCCCCCCCCCTACTCTAATCATACACTACTACTACTCTACCCTAATCACACACCCCCTCCCCTTCAGCTTAACTCTAATTTTACATCCCCTCCCACGTAGCCTAACCTTATTTATACACCCCCTGTAGCCTAACCCTAACTTCACATCCCCCATAGACTAACCTTATCTTTACATCCCCCCCCCACTGCCCAACCATTCACCTCCCATCTGCAGCCTAACACCACCCATCTCCCTTGCCACAGCCTAAACCTAACATACACACCCCTGCAGCTTATAACACTAACCATACACGTACACACACACACACACACACACACATACATGGGGGAGCGCCACAAACTTTGTTCGCAGGGGGGGGGGCAAAATGTATAGTTACGCAACTGGCGAGGTGTATTGATGTGTAACATGACCCGCCATTTTTGTTATATGCGTGTCATGTTTCATACTACTTTAATTTAGATTTACTTTGTCTGGCTCCTAAACTTTTGTCTTGGCTCCTAGATTTTAGAAAAATTTGTCAAGCCCTGATATATATTATACACATACATACATACACACATATTAGTAAGCCCACTCAAGGCAAATGCTTACAATGCTAGTAGATCTAGTTTCACTTAAAGCCAACAGATGGCAGTGTTTTGGAGACACACGGACACTATACATACATACATACATACATACATACATACATACATACATACATACATATGTATACATACATATAAAAAAAAATAAAAACCATTTTAAGTGTTAATAGTTAAAAACACATGAACTGTAGAACATTTTCAGCTTACACCACGTTATACTGCCCTGGTATGGGAAACAAAACATTATGTAAAGTGGTCAGTTATTTCTTGCAATTGTGTAACAGCTGTTTATGCCAAGTCTTCCAATTTGTAGAAAATGGAGCATTCAAATTCTTCATTTCCAATAGCATATTCCTGTAAGCGATGTGCACAGCTCAGTCAGTAATTGAATATAGTCATAAACAAATTAATTTGTCTTTTAGGGTATGGCTTAATTATAGTCAGCCGTGAACAGAAACACCGTTGGCCACAGTTCTCTCCATTCCACTAGTGCTTTTATAAAGTTAAATGTTCCTTTCCTTATTTATCAAACCATCAGTGAGGTTTTAAACACTTTAGAATGGACATAGGCTCCTACATCAATATTGACAAACTTAAAACTAACAGTTTCCATTAAAACAAGCAAGACAGATTTTCTGGTCATTGTAAAACAGCATCGCAAGCAGCCGGTCTCTGTAATAGCATGTGTGTGCCATCCCGTCAGAAATGTGGATGGTTCTCAAAAAGCCATCACTGAGCTCTCCACATATCCTTTGGCATAACTCTGCTATTTCCCATCCCTCCAGGCGAATTGGCGACTTTCGTGCACAAGCTCACAAATTGTCACCTTCCCAAGAAAGGGAAATGGAAGGAAACAACATTTCCTCCAGGTGCCAGATGTCTAAATGAAAGCAACATAAAAATTAAAAAAATCGGTAACATTTCATTAAAAAAAACAAAAACAAAAAAAACATTGCAATACTAGACACAAGATTATATAGTATAATAATATTTATACTTCCTATAAGAGGTCACAGGTTTAAATAAAATAATTGGTTATTATATAGTTTTGTTTCATTCCACTTAATAGCAGCCAATAAGCAAGATGAAATATGTAATTTAAATTTTATATTGCACAAAGTAACACTTAGGGCCTTATTCTAGTTCACTCTTAATGACAAAATCCTTCTTAGATGGACAAAACCATGTGCACTGCAGGGGGGCAGATGTAAAATGTGCAAAGAGAATTAGATTTGGGTGAGTTATTTAGTTTCTGTGCAGGGTAAATACTGGCTGCTTTATTTTTACACTGCAATATAGATCTCACTTTGAAGTAAAACCCCACCCAAATCTAATTCTTTCTGCACATGTTACATCTGCCCCACCTGCAGTGCACATGGTTTTGTCCATCTAAGAAGGACTTTGTCAGAAAGAGTGAACTAGAATAACCCCCTAAGTGCATAATACAATAGCAGAGAAAATGTTATATATAGCAGATAGTAGACCGGCAGCTAACATCCAGATATTAAACACCGGCTGCAGTGGACACAGCGGGATGACGGTGGTAGCAGCGCTACTCCTCCAAATGGAACACAGGACAGGACAGTACCTGTGTTCCATTCGGACGAGAAGTGCTGCTACCGCCGTCATCCCGCCGGAGCCGGTGTTTAATATCTGGATGTTAGGTGTACAATGCGCTGAATACCCTCCTTGCTGTTATTTCTATACTGAGATGTATGTGAGCTTTTATACCTTTTTAGTAAAAACTGCTATATTACTGCTCATTTGTGAGCTCCTTCTTGTTTTTCCAAATGAATCCTATTGCTGGGGCTCGGGCAAGCCCTGGTTGGGCACCTTATTAACCTTAATTTAATCTGGGACGGAGGTTTACATGCTAATTGCGCAATTGGAATAATATATATATATATATATATATATATATATACAGTGGTCGAAGTGGGGCGGTATACGGGGGTATGGCATACCCCCACTTTAATCTGAAGATAAAAAAAAAAAGTTTTTTTTCCCCCTCAGGATGCTCTCTGATCACTCAGCAGCACATATTGTGCTTTTGTAATACCCCTGTACAACGGGGCAGTCTGGCAGGGGACGTTGATGGACAGGGGGGTGTCCGAAGGTGCGCACTATATTCACTCTTTACTTTTCCATACCCCCACTTCAAAATTTCCATACCTCCACTTCAAAATTTCCACTTCGACCACTGTATATATATATATATATATATATATATATATATATATATATATATATATATATATATATATATATATATATATATATATATATATATATATATATATATATATATATATATATATATATATATTCATTCTCCAGAAGCTCTTTAAAAAGGCCAATAAACATCCAGAGTCCCTTTAATTGGCGTGTTCCAAGATAAGTGCCTCTTGCTTGAGCTGCTGAAACTTGTTTGCCCGCTCTAGCACTTACTGCAGAGTAATGGATATGAAACTTCTGCAAGCAGCTTCAAAACACAATCATTCTAAAACAATGTCCTAAATGCCTCAAATTACTGGCTACATTTAACCCATCAATTTCTTGATAACTACATTTTCACACGCATAGGATTGCAAATGTTTGGGGAGTAGACTTATACCCCTTTCAGACCACAAATTACGGGTTCCAACCAGAATTTGGAGACTGGTCCATCCAAGGAGCAACCCGACATTTGCAGTCTGAAAGCTGAGCCTCCAACCTGGTTTATTGCCCGGTAGGTGATGGGACAGGGACATACTGTGAACGGGACCCGATTCGCTCAACCCAGGTTACCTGTTCTTTTTTTTTTTTTTTTTAAATGCAATAATTTTTATTGTCAATTTTGTGAATTGGGATAAAGACAACAAAAAACAAACATAACAATAAAGTAAAAAAAAAAAAAAAAAAATATGATATATCAAACAGATGCTCAGACGCATTCAATTACAAATCACATCAATCTTGGAATGACATCGCAGTCAATTGTGGATGATGACTGTTAACGTGTATATATTCAGATTGCTGAATAAAGGGTATTGAAAGGGTGCAGCAAAAAGAGTGGTAGATCACATCAAATTATTAGTTACAAAGATGCGTAAGAGAATAGGGCAGTGCTAGTAGTGGTCGGCGATGGGCCTCAGGGGGTGACCGGGCCACGGAGGCTTAGACCTCACAGATGGCGTATTGTGAGTCCAGCCACCTAGACCAAACAGTTTGAAACTTATGTCCGGCTTTCCTGGCTAGGTATGTAAATTTCTCGTGGGAAATGGTTTCATTAACTAGCCTAAGCCAAGTTTGTGTAGTAGGGAAATTCTTAGCGAGCCAGGTTCTGGCAATGCACACCTTGGCCAGGGTACATAGATTTATCACGTAGCGCCTGGTCGGGTAGTCCAAGGACTCCTCTTCCAGAGTGCCCAGTATACATACTGCTGGTGTGAGGACATCTCTCGGGATGCCTGTGATGCGGATAGCCTCGATAACTCCCGACCAGAAGGCCGCTACATGGGGACATGACCAGATCAGATGCCAAAAGGAGCCATCCAGTGCACCACACTTAGGGCACACCGGAGCCGGGATACTACCAAGATGGCACAGTCTGTCCGGGGTATAGTATATCCTGTGCAAGATAAAAAACTGGATCTGTTGGAACCTAACCGTTAAAGTTGAGATACGAGGACTAGAGAGTGCCAATTCCCAGGTCTCATCGTCTAAGGGCCCCAAATCAGTTTCCCAGGTAGCTCGGAGCCGTGGCATGGTGTCTGAATGTATATGCAGCTGAAGTCCTGCATAAAAGTGAGAAACTAAGTGAGCATTGGTGGTGTTCATAACCATGGCCTTTACAGGGGAATCTAATAGGGTCAGGGGGGAGCTCTGAAATTGAGCAGAGAGGGCATGGCGTAGTTGAAGATACCTAAAAAAGTAAGAGTTTGGTACAGAGAATTCAGAGTGAAGGGTTTGGAAGGTCTTAAGTACATTGTCCACGTATAGATCACCTAATGTAGAGATACCCCATTTGGCCCAGACGGTGTGGACTTGTAGATGTGCTATTTCAGGGAGACGTAGGGGATTGTATAGTGAAGTTTGGGGGTCCCAGCCCTGCCCACCCAGGAGGAGATGGACCTGCTTCCAGATTAAGATTGCCTGTCTAATTAAAGGGACCGTAGTGAAGTTGGTGTTGGTGCTAAGTAGAAGCTGTAGAGGGGAGAGAGGGGGGTGAATCTGCGAGAGAAGTTGGGAGTGGAGGGTAGAGGGATCACAGTCATTTAGCCACTGCCAAATAAACAACAGTTGGGAAGCAAAGTAATACATCCTAAATGCTGGGAGTCCCAAACCACCCCGTTCCCTAGACCGTGTCAGGACAGTAAGTTTTATACGCAGACGTTTATGATCCCAGACTAGCGAGGACAGTAGGCCGTTAATTGCATGGAAGAATTTCTGAGGAATATATACAGGGGATTGTTGGAGTACATATAGTAGTTTTGGCTGGTAAACCATTTTAATTAAATTTACCCTGCCTGTCAGGGTAAGAGGTAATTTAGTCCATGAGCTAACCTTAGAGCGGAGTAGCGTAATCAGTGGGTCTAGATTCAATGGTATAAATAAACGGTGATCGTTAGAGATGAAGATACCTAGGTATTTGAAGGAGTCAGACCACCGCAGGGGTAATGAAAACTCCGGGACGGACGGACACTTCCCAGTCAGTGGCATTATGCAGGATTTATCCCAGTTGATCAACAGTCCAGAATATTTCCCAAACTGGTTAATAAGTTCGAGGAGCGTAGGCATAGATTCTGCATAATTCTGTAGGAACAGAAGGACGTCATCTGCATACAAAGCAATTTTATCCTCTCTATTTCCTACAGACAAGCCACGTATAACAGGGGATTGTCTGATTAGACAAGCTAGGGGCTCTATTGCAATCGCGAATAGTGTAGGGGAGAGGGGACATCCCTGTCTAGTACCTCGAGACAGGGGAAAAGAGGAGGAAACAAAACCATTGACAGAGATCCGTGCCATAGGCCCCGAGTACATAAGTTTAACATATCTTATAAAGATTGGACCAATACCCATGGATCTCATCACCTCCCAGAGGAGATCCCACTCCACGGAGTCAAATGCCTTGGCAGCATCAAGAGAGACTATGACCGAGGAGTGGGAATCCCCCCGAGGAGACTGAAGGTGGGTGTAGAGCCGTCGTAAGTTGATAGAAGTGGATTTATGAGGCATAAACCCAGTCTGGTCTGGGTGTATAATATGTTCAATGACCCGGTTCAATCTTATGGCAAGGATCTTAGCAAGGATCTTAATATCCGTGGGGAGGAGGGAGATAGGGCGGTAGGATTCAGGTAAAGTGGGATCTTTACCCGGTTTAGGTATAAGAACAATCAGGGCCTCAGACATAGAGGGTGGAAGAGCATCCTCCTCTAACAGCTGGCGGAAAAGGGTGTGTAGCCGTGGAGCAAAGAAATCTAAGTGTTTTTTATAGAAATCCACTGGGATTCCATTGGTACCCGGAGCTTTTTTAGAAGGGAAGGATTTTACAGCAGTTACTACCTCTTCGAGGCTAAGAGGGGAGTCTAAGAGTCTAGAGGCCTCAACAGTAAGAGAAGGGAGAGGGATACTGCCCACATAAGATTTTAGTTCATCAGAACCACAAACCAGCCTGGTCTCATATAGCCTACTGTAGAAGGCGACAAAGGCATCTGCTATGTCAAAAGTATGTATAGCTCTGGATCCGTCAGGGTGTCGTATTTCCACCACGGTGCTATTCGCACGATCCCCTTTAGCTAAGTGGGCCAAGAAGCTACCTGGCCTGTCCGCAGTAGCGTAGGCCGAGTGGGACAAGAATAGAAGTTTATACTTGGCCTTATCCTCCAGATACGATATCCATTCCCTTTGGTTCTGTAACCACACTAATTTTAAGGCATCTGAGCGGTCTGCTAGATATGCGAGTTCCGCAGTAGTGCAAGCTAATTCTAAGTCCCCCTCCTGTTGTCTATATGACGCCTTTAAATTAGAAATAGTACGAATGAGGGTGCCCCTAGCAAATGCCTTGAAAGTATCCCACAGAGTCATAGGGGAGACACCGGAAGAATTGTACAGAAAGAACTCTTCCCATGCAGCCTCAAGCTCCGTCACAGGACCCATGCGTTCAAGCCAGAAGGGATTAAGCTTCCAGATCCTCTGTCCAGCCTGGCAGCTGAAATCAAGGGATAATGTAATGGGGGAGTGGTCAGATACACCTCTACTTTCGTATTTAACATGACTAGTGCGTGGCAAGAGATCTCTTGTGAGAAGGGCAAGGTCGATCCTCGAAAAGGAGGAATGGGAGAGGGAGAAGCAGGAGTATTGCTTCAAATTTGGGTGCTTTTCACGCCAGGCATCAACCAAACCCATCTCAAGGAGTAACTTTGCGAACGACGTGGAGTGTATGTGAGATGAGGGGACAGAGGAGGTTAGCCTATCAAGTTGTGGATTAAGGACATTATTAAAGTCACCGAGACATATTATTGGGGTGGAGGGGTATAGGGCCATAAAACTAGCTAATTTTTTGAGAAGGTCATGGGAATAGGGCGGGGGAATATACATTGCTGCTAGAATAACTGAAACGGAGTTGAGTGTACATTTTAGGAACACATAGCGCCCATTCGGGTCTGTTTGCACCTTTTCCATGGAAAATGGCACAGTCCGACGAATCACAATGGACACCCCTCTGGAGGCGGAGGTATATGTGGAGTGGTAAGCCCATCCCACCCAAGGTTTTTTGAGTGCTAAGACTTTTGTACCCGTTAAGTGTGTTTCAATCAGACAGACTATGTCAGGAGAATATTTCTTAATTTGGCCAAGCACTAGGGAGCGCTTAAGCTTGTCGTTCAATCCACGAACGTTCCAACTGAGAAAACTAAGTCTAGCCATAATCCGTGGGGAGTAGGGAATTTGTGAACACAAGGCCCAGCACCGACCAACTCACCCAAACACAATACCAGGGAGGGATTAGCGATGAAACAAATACATCAAGAGCATCATATAGCATTAAAGAAAACAAAAAAACTTCAAAACCCGTAACCACCCAAACCCACCCCGCATACCCCACCCAACCCGAGGTACGCCTAATTCCCGAACGAAAGCTAAACATCCCAGAATTGGGAACAAAGATCAGCCAGTATAGGACTAGCTGCTAGTTACTATCTATAGAAAAAGAGAAGAAAAGAAAAACACCACAAAAACCCCATATGGGGGCCAGAAATGTAATGACAACTCAGCAATTGGAGCCCCTCCAAGGTGGTTTAGATTATATCGATCTCCACCCCGGGGGAGGGAACCAGCCCAATGTAGAGCCCCTGCATATTAGTATATATAATCAGCAAATAACAGATATATGTATTTAGGGGCAACGCGGAGGTGTTGCCTGAAGCCCGACAAAAGATTGTAAGGATCAATACCATCTATCCCACAAATCACATGCTGGATGACATACAGTAAGCATAATCCACATTAGCTAGAAACAGCATAACATTTAGTGAGTCAATAAGAGTATAAGAAACATGGCGAGGAGGATAGAGGTATACTCAACCTCAGAAGGCCGATGGGGATCAGTCATTGTCCAAAGCATGCCTAGCAGGTCTATGGCGGTCCAGCCAGACAGCCGCCTCCTTGGGGGTCTGAAAAAACTTTGTCACACCATCCGCCACAACTCTCAGTTTTGAAGGGAATAACATAGCATATGGGATTTGTAGCTCCCGCAGGCGCCGTTTGATTGGAAGAAACTGGGCCCTGTCTTTCTGGACTCCCATTGCAAAATCGGGAAATACAGAGATGTTGGAGCCTTTCCATGTAAGTGGCCCCTTTGTGCGTGCCAGGCGTAGAACTGCATCTCTATCTTGGTAGTGGAGAAACCGTGCTATGAGGGTGCGAGGTGGGGCGCCAGGAGGTAGTGGGCGCATGGGGACACGGTGAGCACGCTCCACAGCAAAGTGAGAGGAGAACTCCTCTAGGCCAAATGACTCCACAAGCCATTTTTCGAGAAACCTTTCAGGGGAGGAGCCCTCCTCCCTCTCGGGGAGGCCAACAAGGCGGACATTATTGCGTCGCAGACGCCCCTCCATGTCTGTGAGTTTCTTTTGGACATCATCCATCTGCGATTCCAGAGTAGTCGTGCGGCGTTCAATAGGAGTAAGATTGTCCTCAATTGTGGAGACGCGGGCCTCAACCTCTCCAACCCTCTCGCGCACCCGCTGTAGGTCTTGACGGAATGTGGAAAGGTCAAATTGAACTTGAGCAATCTTGTCGGTGAGTCTGGTTTCACTGGCTAATAGAGCATCTAGCACCTTTTGCATAGGATCCAATGGCAGGTCAGCTGTATCTGAGGTCGTGGGGGGCGGGAGAGAGGGGTCAGGGTCCGGTGCAGCCGACTCGGCTGAGCGAGGGGTAGGAGGGTTCCTGGTATATTTCTCCAGTTTGGCAGCGGCATTGGATTTTCCCATGTTCATTCGATTAGTAAAAAGGAGCGTGAGGGAAGTGGGGGCACAGGTAGCTCAGCCTGGTGCAGGTGAACGTAGGGTGTAAGCTGCAGCACCAGTAATCAGATATGTCTGTTTTATAAGGTTATAGAATGTCCTCTCCGCCGCAGCATGGAGTGGTGGCAAAGAGATAAGCCAGCAGACCTGGATATGCAGCTCAGGGCAGAATGGACACAGCCCTGTATGATGGGGTATAAGCCTTAATAGTCCTGCTATATTGCTGGTGAGGAGGTGAAGCCCACCCCACACCTTTTACAGCGATCGTGGGCTGAGAGAGAGTATCTCTTATGAGGTCTGTGCGGTGGGAGGCTAGCAGCTCAGAGCGGGAAGATGGCGGCTTCAGGAGCAATGAAGGAGGGGGGTGTCCCCCGTCCCGCGCACCAGGAGGGGAGAGAGCAAGCTCAGGGTACCTGGTGTGTGCGGCAGTTCAGAGTGCCCGTCCAGCACTGTCACGGGGAGCAGAGGCAAGCGCCGGCAGCGTCTCCCTTAGTCTCAGGCAGGCAGAACAGCGTGTTGCGCTGTGAGGTCACGGGGTCACAGCACGCGGTGGGGGATAGCGGCGCCCGGAGAGGATGAAGGCAGCCGGCACCGGAGGAGACAGCCCAGCAGCTCCAGTGGGTGATCCCCAGACAGCAAGGGTAGGTCCCAACCCCCGGGGGGAGAGCAGGAGGGGTAAATACAGGATTTCTTTGGAGGAGCACAGCGACTAGCGTGTTACTCCATTGCCGCCGTGGCCACGCCCCCAGGTTACCTGTTCACAGTGCACCTTGACCTGGGTCAGAGCCGTATTCAACCCTGGTCATGAGCAGGGTTGAATTCCCGAGTTGCTCGTCCCAGGGTGGCACTTTCACACCGCACCTCAACCTGGGTTGGTGATTTAACAATCTGGCAATAACCTGGGTTGAGCGTGCGGTCTGAAAGGGGTATTAGTGACTGAGCAGTGCACAGATAGAATGCAGAGCCCAAAAGACAATGGGATCCGGAGGATAGGTCAACAGTGCCTGGGTTGATAGTCAATAGGTCAGACAACAGTTGTTCACATTTTATTTTGGACCTTCATACTTTACAAACTACGTGGACTATGATTGGGAACAGTAAAGTGTGCCAAGCACTGTGGTCCTGTAGCGAACCACCTGCCACTGATGTATTCCCATTTTAGGGGACTCTGTACACTAATTGGATGTCAACACCAAAAAAGTTAAGAAACTCAGGGTGACTTGTTTGTGTTGACATTTTGGCACTTATGTATTATCTGGGCACCCATGTTAAATGCACCCCATTTTTTCATACCCCTACTATCCAATTACGCATGGAGTTGATTTTATATAGTGTGGCGAGCGCAGCGAGCCACCGTGCCCGAAGCGTGGCTAGCGCAGCGAGCCCCGCGAGGGTACGCGGTGTCATAAGAAAAATGGGAGCCCAGATATTACATAAGTACCGACATTTTTCCCATGTCGACCTTGTGCATGTTGACCAAGACACTGTCAACCTAATTATTGTCGACTATGAGACACACCCAAAGACAACAGCAGCAGGTATACTGGATCGGGATGCGGTCATTTGGTCTACTGCATTATGGTCGACAGTCATTAGGTCGAATCCATTAGGTCGACATGCTAAAAGGTCGACATGACTCTAGGTCAACATGGGAAAAGGTCGACATGATTCTAGTTCGAAAGGTCATTAGTTCGACAGGTCATTAGTTCGACAAGGTCATTAGTTCGACATTGTCTATGTCGACATTCACAAGGTCGACATGGAGTTTTTCACTGTTTTTTGAGCCAACATGTGCCGACAGGCGGTATTTCATGCCCTACCATCCACTAGGGCGTGGTGGGAGAATAAAATAGTGTGCCGAGCGTAGCGAGGCACCGTGCCCGACGCATAGCGAGCGCAGCGAGCGATGCGAGGGGATGCAGTGCACTTTAAACTGTGTCCATGTCGACTGTGTTGACATTCAGGTAAAAAAACAGTGAAAAACCCCATGTCGACCTTGTGAATGTCGACATAGACAATGTCGAACTAATGACCTTGTCGAACTAATGACCTTTCGACCTAGAATCATGTCGACCTTTTCCCATGTCGACCTAGAGTCATGTCGACCTAATGGATTCGACCTAATGACTTTCGACCATAATGCAATAGACCAAATGATCCCAACCCACTGGATCATACAATTGTCACATTAGTGGCTAAGGGGCATTCTAGATAAAAATCATTTGGATTAACAGGTCTCGAGTACATGTGACCAAGAAAGTGTTTTAAACAAGCATCTAGTACATTCTGTTTATATGCATTCTCTCATTATCAAGGACACATTAAAATGAATTCATATCATTGCTAGAGACAAACAAGGGAAAGCGTCTATGGGAACGATTTTCCTTATGAGACTACATCTGTCATTGTGCTTTGGATTGTCAGTGCATTCGTTAAATATCCTCACAAAGCAGATGTTACAACATTTAGCCGTTTCTCTGGAGCTAGTTGGACAGCCAAACATCCTTCTAATTGAAAGAGAACTGCATACAAGTACACTACATCTGCATCCACTAGGGCGCACTAAAAAAAATATAACAAGTCTTAAATAAAAACAGGAAGAACAATACAATGACAGAGACTTCACTTTTCAGTACAGTTATTAAACAAAGCTCCTGTGGAAATCTAGTTCTTGAAGAAAGGTGCTGCTTCTTTAGGTGACAAATATAAATTACTTTTGTGGCAGACATGTTGTTTGTCACAGGTTCCCTGTTAAAAGCTGCAAACTCTATAGAGGACACTGCTTACTGTTTCTGGATTTTGAGTCAGTTGTCCCTGGGAAGAACACATGCTATTCCCAGACCAACAGTGCTGTCTAACACCTGTCTCTTTTAGCTTGTTAAACTGTCTGCTGTACTCAATACTGCAGAGTACAGACATAAAAACAGTAGCAGAAAGTGTAGATAAGGATTTCGGTTTCATCAAATTGGAAGAGAACACAGACTACTAGATAAACCCAACCAAGCAGGATTTAAAAGAAGCAGTCAGTTCAGCTAGTCTGAAGATTAAATGAGAGAGATAGAAGGATCACCTGTTCCAACTATTAATAGGTGGGAATGAAAGTTTTGTTTAGTGTTAACGGACATGAAAGAGCAAACAATATAGTAGATATGTAAGAGAAAAAAATATTACAAATATTCTTGCAAAATTATATAAAATAACAAATATATAAATTTACATGCGTGAGAAAAACGTTGATTTAATCAAAACGTACTTTGCATTTTTATGTCCTCTGGCATATTTTCATGCTAGTGGAAAGAAAGGAGAAGCAACAATCAGAATCTGGGATCTTTCATTTGTTTATGCAGGAAGTATATCACATAACAACTGCCCCCCTGACATTAGTAGGCGTGTCTCTGTCCTTGAAATGCTCTTTATTGGTTATCTCATGCTTCATATACATTACTTTATTAGGTATGTCAAAAAAATAAAGTGTGTTTAAATAGGAATTATCTGCACTTCTAGAACAGAACAAGGTCATGTAATGGTTATTCTAGGGGCGTAATTAGGACTTCGTGGGCCCAGTAGCAAAATCTTCCAATGATGCCACACAGTAGAGCCACTTACACACTTTTCTCAAGGTAGAGCCCCCTTCTACCCATTATGCTAGGTCTACCCCCCCCCCCCCCCCCATGTACAGTAACACCACTGTTACAAGTGTGTGTATATATATATGTATGTTGCGTATGTGCGCACCAGTTTAGGCTGCATCTACACATTGCGTTTTAGCAGGATGCAGACAAACAGGATCCTGTTTAGCAGGATGCAGTTTATTGTGTCTACACATTGCATTCTAGCAGGTTGCAGCAGGCTTGTATATACTGTAAATCCTCTTGAGTAAGCATCCCGCTCGACTGCATCCTGCCAAAACACAATGTGTAGACACAACCATAGATTTACATGTACAGGCTCCTTCCTGCCAAACAGGTGACTTTAAAAAAAAGGGACTTGTCAAAACGCAATGTGTAGACGCAGCCTTACACTTATGTTTGGCTCCAGAGCAGCAGCTTCCACCAACCGACTCTTCCCACCCAAATACTAAGGCTCTTTGCAGCACAGGGCACTGTGGGTGGGCTGGACATGGGCACTTTCCGGCATTAGGGCCCCCTCCCTAGACCCTCATGAATTGCAGCACTCTGAGCCAGCAAGGTAAGCCCACCTGCTACATCCTTTGTGCAACTGCAGCCCCGGGGATAGGGGGGGGGGGGGTCATGCTATCTGCGGCGCAGTTTTTAGCTGCGTTGAAAAAGAACTGTGGGCCTTGCAATCAGCTTGGCCCCATAGCAGCTGCACCCCCTGCTCACTCAGTTTTTACATCACTGTATTGTTCAATTAACGGTAGAAATATTTGCTTTTTTAAATGAAGATCAAATATGGTTTTTACCCACTAGTTGCACTGACGGGATTCTTACCTATATATAGAATATATAGTTGGAAGTAGCTTTTAGTAGGTTTTACATTTTGCAAGCAATCAACATAAACTGCCCTGCAATGGGGGAAATTCACAGAACAGATGCAATGAAGTACAGTGATATTATACAGGTTGAAGACCTGTTTGTGTTCTTTCATACCATTGGTACAATATATAAATATGCAAAACATTCAGGACAGTAATAGAATAAAGCAGGATGCCCATTTAGCAACAACATTCTAACTTCCCACTGAACATATTGAGTAGGCCACCCCAGCGGACTGCTGTGGGTCACCCTATGGAGATGGCATGGCTTCTGCCAGCCAGGTTTTTCTCAATCATTTTAACTAGGCACTGCCCACTAGAATGCCTAGGAAGATATACTGTACATTTAATTTTGATTGATCACCTCCACACTACTTTAACCCTTTGAGTGCCAACATCTCTGAAAGCGATGCTCAAAATATCTGCTAAAAATGCCAGCGGCGCTCACATTTGCTATATAATGTTGTTAAAAAATGTTATGTAAAAAAAGATTGTATCTGGCTGTGGTACTGTGTGCCACTGAGAAACACACAGGAGTAACTCTCATCCAGGACACCAGGAAAAAGCTTGTACAGTAACTGGTGCTGGTGGAGAATGGCATCGGGGTGGTTAGGAAGAGTATACCGTTAATTTGTAGTGGTGTAACCACTAGTTTTTCTGGGCCTATTAAAATATTAAAGGGAAACCAAGTTCTACAAACTCTTGGCAGCCAGCACAATGAATATAATCTCTGTCTTTATATTCACTTTGCTAGCCAGAGAAAACTGGTTTTTCCAGTGCTGGAGCTTGCGGCATTCATAAAGCAGGGAATGAGTTTCTTTGGATAGCTTCACCCTTTACAAAAAAACAAGGCTCGCACAGACAATGCATTGCCCTTCACATGTGCAGAAGGGCCAAAAGGGCCACAAAAGTAATAATAGTTACAATTGCTTGACATCCAGTTTGTTAAAACTAGAGATGTGCAGGTTCTGATTTACTCTGATTTCAAAGCAGGGTCTTATTGGCTATCCCAAATCACATGACAGTTGTTAACAGTTGATAGCCAATAAGATCCTGCTTTGAAATCAGAGTAAATCAGAGCCTGCACATCTCTAGTTAAAACTACTACTACTACATCTCTACTCTGGGAAACAGTCTTTAAGTTGACACACCTAAGGTCGACATGCATTGTTTTGCCCACTGAAGGGCGACATGGGGTTTTCCACTTTTTTTTGAGCGATCATGTGAGAGCGAGAATAAAACAGTGTGCCCGAAGCATGGCAAGCGGTACGAGTCAAGTGAGGGGACACGGTGCACTGATGCGGTGTCCATGTTGACATTCGGGACAAAGAAAGTAAAAAAATCCATGTCAGGTGTCAACTTAAGACCATGTCAACCTTCCTGTGGTCGACCCAATGCGTGTTGACCTTCACCGTATTCAAATATTGCAACACGCAGACCCCACAGTAATATCCCTTCTAAGCGTATTTGGATGCTAGTTTTATGTACTGTTCTAGGCAAATAAAAAAACGTTATGCCATGGTGTACTGCTCAACTACAAAACAGATGCCAGCAGCTACTAAATGGTTTATAGTGTTCGAAAAGCCGAAAGATATAAATACATGACCCCCTATACATATTAATGCAATACTGTCAAGCATCATGTCCCCCAGTAATTTTCTTGATGGCTCAGTGTGAAACTTGGTGCTTTAAAAAACAAAAACAGCCTGCAAAACATTTATTCATTTTTACAGCTGGTTTTTAGTCCCTTCAATGAAACTCAGCAGGTAGTTCTCTTGCTGTAGGTCACTTTGGCTCATCCTGCAAACATCCACATTTTTTTTTTTTAAGGACTTAAGAGACCATTTGTGCCACAAAGCTGTATCATCTGTGCATTAATCATTCAGTATTCACAGAAGTAAATGCCAGGAGGAAAACTCAGGCTGGGCACATTCTACTAGACTGTATCCAAGTTCTGCTGTAAGCTCAAGCACAAACACACCTCTCTATTTATCCGATCTTGATACAGGAAGAGTTAAGCAACATGGAGGAGTCTAATCTAAATTTACATACTGACTTCATCAAGTTTTGCATAGCTTCTTATTGCTGCCAAAAATATGTATCGTGTAGTTTGTGGTCAGGTTTCTAAAAAAGGAATTCAAACTAAAACAAAAAGTAATAAAAAAGGTGAGAAAATGGGGTAGCAGGTTAGTACCAGAAGCAAATGGCCATATTATTTTTAAAAGTAAATTGATCAACACACACACTCTCAGACACAAAGGGCCTGATTCTCATAGGCTCGGTCTGCTGCAAATGCGCTGTGGGGACCGATGTATTGGGTCTGGTCTGCACATGCGTATCGGCAAATATATGCATGTTCACACCCGATGTGTGAACGCCTTTTGGCAACTATCAGTCGCTGAGGCATTTGCACACAGTGGTAAGTGTGGTGGGGGACCACAGGGATGTCACATGGGGACGTCTCAAAAGACAAAAACGGTGGGTGCGCCCAGAAATCTGCTAGGCCTCCCCATGAGAATGTAATGGTGTCATAGCCTGCACTGGGCAGGTGCCTGATTCATATGACATACGCACCCGCCCCGCATTCGGACATCTCAGAGGCAATTAAAAGTTGGTCTAGACTTCCTTATTTGAGGGGAAAAAAAATTAATAATTCAATGGTCGGCGACCATCGAATAATTTTTCGCCTGTATGCAAATGGGTGTGTAAGCATACACATCCGTTTGCATGCTCACGGGGACATTCACACAGGGGGTGGGTGTTTAGTAACTATGCAGGTGTTTAAATCGCCCATACACACATAGCGATACATGCTACGCTTTAAAAAAAAAAAAATTATAGGCTGGGCGGTCAATCTAGATTTACATGCTATAGGATCTGAGTCGGCAAAAGCCGGCACATGGGACCACGCATTGCTATCGCTATGGGGTGTACAATCGCCCCATGTGTATGCGCCAGTGTCCAAAGTAACATTTTAATTGCATTGTAGAATAAAAAAAAAAAAAACTGCCCTGTATTTGTTGACAGCATGCAAAAGCAGACAGTATTTACCCTGCATGCAAACACATAAAAATGCTTGTAAATAAATAAAAATATGGAGGCAATCTGAAATGGATTGTTAATATTCATAGTGGTGCAATTATTAATACATGGGGCTCCAAATTTAGATATGCCATGTTTTCTGCCTGATATTTACAAAGTGCAATGCTTCTTCTAGCCTGGTCTTTACAGTAAAAACAAAGCCCTTTTAAATATCAGGCACAACACGATCTGAAGTAATGGGTTTTATAAACCAATGCTTTATAAATAAACCCCTAAGGAGCTGAAGATCCCGTACCTTCTAGTGTGCATGAATTTGTTTAAATATGTGTAATGTTACCGAGGGTTTATTTACTTAGTTATGTACAGCCTGTACTCTCTATTTCTAGAAAGGACACAGATTGCATAAGGGCACCGCCTCTGTATAAGCCTATGACATTTCTTGGGCTGAGACGCTTTCTCGAAACAGAACAGTCAGGCTGTGACTCTTGGTTGGCAAGGGAAATCATTTAGAAGGCATTGCTGTTAAGTACGCAGGTCAACCTGAATTGGATTTACATTTCCACTCCATTGCACTTAGAAAGGCTATAAACATTAACACATGAAAATTCACGCACCCAAACGTGAAATAGATTTAAATCCAATTTGTATTTAATGGTTGAAATAGGACAGAGGTTACGGAACTTTGGTACAATGGGTAATAAAGTACTGCAATTTCTGGAACACAATCTGGAATGCAAGGATTTCAATCTTGATTTGCTATTGCTAAGTGTAGAATGGATGGAATAATTATTACTAGAATTTACTGGGTCTAGCGAGCCTACAGTAGTCATGGATTGTTTCCTTTCACACATGCAGAAATCCTGGGTTGATGACCTGTCACATGCAAATCCCAGGATTTTGCTGCATGTGTTAAAGAGGTACAGTAGGAGACTGTTTGCAAGAGAAGTTGCAGGTGAGAAACCTTAGAGTATTGCTCCTTGAACTTGAATTTCAGAGGGGCATGGGGCTGTCACAGTACAATTCATGTCATGGCCCTGCCCTTACAACAGCCAGATAAACACTACAATTTGTGTTACGAAGCATTGTGCCCATGATCACCACATCCCCACCTTTCTTCAAACGCATTTCTTCCTCAAGGGCCTATGTCAAGGCTCCTTTAGAACTAGGAGCCTAAGAGCAGTATTCAATGAGAATATTCTCCGTGCATGGCAAGAGTTTTTTTTATCTCGCCATGCACTCGCCGTGTTTTTGCGGAGATTCTCCATGTTTGGAGATTCCCTGCCACGGGACTTTAGAGAGTATTCAATGTGACTGAGACTCGCCGCCCCTCGCGGCAAGTCTCAGCCAATCCGGCGTCATGAGGTGACTGCCGCAGGGAGCCTGAGGACGGCGGCAGGCAGGGAGATGGAAGTCTCCCTGCCTGCCCCAGAACGTATGTGGGGGGGAGGTGGGCTCCCCCGGGAGAGCCAACAGGGGACCGGGTATTCACTGCACCCGATCGTGCATATGTAATGATCGGGTACAGTGAATATATGAATATATAATGAGCGGCTCTCGGCTCCCGGCCCCCGCTGTCTGCTCTGTGTAAAAAAAAAAAAAATATATATATATATATATATATATATATATATATATATATATATATATATATATATATATATATATATATATATATATATATATTTTTTTTTTTTATTAAATATATATTCATGTGTCCAGCCCTGTGTAGAGGTGTCATGTTATTTGCTGTAAATGGCATGATCAAGGCTTTACTAGCCATTAAGTCCAGTTCCCAGGAGAGTGACCACAATCAGAACCAAAAAGGGACAATTGCACCTCTGTGGCTGTGGGGTACTACCCTAAAAATTGGGATCATCCTGAAGCTTCCAGCAATGTAGGCAAGTTTGGACTAAGACAGTTTATCAGTGAATTATGCTCGTTTCATAAAGAGTATGACAAATGGATAAGTAGTATATTAAGGGGATATTTCATCTCTGACTATTATTCCGAAAGCTGAAAATTTTGGCAATTTTCGCCTATAATAAATCATTTACATTCGACCTACTCAATGTCTATTTTTTGGATTTGTACATGGAAACGGGCACCAATTCCACATTTTAGAGTCCATTTCTGCCAATGCTTTTCAAAGAGCTGAATCTGTAGCAGCAAGTCCCGGATGGAAACTGTCGGTATTGAATTGGTCCTGGTCGGAAGGTTCCACTATTGTATATATCAGCCAGGACTGAATACCCCCTAAAAAAACGAATTCTAAAGCAAATCACAAACACATACAGACTGGGTACCATATTATGGATCGATGGGAAGAAATTTGATTTGGTAAGGACAGTGCTCCTATCATGACAATTAACCAAAACTAATCTTAAAATACAAGTCAAACAACAAGGGCAGGGACCGGCAACTGGCGGACCGCGGTCCATCTCCGGACCGCAGAAGCCAGATCTCCGTTATTGTGTAAATATGCCAGGGGAAGTGAGACATGACGTCTCCTTCTCCTGACGAACGAGCGTGCTATCGCGGCGCCTCACGTGGGCGGGGGCTGAAGATACGCCCAGCGTGATCAGGGGGAGACGCCGCACGCGCCAAGCCAGCCCGCCAAGTGAAGGAGCTGACGCTGCACCCCGGCCCACGCCTGAGCATGGGCTGTCGAGCAGGGGCTGTCGCAGCGATGCCCGTCCACAGCTGGAGAGAGAGAGAGTCCAGAGAGGTGCAGGCAGCGGAGCCGGGAGGCACTTTTAAGTGCATCTGCGGGTTGCGGCCTGCCCGTCCCCTTTTAAAGTATGCAGAGTTCATTTTTAAAAAGGTGTCTTTATTGTCCCTGTATTGCCAGCATTGTCCCTGCATTCAATACAGGGACAATGCTGCCAATACAGGGACAATGCTGCCAATACAGGGACAATGCTGCCAATACAGGGACAATGCTGCCAATACAGTGTATGGGCATGAACACAACAGGCCCCAGGCAGGACGCGGGAATGTCCTGTTTTTTGGGAAAGCGGGACAGTTGGGTGGTATGGCGATGTACTCTTTATTCCTGACCTTTATTCCAGCATTGTCCCCGTATTGCCAGCATTTTTTGGACCTCGACCAAAATCATTTCAAACTTCCGGACTCCATCAAAAATTACTTGCCTACCCCATAACTAGGGAAACAAACTGTGGGATGTAATGCTGTCAGAGTTCGCCGGAGGTGGGTTATGCCGGCTGGAGTCTGACTTTTTTCTAAAGTGGCAATCATTTACAAGGCATGGTCTTGCCTTGTATAGGATTGTCCCGTTACAATGTCCGAGATTGGTCGGTACCGTCGGTGAATTGGACTGCATTACATTCCACCACAAGTTTCCATTTAGCAAGAGCCATCATTATGCAGTTTCCATTTATAATAAGACTTCCATAAGACAGAAATTTAATTCTTCAGATACTACTTTTACCAAGCAGCTATAAATAAAGTGCATTTGGCACTGTGTAAAGTTGGGTACACACTAGATGAAAACAATAGAATGTAATTTAGATATTGTCAGCGGCCACATCCAGGAGTATAGCTGTAGTTGACTATAATTTCCTGATTGAGCTGCATGTCAGGAATAAAGAGTACATCGCCATACCACCCAACTGTCCCGCTTTCCCAAAAAACAGGACATTCCCGCGTCCTGCCTGGGGCCTGTTGTGTTCATGCCCTTACAATGGCGTAACCAGGGGCGTGGTTTCGTGGGAGCATCCTGAGCATAGGCCACGCCCCCACACTTTCGGGCGCTCACCAGCGACCCTCCTCAAAGTTGGTAGGTATGTATTGCTATCAGCCAACAGCAGCATGCATACTTAATTATATAATAAATACAAATTAATAATACCCCTTTCAGACATACTACCCGGGATTTGCAACCTGGTACGATCCTGGGATTTTAGTGACCTGCGTCGATTGCAGGTGCTTAGGACCTGGGAGTGAAATCCTGGGAAGACCCTTTCAAACATACGCTAGTCCCGGGTGGGATGCGCTTGCATGTGAAAAAAAACCTGGGATTTTCACGTATGTCTGAAAGGGGTATCATTTTAAGAATTTGTGGTTGCAAATGATCATTATCTGCAATATCGTTAAAAATGTAGTATAGGGTGTACTGTATGCAGCTTAATACAATGTAATATATGCAAAGGATCTTCAGTTTAAGAACAAGATATCATTCTTTTAGGATTTATAATACGAAAACAATTCTACTATTATCCTGAAAATTTCACATAAGCTA